>NC_140583.1:426368506-427611006 GCF_964204655.1 Triturus cristatus
AGAGGGTGGTGCCCCACATGAAACTTATTCCATACAGGTATAAAGCCACTGTGGCATCACCCTGCTTCAGGTTCCAGTACAAAGAGGATTCCCCCCCCCCCCCCCCCCCCCCCCTTTCTACTCCCAAAAACAAGGGAGCAAATTACTTGTTTCTCCCCTGGGTGGCCCATACTACTTTGAGAATGCTGTCGGGGGCAAGGATTCTGCTGCTGATGCTTCTTCTTGAAGGTCGCCCCACCCACACCAGGCTTTGTTCTGGCCTGACTTCTTCCTCGTGGTCCCAGAAGCACACAAGGCTCCGTCTATCCTGCTGGTCCCGCCCACAACCAAGTGCTGTCATGCCTGACTTGCAGCGGCAATAAGCAGGAACTCCTTGAAACAGAGTGAAGGGTAGGCTCCCGCCCTGCCTTTGGGATGAGTGGCATCTGTCGCGGGGCGGCTCAAAGGCGCACAGCACTACTCTATCTGTAGTTGAGCACTCACTGGCCTCTTTTGTGGGAGCTTCATCCCTCAGCTCTCCTCCACTCGTCCACGTAGCGAGAGTGTGGAACAGCCCGTAGGGCAGGGGACAGCACTCCTATCTGGCAACCCGTGATCAGCAGTATCGCTAACTGCGCTCACCCCAGGAACCACAACAAAAGAATAGTGCTCCCCATGCTCTGAATGCAGACGGCTGGTGCCGGCAGGCCAAAACAAGGGGCCCTCTGCCATGTTTAGTGGTTCCCCTGGCGGTTCCTCCTTCCAGTAGTCCTTTTTCCAGAAAGCACAACACATGGGGTCACAGCCCCAATATTTGTAAAGTGTCTTTGTTCTTCTCCCTCCCCCATCTCCCCCCCCCCCCCCCCCCCCCCCCCCCTCCCGCACAGGGCTCTGCCCAGTCCAAACCAGGCACACATCAGGGAGGCGGGGCCAGCACTGTGGAAGGCAGGCACAGTCCTGTTCAGGTTCTACTCCCACTACTTCAAATGCATATCGGGCGTATTCAGCCTCGCGCTGGACTCACCCAGGCCCTCTTGAGCCACTACACCTCCCCAGCCCCTGTCATCCAGAGCCAGACATGCAATACACAACCGGCAGGCACAAAGCACACATGCCCACTTCTAAAAGTGGCATATCTAAAATGGTTATCATTCAAATGTAGTTGTGTGTGAAGAAATGCCACACACTCTGCATACATGTTTTAGTGGAAACCAAAACCGTCCTCTAAATTACATAGTATATGGTGCACTGTGAACTACAATCCCAGTAATTTTTCTTAACCACGACATCAAAAATCAAACCGGACTTTGCTCAGTATTTGTAAAGGATACATGACACTACACGGTTTAACCATTTTGGATTCCAATTACAACTGAACGCCTGTAAGCATCTCTATGGCTTTCTTTATCTCCTGGCGTGTGTGTGTGTGTGTCTCCTAACCGGATATGCTGCTCTGGCCTCCAAATAAATACTGCAGTCATGTTGAAGTCGCAGTAGTGCCAGCTTCAATAAGGCCAGGACCGGGCGCCATATTGGATGGATAAGTAAATCATCTAAATTGAAACGTCTGGGTAACATATAAACAATGTGCCGTGTCTTTAAAACCATTATGTCCCCATGATTGAGACTCCGATATCTAATAGAATATAGCTCAATTGGGTGTCATGAATGCAAATAAGAATTTCCAACATACAAAAGGACATGTTGTTCTCGCATTAAAGAATCAACCCGTATGGCCTCGTCCTCAATAGATCTGTCACGCTGAAGCCGCACTAACGCGTGTTTCAATCTGGCCCGATCTGTGTACCATATTACTGTGTAAAATCCAAAATGCATGTTAGTATCGCATTAAAGAATCGTCCGCTATGGTCTCACCGGCAGTAAATCTGCCCCACTGAAGCAGAGTGCGAATAATTACGGCTCGATCGGGCTCCGTATTACATACAATGTCTGAAACCAATCTATAGTCCTAAAGGTTGGGGTTCTAATATCTAATAAATTACAGCCCGATCGGGCATCTTGAATAAATAAATTTAATATCTATATACAAAAGAGTGTGTATCCTTTGGGATCCAGATTTTTTCGCTGGCTGTTTTCTTGTGATCCTTCATCTTCAAGTATACAAAAATGTGTTCGTATATTACAGAAATTGCTGCTCTGGCCTCAACATCAATGAGTCCATCACATTGTTGCCACACTCGTGTGCGCTTCCCTATGGCCCGTCATACACTGCAACTACATCTGTATTATTTTCCAGCCCTGAGGAAGTCCTGGGGTACATCCCAGACGACAAAATACATGTTGGCTGGGCATTAAAGAAAATAAATCAAGACAATAAAAAGAATTGTCATAAATGTTTATCAGATGTTTACATGATTTCTAAGTGTGTGCTCAGGCAGTGAATTTTTAGAGGTCACTTGTGGTCTCATTTGAGGGGGTTGGGTGATTTCCCCCTTCCTTTGGAGCACCACTGTTGGATACAATATATGGACTTAACTTGCCTGTAAATAGTGAGCGCCAACTAGTAATTCTGAACCATCAACCAGCTGTGTACTAAACTTGTATTAGGTATTTGTGCTGAGATGCCTGGTCACGCTGACCTCCCCTCCCCCACCCTCTTCCCCCCCTCCCCCCCCCTGGCTGTGGCTATAGGTCGCTGGCCTCTTTAGAAGTGGAGCTGCTGTATTTGTACCTTGATGACGTTGATCCAAATATCTGAGTCAAGTGCAAAGCGAGAAATATGTGCAAATTGTGTCTTGATTTTTTTTTTAATAATTATAAATACCAAATGTTAAAACATTAAATGCTAAGAGTATACACGCCTGGAATGTCATGCATACTCTGTGCTTATTAAGGTCCTGATTTATTTAGGTTGATCAGCGCACTGTTCTAGAATGATTTATCCCTACTGTGCACATGTTTGGATATTAAAAACAGATGCTGTAGCATGCTGGATGTTTGAGGTTGCGTAATTCCAGCGGTTGGTCTGCCATATAGCATTGGAACAGACCTTGAAAAGGTCTCTGTCAGGCCTTGTATTCATGACCTTAACATTAATGTTAAAAATACTGATTGATTTCCGAACAATGAATGTTCATGTTAAGATAATGCATATCAGCGATTTTAGTTCCTGTTTCTAATTTAAGTGTTTTACTTAATCTAGCGTTCCCTAAGTTTGTTAGCTATCTCCAACCTGTTGTGTTTCTGTGTTTTTTGTTTGTGCATCTAATTATTCTTGTATAGTGCATCTTTTGAACCGCACCGGAGTTTGACTGGCTGCGATTGAGAGTAGTGGTGCAGTACGAAGCAATGGTCATGGATTTCAGTTCAATTGAAATTCCGTGAAAATTTGTGTAAATGGGGTACACAGTTGTCTAAATATTGACAAGGCAAACTCAAAAAATAAAGTGCTTATATGTGGTCAGTGATGTATGTACTTTATTATGGTGACCAAACCTTAAACAAAGACAGGCCAAGCGTAGTAGGTAGTACACCATGTAGATCATTCTGTTTGGATAGAAAAACCCTCTACATGGTAATGGACATGCACACCATAAACTGGTGGACCTAGAGAAGGGTGTGGAGAGCTCCGAAATTGAACCAGAACAGAAGGCATCGTCCTCTAGGATAGAGTAACTTACAGCCAGGTTGGCCACCTTGGAAAGGCGTGCTTAAGATGCAGAAGGCCAGAATCGCCGAAATATTAGGGTGGTGTGGGTCCCTGAAGGTGCTTAGGGCTTGGACATGATATCTTTCCTTGAAAATTGGCTGTGGACTGAAACAGTCCAGGACTGTCGTACCCAGTTTTTTTGCCCCAGAGAGGGCACATTATGTCCCTGCCCATCCCTTGGCCCCCGGGAGACCCCTGCCCCATGGTGGTGAGACTTCTTTACTACAGGGACCGCAACATCCTGCTCCAACAAGCGCACATGCACAGACCTTACATGAAGGACAATAGAAACATACTGGTGTTCCCGGATTTCACGGCCAGGGTGCAGGCTCAACGAGCAGCCTTCCTGGAGGCAAAGAAAGCTGTTTGTGAGGCAGAAGTCCAATACTTCCTCATGTTCCCCGCAAAAATCTGCATAGTCTTTGGCAGCACCCATTTCTGTAATACCCCCGATGTGGCATGGTCGTGGCTGGAGGCCTACAAGGCGGGTGCCCCCTTGCCAAAACCTCAGGCGGGCCCCCGTGGAGTGAAACATTCCAACAGGTAAAGACAGTGGCGTTCAGTGAGGAGAGCCCTTTTGAAGAAACCTACATCCTCGCACACGGAATGTGAATGAAAAGCTGTGGTACAGATCATGACCGCACAGAAATCTGACCTGGCCATGGATGTCTCATTGGAATCAAAGTATGCAGCCTCGGACTCTGGAGACTCGGCTGGCAGCGAGGTGTGCCTGCCAAAAGTCCCCCCCTCAGTCAGTGGATGACATAGTTTAACTGTACTTGGTGGTCCCACTGAAGAACTATTACCTCTTTGAACCTAAACTGCAGACTATCACCTGGGAGTTTTACCTAGTCCCTTCTGGGCATGGAGGGGAGAGCTGGTGCAGCACATTCAAAGGCCACTCCGGTGGCCCTTGGTAAAAGAGAGAGGGCAGAGCAGGAAGTGAGCGCTCGATTCACACCTGGTCTCCCCCCCCCCCCCCCCCCCCCATTAGAGCACTCCACCTAGTTGCCTAGAGGCAGCATTCTACTCATAATGTTTTTGTTTGCTTTTAGGTTTGGGAAGATAGCCTTTGCAATGCTGCCCTTCGGAAGAGGAGTTTGTATCTGGGAGTTTCGATTGTGCATCCAGGAGTTCGATTATAGTTCTGCCACAGATATGGTGACCGGCCGGATACAGCCAGGGAAGTTTGGGGAAGAGACAAAACATTCGCTGCCTCAATGCCTACTATGAGTACTTTGCTCAGGGAGATAAAGCTACTGTCCTGGAATGTCTGGGGAATGGGGTCCCCTGCCAAATATAATATCCATAGATTCATATGCTGTAGAGGTGCACAGATTGTGATGTTACAGGAGACGCACCTTGGCGAAAGAAGCCACTCTCCTTATTTATATTTTATCTATTTAGTGAATTTGTAGAGCGCATGGTTGCCGGAGGGCTTCCCAGCGCTAATTAGAATTCTGCCAATGGAGAGCTTAGCTGCCGCATAGTTAGTGGGGAAATAGCCACGTTTACCGATTGTGTTTTTTTTTCTGAATGAGATTTCATTTGACACAGCTTGGATTTCTAGTGGGAGGGCATTCCGCAGCTTAGATATCAGATGGGCGAAAGATCTGCTGCCCCATCTAGCCCTTTTAATTCTGGTTGTCTTGAGGAGCTGAGATGTCTAGTTGGGGTGTATCTAGATATCCAATTCCTCAGTTTTCCGGGCCCAGTGTTAATAGCTCTTAGGCTTAGATGGTGTGGACAATTTTATGCACCTTCATATTTGCCAATTTCTCGGGGAGCTCTATTGTGGGTGAGGGTGGGTACTCCATTATAGGCGACTTGCACACTAATTGACCCTGAAGGTCACTATGTCCTAGTGAACTGCGGGATACTGGGTAGAGAGGTGACATTAGGGAGAATATATGCCCTGAATCAGGATCAACTACAGTTCCTACAGAAATTGTCTTGGCCCCTGTCTACAGAATTAGCAGACGGCCTTCTTCTGGGGGGAGATTCAAATTTTGTGGTCGATGTGAGCTTAGGCAGGTCCACAGCCCACAAAACTGGGTACACTAGCGACTAAGACCTCACATGGATTCTGAGAATGGTTGGGGCTCTGGGATCTCACAGACGTCTGGAGATTACAGCATGGGCAACAGAGGGATTATTCCTACTTCTCTCTTTGTTTGAACACACACCTGGACATATTTACCTGCTCAGCCCGATGCTGAATGCTTAGGGCGCAGACTGTCTGATTATAGGCAGTTTCTTTTGGGGTTTTTCCCCTGTCCCTGAAAGCATGGCCACCCCTATGTGGCGCCTTGACCTCTCCCTCTTCGAGAACACCTATTTTAGGGACACATTACAGGCTTCTTTCTCTGATTATTTCCGCGTGAAACGGGGCACAGCGAGTGCATCCCTGGTTGAGTGGGGTGGTAAAGGGCCAATGTATGTAGGCCTGAGGCAAGAACTCTGTGGGGAACTTAACATGCTTGAAACTCTGCTACACTCACTGGACAATAAACTAGGTGCAGGAAGCCCCACACGGGTACGGCTCTCGGAGGCCCAGAGGGATCCGTGAGGCTATTGACCTGGCTTGTTAGGCCTGAGAGCATGGGCACACCCATTACACGGATCCTAACTAGTGAGGGAGTCACATTATACTCACGAGAGCCATAAACTCTGCCTTCTGCGAGTATTACACTAACTTATATAGGAAATTCAGATTACCAACTGCCTGAGACCATAAAGGCATATCTAGAACCGCTAAGGCTGCGTACGTTGAACCCTGCTATGCAGATGGAACTAGGGGAAGCAATATCAATACAAGAAATCCATACTGCTATCAAAGACATGGCTAAGGGGAGCGCCCCGGTACCGAATGGGCTCCCGGTGGAGTTTTACTCAACATTTGCGCCACTCCTTGCCCCTCACTTGGAGAAGGTATACCCAGACTAGCTACGAATTGGTGTGTTGCCGGACTCACCAGGGAGGCGCTGGTAGTCACTCTACCGAAAACCAAATCCAAGATGGCCTGGCCGTCTGAGTTTCTCCCACTCTTAATGTTAAACATGGATTTTAAGATACTCTGTAAGATCCTAGCCATAAGACTGCTTCCATTTATGTCAGGGCTGATCCATGCCTACTAAAATGGGGTCATACGCACTAGATCGACTTCAGGGAACCTCCAACGGCTGCATCTCGTCCTGTACCAACATGATATAGCTGACTATCTAGACGCACTAATAATTGCGGTTAACCTGAAGAAAGCTATTGATTTCATGCAATGGGACTTTCTACTATCTGTTATGAAGCGGATGGGTCTTGGAGATGGGTAGCTTAAATGGGTATGGTTATTATACAAGTGCCCTACGGCAAGGGTCAAGACTAGTGGCACATAGGGACCAGGCAGGGCTGCCCACGGTCCTAACTTTTATTTGCCTTGGCCATCGAACCCCTGGCAGAACGTTTTAGACAGGAGGGGGCACAGTATGGCTTGCTCCTGAAGAGTAGGAGACATATGATATCCCTGTATGCTGAAGACTTTCTCTTATACCTGAGAGGCGGTGCCCGGTGGGTATCCCATGCCCTGAGCATTTTAGAGGAATTTGTCCTGCTGACAGGACTCCGAGTTAATAAGTCCAAGACTCATATCTTTTCAATAGCACCTGCACAGCATCAGCCTTCAACTCTACCGGCTGGCCTCAACTGGGCTCCCTGATCGTTCAGATACCAATACCTATCTTTTGGAAGGCAATCTTGGCCCGGTGACACGCTCCTTCAAAACATGTATACCGTTCTGGCGTTCCTTTAAACTGCCAGTTATGGCCAAAGTGATGTCCTAAATGGTTATGCTCCACGTCTAATATATTATTTTGTCAATCTCCCGTTGGTGGTTCAGAGACCTTGATGTGTTGCTGAAAGACGTGATCTGGGATGGGGGCGACACAGAGTCTCCCTGATGGTCCTACGGAGGACTGCGGAGACAGTTGGACTAGATGCCCCAGACTTTAAATATATTAACTAGCGGCCCAACTTCAATGGCTGTCTCAGTGGTTGGATGGGACAGGCCTAGAGATGATAGGCACCGAAGGTGCTTGTGGCAACACAAGAGCTTCTGCGTGCCAAAATTTTAAATCCAAAGGTTAAAATTCCTGCACTTGGGATTGCTCCAGCAGGTAGCTTTGAAATGTTGGTATAGGTGCCCCCTTTATGCACCCCGACCAACCCTTGGTGGGACTCCCCCATGGTGATACCCTCACCCCATTCACGACACGTCAACTATGAGACTGGTTGGTGGCAGCCATACTGATGTTAGAGACTGCTTTCAAAATAGGGAGTTAATCCCATTGGATGACCCTCACACACTATGAACTTCCTCCTGGTCAGTTCCTGCATTATCACGCACTGGTGGGGACTTTGGGAGCTTTGTGGCATGGGGCAGACAAGAACTGGAAATGCATGCGGTCCTTCAGGCGATGGTGACGCTGGGGACAGCATATCACCTAGTAAAATGGCTATACACAGCTTTAATGGAGATGGCTATACAGCCCCTAGACCACACACGGGAGAAGTGGGGATCATTATTGGGTAGGGAACTGACTGAGGCAGACTCGGGTAAAGTCCTGGACAGCCCGAAGAAGGTCTCTAGGAATACTAATTTTTAAATGTATACAAGTCAATTTCCTATCTCACCCCACACAAGCTTAGTATTATGTATGAGAATGTAGAACAGCAGTGTCCAAGAAGTGGATCACCGGACGCTGGGTTTGCTCATATGGTATGGGATTGTTCAAACCTACGAGAATACTGGCTCATAATCATAGCGGTGCTCAATGAGGTACTGATACGATCACTACCCTGATCAGCGTAGGTCTACCTTCTGGGATTATTTCCCAGACCCAAAGCTAGGAAGGTGGCCACTAAATTTGTGCACCTGGCTTTGGTTCTTGTGCGAGAACATATTGCCCTCAGTTGAAGGATGAGCGTGGGACCCACGGTTGTAGCCTGGGAATGAGAAGTTGAAACTTGGCTGAGAGTGGAGGAAAGAGCTTTGATGAGGAAGGACGCAGAGGGGATGCGGCAATGTCCGATAGCAGGGTTGTGGTTGGAGGTGTTGCAGGCATGGAACGGCAGGAAGACAGATAGTATGAGGAACCCCTCTAGCGAAATCCGGAATGGGGAGCTGGCAGGGAAGACCCTCAGAACTACACCTTTCATTTCCCAAAGGGTGAGTGGGAAAAGCCAATTTAGTATTAGCGAGACGCCCCATTAATCTCCTAGTCCTGGATACCCTCACACAACAGAGTCGTTGCTACTCCATAACCGCAGAACCTAAATCTCTACCATATATATAGACCCCAGGATGCCATGCTAGTTGTTTTGTCTGCTACTTCAAATGTTGCGTAGCTTTTTTTTTGTACTTTACTATGTCGTCTATGACTTGGCGACTACTGCAACTCCCCAAGGCCTAATGTGAAATAAGGGTATTGAGCTGAGTTCTGATGTTTGTGTGAGTGTATGCTTTGTGCGTGTACTGGGTGTATGTGTGTGAATGTGAGTGGGACAATGTAGGGCTGTGCAATGTGTGTATTTTGTGTACATTTGCTTGGTGTCTGTAAAAGTACAATACAGAGATAATTCAGTACTGTGCAGTGTGTGTGTAAGTGATGTGCATATACTGGGTGTATGTGTGCCTGCAAAGGGTACAATACATGAAGAAGGTAGTGCTGTGCACTCAGTGCTTAATTTGTAAAATATTAAGTGCCAGGGCTCTGACCAGAAGGCCACTTCAGCTTGCACCACCCATCGCCCATATCACTGCTGCCAAAACAACTACTAACCATCTCTCTCGCATGCCTTTGTATTTTTCGCAATGATCACCCAACGTTTGAGAGAGACTGTAAGGAAGAGGAGGAGGGCAGGTCGGGGACTCCGCAGTTAAGGTAAGTGGTATTGTTTGTTTTAATTAATGTCTAAATAATTTTTAATGGGGGGTGGAAGCGGGTGGCGGAGTGAAGTTGGGTGCCAACTCCGTGGACCACAGAGTAGTCCCGCTACATCAACTCCGCCCAGGGTTTCCAATTAGCAGAGACAGGAGTGTTGTGGTGTGACCCGTCTGAAGAGAGACATAGCAGAGTGAGATTGCAGCTTGGTGGAGAAGAAGTGATAGCCAGTAGCTGTGGTAAGCTTCATGTGCCCCCCCCCCCCCACCCCTCCCCAACCAGTGAACTGTGGTGACTGCAAGATAGGGACCGTTGTGCTTATCACTACATCACTATGCTGTAGACAATAGCTTAGTCATTGAAGCAGTTACAGAGAACTCATACAAAGCTTTTTTTTTCTGCCCTACTGTGCGGCAGACGAAAAGTTAACATGCAGTCGGTTTCAATATAATTGTCTTTGAAGAGTGGCAGATCACATTAAGTGCAGACAACGTGGTGCTCATGTGTGACAAACATATATCAAAAACTATACTCATAAGAGAATATATGCAGATTCACTGGTTTGTGTATTTAACAAAGAGACTACATGTGTATATCCATTACAACATGTGCTGAAATCGTTACTCAAAATAACCAGATGAAAACTTATGTCGACGTTTTGACCCCTATCAAATCTTGGGGTCTCTTCAGGACAATAGACGTCTGACTTATTACCAGGGGAAATCCGGTTGACGTTTGCCAGATACGATTAAGACCGGCAGGACATGCAGATGGAGGGTCCACATCGCGGTGTTGTTTAGACAAATGGGAAGTGGCTGTCCGGACTCCACTATGCCATCTGGTTCCCAGTGAGTAAGGACGTGGAACCTGCTGAACAGAGTTCTGACTGTGTGGGACTAAAGGATTTGAGGTGACAGTGGGCCGAATGCAAGTACATTACCTGATAGTTCGGGTTAAGGTACTCAGACGAATTCCCAGACATCACTGTTTCCTGAGTAGTGAATGGATTTCCCCTGGAAAAACAGATGAAGACGCCCATATATTTCTCCTCAAACCCGTCCCATTGAACAACAAAAGTAACACAATAGTCCACCTTCCTTAGTGACAATGAGGGCTCTACCATGGGCCACATTTTCATAAGGAAACCACACATACGAATTTCTACCCCTCTAAAATTGGAGTAATCTGGACAATTTTTTTTATTTCTTTCACAATCCTGATATTAATGCAACCCCGTCACATGCTAAACTGGAAACCGCATTGGCAAAGCCAACAAGTCTGGCTTTAATGTGCTAAAGCATAAAAACAGGCATGCACAAGTGCACATAGGCAATTCATGCCATGCCATTGTCCAACTTATCTCTTTCTGTGCATAATGTGGCTGTATCCTATTTTATTTTATTTTATTTCCCAAGCTTGCACTGCTTCTGTTTTTTTTCTTAAGACCTGCGGTTCTTGTCCCTTTCTTGGGGAATAAAAAATTGAGAACAGACATGGAAGTGACAGAATGTGTCAGGTTGCACAGAAACACTACAAGTTGTAGACAGTACAAACACAGAACAGCATAAATAGTATTTGCACATTTATGCATGCCTGTGCTTGCATGTGCTACCACAAAAAAGTCAGACCCATTGACTTTGCCATTACCTTTTAGGTCTAACCTACCAGGCAATGCAATCTGCCTGACCATAAAAGACCTTTTGAAGGATTACCAAGAAAGTAAAGTGGTCATACAGCCGGGCATTGCTTACCATTGGTTGGCTTTATTGTCACTCTTATTTGCTTGCTTCTTATTTGATGGCTTTCCTTTTGCCATCTTGGCTGCCTTCTGCTTGTCCCTCCCCAGATCCTTGCCTTTTAATAATTCGCTTAGTTGTATTGTTCCACTGCTCGCCTTTATGGGACAACTTTTTTGTTAAGAACTATATGAGAGTGCATGTGTTTTACAGCTTTCTCCATCATGTGCCCCCGCTCTTTCTGTAGCTGTTTTCCTGTTGTACTGCTCACTCTCTTGTGTGCTTCTTTCGACATCCCTGCATTCCATGTTGGTCTCTCACTTGTTTGCTCCTTTACCCCTTCTCTCCCCACCCAGCTTTTTTTTTGTTTTTCAGTTCTCAACGCCAACTTACCGTTGCTCCTTCCCACCTGCTCCTATGTACCCCTGTGAGTCCTTTTTAAAAAAAACATTTTTTATTAAACAGTTGTGATGGTATAATGACAGGTCATAGGACCACACTCTGCAGTATCAAAGCACAAACAAGGCATCTGTACAGGTTTACATATTACATAGCAGCACATAATACTAGACAGGAAGAACATCAATGTCATTAACATTTTTCTCTAGTTCAACTGAGGGGAGATACAGATATTTCCTCTGGATACATTCCACTTTTCCCATTTATGGTCCCACTTCGCCGGGCACCCTCGATGCTTGAACACATCTTTTTCTGCTATCATAGCATTGTCCATGTCCTTGGCCCATTTCGAGTATTTTGGCAGGACACGGGTTCCCCACCCCTGAACAATGTTTCTTTTTGCTAGTGCAAACCCTAGGGAGACCCTTGTACGTTCGGAACTAGTCAGGTCCGTAGCTTCCCATACATCCAAGAGACAGAGTTGTGGGGATAGTGTGATAGATTTCCCGCCCACTCTCACCAGTTCTGAAACAATTTTCCCCCAGTATAGTTGCAGCTCTGAGCACTCCCAGATTATGTGAAAGAAAGTACCTTCGGAAGTGCACCCCCTAAGGCAACTAGAGTCATTCCGACGGCCAATCTTGACCAGTGTGTGTGCTGCAAGATATGATCTATGTAAAACTTTGAGCTGGACCAGTCGTAGACGCATGGGGATAGCAGCCACCCGTGGGGAAGAGAGGGCCTCTTGCCAGTTATCATCCTCTAGGTAACCCAGGTCTGTTTCCCACTGTTGGCGAAGACGGATTAACGGATCAGGCTGGTTGTTCAAGAGTTTACGGTAGGTGAGCGAGATCGCCTTACTTGTCAGGGGGGTCAGTCGAACGTCTGTCCTCCAGCGGGGAGGCCTCAGGCAGAGTCTCTCCCTTAGGGTCCACTGAGGTGAGTGCGTGAAGGTAACGGTAAGTCTCGGAGTCGGCTAGTTGGTATTCTTTTTGGAGATCTGCGAACGAGAACATGGCTTTGCGTTTCCAAAGGTCCCCCACCAAGGAAATCCTATGAGGTCCCATTTCTCAAACCCCGGACTTCTGCTCAGTATGCCAAGTTTTTCAGATTCCCACAGGGGGGTGTACAATGTTATTTTGTTGTGCCAGCCCTTTTTCTTAGTTACTGTGTGCCAGGTTGTCACTGTGTGTGTGGTGGGTCCAATGAGCTGCAGTCTCTTGGGATTAGAATAGAGCGTGCGCTGGTAGCCTCCCGTGGACAGAACCCATCTATCTGTGCGGAATGCCGGCTCCGACTGAGGGGCAAAAACCCGTTGGTTTACAACAGCCAGCTGAGAGGCCCAATAAAACCTTCGTAGGTGGGGCAACGCAATCCCCCCATCATACCATCCTCTGTAGAGCTTGTGTGTCGCTATACGCAGGCATTTCCCGTCCCATAGGAGGTTTCTAACGTCACTCTCGACAGTGACAAATTAGGCATTGGGTACTCGGTGGGGGGTGGTATGCAGTACATACAAGAAGCGGGGGAGAGCTAGCATCTTGAACAACACCGCTCTGCCTAGTAGAGTGAGAGGTAGGGCCTGCCAGTGAGTTATGTCTCTTTGAAATCTGGTCAGAGGGGGCAGGAGATTAGCCTCGCAGAAATGAGTCTGGTTGGGTGTGAGATAGATACCAAGGTATCGAAAGCCCTCAGTGGCCACTGTGATGGTAGTATCTTTGGGCATCATTGGTACCGGACCCTGCTGCATGAACAAGACTGATTTTGTTCAATTTATAGTGTAGCCAGAGTGGGCGCTAAATATCGCAAAGATGTGTAGGATTCAGTGAATCGAGGCCCTGGGGGATACCATATACAGTAATTCGTCATCTGCATAGAGGGAGATGCGGTCCTCATGCAGGTCTGTCCATTTCAGGCCCCTGATCATGGGGTCACCCCTGATCCAAGTCACCAATGGTTCTAGTAGTAGGGCAAAGATGAGGTGCGATAGGGGGCATCCCTGCCTTGTGCCTCTTCCTAGGCTAAAACTACGGGAAGTATGTTGACTAACAACCACCTGCGCTGTAGGGTCTGTGTATAACAGCCGAATCCACTGGGTAAATTGAGGGCTGAATCCCAACCACTCCAGGAGGACAAATAAATAAGGCCATTCGATGGTATTGAATGACATTTTTGTGTCTATCTATAGTAGTGCTGCATCCTCTCAGAGAGTGTGCACTGTGCAGTCGTCGCAAGTTGAGGGCCGTGTTGCGGCCAGGCATAAAGCCAGATTGATCGGGGTGGACAAGTTTGCCTAGTACTGGGAGGAGTCGGTTGGCCAACACCGTGGCCAGGATTTTATTCTTGGCCGTCAACAACGAGATCGGTCGGTAGGACTCACATCTCGTTGTCAGCTTTTCCGGCTTATGTATACTGACGATGGATGCGTGCATCAATTATCTGGGTAGAAAGCCTGACTGGTAGCTCTCAACATACATAGCGTGTAAAGCGGGCGTTATCTTGGATGACGTGATCTTGAAAAATTCTATTGGGAGCCCGTTGGGGCCCATTGCCTTACCAGATTTGATACCACTAATGGCAGTTGTGATCTCCTCCTCGATTAGATCCCCCTCCAGTGAGTCATGATCCTCTGGGGTAAGGACCACTACGGGAATAGTGGCTAATAGGTCCCGTGAGTCCTGCAGGGTGGCATGGGTAGCGGAGGAATATATGGAGACAAAATGGGAGGCGAAGGCCTTGGCAATCTGCTGCTGGTCTGACACCATGCCCTCCACGTCTGTCTCTATTAGGGGCACCCATCTTTGGGCCATCTCACGCTTCTCCAGCTTTGCCAGCATCTTCCCGGTGGAGTCGCCTAGCTCATATATTCTATGTATTGTGTCCCTTTGTTTAGCTCTAGCTGTTTCTTCAGCCAATTGACGATAGTCTAAGCGTTTCATGTCCAAGGTATGGGTGAGTAATGCATTGTCACTTGCGGCTACCTCGTCCTCCAGGTCTTTTATCTCTTGTTCTAGGGCCACCAGTCTGGCCGCCCACTCCCGCTTATGTCCCGCCATCAGTGATAGTGCCTGACCCTTTATTACAGCCCCAAAAAGCCCCCATAGTGTACAACTGGATTGAACTGAGCGCGTGTTTTCAGTGAAGTAGTGACCCATCCCCTCCGCCAGAGCACTTCTAAACTGCAGGATCTTCAGACTCCAGGAGCTGATAGAGAGGGTAAGTCGACATCGGTCATGGGGCACTGTCAGCTGGGTCAGAACCGGGGAGTGGTCGGAGATGCCACGAGCCAAGGAAGTGGCCTCACTAAAGTAGGGGAGATTGTCTGTGTGTGTGAGTAAATGGTCAATGCGGGACAGGCTTCCATGGGCCCCCGAGTGAAAGGTGAAGCTTTGAGTTGTGGGGTTAAAATGACGCCAGAAATCTAGAAGGCCAAACGCTTTGAGAAAATCCATCAGGGGGGATGTGTCATGTGCGTCCGGCTGAGAGAGCCACCGGTCTATGCGGCCATCTAATGACAGATTGAAATCCCCATCCAATATCAATGTGCCGACTGGAAGCTCCAGCAGTAACTTGCCAAGATACGACAGTGTGGACGCCTTTAGAGCTGGGGGGGAGATAGACTGATATAATGTTGAGGGGCTTTCCGTCCCACATACCCACCACCGCAGTGTATCTACCCAGGTCATCGATCCAGGTATTTCGTAGCATAAAAGGGCACTGTTTTCGGATTAAGATGCCCACCCCTCTGGAGCCAGATGTAAATCCAGCGTGTGCCACTAGCCTGTTGCCCCAGTGGTCGAGTGCTTTACAGTGGTTGCCTTGGAGGTGTGTTTCCTGAAGTAGAGCAATATCTGAGGCCTACCTCTTAAGGTAATGAAGTACCACCCCACGCTTTAACTTGTCACCCAGCCTGTTGACGTTTCATGTAAGTATACGGAGACGTCTCAGCACTTTATGATCAGTCATGTTGCGTATAAGTGAGATAAGGTATCACCCCTCCGCGTCGTTCGCGCTTACATTGATGCGTAGGTATCAGATCTGTGTGTCCAGTGTGCTCCTGTGCATGCGCTGCGAAGTGCATCGTCTTCATCACAAACGAAAACTCTACAAAACATTATAAAGAAATCCCCCCAACACCCTACTCCTAGCCCCCTCCCTGCTTCCCTGCATGACGGGCACTGAACCTCCCGCCACCCCCAACTTGCAGAGTGCCTTTGGCCCACCCTCAACAGTGTTAGGAACATGATCCAACCCGACTCCTTGAGGCAATTATTCGTATGGGTACCTGTGCCCCCAAACATTCAACGCCACAACGGATGATTAAAGCATATCAAAGGATACTCGTCAAAGATCAGGAACAATGGAGTCACCCCCACCGGTGGCACGTACGAATGCAGAGCTGGGTATAGCAAAACGTATTACATTTTACCGTAGTTGTAATGATAGGTGGGGTAATGACTGAGTGCCTTGTGTCTCCCAAGGCCAAGCCCAGTAAGTCCTGTTGACCAACGACCAGACACACTCTGTGTCGAGCATCCAGTCTCTAGTCTGTTGGGCTCCCCACTGCCACATCAGCGCCCAGCGGGGACCCAGGCTGCGGGTTTGCTCTGCCATTGTCACTCCTTTCGTTAGCTGGTTTGCGGCGGTGCTTCTCGACCGTTTGCCAACCCTCGAGCTAGTCCCATGCGTTGTCCAGCCTGGCAAAGGACCATACCTTCCCCACCGATTCCACCCGCAGCTTAGCAGGGAACAGCATGACGTATTGGATGTTCTGGTCCCTCATCACGCGCTTCACATCCAGGAAGCTATGACGCCTTTTCTGGACCCGCGAAGTAAAGTCTGGGAAGAAGGTGACCTTGCTGTTGTCTATGACCAGCGGTGGGGCCGTTCTCGCCGTCTGAAGAATGATATCCCTGTCGCGAGAGTTAAAGACTCTTGCCAGGAGAAGCCGGGGCGGTGCGCCAGGCCTGGCTCTGCCCCCTGGCACTCTGTGTGCTCGCTCAATGGAAAAGTAGCACGATAATCTTTTTGGTTGGAGGTGCTTGAGAATTAAGTCCTCGACGAAGAGGTCTGCCGCCTGCTCTTCGGCGCGTTCCGGCACCCCCAGCATGCGACCTTCATAGGCGTCAAGTTGCAGTGTCATTGCTTCCTGAGTGGTTTGGAATTCAGCAAACTGGCGTTTGAGAAGGTCGGTGTCTGTTGATAGGTCCTTGGTCGTGATTTCGACATCGTGAATGCTTTCGGCCATTTTCCTCATATCCGCCCTCATCAGCAAAACCACCGAGGCAACGGCGTCAATGTGGCCTTCCATGTAGGTGCGTACCGTCATTATGGCTGTTGAAATATCTTTTAACGTGGGATCTAGTTGATCCCCACTAGATTTGGGATTAGATTGCTGCTCATCCTGGCCTTTCTGCCACTCATATTTTTCTAGTTTAGTTTGGAGTGAGCCACGTCCACTGCAGCCGCTTGACATGGTATGGCCGGTGGGTGCGATATTTCAGAAGAGGGGATCGGGCCGTACCAGCTACTCGCCGCCGAGTGCTTGCGACAGTAGACCCACAATGGCCTGTCGGTTTTCGCCAGTCGGGCCCTCACCTGAGATTGCTTTAAGTCCAATGGAGACCCACACCGGTGTGGGAGTGGGGGAGAGGAAGTACAATTGCCTCGTCAGGAGCAGCGCCTGCTGCCCGAACGCGCAGCCTTGCGTATAGCCTTAGCTGTACAAGTGGTGGCGACCTAGATATAAGAACAATCGAGTCCAACTCCCTTCCCTTGTGAAGAGTTTGTGTGCCGGCAGCCTTGACCTCTCAAGTCTTGATGGCCGGTGCGGTCTGGCCGTGGCCGTCGTTGCCCCCCCCCACTTGTGGTATCAAGTGTCCCGGGTCCTGTTGGTGTCGCCCTGACCAGGGTCCGTGTCTCCGTACAGGCTCCAACCCGCACCTCGTATTTTCGGCATCACTCCCCAGCACTGAGACTTCAGAGATGTCGCTGAGGCCCCCACCCTGGGCCCAGCTGAAACTGTGGCTTTGGGGCCGGTTTGTGAAGCGTTGTTGACTCTCTGTTGGGAGGAAGGGGGGTCCGGGGAGCAGCGCGCCAAATCTGCTGGTTCGTTAGCCCTCTCTGGTCGAACCCCGGTGCGTGAGCGAGTCCAGCCCGGCTCGCAGGATAGAGGGGTGCATCACCGGTCCTCGCGGCCCACTCAGGGAGGTACAAGCTCGTGGTGCGGCGGAGCAAATGGGCCTCCGGCGGCCCGTGGGGCCCACGGTCAGTCAGGCTGGTCTCTGCAGGGCTGGCAGGGGGTAGCGCACTCACCGGTGATGCCACTGAGTCTGGTGGTGGTAGTGCAGGTAATCTGGCAGCAGTGTAGGCCTTGGAGTTCTGCTGCCACCGCGGTGTGGAGTAGATGCACGCCGCCGAGGAGGGCCTCGACACTCCCGGCGGCTTCCAGCTTTGCGGCACAACTCGGTTCACGTTTTGCCGCTTAGTTGCCGCAGATCAAAGCGTTTTTTGGTCCGGCGGACGAACACATCTCCAGGGCCAGGCAGACTTCTCGTCGGGCAAATTCGGCCAGGGCAAATGGTTATTTTGCAGATTTATCAGGAGTGGCGCACTGGAGCTAAGCTACCGTGCAGCCATTTCCCTTGGCTGTTGGCCATGCCCCTTTGTGAGTCCTTTTTTAATGTTTTCCTTTTTTGTAGGGTGTGGCAGTTAATAGCTGCTGGCTTTCTACCTTACAAAGTAGCGCTTTTGCAGTTACTTCAATTAAAAAAATTGCGCTTCTAAAAGAATTGCTGGGTGATGATAACGCATGCATGTGAATACGTCATCGAGCATGCGTGCACCTAAAACATGGAGCAGACATCAGTACCAGCTGCATCGTTGCCCCCTTTTTCCCTTTTGGCTGATGTTGCACATCATCAGCAAAAGTGACTTTGTTTTGATGCTGTTCAGCATCACCAGAAGGCACTGGCAAAGGCAAGACCTATTTGTTTTGCCAATGCTTGTTTTTCTTGTTGCGAGAGGCATAACACTAAAGCCAATTTTAGGGCCCTCCAGGTACCTCTATATCAAAAGTACACAAGGAATGGCAGGAAGAGTCCATGGAAGAAAATATCATTATGAAGAACAGGAATATTCCTAAAAAATTAAGAGCATCAAAGCAGCGATCCTTTTGTGTTGTGAGTTTGGACTCTTAATATGAATTCATTCAAAGTGTTTTTCAAGCATTTGCTTCACAAGAATCTTTGACTTGAATAAGGAATATAATTAGAGAAAGACAAGAAGGACAGGAAAGAAAGACAGGCAGGACCGCTACAGTGGAGGTATCGCTATTATCCACAAGAACAATAACAACGTGGAAGAAACTGACACCCTCACCTACAACACACTTGAATATCTGAGCACCATCATTAGGTTGAAAGACAGAACATGAATGAACTGTAACCTACTCTACCATCCACCCGGCAACACGCTCTACTTTGGAGAACACCTAGTGGATCTGATAACTTAACTAACTGCTCACTCTCAGAAGTCAAGAACATTATTCTAGGTGACCTCAACCTTCACTGGACTCCTGAAAGCAATACTCAAATCCAATTTCTTAATGACTTTCTATACACCAAGAACCTCACCCTGCACTGCAAAGCACAGACTCACAATAAAGGCTCAACCCTAGATGCTATCATAGCACATAAAGAAACACTATCCATTGACAACATCCTCCTGTGGACTGGTCGGACCACCACATCATTTTGTTTCACGTTAACAAAGCAATTCACCAAACAGCTTGTACAACAAAACCCCCTTCTATGAGTGAGAGACATACTACAAATTACCCTAATGGACCTAAAAGAAAAAATGCTGTCATTACCACCCCCCACATCAGATACCCTCTCAACAACCAAGCAGACAACCCACTATAACTCAACAATGGCCTCTTTCCTGGACCAAGTAGCCCTTCTGAAACTGAAATGAGTGGGAAACACTCCCTCAAGATCTTGGCTCAATACAGACCTCAACGCTGAAAGAAGACAACTCAGAGAGACAGAAAGAATGTGGCGAACTAACACATCCACTGCCAACATTGACCAGCTCAGAGGAGAACACAGGCAACATAAACACACTATGAAGAAAACAAAAATCTTCTTCCGCAATGCTCTAGATAAGGCCAAAAATCTCCCTAAATAGCTTTTCATCACCATCAAACATCAAACCTCCCCCAAATCTCCAAGTAATAGTGCAACAAATTTACCAATTTCTTCGACAACAAAATCAAGAACATCAAGCTCTTCCCTTGAAAATCAAAACCAGCAACCAAAAGGAACCCTATTGTAATAATGATACTACAAGATTTGTAGTGGAAGTAGTGGGTTTATTCCAGAAGATGCATCTCTTCATGAAGGGGCACTGGAGCAACTGACTACAGAGAGAATGTATCATTCCAAGCTAAGAGCTTAGACTTTGCACATTACCACACATCTCCCTTTTTCTAAAAACAAGAAATAATACAGAGCAAATGACAATACTACAATTTAAATGAAAACAAAAAGAAGTTTGAAAAAGGTTTTAATTAATCTAACACAAAAACTAACACAACACCTTACCACCCCCCCCCTTTAAAACAAATTAAAAAAACATTAACGAGAAACAAAATCATTGAATTTCTTTGGTCTCATGGAAGTTCGACCACTTCTTCTAGTATTAGGGAACAACAAATCACTTTTTGAACATTTTTTAATTTCTCCAGGCACAAAAACATTTGTGAGGCACCAAAGCCACACGGGTAATGTCCCACAAATTTCCATCAGAAAGTTTCACAGAATTATTTCTTAGTTCACAAACCTGAACAGGATCTTTGAATTTCGACAAACCGTTTCCAACAAGGACTGGGTTCTTAACACGTCCCCAGTCACCTACTTTTAATCTACATTTTCTCGTCAAACCAGAATTGTTTTTAATAGATCTTTTTAGACTGGCCAAGTTGAAATTGGATTCAGCAGATTTCCACCAACTTTCAACATTCCCAAGCTTTGGTAGCAGTTTTGTAACCCAAAACGGACAAAGCTCAGTGACAACTTCTCTACCCCTCATCAATTCAAATGGGGATTTCCCAGTAACAGAATGTGGAGTGGTACGGTGGGACCAAACTAATTCTTGAATAGATTTGGCAACATCCATATTGCTTTTGATAGAAGCTTGAATACATTCTACTAACACTTTGATAAAGCACTCAACTTTTCCATTGCTTAGAGGGTGGTAAAGGAGTGTTCTCAAATGCTTTATGGCACAAATTTTCAAAAATAAAGACATTTCTGAGGAAACAAACTGAACCCCATTGTCAGTGAGTAACTCCACGGGAAGTCCTTCTCTAGAAAAAACTCTCTGAAAGCACTCAACAACTTTCTTGGTGGTAGGCTCAGAGACAGGTTCAATCCCAACCCATCTGGAAAGGTGATCCACCATAACAATGAAATACCTCAAACTGTTAGGTAGAATTTGATAGGGACCCAAAAATTCAACACCAACACGCTGCCAAGCTTTATTTGGACAAAGGTTTACAGATTATACATGATGTTCTGTAGTTAAAACTTTGTCACTTAATTTACATTTGACACAGTTGAACACAATATCGCCGACCTCAGAATCCATATGTAGCCACCGGAATTTTTCTCTAATCTTTCTTTTTGTCAAGGTAGAACTTAAGTGACCACTGTGTGCTAAACCAATTAATTGTTGCCGGAAACAGGAAGGCACAACAAGTTTGTCACCACACACTAAAATATTGTTCTCCAAAGAGAACTCATTAGAAACCTTCCAAAATATCTGTAGTTCATGCTGCAATTGAGTATCTTTAGACCAACCAGATTTCACAAAATCAATCACTTCACTTAGGGTGCTATCAATCTCCAGAGCTGCAACCCAATAATCCTCAGAAAAAGTGGCATCACCAATGTAAGCAATGAAACATTCTTCAATTTCTGTTTCCCACTCGAGATTCGCAGGTTCTTTAATCAGAAGCCTGGAGAAACAATCTACACGAGTTTTTTTCCCATCAGGAATATACTCAATGGAAAAAGTAAATTCCAATAGCTTTGCTGCAAGTCTAGAAATTCTGGCTGTAGTTCATTTCATCTTTTTGACCAGACAGTATGTTCCCCAAGGGACAGTGGTCAGTGTTTAGAATAAAGGGCCTGCCCCACACATAGGCTTTGAATTTCGCCACACACCAGACATAAGTTCTTTTTCAATTACCGAGTATTTGCATTCAGCCGGTCTAAAAGTTCTGGAGGCAAAGCCTACGGTAAACTCACGCCCCATATCAACTTGGGTAAGACCTGCACCCAGGCCATACTCACAGGCATCAACCGTAACAACAGTGGTCCTGCTTTCACGAAAAGGCTGTAAGGCAGGAACAGCCACAATCTTCTCTTTGATAACCTTGAAAGAGTGTTCTCAAGAGTCTCACCAAGTAAACTCTGCATTTTTCTTTAAACGGGTTCTGAAGCACTCAGTCAAGTTTTCAAAGTTCTTTAAACACTTGGCATAAAACTCACACAAGCCCAAAAAAAAAGTAGTTGTTCCTTGTTTTTGGGAGCAGGTGCGTCTAAGATGCTTTTGACAAGACACGGTTTGGGTTTTACACCTTGTACTGAAAAAACATGACCTAAGTACTCAATTTCCTTCATCTTGAAGATACATTTGTCTTTCCTTAAGGTGGCACCTCTAGATTCAAGTATGCCCAACACTTAACTTACTACTTCATAATGTTAAGACTCACTTTCAGTTAAACACCAAAATGTCATCTTGAAACACCACCCCTGAGATATGCCATGAAACATTTCAGACATCAGTCTTTGGAAGACTGCTGCAGCTGAAGCTATGCCGAAAGGGATCCTGCAGAATTGAAAAGTGCTTTCTGGAGTAAAGAAAGCAGTGAGATGGTGAGAAGCTTCATCTAACTCAACCTGGTGGTAGGTTGACCTAAGATCCAGTTTTGTGAATCAGCAGGAGTGACTAATCTTAGTAATGAGATCTTCTATTCTGGGCAAAGGGAAATTGTCAACCCAGATGGCCTCGTTGACACTTCTTAAGTCCACACACATCCTAAGTTCATCTGTCTTCTTCTTGACAAGAACTATGGGAGATAACCATAAGGTTCCCTCAACCTTCTCAATGATACCATGCTCACACATCAATAAGCATATCCAAAAGTTTTTTTCTGACACTCAAAGGTATGTTGCGTAACTTATGTTTCACTGGTGTAACGTGGTGCTTAACCTTTATAGAAAAAACAAAGTCAGACATTTTTCCTAACTTGTCTTGAAAACCTTCTGAAACTTCTTTTCCCAATCATTGTCAAAATTTTGAAAACATTTAACATCATGTTTACTATTGGTAGAAGTGTCGACATACAAAATATTGTGTTTTTCAACAGTAACAGTATTACTGGTACCAGGTCTAATAGTTAAATTGAGTTCAGCTTGGTGAACAAGGCCTAACACATTAATGCCTTTGCGTGCAACATACATTTTCCCATTGATAGAAGACTCAAGAAATTTGATGGGAGCCCAGAAATAACCAATAAGATCCACTTTACTACCTTCAAAAGCTACTGTCACTATGTCAGAAGGTAGTAAAGATTGGTTACTTCATGACTGTGTGTATTTGGAATGGTCTATAATGGTAATGCGAGCTCCAGTATCAACTAAAAGTTTTATAGACGCTCCATTGATCAAAACTTCAATCTCCGGATCAGCAATTATAGAAGGTTTGACTTCTTTCACACATCTGACACCTATTAACCATTCTTTGGAAGAATCGTCATTGTTACCATCAACCTCATAGTTTTCGCTAACTACGCAACAAACAGGATTGTTACATTTGCCCCCTACACATGTTTAGAAAATGACCCATTTTGCCACACTTCTTACACTGTTGTACATGTGCAGGACAATGTTTAAAAGTGGAAACGTGGTTGGGTGATCCATATCTAAAATAATTTACTTTCCGTGTTGGGAAAAATTGGGGATTAGATTTAAAAGGAATCTTGTTCTTTTTATTATCCACATTGTAAATGGGTTTGTTAATAACCGCACCTGAAATGGCCATTTTGTTGAGGGATTCCTCTAAAATGTTCACATCTTGGCATGAAACCTCAATGCTCTTAGCTATATCAATAGCCCTGTCTAAGGAAGGATTTTTACAAGTAAGGAGACGTTCTTGAATTGTTTTCGAACTACATCTGACTAAAAGCTGATCTCTTATTAGCTGTGATGTGAATTCTTCAAATTCACAAGTTACAGCTAACCCTCTCAGAGCAGTGACATATGTGTCCATATTCTCAGAAGGTTTTTGTACTCTGGTGAAAAATGTAACCCTATGAACAACAAGATTTTTTGACTTAGTAAAATACTTGTTAAGTTGAGAAATAGCAAGGTCAAATTCATCGAGTTCAGATTCATCTGAATCTTCATAGTTGGGTAAATGGTCAAATATATTCTGCCCTTCAACACCAAGATGGTAATACATTAAGCCTTTTTTTTCTATCAGGTTTGAATTTTGTTGCATCGATTGCTAATAAATATGCCTTGAAGGAACAAATCCACAGTTTCCATTCTAAAGGAGGGTTCTCTGGTTCTTGCATGAAAGGTGCAGGTGGTGAGATTCTTTGCATGGCTTTTAAATCGTGCTGGAGATTGTTTATGATGAGAAAGTGTGCCCAAAGCATGCAGATCGCAGACGAAAGTAGATATGCTCAAAGTGTGCAGATCACTGACAAAGCCATACAAGGTAAGTAGTGTGCAAGTTACTGAGTTGTGGACCTGCAAATTGTACATGGTGTAAAATAAGAAACTGTGAATCTTCATTTAAAGTGTAGAATAATTAAAGTTGCCAAAAAGTAAATAAATGTGCAAATTGCTGTTGAATAGATTTGCATCAAAATGGATCAATTAAAATACATTGAATGACTGGATCATGCAGAACTGCTGGAGACCATAAGTGTTATTGTGAACAAAGCGTGCAAATCGCTGAAATGCTAACTTGCACTTAATACTGAAAGTGTGTGCACATCACAGAAGTGAGAAAAGATATGCAAGTAAAATGTGAGCACATCACAGAAATATAGACATGCAATGCTAACGAAAACCACCAGGGGCAGTGTGACTAGAAACACAGGGCCCGATTCACAGAATTAACTTAAGACAAAGTCCTAAACTTACTACTTTTGGTATTCACAGAATGCATTTACTACTTTTGGTATTCACAGAATGCACTTACTACTTTTGGTATTCACAGAATGGATTTACGACTACTAACTTTACGTCCGCACTCGGGCCGGAAATTCCGGCCTGGAGGCGGAGCTTCCGGGCCGGAGGCGGGGCTTCTGAGCCGGAGGCGGAGCTTCCGGCCCGGAGGTGGGGATTCCGGCCAGTGGCGGAGATTTAGCCATGGCCAAAATCTCCACCTCTGGGCCGGAAGGTCCGCCTCCGGACCGGAAGCCCAGCCTCCAGGCCGGAAGCTCCGCCTCCGGGCCGGAAGCTCCGCCTCCGGACCGGAATCTCCGGCCCGAGTGCGGACGTAAAGTTAGTAGTCGTAAATCCATTCTGTGAATAGCAAAAGTAGTAAGTTTATTCTGTGAATCGCAAAAGTAGTAAGTTCATTCTGTGAATACCAGAAGTAGTAAGTGCATTCTGTGAATACCAAATGGTACTAAGTTTAGGATTTTGTCTTAAGTTTGTTCTGTGAATCGGGCCCACAGTGTTGACACTCTATTGTCTTCCAGGAAGGAACAGTAGAGAAGACTTGGAAGGAGAGAGCAGCTCAATGAACACCGGGTTTCACAAGTAAGGACTTGAAGCTACTGTCAATATGTAAAGCTGCTTTTATTTCATCTTGCTCGTGCTTTGAGCCAATTTTTGAAAGCTGTAATGGGTTAACGCAATTGCGCTCAATCTGTAATTGGCGCTGCTATAATGAACATCAGGCGCCTGGTTAACTGGCAGGCCGCGTCTTTGACAACCAGCACGTAATAAACACAGCTGTGCTGTTGCTTCATCAGCTGAGACCTGCGCGCGGCGTGTATCTAAGCAACTGTCCTGACGAACAGCTGAAGCCTCTTCACACGCTCGCGTATAACACGAGCTTGAAATTCCAATAAAGCCTTTGAAGTTGAGCTGGAAGACGCTCGCGCAGAACTCATGTGATACACTTTGAATATGCAGTTGCTAAGCAACAAACCCAACACTCAGATAAAGTGGAAAATAGCGAATTTGTCCATAAATCCTCACTGAAAAGCAGCGTGAAAGGAAAAAATAGAAGTCTCTTACCTTAATTATTCACTTACTAGTGAATAAGAATGTCTTTGAAGTAAATGATGTAGTTAACGGATTGCTCCTGGCCCCTTCTTCAATGTAGTTGACATTCGATGAGCATAAAGACATCCAAATAGCCCCAAATCGTCACCAGTTTTGTAATGATGATACTACAAGATTTGTAGTGGAAGTAGTGGATTTATTCCAGAAGATGCATCTCTTCATCAAGGGGCACTGCCGCAACTGACTACAGAGAGAATATACAGAGAGAATGTCATGCTCCAGTGACCTCATAACATTCCAGGCTAAGAGCTTAGACGTTGCACATTACCACACCTACTTCCAGTAAGGAGGCAATCAACCCCGCGACCACCCAAGCAAGGATTCCTCCACAGGAAAGCAGCAGGAATAATCGAAGTTGAGGGATTTACAAACCTCCTAGTAGCTGAAAGGTATTCAGACCACTCTTGGAGGTGGATATCTGTGATCTATTGACTACGTCAAAACCCTCTCCCCACCTTACCAACCCCATCTAAGCCTCCCTGGCCATAACCCCTATATGCAATAAAATAATTTACACCTCACTAGTGACTGGATTTATTCCAGACTATCTCAAACTCGGTCAACTCACACCAGTGTAAAAAAATTGGACGCAGACTGTACGACTTCAACAACTTCAGACCTATTTCGAATCTCCCCTTTCCATCCAAAATGATAGAGAGATGTGTTCTCTCACAACTAAACCAACTTATTGACAGTAACAATCTCCTTAACCCATATCACTCGGGATTCAGAAAAGGATGTAGCACGTAAATACCCATTTTACACATAGTAGATGATCTGCTCAAATCCCTGGATGCAGATTGACACTGCCTCCTCATGCTCCTAGATCTATTGGCGGCTTCATCACGGTCAACCACAAGCTTCTCCTGAACTCCCCTGCAAAAAATTGATTGGTCCAGACAGGGTGATCTTTCTCTGGTTCACATCCTTCCTACAAAACCGCTCACATCAAATAAAAATAAGCAATCTGCCCATAGAAACAATGCCAATAACCAGGGATGTTCCCCAAGGCTCTAACCTACACTGTTCAATATCCACATGGAGCCTCTCACCACGATTCTCAAGCTAGCTAATACCCCCTTCCATCTCTAAGGAGACTGCACCCAGCTTTACATGGAAATCTCCTCAGTAGATCACATATACCGGCTAAATGCCACCCTGAAAAAAATCCAACACTGGCTATCCCTCAACCACCTAAAACCCAACCAAAAAAACCCAAAAACTCTTCTCATATCAAAAACAGAGCAGCCCTCCAGATAAAAGAATGGCTTACCTCCTTAGACACTCTTAGCTGCAACCTAACCGTTGCTGACTCCACCAAATCACTGGGAATCATGAAAGACCGCATTAAGATTAGTACAAAGAGTGCCTTCTACAACTTGAAACTGCTGAACAAGATCAAACCATATCTACCACCGAATATAACCTCAAATCTGCCATGCAAGCAATGGTGCTGTCTAGATTGCACTATGGAAATGCTACCCTCACAGGCATTGCAAAGTCCCACATTACACCCATTTAAACTACTCTCAATGCAACAGCCAGAATGGTAACAGGAATCCAAAACTATGATCTCATCTTTTCTGCCCTGAAAGAACTCCAGTGGCTCCTGATTGTAGCTCACTGCAAGTTCAGTCCTGTGTGTATCACGCACAAAGCACTTCACACTGGAAAACCAGCTTACCTTGCCTCAAAACTTAATAAGGCAGGTCAGATCGGAGACGTAAGAAGCTCAAACACCCTACTACTCATTCCACCTAAAGCCCAGAAACAAAAATACCCAGGCATGTTCCTTCTCGAGCAATGCCCCTAAAATCTGGAACTCCATACCAGTACACATCAGGACATACACTTCCTTCTTGAGCTTCAAAAGACAGCTAAACGAGTTCCTCCTCAACTGAAAACCCACCTCACTGGACACTAATTGCCCTATTAAAACAGGGTCTCTGCTCCTAGTTCTCCCTTGTACCTATCCCGAGTTATTTTACCTCCCCTTGGACAACCATTGATGATGACTTAATTTGAGTTAGCTGTCATCATGCTAAGTTCTGTATTATCTTGTCAATGTAAAGCACTCTGATACCCTTTGGTCTTATTAGAGATTAATAATATCTTCAACAAAATAATAAATAAAAAGAGAGGTCTAATTGGGGATTACATTTTTTTATAGTATTTTATGGAGAATTGGCATGAGCCTATGCTTTCTGATGTTTTTCTTGTTTATTTGCTTGCAGTTCGCAAAAATATCCGCTAGATGTCGTCTAGAGTCCACCCTATCAACGTCGGTTTTCTTAAAGGATCACTTCTCCAATTAAGACGAGATATGCCCTTCAGCAATTTTATTGGTCGGAAACCTAAGCGAAAGCATGCTAAAATGTAGGCATTAGGAAGGAAACAAAACTAACTATTTAACTGTGGGCTCGTGATTGAGCACCTTGCGCCCGGAGGCCTTGGTGCTTCTGCTCTTGAGGTATTGCTGTGCAGACTGCAATTTCATCCTCGTTGTGCTTAAACCCCGCTGGAGAATTTAAATACACACCTTTTATATAAAGTACGGTTACATGGTTTATACAGAAGTGAACGCTGCACGAAGGTCTACCTTCAAAATGAGAGAGCTTCGACTATTTGTGACGGTTCTGTGGGGTAACAAGGTTGCAGCAGTTGTCAGAGTTTCCAGAGAGTAGCCTGTGTAGTTTCTTTTTGAATGTCCAGTGTATTTTGGCTTCACGACCGTTAAATGCATTGAGTGTTAAAGCAATTTCTGTGACCAGGGCTATTTCCTGTCCTGTCAACCCTTTGCTTGGAAGAATAGCCGTGACCTTTTATTTGGAGGGAGCAGCATGATGTTTTTGGCAGGGTCCACACTTTTGGGTTCCTCCATATTTCAATCAGTATTATTTGCCCCGTGCTGTCTGAAGCCATCAGAACTCCTATCAGTGAGATTAAAGTCTGCACTAAGCTAATTGCATATATTGGCTACCTTTATAAAAGACAAAGAGGCATATTATCAAGGGCCTATCACTGCTTTAGCAGCACATTTTTGCCGCTAAAGCAGCAATAATTTTATCGCCCTATTAGCAAGCTGCAGCTAACGGGCCTTAGCGCTAATTTTTAGGCGATAGTGGCCCGTTTTTTTATCTCAAAGCATGTTAGCGATATTTATCGCTAATGACATGCAAAGTAGGCGTTCCCGTGCAAAAAAGGCACGCAAACACCACTACTCCATATTATCAAGGGGCTCCTTGAAATTCTGAAGAGCCAAAAAACTGTCTCTAACTGCAGTTAGAGCCAGTTACTCAAGACTAGAAAATAGCTGGTCTTAAAAATGGTGATAAAACTTAGGCCCATATCTCTGTAGGTTTTGGCGCTGGCCAGCGCTGCAAGCAATGTTGCAGCGCTGCCCTGCGACAAAACTACAGTGCAGGAATGCACACAATCAATAAGATAGTGCGCATTCCTGTGTCACAGTCATGAAAAGTGTTGCTGCTCTGCGACAAGACAGTGTTGCAACACTTCTCACTACACCCTTCTTGCGACAGCATGGATGCGCTGTAATCACTGGACAGCGCTCCATGACGCAAGTAATGAAAGATACATCAGGAATCCTGACTTATCTGCATGCGCTAAAGTCACGCATTGCTGCAGTCGTGTCACAACCATGACACAACTCCAGCAATGCATGGGGCCAGCCTGTGCTTGTGGCACTCCCTCACCCTCATGCCTGCCAGCAGGCAGGCGGAAGGTACTGACGCAGTGCCGTTCATGAGGGGTGCCCGAATGTTGGCGCTATTGGAGATCCATCGGTGGTGGTTGCGCGCTGTGGAGTCATCGTTTGGAAGCATTGGAGGAGTATTGGTGCGTAGGAAGTTGATGAGATGTTCTTCGCTGGCATTGATCCAGCTGCGATAATGGTGGTGGCGTCCGGTGGGCAAGGTGAAGATGTGATGTTACCAATGATGGTCGGTCCAGGAGAGTCAGGTGTTTTGGCTGTAGTTGAAGTACCCGCTGGCGGAGGTGACGTGCTTGACCGTGTGTCTTGCTATGTGGCCTGTTGAGGTGACTTGCTGCTTGCGTCTGATGTCGGTGACCCTCCCCAGGAAGGGGTGGTGCTCAGGTTACTGGAGTTGTTCAGGTGGAACTTGAGTTCACCGAGTTGGATGTCATCGGTGGATGGGAGACCCTGGGGTACAATGAGGTCTACAATATTATTTGAGAAAGGGGGGCCATGGCCCAGGGGGCCTCCACATGAGGGTACTGCAGAGGATCTTCTTGGGCTTGGTCCGGATATGGGAGTTGACGTGGTCCATGGTCACACTTGGCACATTAGAGTGCGTTGTCAGTCAGAGTGTGCCTCTGTAGGTGACGGCAATGCCTCCTCCTTGACGGTCGGGGTGCTCCTTGCGGGTGATACTGCAGCCGTCAGTGATGGCGAAGGCAATGTCCGGCATGGAACAGAGGTGGCAGGCGAGGTGGCGTCCAGGGTTGACGGCGAGGCGGAAGCTGGCATTGTAGCGGTGGAGTGTCCAAGAGGAATGCTCCTTGGTGCTGAGCGAGGTCCAGGGGCAGACGGACGCAAACGGCATAGCCTATGGGTTGCCTTTGGCACGGGAGACGACCATTACAACGCAGGAGTTAACAACGTAACTCCGACAATGTGGGTGGCTTAATATCGCATTTGATCACAACGCATTGTGAGGTCAGTAATGGGGTAATTTAAAGTTTCTCAGGTGTGTAAGGGTTTAGGGTAAAATTTGAAAATGTACTTTTGTCTTGGGGTAAAATATGAAAAATGGGGTGTTTGTTGGGGTAAAATATGAAAAATGGGATGTTTCTTAGGGGAAAATATAAAAATGGTGTGATTTCTGGGGTAAAATATGAAAAATCTGATGTTTTTTGGGGTAAAATATGAAAAATAGGGTGTTTGGGGTAAAATATGAAAAATGGGGTGTGCATTTGTCTCAAATGTGATTTTTGTGTGTGTATTGGGGGCTCAAAAAAGGAATTCCAGGGTTCACGGTTGGGTTTGTGGTACAAACGTTAGTTTTGGGTTGCACTCACTGAAGTGGGAACAGTGATCTTTATGTCTCCGCTATGCAACACCCACTCTACTGTTGCAATGTGCCAAGTATTAGTATGCATTGGAATAGAATGTGTGGTGATGGCATGCGTCACAACTACGTATGTGCCTTTAGCACATGAGTGGTACGCCCGCTGTGCATGGGTGCACAGCGGCCACCATTGAGAAGTGCGGGTGTGCTGGACAGCTGTGAGGTGGTAAACGCCGGAAATAACACTGGATGGTGCGTAGACGCGGGGATGTGTGTGTGAGCGTGTGTTGTTAAAATGTTTTTGAGGGAAGTCTTACCTCGAAGCTGTGTCCCGTGTCATGGTAGCTCCTGCTCTCCTGCGTCTGCTTCCAGGAAAAGGAAGTAGGCAGCCAGGCTCTCTCCCCTGAGTCAATCACAACACTGCGATGCAGCGGTGGGATTGGTAATCGTCAACGGGACAAGTCATGCAGCCAGGGGCCAGAGGGGTGGCCATGTTCTCCATGCAGGCTGTAATGCAGCCTGCATTGTGAACAGGGAAGTGCGCATGACTGCTTTGGATGGCCTGAGTGGGCCGACCAAACAGTCATTGCGCACTTGAGTTGGCATGTCAATCCGCCCATGCCCTGCGCTGTGTTTGGAGCCGTCCTACCCAACCTCCCACCCCCTTAGGATACATAGCATGATTACATCAGTTAGTTATCCCTTGTTTTTAACTTGTGATCTGTTTTTTTGCCTTCTCGTAGCCCGCACTTCCCGTTTCCTGCCGCTGCTGCCCCTGTGGCCCCGCATCCCTGTCCTCGCCCATTGCTGCCTCCCAGCTGATCGTTTCTCTCCCCTCCTAAATGGCAGACGCTGTGCGGTTGCGCAGTGGACATGCGCCGCTGGCAGGCAGAAGGCACGCCTAAGCCAAGCCTGTCTGCATCCGTCCGTGACCTGACCGCGACCAGCGCAGGAACCCTGGATCTTGAGCCAGCCACTGCTACAGCTCAGCCACCCTCCAAGCACTCAACCACGGAAAACTCAGAGACTGACAACAGCCCTCGCCAAACACGACCCACAGCCAGTTCTCCTGCCTACGCTGCCGCCAGACCTTAACCACCACCCTGGCCTCCAACCCATCCGACGCCAGCGTCGCAGCCGTAGAACTCCACACATGGATTTCAACTGTGCATACAAGCTCGCCCCGCTATCCAAGTCCAACAAACAGCGCCCCAGGAAAGCCACCTGGTTCACCACCGATCTCCAAGAAGCAAGATGCACCTGCAGATGCCTGGAGAAGAACTGGAGAAACACCAAGACACCTGAAATCTACACCACCTACAAGGACGCCATGACGGACTACCACAACAAAATCCTCAACAACTCCACCAATTACATCTACCACAGCACCGAGATTGCTCTACTCACTGCCACAGATGACATCCGCACCCTCCTGGACCAAGGCCACTCTGCAGCCCTCATCCTACTCAACCTTTCAGCGGCCTATGACACCGTCTCCCACCACACGCTAGTCACCAGACTACACAACGCTGGCATACAAAGAACAGCCATAGACTGGATCCGATCACTCCTTACCAGAAGAAGCCAAAGGATCAGACTTCCACCCTTCCTCTCCGATCCCACGTAAATTACCTGCGGAGTCCCACAGGGGTCATCTCTGAGCCCGAGCCTATTCAACATCTACATGGCCGCCATCGTCCGACAACACAGCCTCAACATCGTATCCTACTCTGATGACACCCAGCTCATCCTCTCCCTCACCAAAGACCCCACCACCGCCAGACTCAACTTCCAGAAAGGAATGCATGATGTCGAAGTCTGGATGACCAACAGCTGCCTGTAGCTCAACACGGAGAAGTCAGTTGTCCTCATCCTTGGAACCACCCCTTCAGCATGGGACAACAACTGGTGTCTGCTGCCCTCGGAAGCCCACCTACCCCCTTGGACCACGCCAAAAACCTCAGCATCGTACTCGATTCATCCCTCACCATGAACCGACAGGTCTACACCATCACCTCCATCTGCTTCAACACCCTCTGCATCATCCCCAAGATCTTAAAATGGAGCCCCCCGGAGTCAAGGAAGACAGTCACCCATGCACTCATCACCAGCAGACTGGACTAATAAATCGCATACTATGCCGGCATTTACAAGTCCCTTCTCCGCAAACTCTAGACATTACAGAACACCGCCGCAGGACTCATCCTCGGCATCCCCCGGCACGAACACATCAGCCAACGCCTACGCAGACTTCACTGGCTACCCGTAGAGAAAAGAGTCACCTTCAAAATCCTCACTCACGCCGACAAAGGCCTACACAACGATGGACCCAAATACCTCAACGACAGAATCAACTTCCACGTATCCAAAAGAGACATCTGATCTTCCAAACTCGCACTGGCCGAAACTCCACGCATACACAGAGCCAGAGCAGGTGGCAGATCCTTCTCCCACATTGCATCCAAGACCTGAAACGAGCTGCCGGCAGACATCAGATGCGCCCCCTCTCTGAACACCTGCAGGAAGACCCTCAAGACCTGGTTCTTCAGCTAACAGTTCTGCACCCCCCTCCCCCTCAGTGCCTTGATACCCTCACGGGTGAGTAGCGCGCTTACAATTCCCCTGATTGATTAATTGATTGAGTTATCATCATGTGATGATTGTTCCTCTTCTGCACTGCTTGAGGTGGTGAGGCTACGCTCTTCCGCCATAGTGGAAGAGCCACCACTGGGGGTGTGTCATCTACGTGTGTTACGCATGAGCGACTCACCCCCCGGCCCTCTTGCGCTACACATCCCACCTTCTCCTTACCTGGACATTGACACCGTGGCACAATCCACTGCACTCTCTCCAAATCTGTGACTCAGCAAGCAAGAGCCTCAGACAGGTGTGATTTCACTCGGCTAGGTACAGCAGTCGCTGCCTAGTATGCTGGTGGACCTCCCGATGCAGTTGATGCAGCAGGGTCCCCTTAGCCGTGAAGGCACAGCGCTCACGCCACACAAGTTCACTGTAGCACAGGGGCCTCAGCCTCCACAGCGTATGGCCAACCCTACATCATTCGGCGTGTGATGCAGGGAGATGGCACACACCTTTGGTAATCCCCTCCGTGCACCCCGGTGTAGTGGTGGATTGTAGTATGCGATGAGCGCCTCACTACGTTGGTGCGCAGGAGCGCCTCTACCATTAACTGCTCCAAGGGTTGCAAGGCGGTCTTCTCACACAGGTCAGCTACGTGGCTCCATGCGACCTGCCAGACTTCACCACCAGGTACTGGCGATCGTCATGCATCAATGTCTCCTGCCACGGCTCATCAACTCCACAGCTCCTCCATATCCCACTCCAGGCTCCAGACGCAGGTCCGGCGAGGCATCCATGCTCAAGACGCATGTCCAGTGGGGCATCCAGACTCCAGACGCAGGTCCAGGGAGGCATCCAGGCTCAAGACACAGGTCCAGCGGGGCATCCAGGCTCCAGACGCAGATCCAGCGGGGCATCCAGGCTTCTGACGCAACCCCAGGGAGGCATCCAGGCTCAAGACACAGGTCCAGCGAGGCATCCAGGCTCCAGATGCAGGTCCAGCAGGGCATCCAGGCTCCAGACGCAGGTCCAGGGAGGCATCCAGGCTCAAGACGCAGGTCCAGCGGGGCATCCAGGCTCTCATCCTGGTCATCCTGGAAGTTGGGTGGCTTGAGGGGGTTGATGATGTGTGCTGCACTTGGCCCTGGCTGCTCAAATCCGCATTAAACATTGGGGGCATCTTTTCTATGGGAGGTGGACTGTTAGGCTATTTTTTAAGTTAGAGGGAAAAATCACTTATGTTGGGCTGCCTAACGTGCGTTTTTTTATCGCTAATGGGCTTATCACCACTTTTTTAACGTTAGCGCGAGGATTTTTATCGCCGTCCCGCTAATTTTATTGCCGTACATTTCAGCTGGTAAGAGAAACTATCGCCTGTTAGCGGCGTGTTGTTAATACGCCGCTAATACGGCGATAATTTTCCGTGATAGACTGCGATAAAAAAAATCACGCTATCGACAGTTAGCGATAATTATCGCCACTTCTTGATAATACCCCCCAAAGAGGCATGGGGAGTATTTATGAGAGTCCTGCGTCACTTTTGCACCATGTAAAGTGGTACATACGTGATGCAGGGCTCTAATAAAGAATTGTGAAGCCACCCTGCGCGGCTTTGAGTGGCCTCATAAATCATGACTAAGGAGTCGCATTGGAAATCGCTGCGTCCCCTTACTCTGCACTGAGAGGCACTCCGCGGATGTGCTTTCCCACACAACACCCTTGGAATTTGATGCTGACCCAGATTTACAAAAACATATACACCCGGGGAAGCGCCAAATCCATACGCCTCCTGCGGTGTGGCGTAACGTGGGGAAATATGCTTATTTCTCCTCGTTTCCTCTTTCCATGTGTTCTGCAGCACACATAGAAAGAGGAAAACGCCTCTTTGGATTGTTTTTGTGTAGGAAAGTGCCCCTTCCTGCACAAATTCAATACTGCCTGCAGCAGAGGCACCCTTGCACCATGGTGCAAGGGTGCCTGCGTTGATGCTAGGCTACCGAAACGGCCCCAGCACAGGCAGACAGTACAGGAATGAACCATATTGCTTAAATACTATGCATTCCTGTCCTTCACTTTGGCGTAAGGCTACGCAGCAAGATGTCTTGCTGCGCTGACCTACGCCAAAGTGCCATACATGAGGCCCGGAGTTATAAAAGTGATGCAAACCAGAACAAAGTGAAAATTGGGATATTTTCAAGCACAAAACGTGTTTTGTACTGGAAAGCAGTCCATGTTGTTTGACATAAAACTCTTATCTACCAACATTTGTAGAAAACAAAACAGCTCTTTGAGGCCGGCATTACCTTGGAGAAATGTTTTTATTTCTGCAAACTTGGCATGTGTGCATTGCTATACAGTACACATACAAAACTATGTTTCAGCTTAGCATTTAGTTTTGACTAAGTAACCAACGCTAAACATCCTGCAAGCACTTGCACTATAGTGCAGAGGTGTGCATGTCACACTAAGCAGCATGTTTGTTTGCAAGCGCTCGAGATGACAGCAGCAGTGCTGTATTTTATTAAGTATGGTGCTGCATTGCTCCCTCATACTAATGCAATGATTACGGATCACTGACAGAATATTGACGACCACAATATTGAGTTACCAAAATATCGGTACATAAATATTGTTGTCAATAATATCGACTTCCTATCTTCATAATGGTAAGTACAAAAATATCCCCCCAAAATATCGTTGTCAAAAATATTGATGTTGAAAATATAGTTTTTTTGATATATAATAATGATGTTAAATAAATTAAATAATAAATGTAACTTAAAAACATTATTTCCATTTATTTGTTAATGTTAACAATCATAATAAATAAATTTAACTAAAAAAAAAACACACACATATGTAAAATGTAATACATATATATTTACTTAAAAACAATAAATAAATAATAATTTTAATTAATTTTTAAAGGTTATAAATATATACAAAAATATAAAAATATAAATATATATATGTCCGATCACACCTGGGCGTTTGCATTTCATGTCCGTGAGCAAGGCAAACTGTGCCGAAACGGTGGACGAAGAGAAAGCTGGCGCCTGTGATGTTGAAATAAATGCTTTTTTCCAAAGTATTGGGCCTCACGTTGCTGTCCTTGCTCGAGTGAGATTAATGGGCTGCTCCGTGTCCATATGGTGAGGCCGCCCCGAAGGGTTTGAGGCTCCGGAAATGGAGGAACGCTTTGCTTTTTGTGAATACTAATTGAGGAGCCTTACCCACTCGCGCCACCCTACCTACCAAGGATTGCCACTAATCCAAAGGAATGGCGCGTTGGAGGGGATTCATACAGGACGAAATCCTGTGTTGATCGTGCTATGGTGAAACTGTGTTTTTTCAAATAAAAGAAGCAACAAAAACATTTTAACTCACCTGCCTGCCGCGGAACGAATTTCCACTATGACATCAGTGCGTGTGCCAAATTCCAATACCACCAGGTGAAAAACAGATTGGGACATCCAGAATTCTCTTGTAAATACTGGCACAATGCATTGTGGGAGCAGTAGTACTGGGATCTGCAGTCACGTGATGCACTATGTGTAATAAATGTCCGATCACACCTGGGCGTTTGCATTTCATGTCCGTGAGCAGGGCAAACTGTGCCGAAACGTTGGACGAAGAGAAAGCTGGCGCCTGTGATGTTGAAATAAATGCTTTTTTCCAAAGTATTGGGCCTCACGTTGTTGTGCTTGCTCGAGTGAGATTAATGGGCTGCTCCGTGCCCATATGGTGAGGCCGCCCGAAGGGTTTGAGGCTCCGGAAATGGAGGAACGCTTTGCTTTTTGTGAATATATATAGATATATAGATATATATATATATATATATACACCTGTAACATTAAAATCAATAAATAAAAAAAGTTAATATAAATTAAAATATTAAAATATTTAATATTTTTTAAACCTACATTATGCACTACATTGAGTGCAAAAGTAGAGATAGTGTTGGATAGCGTAGAGGAATAATTTTTTTTTTCACTCCAACGAGTGCAACAGTATGGAAAGTGTTGGATAGTAAAAAATTACTATTCCCACTCCAGCTAGTGTTATGTTATGTTGGAGAAATTTGTAAAGTGCAACAGTTAGCCTAGGGTGTCCTGGTGCTTGCTACTGTCCTCCCACTGATACATAACTTACAACCAGTTTATAAATCGAACAGTCACGTTTTTAGGGCCTTCCTGAAAGCCAATAAGTCAGTCCCATTCCTCAGATGAAAAGAGAGCTTATTCCAAGCCTTTGCCGCACCAGCTGGCAAAACCTCTGCCTCCCCAGCTTGCTTTTTTATAGGTGGTACTATCACTAGTTTTGTTCCTACGGAGAGAAGTGATCTTTTGGGCACGTACCATTGAAATTTTTGTTTCAAGTAATCAGGACCTGTTCCTTGTAGGGCCCTAAAGACCAAACAGAGGGATTTAAATTGCACCCGCTTCTTAACGGGCAACCAGTGAAATCTTTTGATTTCACTTGAGATTGGTGCAAATTTAGATGTGCCGGTGAGCAATCTAGCGGCCACATTCTGCAACACTTGTAATTTATGAAGAAAACGCTCCTGCATATTCAGGTATAAACTATTGCAATAGTCCAGCTTTGACATGGTTAAAGCTGTAATCACTGTTCGCTGGCTATCTTTCGGCACAAAAGGTATAATTTTCTTCATTGTTCTAAGAGTGTATGTTGTGGCTGAAAATACTGCATTGACTTGATTGCCCAAATCGAGCCTGTCATCTATTAGCAATCCCAGATTTTTCACTTTCCTAGTGGGTGTCGGGAGGGATCTGGCCATCAAGTTGGAGTCCAAAAGTTGTCATCATTCCCGAACAGGATGACCTCAGTTTTGCTCGAGTTGAGCTTTAAACAGTTTTGGGACATCCACCTTCCTACTGCCTCCATACAATCATGGAACCGCTTTCCTGTTGCCTTCTCCTGCCCAGGCCGCAGCGACACCACAATCTGCGTGTCACCCGCATAGGAGGTAAGGCAAAAACCAAAGGAATTAAAAAGGGGAGCCAACAAAGACACATATACATTAAAAAGTGCAGGGCTCAAAGACAACCTCTGCGGAACGCCACAGGGCAGCAAGAAAGGTGTAGAATCAAATTCACCTAGTGATACTATTTGCAGTCTGTCCGAGAGGAAGGACTTCAGAAGTGTCCATGCTTTATCCTGCACTCTGCAGGCCCCGCAAACAGTCCATTAATAGTCCACGATGGACCGTATCAAAGGCCGCAGAAAACTCGAGTATGATCATAGCGGCCTTTCCTCCCTGGTCCAAAGCTACCCTGATCTCTTCAGTAGATTTTAGAAGTGTGGTTTCCGTGCTATGCCCTTCTCTGCACCCATATTGAGTAGGATCCAGAACTTTGGCATCACGTAAATAAGCACTCAATTGTGCATTCATTCTTTTCTCAAACAGTTTGGATGGAGGCGTGAGATAGGTCGAAAATTATTTGGATCCTTAGGATCCAGGCTAGACTTCTTTAAAAGTGGCAAAATTGAAGCAATTTTCCACGCCTTGGGGAGATGCCCTTCTGCAAACATTGCGTTAAATAAAGAAGTGAGTGACAGGGCAATTGGTTCTGGGGCCAATTTTACCACCGCAACAGGACATGTGTCATAAGGTGAGCCTGATTTAGCTGACATGAGAAACTTATGGGTATCAATCATGGATATTGGTACAAACTTGTCCAAAGTAGGCTGATATCCTACAGCCAACTTATGATTCTCAGTTGAGGTCACTATCACATCAGTTGTTGGGCCCTTAAAAGTTGCAAAGATATTCTCCACTTTTGCCAGGAATAACCTGGCAATTTCTTCACATAATTCCTGGCCCCTTTGAATGTTTGCTGGTTGGGGATGCGCCAGACTAATTACTGTTTTAAAAAGTTATGTGGGTGAGTTTTTGGCTCGGTTATTTCGACCAACAAAGAACTATTGCTTTACTTTTAAAAAGTAACTGTTTATAAGTCAAAAGGCTTTGTTTATGACTGTTCCTCTATGTTATTTTATGCTCTTTCCTCCAATTTCGTTCTAAACGTTTACAGATCAATTTTTGATCCTTAAGTTCCTGTGTGTACCATGGAGTGGAGGATTGTGACCTTTTAGGAAAAAGTATTTTCTTTGGAGCTAGTTTATTACACGTGTACTCCAGCCAGATTGTATATAAGGAGGTCGCCTCTTCCATGTCTAGGGGCATTTGGCCCACAGTTGACGTAAGCAAACCCGCAAAAACTTTACCCCCAACTTTATTCCATGCTCTAATTTCCTTCTGTTTCTTAAGGGGTCTTTCCACCGCATGATGATCAGGAATGGCTAGCTCAAATAGAACGGCAACGTAATCTGACCACACTAGGGGGAGCAGGCCTGTAAATGAAAGATGTGGGTAGTTTGAAAAAATACCATCCAACGTATGCCCTGCCACATGCGTAGGCCCGATTACTTGCTGCCTAAGATCGGCACTGTTCATCAGATCTATAAGGTTCACCGTATCTGGTTCTGTATCGGCATCCAGATAGAAATTAAAATCTCCTAGTATAGTACAGAAGTCAGCGCATAGGCCCTCTTCCAGCAAATTTCCCATGGATGTTACAAAAGGGCTCCTAGGACCCAGAGGTCTGTATAAAAGGATACCCTTAAAAGTGTGGTGATGGGAAAGAGTGAGGGAAAAGGACAATGTTTCACATGCTGCGTTTGAAGCTGTTTGAAAAACTGCCGTGATTGAACTTTGATAAATTACAGCTAGTCCCCCTCCTTTCTTAATGGTCCTGTTTACTGTAAGGAAATGGGTGGACCTGCACACCTGGTTAATACTAATTCCTCAAGTATGAAACAAATATATTGAAATTTTAAATTTTATAAGCGTGCATTCACGTGTGGGGGATATGAGCCGTTGTCCCTGATTAATATAAAGTGGTTAGAGGAGGTCTGGGAAAACCCAAACCTACGTGAAGCACCGCTAATGTGACACGAAGGTCTCAAAAAGTGTAAACAATATTATTCTAAGTTGAATCAAACATATTTGCATTATCACTCACGTACATGAAAACTCAAAAGCTTTAGAACATTAAGCATATAATGTTTTATACCACAATGCAAAAATTATTTGGACATTCAATTATGTACATGAAAATGTGCCATGGATTCATGAAAAATGTTTACATCACATTGTTCATTTCAAAAGATATGCCTAAGTAAAATATAGTATAAAAAACTCATAGAAAAAGGTAGTCCCAATGCATTTCGGGTTTTACAAAACCCTTCGTCAGGGGAAATTTGAATCTCAAAAATCAGCTGTATGCGTGTAATCGTTTTCAAATGGTTGTCTTCCAGAACTACAAAAACAAAAAACCTGATCATTGTCCAATTTCAAAATACAACAATCCAATGTTTACAAAATGGCCTAAAGGATTCGCACTCGAGAAAAGACCAAACGTCCCAATGTGTAAACAATAGTCTTCAAAACATGACGTGCTCAAAGTTAACAAAAGAAACGGAGTTACTTGTTAAATGTCAAAGAATATATGAGATTGTGCAAATGGTAAGCATTGTACTGTGAAGTACATGGTGAAAAGTAGATGGGAAACGTGAAACCGAAGGAATTCCGGAAATATATGCCCGTGACGCGCTGATACCAAAATACGGACTTTAACGTACCGTAACGTGCATGTCATAAGTTACCAGTGAGTAATGCCAGATGTCTGCCAGATGCCGAAATGAATAGGATTCGACTTTGTCTTGGTGGTAAATCTGAGGAAAATGCAAAGAGTCAACACTCAAGAAATATCGGTTGTCTCAAAGGAATCACTACTCATGGTAAAACCGAAATGCCTAAGCCTCCGCTTACCTAATGCCGTAAGCCAAAAGTTAAAGCCAAGTATTGCACGGACACCTTGGTTGTCTGAAAATAAATAAAAAATATATGTCTCAAGTTCAATTCCACAAGTAAAACAGGGATAAAGTAACGCGTGGTGAGTTAGCGAGCCTGCGTCTCACCTGAGTTGTAAAACGCCCAGGTTCACAATGAGGTTCCGACTGCAGCCGCATACGTGAGAAACGTGCATTCAAAAGAAGGGCGGGACCTTCTATATGGTCAATGAAACAAAAATAGAGAACAGACTCACAAGGGATTCGAAAATGCCGGTGTTTCCAAAAGAGGGATGGTGCTTACACTAAATCGGAATATGAAAGAAAAGAAAAGAAGCGTGTTGTTTGAATTATTTTGGAGTTAGTTAGTGTAAAAACGACAAAATAAAAATTGTTGTGCTAGCGGACGAGTGCGAATCCTGTAGATTCACAGTAAGTTAATGATTGGTGTGACAAGTTGTCTCAATGAGAATCAAGTCTACCCAAAACATAACAATTCATAATGGTCATTTAGACCCCCGGGAATCACAGTCCCAAGGAATTTAATCCAATGAGTCTCCCTGCAAGCTAGCACTGTGTTCACATCAGTGCTTGAGGTAATGTGAATGCGTTCAAGAATGGTGAATCGCAATTGGGGAATCGTATGTGCTGCTTCTACCCAATGTGTGACTAAGGAAGAATTCATGTTTTTGTTACGAAGTCTGCTTTTGTGTTCAATTATCCTTGTTTTGATTTTCCGACTTGTTCTTCCTACATATACAAGTCCACAAGGACATTTGATGGCATAGATTACCCCTTCTGTGTTGCAATCAGATGTATGATGGAGTATAATCTTTTGACCTGTGCGCGGATGTGTAAAATCTTTGCCAAGAATTACATTGCCACATTGCCCGCAGTTGTGACATTTCTTCATGCCTTTGTGATGTTTATTTTTAACGTTGATCTTTGTTTTAAGAAGTTCTCGTAGGTTTCTTGAGCGGGTATGAGCAAATATAGGAGGTTCAGGAAATATTCCAGCGAAGTCTGCCTCCATTTGAATTATGTCCCAACGCTGCCTGATAATGGATTTGACGAGAGTCGCTTGTGCTGAATACTTGAGTACAAAGACTTCCCGTGGAGCTGGATTCTTGATGGTAGTAGATAACAAAACCTCTCGTTTTTTTAAGGCAACTTTCCGTTCCGCCTCTTGAAGTATGTCTTCAGGGTAACCTCTAACTCTGTATTTATCCAGTTGGTTCTTCATGTCCATTTCGCAGTGTTGAGTGTCTGAGGTTATTCTTTTGAATACTTGTCAACTGTGATACTGGTAGATGTTTCTTCAAAGAGTATGGATGTGCACTCTTGAAATGCAAAGTATTATTAACATTCGTGGTCTTCCGGTACACTGTGGTAACCAAACCTGCATTGGAATTGTGAATTTCAATATCCAAAAAATGAATCTTCTCAGATTGAATGTCATGAGTAAATTGAATCCTAGGATTACAAAGATTCAATGCTGCAATACATTCCTCCAAGAGATCTTTAGAACCTTTCCATATGATGAGTATGTCATCAATATATCAGAGAAAGATAACCGCATTTTTTCGCCATATGGGATTTTGCAGTATGTTTTGATATTCGAAATACGCCATACATCTGGCATTACTCACTGGTAACTTATGACATGCACGTTATGGTACGTTAAAGTCCGTATTCTGGTATCAGCGCGTCACGGGCATATATTTCCGGAATTCCTTCGGGTTCACGTTTCCCATCTACTTTTCACCATGTACTTCACAGTACAATGCTCACCATTTGCACAATCTCATATATTCTTTGACATTTAACAAGTAACTCCGTTTCTTTTGTTAACTTTGAGCACGTCATCTTTTGAAGACTATTGTTTACACATTGGGACGTTTGGTCTTTTCTAGAGTGCGAATCCTTTAGGCCATTTTGTAAACATTGGATTGTTGTATTTTGAAATTGGACAATGATCAGGTTTTTTGTTTTTGTAGTTCTGGAAGACAACCATTTGAAAACGACTACACGCATACAGCTGATTTTTGAGATTCAAATTCCCCCTGACGAAGGTTTTTGAAAAACGCGAAATGCATTGGGACTGCCTTTTTCTATGAGTTTTTTATACTATAATTTACTTAGGCATATCTTTTGAAATGAACAATGTGATGTAAACATTTTTCATGAATCCATGGCACATTTTCATGTACATAATTGAATGTCCAAATAATTTTTGCATTGTGGTATAAAACATTATATGCTTAATGTTCTAAAGCTTTTGAGTTTTCATGTACGTGAGTGATAATGCAAATATGTTTGATTCAACTTAGAATAATATTGTTTACACTATTTGAGACCTTCGTGTCACATTAGCGGTGCTTCACGTAGGTTTGGGTTTTCCCAGACCTCCTCTAACTAACCTGTTTACTGTATGGCAGCTATACCCGGGGGATGTGGCTTTGACTAAATCTGACCCGAGGCATCATCCGTCCATGCTTCAGTGATGAATGCCAATTTTGTGTCACCTCCCTCGATTAGTATTACGCACTCAACACTACGCTTCACCAGGGAGCGTGCATTCAACAATATGCACTTTAACGCAGGTTTTACCTCTTTAACTTTTGCTGACCTTTCTTGTTTTCTAAAATCAATTTTCCAGTATACAAAATCAGGTAAAGTAGTTTTACAATTGGGGTAGGTCACGGGCTAGATGGAGGCCTTGAATTAAAGATGAAACACATACACCCCGTAGTTTTATCTATGTTATTCATCCCCAGCAGCACCTCTCTGGCGTATCCTAAACTGGAAGGCTTCCTGCTCTCAAACGGGTAGGGGTGCTGGCCCTGAGTGTGGGCCGAGCGCACACGGGTGCAGATGGGCTTGCCTTAGGCATGCCTTCGGCGCACCAGCGGCACGTCCGCTGCGCGCACACACCAGGCTCTCTAGATATAGAGTCAGGGTCCAAAAAATTAGACCACTGACCGTGATTCCCCCCAGTATGGCGGCCCCACTGTAACAATTGCGGTCCCCCGGTATGGGCAGTCTTTAAGGTGCCGTCAATGCAAGAAGCAAGTCGAAAAACAGGAAAGCAGCACAGTCAGAGTAAAAAATAACACAATCTAAAATATGTTAAAACTCATTAAAAAGTAGCAGCTTTCAATTTCAAAGCAAAGTCACTACCGGCTCAAGCCTCAGGAGGACCTAGCCCAGTAGGGAAAGTGTGGGATAGCAGAGGGGATAAAATTACTATTCCCACTCCAGCGAGAGCAACAGTAGGGAAAGTGTTTCATAACGTAGTGAATAAAATTACTATTCCCACTCCAGCGAGTGCAACAGTATGGAAAGTGTTGGATAGTGGAGGGTAATAATTTACTATTCCCACTCCAGCAAATGCAACAGTAGGGAAAGTGTTGGATAGCGGGGAGGAATACTTTACTATTCCCACTCCAACAAATGCAACAGTAGGGAAAGTGTTGGATAGCGGAGGGTAAAAAATTACTATTCCCACTCCAGCAAGTGCAACAGTAGGGAAAGTGTTGGATAGCAGAGGGGAATCATTTACTATTTCCACTCCAGCTAGTGCAACAGTAGGGAAAGTGTTGGATAGCAGCAAGGAATAATTTACTATTCCCAGTCTAATGAGTGCAATAGTAGGGAAAGTGTTGGATAGCAGAGGGTAAAGAATTACTATTCCCACTCCAGCTAGTGCAACAGTAGGGAAAGTGTTGGATAGCAGAGGGAATAAAATTACTATTCCAAGTCCAGCGAGTGCAACAGTAGGGAAAGTGTTGGATAGCGGAAGGGAATAATTTACTATTCCCACTCCGAGTGCAACAGTAGAGAAAGTGTTGGATAGTGGAGGGTAAAACATTACTATTCCCACTCCTGCGAGTGCAACAGTAGGGAAAGTGTTGGATAGCTGAGGGGAATAATCTACTTATCCCACTCCAACTAGTGCAACAGTAGGGAAAGTGTTGGATAGCGGAGGGTAAAAAATTACTATTCCCACTCCAGCGAGTGCAACAGTAGGGAAAGTGTTGGATAGTAGAGGGGAATAATTTACTATTCCTACTCCAGCGAGTGCAACAGTATGGAAAGTGTTGGATAGCAGAGGGGAATAATTTACTATTCCCACTCCAATGAGTGCGGCAGTAGGGAAAGTGTTGGATAGCAGAGGGGTAAAAACGACTATTCCCACTCCAGCAGGTGCAACAGTAGGGAAAGTGTTGGATAGTGGAGGGGAAAAATGTACTATTCCCACTCCAATGAGTCCAACAGTAGGGAAAGAGTTGGATAGCAAAGGGGATACAATTACTATTCCCACTCCAGGGAGTGCAACAGTAGGGAAAGTGTTGGATAGCGGAGGTGTACAAATTACTATTCCCACTCCAGCAAGTGCAACAGTAGGGAAAGTGTTGGAAAGCATAGGGGTATAAATTAGTATTCCCATAGAACAAAATTCTAATTTAAAAACAAACAAAATATCAACTACAATACAAAATATAATTAAAAAAACCAAAAACAAAACGTATACAAAAAATATAAAAATTAACAAAACATATACAAATATTTTAATGTAGCAAAAATCTACAATTAACATAAAAATATATATTTTTTTAATTTAACAAACATTTTACAAACAAATAAATATTTTGTAATAGAAATTAATCTTAATCCATTTTTTTTACATAAATGTAATATTTATTTTCCTACCCTATAACACCACACAATTTACAACACACATCTAAATTAAACAAAAAAGTGTACCTCCATAATTAACACAATTAATTATCTATTAAACAAATATTAATGATTTTAAAACACATTTAAAAATGTAAAAATAAATGTACAAACCAAACGTTACAGCTATTGAACCTAAAACCCCAAACAAAATAAAAACCAAACAATTACCAAACATATTTATCAATTAATAAGTGATTATTAATGAAAACATATAATGATTAATCAATTTAAATGAAATTACTTTCCACCCGATACTCCAATAAACACCAAAACACACAACTAAAAATACTTACACAATTTCCATAACCAACTTTTCATTAATAAATTAATATCAATAACAACAAATGATTAATTCTTTTTTAATTACTTCCCACCATTTACCACTATAAACCCCACAACTCACACATCAAATTTATAACACAATTGGCATATTTAAATATTAATTAATTAATTAGCACTAATTAACAAATAATTAATTATTTATAAATAAATTACCTCCCATCATATTCCCCTGTAAATGCCACCGGCAATTTAGTAAAACATGACACTATTACCATAATTAATTAATCACAATTACCAAGCAAAATATAAATAATTACTAAAATATTAATTCACACAATTAACACTATAAAATAAAATTAATTTAATATATTGAAAATAATAATAAATGTATTAAAATTAAATTACTTACTACCCAACTTCCTTATCAACCCACAACCCGCTCCTCAAAAAATGACACAATTAACATAATTACCAATTATTTAATAATAATTAACCAATTAATAAATAATTAATAATAAATTAATTCCCACAATTTTCAAAATAAAATATCAACTAAATATTAGTTAATAACAATATCAATAAATTAATTATAATTAAATTACTTCCCACTCTATTCCCCTATAAACCCACAACCCACTCCTAAACAAATGACACAATTAACATATTTACCAATTAATTAATCAATACAAATTAACAGCCACTTATTAATTAATTATAAATTAATCCGCACAATTAACACTATCAAATCTAACATAAATAAGTACTAATAAATGAACATTAATATTCAATTTATTATAATTAAATTACTTCCCACCCTATTCCCCTATAAACCCACAACCCGCTACGGAACTAAAATGCAAAATGTAATTAAAATAAAATTAATATCTTCTAAAAATCTAACACATATATTAAAAAACAAATACAATACTTAAACAAAAAAATAGAGCACATACATTTAAAAAACCTACTAAAATACATAACACTAACTCAAAAAAACTATATTTTTTACAACAATAGTTTTGCAAACGTAATTAATGACTTCGATATTTTAGACAACAATATTTCTTACCTGAAACTAGATATTCTTGACCACGATATTCTTGCAGTCGATATTTATGTATCTCGATATTTTGCACTCGATATTAGTGAAAGTCGAAATTTACTACTCGATATTCTGACTCATTACCTATATTTACAAGGGAATGGCGGACCGTGGTTTTAAGCACAAAATGCTAACGCCACGCTCCACCATTCCGAAAACGCAGGAATGAGTCATATTAACGAAGATTCACCACATCCCTGCATTTTCCCTAGCGCTGGCGCTAAACTAAGCTACATAACGCCAACACAGACACCCTTGCACCATAATGCAAGGGTGCCTGGGTTGAGGGAATGATTGTTTATGCGCATAAACAATCATAAATGCCGATTTGAAAATTCTATGTGTGCTGCATTGTGCAGCACATATAGAAGTTGCAAAATGTCATTTTTTATTGATTGTTAATGTGCAGGAAGGGACACCTTACTGTACATAAACTATCATTCATGGTGTTTTGCTGTTCCTATGTGTGCTGCACACATAGGAATAGCAAAAGCGAGGGGAAATAAAGCATTTCTCCTCGTTTCGCCATGTTAAGACCAGGATTTCCCAACTCTTCATTTTGGTGCTGCCTCCTATTTACGCCACCCTTGTAAATAGGGGGCAGCGTCTAAATCAATTGGGGTTGCGGGAGAACTCCCACCACAACACCCATTGCCCACCCCTTTTACGCTAAGTATAGCGTGAAGGGGGCCTTATTTTCAAGGCAGCGTTATGGAACATTAAGGTGCCGATTCTGATCCTGGAAAAATTTCCCCCGTCCGAATTGAATCTGGACTCTTTTCCGTCCGAATCGTACAAGTAGTGTACAAACTGCCAAGTACGATTCGCATGGGAAAAACTCCATACGAATCACATCGGGAAAATTTCCCCACACGTCCTCGGGTCGGAAATTGTGTCCGACACATCCCCGGACGATTTACCGTACAAATCGGAAACATGAAGTCTGACCGCGCAAGTACCATCACTCCCGTCCTTTCGATTTCACAACTGTATGGAAAAAACACCGTACGGATCGAACTCCCATAGCAACCATGGAGACACATGCCCGCATACGCGCCGAACACCCCACCACAGACCCCGCATGTACGCGCAAAACGCCCCCCGGCCGCGGATGTACGCGCCGAACCCCCACCAGTATATGCATGGAGCATACCAACTCCCCACCCGTGTATGTACGGACCCTACCCCCACCCGTGTATGCATGGAGCGTACCAACTCCCCACCTGTGTATGTATGGACCGTACCCCCAGCCCCCCCTGTATGTACGGACCGTACCCCCACCCGTGTATGCATGGAGCGTACCAACTCCCCACCCGTGTATGTACGGACCGTACCCCCACCCCACCCGTGTATGTACGGACCGTACCCCCCACCCGTGTATGCATGGAGCGTACCAACTCCCCACCCATGTATGTACGGACCGTACCCCCACCCGTGTAAGAATGGTGCATACCAACACCCCACCAGTGTATGTACGGACCGTACCCCCCACCCGTGTATGCATGGAGCGTACCAACTCCCCACCCGTGTATGTATGGACCGTACCCCCACCCGTGTATGTATGGACTGTACCCCCAGTCCCCCCTGTATGTTCGGACCGTACCCCCACCCGTGTATGCATGGAGCGTACCAACTCCCCACCCATGTATGTACGGACCCCACCCCCACCCCACCCGTGTATGTACGGACCGTACCCCCACCCGTGTATGCATGGAGCGTACCAACTCCCCACCCATGTATGTACGGACCCTACACCCAGCCCCCCCTGTATGTACGGTGCGAAACACCACCACCGATGGACGGTGCGGACCAACACCCTGCCCGTGTTCGTACGCACCCTACCCCAGGCCCACACACCAGCACCCTCACCCAACATCGCACATGTACGAGTCGTACTAAGCCATAGCAAAGGACAGCACTGTACAACAACATGGCCCATGTACGCACTGTACAGACGCTAAAAACACTCCTACTGAACCAGGACAAACCAAAAAAACACAAGGAGAGTCAATTCGAGGCACACAACACCACAAAACATATCCAACAAGGCCAAATACATCCTATACACTGACCTGCAACTGACAAACAGATAAACAGAGGCCCAAACCACTACTACTCCTTATAACACACCCACCCAAAGTTCAAACACAGCCACACCCACACCCACAAATGGATCAATAAAAAGGCCCAACACACACAAACACAGATCCACTGCTGCCAGACCCCAGAGACAACGCACTGCACCATACTTCAACCATCAATACACCTTACACTTGCACTCCTTCACACAACCACCATCACAAACACACCCTCATCACATTCACACACACCCACAACCATCCACACCCACACCCCCACAACAATCCACACCCACACCCCACACCATGCCCACCAACAAGAATCCAAAGTTCACAAAGGACTAGCTGGAGGCCCTTGTCGACGAAATCATCAGAGTCGAGCCACAGCTCTTTGGAACATTGGTCAGACGGACCAGCATATCCGAAAAATCTGCAATGTGGGAGAGGATAGTCAATTCCGTGAATGCTGTTGGGGCCACCAGAAGGACCAGGCATGAGTGCCAAGCCAGGTGGTACGATCTGCGGAGGACGGTCCGCCGCAAAATGACGGACGGCCACAACCAGGCCAACATCACTGGAGGAGGTCCAGCCCACAGACCGGTACACTACCATCACTGGGAGGAGAAGGTGATGGCCACGCTGCCGCCGTTGGGAGTAAACGGACTAGAAGGAGTCCGAGAGCCTGGTGAGTACACAAACAACTCACCTCACATGTGGGGAACGCCATATACAACCCAAATACCAATCATGCACGCAACCCCCCCAAAGCCAGCACCGGACACAACCACACTCCAAAAACACACACATGCCACTAGCGCCTCCATGCCAAGTCACAGGCCACACAAAACACCAACACAAGACAGGATGTCCCCGATGCCGGGAGGGTGGGCCTCAAAACTAACATTGAGCAACTCAGAAGCACACAACAATGCCCTCAGCTCATATGGCTTAGGGCACAGCCATACAAACAGTGTGTCCCCACACAGTACTGTTTTGCCTGCTAATGGTGGCCGCGTTGCAGGACGACATGGGTATGAAGGCACAATTTGCACATAACAGCAGCTAATGAAGACGCAGCACACTGAAAGAGTGTCAGCACACACCGCCACAGCAGCAGCGCAGACTCAGACACTCCGCCCAATGGATGCCGGCAGAGAAGAAACAAACCCACATGAACAAGCCAATGGCCTTTGCAAAACCTGCAAACTGTGTGTGCCCAGGAAGCTGGGCTGAGGTGACAGAGGGTGACACACAGAGGGAGGGAGAGGGGCAGAGAGAGGGACAGAGACAGAGGTGGACACAGGGAGACAGACAGAGGGCGGGAGGAGGCTGATAGAGGGAGGGAGAAAGGGAGATAGAGGTATACGGACAGAGGGAGGAGGCTGACAGAGGGAGGGAGAAGGGGAGACGGACAGAGGGAGGAGGCTGATAGAGGGAGGGAGAAAGGGAGATAGAGGGAGACGCACAGAGGGAGGAGGCTGACAGAGGGAGGAAGAAAGGGAGACGCACAGAGGGAGGAGGCTGATAGAGGGAGGGAGAAAGGGAGATAGAGGGAGACGGACAGAGGGAGGAGGCTGACAGAGGGAGGGAGAAAGGGAGATAGAGGGAGATGGACAGAGGGAGGAGGCTGACAGAGGGAGGGAGAAGGGGAGACGGACAGAGGGAGGAGGCTGATAGAGGGAGGGAGAAAGGGAGATAGAGGGAGACGGACAGAGGGAGGAGGCTGACAGAGGGAGGGAGAAAGGGAGACAGAGGGAGAAGGACAGAGGGAGGAGACTGACAGAGGGAGGGAGAAGGGGAGACGGACAGAGGGAGGAGGCTGATAGAGGGAGGGAGAAAGGGAGATAGAGGGAGACGGACAGAGGGAGGAGGCTGACAGAGGGAGGGAGAAAGGGAGACAGAGGGAGACGCACAGAGGGAGGAGGCTGACAGAGGGAGGGAGAAGGGGAGACGGACAGAGGGAGGAGGCTGATAGAGGGTGGGAGAAAGGGAGATAGAGGGAGACGCACAGAGTGAGGAGGCTGACAGAGGGAGGGAGAAAGGGAGACAGAGGGAGACGCACAGAGGGAGGAGGCTGACAGAGGGAGGGAGAAAGGGAGATAGAGGGAGACGGACAGAGGGAGGAGGCTGACAGAGGGAGGGAGAAAGGGAGACGGACAGAGGGAGGAGGCTGACAGAGGGAGGGAGAAAGGGAGACGGACAGAGGGAGGAGGCTGACAGAGGGAGAGAGAAAGGGAGACGGACAGAGGGAGGAGGCTGACAGAGGGAGGGAGAAAGGGAGATGGACAGAGGGAGGAGGCTGACAGAGGGAGGGAGAAAGGGAGACAGAGGGAGAGCAAATCACCCTTGGGTGGTGTGGCCATGTCCGCTCGTCAGCAGGTGGACTGTGTGCATGTAGACAAGGTTTTGCAGTGCATGAACCCCCCCTTCAACCTTTGATGAACACTAGGCCATGTGTCAATCTGTGCACGAGTACATCCGTGCTGCAGGCCCAAACAGAACCTTACACCCAGTATACCCACCCACTGTGTTTGTCAGAACCCTGTCACAAATTGTTAAGTTACCTACCTGCATTCTCAAATAGCATGGAAAAAACACCATTTGGCCACGTACAGTGCAACACTTAAGGCGGCTCTGCATGGCTTGCTACGCCCGCTCTCTACACTGCTGACTGCGTTCCCAAAAGATGCATCAACTAAGATTGTGTCACACATAGGTAAAGTGTCGAAAGCTGTGGCCAAGGGACATACCCATGCACAAGTGCACTGTGAGAGGAATGCTAGCCAAATCCAACCACCCAGAGGAACTGTGCCAAATCAAAAATGAATGAAACATGGATGTCGCATGTAACACAATTAACACTGTCTCTCTCACACACAGGTCAACGTCGTCGATCTCCCCCCAACACTGGGGGGGAAGACTCACAGGACCAGGCTCTGCGTGAAGAGGACCCCACCGGCAGCGACGACTCTCACCACTCCGTGGATGACCCAGACCAACCTGGCCCCTCTGGTGTCCAACCACCTGCAGCACCTGCGTCAGGTACAACTGTGCCAACAACCACCCCCACTCCTGCCACATCCCAGGAGACACCCAGGAGCCCTGCCTGCACACAACAACACAGCCAGTCTGTCCAGGAGGGACAAGGTTCTCCGAGCACCCAGGAGGAGGCAGGCGACACCGCAAATGCCATCCCTCAGGGGTCCTGGAGACCCGATGTGCCCACAACGGCAGGCCAGGTGCAAGTGGGCAGGGGTGGTGGGAGTGGAGGACGGCGGAGGCGCGAACCTGCCCAATTGGCTCAGGACCCGGCTATGTCACACATCAGAAACATCCTGGACGCATACCGGCGTGACTCCAGAGGCATCGACCAGGTAGTGGGGACCCTCAATGAGATGAAGACCCTGCAGGTCGAGCATCATGCCAGGATGGAGGCAAGACTGGCAGAGCTCCTGGCGGTGCACAGGGACGTGAGCCAATCACTCCGTCAGATCGCCCAAAGCCTGGCAAACCCTCCCTGTGCCACCAGGCGTAGAGCAGCACCAGAAATAGGGAGGGAGGAGGAGGAGGATTCATCTGACGGAGCGTCCCTAGCACCGTCAAGGGCTGCTTCTGAGGGTCCCCGCAGGAAGGTGGGTCGTCCACGAAAAAGACCATGAGAGTCAGCAGAACATCACCATCTCCCAGGTCACCTGGCCTGGCACCTGGCCCTCTGGCCCAACAGCAGCACAGCAGCAAAGGACATTCTCTGCCACATGGCCTTGCTGGTCACTGTCTGACCAATGTTGACAAAGACTGTGGCACAGACTCTGATGACTTTCAATGGCAAGGACACCAACTCCCCCTGTGAACTTTGGATTCTACACTCCCGCCAAGCACCTCTTGTCACCCCCCCAAACACGTACCCCAGCACTAATAAAATTAATCACAATCACAAGATGATGCCGTCATTTTGCATTATTCCACTACATGTGTGTGTTGTAAAGTCAAACCATGCCTGATTTCTGAAATAACTCCAAACATCCATACCCTGGGGTCTGAGTCTGGCACAGGACATACATGGGTCACAATGTACCATCCAAGACAGACATGGAGCACCATACTCACCCGTGATGGGCCCAACCAGCTGAGGGGGTGCCCGCACAACTGTGCCTACAGACCTATTTAGAAGAGCAACAGTCATGCGCAGAGGTCAGGGATCATGTGGAGTGTCCTGGGGTGGGAGTCCCAGGTATGTGTCGACACGTGGCAGAACCATGTCCTGCATGCTTGAGTCAGGTGGATGTGGAGAATGGTGGGCCAGCCAAGGTTGGATGCATGGAGATGGCACAATTGGGTGTTGGATCACAGTGCCACAAGGTTGTGTTGTGCTTGTGGGCTGCATCCTGAGTGTGTGCATGGATTGAGAAGGTCATCCTGCAGCTGGCAGTGATCCGCTCCCCCCATCTCAGTTTGACGTTGATGTGGCCTGGTCGCCGGATGTAGTAGCAGAACTGTGCAGATGCACCCTGGATGTGGACAAGTATCATGGGATTTCTAACGCACATGTCCGTAGAGTGCAGGGTAGGATTAGACACGGATGTCGTAGTTGACCTGGGGGATGGTCTCCCTCTTGCCTTGAGGTGGATGGAACTGTGGATCTTGTGCATAATGCAGAGTGTGCTGCCGCATGAGGCACAGATGCTGCTGATCAGCTTAGCACATGTCAGCAAGCAATCCATGATGAACACCAGCTCGTTTGCGTGGACACTGGGTGCCCTTGCTGCAGGGCCTGCAGCAGCATGCGCCATGTCAAGGAAACAATGCCACAAGTAGCACACAAAGACAAGGATCTCAGGAAAGAACTATGCAAAAGGTGTATGTCAAGGAAGGGATGTCTGGTTCAACATGGCACACACACACACAATGGATTCACATGCAGCACAGTGGCCGTCCTGGAGACTGACATGCCACAATACCTACACAGCCATGGACATCATGCACAATACAGAATCTAATCCCTGACAAACAGCTTGCATCTTGCTACTCTACACATAGACTCATATGCACCATCTCTGAGAACAATGCCAGACATGCCGCATGCACAGTGGCAACAGACCACCATTGACAGAGATGAGGCACCTTGGAGGCAGAGGGACACCTTTATTACTCATGTGTGTCGGAATGCTAATGCAACTCTGTCAACACATACACAGGTCATGTGGATGAACACGCGGGACCAACACTGGCACCCCCCTTACCACCACAGATGCTGGAAATCCATGGCACTGGCACACAAGTGACGGGTTACAGCTAAACACCCCCTGCTGCTCACGGAGAGGCTGCTATACACCATTGAGCCCCTAATGGGGAATTCACACACCATGTCAACCCAGTGCAACCCGTATGTTTCCGAGGGCAGTGTTACACACATTGATGGCTCTATCACAATCCACAATCCCATTACAGATGACTGTCATCAAGTCTGACCATCAATTCAGGTGAATTCTGCTCCATGTCATGTGCCCCATGGTGATTCTACATGTATGTAAAGTATCCAAACATGAACAGGAGCAGTGCACACACATTCAAAACAAATACCACTCCCAAAAAGCTGTGCTGCATCCCTTACCCGAAGGAGAATTTCGAACTTGTCCGTGCATGTAACGCTGATTCAGCACATGTTGCTGTGTTCCTGAGGAATAGCAGGAGCACAACAATGCCACCAGCAGACAGCATGCGCAAGTACCTGTGGATGGGAGACACACCAGAAGTCAGCCAAAAGAAGCACATCCGCATGCATGTGCATGTACTCGACACGTATTAGGTTGTCAACATGCTAGGTGACAATGATGACTCTGGAAAAACATTCTTCTATTGCACCATCACTCGAGTGACACATCCAAACACACCTCTGACTCACTTGGAAGACATGCAGATGGACACACACATTGCAACACTTGCCACACACAGCCCAATGCGTGCACACTCAGACACGGGAACTCACCACTAAGCAAAGAAGTCGCGTATGATCCGACTCCGCATGTCCTCTACCGCCTCCTCCTCCTCCACATCACTTGCCTCGTGACCAAGCCCTTCATCCTCCACGGGTGGATGGTCCTGCTCATCTGGATCGAGGATGAGTGGCACAGCTTTCTCCACTGCCATGTTGTGCAGCATGCAGCACACGAGGAATATCTTGCAGACCTTCACCGGTGCATATGGGAGTGTGCCACCGGTCTTGTGGAGGCAACGGAATCGGCTCTTCAGGAGGCCAAACGTCCTCTCTATCACTCGCCTGGTCCGCCCATGGGCGTTGTTGTAGCGGTGATCGGCAGCCATGCTGGGGTTGCGGAGAGGCGTGATCAGCCATGGCATGTTGGGATAGCCAGCGTCCCCTACATGGAAACATCATGGACCAGAGTGGGTCAGGAGAAGCAGTAAGACAGGAAGATGACGTTAAATACAGGACTGCCAGAGTATACCCACCAACAATACATGCTCGTTCATTGCGCAGCTGCAGCATCATTTCAGGCACCCTGCTACGCCTCATGATGTACGCATCGTGTGCTGATCCTGGAAAACGAGCACAGACATGTGAAATCACCATGTTGGCAAGACACACCGCAAGGGCATTAATGGAGTGGTAATGCTTGCGGTTACGGAAGGCTACCTCCTGTGCCTGTGGTGGTACCAAAGCCACATGTGTTCCATCTATGGACCCACTGACATGGGGCATCCCTCCCAGGGCATAGAACTCACGCTTGACAGCTGTCAACTGCTCAGGAGTTGGGAATTTAATGAACTCATCCAGGTGCTCCAACATGGCCTCTAAAAAATCATGCAGAACACGGCTGAACATGGTTTGGGAAATGCCACTGATATGGGCAATGGTATGTTGAAAGGTACCCGTGGCCAAGAAATGTAGGGCTACCATCACCTTCATCTTGGGTGTCAGTGCAGTAGGATACCTGTGTAGCGGTTGGAGGTGTGGTGCCAGCCGTGTCGTCAGGTCCTCAATCAAGCGTTGGGGGAAGCGGTAGCGGCATAGACAGTCATCTTCCTGCATGTCAGCCAAGTCCGGAATTGGTCGAAGGAGAGGCGGAGCCCTGCAGTGAATTAGAAGGGACAACGAAGAGTGAGTACAGTACACCACCAATGTCAATGTACAGAGCACATGCTCAACAGGCAATACACATATGCTACATACAGAGTCAGGTCTGTGCAATATGCCCTGGACACGTATGCCAGGCATGTGACACTCCTACCAAGAGCCAGCTACAAACGTTGATTCTCAACCTCAATATGCTTTGCCATGAAACTAGCTGTGGGCCAGTGTAAGTGAGCAGGCAGACGCATTACAGGAGTTACAGACATCCAAATATGTGCAGAAGAAGGATGTTTATGGTACAGACAGGTTGCGGAACACTAGAGGCACAGGTCACATGTCATAGAATAAGGACAGACCACACACCTTGCCATGAAGGATTACATGTCAAGACTGATCTCACATACATTGAGAGTATGCAGATATGTCCTTGTTATGGAACTCCGTGTCGATGCATACATACACATGTGTGCTGGTGTGCGTAACAGTGTGCCATGCCCATCTACACACAGACACATGTTGGTTGCAGCAACTGCAGATGCATTTGACCAAACACCTACAGCAAACCTATGGGAACACATGACACACACATGACATAACTACAGCATGCAACGCGGGCATTCACTTGTCAGGGGTAACATTCCGTGTACCTGGCATCAGGGGACATTTGCGGGTGTCGGTGACTGTGCCATGCCAGTGACGCATGGCCCACCAAGTCAGTACTACATGCACACATGTCAAAGGAGTGAAGGGGATGTGTGGCACATAGGGCACCATCACACGTGACATGTGTACACAGCTCATCATACTGTAATTAGCTTCACACCTCAGGAGTATGGTGCCACATCACAGCCTGACCCACCTGTGCGCGACACATGTAGTACTGCACAGACAATGCCTTGATGTCCAGCCTTGGCCATGTATGACAGCTCAATTCATTCCTGTGTGCCGCCTGTCACCACTGTCAGGTGTGAATCCCACCGTACATACGCTCCGAGGGCGTGTGTGGGGTCCCTATCACTATAGTGGTGTTGGCGTATGCGTACACCATAGTGATAGGGTCCGTGCACACGCGTGTACGGTCCCTATCACTATGGCGTACGCATACGCCAGCACCACCATAGTGATAGGGACCGTACACACGCGCGTGTACGGTCCGGACTACTATGGCGTACACTTACGCGAGCACCCCCATAGTGATAGGGACCGTACACACGCGCATGTATGGTCCGGACTACTATGGCGTACACGTACGCGAGTACCCCCATAGTGATAGGGACCGTACACACGCGCGTGTACGGTCCGGACTACTATGGCGTACACGAGCACCCCTATAGTGATAGGGACCGTACACACGCGTGTGTACGGTCCGGACTACTATGGGGGTGCTCGCGTACGTGTATGCCATAGTGATACAGACCGTACACGCGTGTGTATGGTCCCTATCACTATGGGGGTGCTCGCGTACGTGTACGCCATAGTGATACGGACCGTACACGCGTGTGTATGGTCCCTATCACTATGGGGGTGCTCGCGTACGTGTACGCCATAGTGATACGGACCGTGCACACGCGTGTGTACGGTCCGGACTACTATGGCGTACACGTACGCGAGCACCACCATAGTGATAGGGACCCTACACACGCATGTACGGTCCGTATCATTATGGCGTACGCATTCGCCAGCACTCCCATAGTGATGGGGACCGTACACACGCGTGTACGGTCTGTTGCAATGCATTTGGGGTGCCCTAGGGCTGTGGAACGCACCGTACCTGTGTTGTGACATAGGATTGACATAGGGGACACATGAGGGACAAGTATAGGGGCCTAAATGCATGCTGGTTGTCATGGAGACCGAGTTTCAGGTTTGAATTTTGCATCATGTGACCAGCAGAAGTCGGTTGGAGACAATATACTTTGTTGCAATGTGTTTGTTGACATTACATCATGCTCAATTTTAAAACCAGTACAAAAGGGGGGTGGTGATGGACGGAGCATCAGAACCAATCAAACACTCACACCCAGTCAACAGATCTGGGTTTGATCCATCACCGTTCTTTAGCCCACTCTGCCACCCCAGTTCAGACATGGCCATATGCAAATCAGTCTGACCCTGTGCCACATGGGAACAGTCCAGCCCGAACTGCCAAGCAATGCCTTCCCTGGACCGGAAACAAGCTTCCTAGGACCGGTTTCTGGCATTTCAGCCGTCTTCAGCCAGGCTTGCTTGAATCCAGTGGCAAAGTGAGCAAGGGACTCACGTCTGAGCATACCCTGCTAACTTATGGTGAACAAAGCGGTACAAAAGGGGGGTGGTGATGGACGGAGCATCAGAACCAATCAAACACTCACACCCAGTCAACAGATCTGGGTTTGATCCATCACTGTTCTTTAGCCCACTCTGCCACCACAGTTCAGACATGGCCATATGCAAATCAGTCTGACCCTGTGCCACATGGGAACAGTCCAGCCCGAACTGCCAAGCCATGCCTTCCCTGGAACGGAAACAAGCTTCCTAGGACCGGTTTCTGGCATTTCAGCCGTCTTCAGCCAGGCTTGCTTGAATCCAGTGGCAAAGTGAGCAAGGGACTCACGTCTGAGCATACCCTGCCAACTTATGGCGAACAAAGCGGTACAAAAGGGGGGTGGTGATGGACGGAGCATCAGAACCAATCAAACACTCACACCCAGTCAACAGATCTGGGTTTGATCCATCACCGTTCTTTAGCCCACTCTGCCACCCCAGTTCAGACATGGCCATATGCAAATCAGTCTGACCCTGTGCCACATGGGAACAGTCCAGCTCGAACTGCCAAGCCATGCCTTCCCTGGACCGGAAACAAGCTTCCTAGGACCGGTTTCTGGCATTTCAGCCGTCTTCAGCCAGGCTTGCTTGAATCCAGTGGCAAAGTGAGCAAAGGACTCACGTCTGAGCATACCCTGCCAACTTATGGTGAACAAAGCGGTACAAAAGGGGGGTGGTGATGGACGGAGCATCAGAACCAAACAAACACTCACACCCAGTCAACAGATCTGGGTTTGATCCATCACCGTTCTTTAGCCCACTCTGCCACCCCAGTTCAGACATGGCCATATGCAAATCAGTCTGACCCTGTGCCACATGGGAACAGTCCAGCCCGAACTGCCAAGCCATGCCTTCCCTGGACCGGAAACAAGCTTCCTAGGACCGGTTTCTGGCATTTCAGCCGTCTTCAGCCAGGCTTGCTTGAATCCAGTGGCAAAGTGAGCAAGGGACTCACGTCTGAGCATACCCTGCCAACTTATGGAGAACAAAGCGGTACAAAAGGGGGGTGGTGATGGACGGAGCATCAGAACCAATCAAACACTCACACCCAGTCAACAGATCTGGCTTTGATCCATCACCGTTCTTTAGCCCACTCTGCCACCCCAGTTCAGACACGGCCATATGCAAATCAGTCTGACCCTGTGCCACATGGGAACAGTCCAGCCCGAACTGCCAAGCCATGCCTTCCCTGGACCGGAAACAAGCTTCCTAGGACCGGTTTCTGGCATTTCAGCCGTCTTCAGCCAGGCTTGCTTGAATCCAGTGGCAAAGTGAGCAAGGGACTCACGTCTGAGCATACCCTGCCAACTTATGGCGAACAAAGCGGTACAAAAGGGGGGTGGTGATGGACAGAGCATCAGAACCAATCAAACACTCACACCCAGTCAACAGATCTGGGTTTGATCCATCAACGTTCTTTAGCCCACTCTGCCACCCCAGTTCAGAAATGGCATATGCAAATCAGTCTGACCCTGTGCCACATGGGAACAGTCCAGCCCGAACTGCCAAGCCATGCCTTCCCTGGACCGGAAACAAGCTTCCTAGGACCGGTTTCTGGCATTTCAGCCGTCTTCAGCCAGGCTTGCTTGAAGCCAGTGGCAAAGTGAGCAAGGGACTCACGTCTGAGCATACCCTGCCAACTTATGGCGAACAAAGCGGTACAAAAGGGGGGTGGTGATGGACGGAGCATCAGAACCAATCAAACACTCACACCCAGTCAACAGATCTGGGTTTGATCCATCACGGTTCTTTAGCCCACTCTGCCACCCCAGTTCAGACATGGCCATATGCAAATCAGTCTGACCCTGTGCCACATGGGAACAGTCCAGCTCGAACTGCCAAGCCATGCCTTCCCTGGACCGGAAACAAGCTTCCTAGGACCGGTTTCTGGCATTTCAGCCGTCTTCAGCCAGGCTTGCTTGAATCCAGTGGCAAAGTGAGCAAGGGACTCACGTCTGAGCATACCCTGCCAACTTATGGCGAACAAAGCGGTACAAAAGGGGGGTGGTGATGGACGGAGCATCAGAACCAATCAAACACTCACACCCAGTCAACAGATCTGGCTTTGATCCATCACCGTTCTTTAGCCCACTCTGCCACCCCAGTTCAGACACGGCCATATGCAAATCAGTCTGACCCTGTGCCACATGGGAACAGTCCAGCCCGAACTGCCAAGCCATGCCTTCCCTGGACCGGAAACAAGCTTCCTAGGACCGGTTTCTGGCATTTCAGCCGTCTTCAGCCAGGCTTGCTTGAATCCAGTGGCAAAGTGAGCAAGGGACTCACGTCTGAGCATACCCTGCCAACTTATGGCGAACAAAGCGGTACAAAAGGGGGGTGGTGATGGACGGAGCATCAGAACCAATCAAACACTCACACCCAGTCAACAGATCTGGGTTTGATCCATCACCGTTCTTTAGCCCACTCTGCCACCCCAGTTCAGACATGGCCATATGCAAATCAGTCTGACCCTGTGCCACATGGGAACAGTCCAGCCCGAACTGCCAAGCCATGCCTTCCCTGGACCGGAAACAAGCTTCCTAGGACTGGTTTCTGGCATTTCAGCCGTCTTCAGCTAGGCTTGCTTGAATCCAGTGGCAAAGTGAGCAAGGGACTCACGTCTGAGCATACCCTGCCAACTTACGGCGAACAAAGCGGTACAAAAGGGGGGTGGTGATGGACGGAGCATCAGAACCAATCAAACACTCACACCCAGTCAACAGATCTGGGTTTGATCCATCACCGTTCTTTAGCCCACTCTGCCACCCCAGTTCAGACATGGCCATATGCAAATCAGTCTGACCCTGTGCCACATGGGAACAGTCCAGCCCGAACTGCCAAGCCATGCCTTCCCTGGACCGGAAACAAGCTTCCTAGGACCGGTTTCTGGCATTTCAGCCGTCTTCAGCCAGGCTTGCTTGAATCCAGTGGCAACGTGAGCAAGGGACTCACGTCTGAGCATACCCTGCCAACTTATGGCGAACAAAGCGGTACAAAAGGGGGGTGGTGATGGACGGAGCATCAGAACCAATCAAACACTCACACCCAGTCAACAGATCTGGGTTTGATCCATCAACGTTCTTTAGCCCACTCTGCTACCCCAGTTCAGAAATGGCCATATGCAAATCAGTCTGACCCTGTGCCACATGGGAACAGTCCAGCCCGAACTGCCAAGCCATGCCTTCCCTGGACCGGAAACAAGCTTCCTAGGACCGGTTTCTGGCATTTCAGCCGTCTTCAGCCAGGCTTGCTTGAATCCAGTGGCAAAGTGAGCAAGGGACTCACGTCTGAGCATACCCTGCCAACTTATGGCGAACAAAGCGGTACAAAAGGGGTGTGGTGATGGACGGAGCATCAGAACCAATCAAACACTCACACCCAGTCAACAGATCTGGGTTTGATCCATCACCGTTCTTTAGCCCACTCTGCCACCCCAGTTCAGACATGGCCATATGCAAATCAGTCTGACCCTGTGCCACATGGGAACAGTCCAGCCCGAACTGCCAAGCCATGCCTTCCCTGGACCGGAAACAAGCTTCCTAGGACCGGTTTCTGGCATTTCAGCCGTCTTCAGCCAGGCTTGCTTGAATCCAGTGGCAAAGTGAGCAAGGGACTCACGTCTGAGCATACCCTGCCAACTTATGGCGAACAAAGCGGTACAAAAGGGGGGTGGTGATGGACGGAGCATCAGAACCAATCAAACACTCACACCCAGTCAACAGATCTGGGTTTGATCCATCACCGTTCTTTAGCCCACTCTGCCACCCCAGTTCAGACATGGCCATATGCAAATCAGTCTGACCCTGTGCCACATGGGAACAGTCCAGCCCGAACTGCCATGCCATGCCTTCCCTGGACCGGAAACAAGCTTCCTAGGACCGGTTTCTGGCATTTCAGCCGTCTTCAGCCAGGCTTGCTTGAATCCAGTGGCAAAGTGAGCAAGGGACTCACGTCTGAGCATACCCTGCCAACTTATGGCGAACAAAGCGGTACAAAAGGGGGGTGGTGATGGACGGAGCATCAGAACCAATCAAACACTCACACCCAGTCAACATATCTGGGTTTGATCCATCACCGTTCTTTAGCCCACTCTGCCACCCCAGTTCAGACATAGCCATATGTAAATCAGTCTGACCCTGTGCCACATGGGAACAGTCCAGCCCGAACTGCCAAGCCATGCCTTCCTGGACCGAAAACAAGCTTCCTAGGACCGGTTTCTGGCATTTCAGCCGTCTTCAGCCAGGCTTGCTTGAAGCCAGTGGCAAAGTGAGCAAGGGACTCACGTCTGAGCATACCCTGCCAACTTATTGCGAACAAAGCGGTACAAAAGGGGGGTGGTGATGGACGGAGCATCAGAACCAATCAAACACTCACACCCAGTCAACAGATCTGGGTTTGATCCATCACCGTTCTTTAGCCCACTCTGCCACCCCAGTTCAGACATGGCCATATGCAAATCAGTCTGACCCTGTGCCACATGGGAACAGTCCAGCCCGAACTGCTCAGACGTGAGTCCCGTGCTCTCCATGCCTCTGGAATCAAGCTATCCTGGCTGAAGAGGGGTGAAACCCCGAAACCGGTCCTAGGATGCTTGTTTCCAGTCCAGGGAGGACCTGGCTTGGCAGTTCGGGCTGGACTGTGCCCATGAGGCACAGGGTCAAGACTGATTTGCATATGGCTGGGTTCAAACTGGAATGGCTTGGTGAGCAAAAAAACGATGGATTTAGGCCCAGATCTCTGTACTGGGGTGAATGTATGACATTGTTCTGCATTCTGTCCATCAATTGTTGTTTTTGCATTTGTCACCCCGAGTGGGACGGGTATGCTCAGACGTGAGTCCCGTGCTCTCCATGCCTCTGGAATCAAGCTATCCTGGCTGAAGAGGGGTGAAACCCCGAAACCGGTCCTAGGATGCTTGTTTCCAGTCCAGGGAGGACCTGGCTTGGCAGTTCGGGCTGGACTGTTCCCATGAGGCACAGGGTCAAGACTGATTTGCATATGGCTGGGTTCAAACTGGAATGGCATGGTGAGCAAAAAAACGATGGATTTAGGCCCAGATCTCTGTACTGGGGTGAATGTATGACATTGTTCTACATTCTGTCCATCAATTGTTGTTTTTGCAATTTTAAAACCATGCAAAGCCTGTCACTGGGGTAGTTTTAAAATGATTGGAGAACACGTAGGATGCAAATGTGACTGAGCCAATCCCTCTGTACTCCTGTAAATGAAACATGGCAGCAAGGAAGATATAAGGCAGCCAGGTCCCTTGAGAGAGCACTTGCCTGCACATCCTTTCATTCGACAACACTGCTGCTGCTTGTCATTCCTCTGGCACCATGTCCAGGTCTGTGGAGAGGGCCCAGCCATTCACCATGGAGGAGAATATGGCGTTGCTGGATGTGATCATCCCACAGTACACCATGCTGTATGGTCGACCAGGGGAGAAGGTGAGTGCAGACTCCACTAGCTTAAACTGTGCCCCTTTTTGTGACTGTGACTTCTGGCATTGTGTCCAGGTGTGACAGACATGCAGGGTTCTTCATAGTGGTTCCCAGGGGGGGGGAAGGGCTCATGTCTCCCATGCAGAGCATGTTGTAGTTCCTGTGTGCACAACGCACTAGCATGGTGCTTACTGTGCCGATCACTGCATGGTGCATGCCGCTTTCGGACTGCCTAATCCTCCTGGCAATGTTTCTACAGTCCTGATGTGAGTCTGTGCTCCCCCCAGGGTGACAGGTGCCAGTACCCACAGATGTGTGTCTGTTCAGTGTACCTGTGGTGAGAGTGTCCAAATGATGTGGTCATCCCCTGGACACTGGTGTGTGTGTGTGAGTCCCCTGTCATGTGGGTGTGTGCATATGTGGAGTGTTGCACCCCAGCTGCATGTGGGATGGATACACCCTGCCCATCTGATGTGTGCAGGGAGCTGTGCTGGATGTCTGCCGTGCTGAGACAGCCCCACATCTGTGACACCCCCAGTCTAGTGGCACATGTGCAGAGTGAGGTTTGTAGCGGCAGTTGCCAATGCCAGGTGATTGTTCAGTGCCTGTGTGTGTCTGTGTACTCTGCTGAGGTAGCGTAAGTGGGCTGGGGCATGTGACTGCTTAGGGGTACTGTTCAGATTCCTGTTGTAGCTTGGGATGCACAGTGTGAGCCTGCATCATTGATTGTGTTGCACCCCTCATGCCACCTGTGTACTTTCAATAGCACCTACTGCATTTGCCCATTCCCAGGAGGATGATGTCACTATGACAAAGGTGCAATGAGTTGGCTGCATACTATGGCCAGTTGAAACATGCATGATTTGTAATGTGTGTGTCTCTGTATCATTGATAAGGTGGATTGATGTATTGTCACTTTTGCATCCTCACAGGTAGGCGTCTGTGCCAAGGAGGAGATCTGGAAGCAAGCCGTCAGTGCCGTGAGGAGAACGGATGGTCGGAAGCGGCGCCTAGCCCAGGTGAGGAAACGCTGGCAGGACATCCGGTGCTGGACGCGGAGGATCGCACGGGTCCTGCTGGGGGACTCACCTGAGAGCCACAAAAACCGTGGGCGCCGGCGTCTGACCCACATCCATAAGCGTGTGCTGGCGGTGGTCTTCCCCGACTTGGACAGGCACTTACTGGAGAAGCAGCAGCAGGAAGGGGGTAGGTACATGTGTGTTTGTTGTGTGTGACCAGATTTTTTAAATGCGCAGTTGCATGGATACACTGCCAGGGTTTAAATGTGCAGTGCATATCCTGTTCCCCAAAGTGAAGCGGTGCTGTTCTTCCTCCCTTCCCCTCCTTGCCATGTGTTCCCTGGTCTGTGTGTAGTCACTCTTGCACAAGGTCATCTAGGCTGGCAGTTACTCCAAGTGCCCAATGCTTGCAACATCATGTGTGGGGGTGGTGTGTAATAGGTTTTTGCACGTTGCCTGTGCCCTGGCCAGTTCTGTCATTGTGGGGTCCATGTTAGTTGGCACTGATGCTGAGTCCCGACATGGGAGTGTGTGTTTCATGTGTACTGCCTTACTGCCTGCATGTCGAATGTTGTGCCCTCTGACATGATGTGCTTGAGTGTGAGATATGCATAGTGCAGGGATGGTGGCTTGTGTTCCAGTCATATCCATCCAGGGCTATGGAGTAATGTGGCCACTACAGTCCCCTGGGGCACCTTTTCCTAGGTATCATGTGTGTCATCTGACAATGTGGACATTCTCTGTGTCTTCAGCATAGTTTGGGCCCTGTGGCATAGTACCCTGGCCTCATTTGTATTCACGTATACTGTGCTACATGTGTCCACTGTACAGGGTGACCTAATTTAGCTGGTGCATACTCACAGGGGCCAGTGCCTGTGTGTCTTGGTACAACTATCTGATGATGGTTGTTTGTCAGTGATATATGTGGACAGGCGCACCAGGGGTAGTTTGTGTGCGATCAGGATTAATTGCAGGCCATGTGTTTTCATCCCAGACTAAGAGGTGTAAGTACTTCCTCTGTCTCAATCACATTGTCTCAGGTAGGGGGGGGTTGGTGCGGGCAAGGCCTACATGTCCAAACCTGAAGTCTCCTTGCTCGGTCTGGCCAGTGTGTGATGTTTGTGTGGCCAAACACTCAAGGTGCAGTGCCCCAGTCATGTTGGCCATGGTTTTCAGTATTACCTTTGCAGCATGTCCCAAGAGTTGATAGACATGGTTCCTGCTCATCCCTTTCTTGGCTACGCTGTGTGTCGCTGATGCTGTGCTAGATTGTCCCCAGAGCCTGGCTCCTCTGTACAATTTGATATCAAGTTATTTGCTATTGTGTCATGCTCTCCATATTTTAACAGTGGCATGGTGGGTCAACAAACTGTGTGTTGCAGGGACTACATATGTACCTTGTATTGTAGATGTTACTCTTGTTGCTTTTCAGGCTATGCACTGTGACCTATGTAGAGTTGACTCATGTGACATATGTATACAGGTGTCTGATTTCTCCTGTCTCTTCACCTTGCCCACAGCATCGTCGGGGGACTACGAGGGAGACACTGGCACGGACCGTGAGGATGGAGCGAGCACCAGTGCCAGCAGTGCTGAGTTAGCTGGCACATCGAGTGGCACGGAGGCCGACGGGAGTGCAGCGGAGGACCTGTCCAGTCAAACCACCACCGACTATGATGCAGACGGGTCCGAGGCTGAGCACTCCGAGGGGGCGGAGGCTGCTACCACAGCTGACACCAGCACTCCATCACTACCCGCCCCCTCCATTCCAATCACCGGCCTCCCACTTGCTCGTATCCCTTCCCGCCGTGCTAGGTCACCACGTGTCTCCTTCTTGCCAGGCACCGCACCCCCTGCCCCTGTCTCCACTGCTGTTACCAATGCTGAGTCTGTGGACATCCTGCGGCAGTTGCAGGTTGGTCAGACTGCGATGCTTAATGTCCTCCATGGCCACAGCCGAGTGCTCAACCAGATGGAGGCATACATGGAGGGCATTTCAGCTGCGCAGTCTGACCAACGCAACTTGCTGAGGTCCATAGACGCGACACTGACTGCAGCAGTGGGTCTCCTGCAGCGCTACGTCCCCCCCCTACCCCTGAACCATCCACACTTCCCACTTCCATGCCTGTCCAAAGCACACCCAGACGTCCCCATGCACGCACACCACCAGACACAGGCACCACACCACCAGGGAAGGCAAAGCGCACACCTCCTAGCACGCACACACAGGGTGAAGTAGGCACACCCACTGGGTCGGGGGGAAACGGAAGACACGCAGCCAGAGTGGGAGTCCACATTCCTCACGACCACCACCCTCCAAATCCACTCCCCTCAGCTCTCCTGGCCAGGATTCCACCAAAGACTCCTTCATGGCCGCTCTGTCCCTGAGCCCCAAGGTGACACCAGCCCGCAAACGGTCAAAGGAGTCCCCGGTCAGGGTGGTTGAGTCCCCCCCCCTGTCCACACCCTCCCCCGGTAGCGCTGCGACCCATCCTTGCGACCCCCCCCTCCTTGGGGCCTGTGGTTCCTTCGGGTGCAGGGGAGACGCTGGGCGACCTGGCAGTAGTGTGCAGCGCTGTGCTCGAATCCACCTTTGGCGCTGCCCCACCCCCTGTGTTGGAGTCGTCCGTCCCTGCACCCACAACACCTACCCTTGCCCCTCCTGTCCCTTCGGTGCCTGGTCCTTCCCCCCCACATGATGCCCCCCCCCCCCTGTGGATGACAAGGTAGTCTGAACTGTGCAGGCAAGCTAGGGGACACGCATCCCAATGTGTCCCCCACCTGGATTGGAACTATGGACTGCCCTATGGGCCTTGTGCATATGGAACTCTTCATACAATTCATTTTAGAACATTGCTGAATAAAGCTATTTTATTTTCCTTGGCACACTACTGCTTTTCTGGCATTGCTGTTGGTGGTGCTGCTCCATTATTTGGGGTGGCGATAATGTGTTAGGTGTCTGGGATATGTTGTAGTGTGCTGTTCGTGGGGTGGACCCTGTTATCTGTGTGCCATCACGCGGTATTTGCTATCAAACTTTGCTCATGTAAGCTGTTACTGCATGGTGACATTGTTCCAAGGTGTGTACCTTCCTCTGTGGACCCTGACATCTTCCCTGCAGGGTGTTGTGAAGACATTTGTGCAGTGCTGTGTCTACATTTGCTGGGTGTGTGACGGACCCCTTCAACTTTGGCCATGCATGCTGGCCAAGGTCTCCACCTGCATCATTTGTGTCATCCTTGGGGGTCACTGTACTTGTGACTGGAGTATATTGACAGGACTTCATGTGTACATGTTCCCTTTTCCGCACTATGCATGTGTGTACTCCCAGCCTCGCACACATGTGTTTCGTGTTCTGCTGGGTCTTTGAGCACCTGCCTGACAATTGTGGCCATTGTATCTGTGTGTACTCAACCCCTTTCTTTACATGGGCACAGCTGGGGGGACTCTGCACCCACCCCTCCTGTGTCTGGGCACTGCTGGGAGTGATAGGCACACACCCCTCCTGTGTCTGGGCACTGCTGGGAGGACTCTGCACACACCCCTCCTGTGTCTGGGCACTGCTGGGAGGACTCTGCACACACCCCTCCTGTGTCTGGGCACTGCTGGGAGTGATAGGCACACACCCCTCCTGTGTCTGGGCACTGCTGGGTGGACTCTACACCCACCCCTCCTGCGTCTGGGCACTGCTGGGAGGACTCTGCACCCACCCCTCCTGCATCTGGGCACTGCTGGGTGGACTCTGTACACACCCCTCCTGTGTCTGGGCACTGCTGGGAGGACTCTGCACCCACCCCACCTGCGTCTGGGCACTGCTGGGAGTGATAGGCACACACCCCTCCTGTGTCTGGGCACTGCTGGGTGGACTCTGCACCCACCCCTCCTACGTCTGGGCACTGCTGGGAGGATTCTGCACCCACCCCTCCTGCATCTGGGCACTGCTTGGTGGACTCTGTACACACCCCTCCTGTGTGTGTCTGGGCACTGCTGGGAGGACTCTGCACCCATCCCTACTGCGTCTGGGCACTGCTGGGAGTGATAGGCACACACCCCTCCTGTGTCTGGGCACTGCTGGGAGGACTCTGCACACACCCCTTCTGTGTCTGGGCACTGCTGGGAGGACTCTGCACACACCCCTCCTGTGTCTGGGCACTGCTGGGAGGACTCTGCACCCACCCCTCCTGCGTCTCGGCACTGCTGGGAGTGATAGGCACACACCCCTCCTGTGTCTGGGCACTGCTGGGTGGACTCTGTACACACCCCTCCTGCGCCTGGGCACTGCTGGGAGGACTCTGCACCCACCCCTCCTGCGTCTGGGCACTGCTGGGAGTGATAGGCACACACCCCTCCTGTGTCTGGGCACTGCTGGGTGGACTCTGCACCCACCCCTCCTGCGTCTGGGCACTGCTGGGAGGACTCTGCACACACCCCTCCTGCGTCTGGGCACTGCTGGGAGGACTCTGCACACACCCCTGCTGTGTCTGGGCACTGCTGGGAGGACTCTGCACACACCCCTGCTGTGTCTGGGCACTGCTGGGAGGACTCTGCACACACCCCTGCTGTGTCTCGGCACTGCTGGGAGGACTCTGCACACACCCCTCCTGTGTCTGGGCACTGCTGGGAGGACTCTGCACACACCCCTCCTGTGTCTGGGCACTGCTGGGAGGACTCTGCACCCACCCCTCCTGCGTCTGGGCACTGCTGGGAGTGATAGGCACACACCCCTCCTGTGTCTGGGCACTGCTGGGTGGACTCTGCACCCACCCCTCCTGCTTCTGGGCCCTGCTGGGAGGACTCTGCACCCACCCCTCCTGCGTCTGGGCACTGCTGGGTGGACTCTGTACACACCCCTCCTGTGTCTGGGCACTGCTGGGAGGACTCTGCACCCACCCCTCCTGCGTCTGGGCACTGCTGGGAGTGATAGGCACACACCCCTCCTGTGTCTGGGCACTGCTGGGAGGACTCTGCACACACCCCTCCTGTGTCTGGGCACTGCTGGGAGGACTCTGCACACACCCCTCCTGTATCTGGGCACTGCTGGGAGGACTCTGCACCCACCCCTCCTGCGTCTGGGCACTGCTGGGAGTGATAGGCACACACCCCTCCTGTGTCTGGGCACTGCTGGGTGGACTCTGCACCCACCCCTCCTGCGTCTGGGCACTGCTGGGAGGACTCTGCACCCACCCCTCCTGCGTCTGGGCACTGCTGGGTGGACTCTGTACACACCCCTCCTGTGTCTGGGCACTGCTGGGAGGACTCTGCACCCACCCCTCCTGCGTCTGGGCACTGCTGGGAGTGATAGGCACACACCCCTCCTGTGTCTGGGCACTGCTGGGTGGACTCTGCACCCACCCCTCCTGCGTCTGGGTAGTGCTGGGAGGACTCTGCACCCACCCCTCCTGCGTCTGGGCACTGCTGGGTGGACTCTGTACACACCCCTCCTGTGTCTGGGCACTGCTGGGAGGACTCTGCACCCACCCCTCCTGCGTCTGGGCACTGCTGGGAGTGATAGGCACACACCCCTCCTGTGTCTGGGCACTGCTGGGTGGACTCTGCACCCACCCCTCCTGCGTCTGGGCACTGCTGGGAGGACTCTACACCCACCCCTCCTGCGTCTGGGCACTGCTGGGTGGACTCTGTACACACCCCACCTGTGTCTGGGCACTGCTGGGAGGACTCTGCACACACCCCTCCTGCGTCTGGGCATGTACGGTCGGGACATACACGGGTGTGGGTACGCTCCATTCATACACGGGTGTGGGTACGCTCCGTACATACACTGGTGGGGTGTGGGTACGCTCCATTCATACACGGGTGGGGGTACGTTCCATTCATACACGGGTGTGGGTACGCTCCGTACATACACTGGTGGGGTGTGGGTACGCTCCATTCATACACGGGTGGGGGTACGCTCCGTCCATTCCCGTACCCACGATTTGCAGGCCTGGGTACGTACCATACCCAGGCCTTACGAGCGTGGGTACGGCCCGTACCACGCCCACCACTACGTCACCCCAACAATGGCGGTACGGCCCGTACCCACATTCTAATGGCCTGGGTACGGGCCGTACCAGCATTGTTGGGGTGATGTGGGGGTACGCGTGGTACGACCCGTACCAACGCTCTGAGGGCCTGGGTACAGTGCAGACCCTCAATGGGGTGCCGTAGGGGTACGCACCGTACCCAGCCCTTCAGAGCGTGCGTACTGGTCGTACCACGCGTACCCCTACATCACCCCAACAATGCTGGTACGGCCCGTCCCCAGGCCTTTAGAACGTGGTTACGGGCCGTACCGCCATTGTTGGGGTGACGTAGTGGTGGGCGTGGTACGGCCCGTACCCACGCTCTTAAGGTCTGGGTACGGTACGTACCGGTATTGTTGTGCTGCCGGTTCGCGTCAACATCCACTTCCGTTGTGGCGGACGCTGGCGTTGCTGGACACGCCCCCAACCCCTCGAGGTGACCAGGTCCTGCAGGTCAGGTATGTCAAGGGCATGTGTAATTTGAGACTTGTGTGGGGGTTATGTGTCCTGCCCCCCCTTTGCCCCTGGGTGTTATTCTGACCTTCTGCGGCGTTTGCGTCGGTGCCTGTAGAGCAGGTGGACTGCTATGAGGGCTGGGATGACACGTAGGTTCGGGTCCATGGCTGTCCGTCGCATACAGGTGCTCCTTGTGCGCGTCGTCCTGATTTCCCGGCAGTTTTTGGCAGCCAGAAAATATAATTCGTGCGGGGTGACGTCGGTGCGGATCGTACTTCCTGGTTCGTGGACCGCAGCCTGAATGCGTCCCGACATCACGTCGGAGCATTCCCGGATCACATTCGTATGTATATTTTCGTCGGTCAATGTTTTTTACGATTCGTACGGAAATGGTGTTTCCGTGGGAATCCTACTTCCATGTTTGTAAGGTTTATTTCCTGGGTGCGAGTCGGACGGAGAAAACGCTCCGACCGACGGTTCGTACCCGGTTTCTCCATGATCCGAATTGGCACCTAAATGGCTTAAAGCTGCCTTGTAAATAAGGTGAAGCCCCTATCGCCACAGGAACATCGTTAAAAGTGACGTTCCTGTGACAATAGGGGCTTGTAAATATGCCCCAGAGTTTAAAGCAATTGTTGGTAGACTTGGTGGAATGTACGTTTTATCTTTCACTAATATCAAGTAGTGTCTGTAGCCAACTGCATTTGAAATTCTGAGCAGCTTTCATGGCTCTATCTTTTGTAAATTTAGAAAAAGACCAAAGGGACAGAAGACCATCGAATATTTGTATTCCTCTTGTGATTTAGACCAGCCATTGAATGCAGACACCAAGAAGAAATTATGTAGATTTAGAAACCCTTGATTAGTTTAACTAAACAGTGTTCTTTGCATTGGCTCTATTGTGGATACTATTTAATGTGGACATGATCTAACACTATGGACACTACTTTCTTGTCTACCTTAACCTCTCCACATGCTTCAACTCTGCAAGCCATATTGTACCAGGACTGGTGATTCTCTTGTGTACAAACGTCACCCTTGGTTGCCATTTTGGACCAGTGACCCAGTGCTCACTCTAGGAAACACAACCTTGTCACCGCTTTTCACCGGATCACACAGCTTTGCTTGCTCCCTGCTGCTAAACAGTCTGGTGCAAATTGGAATCCTAACTCAGCCCTGTCAAAACAGACCCACACTGCAGGAAGCCACAACTAGAATGCAGAAATGGAGGCTTTCATGGCTCTGTCATAGTAGCCAATCAGGCTCTGAAAGTAGCACCATAGGTTGAAGACCACAAGGAAAATATCACAGCAGGAGAGTGATCACAGAGACACTGTGAACATTAGCAAGCTTAAGAAGTAAACGCATAATCACACCACACCGACCTGAATCTCAACAGCACTGCAAAATAATGCCATATTGTAATTGCAATATTCAGCATTTAAATATTCAGCATATTAATATTTTTTCTATAGTACATTATTGGGATTAAATTTAACACTAAGGTGCCGATTCCGATCGGGTAAAAAAAATTCCCGTACGACTCTTATCCGTATTTTTTTACGTACGAATTGTACAAGTCCCGTCCCACCGGTGAAGTACAATTCGTACGTGAAAAATACATACGAATCGCTGCGGGAAAAGTCTATGAGACGTACCCGGACAGTTTTACATACAAATCGTAAAACTGAAGTCCGAACGCACAAGTACAATCCGTACCGTCCTTCTGAATATACAAGCGTATGTAACACGTCCCGTACGGAGCTAACTCTGTACCACTCGTATCCCGGGTAAACTTGTGCCTGGGATACGAGTCATACAGCCCCTCCCCTCCCCCGCGTATGTCCGCACGACCCCCCCGTATGTCAGCATCGTACCCCCACTATGTCAGCACAGTACCCCCCCATTTAGCACCGTACCCCAGCCCCGTACTTGGACGCACCGTACCCCAGCACCGTACTACAGCCCCGTACTTGTACGCACCGTACCCCAGCACTGTACCCCAGCCCCGTACATGGACGCACCATACCCAAGCCCCGTACTTGTACACACCGTACCCCAGCCCTGTACTTGTACGCACCGTACCCCAGCCCCGTACATGGACACACCGTTACCCAAGCCCCGTACTTGTAAACACCGTACCCCAGCACGTACCCAAGCCCCGTACTTGTACGCACCGTACCCCAGCCCCGTACTTGTACGCACCGTACCCCAGCACCGTACCCCAGCCCTGTACTTGGACGCACCGTACCCCAGCACTGTACTTGGACGCACCGTACCCCAGAACCGTCCCCCAGCATCGCGTATGTACAGACCTTACAACAACATTGTGTATGCGAGCACAGTACAACAACATAGCGTGTGGACGCACCTTACATACGCGAAAATGACTCATACTGAACCAGGACACTGTAAAACAGCACAAGGAGAGTCAATTCGACTCGCACAACACCACAAAACACGTCTACAGTACAAAAAACATCAAAATGACTGTCCTGGCACATCCAAACAGGTAAACAGAGGCCCTCTTATAACACACCCACCAAAAATTCAAACTCAGGCCCACCCACAAATGGACCAATAAAAAGGGCCCACACACACAAACCATGAGCCTTTGCAACAGACTCACTGCAGCTACAGAGCACACCCCAACAACTGCACCCATACACCTTAACATATACACCTTCACACACCCTCTCCACATTCCCACACACACCTTCACATTCACACCCACACACCCACAACCATCCACACCCTCACCCCACACCATGCCCACAGACAAGAATCCAAAGTTCACAAGGGAGGAGCTGGACATCCTTGTCAACGAAGTCATCAGAGTCGAGCCACAGCTCTTTGGAACATTGGTCAGACATACCAGCATAGCCGAAAAATCACACCTGTGGCAGAGGATCGTCGATAGGGTGAATGCTGTTGCGCCCATTAGAAGGACCAGGAATGAATTCCAAGCCAGGTGGTACGATCTGCAGAGGGCAGTCAAGCGCAAAATGAACGAGGACTACGCCCAGAGCAACATCACTGGAGGTGGGCTGCCCCGCAGACCGGTACATTACCATCCCTGGGAGGAGAAGGTGATGGCCCTGCTTCCGCCGGTGGGAGTACACTAAGTCGAAGGAGTTGCAGAGCCTGGTGAGTACACTAACAACTTACGTAACATGGGGGTAATGGCATCCACACCCCAACTACACAAAATGCACGCAACTACCCCCAAGCCCTCACCGGACACCACCACACTCAAAAACAACGCTCATACCACTAACATGTGTATGCCCCATCCACAAAGCAAGGCCATGCCATGTCCCAGACTACACGAAGCACAAACCCAAGACTGGATGTCCAGGATGCTGGGGCTCACAAAACACATTGTTCAACTCGGAATCAGACACCATTGCCCTCAGCCCATATGGCCCAGGTACATACCCATGCACCATGCTCAATGCATAGGGACTGGCAAAGTACTGACAAGGTAGCTGACACTTGGCCCTGCTGTAGCCAGCACAAGGCCCTCCTGTGACCACTGTAAACTCAAACACCAACACCACAAGCTCAGATATCTAGGACAGGAACTCACACTCACTGTCATGCCAGCATGCACCACGAGGGGACAGATACATCACCTGGGAGACACACAGCCAAATCACACTACAGCCACCAGCAGGCCCTGTCACACACACCCCTTACACAAGCACACACCCCCGGGGCAGGCAATGGATTTACCCACTATCACAATGGACACGTGACACAACAAGATCAATCCATAGCCAAAGAAGCATCCAAGCCAAAAATCTACATGTCAAACACCCAGGAGAACATATCAATCTGTCCCCCGTAACATACCCATCCACAAGTGAACAGTGAGGGGAATGCTAGGCACATACAACTACCTGGAGGAACTGTGCCAACTTGAATATGTATGAAACATGGATGTCGCATGAAACAGCATTAACATTGTCTCTCTCACACACAGGGCAACCTCATGGATCTCCCCTCAACAATGGAGGGGAAGAATCACAGTCCCAGACTCGGGAGGAACCTGATGCCACCGGCAGCGACGCCTCTCAACACTCCGTGGATGACCCCAACCCACCTGGAACCTCTGGTGTCCAAGCCCCTGCAGCACCTGCCTCAGGTACATCTGTGCCAACCACCACCCCCATTCCTGCCACATCCCAGGAGACACCCAGGAGCCCTGCCCGCACTGAACAACTGAGCCAGTCTGACCTGGAGGGACAAGGTTCGCCGGGCACCCAGGAAGAGGCAGACAACCCCGCAACTGCCATCCCTCAGGGGTCCCATAGACCCGATGTGCCCACAACGGCAGGCCAGGCTCGTGTGGGCAGGGGTGGTGGGAGTGGAGGCAGGTGGAGGCGAGAATCTGACCAGCCAGCTGAAGGGACCGGTATGTCACACATAAGCAACATCATGGACGCATACCGGCGTGACACCAGGGCCATCAGCCAGGTAGTGGAGACCCTCACAGAGATTAAGAACCAGCAGGCCGAGCAACACACCAGTCAACAACAACACCAAGGACGGATGGAGGCAAGACTGGCTGAGCTCCTGGCGGTGCAAACGGACATAAGCCGTTCACTCCGTCGGATCGCCGACAACATGGCCAACCCTTCCTGTGCCACCAGGCGAAGACCAACACCAGCCACAGGGAGGGAGTAGGAGGAGGATTCGTCCGACGGAGCGTCCCAAACATCGTCAAGGCCTGCATCTGAGGGTCCCCGGAGGAAGGTGGGTCGTCCACGTCCACTGGACTCTGATGACTTCAAATGCAAAGGATTCCATCTCCCACTGTGAACTTTGGATTCTAGCCACACTGTATAGCACCTATTTTCACCCACAATAGATGCCCCCCACTGAGAATAAAACAAACTTTCTTTAATTAGATGTTGTAGTCATTTTGCATGATCCACAACATACGTGTGGGGAAATGTCAAACTATGCCTGAGTGTTGAACGAACTCCAGCCATCCATACCCTTGGATCTGAGTCCGGTACAGGACACACATGGGTCACAATGTATCATCCCATACAGACATGGAGCACAATACTCACCCGTGATGGGCTCAAGCTGCTGAGGGGGAACTTGCAATACTGTGCGGACAGACCAATTTGGAAGAGCATCATTAAGGTGTAGAGGTCATGGCTCATGTGGAGGTGCCCGGGGAGGGAGTCCCAGGTATGTGTAGCCAGGTGGGAGAACTATGTCCTGCATGCTGGAGTGCGGTGGATGTGAAGAATGTTGGCCAGGGCAATGTTGGATGCACGGAGTTGGCCCAACGGGATCTTGGATGACAGACATCCAAGGTTGGTTTGGGGTCTGCGCTTGTGGACTGCCTCCTGAGTGTGGGTGAGGAGTTCGAAGGTCATCCTGCAGCAGACAGTGATCCATTGCAGCTATCTCAGGTGGACGGTGATTTGGCTTGGGCGCGGGATGTTGAAGCTGAGGTGTGCAGATGCACCCTGGATGTGGACAAGTTTTCCGGGAGTTTAGCTGTACTTGCTCCGTAGAGGGCGGGGCTGTAGTTGACACAGCTGGTGTCATGGACCTGGGGGACGGTCTGTCTTGCCTTGGAGTGGATCTATTTGTGGGTCATGTGCATCATGCGGAGGGTGTTGCAGCATGAGGTACAGATGCTGGTGAGTTGCATGGCAATTGTGAGCGACGAGTCCATGATGCACACCATCTTGTGTGCGTGGCCACTGGGTGCTGGTGCAGTGCCCTGGCGGGTGGGACACAAGGAGTTGACCCAGCTGTAAGGGGACAATCCTCAGATGATTACCTCAGTCCTGTGCAAGTCCAGCCTCAGGTGGCTGATGTTCAGCCATTCATCAACGGACCTCATGCCTTCTTGAAGGTTGGAACTGGCAATGGCTGTGTCTTTGGTGAGGGTGAGGAGCAGCTGGCTGTCAATGGCATACAAGTTGATGATGAGGTTGTGTGCGCATGTGATGGTGGAGAGGGGGGTCATGGACACATTGAAGATTGACACGCTGAGAGATGAGCCCTGGGCCATGTGCCAGATGACGCCACTGTACTACATGCTGAAGGCGTGAGTCCCACTCCCATGGCCTTGCTGGTGAGCCACTTGGTGATTTCATCCTGGTCCATGCCCTGGATACCAGTGTTGGAGATGTGTGAGCTGACAGTGTGTGAGCACATCGTGCATAATGCTGTGGAGAGGTCAAGGGGGGTGTCCTCACCATTGGTGAGCAGGACAAAGTTGTCGGTGTTGGTGGCAATGATGATGGTTGCAGTGGGGTGATTACTGTGGTCTTGTGCAGGTTGCCTGGAGCTCTTCGCGTGGCGGAAGTTTGCCAGTTGCTCGTTGACTGTCTTCCTGAGGACATTTGCTGGCTAGGTAAGCACGTTGAGGTTCCTTGAGAGCCAGCGTTCCTGCCGTCCATTGTCTAAGAAGGGCCTGGGTCACTGCATGCCTCTATCTACCATGGAATGTGGCTAACTCTTAAGATACATACATGACGTGCTGGACGGGGGCTACAAGGATGGGGAATGATGTGGTTGAGATGTTGTGTTGGAAGGGGCCTGATGGAGATCCCCAGGGGATGTTGCACATGAGCTGGAAGTCCAAAACCTGAGGGTGGTTGGTCCCGCGTATAATAGTGCGTTCTGCCTCTGTGTGCCAAGGCTTGCGTGTATGTCCATGAGCTTGCAGTGGTAGGAAGTTGCAAGGGATTGGTTCAGCCTTGCAAGGCTGGGGTGTCTTTTGGATGGAGAGCTGATGTCAGTGCACTCACGATGGCTGATGAGCTCCTTTATGTCGTGCTGCTTTTTGTCCTTCTCCCCATCTGAAGGATATCCAATTGTCCTTGCTGATGATATGGTGATGGCTGTGTGTGCCGTTTTCCAGGGTTGTAAGGCCACTGATGGGTATTTGTGTTGCAAGCTGTGCACAAGAGTCCTGCTAGACGTGTATGAGTCCAGTAGGTCTGCCTTGACCCAGGTGGCTTAATTGTTGATGTGCGTCACAGGAAAGTCCGTCAATGTGGCTAGATTGTTGGATCAGTTGCTGATCCAGTGAGTGAGGTTGCAGGGTGCGGCGGTGGTGTTGGCTCTAGTGTCCCACACAGCATGTCTGTGTTGACTTACATCAGGCATCTTTGGGGGATTGGTAGCGGGGTGTGTGGCAGTGTGTTGCCCGTCGGAGATGTGGATGCTAATGTGGATGGACCAATGATGGCTGCTGGTGTTGTTCTCATCCAGCCAGAAGTTCCTGGCCCACAGCCACATGTATCCTGTGGATGTGAGGGCTTGCGTGACGATGGACGTGTTGATGGCTTTGCGGAATTGTGGCTGTAGGGCTGTAGATCTGTAGATGAGTGTTACTCTGATGGTTTGCAGGGGGTTTGTGCCAAACCGGATTTGTGACCCTGAGTGCGTACTTGGGAATAGATATCAATTCATCCTCCGGGATTGTTAGTGCCGTCCCTGTGGGTGCTCTTGTATCCGTCTGAGATGGCAATGAAGAAGTTGTGTGCTGAGGATGCTTTCATCCAGGTCACTGCCATGATGGTGATGTGTGGGCCTGTTGTGTTGAGGAGGAAACAGAGTCCAATGGCGTGCTGTTGGACGGAGCCGGTGTGGAGTAGGAGGGACATGACCTGGTTGGTGTGACAGGGCCTGGAAGGCGGGGCAGCGCTGTGTAGGCAGTTGGAGTTGCACACTCAGCATGCGAAGGTGTCGTGTGTGCACTCAGGGTATGCCTGAGAGCAGGCGGTTGATTTTTCCTTGGACATTGCTTGAAGGGTGGCTGCAACATGAGACTGTTGTGTGATGTGGGACATGCAAGGACATGAGGGTTGTGCAATGTGCACGTTGCATGCGCTGACGGACCTGCCTTAGGCACCGCCTGGCCGCAACAGTGGCACAGACAAGCTGATGACGGCCTAATGAATGGGTGGAGGGAGGAAGGGAGGAGCATCTTGGAGGCGTGTGGGTTGCAGAATCCGGGAACTTGGTGGGCCCTTGCCGCAGGGCCCGCAGCAGCAGGCGGCATGTACTGGAAAATAGGCCAAAAGTAGCACACAAAGACAAGGATGTCAGAAAGGACAACTGCAACAGGTGCATGTAAAGGAAGGAGTGTCAGGTTACTCATGGCTCACCCAGAGAAAATGGATGAACAATAACCAAAGATGACTGACACAGGATCAGGAAACAGAAGGCCGAGCTGCGCACAGGAGACACACCCTCAGCAAGCGTTGATGGCCCGTTGGTGGGAGCAACCTGACCAAATACATACACAGCCATGGATTTCATGCACAATAGAGATCATTATCCATGAAGAACTGCATGCATGTTGCCGAACTACACATAAACTCATATGCACAATCTTTGACAACTATGCCAGAGATGACGCATGCAAAGTGGCAAGAGTCCTGCATTGACAGAGATGAGGCACTTCGGAGGGTGAGGAACACCTTTATTACTCAAGCTCACACTGGGGGAAATGCATCAATGCGAACAGACTCAGAGGTGATTTGACTGAACATGTGGGACCTACGCTGGATACCCCCTTCACAACACGGATGTAGTAAATCCAAATGAACTGGCACACAAGTTAAGGGGATGAGCCAACCACCTCCTGCTGCACATGGAGAGGCTGCAATTCCCCATTGAGCCCGTCATGGGGATGTCCCACACTATGTCCACCCGTAGCATTCTGTATGTTTCAGAGGGAAGTTTTACACACATTGATGCCTTCATCAGAATCCTAAATCCATTACAGATGACTGTCACGAAGGGTGACTGTCAATTCATGGGAGTCATGCTACATGTTATGTGCCCCATGGTGAGTCAACATGTATGCATGGTAACACAACATGCACAGAGGCAGTCCCCACACATTCCAAACACATACCACCCCCAAAATGCCTTGCTGCGATCCTTACCCAAAATGACATTTCCCCATGTCCGTGCATGGAACGCTGATTCAGCACACGTTGCAATACTCATGAGGAATAGCAGGAGGACAACGATGACACGAGCAGACAACATGCGCAAGAACCTGGGAATGACAGAAACACAAGAAGTCAGCGAAAATATATTTTCTCCGCCTACATGGACATTTACTAAACAGGAACAATGTTGTCCCCATGCTAATTTAAAAGAAACTGTCCCTGCTAAAATGTGTGGAATGACATCATCACTCGAGTGACACATCAGAACACAAATCTAAGTCACTTAGCATACAGTCAGCTGGACACACACATTGCAACACATGCCACCCAAGCCTCCAAGCGTGCACACTCAGACCCAGTGACTCACCATTATGAGAAGAAGTTGCGTATGAGCTGACTCCGGATCTCCTCCTCCTCCTCATCACTTGCCTCGTGACCAAGCCCTTCATCCTTCACGGGTGGATGTTCCTGCTCATCCTGCTCCAGGATGAGTGGCACTGCCTTCTCCACTGCCATGTTGTGCAGCATGCAGCACACGATGAAGATTTTGCAGACCTTCGCTGGTGCATATGGGAGGGACCCGCCTGTTTTGTGAAGGCACCGGAATCGGCTCTTCAGGAGGCCAAACGTCTTCTCAATCACTCGCCTGGTCCGCCCGTGTGCATTGTTGTACCGGTGATCTGCAGCTGACCTTGGGTTGCGGAGAGGCGTCATCAGCCATGGCATGTTGGGATATCCAGAGTCCCCTACATGGAAACATCATGTAAATAAGTGGGTCACGAGATGCCGAAAGAGCCAGAGATACCGCAACACACAGGACAAACAGAGTATACCCACCAACAAGACATGCTCGTTCGTTGTGCAGCCGCAGCATCATTTGTGGCACCCTGCTACGCATCATGATGTAGGCATCGTGTGCTGACCCTGGAAAACGTGCACAGACATGGAAAATCAGCATGTTAGCAAGACACACCACAAGGGCATTTATAGAGTGGTAATGTTTACGGTTGCGATAGGCTACCTCCTGTGCCTGTGGTGGTACCAAAGCCACATGTGTCCCAACAATGGACCCAATGACATGGGGCATCCCTCCCAGGGCAAAGAAATCACCCTTGACACCTGTCAACTCCTCAGGAGTCGGAAAATGGATGAATTCATCAAGGTGCTCCAACATGGCTGCCAAAACATCACGCAGGACACGGCTGAACATGTCTGTGACATGCCACCAACATCAGCTATGGTGAATTGAAATGTACCTGTGGCAAAAAAATGTAGGGCTGCCATCACCTTCATCTTGAGGGTCAGCGCAGTGGGATACCTGTGTCGCGGTTGGAGGTGTGGTGCCACACCTCAATCAACTGTTGAGTGAATCGTTAACGTCGGATGCAGGCACGTTCCCTCATGGCACCCAAGTCTGGCATTGTTCGGGGGACAGGCAGTGCCCTGCAGAAATTTGTGATGAATGACGAGGAATGAGAGCATAACAACATCAATGAACAGAGCACATGCTCAACTGCTACTACACATCTGCTAAATACAGTCTTGTGTGTGCAATACATCCAGGACACGTATGCTAGCTTGGTGATACTCCTACGAAAAGCCAGATACACCCGTTGATTGGCAAGTCTACATGACATGCCCTGAAATGAGCTTGGGGCCAGTCTGAGTGAACAGCCTGAGACATCACAGGAGTGACATACATCCACATAGCAGCATTTGAAGGATGTCATCTCATACAGACAGCTGACGGCAAGCTAGACGCACAGGTCACATGTAAACTCATATGTACAGATCCAACACATTGCCATGAAGGGGTACACGTGAAAACAGAAAACACAGACATTGAGATGACGCAGATATGTCCTGAGGTGAAAGTATCATGTCCGATGCATACAGATCTTGCTTACGTGGGAATCCACATGTGGCAAGGTGTGCGTAGATGTGTGCCATGCCCATCTCCACACAGAAACATGTTGGATGCAGCAACAGCAGATGTAGTTGACGGAACAGTAACAGCAAGCTCATGGGAACACATGACACACACATGACATAGTCACATCGGGGCATGGTGATTGTGAAATGTCAGTTGTTAGTGTCCCTGTCCCTGGCATCAGGGGACAGTTGCGGGTGGTGGTGACGACTGTGCCATACCAGTGATGCTGTGCTTGACACGTTTGTACTACAGGCACACATGTGCAAAGTGTGAAGGGGAAGTGTGCCACATAGTGCCCCATCACACATGACATGTGTACACAGGTCATCACACATCAATTGTGCAACTACATGAGGAGACATGTGCAATATCACTGCCTGACACACCTAGGCCCTGCACATGAAAGTCTGCAATGACAATGACTTGATGTACAGCCTTGTGCGAGTCGGAGACCTCCATTCCTTTCGTGTGCGCCTCCTATCACCAGTGTAAGCGTGTGAAATGCACCATACACACGCTCTGAGAGCGTGTGTATGGTCCGTATCACTATAGTCGTGGTGCCGTAGGAGTGCGCGTGGTACGGACCGTACATACGCTCTCAGAGCGTGTGTACGGTCCGTATCACTATAGTAGTGGTGCCGTAGGAGTGCGCATGGTATGGACCGTACATACACTCTCAGAGCGTGTGTACGGTCCGTATCACTATAGTAGTGGTGCCGCAGGAGTACACGTGGTACGGACCGTACACACGTGTGTACTCCTACGGCACCACTACCACAGTGATACGGACCGTACACATGCTCTCAGAGCGTGTGTACGGTCCGTATCACTATAGTAGTGGTGCCGTAGGAGTACACGTGGTACGGACCGTACACACACGTGTACTCCTACGGCACCACTACCACAGTGATATGGACCGTACACATGCTCTGAGAGCGTGTGTACGGTCCGCATCACTATTGTAGTGGTGCCATCGGAGTACGCGTGGTACGGACCGTACACACACGCGTACTACTATGGCACCACTACCACAGTGATATGGACCGTACACACGCTCTCAGAGCGTATGTACGGTCCGTATCACTATAGTAGTGGTGCCGTAGGAGTACACGTGGTACGGACCGTACATACGCTCTGAGAGCGTGTGTACGGTCCGTATCACTATTGTAGTGGTGCCATTGGAGTACGCATGGTACGGACCGTACACACACGCGTACTCCTACGGCACCACTACCACAGTGATACGGACCGTACACATGCTCTCAGGGCGTATGTACGGTCCGTATCACTATAGTAGTGGTGCCGTAGGAGTACGCGTGGTACGGACCGTACATACACTCTGAGAGCGTGTGTAAGGTCCGTATCACTATAATAGTGGTGCCGTAGGAGTACGCGTGGTACGGACCGTACATACGCTCTCAGAGCGTGTGTACGGTCCATATCACTATAGTAGTGGTGCCGTAGGAGTATGCGTGGTACGGACCGTACACACGTGCGTACTCCTACGGCACCACTACTATAGTGATACCGACCGTACACAGCCTCTCAGAGTTTGTGTACGGTCCGTATCACTATTGTAGTGGTGCTGTACGGGGACATGTAAAACGCACCGTACATGTTTTGGGGATTCAAAAATTACATAGGGGACAAGTATTAGGCCCAAAAGTCATGCTGGTTGTCATGGATACAGAGATTTCAGTTGCAATCTGGCCATCATGTGGGCTTAAAGTCAGTTGGCCCAAAAATTACAATGTTGCAAAGTGGTGTTTGCCTTGCTATGATGCTCAAAATTTGAACCATGCAAATTCGTGTCATTGGTGTATGTTTAAAGGGATTGGAGAAAACGTAGGATGCAAATGAGTCTGACCAATCACTCTGTACTCCTGTAAATGAAAGCCCCCAGCAAGACAGATATAAGTCAGCCAGAACCCATGAGAGGGCACTTGCCTGCACAACTTTCCTGTCGACCACACTGCTGCTGTCTGTGCTTCCTCTGGCACCATGTCGCGGACTGTGGAGAGGGCCCAGCCATTCACCCAGGAGGAGAATGAGGCCTTGCTGGATGTCCTCCTCCCACAGTACCCCAGCCTGTATGGGAGACCAGGGGAGCAGGTGAGTGCTGACCCCACTACCTTTGACTGTGCACCTGTTTCGTGGCTGTCACCTCTGGCATTGTGTCCAGGTGTGACAGACATGCAATGAGGTTTAGAGTGGGTCCCAGGGGGGGGGGGGGAAGTCTTATGTCTGTCATGCAGAGCATGAAGTAATTCCTGTGTGCACTCCTAACTTGCATTGTGCTTACTGTGACATTCACTGCATAGTGCATGACACATTCAGCCTGGCACATCCTGGGTGGCATTTTTTGGCTATTGTCCTGAGGTGATTCTGTGGTCCCCCCGGTGTGACAGGTGACTGTACCCACAGATGTGCATGAGTTGAGGGGAACTGTGGTGAGAGTGTCCAAGTGATGTGGACATTGATGTGTGTGAAGGTTCCTTGTCGTGTGGGTGAGTGTCTATGTGAAGTGTTGCACCACAGGTGCATGGAGGAGGCAACAGCTCTACCCATCTGATGTGAGGAGTAAGCCGTGCTGTGTGTCTGACTTCCTGGGCTAGCCCGACACCTGTGACACCCCACAGGCAAGTGGCACATGTGCAGAGTGAGGTATGTATCCGCTGTAGCCAATGGCAGGTGTTTAATCTGTGCCTGTGTGTGTGTCTGTGTAATCTGTTGAGGTTGCGTCAGTGGGCTGGGGCATGTAACTGCTTTGAGGTGCTGTCCATCAGCCTGGTGTTGCATGTGATGCACAGTGGGTGTCATGATCAGGGAGTGTGTTGCACCAATCCTGCCACCTGTGTAGTTTCAATGCCATGTAGTGCACCGGCACGGACCTGGATGAGGGACCCAGAACCAGTGCCACCAGTGCTGGCGGGTCTGCGGGAGCCAGTGGCACGGAGGGCGAGGGGAGTCAGTCAGATGACCTGTCTGGTGGCGAATCCAACTACGACGCAGACGGGTCCGAGGCTGACCTCATCGAAGGGGCAGAGGCTGCTACAACACCTGGCAGCAGCCCAACATCTGTCCCCACCTCCTTCATTCCCAGCACCACCCTCCCAGTTGCTCCGGTCCCTTCTGTCCGTGCAGGGCACCCCTATGTCTCCTTCAGGACAGGCACCGCACCGCACCCCCTGCCCCTGTCACCCCTGCTGCCCTCAGTGCAGAGTCTGTGGACATACTGCGGCAGTTGCAGGTTGGGCAGGCATCGGTGCTGACTGTCCTTCATGGCCACACCACACTGCTAACACAGATGGTGTCGTTCATGGAGGGCATGTCAGCATCGATGTCTGAACAACACAGGTTTCTGCGGTCCATGGACTCTTCACTGACGGCAGCAGTGAGTCTCCTGCAGCGCTTCGTCCCCCCCTACCCCAGCCACATCCACACTTCCCTCTCCCATACCTGTCCCATGCACACCCAGACATTCCCAAGCACGCACCCCACCAGACACAGGCAGCACACCACCAAGTAAGGGCAAGCGCACACCTCCTGTCACGCACACTCAGGGGGATGTAGGCACACCCACTGGGTCTGGGGCAAAAAGACATGCACACAGCCACAGTCGGAGTCCGCAAGCCTCACAACCCGGTCCCTCCAAAAGCACTCCCCTTGGCTCCCCTGCCAAACTGACACCCGAAGAGCTGGCCATCACCCGCACTGTGACACCACCCCGCACGCGGGCAAGGAAGTCCCCGGCCAGGGTAGTCAAGTCCCCCCCCCTGTCCACCCCCTCCCCCATGGGCGCTGCACCCCATCCCTTGCCCATCCCCCCTCGGCCACACCCCCTCCGTTGGCCCTCGGGTTTCTTCCGGTGCAGGGCTTACCCTGGACGCCCTGGCAGCAGTGTGCAGCGACGTGCTAACATCCACCTTTGCCGCTGCCCCACCCCCTGCGTTGGAGACGTCCACCCCTGCACCTACCACACCTGCCCTTCCCCCTCCTGTCCCTGCGGTGCCTGGTCCTTCCCCACATGATGCCCCCCCACGGTCGACGAACCTGAGGGTTCCAATGTGCAGGCAAGCTAGGGGAGACGCATGCCCATGTGTCCCCCAAGGACTTCTATTTTGGACTAGCCTTTGGCCTTTGTATATAGTGTCATTACAATTTTTTATTTTTATGCTGAATAAAGCATTTATTTTTACTTTGCACTCTATTGCATTTCAGGTATTGATGTTGGTGCTGAGGCTCCTGGAGTTGGTGTAGTGGTAATGTGTTATGGTTCTGAGAAATATTCTACTCTGATGGTCATGAGGTGGACCATGGTTTTTGCGTGCCATCACAAGGTCTCTGCAAAGATTCATTGTTAGTGTGTGTTATTTGGGTTTTGAGACATTGTCCCAAGGAGTGTTTCTTCCTCTGTGGCACCTGACATCTTCCCTGCAAAGAGTTGCACAATTGTTGTGCTGACCTGTGTCTACATTTCCTTTGTTGGTGACGGATCCCTTCAACTATGGCCATGGCTGCTCAGCAATGTCTGCGGCTGCATCGTCTGTGCCATCCTTGCTAGTCACTGTACTTGTGTATTGAGTACGTCGAAATGCCTTCATGAAAAAATTCTCACTTTTCAGCACTATGCATGTGTGTACTCCCGGCCTAGCACACATATGGTACTTTTCCAGCTGGGTATTTGGACACCTGACTCCCAATTGTGGGCAATGTATCTGTGTGAACTCCACCCTAGTCCTTCCATGTGAGACAACATCTTGGTGACTGGCCCAGCACCTGCACATTTTTCTCATCTCTGTCGAACGAAGAAGAGGTCGTACAGAACGCTGCGGCAAAGGCAGTCTGCAACAAAAGAAAATACGACCCAGCCAAGAGTTGCATGAGAGAGCTGCACTGGCTGCCAATGAGACAAAGAGCTACCTTTAAGCTACTGTGCATAACGCATGGAGCACTGCACAATGGAGGCCCACGTATTTTAAAAAACAAAATCAAATTCTACGCCCCATCCAGGAATTTACGCTCCCAAACAGCAAGAGCAAGAACTACCCGTGTGAAAACAGCAAGGATGGGCGGACGGGCCTTCTCCCACCTGGCGGCGACCAGCTGGAACGAGCTGCCTGTGAATCTTAGATTAACGGTCAGCCACCTGTCCTTCAGGAAGCAATTGAAAACATTTCTCTTCCCCAAGCCTGATTAAAATAATGACCCTGTTATCTGCCTACCACTCACTACTGACACTATAGCGCCGTGATATCCTACTCAGGATGATTGTTCGCGCTTTATAAGCACTATTAACATTAACATTAACACATTCCTACCAGTCCTGGTATGTGCGTGACAGTGTGTGTTTAGTAGGCAGTGACATGACTATACAGTCTAGTGGCATTATCTCAGTGTGTGTATTGTGCTGCATCCGCCAGGGGTGGGTATGTATGTGTTATTTGTCCTCACACCCACATGTGGTGTGTCATGCAGTGGGGGAGTGACATCCATCCTCCTGGGATTGGGACACTGCTGTCAGTGATGTGTTGTTATGGCACTATCATCATTGTCCACAGTTAGGGATGCGTACATACGCCCATGGAGTTGTGGTCGTCTGATAATGATGTACACCCCCCATGTCTCTGTCCACTGCAGGGAGTCCTCTGCACCCACCCCTCACATGTCTGTCCACTGCTGGGAGTCCTCTGCAGCCACCCCACACATGTCTGTCCACTGCTGGGAGTCCTCTGCAGCCACCCCTCACATGTCTGTCCAATGCTGGGAGTGATATGCACCCACCCCTCATATTGCAGGCCACTGCTGGGAGTCCTCTGCAGCCACCCCTCACATGTCTGTCCACTGCTGGGAGTGATATGCACCCACCCCTCATATTGCAGGCCACTGCTGGGAGTCCTCTGCAGCCACCCCTCACATGTCTGTCCACTGCTGGGAGTCCTCTGCAGCCACCCCTCACATGTCTGTCCACTGCTGGGAGTGATATGCACCCACCCCTCATATTGCAGGCCACTGCTGGTAGTCATTTACACCCACCCATCACATGTCTGTCCACTGCTGGGAGTGATATGCACCCACCCCCATGTCTCTGTCCACTGCTGGGAGTCCTCTGCACCCACCCCTCACATGTCTGTCCACTGCTGGGAGTCCTCTGCAGCCACCCCTCACATGTCTGTCCACTGCTGGGAGTGATATGCACCCACCCCTCATATTGCAGGCCACTGCTGGGAGTCCTCTGCAGCCACCCCTCACATGTCTGTCCACTGCTGGGAGTCCTCTGCAGCCACCCCTCACATGTCTGTCCACAGCTGGGAGTCCTCTGCAGCCAACCCTCACATGTCTGTCCAATGCTGGGAGTGATATACACCCACCGCTCATATTGCAGGCCACTGCTGGGAGTCCTCTGCAGGCACCCCTCACATGTCTGTCCACTGCTGGGAGTGATATGCACCCACCCCTCATATTGCAGGCCACTGCTGGGAGTCCTCTGCAGCCACCCCTCACATGTCTGTCCACTGCTGGGAGTGATATGCACCCACCCCTCATATTGCAGGCCACTGCTGGGAGTCCTCTGCAGCCACCCCTCATATGTCTGTCCACTGCTGGGAGACCTCTGCAGCCACCCCTCACATGTCTGTCCACTGCTGGGAGTCCTCTGCAGCCACCCCTCACATGTCTGTCCAATGCTGGGAGTGATATGCACCCACCCCTCATATTGCAGGCCACTGCTGGGAGTCCTCTGCACCCACCCCTCACATGTCTGTCCAATGCTGGGAGTGATATGCACCCACCCCTCATATTGCAGGCCACTGCTTGGAGTCCTCTGCACCCACCCCTCACCTGTCTGTTCACTGCTGGGAGTCCTGTGCACCCACCCCTCACATGTCTGTCCACTGCTGGGAGTCCTGTGCACCCACCCCCATGTCTCTGTCTACTGCTGGGAGTCCTCTGCACCCACCCCTCACATGTCTGTCCACTGCTGGGAGTCCTCTGCAGCCACCGCTCACATGTCTGTCCACTGCTGGGAGTGATATGCACACACCCCTCATATTGCAGGCCACTGCTTGGAGTCCTCTGCAGCCACCCCACACATGTCTGTCCACTGCTGGGAGTGATATGCACCCACCCCTCATATTGCAGGCCACTGCTTGGAGTCCTCTGCAGCCACCCCACACATGTCTGTCCACTGCTGGGAGTCCTCTGCAGCCACCCCTCACATGTCTGTCCACTGCTGGGAGTGATATGCACCCACCACTTATATTGCAGGCCACTGCTGGGAGTCCTCTACACCCACCCCTCTCATGTCTGTCCACTGCAGGGAGTCCTCTGCAGCCACCCCTCACATGTCTGTCCACAGCTGGGAGTCCTCTGCAGCCACCCCTCACATGTCTGTCCACTGCTGGGAGTCCTGTGCACCCACCCCTCACATGTCTGTCCACTGCTGGGAGTGATATGCACCCACCCCTCATATTGCAGGCCACTGCTCGGAGTCCTCTGCAGCCACCCCTCACATGTCTGTCCACTGCTGGGAGTCCTCTGCAGCCACCCCTCACATGTCTGTCCACTGCTGGGAGTGATATGCACCCACCCCTCATATTGCAGGCCACTGCTGGGAGTCCTCTGCACCCACCCCTCTCATGTCTGTCCACTGCTGGGAGTGATATGCACCCACCCCCATGTCTCTGTCCACTGCTGGGAGTCCTCTGCACCCACCCCTCACATGTCTGTCCACTGCTGGGAGTGATATGCACCCACCCCATATATTGCAGGCCACTGCTGGGAGTCCTCTGCACCCACCCCTCACATGTCTGTCCAATGCTGGGAGTGATATGCACCCACCCCTCATATTGCAGGCCACTGCTGGGAGTCCTCTGCACCCACCCCTCACCTGTCTGTTCACTGCTGGGAGTCCTCTGCACCCACCCCCATGTCTCTGTCTGCTGCTGGGAGTCCTCTGCTCCCACCCCTCACATGTCTGTCCACTGCTGGGAGTCCTCTGCAGCCACCCCTCACATGTCTGTCCACTGCTGGGAGTCCTCTGCAGCCACCCCTCACATGTCTGTCCAATGCTGGGAGTGATATGCACCCACCCCTCATATTGCAGGCCACTGCTGGGAGTCCTCTGCACCCACCTCTCACGTGTCTGTCCACTGCTGGGAGTGATATGCACCCACCCCTCACATGTCTGTCCACTGCTGGGAGTGATATGCACCCACCCTTCATATTGCAGGCCACTGCTGGGAGTCCTCTGCACCCACCCCTCACATGTCTGTCCACTGCTGGGAGTGATATGCACCCACCCCTCACATGTCTGTCCACTGCTGGGAGTGATATGCACCCACCCCTCACATGTCTGTCCACTGCTGGGAGTGATATGCACCCACCCTTCATATTGCAGGCCACTGCTGGGAGTCCTCTGCACCCACCCCTCACATGTCTGTCCACTGCTGGGAGTGATATGCACCCACCCCCATGTCTCTGTCCACTGCTGGGAGTCCTCTGCACCCACCCCTCACATGTCTGTCCACTGCTGGGAGTCCTCTGCACCCACCCTTCACATGTCTGTCCACTGCTGGGAGTGATATGCACCCACCCCTCATATTGCAGGCCACTTCTGGGAGTCCTCCGCACCCACCCCTCACATGTCTGGCCACTGCTGGGAGTGATATGCACCCACCCACATGTGTCTGTCCACTGCTGGGAGTCCTCTGCACCCACCCATCACATGTCTGTCCACTGCTGGGAGTCCTCTGCACCCACACCTCACATGTCTGTCCACTGCTGGGAGTGATATGCACCCACCCCTCATATAGCAGGCCACTGCTGGGAGTCCTCTGCACCCACCCCTCACATGTCTGTCCACTGCTGGGAGTCCTCTGCACCCACCCCTCACATGTCTGTCCACTGCTGTGAGTGATATGCACCCACTCCTCATATTGCAGGCCACTGCTGGGAGTCCTCTGCACCCACCCCTCACATGTCTGTCCACTGCTGAGAGTGATATGCACCCACCCCTCATATTGCAGGCCACTGCTGGGAGTCCTCTGCACCCACCCCTTGCATGTCTGTCCACTGCTGGGAGTCCTCTGCACCCACCCCTCACATGTCTGTCCACTGCTGGGAGTCCCCTGCACCCACCCCTCACATGTCTGTCCACTGCTGGGAGTCCTCTGCAGCCACCCCTCACATGTCTGTCCACTGCTGGGAATCCTATGCAGCCACCCACCCACCCACCCCCTTGGTGCAGTGCACTGCTGTCCTGGGCCTACACACACACCAATATATCGGTAATATGCTGCCCCAGGCCGTTGGCCAATATTCGCGGCGTGTGTACGCCTTGTATCCCAAATGTACTGGTGCCGTAGGGGTACGTGTGGTACGGACCTTTCCCCCACATTCATGGGGTGTGTACGTTCCGTACCACCCGTACCCCTACGGCACAAATACACAGATACGGCCTGTACCCACGCTATGTATGCGTGCGTGCGGTCCGTATCACTATGGTAGTGGTGCCGTAGGGGTACGGGTGGTACGGCCCATACACACGCCCTGTGAGCATGTGTACGGTCCGTACCACGCGTACCCCTACGGCACCACTGCAATGGTGATTCGGACCATACACACGCTCTGAGGGCGTGTGTACGGTCCGTACTACGCGTACCCGTACGGCACCACTACAATGGTGATACGGACCGTACACATGCTCTGAGGGCGTGTGTACGGTCCGTACCACACGTACCCCTACGACACCACTACAATGGTGGTACGGACCGTACACACGTTCTGAGGGCGTGTGTACGGTCCGTACCACACGTACCCCTACGGCACCACTACAATGGTGACACGGACCGTACACACGCTCTGGGGGCGTGTGTACGGTCCGTACCACGCGTACCCCCACATTACCACTAGTATAGTGCTATGGACTGTACCCACGCTATGTATGTGTGAGTACGGTGCGTATCACTATTGTAGTGTTGCCGTAGGCGTACACGTCCACTTCCGTTGTTGTGTCACGCAGGGATTGGTGGTCGCGACCCCCGGAGTGACCGGACCCTTGAGGTAATGTATGTCCTCAATATTGTAGGTTTTAATTTGGGTAGGGGGTATGTTTCCTGGCCCTCACCCCCCCCCCTTGGCCCCTGGGTGTTGTTCTCACCTTCTGTGGCGTGTGCGTCGGGTTCGGTGCACCAGGTCGTATGCTAAGAGGGCAGGGATGACACGTAGGATGGGGTCCATGGCTGTCCATCGCATACCGGGGCTCAGGTTTCGCGTCGGACTCATTTTTCCGGCTTTTTTTGGCTGCCGTAAAAAAATAGCTGTGCGGAGTGACGTAGGGACGAATCGTATTTGCTGGTCCGTAAAACGCTGCCTGACTCCGTACGGACATCGCGTACGCGCTGTCCAGGATCAGACTCATAGTTATTTTGTAGGCGTACGGTGTTTTGTACGATTCGTACGGAAATGGTATTTCTGTACGAATCGTACTTGCTGGAATGTACGGTGGATTTCCCGGGTACGAGTCATATGGAGAATACGCTCCGTACGACAAATCATACCCGGGTTTTACAGGATCGGAATCGGCACCCAAATGTGAAGAAAGACATAACAGAACACCAAAAACAGATGAATGCCAATAATCAGTGGTGCTTTTTCACCTCGGCTGCTCACTCTCTAGAAAAAGGGAGCAATGTCCCATTTTGTGCAGAGCCACCAATTCCAATGTAGTCTCTGTTGTCACACAGACATCATATACGTGCAACCATGTCCCTAGTGCAACCCAATAAGCACATCTTAATTCACCCCCTCTGTTGTCTTATCCACAATACCACATATAGTAAACAGAGCTCAGTATCGTACCTCAGCCACTTCAACCCACAACACGAAGACCCTCCTGGATTTTCAGCTTAACTACACAATTGTTTACTGTTCCTTACTTCATCAACACCTTAAAGAAATGCCTGGAACATATTACCAGTCAAGGTGTTCATTTACCCACCCAGATTTAATTCTCCCAACATTTGGATTCCTTTCAGGTTGTAGAATACTTGTTGAGCATTCTTCCAGCAGAGAGCATTGCCACATCTCCTGGTGTTATGAATATTATTGGCCACACCCTGTTTTTTTCCAACCAACCACACACACTGTGTACTTAGAATATGGGTCCTCTTGAAATGGTTGCATTACTCTGTGTAAGTTCTTAGTCTTCTCTATATTGTTTTGATATGTTGTTTCAGAATCCCTGATGCCAGCAAAGTAAACTCATTGACGTCATCAGTCTACAAGTATGTGTGGTGACCAAGCAGTAGAACTCACAGACTTAGATGAAGTCCTTGGACATAATATAGGTGTGGAACAAATGCCACCTGCACCATCATGTCACAAAGTGAACTGCTGCTATTCTTTTTCAGTTGCACCATGGCCAGTCAATTACACAAAATCAATTGTTTGATGTGCAGTTTGAACAACAAACGCACAAAAGGTGATGAGAGGATTTTTTGTAATAAGCCTACCCACTGGCAATTGCTTGTGGTTGCATTCTGATTCATAATTCTTTTGCCCACCATCCTACCTCTCTTTGGACCTTGCCTCATGCAAATTAGTATTGAGCGTGCTCCAATTGGAAGAGTTCTGACAGAACTGCCAGACCATGTTCTTCCTGAACAGAAACACAAGCAAATGAAGACCGGTTTAGCCCTGTTTGGGGCTTTCCAATAGGGTGTAGAATGGTTCCAGTTGCACCCTGCACACGGGACCTGTGCCTGGGGTCATGCTCCTGGCCACTTAGGGAATTTCAGCAACCCCCAAAAGATGATGGGAGGAATACTTGCAGAAAGCCTAACTACTGGTAATTGGATGGGGTAGCATTTCAAACACATCATTTTTAACTTCACCAACCGTATAAAATCAGTCTTGATCCTGCTTCAGTATGGACAGTCTAGACCGAACTTCCAGACCAGATCCTTCCTGAATGAGAACATATGCAACCCAAGACCAGTTTGAACACCATGCCTATCAAATAACATTATAAAACAATTATGAAACCAGTTGAAATTCATGTCCTGCTCCACCTTGCCAGTGAGGAAGTTTACATTTTGATGCAAATTTACCACATGACAATGTAGAGATGTGTCTTCACATTAAAGTAGGAAATGCATGTCAATATAACGGTTAAAGAAAATGTGTTTTTATTAAACATGCAAAAAGAGAAAATGCTGCTTATTTCTACTGAAAGCACCCATTTCTGTTGTTCTTTCACTGCTAGGCCTCAATATTCTCTGTTATTCCTTCATTTTCCATTAATAAAAAGAAATGCTTTTTTGTAAATGCTGATTTAATGTTATAATTGAATTGTAGAACTTAACATCTTCGTGAAATGTGCAGTTTGCTGCAAAATATATTTCTTTTCTTCCTCACACCATATGACTTCATCGTATTTTAGATAGTTACCCATGCCGCATGCTTATAATGAACAAGTATATTGCTATAAGAATTTGAGTCTCATGATCTAACCAGGACATGCTAGATATTAATATTTCATTTCATAGAGCAGCCCATTGTTACACAATGGGACACTGAAAAGCTAACAGAGTAGGGTTGCAAACGTTCTCAAGAGAACCTTCTTAGATGTATCTTTTTACAATACGCTGTAGCAACATTCAAACAACTACATGTCGACATGGATGTTTCCCGTGGGAATCGAGAGAGAACATGGTGGCTAGAGGTGATCAAACATTCAGAGTTTGCAATATGTTTTGTGCGTTTCCAGAATTACTCTTCATGGGGAGTTCGACCTATTATCGGTATTAGCCTTTTGGCTCCAAACTTTCTCATGCTCTTTTTCCAAAGGAACTCTTTATGGGTTCTGGCTAGGTAAATTTAGGTCATTTCAGATTAATATAGGGATTCATTCCTTTATGGAACACACAATTAATTTGTATGCTAATTCTAACGACATTTTGTTGATATTTCTGTAAACAGATTTATTTGACTAACCTGAATAATAAGACAAAAATACAGACTAATCTCTTAATGAGAAAATAAAACATTTAAAACTTCACCAAACCTCTCGTTATTGACTGAACATTCAATTACTATAAGTTGATGATTAATTTGGAAATGTATTTGGGTTGTGCTCCATCTAAAGATTTATCGACCCGAAGAAGAAATTTGATGGAAATTTGAGTTTCTCTTAATAAGTTTCCAGGTGGAGATGTTCATATAGTTTTTATGAGATTTCCGCGCATGCACTAGCAAAGCCAAGGAACAACATTGCATTGACAATAGCAGAGGAATTTGCTAATGTCTTTGGTCAGCACAGTGTTAACGACTTAACTGATGATTACTTACAGTATCCATCCTCAATTAGCTGCCATCACCCACTTCCTAAGGGCATACAATTTCATGCCACATACCACTATTAGGGCTCCACCTCCCACTTTTCTCTGCGGTTGGCTAGTGCGCTTGAAAATACGTCTCATCCAGTTCCATGAGATAAGGATGAATGTAATTTCAGCATAAAGACATTTGTCAGTAGCAGTAATACAACGGGGCTGCACAAGTAGTACAATCTTCAATACATTATGCTTTGCAGCCAGAGTACCAGATCATTCAACAACAGTGTTGTCTGTTACACCTCCGAGCTTTAGACACCCTCCTGAACCTTACAGTAAGTAGTCATGGCAGTCAGTGGCACCTTGGCCTTGATGCAATTCACTGCCATATCACTATATGCAACTTTACTGGTGACATGTCCTTCTATAGAAATTTCCAAATACGGTGTAGGAGTGATCAAACCAACAACTTTCTCTAATTCTAATAAGCAATAGTTTGATAAGAGCAGCAGCACATCACAACCTGTGTTCCCCTTTGATGTGTTCTTGGTCACCCGTATAGGTTCAGCCTCTCTGCCTCTCACCCCGCTCATAAAAGTGTGAAAACACAGGACATTAAAGAGAATCACTCCATTTCACTAAACACATGCCAGTTTCTTCCCACTTGACATGGTCATAGTCCACCAGGCACACAGAATGGATTAACATTATTAGGCATAGAAAAGGTCACTCTACGTGGAAAAATCTCTGTGATCCTTAAGTATGACTGCTTGGGTTTTTTCCCATTTAAAAAGAAAGGTAGGATGCAAGTTTAGGACACTAGCTTTCATACCATATATAAAAGGTTAATTGCTACATGCTGGTTGGTGCACAATGTCCCTATCCAGTGCTTAATTTGTAAATTATTAATTGGCAGTTCTCAAAGTTATTATGTTATGTTAAGTAATGGTATGCAGAATTGTAGAGTGCGCTATCACCTGGGAAGGTATCCTGGTGCTGAGCAGGTGTGAGTTTAGGCACACCTCAGGCCTAGTGGTACTACTCAAAATACCAGGTATTTAGCTTTTTGCAGAATTCAAGAAGCGAGGGGGAGGCTGTTATGTGCAGCAGCAGCAGGTCATTCCATGTTTAGGAGCAATGTAGGAAAAGGCTCAATTGCTGAATTTGGTATTTTGGAAATGACGGATGTGTGCAAGTAGGAGTCTGGATGAGTGGAGGTGTCTGTAAGGTTTGTGCAAGCAGATGCTATTGTTGAGGTATACTGGGCCAGTGTTATGTAGTTACGTGAAAGTGTGGATGAGGAGTTTGAATTGTGCTCGTTTTAACATGGGGAGCCAGTAGAGCTCCTTCAGGTGGTATGTGAGTGCAGCGTGGGAGGTTGAGAGTAATTCTGGCCTAAGAGTTGTGATTGGTCCGCACTCTTCTGGAGTGTTTTTTGTTGATCCTGGCATAGAGAGTTTTCCCGTAGTCAAGCTTGCTTGTGACCACTGCATGTGTGATGGTTTTTTAGGTGCTGATTGGGAGCCATTTGAAAATCTTCCCCATGATCTTCAGGGTATAAAAGCATGAGGTGGTGACCTTATTGACTTGGGCAGTCATGTCGAGTTTGCAGTTGAGGGTGATCCAGAGGTTCTTCACATGGGTGGTGGGTGTTGGTCCTAGCATTATTGGTCACCAGGTGGATTCCCACAGTGATGGGTTCCACCTGCAGGGTCTTGTCAGTGTTCAGCTCTAGACACTTGGTTTTAATCCAGTGGGCGATTTCAATTATGCAGACATAAAACTCGATCCGGATGCAGGGTGTCTTGTCAGTGAGGGAGAGAATGAGTTTCATGTCATCAGCGTAGGAGAAAATGTTGATATTGTTAGATCAGATGATGCTGGTTAGAGGGATCATGTATGCGCTGAAGAGGATCACGATCAAAGATGGTCCTTGCGAAACTCCAAATATGAGGTCACTTGAATCGGAGGTGTATGGTGTCAGGCTGACTGACTGGGTCCTTCCAGATCCATCAGAGTTTGTGTGTCCTTGGACTCCAATGTCATGTAGGCTTGGACATGGATGGGATGGGTGACTGTGTCCAATGCTGCGTAGAGGTCCAGGAGGATGAGCATCGCTGTGTCTTCTCTGTCAAGAGTCATGCGGATGTCATCTGTGGAAGAGATGAGGGCAGTTTCCATGCTGTGGTTGGTTCTGAAAAAGGCCTGGGCGAAATATTAAATTGCGTTGGAGTAATCAGAGTAATTTCAATAATTACCCATTTCCAAAATTACGCAATTACACCAGCTTGAGTAACTGAGATACATTTTAATCACTTCCAGGTGCTGTGGGCAAGATGGCGTCTGCACATTGATGCAACTCTAATCGACAGCCAATATTCCTGTAAATATCATGCAGATTGGCAGCCATCAGTCCCCCTGAACCCCGATAAGGCACTGATGGTCTCAAGAGACTGGCCATAGAGGACTGCTCCCCCAGTACGATGAGAGCTGATCGAGCCGTTGAGGTCCTGGCCGCAGGCTGTGGTCGGGCGCTGTATGCACTGTCACAGGTGCTGCATTGAGTGGGGCAGAGGCTGTAGGGGACAGGGCTGACACAATAACTTTGATTGTGTGTAGTTGTTTTCTATGTTTAGTTTTGACCAAATGTTTTTGATGATGTCCAGTGGATGATAAACTATATGAACAAATGTCACTAGTATTTTATGTGTATCTTATTAAATATATATGAGATTCTAAATATTGTAGTTGTAGCATAATTGGATATTTTTTATATTAAAGTTATATATGTTGTTCTTGTGTTGATAATTACTCATACACATAGCATAAGTTTGAATTTTAATACTAAGTCCAGGGGAAAAACAAAACTTCTATTGGTTTGGATGAACCCTATCCCCTGTACCTTTATAAAAGTGGTTACTCTCTAAATTGTTGAAGTATCAATGGGCCACCATTGACTGTCACGCCCGTGAGAAGGCAGCAGACCGGAGGCGCTTTGGGGTTCCTCTCCCCTTCAGACCTTCAGTGGACAAGGTAGGGGTGGGTGATGCCGCCACCCTCGCATGCCCTCCACCCACCTCCCTTCGCTCTCCCTCCCCTGCGCACACCAAATTCAAGTCTCAGCGGGGTGGTAACACAACGGATTTGTTTCCTTACTCAGAATGGGAGAGTCTCCTGGTGGTGCTAGTGGGCAGATGACTGGCGCTCTAGGCTGGGACTGCAACTGTATAAACTATGCTCCTTCAGGCCCCGAAATACACAGGCCACATAAGTTGAATACTTGTGACAACTGCAGCCCCCTGTGGCACCGCAACCTAGCCAAAATTGTCAAAGGCAAGCTGCTGGACTCAGGGCAGCAGGCTAAGATGGACAGATTCAACCTGCCCATAGGCATCTCTGGTGGGCCCGAGAGTGCCTAGGCCAGATCACGTGTCCCCAGAAATAATCCTTCAGGCCATCCAAACATTCTGGGCTGCATAGGTGGTGTGGCAGTGGAGGTATCCCTGCTGCAACAGGATTTACTTAATCTCTCTAACTGCACATAAGAACCAGAAAACAGCATATCATCAGCAGAACACCAGTTATGCTGACTGCACTAGGCGTAAGCAAACTGTCACAAAATTGGAATTGCATTCAGGAGATGCCTAGGACCGATCGCGACATATTAACCTCTGACCAGAGGGCTCCCTGAGGGGCAGGAGGGAAAACATCTAGAGACATTCCTGACAATATGTTTTTGATTCTGGTTGCATGGTTGCACCAAGAGGCCCTTTCCCATTGCTTTGCGCTGGAGCATGCCCATTGTGCTCTGATGCCCAGACCTCTGCCTAGTGCCCCTCCCTGCTCCATGATAATACACCTTCTCCACTCTGCAGATAGATATTCTATCCTGAGGGTGGCCTGGGAAACAAAGGAGGTGCTCTGCAATGCCACAAATAGTTTACTGTTCCCAGAATACGCAGCAAGGTGCAGCAACGGTGCTAGTCCTCTCTGGAGGTGGCCCTTCATTAATACCTATGTGGCCCCAGCACTAATAGATAGTACACTGAATATAATCTCCAAATGGATCCACAACGCAGTTGTTACCACGCGTTGTTACCTCGTGTGCCATTACATCGCAAGTCATTTCAACGACTTGCTGTAAGGGGCCCACTGGTGTTGGATTTACAATCCAACACCTTCCCTGCTGTTGCGCAAACTGGAGTAGAAATAGTAAATAATACTATTTCTAAGTCCAGCGCGCCCCCTACAGCAAGTCGTTGTAACGACTTGCGATGTACTGTTTCGCATTGTTAAAATGCGGCAGTTGAACAATAATAGATTTGTTGATGTCCACTTCACAGACTTAATGCCCCATGAGCCTTAAAACGGGTGGGAAGGGTGCCTATAGTCACACTTACACCAAGGACACTGCCTTGCCAAGATATCGCCTCCCCGCGGCTCCGTCGACGGAGGAACCCTTCCCACCCGTTTTAAGGCTCATGGGGCATTGTCTCCACTAGGAACAAATTACCAAATAGAATACCTAGTGGGTATTGTATCTTGTATTTGCCTTTCACGTAGTAATGCTACCTGTACATATATCACTTTTTTACCATTTGTTTACTTGGAACTATTTTCGCGACATCTGCTCGTAATTTTAGTGAGTACAGAAGGGATCTTTCTTGGTCCTGAAGAAGAAGCCTGTGAGCTTCAAAACATGTTGACATACACAGGAGGGATTGCCCATCAGAGCAATACACCTCCTGCCCACCCTTTTAACAGTATCAGCTCATAGGAATATTCAAGTTTTTTAGTCCAGAAGAGCCAGGTACTTTTTAATTCACTACTTCACTCACTCCTGACCCTTCCACTCACTTTCCTACACAACACATAGTTTTCTGAAAACCAGTGCTCCCACGTTGTTAGAAATGGGATTTCTGGTTGGCTAAGGCTTGCGCCAAAGCCAGGCAGAAACCACCACTCTAGTCAGGGCAAGGGAGTTACACGCAGCAGATAACCCCTGCTCACCCCCTTGGTAGCTTGGTATGAGCCATCAGGTTTATCCCAGAGGCAACGTGTAAAGCGTTTGCGCATCACACACACACAGCAGCAACACCCTGGGCACACTACAAAAGAAACTCTGCACAAGGTTATATTAAAAATAGCCTTTGTGGTGGGGAGGAGCCAAGATGGCGACCGGGACGGCAGCGTAGACCCCCGGCTCCGTGAGCCTCCGCATGCCGCACGGATATCCTGCCTGAGATCCTCAACTTGTGCTACGTGGTCGTGTTTCTGAAGGAGAGGGGCTCCCGACTGTGTGACTCCGAGGTTTCTAGCCGTGCTATCGCCGGAGAAAACTGTATCTGAACTTTGCGGCCTGTGCGGCCCTGGAGCCGGGACATCGAGTGGACGTCGTGGCCGGGTGGCAGTGCGACAACAGCGGCCGGTGGTGACTGGGTGGAGTCGGCCCACCGGAGCGGTGCCAAACTCGGCCTACATTTCGGCGTGGTCACTTCTACTGCCCAGTGTAGCTAACCGAGTGCTTGACCGGGGGTGCAAATCTTAGATCCTCCGGTGACTGCCCCTGCCTTGCTGGTGAGCTGCCCGGCCGCCGTCCGTATCCTGCCCCGATCATTGCGGGCCGCCCCCGGATTTCTACGGGAGCTGGTCCGTGGCGGGGACGACTGTTGCCCGTGACCACGGATAGTTTTTTTGCCTGCCCCCGGAATCCGGTTACCCGCGACGTGGACATCGCGACGCTTGTCCGGGGGTCCCGACCCCGGTGAGGGTCGGGCATACTTGGCGGCCATCTTGGGTCGATGAAGCCTACCATCCTGTCCGCTGGGCCGCAGCGGGCCTGTGAGCGTACGATTTTTGGGAGTGTGGCGGCGAGATCACAGAGAGCTGAGCTGGGGTACGGCGACCTCCTCGAGGCTCTTGGTACTCTTCACTCCTCCTTGGTTCATGGTTTCGTGATCTTGGGGAGTAAGCTCGATGGTGTGGCGTCGGAGTTGGGGCAGTGGCGGCCCGCCTGTCCGCACGAACACAGAGTCTACCCCCACTGCGCGCAGGAGGACGCTGTGGCGGCCCCCCCTGAGGTTAGTACACGACTGGACGCCCCGGCCAGTCTGCTACAGTGTGTTCGACCTTCTGAGGGCCTGATCTGTCCCGGAGGCGTTGGACCTGAGTGGGATGTGGTGGCCTCATCCCGTGCATGCCCTCCTGCGACCCAGAGACAACTCCAGCAACTAATGTCTCTTTTGGCTGCTTCTGCCTTCCTGAACATTGCGTGCAGTGCAGATATTAGGGCAGCACTTGGAAGCCTGTTTCCTCACGCGGCGGACTGTGCTGATGCTCAGAGACTTCCACCCCACCTGTGTGCGTCGCTTCTCTGTCGTTGTTGGACATTCTTCTGCCTAGGAACATTGGGTATGGTGCTGGGTCGAGGGGTTGGCATGGGCAGAATTCCACTGAGTGGTCAGGGATGAGGCTGGCCCCTCGGGGGTGGTCGCCTAGTGGACGGGCGGGCTTGGGGTGGTGTGCTCTCCTGACATGGCTACTGGCACAATAGACGCATAATGCTCCCCATCGTGGTTTGAGAAGATTGTTTTTGTGCTGTTCCTTGTTCACTTTAGGGGAACCTTACCGTGCGGGAGGGAGAAGCCGGGGGTCTGTTATGAAGGCCCTCCTCCAGTTTATAAATACTCTCTCTACCCCCCCGTCTGGTGGGGGTCCTTTCCTACTTCTTCTTCCCTATTCTCCTACATTTCGGGTCTGGTTCCAGGGCGACAGGCACACTGCTGGGGGGGGGGGCCGTACTCATCTGCAGAGGTGCAGGGTGGGGGGTTGGGGGAGGGGACTCTGTATTCCTTCGTCTTTTTCCATGGCCTCCTTTTTCTTCTCTGATTCTTTTTGTCTTTCTTTTTCTGGGATCAGCGTGATACACCTCCCTTGGCTATGCCTCGTTGCCGTTCCATGTGTTCACAACTTCCGGGGTGTTCTGGGGGAGTTCTGGCGGGGGACTGTGGGCGCAGCTGTAGACTATGTTTTTCTCCATCCTGATGTTCTTGTGTTTGCGCCATTGACCGAATAGATTGCTGTAAATCGCTAACGTTCATTACTCTGCATATCCGTGATCGTTGTTTCAAAATTGCTTGTCACCTGATCCTTCTGCCTTGTTTCATCATAAAATGAAAACCTTTTTCTCCTGGTGCCCTACTTACGCTGTTCACAGTATTAGCAGTACGATTTTGCTCCCTGAAGTGCTGCCTGTGTTTATACTTGTCGTTATTGCTCTGATTGCTTAGCGGCCGGCCCCGGGTGGTTGTAGGCCCATACTTGTTCTTATTGAACTGTCAATAAAGGTTTTCAAAAAAAAAAAAAAAAAAAATTGCCTTTGTATTATCATGAACACATTAGAATCATAATCACACATATACACTGTGCCTACTGGCACCAGGCCATAATTTACAGGGGATTATATACAGGACCGGGCCATGGTCAGAACCATAAAAATGCAGGTAAGTAAATGTAAACACAACCATAACTACTGGTACCATAATGACCTGAGCATTATTACGTCAGGCATCATAAAACACATTAGGCTCAAACCTCCTACGCAGAAACACATTACGCAACAGGCCTCATAACCATAACCACATTATGCAATCCTCTCATAAGCAGAAATCACATTTAGGCATAAACCATCACACTTAGTGAGAACAACCAGTAACTACTGGTATAGGTACTCTTAGCATAAGCATATTATGCATAGCACTTTAGGCATACATCCTAATTAGCAACAGGGCACTAACGTACCCACTCTTCAGGGCACACACTAGGCAAACACATTACAGTAGGACACAAGTACAGCGTATTCTAAATACCTCAGGGTCCCATCATTACTGCGCTCTCATCAGGAACCTCAGCCCCTCAGCAGGTGTGTTACCACCCAGTGTTATCGTCCCCAAATCAGGACACTATCAGGTGGGGGCCCTGTCCTGGGGTTGCCCGCAGTGCCCCTTTCTAAGTGTGGGCTTTGCCAACTCCAGGCCCCTTCACGAGGCTTCTGCTAGCGCCTTGGCTGCAGTTACGGCAGAGACAATGCCCGAAATACAATGGAGGGGGGCAACTCTCCCTGGTCCCCTCCAAAGAATGCCCCCACGGTGCTCTGGGAGCTTTTCCCTCCCGGGAGACTCCAAAGTGCCGCAGCAACACCCTCACTCTGTTCCACTCACCACACACAGGGGCGGAGCGGTTCAGGTCGCAGCCGGCCGCTGCTCAGTGTAGTAGGGTCAAAGGCACCATGCGCTCTCCTCCTTCTGCCGGGCCGGTTGATCTCCACTGAGTAAGATCTCTGTCAACTGGCTTTCCCTCACAGGGTTAGACTCCTCTCCAGCGCTTTGCGGGACCCGGAGCGAAGTCTCCCTTCCGTTGCCTTCTTTTTCTTTGGCGCACGTTCCAGACGACTTCGAGGAGCCCCCTTCCCTTCACTGGGGCTCCTCCACGAAACACCGCGGCTTCCTCTTCGATGCGGCGGGGACAGGCTCCGACAATGTGCCTCGGGCCCCCTCCGCCACAGGACTGCTCCTCACCTTTGAAGATGCCGAGGGGCTCTCCCTCGGGCATGGGAGCCCTGCCGGTCCCGCACTTCAGCTTCCACCCCAGAGGGTGCGTAACTCCACCCCGGGTCAGGTGGCTCCTGCCTAACTTCCCGGTCGCTGCGGGCAGCGCGGCGGCCCATCTCAGCAATCTCCGTGATTCCGTGTTAATGCAGGGTGGGCTCTGTAAAGTTGGTAAATGAGCACTCGGAACAAGTGTTATCTTTCCGCTATGTTTATTGGCACAACAGTTGAGCAGTCACACCTAGGAGCGCCGGCCACCTCTATCTCCGCGCTTGCTGCCACGCACCCCTCTCCTCACGCTCCGCGCTTCCCCTGCGCGCGCATCCTGGCGTCAGCCTGCGTACCCGCGTCACGTCACGTGACGCGCTAACAACTAGACCGCTACATATCTCCCCCTTTTACCGACCCAACAATAAGTCACTTACAGTTCGCAGTCCAGTTCAAAGTCTTGGAACCTGGAAGGCCTTACTACTTGTCTTCCGCTCCTGGTCACCTTACCGCTTGACCCTCGAGCCCCTTGGCTCTGTGTTTCCTCACGTTCTGTCCCTTCGGCCATCGCTCCCCCACTGTTCAGATTACCTCCCAGCCTGTCCATCTCTGCCACTGGGGTCTCACCCCCTTGCTCTCCTCCTTGCTCCTCTCCTGTACCTGCTTCTTCCCTTTCTTCACTTCCGCCCGCCTTATTCTCTCCATCCGCGTCTCCCGTGCCTTCGCCTTCCGTCTCCCACTGTTCCCATCTCAATATTTTGTTGCACCGGGCCATGCGGTCCTGCGACCACACGTTCCCGTCGCTGAGCAGAGCCGCTCTGTCATACACTTCCTTGACCTGCATGGGCTTGCTGTACTTGCTGTCTCCTTTCCTTTGTAGGGTAGCCAACTTTACTCTCACCCATTCTCCTCTCACTAACCGAGTGTCCTTCACACTCCTCCTCTTGTTGTAGTTGTTGGTGTAGATGGCTTGAGCCCTCTCCATATTTGCTCTCACGACTGCCGGAGACCATTCACTGGTCACTACCTTCTCCTTCCAGATTCTGTTGTCGTGCGTGAAAGGTTCACGTCCTCTCAATATTTGGAACGGGCTGTACCCTGTGCTTGTGGGCGTTATCCTGTAGGCCCATACCATATTCTCCACCGCCTTCTTCCAGTCTTTGTTGCAGGTGATGGCTGCTTGAATGGCCCCCATCACCACCCTGTTAAATCGTTCCACCAGACCGTTACCTGCCGGATGGTATATGGCCGTGTGCTTTACCTCGATGCCGTTCCTCCCCATGAACTGTTTCCATTTTTCTGATGTGAACTGTGGCCCGTTGTCGCTTAAGATGGACTTGGGAATTCCCTCTCGGGTGAATGTTTCCGATAGGAACTCCAGGATGTTCTCCGTGTCCATCGTTTCGCTCACTTTTATCTCTGGCCACTTGGAATAACGGTCGATGAGGACACACACATATTTTTGCACGCTCTGGTCATCCAGCACCGGCCCTAAAATGTCTATGGACAACTCTTCCCATGGGTTTGCGGGCGTGTCGAATTTCCCCAGAGCCGGGCGTAATGGCCTCAACGTTTTGTCCGCCCCTTGGCATTGGGGGCACTCCCTGACATGTCTCTCTGCTCTCATGTCCATGCCTGGCCACCAGTAATTCTGTTTCGATCTAGCTTTGAGTTTCCCAATACCCAGGTGGCCTTCATGCAATAGGTCCAGTAGTTTGTTGATGAGATTCGTGGGGGGGATTACTCTGTCTCCCCGGTATATGAATATGCCCTCATCTCCCACGGTCAGTTCTTCTCTCACTTCATAAAAAGGTTTGAGGTTGGGTTTCACCTTTTTCTTGTCAGGCCACCCTTGGGTGATGTGGGCTTTTATCTCCGTCAAGTCCGCATCTTCGTCATACGCGGCTGTCCACTCCTGTCTGCTGATGATCTTCTCTTGATCCTCAATGAGAGCCACCATCTCTCCTCTGTCCGCGGGGTCTTCTTCTCCCGGCTCCATGGCCGCCGCTCGGCTCAGGTAGTCTGCCACTCGGTTCTTGTTTCCCGGGATGTACTCTACATCATATCTGTAGTCCAACAATTTTAGGGACATTTTCGATATCCTGGGTGTGGCGCTGGCGTGTCCACACGACGTCAGAACCTTCACTAACGGCTTGTGGTCCGTTTTGAGCAGGAATCGGGTACCCCATAGGAATTGCCGGAATCTCGTCATGGCCCACACTACCGCTAACATCTCCTTCTCAATGACGCTGTACTTGCCTTCTGTCTCCGTCAGTGCTCTGGAGGCGAAGCTTATCGTCTCCACTTCTCCACTTCCTCGGTCCTGCATGAGTACAGCGCCCAACCCCTTGTCGCTGGCGTCCGTGATGAGTATGGTGGCGCCTTGCGGGTCGTAACCCTTGAGAGGCATCGCTTCTAGGATCCCTTTTTTGATGACTTCAAATTCCGCCTGGGCTTCCGGTGTCCATTGGAACACCGTGCTTTCTCTGGTTAGCCTCCTCAAGTTATAGGTCTTGGATGCGAATTGTACCACGAATTTACTGTAGTACTCCGCCATCCCCAGGAAGGACCTGACCTCCTCCTTGTTCTTGGGGGCCGGAGCTTCAACGATGGCCTTCACGTTTTCCATCTTGGGGGTGACCCCTTGTTGCCCTATTTCGTGGCCTAAGTAGGTCACCGATTGCATTCCCAACCGGCATTTCGACCATTCCGCCGTGAGACCTTTAGCTTCCAGCGTCCGTAACACCTTTTCCAGTGTCCGGTCATGGTCCCTCCTATCTCTGCCCATCACCAGTATATCGTCCTGGAAGTACTGCACGTCCTTGCAGTCTCTGAACAGCTGGTGCATCATCTTCTGGAAAACGGCCGCCGCCGAGGCCAGCCCGAACGGCATGCGACAGAATCTGTAGCACCCAAACGGGGTAATGAACGATGTGAGACTTTTGCTGTCCGGGTGTAGGGCTACCTGGTGGTAAGCCGATGTAAGGTCGATGGTGGAGTACCACTGGACTCCTCTGGTTCGTGCCAGCATCTCCTCTATCTTGGGAAGGGGAAATTTCTCCACCACTATGTTCTTATTGAGTTCTCTCAAGTCTACGCAAAGCCTGACCTTCCCGTTGGGTTTCATCACGACCACCAAAGGCGCCAACCATTCGGCACAGGTTATGGGTTCTATGATGCCCTTCTTCTCCAGGTCTTGGAGTTCCGTCTGGACAGCTTCCCTTACTGCAATGGGCACATTCCTTACTTTGTGTGCTACTGGTGTGGCTCCTTCCTTCAGCACTATTTTGTGTTGAAATTTCTCCATTTTTCCTACTGCACCCCCAAACACTCTCGGGTAGTTTTCTTTCCATCTGTCTGTGTCCAGCCCTTCCAACTGGTCTGTGAGCAGGATCTGTTCCTTCCCCCCTGGGTCGAGTTTTATGCCCAGGTCGCCCTGGTCCAACCATCCCAGGACGGAGGGTCCTTTCTCGGCCACGTACAGCTTGCACCACGCCGTACGGCCTCTGAATTCGAACAACAGGCGTCGGTACCCTAGCATGGGGATGCGATCACCATTGTATGTTACCGGTCGTATGTCTAGTTTCTCCAGCCTAGGGCCCAACTTGGGTTGGAATTGTTCTACCCACACTGCATGCTGTACGATGGTGAATGGGGATCCGGTGTCTGCCACAACCGAGATGGTTATGCCGCCCACGGACATTTCCAGGACCGGTTTGGTTGATCTCTGGGCATCCACGCTCAGTACCTGATCATATATGCACAGTACGGTGACCACCTCCTCCTCCGTGGCGTCTTCCGGGTCTTCCGCGCTTTGGTCCATGTATTTCACCACTCCTTTCTGTTGTTTCTTCCGACACACCTTCTCGTAGTGGCCCATGATACCGCAGTGCATGCATTTGGCTCTGAAGGCCGGGCAACGTCTGTCGTGGGCTTCGTGGGACCAGCTTCCACACCTGTAGCACGTTTTCTTGCTCTCACCGTCCGCTTGTTTCCCTTGCCATCTGCTGGTTCCTTTGGTTGTGGGAGGCTTGGGTTTCTGGTCCCTGCGGTGATCGCCCTCCTGTATCCTGTTCACCATGGTTGGGGCGCCTGTGTCTTTTCTGGTAGCATCGGCGCACCTCTTCGAGAGTTCCGCCCTCTTCACAATGACCATTACTTCCTTGAGTGTGGTGTCCCCACTCGCCCACAGCTTGTCCTGCACGTTTGTGCTGGTGGTGTGCATGATCACCTGATCTTTTATAAATTCGTCTTCCCACAGTGCGTACCTGCACGGGGCTGCTAGCTTCCTCAGTGCTGCTACATATTCTTCGATGGATTCTCCCACCTTTTGTTTCCTTTGCTGGAAATTATATCTGTCTACCGAAACACAGACGGTGGGGCGGTATCGCTCATCCAGGTCCTCCACCGCGTGCGCATACACGTCATCGTCTGTGTCTTCTCTCTTCGTGGGCACTAGGCTCTTGTATATTCTCAGACCTTCAGGCCCTAGATTTAGTAGCAGGATGCGTTTTTTCCTCTGGGGTGTGAATTTCTCTTCGTTCTCGTCCTCCAAAACCCCTATGAAATTGTCTATGTATTCCTTCCAGTCCTCCCATTTCATCATTGGTTCACCGGGTTTCGTTAGGAATTGCACCGGTGCAATCGCATACCCTGCCGGGGTACTCATCTTTGCTTCCTTGGCGCTTGTTTCGACGGTGACTTTACTCGGGGGGCTGCCTGGGGTGTTGTCGTTGTTTCTTGTGTGCTCGATCCTCTGGGGGCTCTTGTCACTGGGCCCCACTTCCTCCTCTTTGGTAGCCAGTGCAGCGCTTTCTGTGCTTGATTACGTGCGAGGGCAGCTCGTGTGCTTTTATTGGTTGAGGACGGCGTCGTCTCTGTGGCCTGTTTGTGGTTTGGTTACTGTACCGTGGCACTGCCACGCTCCTCGGGTGCTCTGTGCCTGGGGTCGATCTCCGCAGTTGGCTGGGTCGTATCTCGTGACTTCCCCCTTCCAGGCGGCCCGTGCGGTGTTTTGTTTGGGCTTGATGGCCTGGTAGCGTGTCTTCCTTCGACTCGTGGGGCCACGTGGAGTGTAGCCTTCTACTGCGCTTCCCCCCGTCGGTCCGGTTTCCGTCCCGACCTCGTCGCCACTGTAAAGTTGGTAAATGAGCACTCGGAACAAGTGTTATCTTTCCGCTATGTTTATTGGCACAACAGTTGAGCAGTCACACCTAGGAGCGCCGGCCACCTCTATCTCCGCGCTTGCTGCCACGCACCCCTCTCCTCACGCTCCGCGCTTCCCCTGCGCGCGCATCCTGGCGTCAGCCTGCGTACCCGCGTCACGTCACGTGACGCGCTAACAACTAGACCGCTACAGGCTCCTGCTTTTCCTTGGCACACAGGGGGATCTCCTTGCCGGGGGTCCCCTCGAGGGCCACACAGTAGCGGAGTGGATTCCCGCTAAGAGCACACAAACAGCGTTTATGCCACCAGAAATAAACAAATGCGGGGTGGGCTCCCGCACCGGTAAACAGCGCAGGGGGAATCCCACACGCCGGGATTCCCTCGGGGCACTTCAGCAGCACAGTGCTGTAGCACCCTCACGCTCCCCTCGTCCTGGAGCTTGATGAGGGCAAAAGCTGGGCAAATGAAGCACAGGCAGGCCAGCACGCTGGGGGCTCCAAGGCCAGCAGACCATCAGCTGCCTAGCAGGGCAGCAAGTCCACCCCCAGCGGCGGTTCCTCCTGGTAGGCTGGCAGCCTGCCTGCCAGCCGCTAGTCCAAATAAGCACAAGAAAAGCACAGAACCATTTCATGTGGTCACAGCCCCTACATTTATACCACGGTTTCCTTTGTCAATTATTTTTTCAATTTATTTTATTTTATTTTGATATGGAACTCCAATGGAGGTCCACAAAAGTGCACAAATAAATTAAGAAAGGAAAACTTTATGTACAATACAAAAATTCTTCCGTATTCAGCCAACAGATATTACAATGTGCAAAAATAGCATTAAAGATTATCTAATAAATAACCAGAAATGTTTAAAAAAATGAATATATCTTGAAACAAACCATTTCATTTGGAGGGGACAGAACAAATGAATGGGCCGCCTGGGCAGAATGAATATTATATTTAATAAAAACAGGTCTTAAAAACATATGCCTGGCCCTTTGTAGCTTCGTGCAAACAAATAACACATGATTAAAATCTTGGATTTGCAATTGGCACATTTCACAGATTCTCTCCTCACTAGGAATTTAGTTCCAAATACTGGTAACATCTCTTAGGGGCAACAGATTAAATCTTAATAAAAGTATTACCCTTCTGCTTCCATGAGGCAGGTTCCATGTTAAATAGGGCTGAGGTCTATTCCCCAACACACTCCCACAAACCAACTCATTACGAGGCTTGGACTGGCTCAAGGCAATATCTCTAGCCAAGCTGATAGATGGTGCAAACTTCTTCATAAACAATTTTAATGCCGTTTTTGACATGGGGGAATCTAAATTCAAAGTAAGCCCAAATGGATCATTAGCTTGAACGAAGGACCTAAAAAATGTTGAATGTTCTCTCAAATTATCAAAGATTTCCAATCTCAAAGCAGCCCTGAGAGTGCCGTCCTCCCCCCAACACAGAGAATTACCCCATCTCAAAACCGCAGCCCACGATAGAACATATGAGGAAACTAAACCAAATTCCAGGCGTATGACATGTGCAGCAGCCTGAGAATTTAGGTTGCAAATTTGACGAAAGATTCGACCTACAACCCTGTCAAAAGAAAGCCAGTGTTTCGTGTTCAATGCCTCAACAGCGTATATTAATGAGGGGGGAATTTTTACCTTAAATACTGACAAAACTTGACCAAAATGGCGTTTCCCACACGTTTTGTAGAGTCTATTTAAGTCTCCCACCTGGGAGACAGCCTTGCTAACACAGAAATTAATGTGGTCTAGATCTCGCCCAGTTTTTGAAAAGACCTTACCCAGATATAAATAAGAATCCACCAACTCCAGTTCTTCAGGCCCCAATGACCACTTAAAACGTCTCTTTAATCCATGGCCTTTCTTATGGAATACCCAAATTTTGCTTTTAGCAATATTAATTTTCAAAAAGTGGGCTTCTCCATAACTAGTTAGGACATCCAGACGACGCTGCAGACCAATAGGCGTTAAATCAAAAACCGCAACGTCATCCACATATAATAAAGAGGCAACGGACATTGTGCCTATCTTGGGGGCATCCCCCGGCACTGATTTCAAGGCGGCGGGGAGATCAGATATGTACAAAGAGAACAATAAATGGGCCTACAAGTAACCCTGCTTTAGCCCATTGTACGTTTTAATCTTACATGATAGCTACAGCGCACCTCCCATCAGTACAGACACCAAGTATCTGTGTGTAATTCTATGACTAGACCCAAGAGGTGCTGTGGTATGCCAAGTTGATCAAGCTTTCTGCACAGCGTTTGGCGATCTACTTTGTCAAACGCTGTGGAGAAGTCAATAAGTGCCGTATAAACTGGCATGCTTCGCAGAAATACATATTTCTCTACAATGGTCTGGACAACCGCAATGTTGTCCAGGGTACCATGATTCTTTCTAAAGCCAGCTTGCTCTGGAGGGAAAATGTTCTGATCATGGGCCCATTGTTGCAGATGACTTAAAATACTTTTTACAAACAACTTGCCCAAAGCATCCAACAGAGCAATCTGTCTAAAACTAGCTGGTGTGGTTTTCGGGCCCTTTTTATACAAGGGGACAATATTACTCCCTTTCCAAGAGGGTGGAATGTTACTCATTAGAAAACAATGTTTAAACAATGACACCAGAAAAGAACCCCATGCAGCGGACTCCTTTTTAATTAACGCAATCGGAATTCCATCTGGCCCCTGTGCACTAGCATTCTTTATAAATCCTAATACCTCATCCCCTGACGGGGGACCATATTCCAGAAGAGAGGACTCCTCTATGCGTATCGCTACTGGAGTTGGTGAGCCATTGTTTTTATATAATAAAAATATATAATCCATCCACTCCTTCTCTGGAATTGGTATGGGTAAAGCCCTCTGACTTGAGTCACAGTATTCCGCAATCAAGTGCCAGTACTTTCTTGAATCTTTGGCCCTTGTGGCTTCCCTCAGCCCAATCCATTTGGCGTCAAACTCCCTTCTTTTTTCGCTAAGTTTGCGGCGACTTCTTATTCGCTTGAGGCGAATGATTTCCTGCTGTTGACCTATTGAAAATTGAATGTGTTGATTACGAACCAGGTGATTAATTTCCTGGTTTAAAAATTTCAACTATAACTTGCCCTGTTTAAGCAGACTGTGACCAGCAGATTTGGAACTTACATTCTGTACCTCTTCCATTTGGGCCTCAAAATGCTGTACAACAATCGCGTATGCAAGACCCTCCTGTTCTACATGAGCCTTCTTCACTATTGAGCTCACTTCAATAACATTTTTGAACGTCCAGAAAGAGCGTCCTTTTACTTTATTATAAACCACCCTGCCCTGGTCCAAGTTCCCCGAATCCAATACGGGAAGAGCAAAAGCCATTGTCATAGCCACTATACTATGGTCACTCCATACGGTCGGTAGGACACATAAGTTTTCACAGGCCCCAAACATTTGATAAGACACAACTACATAGTCTAAAAGACTCTGAGTGTGACGGCAGTGAAAAGTGAATTGGGCTATTTTTTCAGTGGGCACTCTTCCGTTTAAGATAACAAGGTCTGTGCTTCTAATACTATCCAACAAAGAGAAGTCCTGTTTATCTGTTTTTATTTTTTCCGGGAAAAGAATCTCAGGGATATGCCAAGTTTCCTCTTTATCGATATTCTCATAAATCTCTAGAGCAGAGTTGGAAATTTTGTCATTTAAGTCTCCAACAATTACCACAAGGTAACATTCTTCCCTGAGGGCTATTTTGTGAATGAATAAGAAGAAAGTACCCAACAGATGATCAAAATTTCTCCCAAGAGGGATATACAGGTTTGCCACAATGAAAAAAGTAGGCCTACCAAGGTCTCCCAAATAGGCCAACTTCAAACATATACAAAGATTTGAAGGATGGCAGAATACCTTCTGGTTCCAGTTAATAGAATTCTTAAGCAAAATAGAGACTCCCTCACTAGCGTGACCTCTATCGGAACGTTTAGCATGGCAAGAAAAAGTAAAATAACCATCACACTCAAAGTCCTTGCAAGACCAAGAGGCATATTATCAAGGGCTAGCAATATTTTTATCGCCGCGTTTGTGTCCGTTTTTGGATGAAATGCGGCGATAAAAATATCGCTTTATTTACAAGAGCACGCTAACACGTGTTTAATGGGATTAGCGCTGGCTTCAACATCGCATCGCCTTGCATCACTAATGAGATGCAAGGTAGGTGTGTCCCGTGAAACAAAATGGGATATTATCGCTAACCCAGCTTCTCTCTATTTACAAGTGTATCGCTAGCACGCATAGCGATATTAAAATCAGAGCTAAACAGGTATTTCGCCGGTTTGTAACGCCTGCTATTTTTCTTACTAAGCCATATCTATAATGGGAGGTGGATTGTTATGCTGTGTCCACGTCTCCCTATCTACAAGGTTTTTCCTAACGCGGTTTTCTATCGCTGGAATTCCGGCGATTTTGACTCTTTCCGCCGCTTTTGCCTGGATTTCTGTCACCTTGGCGATGCGCGTTGGTAATAGTGCGCTAACCGGGCGATAGATTTCGGTGATAGTCGCCGTTAAAATTTTACACGGTAATTGCGCCAGCGATAAATATCACTGCCGCTTGATGATATGCCCCAATGTTTCTTGCAAACAGATGATTAGGGGATTCAAGGTTTTTAAATAATTCAATTTCTCCTCGTTGTAACCCAAGCCAGCCATATTCCAAGATAGAAGTAACCCACCCAGGCTACCTCAAACGAGCGCTTCTTTCTGCTTCCGGACAGGTGTAATTCAATGCTCTTGCGACCCATGTCCACTAGGCCGATTCGGCTTCTACATCTAAGGCCTGGGGAACAGCTACTATATCAGACACCACATTTATTGAGCAGCCCCTTCTATCCAGGGGAACCACAATATTTTTGGTGTTGCCCAAAGAGTACTCAAACTCGGGGCTCATCTCATCTTGTATCACAGATTTAACGGCCCTAGAAGCTGTCGGACACTACGTTGTAAAACACGTAGAGGACTATTCCTCATATTCAGGAACATATGCTAAGTCAAGCCCTCGTTTCAGGAAATGCTTACAATCCTGCATAACAAAGTTGCCAATGATTAAAGAACAAAAAGTAACTCTAGAATAAGAGAAGGAGTCATGTGAATTAATCTTCACATATAAAATATCCCCACTTGATATCAACCTTAATGCCTCTATTTCTGAAAAAAGGCGAAGAATGGATCCTCGATTTACCGGATAAAATTCATTGTCAAATAGCCAGGTAAAATCCACCATGGGGGATAGTGCACTCTGCCCCATACTGAGATTCTTTAAGGCATCCCTTGGGGGGATCCATAGAGGAACCCTATCACCACGACTGGCCACTTGTGAGCCATCATTGGGCTGAATGTTTCGAATCTAGCACCGTCGTGGAAATTGGGGCCTCTAAACTTCTGATGGGTAAAGATGTATTCCCTATAAGAGCTCTATTCCACCCAACCTGCTTGATGCTCCGTACTGGGTACCCCTCCTCTGGATTCTGGCCACCCCAGCCCCAGAGGCCCCGGACCAACATGGGTTCACTAAGAGGCAACAGATAGAGAGGTATTTCGGCTTGAACATAAACATCTCTCGACTCTCTCAAGGGGACAGATGAGGGAAGCCTTCCATTTACCAGTTCTTCCATATGGGGATGTATCATAGGCTTGGGTTGAATAGAATCAAGCTTAGTTGCCTTTTGTACTTCAAACAACATTTCAGAAATCATTTCCAATATATGATCAGAACTTAAAACCGATTTCTCTAATAGAGACAAAATTGAATTTAGAAGTTTTTCAATGCAAACGAGATATTCCAAAGGCACAACATCCCTCTCATTTGCCACCTTTGGTTGTGTACAAGGCAAAAAAACATTGTGGGCGGATTCCCGAAAAGTACCACTCAAATGACTTGTACTACAATACAAAAGCGGCAGAGAGAGACGCCTAGGAGAAGAACTTATAATTGGAGTATCATTTCCCCTGAGAAAAGCTCGCTGGAGAGACTTCCTTGTGAGGGACTTCCCAGCCTCGTGTTTGGGTTTCGATGTCAATATCTGGGAGAGTAAAGTCTTCCCCTAGGTTTAACCCTTCGCATGCAATTGACTTCTCAACCATAGAAGGAGCATTGTCCAGTATACCATCCGGAACACCCTCCCCGCTTATTCGCTTACAAATGTCCCCCTGGGGGGATAAAGCAGCGGTAAAACAACAAACATACTGTCAGACTTTTGACCATCCAAAGAAATATGTTGTGGACCTTGAGGGTTGCCTGGAAAGTCTGAGCGCAATTTTGTACATGAAAAGGTGTAACAGATAACCCACCAGACATACAATCTTGGTTTAACCTGTTTGGAGAAGACTGTTGCTGGCTCTGTTGGATGTCACAAGAGACAAAACCCGGATTTGCATGTGAGGGGGTGACCGGGTATTGCCCACTTTGACCATCCTCGACAACATCAATCTTCTGTGCCTGCACCCCTTCCCTGAAGCAATTCAAGCCCCCTGCAAAGATGCAAGTGTCTCCCAGTGCCTCCACAGAAAAAAGGGGAGAGAGCATTGCTGTGTGGCAGTTCGAAAACTGTCCGTCTTGAATTACTGCTGCCACTTCAGGTGCGATCCGGGGCACCTTGCAAAAAAATCCTGTAATAGCTGGGTGGGCTTTATAACAGAGTTGCTGCAGTTGTCTAGTACCACTATATGATCTCTTTAATTTATATGACCGACTTGGAGAAGAAGAGAGCACACGTCCCAAGCGTAATTTTCTAGAGATCATATTGCTTGGAAGGGGGGCACTTTTAGCATAACTCTTAACAGGACTTACTGCACCCTCAGCCCCTCTCAGCTAATGGAGGACCATTATGATTTAAGGAGTCGCTCCTCACAGCTCCCGGCTCCCAGCTCCCGGCTCCTCCCAGCTCTTCACAGCTGTCCGCACTTGGTTTAATTAGGCACCAAAACTCAAAAAACTAAAAATAGAAAAAGGCAATAACCAGTGAGTGGGGCACTACAGGGGACGCAAGCTGCCCCCAGTGCCACCCGGGCCACCTCCGTCCCGCCTGAGGCACCCCCCCGCTACCACCAACTAACGGTGGCGCACACACTGCACTCACACAACCAAGGGGCTCAAGCGCGTGGTTCTCCACTTCTCAGCACCTCCAGTGCCGACTGGATCAAACAGCGGCCGCCTGGTGTAGTGCCGCCATCTGAGCACTGAGCACAACAACAGGGCACTGTGGGGGGGTCAGTCGCGCTCAGCAGCACCCGATCCCTGGCCGACTGCAGCTCGTCCGTGGTCTGTGGGCTCCGGCAGACACCCGCACAAAAGCAGGAGAGTGAGGAAAGCAGAGCCCAGCAGGGGCCAGGGGGCCACAGTGCTCTGCAAGGAGCCGTGAGGAGCCGCAGGCAGCAGCAGCATCAGGGAGATCAGGAAGCTTGGCGGTAATAGCGGCAATCACGGGAGGCAATGCAGCATCCAACACCTCTCCCTCCTCTTCCTCACGTCAGCGGGATCAGGAAGCTTGGCGGTAATGGCGGCAATCGCGACAATCACGGGAGGCAACGCAGCGTCCAACACCTCTCCTTCCTCCTCCTTGCACACTGCGACCAGCAGCCAACGGGCAACGCCAAAACGCAGAAACAGGAATCAATTTCCTTTGTCTATAGTGCAGGGCATTGGGGAACCAGATGCAACTGGTTCTGGGGGTTTTGGAGCACTCTGCTTACAGTGCTCACACCCTCCTTTCAGAGATGGGGCTCTGCCATCAGACACACCACAGGGGGGCAGAGCCAGCATTGTACAGGCCAGGCATGGACCTGTTCAGGGACCAAGGACTTCTCCTCCCACTACTCCAAATGCAGATGGCCCTATTCAGCCTAGCGCTGACTCCCTATGCCCCTCCAGGAGCCACACACACCTCCCAGCCCCTGTCACTCACAAGCCAGACATGCAATTCACATCCGGCAGGCAGACACATGGCACACAGAAATGTCAACTTCTAAAAGTAAAACACACAAGATGATGGACGGAATGTTGCACATTGGCAAAACATTCACCCCCAGTCACAGATCTGGGTTTAATCCATCGTTATTTTGCTCACCACGCCACCCCAGTTCAGACATGGCCATATGCAAATCAGTCTTGACCCTGTGCCTCATGGGAACAGTCCAGCCCGAACTGCTAAGCCATGTCTTCCCTGGACCGGAATCAAGCATCCTAGGACCGGTTTCGGGGTTTCACCCCTCTTCAGCCAGCATAGCTTGACTCCAGTGGCGTAGTGACCACGGGACCCACATCTGGGCATACCCTTCCCACATAGGGAAGGGTATGCCCATTCTGTCCATCAATAGTTCTTTTGCATTTGTCACCCCGAGTGGGACGGGTATGCTCATACGTGAGTCCCGTGCTCTCCGTGCCACTGGAATCAAGCAATCCTGGCTGAAGAGGGGTGAAACCCCGAAACTGGTCCTAGGATGCTTGTTTCCAGTCCAGGGAGGACCTGGCCTGGCAGTTCGGGATGGACTGTTCCCATTGGGCACAGGGTCAAGACTGATTTGCATATGGTTGGGTCCAAAATGGAATGGCATGGTGAACAAAAAACAATAGATTTAGGCCCAGATCTCTGTACTGGGTTGAATGTATGACATTGTTCTGCATTCTGTCCATCAATAGTTCCTTTTGCATGTGTCACCCCGAGTGGGACGGGTATGCTCAGATGTGAGTCTCGTGCTCTCCGTGCCACTGGAATCAAGCTATCCTGGCTGAATAGGGGTGAAACCCCGAACCGGTCCTAGGATGCTTGTTTCCAGTCCAGGGAGGACCTGGCCTGGTAGTTTGGGCTGGACTGTTTCCATTGGGCACAGGGTCAAGACTGATTTGCATATGGTTGGGTCCAAACTGGAATGGCATGGTGAGCAAAAAAACGATGGATTTAGACCCAGATCTCTGTCCTGGGGTGAATGTATGACATTGTTCTGCATTCTGTCCATCGATAGTTATTTTTGCATTTGTCACCCCGAGTGGGACGGGTATGCTCAGACATGAGTCCCGTGCTCTCCGTGCCACTGGAATCAAACTATCCTGGCTGAAGAGGGGTGAAACCCCGAAACCGGTCCTAGGATGCTTGTTTCCAGTCCAGGGAGGACCTGGCCTGGCAGTTTGGGCTGGACTGTTCCCATTGGGCACAGGGGCAAGACTGATTTGCATATGGTTGGGTCCAAACTGGAATGACATGGTGAGCAAAAAAACGACGGATTTAGGCCCAGATCTCTGTACTGGGGTGAATGTATGACATTGTTCTGCATTCTGTCCATCAATACTTCTTTTTGAACTTCTAAAAGTGGCATTTCTAAAATAGTCATAATAAATCCGTGCACACCATTGCGTAGCATTTATTATTACTATTCCAACCATACTAAACTTGACAACACTGCGCCTCTCATATCAGGAGTTACCACTGTAACACTTATCAGGGAATCCCCAATGCATTCCTATGGGAGGTTAGCCCCAGAGTAGTGAGAAACGAAAATGGCTGTTTCTCACTACTAGGACATGTTACACACTTAAGGTACATGTCCTATCTTTTACCTACAATGCACCCTGCCCATAGGGCTAGCTAGGTCCTACCTTAGGGGTGACTAATATGTAGTAAAAAGAGGGGTCACGGACATGGCACACACTTTAGGTGCCACGTCACAGCGGCAGTGGCACTGCGTGCACAGGCCCTGCAATGGCCGAGGCCCAGAATAGGTTTGAAAGGCTACTTTAGTAGGTGGCGCAATCAGCGCTGTAAGCCCACCAGTAGCATTTAATTTACTAGCCCTGGGTATATGAGATACCACATTACAAGGGACTGACAGGTAATTAAATAGGCCAAAACAGGTGTAGACCAATCCTTATCATATTTAACACCGAGAGCACACGCACTTTACACTGGACAGCAGTGCTAAAGTGCCAAGAGTCCTCGAACCACCAACACCATGTCAGAAAAAAGGCTAGGAGAAAGGCAAAAAGTTTAGGGAAGACCCTGCAAAAAGGGCCAAGTCCAACACACGTAGTCGTAGGTCGTAGCACGCCCCGTCCCGCAGCGGGGCGGGAAGACCCCCATGATGAAGCATGACACCAAGGGGCCTTTTGGTGTGTTAGGGGTATTTAAACAAACACTGTGTGCTTTCAACCACTGTAGGAAACAAACGCAACCTGTGAGTACACTAGTGTAGGTATACTACAGCACTTATCACATTTGCAATAATATGTGTATGTCTAGCTCAAGGTATGTGTTATACAACACTGCTATTATTATTATATCATATATGTTAAGTACGTTTGCCGTATAAACAAGAATCACAAACTCAGAAGCACATAAACCCCCAAACCGAAACGTGATATGTTAATAACATAAATGACTGGTAATCTATTTCTTTTGGGGCAGGTTGGTGTTAAAATTTTCAACTTTATATAGACTTACAAAGGGCACTTGATGTGTCTATTTTCCTAGGCTGTCCCCGGTATACCTTACAAGAGTGCACTGCTGAAGGAATAAAACAGATAAAGCACTCGGCCGATTTACACTTTTCCGTGGCAAGAGAGCTAGGCCACTCTTGTGGGATGTCTACTATACTACTATCTGCCCTCTAATAAAGGGAAGAATACATTGCTGGCCAACCCCACACAGTCGCACAGCAACCCATGGACATCCACCCAACTTGTTTTGTTTTCTTTTACGTCCTACTGTAATTCTGTGGTAATTTCACTGTCATTTTGTGGTACTCCTGTGAATTTCTGCACTCTGTACTGCAAGAGTATCAAGAGTCTGCAGCAATGCATCTTTTTTTTTCACTTTGATCCCAGGGTAGGTCCCTCAGGGCCCCATCTCAAAAAAAGCCAGGGTGTCATTGTACCCCTCCTCTGACCCTTTAAGGTTTTTTGTCTTTATTTTCAAGACATGTGGACTGAATCCCCTAGTCCTAAAATGGCGGCTGCAAAATCCCTCTTCATGTTGCAGCCATCCAATTATAGCCCTTGGGTCAGCGGGAATGGTCTAGGTCCCGCAGATCAAGCGAATTAGAATGCATTAGAAAGTACAGCGACACTAGATTTTAGAGCTTAATTTCTCTAAAACAGCTGATTGGATTTACACCAAAGCACAAAAATCACACTTTCTGTGTAAAGATCTAGTGTTCTGCCAAATTTGGTATAATTCCATACTGCTGTATTGGCTGTAGCTTTCCCTAAGGTTCCTAAGTGAAATTGCCTGGTGAAAGCGTATTTTGGGACCCCTCCTCTTCTTGGCCTCCGCTTGACTGAAAACACTGAAACTTTCCGAAGAGGAGCAAAGGTGGCTGAATCTTTTTTTGAGGAAAGTTTCCTGAAGATTTGTCAAGCAGTGGAAAAGTTATTAGCAAACCAAAAATCCATTTCCTGTGGAACATTTCCATTGACTGGAAGCTTTTGTTACTTTAACTCCCATCAAAAGGGACAATTAGTAGATCTCCATGGCAAATCCATGCTAAGTTAGAGGAATGGTTGGATTGCATGTTTATAAGAAGTTAGGTTATTATTTGAGAGCCCCACTCAAATCTTTGTTAGGCTGAACACAAAAGTCACTAAAGAAACCTGTGCTTAACCCTCGTAGCTTGCCACAAAAGCAGTCAGGCTTAACTTAGAATCAATGTGTAAAGTATTTAGGCAGCACTCAAACGGCAATAAAGTGAAAACACAACACAATGTAGGACAATAGAATAAAAGTTAATCAAGTAAATGACACCAAAATGACACAAATTTAATTAGTAGAACTGGAGATATGAGAGTTCTAAATTTTAGATGAAAATAGTGCCAAATAGCACAAAGAGCCAATCTCTGGTATCTGGTTGTGCTGAATCTGGTCAAACAAAGGCTAACTGAGATGGAGTGTGGGTCAGATACAAGGACCAAGTTCGTCCCGGTGAAGAGTTTACCTTCTCAAAGTCCAAGTACATGCAAGGAGCCTCAGCTGGAGCTTTGCAGTGGCTGTGACTGTCAGGAGGTAGATGTTGGTGCAAGGAGTGGTCGTCACTGGAGCTTAGTGTTGGTGGGAGAGGCAGGTGGTCACTATTTTGGTGCAAAGAGCACCTTGCCTTTGAAACTTCAGGCTGGCAGGAGACATAGCCACCGTTACTGATGCACGGAGCCCACTCGTGGTTGGAAAGAGCCCCAAACCTTTGGATTATCACTTGTAGCTTGGGTTTGAGGCAGGAGGAGTTCACTCTGATTCTGATGCTAGCCACGGGGCCAAGGACTGGGGGGACCCTCTTTGGGATGAGGACTCACTCCAGCCGAGGACAGCAGCCGGCTGCAGGGAGGTCCAGGTGGTGCCAGTCAGCTGGGCCGTTGCAGTAAGGCCTCTGGAAGCTTGTTTAGTCCCTTTAGCTCAAACAGGCCTTCAGCCAACCAACCCCTGGAGTCAAGTCTGGTGATCCTGGGTTCAATGCAAGCAGACCCAGGTTTCCTTCTTCAGGCAACAGGGCAGTCCCTCTTTTGAATTTTCCATAGAGAAAGGAGTGTTCTGATGATAAGTTCTAAAGGGGCCATATTTATAGTTAGTGCCAGCCTTGGTGTGGAGGACAATCACTGGTTTACTCTCAAAATGGTTCCGATCAATTCTTCTCCTACCCCTGGTTTTGACTACAAAATGTCTAGCATGAAAAAGGCAATGGCAGGTCTGGTGTCAGGCTGCTTTTGTGTGCTGCAGGCAGGGTCCTTTGCCGTGCAATCATGGCAGAGCACAACCCGTCCCCAGCCATGCAGTTAGGAAGATCCACTCCTTCTACACCCAGGCCTCTTCTGCCCCCATGTCTAGAAAGAATCCACACATCACCACAGGAGATCCATTAATAGTCATGAGATTGTGGACACTGACAGAAAGGCATATTTATTTATTTTTGACAATGCTTTATTAGGTTTTAGCCAAAGAAATAAAACCATGAATCAACGAACAAACCGGGCACATGCCCTGACATTGCCACTGGGAATAGAGTCACACATTCGAAACAGTCCTCGGTGTGTGATGGTCACCCTTCTCTATGTATATTCAGCCAGAAAGCATCTAAAAAGATGTATGGAGATGTGTAGTAAATTCACATATTGACATACATTTCATGCAACACAGGGTCTCATCAACAGTGAATAAGGTTCACGGGTGTCGGGTTCACAACTATTAAGTATATACTAATAATGACTGGTAATAATTTCCTTCTCAGGGTGGTCTAGCGTCACTTCTGGCATTAAGTTTTATGATATTTTTGTCCCAGATAATGCCTATTAGACCCCTTCCACTCAGGAGTTGAGCCTTGTCGATAGCTTCCGACTTTGCCTTAGCCCATTTCAAGAGCTCCTGTACTCAGTGCTTTCTTTCAGGCACCGCATTGGCCTCTCAGGACATTATTGACTCCTGAAAAGTACCAAGACCAGATTAATGAACCTGCGGATATGTCCATCACCTTTGGCTTTGGACCTCATACCCAGGAGGCAGAATTCAGAGGTGAGTGGTAATATGCAGTCTATTAGGCCTGATAGGATCCCTGCCACTTCCTTCCATGTGTGTTGAAGTACCTGGCCGTCCCACACCATGTGTTAAAAACTGGGATACTGATGAAGACATCTAGGAGATTCTGGTGTAGTCCCCATTAACGTGCGTTGCATGCCTCTTGGTGTCAGATAATCTGCTGTAGAAAGTTCCATTTTGTGTAACAGAATTGTGGATTTCTAGCGATCTCTTTCACTTGCAATATAGCGCATGCCCAATGTTTGACAGTCAGTGCAGTACCAAAGTTGATGACCACCTATCCCTGGCCAACAATTCTGTTGTGTAGTGCTGTGCGGCAAGGTGTGCTATAACATAGTAATGGCTTTCCTCGCATTGCCGTGTGCTGGTATAATTCTAGGGGCAGTGATGTTCTTCACAGTGGGTGGTGACAGCATGTTGTATAGTGTTATATTCTAGGAACTGACCCACTGATATCCCATTCATGTCTCTCATTCTTGGAAGGACCTTAATTCTCTCTCCTGATAGAGGTCCTCAGTAATATTGCACCCCAGTCCCCACCCAGGAGAATGCGTTCCTCCGTCCTATAGAGTCTCTTATTATCGTTAATGACCGAATTGATAGTTGAGGGGCGTAAGGTAGGAGTCCTCTCTCACCACGTATATATTTATGCCAAAATCTGCTCGCGAATCCCATTTGTTTTGTTTCTGGTGTTTGCAGGTGTGCACTGCGCAAAAGCCAGGTGAGAATGTTTTCTCCGTGCAAAGATTGTTTAGCTTCTTCCCTCTCCGCATTTGGAGACGTCAGAAATGCACATTTGATTTAGGCAGAAAAATGCTAACTTTCTAACACTGACATTTTCAGAATATTAACGTAAAATCAGACTTTACCATTTTTATTTTTCAATTTATTTTATTTCTTAGGTTGCACAGTAAGAAAAAACATGTCTTGCCTTGCAAATAAGTATTAATTTCCAACACTTACAAAGCAAATGTCTCTAAAGCATCCACATACTAAAGTGCACTCGTAAAAGTAAATAATGCAAACTTTTCTAGTTTTTTTGTTATAACAACCAGTGGTCACAGCAGATATTGACAGTGCTTATTACAAAAACAGCTCCGATCACTTTTAATACAGTTAATTTGCTAGGTAGGTCCATTAGAACTTCCTCTAATATCCACATCACTTGAATTAGAATTAGAATAGCATACATTGCCCTGGATCTACCACTTCAGAGGGGTGCGGACTTGCGTTCTGAAGCACCTGCCCAACAAGGTACGTTTGGTACAACCCCCAGAAGTTTTTGGTTAGGTTGCGAGGGGGATGCAACTCACTATACAGTTCTGACTGCGTATTGCAATAAAATATGTTGCATGACCACTCCTGCATTGTAGGGGGCGGACCTCTCGCCCAGCGCATAGCTATCCTGCGCTTAGCAATAAGCATACCCATTTCCACTAATCCCTCCTCAATTCTCTTAGTATACCCCAGCAGTGCCACAATAGGTTCAGGGTGCAGCAGCGCCTCTACAATGTCGCTCAGCGTCTGAAACACCTTTTCCCAGAACTTAGCAATTAACAGGCAAGTCCAAGTTACGTGCAGGAAGTCCGCCGGACACACCCTGCATCGCTCACATGCAGCTGACTCTCGCAGCCCATGTCTGAATAAGCGCTCTGGTGTATAGTAAACTCTCTGTAAATATTTAAAGTTAATTAGGCGGTGCTGCCCGTTTAGGGACACCTGGCGTATTGCTTCGCAGCAGTGCTGCCAAGTGTCGTCGTCAATGTTTATACCTCGGTCCCTTTGCCACTCCAGTCTAGACTTTGCGTAGAAGTGTTTGCGATAAGCCTGTACTAATGCATAGAACCTGGACACTAACTTGCCAGGTGCTTCTGCCCATAGTATAATTGTGAGCGGGGTAACCTCCGGGGGTTCAGCCATATCTTCCCCCAGAATCTCAAGCAGGGCGTGCCTAACCCTGTGATACTGAAACGGCACTAATGGAGTGGGAGTGGCACCCTCTGGTATTGCCTCGTCCCACGTACGCGCTGCCCCTCCACGAAGAAGATATTCAAGGCCTGCATTGCCTTCATTACTGCTTACTTACCGAAAGCCATGAAAACTATTCCAACGGGGTCAGTGAGGAGTAAAGAATATTGCAATCCTGCCTTTTAACCAAATCTCGCCATGCATGGACCGTAGAATTTAGAGAGTCAAGGATTTCCGTATGGCGGTCTGGGGGACGAAAAAAAACTCGTAGGCAGATCGGAAGGGGATACTGCCACTTTCTCAACATGCAAGTGTGGTGGATCTTGTGTCTGGTGAGCAGTCAAAATATCGAAAATAAAATATCGACCTACACTAATATCGAGTTTTAAATATTGAAGGGACAGAATATCGATGTCAATAATATCTATGGACAGAATATCGACCCTAAGGTAAGTATTTTTATATCGATGTTAGCAATATCGAAGTTAGTAATATCGATATCAAATATATCGATGTTACTAATATTGATGTTACTAATATCGATATTTATATTATTGTTATGTATTTTATTATGTATTTAATATGCATGTGTTATATGTTGTTTGTTAAGTGTATTACTGGTTTTAAAATATATGTATACAATTTTTATATGTTAATAATGGTTTTTTAAGTCAATTTTGTGTTTTAGTACTGTAGCGGGTTGTGGGTTTATAGGGGAATAGGGTGGGAGGTAATTTAATTATATGAAATTAATTATACATTTTTAGGGATTATAAATTAATTTTAATTAATTTTTGCGTTTAAGTTCTGTAGCGTGTTGTGGGTTTATAGGGGAATAGGGTGGGAAGTAATTTAATTGTAATTAAGTAATAATTTATTTTCATTTATTGGTATTGATAATTATAATATTGTTAATTATGTATTAATTGGTAATTAATTTTTATTAATTGGTAATTAGTTTTTATTAATTGATTAATTGATAATTATGTTAAGTGTATTATTTTATTATTGGAGTGTGTTGTGCGTTTATAGGGGAATAGTCTTGGAAGTAATTGAAATGCCGCTCGAGCTTGGGACTTTGTTTCTGCCATCGGTATCGCCAGTGCTTGTTTGTGGGCGTGAGGGACTGCGAGGCCTTCCAGCGGAATAACTACCATCACCTGAGGTCTCTTCCCGGACACTCCCCTAGCTCATTTTCTCACCTTTAAAACGACTCGCGGGCCCCGCTTCGCGGGAGCCGCTCGAGCTTGGGACTTTGTTTCTGCCATCGGTATCGCCAGTGCTTGTTTGTGGGCGTGAGGGACTGCGAGGCCTTCCAGCGGAATAACTACCATCACCTGAGGTCTCTTCCCGGACACTCCCCTAGCTCATTGGCTCACCTTTAAAACGACTCGCGGCCCCCGCTTCGCGGGAGCCGCTCGAGCTTGGGACTTTGTTTCTGCCATCGGTATCGCCAGTGCTTGTTTGTGGGCGTGAGGGACTGCGAGGCCTTCCAGCGGAATAACTACCATCACCTGAGGTCTCTTCCCGGACACTCCCCCCTCTTCCCATTGGCATGCTATAAAGATTAACCATCATTACGCCCCGCGGAACGCCCGCGGGACGCGCGCCGGGCGAAGCCCGGGCCAAGGGCGGGCCCGTTTAAGCCCGTTAAAGACCGATTAAAACCAGACTGGGCAATCCCCCTAACATTTTCATTTTCAATTCCATATACTGTAATTATCTTATTTCTTCCTGCTTGTATTTGGCATTTTGTTGTTTTACCATTTATAGTAACTATGGCAACCACAAGAGCAAGAGGCAGTAGGAGCAAAACAGCAGTGGATTCAAACAGTATAACTGGCCCTTTGGATAACTTTATTGTTAGAGCTAATTCTGTTATATCGACCAAGGGATTGCACTCATGTAACGTAGAGTCTCCCAGGAATTGGCACTAGCAAAACGTTCCTCCATGGGTCATTTCGCTTCAGTTAAAACTCCAACTAGACAAATTAATGATTCGGTTCCCATAGACACTCAGGCGGTACGCCAGAGCCTCCCTAACATGGTGGACCTGTCAGTATCAGCTTCCGAACTTATTTCGGTCTTAGAATCAGACAGGTCCTCGATTTCTTCTTATGATCCTTTGATAGAAGTTTCAACTGATATCCAGCGGAGGGGGATTAGTGAGGGAGCCATACCTAAATCTTTAAAAAATGCCAAGAAAAGAAAAGCGAGAAATGTCAAGAAATCGATGAAATATCAGAAACCGACAGTGCTCGTGGAAAAGGCGACCCATGAGCCATCTTCAAACGTTCAAGAGGGGGGACAAAAACAAATAAAGGTTGCTCGTAGTAACTTTCGGCCAGACATGAATAATGTTATCATGGACACCGAACGTATAACCGTCTCCCCTAGTTTGACTCCAACCATTATGGTTACCGAGGCAGACACCAAAATTTTTGACCATATGAGCAAATTATTTAAATCGTATCTCTCTCCATTAGAGGCTAGATTAAAGAGCGTTGAAAAACATTTAATTGAATTGACTGCTCTTATCAAACCTCTGAGCAAGTCTGGAGTACAAAGAGATGGAGAAAGGAAGCTAATCATTAACAATAATTCAATGGGGGATTTGCGGTTAAATAAAAGTTCACCTTCAAAAGAGCCTATCTTAATAATTGATCCCACCGTACCAGAGACAAATTCACCTATTAATGTTAGTAAATCTATTCAAATTATTAGGCAGAAGGCTACCACACCTAGAAATACTGCTCTGGCCTCTAAGGGAAACCAGATAGGGAGGTTATCGCCGCAGAAACTATCTATCGACTTGCCCCCGGAAGTAACCCCTTACCTGGTGATTCTGACCGGGGTACCAGAGCTGAGGGAGGACGCAGAGGAGCCTATAGGATCTTTGAAAAATAAGGTACAACACTGGCTCAATTCTAGACGGCCACTGCCTCCCAACAGGTCGAGTAAGATCCTAATGGTACGTAGAGTACCATGGGTAGGGCAAGGTAAAAAAACCATCGAGGGGGACTGTATCTTGGTAAATTTTGACAACCCGGATACGGCCGATTACATCTGCTCATGGGACAACCACCTCAACAACGAAGGTATTGCAACCAAGCGTTTGTCCTTCTTTTACCCACCTAGAAACTGCCATGAACCAGCCTTCGACCGAAGCAGGAGAATGGTAGGCCCTCAAGATAGAGCAGCAGACAGGTGGGTGCGGGGTTGGCAAATAACCAGAGAAGTACGCCCAACGGATACTTGGAGAGGAATACCGACCGAAACAGGTTTAGTTGCTTGGAACTGGTCGATTGACTCCCCTTGCCCACTACTTCCGAGGGTTTCTTCAGTGGGGATTCTAGCGAGCCAACTATAAGAGAAAACCACTTACCAAACGAAAACCTAGGGACTATATCCGAGAGGTCAGAATCCGAGGTAGAAGTGAGGTTTACTACTCCACGACCTCCCGCAGAAGAGCCATTTGTGGAGACCTTCTAGGACCCACAAATATTGACCCTGAATATGTACTGCCCAGCCAACAATCTCGATCATGCCGAGGAAGGGATGCAGGAGCTAAATCCCTACAGTTAGAATTAGGTGGCGGTATCGATAATCACCCTGTCATGGAGCAGACAAGAGACCCCCAATGTAGCAAAATAACTTTGTTATCATGGAACATTGCGGGTCTATCAAATAAGGTAATGGATCCAATTTTCAGAGACTTTATTGATAGATTCGATGTTATTTGTTTGCAAGAGTCTTGGGAAAATAAAGAGATCCATATTGAAGGGTACCGTACATATTCCACTCCTGCAGTTCAGTCTAGGAGGGGCAGATCCTCGGGTGGCCTCTGTACATATATTTCTAACATCGTAAACGCGACCATAAAGCTCCTGACTAATGATGGTCATGTTTTTTATCAGATCCTTTCTCTCCTTTTTGGAGGGAAACAACAAAACATCCTAGTAAATTTTTATAATAATATTCCAAAGGAAGATTATAAACGTGTGTTTGAGGATCTAAACAATTTGCTTCATTATGGGACAGACGTGGAGATTAAAGACACATGTATTATATTGTCTGGTGACTTTAACTGTCATTGATGCCCACATAGTAGTACGGGTGCCTGCGGATTGTTAAATTTATCTGGTGAATGTTGCACTCATTTTGAGCACTCCTCGTTAGGCAACCTATTGAACGTTTTAATTCACGATTGGAATCTGGGATTTGTGAATGAGCTTTGCAACCCACAAATTAGTTTTCAACCTACTTTTAATGGCCATGGTTTGCGTTCTACAATAGATTTTATACTAACTACTACTAGCCATTTCTACAACATCCTCATGTTTAAGACCGAGGATATTGCTATGAGTGATCATTTCCCCATTAGCACTACATTTGATGTGGGTATGAGCAATGGAAAAATACCAAATATAGTAGAAAATCTCTATGGTTATTCTATCCAACTGGCGAAAAGAAATGGATACACAATAAAATGGAAAATGGTTGACCCTGTCAACTTCCTGCAAAGTTTAATTACTGATCAATATTTTAATATAATGACTTGCCTGGAAGATTCCCCAGATCCCAATGTGGTTATTAGAGCTTTCCAGAAGATCGCTTTGCAAATATCCAATAATCTGACTGGAACGCTTAGAGAAAGGGGAGGATCAAAACCAGAGGGCTGGTTTAATTCTGAATGCAGTAAAGCTCACGCAAACTTGAAACAATCCCTAAAAAAAATGCCTCGAAATCAATCAGACGTCAGAGAAGCCAGATTAGCATATATATTTACATTACGTAAACGAAAACAAGAGATCAAGGAGAATGCCTGGGCTGCCTTAGTAAAGGCGTCTTGTTTGAGAGATAACACTGCGTTTTGGAAAGCAGTAAATGCTCCCTTTTTCGTGGATAGAAAAGTTGATGTGATAGACCTGGCTATTGAACAATCTGTTTGGGTAGATCACTTTACTGAACTCTATAAGAAGGACGATCTGCCTAGTTCACTAATTACCTATCCAATAATGTCGAACAATAGCGTGTCCACTTCAACTGCTGGCTTCCCTCTGGAGATTTCTTTTTCTGTCACGGAGATGGAGTCAGCTTTATCTGAAAGCTCAAAAAACAAAGCCCCGGAACCGGATGGGATCCCCATAGATCTATTTAAGGATAATATCCCCCTTTGGGCCCCGCTCCTAACCAATTTATTAAACAGCTATAATAAAAAGGGTTTTCCTACGACTTGGCAGGAAGCGATAATTGTCCCTATTTTCAAAAAGGGAGACCGTAACGATCCCAAATGTTACAGACCTATTTCGCTGCTAGATTCGCTGATGAAAGTAGCAGGTAGACTTATCCTAAATAGATTACAAATATGGGCTAATGACAGTAACATTCTTTCTAAATTTCAGTATGGCTTTAAGGAAGGATTAGGCCCAGTCGAACAATGACTTAATTTAGCTATAATAACTGCAAAATACACTATAGCTAAAAAGGGCAACCTATTCATGACCTTTGTCGACTTAAGTTCAGCCTTTGACTGCTTAAGCCATGAGGTTTTATGGGCTACTCTAATCGCTCTTGGCATTGATTTGAACATTTTAAACTTTATTAAAGAGTTGTATCGAGGAGCAGGAGCAATGGTCCGTTTTGGCAAAAAAGGGGAATGCACAAATAAATTTCCTATTATGAAAGGCGTACGCCAGGGTTGCATCCTGGCTCCCTTTCTTTTTAATTTATACATAAATGGAGTGGCGGACTTCTTACTAAAACAGAAAGTAGATTATCCCCAAATAAATGGCGAGGCTGTTCCTATTTTATTATACGCAGATGATTTTGGTTATCATGGCTAGAACCCAATTAGGCCTCCAAAAGGCGTTAACTAGTTTTTCGACTTTTATGTCATCTAGGGGTCTAAAAATCAACATTGGGAAAACTTTTACCATGAGCTGTACATCAATGACTAAAGTTCCTTGCAATACTTTTTTAAATCAGTCTAAGATAGAATTAACACATACTTTTTCTTATTTAGGGATTTTATTTAATTATAGGGGCACTTGGACACCAGCAGTTAATACTAGGAATTTAGCATTTGCTCGATCAATTGGTGCTTTGAAACAGTTCGCAAACAAACTGGGAGGTAGACCTGTCCGTATCCTAATGGACATTTATAAGGCAAAATGCGTTTCAATTGCTACTTATGGGGCTGGCATCTGGGGCATTTCAGACTGCCGGGAAATCCAAGTAAGGGAAAATATTTTCCTCCGGTATTTGTTAGCAGTTCCCAAGTCCACTTCCACGTATGTGTGCCATAAGGAATTGGATATAATTTACATATCTGATTTGATCAAAATTAGTCCTTTGTTGTTATGGTATAAGATATGGACTTCAATAGCTACCACCTTAAATAGAGCTGTTTTATTTGATTGCATTAATCTTGAAAGAGCAAAAAATATTCAGTGGCTATCATACATAAAGGTCTTTTTAACAAACATGGGCCTACTAGATTATTTTAATAACCCTACCTCACTATCTATGATTTCGAGAAAGGAATTTAAAGGCCGCTGCCTTGCTTTCTTGGAAAATCAACGGTGGTCTAAAGAAAGGACTAAAAAATCTGTCTCACAACATCAGTTACTCCTGCAGGGCTTTGGACTACAGCTTTATCTATCGCCTGACCAAACTTGTTATGACAGAATGTTATTGGCTCGTTTGAGAACCGACTGTTATTATAGATTAATAACATTCCCTGACATAAACAACTGGTCGTCATATTTAATGAAATGCCCATGTGATGATCTCTCAGAGCAAACAAATATTCATAGTCTCTTGTTTTGTAAATTTTATGCATGGGGGAGGAAGAGACACTTGATTCCTTTATTAAAATTCTGGGGCTTAAGGCAGTGTAGACCAGCTTTTGTAAAACTGCTTATGCTCGAAGATAAAATGACTATTAAGGCTGTATCCAAGTTTTTAAAATATGCAATTAGATGCAGATCTTCTATGTCCTAGTTCCCTTCTATTTTATGTCTAAATAAGAATACTTTATTATGATGCAATTAATTGGACCTATCTGTCAATTCTTTTTAACATGTGATCGTTGTATTTACTGTGCTTTTATGGTTTTAAATATGAAATCGAATAAAGCTATCTTTGACTTGACTTGACTTGAAATGTAATTAAGTAATTATTAAATTTGTTGTTGGGTGTTGATAAATAATTAATTGGACATTAATTATTAACTGGTAAATATTTTAAATTATAACATTTTGGTTATGAAAAATAATTTGTTGTTGATCAATCATTAATTGTGAATTAAATATGATTAAATATTATGTATTGATATTTCTAATTAATATATTAATAAGTAATTATTAATTGGTAATTAATGTTTCATTATTATTTTGTGGTATACTCTTTGTTAATTGTTCAATATTTTTTAATAGGTAATTACTTTTTAATAATTCATATGTTTTTGGTTATGAAAAATATTTTATTGTTTCATATTTATTATTTGGTAATTAATATTTATTAGTTATTTTTTATTGGTATTTATTATTAATTTATTGTTAATTAATTATTCATTGGTAGTTATGTTTGTAATAATTATTTATTGGTATTTGTAAATAATTTTGAGTTATTTAATAATTAAATCACTAATTATTTTAAATAATTATTTTATTTATAAGTATGTTATTTTTAACTTCTGCGCTTTCCAACACTTTCCCTACTGTTGCACTCTCTGGAATTGGAATAGTAATTTTTATCCCTACGCTATCCAGCACTTTCTGTACTGTTGCACTCTCTGGAGTTGGAATAGTAATTTTGACCCTTACGCTATCCAACACTTTCCCTACTGTTGCACTCTGTGGAGTTGGAATAGTAATTTTTACCCCTACGCTATCCAACACTTTGCCTACTGTTGCACTCTCTGGAGTTGGAATAGTAATTTTTACCCCTACGCTATCCAACACTTTCCCTATTGTTGCACTGTCTGGAGTGGGAATTGTAATTTTTTCCCCTACGCTATCCAACACTTTCCCTACTGTTGCACTCTCTCGAGTGGGAATAGTAATTTTTCCCCCTACGCTATCCAACATTTTCCTTACTGTTGTTTTTTTTGGAGCTGGAGTAGTAGTTTTATTGTCTGTGCTATTTAATATTTTTTGTATTATTTTAGCTAATGTAATATATAATTAATTTTAACAATATTCAAATTAAATGTAATTTTTTTAATGTGTTATATATAATTATTTAATAATTAAATCACTAATTATTTTAAATAATTATTTTATTTATAAGTATGTTATTTTTAACTTCTACGCTATCCAACACTTTCCCTACTGTTGCACTCTCTGGAGTTGGAATAGTAATTTTTATCCCTACGCTATCCAGCACTTTCTGTACTGTTGCACTCTCTGGAGTTGGAATAGTAATTTTGACCCTTACGCTATCCATCACTTTCCCTACTGTTGCACTCTGTGGAGTTGGAATAGTAATTTTTACCCCTACGCTATCCAACACTTTCCCTACTGTTGCACTCTCTGGAGTGGGAATAGTAATTTTTACCCCTACGCTATCCAACACTTTCCCTACTGTTGCACTCTCTGGAGTGGGAATAGTAATTTTTACCCCTACGCTATCCAACACTTTCCCTACTGTTGCACTCTCTGGAGTGGGAATAGTAATTTTTACCCCTACGCTATCCAACACTTTCCCTACTGTTGCACTCTCTGGAGTTGGAATAGTAATTTTTACCCCTACGCTATCCAAAACTTTCCCTAATGTTGCACTCTCTGGAGTGGGAATAGTTATTTTTACCCCTACGCTATCCAACACTTTCTCAACTGTTGCACTCTCTGGAGTTGGAATAGTAATTTTTACCCCTACACTATCCAACACTTTCCCTATTGTTGCACTGTCTGGAGTGGGAATTGTAATTTTTTCCCCTACGCTATCCAACACTTTCCCTACTGTTGCACTCTCTTGAGTGGGAATAGTAATTTTTCCCCCTACGCTATCCAACATTTTCCTTACTGTTGTTTTTTTTGGAGCTGGAGTAGTAGTTTTATTGTCTGTGCTATTTAATATTTTTTGTATTATTTTAGCTAATGTAATATATAATTAATTTTAACAATATTCAAATTAAATGTAATTTTTTTAATGTGTTATATATAATTATTTCATTTTTATTCATGTTATTGTTTTATGTGTATGATGTATTTGTAATTTATAATAATTTTTAATAATTTATAAGTTATTAAAACAATTATTAAAACTGATTAAATATATATATTATATATTATATGTTTTTGTTTAATGAATGTATTATTAAATTATATATATATATATTAATTATTAATTATAAACATTATAAAATATCTTTAATTATGTTTATTTTATTTATAAGTATTATTTGGTTTATATTACTTTTTTTTTTTTACTAAAAAAAATACCCTATATTTTTAAAAACGATATTTTTGACATTCTATATTTTATTTTCGATATTTTTGTACTTACCATGTTGTAGATAGGATGTCGATATTCTTGACATCGATATTTTTGCTCCGATATTTTTGTAGGTCGATTTTTTGACCTTCGATATTTTGTCAGTGATCCCTTGTGTCTAGTGTATCCAGTGGAACGCATGTGTGCTTTGCGCCACTCTAATATATAAGTCCAAGTCCGGGGCTCCCAGCCCTCCCAAGTTGCAAGTGCGTGTAAGGACCTTCCACTGTACTCTTGGTTGTTTGCCCGCCATGCCAGTTTGGTTAAAAGAGTGGTGATAGTTTTGAAGAAGTGGGCAGGAAAGACCTTAGGAATATTTAAGAATAGGAATAGGAACATCGGCAGTATGACCATCTTCATTAACGAGACCCGCCCCAAAAAGGATCCATCTTTCTACGTCGTCTTCTAACTTAGTAACTGCCCTCTCGTAGTTTTCCCTGAAAACTATCTCCAGGTTGGTGTGAATATGTATTCCCAAATAGCGCACCGGTTCAGTGGTCCAAGCTAAAGGGAAGAGACTTTACCATTAAAGAACATTTTAAATTACAATTCAAATGAGTGCCCTATCCTCTTCACATGTGTCCTTTACTACATCAATGCCACTGTCCTCAGCACTGATGTCTCTCTGAAATACAATTTACTTGGGGCAGGCTTCCTTCACTGTATCCTGCTCATATACAGCTCTCCATGTTGCAGGACTGTATCATGATGAACCAAATGCACATCTGCTCTGTTTTCACCATTCTGCTCATGCTGGCCAGGGTGTACTTCATTTAGCACATCATCACACTCACAGTGCCCTCGTCCAGGCTCCTGAGACAAGAGCTTACCTTTAATGGAACTTTGTGATCTCACACCCTTATTTTACCTTGCTTATATAACTACATTTGGCAAAGTTAGACTTACTTGCTGGTTGGGTCATGTCACTTGTTGACCCTAAATGGATACATAGCTGAATTTACCCAGGGCCTTAATATAACAACTTCTACTAATACATCATAGGGTGCAGCGTGGGGGTAGGCATGAATGCAGAGATGTGTGTGGTGATATGAGAAAGTGATTGCGTTATGCGTGGGGGAGGTAGGACAATATGTGATCCATGGATGTGCATACATCTGGAATCTTGGGTTATGTCGCTGCCCTCCTACATGCCATCATGGGAATGCGGCATGATGAGAGAAGGGATATGTCTGGCAGTGAAACACTTTGTAACCATTACAGGCACCATGTGACGTAATTCGGCATTCCCGTTGATACTCACATCCACATATTTTATCCCTGTGTGGATACATCCTGGTTGCAAGTGTCTATCCCTGATTGTCCTCGCAGGTCTTAGAACAGTAAAAGACAATGCATCAGCATGTGCTTTTTTTCCTACTGCATAAGCAAGTAATGTTTTTAGCATGCTTTCTTCCATGTAATCCCTTACCCTGGGAATTACCTCTTCCTTTTACTGCGCTGTCAGATGACCTGTCCCTCTTTACTTATCAGTTTTAAAGTACCTCTTTACTTTGCAGCTGTGTGGTACATTTTTGTAATATAAGGGCCTTGCTAATTTATACTACAGTGAGTCGCGCGTGCCTATGCCCTGTTGCCTGCAAGGGGCTTCTTTTCCTCAACAAGTTATTAAACACATCTTCTGTCCATTTTGAATGAGCCCACCTTCTCTATCCGTGTCATGGCTTTGTACTCCAGTCTGATCCCTTATGGATCCAGAAGCCTCTGCTTCCACCCATGCTGTGATGTTGCTGGCTGTCTGGAGTGCACTCTCAGTTACCTATTTCCAAGCACGTTTCCGATCAAAGCATTGGCTTGACTGTCACCTCATCTGGTGGCACCTTATCTTGAGCTGTGCCACAATATGGCAGTGCTGGGTGTGGGCACAGAACCTCTTGCAGATGGTCTTCCAAGTGCACATCTGCAGGGGCTCTTGGCTTTGATGCTTCATGTCTGGGTGTACCTCATTCATTACAATTAGTAATCTTTTCACTTGCATCTGGCCCTTTCTGTCACACTTCTTAGGGGCAGACTGGTGTGTGTGATTGATACTGATATATGCTTCGTTGGTGAAAATGTCTGTGGTTCTGCGTACTGTGTTTCTGTTCCTGAAAAATGTGAGATCTTGGTGTGTTTCACTGGTAGGTTTTGCTGGTTTTTGTGGTCTTCTTGGGAGCTCTCCAGAAGACTGGGTCAGGAAAGCAAGACAGCTGCAGATATTGTTGCTTTTATTGCCTGCATCCATATCCTGTTACTTCTTTTTTCAAGTGGGGTTCAGTGGCTACTCCATGCTATGATTTTGGAGTCAGCTGTGGTTTGAGGTTCAGTAGAAGATTCAGTATGTTAATTGTGCATTGTTACAGGTGTGTGTTGTGGTGCTTCAGGCTGGCAGGTGTTCAATGCAATCTAGGGTCCATTGGAATGAATGACCTCTAGCCCAGCGACTTTTAACCTTTTGACTTCTCTAGACCCCTACAGAATCATTATTGGAATCCAGGGATCTCTAGTGAGTCATTATTGGAAGCCGGGGCCCCCCAGTCTAATCAATTTCTAGGATTTCAACATCAAAAAATGCAAAATACAGAATCAAGTATGCATCAAGTAAGTACACAAATATTGAAATCTTTTATTTTTATATATATAATCTTTATTTAGATATAACACAGATATCTTTAAAAGAGATTACAAAATCAATATTAAAAGAAAACAGCTATTTTAAAATACAAAGAGAAAATGAGAAGACGAGCAGCGGCTCAATTACCATGTTTGAAGTAGAAATTTTCCACATCTTTGATCAATAATTCAAGACTTAATAACAAGTTCTGTGGCAGGCTGTTTGGGCCCGGGGCTCCATCTAATCTTGCTCTTGACACAGCAGTAGCAACCCTTTCTTGTGACATCTGAAGATCCTCATTGTCGGTGTCTAAGAGCTCTATCAAGATGCTCTGCTTATTATAGTCTGTTGCTTTCACTCTTGCGGGGCTGCCTCCTATAGCACCTAGACATTCTGGGGAGCTAAGATGATCAGTGAGAAAGGCAACCTAATCAGATTCTTGAATGTTGGAAGATCCAAAGCTCAATGGGCTCGAATTGAACTGATTGATTAGGGCCCAGAATTTTCGTGAGTTTCGGCTCTTACTCTCGCACACTAATTTACACCAGAATTGATTATCATGTATCCGTTTGTCCTTAGTGATCGCCAGCCTGAATGGTTTTTGGGCTGCCTGATACTGTTTTAAGCATTTGCTGTTCCCTGGCATTTTTACCAGTAGTCGCAGGGCATTGTTTCTGGCTTTCTTAAGTGCCTTCGACTGTTGTGAGAGTGCAAACTGGCGTGGAAGGGATCTCCTTGGGAAGGGCTGATTTTTTGAGAAAAGGTCAATCAAATGTGAGCAGAGCATAGACCATGTCGCTATCGGGGAGGCATCCTGATCCATTCCACTTCTTATAAACTCCATGCTTACATGTAAGATGTTTGGGCTGATGTCTTCGCTCCATCTCAGGCGCTTTAGGTTTTCGGAGTATATTCCCCTGCTGGTTAAGAGTGCAGATTTATGCTTCACTGGTTTTGTTTCGAGAGCTATGACCTGGGGCCGATGATCACTTTCAGTTCGTGGGTGTATACTAAAACTGACCAGACATTGAAGCAAAGCTGAATTGCAAATGGAATAATCCAAATAGGATTGTTTCTTTCCATTTGTCCAAGTCCAATTAGGGGGGGTATCACCCACCGGCCTTCCATTAATGACCAGGTAACCTGCACTATAGAAACGCGTCACACAGAGGTGACCCAGACTGCAGTAGGCTTGATTTGCCGGTTTGGTTTGTGACTCTGCCTCATTCAAGGGAAATAGAAAAGGCCCCTCAGTTTCTGTTAGCTGCCCCTGGAATAGATTGGTATTAAAATCCCCAGTTACAATGCAGTCTGAGTTAGGGTACTCCATGGCTAGGTCACTCATAATTTCCGTTAGTCGAACCAGATGTGCTTTCTTTGTGCGGGTGTTTGGGTTGATATACACGTTTAGGAAAATGAGTGAACGTTGTTCACGCCATAAGTTGATTTTAGCCCCGAGCAACCAGTCTTCATCCAATTTTAGTTGTGTTATTGGGCCTTTTAGATTAATTGATATGTATAGTGACAAGCCACCTTTTGAATGACCATACCGGCTATCCCTCTGTGCTGGTTTCCATAGGTTAATATAGCCGAAAACAGGGCAGCCTTGAGAGGCCCAAGTTTCTTGCAGAGCTATTACTGCATGCTTACAAATGAAGTAGTGGGTGTCAAAGTTCATAATTTTCTGTTGAAGACCACTGATGTTCCAGGAGCAAATTAAAAAGGTGGAGTCTGCTTGCGGGTTGTGCCCCGTTGCTGGTGGTGATGTTAGAGGGCTTATATTTCCCAGAGATTCTAGTGTTTGACCAATAGACTCTGAACCTTGAGGTCATTCTGATCCTTTAGTTGATAAGATAGCTGGTAGCCAACTCCAGCCTTGGAGTAAAATGTCAGCAGAGGCCACATTTGAGGACGAGTTGTTACATACTTCAGGACCTGACGCATTTTTTAATATAGAATATGTTCTGGAGTGGGACACAGAATGAACGGTTCCAACTCTTTTAGGTGGCGTTTGCTGATTTAGTAGTGCTGGGGGGTACCCTGGGATGGAATATGGGTATACTCGAATACCCCAGGCCCGCAGGGTGGCCTTATGATCCAGAAATACCCCTGCCCAATAGGCCGACTTAAATGCTACCAGTGTTACCTCTGATGGTTGTGTGCCTCTTGGTGGAAGGAATTCTATAGATTCTATATCATCCGTCGCCAAACCTGCGAACCCCGGGGTACCATCCACTAGTCTGATTATGTTGGATCTATTAAGGGTATCTTGCCGTCCTTTTGATTTATAGTCGGGAGCTAGTATAATATAAAAAAGTTTTGAGTCCTTTTTGTTACATGGGCTTTGGATTAAATTGTTGGTTTTCTTAGTGGGCGGGCCTGCATCGAAGACCTGCTCCTGTTGAGGTTGGTGTCTGGAGGCCTTCATCACAGACTGACTGTTAATAGGTAGAGATGTTTTATAATTATAAATTGTTTTTGTTAAATTTAATTTAGTCATTAACTTGTCTGACCGTGATGGAATTATAGCAGGCACTGGTTTGGAATTAATTGCAATTGCTGTAGACTCTGACAAGTTTAGATCGTTACTTTTCACCCTTAGCTTTTCTTTAGCTGAACTGTGATCTTCTATTGCTATTCCCACAGATGTAAGCCCTAACAGGCTTGAATCGTTAATTTTCACCCTTAGCTTTTCTTTAACAGAGCTAAGATAGACAATCTCTGTTCCCGTAGCTAGCTTGGTTGCGACTTGGTTACTACCCGGAGTCCGATTTATGTCAATTTCTAATGGATCCCCTATCTGTTCAATTGCACTTCGGTTTGTTAAAGGTGGTGGTGCATCGGATTCACTAGAGGCTTTTTTGTTAGTAGCTGTTGCAAAGAGAGGAAAAAAAGTTGTCGTGGCAGCTGTTGTTTTAATCCTTGTTTTGTTTCTATGTTTACGCTGGCGTTTGCGCTCTCTCTTGCTGCAAGGTGGTAAAGGAACTGGCTGCTCTTCCAAAATCGAGGTTGTCTGAGTTGCTGGGCTAGCTGCTAACTCATGCTCAATATGGTCTGCGCAGATTGTACCCCCGCTTGGAGATCGTGCATTTTTGATCATTGCTTCGGTCAAGTTAGAGCCCGTTGTTCCAATATGGGATGATTCAGAAAGTGACTGCTCCTTTAGCTGTTTTATGGGGGGAACTTTTATTTAATTCACAAACAAATAAAGTCGAAATTGTAATTTTAATGGTAATGTTGGAGCTTTTCGTAATTTGTTTTAATTCTTAAGGATTAAGGGATATGCTAAACTCTAGCATAATACTTTGCCTTGTTTGCCCCCAATGAATGCTCTCTTTTTACTGCATCAATTGAGGCCACCTATCATCTAGTTGCTGTACTTGCACTGCTCCAACGGATCAAAGTAAAGCTATCAACTTAAGGCCAGATTCACTAAAAAGCCACACAACGCAACACAGCAAGACAACTTGCTGCAATGCGTGACAGTGAGAAAGCAGGAATGAGCCATATTTAGGAAGATATGATGCATTCTTGCTTTCTACCTGCACTGGCAGTGCCTTGTACCATGGTGCAAGTGTGCCTGAATTACAGACAGGATTGTTTTGTGCAGGAATGGACACCTTCCTGCACAAAAGCAATTCCCAGAGGCATTTTACTCTTTCTACATGTGCTGTGGAATGTAGTTCAGGTAGACGGAGGAAATAACGAGGAGAAAGAAATATATTTCTCCTCTTTACATCCGTGTTAGTAAATCTGGGAATGCACCAAAAACCATGGGTGGATGCATGGGAATGCCCATAGTCCACCCATGGAAAGTCTTCTCAACGAGGAGTAACACAACGCAGCAACTTGCACTGCTTTGCATTATTCTACATTTGCTAATCCATGCAGAGCCATGAAAGGTAGCTTTGTGTGGCTTAGTAAATCTGATATTGCCTTGCATAATCTTACATGCTGCAAGTGCAATGCAAACCTTTACTAAATTCGAGCCTTAGTTTTTATTCTCGAATTTCCAAATCCATCAAATTTACAGAATGTTTTAAAATTCTCAGTATTCAATTGTCTTTCTTTCTTGATATATGTTTGATTAATTACAGTATTATTTCATTTTCTAAACAGTTGCAGATCCCCTTAGTAGGCATCAGAGACATCCAGGGGTCCAATGGCCACAGGTTAACAACCACTGCTCTGGCCCATAGCAGCTGTGTTATCCCTGACCCTTATGAAGAATTATTGGTGTGGCTGGCAGACAGTCCTTGAAGGGCAGGTGTTAGAATGATAAGTGGACACTATAAAACAGGTGCATGCTGTATGTTATGATTGACATAATGCATCGTACCAGTTATGGGGCAATTTCTATATGAAAATGTTGCAAGGATACTTGTCTCATTGTCATCTGTGGCTGGATGTCCTTCAGCCCATATCTGCTCACTACATATATTTGTTGGCAAATATGTTCTCTCTGCTCCTTTGCTTCAAGTCCCTGGCTGATGCATCATTGGTGCATTTCCTGTAGCTTTATCATTCTTTGGACAAAATATTGAGTTTTTAACATTGTGATACATATATATGATGTCAAAAATATAATTGCTAAATGAAAAATGTGTACAGAATATTGGTGTCAAGAATATATATTGTTTGGTATAAAATATTGTTTTATTTAATATGCTTTACGTAAATTTCATTTTATGTTAAATTTAATTTAGATTAGTTAAAATATTAATTTTAGGTGTTAGTATTGTTAGTATAATTGTTATTCATTGTTTTGCTATAGTATTTAGTTTAAAATGTAAAATTATTTTTTCAATTAATTTAGTCATTTATAATGTAGTATCAGGTTGTTGGGTTTGTAGGGGAATAGGGGAATAGGGTATTATGTAATGTAAATGTCAATTTATTTAGTTTTATTGTTAATTAATGACGTAGTGTAAAGGAAATACTTGACTGAATAATAATTATTGAAATTATTTAACTGTTTAATAGTTATTTCATGTATTTATGTTTCATTTATAATTTTTATTGTAATTTAAATTCTGATAATTTTTTTTCATTGCAATAGCAGGTCGTTTTTGTTGGGAAATAAGTTGGGAAGTTTTTTAAATGACTAATAAATTTATATAAATGATAATTACTTTTTCAGTGTTTATGTAACTGATTAGCAATTATTTAAATTGTTGTATTTTGTAATTGTAGGATTCATTTTTTACTTTTTGCAGTGTATTTAAATATTTTTATTTATAATATATAATTAATAGTGGTTTGTTGGTTTTGATGGGGTAGAGGGTGAGACGTTAATTAAAGTGCAAGTAGGAATTTTTAGATTTCATCTGCCGGGCCCATGCACGCACAGTGTTTTTACAGTTTAGATACTGGACACTACCTGTTGCAGCCTTCAACTCCTCTTAGGAGGTTGCGAAGCTGGTGTCACGATAATGTTTCTTTTGACAATCTGTTATGCAACCAAAGGTTACGGGGATGTTATAGTTAGTTTTAGATTTTACACACAAAAAACACAAAGGGGCATATCAGCAAGGGCCGGCGATAATTATCGCTAAGCGCACTTAGCGCTAGGATAATTATCGCCGGCTATCGTGGAATTTTATCGCTGAGATGGCGTACTATCAGCAACACTTATCTCAAAAGCGATAAAATTCTTCGCGCTAACAGCCAAAAGTGAGATTACCACTGGAAATCCAGCGATAATCTCACACATTTTGGCGTTAGCTTGCTGATAAGGCAGGGCATACTTAGCCATTATATCCACCTTACATTGGATATAATGGCTAATTCAGGGTGAAAGAAGGCATAAGGAAAGTAGCGTTAACTGTGGTTAATGCTACTTTTCTTATCGCCATGCAATGCCTGTTAGCGATTCCCTTGATAATTGGAGAAATGTCGGTTAGTTACATTTCTCCACTTTGCATCTCGTTAGAGATGCAAAGGTGGGCGTTACGGGAAAGGGAGCTAAAGCAAGGAATCACGCGTTAGCGTGACCTTGATGATTAAGCGATAAAATTATCGCCGCTTTTCGTCCGAAAACGGACGCTAAGGCGGCGATAATTTATCATCGCCAGCTTGCTGATATGCCCCATAGAAATTCAGCAGTTATAGTTATCTCAAGTATCAATAATTTGTGCCCAAAGATAACTTTAACTCACACCCTCGCCATGTACTGCTAACTAGCGCAGTGGCGGCGCGAGCCCTTCATAAATAAGGCGCTTAAGAATCTGCAGCCGGGCAGCGACTGGTGCAGACTGACTATTCAATGTGTCTGACCCCTCACTGCATACGCCAGGAGGGTCTTTTTCCCTGGCTCTCGACCCCTAACCCCTTCATATTGAGTTAATTAGTGCTCCTCGAATAACTAAACAAGACAGGGAGGAAGAAGTAAGCACGTTTGTCTGCACGTTTTGCTAGTGTCTGTTAATTATCTTGTATCCAGTACCTGCACTTTCTGGTACATTCTTGCCTTGACACTGGCTGCTCTGGAAACAAGCATTTGTTTTTCATGACACAAGTGAGAGAGATCAGCTGCAACAGATGGGGATTTTGGAGCGCAACTCCGCGCGTTTAATTTCAACCCTTACGTCACCCTCTGTCGGCACCATGGCCTCTGCGATGCTACGCCCTATTTTACTGCAGCTGTCCTGTTTTTTTGTTATTTTCTGCGGGCGTTTCCATTTTAAACAAACGCTGATTGATTTCATCGGGCACGCCCAATTTCCTGAGATTATATCCATGCTCAAGAAAGAGGTAGTCCCCTAGTACAGAAGGGTGGGGTGCTCAAAGGATTACTCGAAGGAGCGACGTCCTGTGAGCGCGATGACACAATGGTGACGCCGTCACGAGCTGTGGCGAGGCTCGGATAGTGTTACATAAAATCCTGGCTTAGTTTAACAACGGAAAATTGCAGCGTTATCATTTGTGCGCTCCTCGCAAATGTTCTACATTGTTTTTCTTGTTCTTCTCCAGTGGCAGATTGCTGTAAAAGCAATGTCAGCCAAGGACGTCTCCGGGTTCAGAGAGGAGACGTTTTCTCCCAGATGTTCTGGATGGTTCTTCTCACCCCTCCCTTTGAGGATGGAGCTCAGATACGTGATATCGGGCGGTATACAATTACGTTTACTTGCTCTGTGCATCATTGAAACAAAGCCTTGATGTAGAGAATGCTGGATTATTTCCGTTACTACCACACCTTGGTAATTGTTGACAAATCAAGCATTAAATGGGGAGTGATGCGAAGAAACGTTGATTGCGCGTTAGTCCGCCTTTAAAGGCGCAAACGTTTGGCCAGCTTGTGAGTTGTGCTGACAGGCACAGATTTGCTGTACAGTGAACCAGGCCTGGCTCCAGGAATTTTTATTTGGGTGAGCCAAGGGTGCATTTGGGTGGGTCACTGCGGGCTCGATTTGTTGCATATATGTCTAGCCAGGCCTGCTACAGGGCCCTCCTTTATCTCTTCTTAGTCTTACAAGGCCCAGTAAAACGCACTCTTTTCCAAATCTCTTTCTAAATATTATCACTCTCAAATTTTTTTTTCCATGTAATGTTCCTTTGATGGGAAGAGGAGGTTTCTGAGGTGGGAGTATCAGGTAAGTGCAGTGGTCGAAGTGGGGGGAAAAAAGTAAGGGAACTGTGGGCGGAGAATCAGAGGGCAGGAATAACCCAAGGATTGGATCAGTGGGCGGAGCCGGAGGTGTGGCCAGTATGCGCAAACATCCCAATTTTTAGTATTTGTTTGGCATTTCACTGCCCAGTTTAATCAACCAATGGATACACGTGATTATTTAAGGTTATAATGAGTTATTGACATTAAAATACATTCACAAAGTGGGATATGCTTCTAATCACAGAATGTCCCAAACACGATAAAATGTGGAAGCACAAGCTATTTGTCGCCGAGCCATGGAGTATGTCATCAGCACTTCTCCCTTTTTCCACAACAGCAGTTCAAACGTGAATGGCAAAATATACTAGTTTGCAAATGTTTTCTATATAATTATGGCTCTGCCATATTTGCCTCATAATGCAAGATCTGCTGCATGATCTGACCATTTAAACTAATAAATTGTTTATAGCTCAAACGTTAATAAAAAATGTGACTTGTTTTGCTTCGGAGTAGATGGCTTATTGCAAAGGTTGACTGATCACCTTTCTCACTGTTGCGTTTGTATGTTACACTGGTACTAATAAGGCAAAATCTTTCCCGAGACTGTTAGCATGTGTACACATGTCAAAATATTAAAATATCAGAAAATATACTGCATTACTCTGCAACCTTTTTTTAAACGCATAATTTAGTCAACACTGCAGCATCATTTTGTCCTCCTTTGCTTGCTGCATAATTAATTCCAGTGGCCCCACAGCAAGCAGCACATGTTAAAAGTGCTTGTGAATGAAGCAGAGAGACTGTGAAGTTTGCGAACTCAATTTGGTGTGCGTGCAAATTCTGCATTGCCAATCCCTGGTAAATTGCAGCTACTGACTCTGAAACAAGGCCAATGGAGGTACCTATGGGTGAGGCAGACTGGCCTCAAGGGCAGGTCCATCCTTAGCACTGGTGGTGCCCTGTGCATTAATGTTTGCTATTGCCCCCCAATGACCAACTCTGCCATGGATTCCCTCACCACCACCCTTTAACAGTGCCCCTCAAGTCTCCATAACCACACTCTCTCTGATGCATTTAATTTGATTTACAGCGCTGCTCATACCAGTGTAGGGTGTCAGAGCACTTTACATCCCACACATTACTCAGAGACAATCAATATGTGTGTAAATCACTGTATAGAAAATGTTACATAAGACAAGGACTACAAGGTGTAGGAGTCACATGACAACCCTACTAGTAGGCCATATAGGTTAATAGTGATTGGTCTTGAGAAACACAGACTCAGAATTTAAAACGTAATACTGTGGTTGGGGGTTCTCTTTAATAATCACAATTGATTTCTGTCCAAAAGAACACTTTTTGCAACATTAGGATAACCAAAGACTGGGGGAAAAAACACAATGCTCTAATTTATATCTTGCAGTTTGTATGCAGCTCTTAGATGACAGTTAATAGCGCACTGTTCTATGTTAGGATTTTAACTTATAAACTGAAAGCAACAAAAGGATTTCTCTTGACAAAATCAGCAGCCCACTGACCTATTTACATTATGTGCACTTTGTGATCTGCATGGTACATGTTCTTTGCAGCAGGCACATTAACCCTATGAGCTACCTTTCCATGAGTCAAAACTTCCACTAGACAAAACTCCAATCTCTCTCTAGGAAGAACATTAAACACCAGAGTTATCATGACATTTTTATTGTTGCCGAAAAATTGCTGGAGGCCAGGAATGAGGCAGCAAGCGCTTTTAAAACCTTAATATACTTGCAAACATAATGCCTCCACCCAAAGTCAGCTCCCCGTCACACCGGTTGCACTGTCCTAGAGCTGGCCCTTCTCAAGGGTCCTGTGACCTCAGTGACAGAGTCACTGTTGTTCTTGGCTGTGCTGCTTCATAGGCCTGCTAGCAAGACTGGAGGTGAACTTCAGTATGGATTGTGGTGGACAAACCTTGAAGGTTAACCCAGACTTGCCAGTGCTAGGGTCCACCTGCTGGTGCTAAGACACCAGCGCTTCTAAGGTCTTGCGAAGCCTTCTAAGGTCTAGCATGGGATTGTGCTCTCTCAGGAGAGTCGTCTGGTGGACTGGTTATTAAGGCTGAACCTGGTTCCCCAGTTCCAAATTCAGCAGCTCTGGCCATAATGCCACATTCTCTCCCCCACTGAACACCATACTGCCCACTGAGAAAAACTCACACTGCCTTCACCTACAACCCAATTGTTTCCGGCTATAAACACCTGTATGAGGCTCATTTAAATGATGCAATAGACAAGAGCAATATGTGGCCTACAAAAAAAAGTAACATCATCCTGGAAAAAGCAGACACACATAGGGGGATGCAAAATTTAGCAAACCATGTGAAATGTAAGCAGGAACAACATGGTTACCTTAACGCTTTTATACTCACTATTCAGAAATCAGTGAGTGCTTTTGCCTGAAAAGTTAAGGACATGATTACAGGACCCAGAAGGGACCCATTGAATGTCCATTGCTTATATCCTTACAAAACGTTAGCAGTATGGTAAAAAGACCACATACCTGGACTCAGAGCTGCAGTACACATTTTGTTTTCCAATCCACACTTTGCAGTACCTCCAGGATTGGTGCACTAGTTGCAAGCCCAGGGAAAACAAAGACAAGAAAACAAAAATAGCGCTTCACTCGCAAACTCTGTAAAAGTGGCGCTAATGGGTTTTGGTGTGAATAAAATCAATCTGGCCTGTTTGCTACCACTCTGTCTTACTTTATTTAGTTATTTTTCATATTTTTAACCTTTTATTACAAATGCTGCACTTTGGTATTAAATACGACATTTCCAGCAAAAATTATTTTCTTTTTTGGATCTATTTCACAGGGGAGCAAATAAAAGAAAGGAGAGGAAAGAGAGTGAGAACCCCATCTTGAAGTCACGGTTTTCAGTAAAAGAAGAACTGCTAGACAAAAAGAGAGGGAAGAATGAAAGAGTGGGGGGAGAGGCAGCTGAAGCGGCATAGCAGAAGTGGACACTGTATTTTTCTTCTCTGAGCAAGAAGGAAAAGACAGAGGCCTGTTACTTCTCTGCCGCCCGTCCTCGAACGCCAGGAAATGCTGAGCTTTATTTAAAGGCGATGGTGATTTCTTGCATCCCGGGACGCATTTTCAAAATAAAAAAGTAGGGGAACGGAATCCTTGGAATTGAATAAGTAGGGGCACGCCGTGCCCTTCCGATCCCGCCCACTTCGACCACTGGGCAAGTGACACTTCTCGGGCTCCCTCTGTGCGAGCCTTCAGGGAGAATCCCTCTTCATTACTACCTCCACCTGAACCCAGACTCTGCAACGCACTCCCTTACAGGCTTGATTATTCACTACTCCTCTCCAGAGCACCTTATCTCACAGCTGACCTTGGGCCCCAGCCCCATATCAGGCACCATCGGGCTCCACTTTCCTTTTTCCCGGTAAAAACATTAGTAAAATCACCTTCAAACTTAGAACATTGAATATAGCAGTAAATATAATTAGCATGCACTTTAAAGTATGTTCCACAGTAGCCCTTATGACCCGACTGCTAATTAAATAAACAAAAACAGAAAGGCCATGACAGGGCCGGCTTTAGCGCTGATGCGAAAGTCTTATTTGGCGCCACACCAATAACCTCTTTCTTCGTAAACACCGTTACTACCACCTTATAACAGTGTGCCTCATCCCTCCATAGCCCCCCCCTATTGACCTCCTCCTCAGATTGCCTCACGCCACAAGTGCCCCTCATCTCCCCATAGCCCCTCCCCCTCATGACCTCCTCCTCGGATTCCCTCACTGCCACCATCCACCAGTGAACCTTATCTCTATGTAGCCCCCTCCCCCTCATGACCTCCTCCTCAGACTCCCTCACTACCACCCTCCACGAGTGCCCCTCATCTCTTCTTAGCTCCCCCTCCACCCCATGACCTCGTCCCCAGATTCCTTCACTGTCACCCAGGGCACAAGTCCTAGAAAAAAAAAATGGGGGGACGATGACGTCACTACAGGAAGTGACGTCACGAAAGGTGGCTTGCACCATCAGACTCATTGCCTCCCCTCGCCCACCCCTTAGATGCCATTGCATCAGAGAAGCCAGCGCGTGAGCAGCGTTCTGAATGAGCTCCGATCTCGCCCCAGAGAGGACAAAGAGTTAATGTGTGGCTCCATTTGGTCCAGTTATCGAGCTCCCGGTACAATAAGTGGGGGGACGCTGTCCACCCGTGTGGTACCCTGACTCGAGCCCTGCTGTCACCCTCCACCAGTGCCCCTCATCGCTCCACAGCCCCTCCCACTACCTTCTCCTCAGATTCCACCAGTGCCCCTCATCGCTCTGTAGCCCCTCTCTCATATGCATTTAATTTGTTGTATAGCGCTACTCCTATCAGTGTAGTGTGTGTCAGTACTTTACACCACGCACACATTATACAGAGACAATGAATCATACATGTATGTAAAACAGTCTACAGGGAATGCCACATAAGCCAATGAGGATTACAAGGTGTATGAATCACATGTCATCCATACTGGTGAACAGTATATTTTAAGAGGGTTTGGTCTGGCGAAACACAACCTTAGGATTTAAAGAGCATTCCATGGGGGTCAGCTTTACTGATAAAAATGTATATCCGCCCAAACATACTCATTTTAGCAACACACTAATGAAAGACTGAGGAAGTTCTAACTATATCACAAAACGAAAAAAGCGAAGTTCTAACTATACCATTCAGGTTTGTATGCAGCTCTTTGGTGACAGTTCATTGGTCACTGTCCTATGTTAGGATTGTAACTTCTGAACTGCAAGTAACACAAGGATCTCTGTGACAAAGGCAGTAACCCACCGAGCTATCCACATAAAATACAGTTCATCTACATTTAAAAACTACTAACAGACAAATGATTGCTCTCCAGCAGGATCATTAATCACCAGCGTTATTGGGGCATCTTTTATTGTCTTATTGTTGTCCTGCATCAGCCATGATAATGATAAAAACTGTTTAAATGAAGCGCACACCAAGTATGTGTCCTGCTGGGCCTGTGTAGATTTTTAAAAGAAAAACAAATAGTAACACATTCTCTTACCTACTACTTCATTAGTCAAACATTGTGTCACAGCCTGATGTGATAAGCTGGTGCAGGGGTCAGGAAAGGTGAATAGGAATAAACAAACTTCTTTTCTCCTGTGCTGCATAGAAAAAGAAATATCCACGCAGCAGGACAGTAGGCAAAGGTTACCTTTGTCAAAGAAAGGATTTGTGCCTTTCGCCATGTGGAGATGAAGGGGTGAAAAAATAAAAAACAAAGCCTCGTTAACATGTAAATGGTCTTTGAAAGACCTGTGAAGTTCTCGGGTACGGCTGCGATAATCTCAAAAACTGTCTGTGTGTTTGCGCCCGGGAAGCTGTCTCAGCCCGGGCGCACACACACACAGACAGCCCTTTGAGCCCAATGCCGTTGTGCGCCTGCCTTAAAACTCTCACTGCGAGGGCCAAGGCTCCCGTTTGGGTGGGCCAGGCTCATGTTTGGGTGGGCCTGGCCCACCCGCTAGAACCGGGCCTGCAGTGAACTTATATTTCGGTATTTCTTCGGTCTAGCTAGAAGCCAATTTAGCTCTCTGTTAGCCATATGTGACAGGGAAAACAGAATTCATGGAGCGACTGCAGTATTGATATTTACATGAATACATTTTGCACTGTCTTTTTCCATTGGTGAGAGGGTGAAAAAGCTCATCTTTGCGACTGCGCTAAAGGATATGTGCTCCCCGTGGCTTCCTGTCACATCCACGCACATCCGTCAGCCAAGGAGGCGGCAGCAAGTTCAGAGCTTGTTGTGTTTGCTGCTGGGTTCTCTCAATGTAGGCTTGGTTTATTTGCTGCCAGACAGGCTCAATGTTAAAATAAGTGGCACAGTGGTGTTTGCTTTTTGTTCATATGAGCCCCATTTCCCTGCAACCTATGAGGGCTGATTATGAGTTTGGCACTGTTGCGCCGGCTTTTCCCCGGCACTGCTGCACCAAACCTGCACAAGAACCACCTGCCGTATTACGGGTTGAACTCGTGTACGGCTGACAGTTCTTCGCCTTTCCCACGGCGGTGACTGAAAAACAGGCACCGCAATGGGAACCGAGAAAAAGTTCCATCACGACATGGACGGTGACGCCCATGCCGTGCTGGAACTTTGGGGGAATACAGACAGGAGGGCACAACATTGTACCCCCTGAATGTATCCCCATGGCGGGGGGCTATGGGAGACCTGTAGGGCCCCCCTTTGTTCCTCCACTGCCACCTATTCATGGTGGGGCTCCCACCATGAAATGGCTGGTGGTGGCGTAACTTGTTATATGCTCACCGGGACTACGCCAGTTCTGCTGAGCATCTTACATTGTGGCGCAGCTGCACTAACGCCAGGGTACGCCTGTCCCCTGGCGCAGCTCATGGTCCTCTACCACCACAACAACTTTGAAAGTCGTAATACGGCGAACGGTGGACCGTCACCGCGAGTCTGGGGGTCGGAAGACTGCCAGACTCGAAATCAGGCCCTATATTCTTTTCTCAGGCCTAAGAAAGCGTAAGCTGGATCTTTCATATAACCCCCATTTCCCTGCAGCTGTACTTCTTTCCTCGGCTTAAATTAGTGGAGCCAGAGACAAAGACAAGTGCTGCTGTGAATATCTCGGTTGCGCTTAGTTAGAATCTTAAATCCCAGTAACCTTGTCCCTTATACGCTGAGCGGGCCTGCAAGACTCAGGCCGCCAGGTGTTGTGATTCTTGTAGAGTGGTCAAGAGTGACATGCTGAGGGTTTTGAGGAGAGAGAGGCAGAGGAGGAGGATGAAAGCATCCCCATGGTAAGAATGATGATGATAATAGCCAATCTGTAGTCAGAAAGTAACTCCTCACCCAATATGTAATGACAGCAGTTTCATCAAAATAGACATTGCCTTGCGTAGACTCCTTACACAAACAGAAGTAAATGGAAGCCCCTTTCTGTTTCCTTTTTGCATTCAAAAATCAAAGCAAACACTCCTTCTTTAGTTGTAGGCCCTCCTTTAGCATTCATGGCAATGCAGGGCTATCTGTATTGCCGCTGTCAGGAGCTTTGTCACATCTTTGAAATACCCCAGTTTTTCACTTTTGACCCTCTGGTTTTGGACCTCTACTCTAGCACGCGACTCTGAAAATGGAGTCTCATCCACTTTAATGTTTTACTGAAATATTTATGGGTTGCAACCTCCGTGCCCACCTTTTAAGATAGGTTCAGCTGCTGTGAACTGGTGGCTTCATGTAGGGTGCATTTGAAATGTGAACATATGTTGTTTAACTCATCCTAGCCCTGTGACGGATGGGACTCAGTCTAAATCACTGTAATTCAAGTGGGGATAAAAAGCACTCCATTCGAGTAAAGTGTATAATGTGTAATGTGTAATGTCTCTTTTTGTCCACTTTGTTTAAAATAGTGCTAAAACTGTAATTTTGGATTGTAACATGGCATAAGGATCAGAATTGTTGTCTTGTAAATATTTTCATGGATCCTGAATCCAAATCAATGGTTATGCTTTTTTTGATCATAGTGGGTTCCTTAATATAGTTATGTAATAGCATATTTGACTGTGGCAGCCTGTTAAAAATGGGTTTTCTGGTTGGCTAGGATATGCAACTAAGCCAGGCAGAATCCACCACTCTTGTCAGGGTAAGGGGATTACACATCTAAAATAACCCCTTCTCACCCACTTGGTAGCCTGGCACGAGCAGTCAGGCTCATCTCAGAGGCAATGTGTAAAGCATTTGTATATAAAAAACAGTAATACAGTGAAAAGACTACAAAAGGACACCACGCCAGTTGTAGAAAAATACCCAAAAATTATCTGTGTAAAACAAGACCCAAAACTATAAAAATCCAACATACAGTCATCCAAATACCAATAATGCAAAAATAGACTTTTGCACACAGCTCCTTGAAGTCGATAGTTCCGTCCAGGGTTATCACGGCGTTGTGGACAAACAAATCCAAAACTTCTGGCCGACCGAGGTGTCGCGGACAGCTACAGTGTCGGGGTCACCTGTAAAACAGAACCTTTGGAGATGAAGGGCGTCGGACCATGAGGTGAACTCCAGAGGAGCGGCGTCAGCAGGCATCGGTTCCAGAAGTCTGTGCAGGAGTCGTTGTGCCCTTGAAGTCACATGCGTTGCAGGTCAAACTCAGTGAGTTTGAAGTCAAGAGCGCCGGCGTCGGCAGGCGTCGTGGCTGCGGTGTGAAGCAGAGCAGTGCAATGTTTTGTTCCCTCAGGTCAAGATGCAGTCAGCGGCTCAGTGACGGTTGTCCGTCGGCATTGGTGAGACCAGGGCTGCGGTGCTAAGTGGTGCAGTGCTTGTTGCTGTGCTGACAGGTCACGGTGCAAGCAGCGTCGTCGTCGTTGCTGAAGTGTTGTCGTAGGTAGACCCAAGGCTGCGGTGCAAGACGGGGCAATGCAGTGTGCGAGGCCCACAGGTTGCGGTTCAGTCAGCGGTGTCGGTTGACGATCTGGAGTCGATGGCACTGGCATCGGCCAAGGCAGCGGTGTGGAATGGGGTGGTGCATCGAGTAACCTATGAGCAGTGCCTCCAAACCATGGGACAGGAAGCGGCGTCAATGTCAGCTTGGAGCGTTGTCATCGGTGAGACCAGTGCTGCAGTGCGAAGCGGGATGGTGCTCCATGTTCTCCACGAGCAGTGTCCTCAGGTCATGGTGCAGGCAGCGGCATCGGTGATGGCGTTGCGTCATTGTCAGGGATACTAGGGGGACAGTGTGAAGTGAGGCGGTGCGGAGTGCAGTGCCCACAGGTCACGGTGCAAGCAGCGGCTCTGTGGCCGTGTTGGACAGCATCATCGGTGAGACCAGGGTTGCGATGCAAAGTCCATAGGCGCCCTCTATGGTGCCTGCAGGTCATGGAGCCAGCAGCGGCATCGTTGATGGCGTCAGGTTACCTTTTTTCCTCTGTGGCAGCTGAAACATCCAGTTCCAGAAGCCGGGACCTAGAAGAAGTTTCCTGAGACTTCCAACAGGACATGTCACACACACCAATACATGTCCTACTTTTCACATACACTGCACCCTGCCCATGGTGGTAACTTGGGCCTACCTGAGGGGTGTTTTACATGTGAGAAAAAGGGAAGGTTTAAGGCCTGGCAAGTGGGTGCACTTGCTAGGTCAACATGGCAGTAAAACTGCACACAGACACTGCAGTAAAACCGCACACAGACACTGCAGTGGCAGGTCTGAGACACATTTCAAAGGCTGCCTGTGTGGGTGGCACAGTCAGTGCTACAGGCCCACTAGCAGCATTAGATTTACAGGCCCTGGGCACACACAGTGCACTGTACTAGGGTCCTTAGTAGTAAATGAAATAAACCAATCATGGAAACACCAATCCATAAACACAGTTTACTTGGAGAGCATATGCACTTTAGCACTAAATAGCAGTGGTAAAGTGCCCAGAGTCCTAAAACCAACACAAACAAGGTGAAAAACAGGAGGCCAAAAAGCAAAAAAGTCTGTTGGTGAACCTGCTTAAAAAGCCAAGTCTAACATAGCCCTAATGAAATTTGTGCTTTGAACTGCCTGGCTGAGTGAGCGTCTCCCCACATTTTCCCTGACTTTTTTAACATCTATGTTCGACCTTGAATTCTTCATATTCATTTCTTTGGCCTGGATTGTGTAACGTATGCTGATAACACTCTGTTTCGCTTCAACAATCGTACTGAAGATAGAAAAAAAAGGTGGTGACAGTGCTCAAACAAACTAGCTCGCACATCACAAATTCAGGAGAAGTATAAATAGAACAATCAAAGAGTAACATTTGCTCAAATGGACATACAGCACTATGTCACCAATCTAGTGTTTTAGCAAACATCAGAAAAAACGTTAAAATATTTATAACATGATAAACATTTCCAGAGCACCACACAATTCAAGTTTCATGGTCTGTCAATCCAACTCATCCAATAAATTGTCTTCAAGAAGGCAAGGAATTAGTAATCAATGAGTTAGAGTCCCAAGTCTGGAGAAACTGTGTAGATCTGTGATCCCAAGAGCTTTTTATTTCTGTTAATACTCAATCTGAATGGAATCCAGAACTGAAACAGTCGACATGTGTTTCGTCAATTGACGACTTTTTCAAGGCTCAAAACTCATAAGAAGACAGTACATTCCAAAAAACGCCTAACACGGATTATATTTATGGCACCATCGTCAGTGTGTTCACATCCACACTGCCGAAGGTGCCGTAAATATAATCCGTGACAATTAACGGCGTATCATAGCCCTTGAATGTACAACGTTTTTACTACGATGTTGTTCCTCTGATGTCAGATGCTACACAGAATTCGTCTGCAAGCAATTTGACTTATTTCTGAAAGACTATTTGAAACCAATTGCTTATTGTCCTCGGGGTAGCCGGACATGCTAAAGTCAAAACATTTCCGATGGAAGGCTCTTTTTGGAATGAACGCCGTCTTCTTATGAGTTTTGAGCCTTGAAAAAGTTGTCAATCGACTACTTGCCGAAATAACGATTAGCGAGGCGCTCTGAAGACAAAAGTGTCCGTGGTCATTTTCAAGCAGAAATTAGATGAAGTGAATAAGGCAATTAATGAATGTAAGTAATTCTTAACTCAAACAAATATTAAAAGATCTGAAGTAGTTTCCTTGGCAGGTGCTTTTCCTTATTCAACACCAGATTCCCAAACAAGAATCTCAGAACGAACGAACAGCTTTATGACAGAAAGTTCATCTGAGTCCAACGATAGTGACCATGAGTACAATAAGTGATGGGTTTCGGATAAGCAATCAGGGAGAGGAAAGAGATTTAGATGACCATACACCCCAATGCAATATCCATCATCATATTTTGGATGGAATCCGTACGCGCAGCATCCACATTTACCACCTCCACCAGTATCAGGCACCAGTTCCTTTTTTAGGAAGAAGCTGAGGCCTCAGGTTAGGACAAAAAAGAAAAGATAAAAAGGTTCAGTGGAATAACTAGCAACTGGTACCAGAGAAAGAGAATCATCTCGAACCCAGAACAGGGCTGGACTGGCCATAGCGGGCACCGGGTGTTTCCCCGCTGGGCCGCCAGGGAGCGGGCCGGTTTTGGGCCCCTGGGGGCCGTTTGTGTTACCGGGGCTGACAAGATTGGCCCCTTGTAACAAAATCAGCCGAAACCAGCCCTAGCAAACAGCTCGGCCGCACCCCCCTGCCCAACAGGGGGTGCCGGCCGAGCAGTTTGCCAGGGCCGGTTTTGGTTCCAAGTCCGGCCCTTACCCAGAACAATGCCTTCTTAGCATGTTTATAGCTGTGTGCTAATTCTTTAACTCTGCCCTATAGGCTAATTTATCGTCCTTACTTTTGATTGTTCTCCATTTATGTTCTAGAGAGTGTGAAAGATGCCTTCATATGTCAAAGATGCCAAAGACTTATTGAACCTTCTGGAACAAAACTTATTTGATCCAACATCTGAAATGATTTTAACAATGGATGTCACAGCTCTTTATACAAGCATCCTTCAAGAAGCATCACTAGAAGTATTAGCAGCCTTACTGAAAGCAAGTGAGTGGAATACAATCACTGCCGTAGATTTCATGTTGCAGTGTGCTCACATGGCTCTCACACAGAATTATTTCAAGTTCGAAGACCAATTCTACCTTCAAGTGCACAGAACTTCAATGGACATCACATTTTCCCTGATCATAATCTGTTTATAAATTCATAATTTCGAAAAAACTCTTATCTTGAACAACACAAATCCATACTTCGAAAACATCAGGATGTGGATTTAGGAATGTGGAATCTGACTGCATGGTTACCCCCACATTTTGCCTGATGTTTTGCTGGTTTTCGACTTAGTTTGACTGGGATCCTGTTAATCAGGACTCCAGTCTATCTGCTTTCTCTCTAAAATGGATTGCATGTACTTTAGGTACACCACAGATTGGATTCTGGGGTACCCTCATAAGTTCCTAGTATATGGTATCCTATATACCCAGGGCATAGGTATCCCAGAGGCCTCTCAGGGGCTGCAGCATGTATTATGCCACCCCTGGGAGACCATGCAAAATGACACAACAGGTCTGCTACAGCAGCCTGTGTAAGGTGGTGTATGCACCCCTTACTTAGATATAGGTTCACTATATCTATCCATATCACTGCACATATAAACCTATCAGTCATCCCTATGGCAGGCATTATCAATCCTGAAGGCAGGGTGCTGGGTTTTATGTGAGAGGGTGCCCATGCATGAGCAGAGCCCCTCTGCAGCCTTCGGAACCTTTATGCCGGGGTTATTTGTGATGCAGCCACACCATATACTCTTAAGTGCATTATAACCTCGCTGTAAATGCTAACTTTGGGATGGCTGCACGGAAACATGTTGTGTTTGGTGTCAAACACCTTGGAATCATACCCCCACACCAGTAACTGCTGTGGGAGTATTATCTCACCCTTCTAGAGGGAGAGACATGACAGCACCGGTATACCCGGGACCAGCTAACAGAGCCCTGGCATCACCAAATGGATGCTGCCAGCCACAGACATGAGTCTGCCCTCCTGCTGCTAGTTGAAACTCTGAAAGGGAAGGCCTGGACAATAGGTTTCCTATCACAGGGAGGTGTGACCACCTCCCAGACAGGCTTTAGTGTATTGGGGCTGAGTGGGTGCACCCCAAGAGTGCTTTGATGTCTGCACTGGGGGCACATTTGGTGTCCCTGTGCATAGTCCATCTCAAACCGGTTGCAGGGGCTAGCAGCCCCTGCTCTGGCGTGAAACTGGACAAAGGACATGGGTGTAGCCAACTCTCTGTCCTGACCCTCCCATAGGTGGGTCCCCAGATCTTGTCCCACCCCTTCCATGGGTATAAAGTAGGAACCCCTGGCTACAGGACTTTAGATTTACCTGGACGAAACTCTGCTACAGAATCCCAGAACTTCTTCTATCTACACAACGTTGGATGACCGAAGAATCTCCCTTGGTGTAAAGGAGTTACTCCCCTGCAAGGCAGGCACCAAAGACGCATCTGTCCGGTTTGCAACTAAGCAGCTCTTGAAAGACTCCAAAGAATTTGCAACACAGGAGGTGGGTTTACAAGCTTCCCCAAAGCCGATCCATGCTCTCAACAATCCTGAGATCCAAAGCCCTTGTGGGGACCATGCAACCTGAACCCCTGGACACCGTGCACATTTGCAGCAGCATTTGCTTCTTGGCGATCCCTGAGGCTGTGCTTTGAGCTACTTGTAGTACAGACGCCGAGCAGTGATTCCACCAAAGATTACTGGCCTACACTCCTCGAGTGACCCGTGGGCTGGTATTTTGTGATTCCTCTCGAGGTCCCATCGCGATCCCTTGTCTGTTGACTTGTGGGTCCCTGAGAAGGGTACTTTGACTTTCAATGGGCGTACCTGGTTGCTCCAGACATGTCCTGACTCTCCCTTGCTTGGGGAGTCCACAAGACCTTGCTAGTCCACACCAAAGCCATTTTACTCTCACCGCGTGGGTTGCCGTTGCCAAGGCTTGTTGGTCTCCAATCCGGACACCAACTCCCCAGCACTCGACATCCTTCCTGGGACAGCTCACCTGAAGACTGTGGTCATTGTCGACACCTCCTGGTCTCCGTGGCAGTGGAGTCAAGCTTCACCTCATCGCATCTTAAACACCCAACATCGGTGGGCATTCGTCTATCGTGTCCCTTGTCACTGGCAAGTGACCCAGACTCTGTCCCCTCTGCTTTCAGGTTCTTCACATCTTTGATCCAGGCTTGGATCACACTGGATACTTTTCCTTTCCACGGCAGCAGCACTTTGCAGCAACTCTCCATTGAAGACAGCGAAGATTCCCGACACCATTTGACACCATTTGACACCAATGCACCCTGCTTCCCTGGGTTAGGTAACACGAGTACTCCGGTGCTCACGTGGGTGCTGGCCTTAGAACCTTCTAAGTCTGAAAGGGTTTTCTCCAACTTCTCTCCTAAGTGTCCTTAATCTTTAAAATTCCAACCGCGACTTTCCCATAGGATTGTATGGAGCTCGCGGCTGTGTTCTCACACGGCACGCGTCCCCCTTGGGTGCCCTGTGTCACTACCTTGGGTGGTTCCTTGGGGTCCCAGCAATTCTACATGCTCCAGACACTGTGTCTAGTCAAGTTGTGGTTCATATACCACTTACTTAATATATGGTTTGGTCTCCCCCTGGGGCCCATTGTACATTGTGCTATTTACTGTCGTTTTAGAACTGTAATATTGTGTGCCTTGCTCTCTAATCTCATAAAGAGGTTAGTAGAGAGTGTTTAGAAATACATACATATATTTTATATATACCTTGTGTGGTTCTCCTTTCATTTGTTCATTCAGGAGGTTATAATCTGGTAAACCAAGCTGCTTTACATTCCTTCTAGGCTTAGCCTGAAGGCTGCTCTCCATAGCTACCACTAGGATAGCTTTCAATAAAGGTTGTCTTTAAACTAATAATCAATAGGAGTTGTTTGGACTGGTGCAAGGTGCCCACTATAACTAGTAGACAGCATATACCAGGCCAACTCCTCACATTGATGTGCATCGGTTGGGATTCAACCTTACTATTGCTTTGCCAGATAATCTCATTGAGTGACATACTGAAAACTATTATAGGTACATAGGTACATATAAATCAAGTTTAGAATACAGTGAGTACTACTGAACTTAGAGTTGTGTTTCAAGGGTTTAGCATACCCTTTCTACAACTCAAGAGAGTTTAGTAGTTCCCACTAGGTTAGGTAGGTGCAACACCTCACAACACTAGTATGTCTTCAAGAGCAGAAGCCAGTGGCTCCTTGCTGACTAAGTATGACCATCTCTCATTTCAGAAAGAGAGAAATATGTGTGCATCTAGTAAATTGAAGACAGGGAAGAACCCTAGGACACAACGCCTCATAGAGGCTTTGCTTATAGATGACCTCAGAAAGACCCCAGGGTCTGATGACGCAGGCAAGTTGGGTGGGGCAGCAGAAGATGACAGGACAGAAGTGAAAACATCCAGGACCTGGAATCTGAAGCTGACCAGGAGGATCAAGAGGATTCTAACCTGGACAATCCCATCCTTCCTGAAGGTGAAGGTGAGGAAGAAGGCATTAATGGCCCTCTCTTTACCCCACCTAGAAGGGTTAACAGTTTGCCAAGAAGGTCTAGATCTCCTTCTCAGGAATCTAATCATTCTGGTACATCTGTAGGGACCTCTGTTTCTAATAGGACCACTACCTCTCATAAAAGGGAGTCCTCTTATGTCAGGAAGTACAGACTGCTTGACTTTGAGAGAGCAAAGCTCAGAATCAAGAAAGAGCAGCTGACCTTAGACAGGGAATCCCTGGAGCTCCAGAGTGCTTCACAAAAGTTGGGGCTAGGGTCCCATGGTACCAGCAACAGTGTCCCTAGAGGTAGAGAACATACTCATGACCATAGGAACATGAACAAGATTGTCCCTCTCTACCAGAGTGGGGATGACATCCACAAACAGATAACTGCACTGAGAGGGCCTGTAAGGTACAGAGGGTCCCTCAGGAGCAGTGGGCAACAATCTTGTGGCTCTCCTTTGCAAACAAAGGTAGAGACAAGCTCCTCACTGTTAGAGAAGAGGGTGCTGATAATTACAAAGTCTTGAAGAGTGCACTGATTGATGGGTTTGGCCTAACCACTGAACAATACAGGTTAAGGTTCAGAGACCCCATATTGCCATGTCTGTGAGAAGCCTCGCCACTGGAAAACTGATCCCAGTTGCCCTAGATTTAGCAATAAGGAAAATGTCCCTCCAAGCAATACTACCACTCCAGCTGGTACTACAAGTAGTACTCCCCCAGTTGGTAGTAGTGCACCCAAAAAGTTAGGTGCATTCTCATGGGGAACAGAGGTGGACCATAATTTAGAAAGCTCCCCCTCACTGGCCTCCTCAGTCTGTGATGGTGGCATGGGATTTGCCACTTTTACTGTCAGCCCCAATTCCTTGGGCAAGTACAGACAGGAGCCAATAATCAATGGTCAAAAAGCGTTGGCATTCAGGGACACAGGGACTAGTGTCACTATGGTGACAGGGAAGCTAGTTATGTTATTGTTATGTTATAGGGGGTATTTATTAAGCGCACAGCTACTCCATAGAGTGTCCCGGCGCTATCCTGACCCCAGGACAGAAAAGCTATCACAAAACGAAACCACACTATTGCTGGAACAGCCAGGTCTTTAGGCCTCGCCTAAAGTTGAGGAGATCACATTCTTGTCGAAGGAAGAGAGGAAGGCTATTCCATAATCTTCCAGCTAACACTTGAAAAGAGCGGCCACCTTTATAAGAGCGTCGAAATTTAGGCACAATTGTCAGTTGTTGAGGTGATGAACGCAATGTTCTCGAGGGTTTATAGGGCTGGATTTTATTTCTGATATATGGGGCTCCGATATTGTTCCGGGCCTTAAAAGTTAAGACCAGAGATTTCAAATAAATCCTTTGTCTTACTGGAAGCCAATGCAGGGTGTTCAGATGGGAGGACATGTGAGCTCTGGTTCCAACAGAAAGTACAACCCTTGCTGCTGCATTTTGCACCACCTGCAAACAATTTAATTGATAATTTGGGAGGCCCAGATACAACACATTTACGTAATACAGCCTGGATATAATCAAGGCCTGGACCACGGTTTTCCTGTGCGAAATAGGAAGAAGCGGAAGGAAATTCCTCATCATTTTTAATAGTCCAAAACAGGTACCTGCAGTTAATTGCACCTGGAACTTCATGGTCATGTCAGTGTCAATCTTTACTCCTAGCTAGTCCCCCCTCAACAGTTTTTACCTGAGTTCAAGTACCAGGTGACCAACATTGATGGTATCAGAACAGATCATCCCATGGCCTTAGTCAATCTCAGCTGGGGAGGGGTCACTGGCCCAAAGAGAGTGGCAGTGTCCCCAAACTTGCCTGTAGATTGCCTGTTGGGTAATGATCTAGAAATTTCAGCCTGGGCTGAAGTTGAATACCAGGCCCATTTAAGAATGTTAGGCCTCCCTGAGAAAGTGGGGGGGGGGGCTGTGAGGGCCACAGCCCAACCCCAGGGAATTTTTGGAGTGATGTAGCCTGAAAGAATGGCCCACTCTCCTCCACAAGAGTTGAAGAAAAGTCTTCTTCCCCCCAGACTATAGGTAAGGGTCAGCCTCCTCAGGGAACTGATCCTACCCCTAGTGAAGGAACTGCCCCAGAGGTGATCAGGCCTGCCCTGGCAACACCCCTGATGGCAGGGGTCCCTTCCAAGGTGGTATTCAGTCTGGAGCAGGTAACCTGCCCCTCTCTACCCTACCTTGATCAGCCTAGGACGGCAGAGCTCAGGGAGATCAGTGGATCCCTAAAGGCCTCCTACCCAGAGGAACCCCCATTCAACAACTTAGGGTCACCCAGTCTAGTAGCCCTAGCCAGGTGAAAATTCCTCAACACACTGAGGGATCCCTCTTAACATTGAATAGGGACCACCCCCAGATGGACTCTGTTGGGCAAAGGCAAACCTGGGACCAAGTGATTCCAAACCTACCATGTCCCCCCAGTGTTGCAACCAAAGGGACCCAACCCCCAGCTGTAGGCAGCCAGAGGTTGACCCTTAGGGCCAGATAGAACTCCGTCATGGAAAGAAAGGCCTCCATGGTGGCCAGTGATATGAGGAAGCTGAGGCCAACATTATTAGGGCCTCACTTCTCTACTCAGACACCTCACCAGCCTTTTAGTTTGCCAAAACACCCTATAGTTAGAAATCCCAACTTTTGGAGACCATCCCATACCCTTAGGGGTAGGGACTGCCTAGTGGACCATAAGACAGGGGATATCCGTGCTAGTGCAGGATCTTTCTTATATGGCCACTTAGTCAATTAAGTCTAAACTGGCCAAGGTTAGCCCTATCTCCTTTCGTTTGGGGGGGGTGGGGTTGTGTAGGAAGGTGGAATCTGACTGCATGGTTACCCCCACTTTTTGCCTGGTGTTTTGCTGGTTTTCGACTTAGTTTAACTGGGATCCTGCTAATCAGGACATCAGTCTATCTGCTTTCTCCCAAAAATGGATTGCATGTACTTTAGGTACACCACAGATTGGATTCTGGGGTACCCTTATAAGTCCCTAGTAAATGGTATCCTATATACCCAAGGCATAGGTACACCACAGGGGCTGCAGCATGTATTATGCCACCCCCTGGGAGACCATGCAAAATGACACAACAGGTCTGCTACAGCAGCCTGTGTAAGGTGGTGTATGCACCCCTTACTTAGATATAGGTTCACTATAACTATCCATATCACTGCACATATAAACCTATCAGTCACCCCTATGGCAGACCTTATCAATCCTGAAGGCAGGGTGCTTTTTGTGAGAGGGTGACCATGCATGAGCAAAGCCCCTCTTCAGCCTTAAGAACCTTTCTTCCGGGGTTGTTTGTGATGCAGCCAAACCATATACTCTTAAGTGCATTATAACCTCGCGGTAAATGCTAATTTTGGAATGGGCACGGAAACATGTCGTGTTTGGTGTCAAACACCTTGGAATCATACCTCCATACCAGTGACTGGTGTGGGAGGTATGATTTCACCGGTACACCCGGTACCAGCTTCACAGACCCTGGCATCACAAAATAGATGCTGCCAGCCACAGGCACGAGTCTGTCCTCCTGCTGCTGGACGAAACTCCAGCAGGGGAGGCCTGGACAATAGGTTTCCTGTCACAGGGAGGTGTGACCACCTCCCAGACAGGCTTTAGTGTATTGGGGCTGGGTGGGTGCACTCCAAGAATGCTTTGATGTCTGCACTGGGGCCACATTTGGTGTCCCTGTGCATAGTCCATCTCAAACCGGTTGTAGGGGCTAGCAGCCCCTGCTCTGGCGTGAAACTGGACAAAGGACATGTGTGTAGCCAACCCTCTGTCCTGACCCTCCCATAGGTGGGTCCCCGGAGTTTGTCCTACCCCTTCCTTGGGTATAAAGTAGGAACCACTGGCTACAGGACTTTAGATTTACCTGGACGAAACACTGATACAGAATCCCAGAACTTCTACTATCTATACGGCATTGGATGACCGAAGAATCTCCCTTGGAGTAAAGGAATTACTCCCCTGCAAGGCAGGCACCAAAGACGCATCCATCCGGTTTGCAACTACGCAGCTCCTGAAGGACTCCGAAGACTTTGCAGCACAGGAGGTGGGTTCCCATGCTTCCCCGATGCCGATCCGTGCTCTCAGCAATCTTGAGATCCAAAGCCCTCGTTGGGACCGTGCAACCCGAACCTCTGGACACCGTGCACATCTGCAGCAGCATATGCTTCTTGGCAAACCCTGAGGCTGTGCTTTGGGCTACTTGTAGTCCAGACCCAGAGTAATGATTCCACTAAAGATTACTGGCCTACACTCCTCGAGTGACCCGCGAGCTGGTATTTAATGATTCCTCTTGAGGTCCCTTTGCGATCCCTTGTCTTGTCCGTCGACTTGTGGGTCCCTGAGAAGGGTACTTTGACTTTTAATGGGTTTACCTGGTTGCTCCAGACGTGCCCTGACTCTCCATTGCTTGGGGAGTCCACAGGACCTTGCTGGTCCACACCGAAGCCGTTTTACTCTCGCCTCGTGGGTTGCCGTTGCCAAGGCTTGTTGTTCTCCAATCCGGACACTGACCCCCCCAGCACTCGACATCCTTCGTGGGACAGCTCGCCTGCAGACTGTGGTCATCGTCGACGCCTCCTGGTCCACGTGGCAGTGGAGTCAAGCTTCACCTCTCTTTCAGGTTCTTCACATCTTCGATCCAGGCTTGGATCACACCGGACACTTTTCCTTTCCACGGCAGCAGCACTTTGCAGCAACTCTCCATTGAAGACAGCGAAGATTCCCGACACCATTTGAAACCTATGCACCCGGCTTCCGTGGGTTAGGTAACACGAGTACTCCGATGCTCACGTGGGTGCTGGCCTTAGAACCTTCTAAGTCTGAAAGGGTTTGCTCCAAGACCTCTCCTAAGTCTTTACAATTCCAACCGCGACTTTCCCATAGAATTGTACGGAGCTTGCGGCTGTGTTCTCACACTGCACGTGTCCCCCGTGGGTCCCCTGCGCCACTACCTTGGGTGGTTCCTTTGGGTCCCAGCGATCCTACGTGCTCTAGGCACTGTGTCTAGTCAAGTCGTGGTTCTTATGCCACTTTTTTAATATATGGTTTAGTCTCCCCTTGGGGCCCATTGTATATTGTGCTATTTACTGTCGTTTTAGAACTGTAATATTGTGTGCCTTGCTCTCTAATCTCATAAAGAGTTTAGTAGAGAGTGTTTAGAAATAAATATATATATTTTATATATACCTTGTGTGGTTCACCTTCATTTGGTCATCCAGGAGGTTATAATCTGGTAAACCAAGCTGCTTTACATTCCTTCGAGACTTAGCCTGAAGGCTGCGCTCCATAGCTACCACTAGGATATCTTTCAATAAAGGTTGTCTTTAACCTAATCATCAATAAGGGATGATTGGACTGGTGCAAGGTGCCCACTATAACTAGTGGACAGCATATACCAGGCCAACTTCTCACAGTGGAAATGCTACATCAATGACATTCTCATGATATACAAAGGGAGAGAGACAAAAGCACTGGATTTCAGCAAATGGATCAACACCAAGGATGAGTTCCTGAGGTTTACCATGACTCTTATTAAAACACACATATCCTTTCTGGTTCTATTCATACAACCATGGAATAATAGCCTCAAGTGTGAGGTATATTATAAATGAGGCTCCCGGTTCTATGGTATTTATTTTTGGGACATTTCCATCTGTATCTATCCATATTTATTATTTGCTAATTCTATCTGTATGTATTCTTATTCATTTTGGAAGTTGTGGAAAAATTAAGCTGAAATCAGTATATTTCCACATTTATTTAACCGATAAATATGCACTCATACTTTGATGCCTACTGGGTTTCATTACTGTAAACACCCACAGAAGATAAATCAATGCATTTATAACAAAATATGCACATTTCAGTGTTAATCTTCTGCATATCTACTGCTGTTAAAGCCTCTTTACTTAAATTCCTTTCTTTTTTAGCTCCCTTACCTATCAATCCACACAGTTACTGCCCTGGCAGTCATGTCAGACGATATTTAGATTTACCCAAAAAGCAACCCTACTTTTCCATTTTTATCTACATTTAAAAATAAATACAGACAAGAAGATGAATGTTTTCGGTCTGTATTTATCTGTATAAATCAGTAAAAACGGATAATAAGGAGCTTAGATTATAAACCAATGGACTGGAACAAATTGTTGAGGTATGACAGTTTTCACCTGAAATCTTTATGTGATAATCTCCCTATGGGACAATTCCTTAGGCTGAGAAGAAATTGAATAGATAAGGATGACTATAAAGTCGACGTGGATCTGTTAAACGTGAACCTCAAAGAGAAAATGTATCCAAGGAAAGTAATAAATAAAGCTATGAAATGACCCTTAAATAATCCACAGGACAGCTACTTCAAACCTTTGGACAGACTGAAACAGATCGTCTGATATATTTGTCTACATTTAGCACATATTCCAAACTGATGAAAAAGATAATAAATAATCATTGGAAGATCCTTATATCAGGCTGTCTTAAATTCTCAAAACCCATGTTATCTTTTAGATGCTGTCGTTCATTGAAGAACTCATTGGTCCACATAAGACCCAGAAAAAAGTCACGGGGATACAAGTTGAGAACAGCTTCGAATATTCCATCAATGGCGACACATTTCCCATGTGGCCACTGCACAATTTGACCTCCAACAAGAAAAGTTAAGGAACTTGATCTAGGCATAATAACCCTTTGGAAGTTGAAGCACCATACAAACTACGATTTCTTGACTGTCATCTATATGATCGTCTGTCCTTGTAATCTGAGATATATAGAAATGACTACCCATAAGATCCGGACAAGAATCAATGCCATTGGAGCACTATAAGGTGTAAAAAGACAGTCACTAAACTGATGAAATACTATTTTGACAATAAAGACTCAGAGAATTATTTGGAATGGTATGTAATTGTTAAGCTGCCCGGTAACTTGGGAAACTCAAAACTGTTCCAGTTAGAAAAACAATGGATATACACACTGAAGTGTTCAACAAGGGGACTAAACAATGAAATACAGTGGTCCCACTTACTAGGTGGACAAATATAGGGCACTGATTGGATGCAATGCATTCGAAGTAACTTGAGGTACTATGTAAAGAACTCCTTCAGGAACATTCAGAGAATTCGACAAACATTTCAGCCCTTATGAGCTTGTCTAATAAGTGAATTTATGAACCAGATCTGTATTTTGACAGAGCCCAGATATGAACAAGGTCACAACATAGAAATCAACCCAACTTATTAGTATTTTAAGGGAGCATAAAATCTTCGCATTAATACAAAATAATGTTGCTGGTTTAGAACAAACTCTTCTGCTTTTTTTAAATGATAACAATACATGGTGGGAATTGCATCAATCAGACATCCTATATTACCTTCAAATCATGGCAAACAATAGAAATATATACTAATGTGGATTACCACATTGCTATGACACTGTTAAAATCCTTCAAGTGATGAGATATGATGGAATGTTCTGAACAGGCGCTTCCCCGCTTATTTTGAATGATAAAAAAACAAAACAATGCTTTCTATGGCGGGAATTACATTGTCCAGAAACCTCGAGCCATGTTTTGCATCAGACCCGATTACATCGCAGGACGTGAGTAATTGGTGGACACAGTTGTTTGGAGACCGGCAGATAAGATCTCAATAGAGGTGTGCAGGCTGGCACATCTCCTTGATGAAGTAAGCGGGCAAGGGGGAGGCACCTTATTTTGCAACTCGCTGTTATGAGCTGGCCTCTGGCATTGATATGGTATAGATATGCACCTGCCTTGGCCTTCCGATCTCGACAACAAGTAATGTGATACACGAGATCGCTAATCTCTCTTAATACATGCCATACTTTCAGTATCAACTATACAAAAATTATTTATCTGATTTCGGTTCCTTCGTTTGTTCTGTGACTGGTAAATAGCAACCAGCATAGCTGTGCACGCTAGCACAACATCTTGATGAAGAAAGTAGTCAAGGGGGAGGCACGTTATTTTGCAACCCGCTTTTAGCGTGAGGATCTCTGCCCTTGAAATGGTACAAAGAGGCACCTGCCTTGGCCTTCTGATCTTAATAATTAGTAGAGGGATAAACGAGGAGACTACTTCTCTCTCTTAATGTATGTCATACTATGAACATTGACTATATAAAATATACCGGCTTGGGCCTTCCTATTATCAGTTACTATTAACAAAGTGGAAATGGGACTACATCTCATTTTTTCTCTGAAAGAACCTGATACTACTGATTGACATTACGGATTACCGCTCATATCATGAGGATGGGTCAGGATGCACATGTGATGTGGTTGAAAATAAAAACAAGGAGGAGTACAGCTTGAAATGTTGTGACTTGTGTAAAGGTCAGTTCCTTAGCTATCCAACCATGCCATTTAACCATCTATCTCTGATGAGCTGATTGCATCATTCACCCTTGGTCCCTATTTCTCACCAGTGTTTGACTACAGGGGAGTGCCACCCTGGGCTGACCAGTATTAACTTGGACAACTTAAGTTCAGTGTAAGCGTATGTGACACTAGTGCATGCATGTTTTTACACCGAAGCATGCCCACATGTGGAGTATGTTGCAGGATGGTTTTGAAGTTATTACAGTACTTTTTTTTAAACTGTTGCACTGACTTTGTTTCAACAGAGATTCAAATGGGGCTTGCTGCTGTTAATTTCAATAAATCAGTAGTTTCTACTGGAGCATCTACACAGTGGGGTAAGTTTCCTAAAAAATAAGACATTTATGATTTCCCTTTCCCTTTGTTTTAACTATTTTCCTCACAGGTTCATCTCTTTAAGTTTCAAAAGATACGTTTATTGAAGACATATCAAAAGAGAACATCAAAGTATCAAGTGTTAGAACATCAAAATACACTGCGAAAGGTCTCATTAATAGCATGTAGGCAGGTAATCACACAAGAAGAGAAAATGATGGCAGGAATAAAAGAGTAAAAACAGGCTCAATAATTGATAAATATACAACTATAACAAGATTAAGTTGAACCAAATAAAGATAACAATGATCACACAATCAAAAGGTTCAAGGGGGTTGAGTAACTTCTTGGATACGTTGTACTGGAGCAAAAGATCTTTTAGCACTATTATCCAAAAATTGTGTGATAGGAGACCATAGTTGTAATCTGTTTTTTGCAAGAGACATAGGAAATACAAAGGTCGTGCAAGTCTGTGGTTGTGACATACAGAATACCACCAAGCTAAATACGAGAGTTTGGAAGCATCTTTCCAGTTTTTTGTTATCTGCTGAAAAGCTGCTCCCAATAACAAGTCAATGATTTGCACTTGTGATTTCGTGTTGGTCCAACAAGTGGAGAGGCTACCTAGAAAAATATTTGCAGATGATAGGGGAATGTTATCACCAAAAATAATATTAATTAGTAACCAGACTTGTTTCCAAAACTGCAAAACCTGTGAGCACGAAAAAATTAAGTGATGAAGAGCTGCTGTGGAAGTGAGCAAGACCAACAATCATCAGGAATGTCAGGATGCATTTTATGCAAGGAAACTGGTGTTAACAATAGTCTGTTATAAAAAAAAAAGAGTTTGTGTAGCGCTAGCTACTCTGGAAGATTTTCTAATTTTCGTCCAAATTTTATCCCAAACAGAAATGGGCCACTGCGTACTCAGATCAGTTTCCCAAGAAAGCTCAATTTTTGTTTTGACTCTTGCCGTGTAGTGGATGAATAAGTAGGTGTAAAGAGTGGAGGCCTTGGGCAATCTACGAAGGATGCTAGACCAAGTACAGTCTGGTGATGGAGAGGGGGAAGGAAAGGATTTAAAATAAGAGTGAGAATCTAGTATAGCTGTGAGTAAAGCGAAACATTTGCGTGAAAATGAGGGAGGTATGTGAAAAAGGGAGCATGCCTTTGAAAAAGTGAGGAAAGTGTAATTCTCAAATAGTTGATGTACCCACAGAATACCCCTATCCCTCCAGGTTTTCCAGTAAATGGGTTTATTCTTAATGTAGATGAAGTTATTATGCCATATGGTGGAATTTAGAAATGTATCTTAAATCATGTGGCTCAAAGTGAAGAAGATTATTCAAACTTTTACAAGAATGTTTAATAATTGGTGTACATAACTTTTGTGGTTTTCTTGTGAAAGATAGGTATTCCTGAAAAGAAAAAGGGCAAAGAAAGGAACACTCTAGGTCAATCCATAAAGGTGAATCAGGAGAAGGGTCAGACAACTATTTGGATATATGTCTTAGTAAAAAGGCTTTATGATATTTGGGAAAATCAGGGAAGCGAACACCACCTTCAGCTTTCGGACGCGATAATTTAAGTATGGACATCCTAGGTTTTTTATTCAGCCATAGAAAGGAAGTAAGGATGGAGTTTATTTTATGGAACCATTTCGTTGGAATGGGTATTGGAAAATTAGAAATAAGATAAAGGATAATAGGAGTTAGCATCATTTTAATAGTGTCAAGACGTCCACACTATGAAAGATATAGAGGGTGCCATTTGGATGTGAGGGAGCTAAGCTTCTCAATACATTTATTGAAATTGTAAGGAATTGATGTTTTAATGGAGGAGGTGAACCATATACCAAGATATTTTATGTGAAGTGGGTTCCAAGTAAAATTAGAAATGGAAAAGTCATCCTTAAAAGTACATTTAGTTAAGGATAAGATTTTGCACTTGTCATTGTTTAATCTGTAACCTGAGACCGAGGAATATGATTGTACTTCATTTAAAAAGGCCGGTAGGGAAACATGAGTATGAGAAAGAAATAGGAGTACATCATCTGCATATGCAGCTAATTTAACTTTTAGAGAGTTTGAGGTGAAACACGTAATGGATTGATTTTGTCTTATTTTGGAAAAGAAAGGTTCTAAGACCAGGTTGAAAAGAAAGAGGGGTTAAAGGACAGCCTTGTCTCACTCCTCTGTGAAGAGTAAAGTAGGGGGAGGTGAGACTGTTGGCAAACATTGCAGCTTTAGGGTTCGAGTAGAGCAGGGAAATCAAAGAGATTATTTTTTTCGGGCCAAACCCAAACCATTTTAGTGTCTGAAAAATGAAAAGCCAATATACTCTGCCAAAAGCCTTCTCAGCATCAAGGGCAATAGCATCGAGGGACTTTGAAATATTTGGTGACTTGGAAATAATGCCAAAAAACAGACGGGTATTGTCAGTGATAGATCGACCTTTGACAACGCCCGTTTGTTCCTTACCTAAGAGTTGAGGGAGATGAGATTCCAATCGAAGAACCAACGATTTAGAGAAGATTTTTTTATCTATATTCACTAGGAAAATGGGTTGGTAATGTTTACAATAATGAAGATCCTTGCCTACCTTTGGGATAAGACAGATCAGGACCTTTAAAAAAGTGCCTGAGGAATTACTAAAAGCGAAAAAAGAGGAGATTAAATCATGCAATTTAGGTAAGATTACTTGGGCAAAATGCAGAAAGACATCAACAGTAAAACCGTCTGGGCCAAGGACCTTATCTTTCTTGAGGGTTTTAAGTGCATTGAGTTAATCAGTCTGAGACAGATCAGACTCTAGGAGGTCCAGATGTAAAGACGAAGTTGAGCATTTTTGGATTGAGGAGAGGTAAAGGGAAATGTCGTCGTCAGTGGGAGTGATCTCTGGTGTATAGAGTTATTCATAGAACCAAACAAATTCTTGTAGAATATCAGCGTCATTATATTTAGAAGTGTTAGTGTCCGCTATTATAGATTCTATGTGGAGTTTATTTTGTTTGGTCTTAAGATAATTGGCTAACAATTTACCAGATTTGTTTTTTCCTCCATAGAATTTGGCACTAGTCTTTCACAGAAATAAAGAGGCACTGTCGGTCATATCTTTATTGTATTGAATCTTAGCATTAATCAGATCACTTAGACACTGTTTCGACTTGGAGGTGTAATAGGTATGCTCTAATTTCTTAATCTTAGAGAGGAGTTCCATGTTAAAAGCCCAGGCTATTTTCTGTTTGTTTGAGGTATATCGAATAATAAAGTCACGTGCAGATGCCTTAAAGGCATCCCAAATTATATGAAAGGGCAGAGTGTCATTGCTATTTAAATGAAAGTATTCGTTAATAAAAGAAGTATTAAAGTGAGGGTCTAAAAGCAAGGAATTATGGAAGCGCCATCTCCTGGGATGATCAGAATGAGGCAAAATATCTAGCAGGATGGAAACAGGGGCATGATCGAAGATAAGTATGGGGCCTATATCAGCGGACAATAAAGATTGGGAGACGTTGTGTGACGTGAAAATATAATCAATTCTTGACGGGGTCTGGTGAGGTGAAGAGTAAATAGTAAACTCTTGCAGGGACGGATTACACAGTCTCCAGGTGTCAGATGAATATGCTTTATAGTCTGTGTGAAAGTCTTATGTGCTTTTGTTGGAATGAAAGAAACTTTGGTAAACAGCCATCTACCCTCATTGTCCCTTTCTTGTGAGAGGAGGGAAACATGCAATGATTTGTGAACTAAAGTGATAACTCCAATTCTCTTGAACATCACAGCCAGCCCTATCCAAATTCCTCACACCTGTCCTGGATGCCATCATCAGCTTGGTACCCCAGTACCTATACTTCCCCCACACTGCGCAGGAACAGCTAGAGACCAAGCAAGGATTCTACGCCATAGCTGGATTCCTGCACATGTTGAGGGCAATTGACTGCACACATGTCCTACTTGTGCTCCCTGCCGATACTGCACACAATTACCGCAACAGAAAGCACATGCATTCCATCAATGGTAAGTAGCAAATGAACACACCACACACCCCCAATCCACAATCATGCGACTCACAACTCTGGCAATGCACATGTTACAAACCCACATAAATCATGCGAAACAACATGCCCACCCACCAGACACGACAGCACAACTTACTGTGGCAACCTGGGCTAGCCATGTACATCAGCCACCAACGTCATGGCACATCTGCCACACACCAGCAGAATGTGGAGGTAGGTGGCAACCAGGCATGTGCGAAGGAGGCAAGTGACCAATGAATGAGAATGCACACATTGCCAAGTGTGGCGTGGATGTGCTGGACAGACTGCAGTATGCAGACCACAGACATAGCCATGTCGACATATAATGCTGGTGTTGGTAGTGTTGTGGACAGTGGATGCAACCATGTCACCCCAGCCAGTGGTTAAGATCATGTGTGGAGTGGGCTTGCCCGGCATATGCCAGGCTAGCGTATGGGGTGTGAATAAAAAGCACAGAGGTGTGGTTCTCTTCTGGAATGGCCAACGTGTCTGCCAGTGCGGCGCCTCTCACCCCGCCGTAAGATGACGCCATGTGCGGCCGTGCCTGCGATCCTGTGCGCCTGCTGCAGCCCAGGCCGCTGGTCCCTGAACCAGTCTCGTCTGCCCCTGCGCATCCAAGCCTCACTGCTCACCTGCCGACACCGGCGTGTCTCCAAGAGTGCCCACCACTTGCCTGTGCCAGCTCCAAGCCAGAGGCGCGTGACCTTGGCATCCTCCTCAGACCATTGCGGCCTCCGCGAGCTAGGCCCGCAGTACTCCTTTCTCGTTGACGCACTCCACCGGCATACACAGCGGACAAGTAGGTTACACATTTTGAACTGAGTCTTGATTACACAATGGCAGAGTACATATTTATGGCATTGTGTAAATCCCTATACTCCCTACGATGTGGTGCCACCAACTCTGTGCATAGCATTCCGACCACACGTGTCTGTGGGCCCTTGCGGACTTCTGCCCTAGGCCTACACACCGTTCCAGCAGGCCTCAGACAAATCCAATCCAGCTCGTCCCAGGCAGGACATGGCATCATCGCAGGGTGCACACCCGCTCAGCTCTGGTACCTCCACCTCCGTCAACCAGGAATCTTCTCCACATGCCATTTCAATGCCGTGTGTAAGAGATCCAGAAGGAGCTGGCTGCACAGCGGTTGCCCCGCACTGACCGCTGCCGCCGGCACACACTGCGGTCAAGTAGGACACACAATTGGAACTGAGTCATGATTTGTTCATTGCAGAGTTTGTGTCATTGTACACTGTACAGGCCATACCGCATTACATTGTGCTGTGTACAGCAGGCGCTACCTTGTCACCTCAGGCAGTGGGGTAGACCTGGGACATGTGGCTGTGTCGGACCCCCCTGTGAGCGTAAGTGAGTGGACCGGCGTACGGCAGTACCGCGTAGGGGAGTGGTAATTCGACACGTGGCTCTGGGCGTGGTGGAGTTTAGGCCTTGACAAGTGATCCGTGTGTCTCTGGTGTAGTGTCTGCGCCACCCGTCATGCAATGTACAATGTTGCTATGTAGCATGCTCACGGAGTGCGGCCTCGGCTGAGGGGTACATGAGGGTGCGCAAGTCTGCCCGGGGTCCGGGATCATACCTGCCAACTGTTGTGTGTGTCGCTATTTCCGCAGCGTAAGCCAAAGGTCTACCCTCAACCGCATGGCGAGTTCAGCCAGGCAGGAACTCTACATCTGTGTCCGCCCTGCCCTTACCATAGGCCTACACACACGTGGCCGCACAACTTCGACACACAACATCACCGTTTCGTTGTCAGGCTTGTGGACATGCGTAGACAGGCATGGCAATGGTGTGCCGTAGGGGTGCAAGTGCTGCAACTATGCTGCGCACTGTGGTGAATTGGCTCGGGGGAGGGTGGAGCAGCAGTGAGGCTACGTAATACACATTGATGCCGCTCATTTGCAACAAGCAGTACATGTCATACAGGAATCACAAAGTCACACATATCACACACCAATGAACCAGTGAGCCTGCCAACACATCATGCAGAACCAACTATTGACTCATGTCTCTGCACTGTCACAGGTGACCAAGGATATGCACTCTGCGCTTGGATGATGACACCCCTCCGAGCCCCGAACACACAGGCACAGAGGCAGTACAATGCGGCCCACAAATGCACCAGGGGCATCGTGGAATGCACATTTGGCATGTTGAAGTCACGTTTCAGGTGCCTGGACGTCACAGGTGGAAGGCTCCTGTACAGCCCAGAAATTGTGTGCAAGATGATCGTTGCATGTTGTGTGTTGCACAACATATGTGTACGCAGCAAGGCACCATGGATACCAGTTCCAGAAGCACCAGACGATGATGATGAAGATGAGGCAGGTGGACCACACCCCACTGCAGGCGCAGCAGGAATAGCCCGCAGGGACACCATCATTGCAAATCTTTTCAGATGAGCACGTCACATTGTGACAGTCCTTGGCAATCATGGGACAGTACAAAATAACCACAGGCACAGCATGTGCAAATAAATGCATTACAAAATGACATCCCCTAAGTGCATGTCACTCATATGTACAGGCACATCACTCAGACAAGTGTGAGTGCGACATGTATTGCTAACGATGTTATGATTTGTTCATGGATGGTGGGTGTCACCTCTGTGCAGAGAGGCTGTTTAGGGTGTCACGTATTCGAACTGTCAGTTCTGTGTGTCACAGTCAGTAGGGTATCCCACTCTTTGGCCTTTCACATGTGTCCAAGAACATTCCATTTTGGATGTCATTTGTGACCATCAGCTGACAACAGGGCTCCTTTTGGGGTCAGTTATGTACCACCATGATGGAGGGATGCCCCCTGTGATTCAAGTCCCACAACATGGGCAACATGTACGTAAGCGGGAGTCACTGTCCCTACATTCGTCCGCGCTTTCATAATTGATTGATCATGGGCGTGGCACGTCTGTGTGCAGGAGGGGTTGCTTGTCCCCCTGCAATGTGAAGGGGGGATGCGGTTTCACAGTGTGTTCCATGCATGTGTCTGCATTGGCGCAGTTTACATGCAGACTGCATGTCAATGTACATTGTGACTGTGAGGAGATGCCTATGTGATGCGGGACAATGTTCATTTGTTCTACGTCACGGTTGTGGGGTTGTGCTCGTACATTGTCATCTCACCGTTTTTGTACTCTGCTTTATGGTGCATTTTCCCGCATGACGCATGGGGATTGCAGGCCTATTGCTGGTTATCGCTGATTTTTGTATCACGATTGGCCTCATCGCTACTATTTTCACGTTCGTGTTTTGCATTTTTGCGGTGTCGCATTACTTTTACCGCGGTCATTTGATGCGTTATCGTGGGACTATGGCATGGTTCCACCTGCTTGAGAATACCACGTTAACATGGAGTTAATTTCCCGCAATAGACTGCGATGTGAAGAGTTGCGTTAAGCTGATTTTGCGGTAGTTATCACACGGTCTTGAGAATATCCCCCTTAGACTTTTGGGCCTTCTCCAGCACCAGTCCCATAACTTATCTCAAGACTTGTGTAGACTGGACGTGGTAAGGGACCTTAAGGAGGTGACCCTGTCGACCTGTGTTGGTCTGGCCCTGCTGTAGTACCTTGAGGAGTGGACAATCTGGATCCCTGTGTTGTGTCACCCTCCAAGTGGCTCAATATCTGGGTGGCTGGGGAATGTAGGAAAGGAGAAGAGTGTGTTGTGGAGGCCTTGTGAGATACGTCTGAGGAGCAGAAGACCATCGGGTCAGGAGATCATGGTGGGTGAGCAAGAGATTAAGCCCAGAGCCCTGACAACTAAGCTGTTTTGCCAGGAGACAGAAGCAGATACGCCAGTGCCTGGGGGGAGGGGGGGGGGGGGTTATGGTATCCCTGAAGAAATCCTGGCGACAGGGACCCCTTACTACTAAGTCTGATGGCTGATACTGGCCCAATGGATCAGGATGTTCTGAACCTGGGCCTGGAATACTGAGTATTTTACTGTTTGCTGATAGACGGCTTGTGTTTTTAGTCCAGTGGCATCTCAAAATCATCACCACCATCAAACGCAGTGATTTTGCAGGCTGAGAGGGTCAAAGCCAAAGAAAATTCTGCATGCAATTGCTTGTTGATAAGTGCTATGTTTTTCGGTTGTTGGTTCTCCCGTACCTACTGGGCTATCCTATGCATTCCGGAATATTAACCCTTTGAGTTGACGGAAAACACGTCATAACATGGCTGTTCCTGGGTCTCCCCAGTGCGCCCTGTCAGCGTTAGTCCTTCAGGGCACCAGAAGCACTGACCAGATTTTTTTGCTGCTCGGCAACACTGAAGATGACAGAGTGGACAGACAGTGATAGCAGGAAAAGCTAGCTCCTCAGCTTGAACAAAGAAGCTGCGAGGGAGTGGCGTGTAGTACCTACTGATCCATAAGGTCTGTGCCTTTATTTGACAACATAACCAAGGGGGCTTGGTGCTTGGACTGATTCCGGACACTGCGCAGGATTTGTTGGCCTATAAACCAGTTAGCGCACAGTGCCACTGTAAGCCCCCCTGGCCTTACCAGGAAGCAAATGGTTTCTGGCAAACACTGAACATGACAACCCTGACCCTTCAGGGATTGTGGAAACAGTAAAGAGCCTTTCGCTCAGTCACTCGTGCTCACTTATTCTCAGAGAAGTATATAGTGAATACACAGTGGGACTTTTCAATAGGTTTATTGAGCCAGCATTATTTTTATATAAAATACATGTGCTGCAATGATTAATAGACAGATAAAAGTAATTACAAGCACCAAAAGCATAAATAGTAGATATCATTCTCCCATGGTGCTAAAACAGTATATATCTGCAGGCATATAAAACAAGGCAGTAATCGTGAGTACTCCCACAATGCAAACTCTACTCTAAGTGTACCTAGAGTGTGGGTAGGTGAAGAGCCAAGAATCCCCCCAAGGGATGATCCAACTCCATTACCTGATGGGAGAGAATTAAGGAACCTGTCTTGGTCACTAACTGGGCACCCCTCACGACATGTCAGACTGCTGTGTGGTAAAGACTCAGTTTGTAGGCACCCTCGGTGTCAGCTAAAGTGCCTCCCCTATCAATCTATCGGGATGCTCATCTTTTATACTAGAAAGCAGTCTTGCGATGTTAATGCAGATGATTGATGTTATGGATATGTAGATATCCCTGTCGCCCAATGGATGAAGATAGAGTTGACATTTGTACATAGTGGGAAAAGAGACCTTGTACATGATGCTCAGGACATTGTGATAATGTTGTGCAAAGCTAGATGTGTAAACAAGTTTAGTTTCAGGGAAACAAATCCAACATTGTTGCACATACAAATATGTGCAAAAGTTCACGCCTGAAATGTTATTGTGAGAACAATGTAGGAAATAAGCAGCTTTGCTACATGAGCCTAACTCGGGAAAATAACAGGATGGTCACTATTGTCAGGTCACTCGATTTTGTACATTGTCCTCCACTTTTTTGCCATGTCAGTATGTGCGCCATAGCTTCAAATTCTGAGAGGGAGAGTGGAGTAAACATGCACAATCTGTGCATGCCTTGTCCAATTTACCAAGCTGGCATTATGGTTATTTAGAGAGTTGACAGCAGTAGCGGGCCGTGGAGGGAGTTCCGTGGGGCGGTGATGCGGGGCGGGGGAGGGGCAGGGGCAGGGTGGGGGAATGTAAACACCGGAATATGGATAACAGGAGGTAAGTACACATTTAAATAAATAAAACGAATTCCTTTGCGCGCGCTGCATCGCAAAATGCGATGCAGAGCGCGCAACGAAATTCGTTTTATTTATTTAAATGTGTACTTACCTCCGTTCATCCATACTCCGGTGTTTACATTTCTCCACCCTGCCTCTCCCCCGCCCCGCCTCACCGCCCCACAGAACTCCCTCCACGGACTGCTACTGGTTGACAGGCAGTGTTCAGTTTGAGAAGAGGTGCTCCTTTGCAGCCAAGTGGGCCTTATAGCTCTCCAGCAGAGTGCTGAATGTTAGTGTGAATGTCCAGTATTTGTAAACGTCCAATATTTGTAAAGCGTGAACAATTACCCAAAGGTGTCAAGGCGCTGGGGGCCGTTGGGAAGATTAAGCAAGCTATTGCCCAGAGTCACATGGTGCTGGGTTGTTCTGTCACCAGCACCGGGGATCGAACCGTGAGCCCCCGGACACCGGAGTCAGTTGCCCTGACTGCTGTGTCACACCTCTTCCACTAGCTTACTAATAGCAAGGCCCATGCACCTCCAGTCACAATGTATGTGTGACTGCCAGCCTAGCGAATGCAGGTAATTTGACTGTGAGGGAGCTGTGTAGCCAGAGGATCCATGGGGTATTGGTGGAGGAGGAGGAGGAGGAGGAGGAGAAAGCTAAATCGGACCCACGGGGACAGTAGGCATGAATGAATTAAAAAAAAACTCTCCAATGCTATGCTTGCCACTAGGTTGTAATAGGAAATTGTTCCATTGCTGCAATTGACTTGTTCTTAAGAAGTTTGGGGCTGTTTTTGCGATAAAAGAACACCAACCCTTTATCCACATCAGATGGCAAGCTTTATTATCGGAGTAGCTCATAACCTGCAACAGATCTTTTTTTCACCAAGAACTCTTTTTTTATGAGTGTTTTTTGTATGTTGTAGTAGTAGTAGTAGTAAATGTTTATTGATTCGGTTAATTAAAAATGTTACGAATAAAAGGAATATAAAAAATACCTAAAAAACTATTTTAAAAAAAGAGATACAAGTACATTAAAACTATTAAATTGTAGACGGTAAAAAGATCAGCCTGTTATTCTTAAAAGTTAATTCTGTTATAAATTATCTGTATATATTTGAGAATCCAGGCTTGTTTTTTTATATGTGTGAGTCCTTTTGCATTCTTTACTTTTGTTTGGCCAAAATATTGTTTGTGGGATCTCTGGGAATTCAAATTGCAGCAGGTGGGGAAAAACGTGTTACCAACGTGTTTCTGTCCTTTCTTTTCTGACCTTTGATGTTAAGTCTTTAGGTCCTAAAATGACCCTCAGTTCTTATCTATTTCCTATTCCCTAACCCCTGAATGATGTAGTGGTATAGAAAATGACAATGTCGAGCATATACAGGAATGTCTTGTGCCTTGGATATTTTCAGGTATGATTAAACCACAGGGTCAGTAATCTGATTTTCAAATTTACGACTGGGGAGATCTGTAGGCTACTTCGATCCCCTATTAAAGATGTTCTTAGGGAAGTGCCATTCATACCTGTTTGCTGAATACTTTTCTTAGTTTGCTAGCCTAATGCGACTAGAGTGAGGCCGTTTAATGAGTCTATTTACTTTAGGGGAAAGGTGCATGTATTCTCTACCCCTTTAGGTGCATTCGCTACGTTAAGCCATGGACTTCATTTAGGGGTCGCCAGGGGTCGCAGCTGCGACCCCTGGCTTCTCCCTTACGACCACTAGTCCCTGCCCTTGAGACTCCTGGCCTCAGAGGAACTAGGGGCTGCACATTAGATATAGACAGCGGCGGCTCCTTCATTAGGGTGGAGGAGCGTCGCCCCACTGCTTTCTCGCACTGCGAGAACCAGAAACATAAAATGGTATTTTAAATACCATTTCATGTTTCTGCTTCTCCTGCTGCAAGAAAGCAGAACGGTATGCCTGGTTGGGGGGTGGGTGGGAGAGAGGGTATGCCTGGTTGTGGGCGGACGGGTTCTGGGAGGAGTGGCTTGCCCAATGTTATGCGGCTGTCCGCGGCCCCCACAGGGGGCCATTCCAACGGGTGGCCCTTTAGTGCCATTCGGGCACAAACGCCACCCTACTGGCCAAGGGTTGGACTCAGGAAGGAGTCCTTCGCCTAGGTGCGCTAGGCGCGTCACTTCCGGTGGACAAAGGTTGGGGGAGGGTACTTATATCTCCCCCCACCTCTCTGGTGTCCTCTTTGCGCCAGACACAGAGCGGCTCCCTAGTGCTCGGGTTTGTGCGCCAGCAGCCGTGCAAGCCCCGGCAGGTGGGGGGGCCCTTAGCAATGGAACTGGATTTGGCCCAACAGCTGGCCTGGGGCATAGACCAGTCGGGCATTGGAAGGTGCCCCCAGCTCGGCGACATATGCAGTAGTGGGGAAGGGAGAGCGAGCGAGCGAGCATGGCACATTGCAATCATGATGCTCTTAACCTACGCACCACGGTTAGCAATGTGTCCCATCTGCATAATCGTGTTATTGTTCGGCGGGCGACCTTCTTGCCCGGGGAGCCCATTTTGCCTGCGGGGATGTTTTCCTCGTGGTTGGGTTCATAGTGTGATCAGAAATACAATATTCGTTTGGTGCTACAACCTAGCAAGCCTTCCCTCCACCTTGCTATCTTGAATAGACATTATACTCGAAGAAATGTTCGATAGTGTTTATGAACTCCACAACACCTTTCATCACTGAATACCCCTTCATAGTGTTCTGTCGACTACCTTGTTCTGAAATGTGCAGGGGGTAGCTGGCATGGGTAGGTTGGATATGCACCGTATCATTGTTTGATTTTGCTCGCAAGAAAGTGTCATTCATTGTCTTTTGAATGTCACTCACAGTTGCACTGAAATGATGGAAATGTCACACATAGCAATCTGAAACCTTGGCAGCTATGGATGGGGCGGCTAGCTCTCGGTTGGCTATGCAAATGAGCTATAATTGTGGCTTATTTCATTTTATGCAAATAGAAGCACTGATTAGCCAATAGATGGGCTTGTTGTAGGTAGTGCTCCTTTTTTTAGTAAATATAGGGTTGCAATGACATGTGCTGAATATGTAATGTAACTGGTGCTCATGTATAGCGTTTCAATACCTTTGCATTCACATACATGTTACATTTATATAATTAATAATGTAATTCTCAATGCACGTTAGATTAACGCTATGCATGGCGGATCGTTCAGGCTTTCCAGGGAGCGGAATACCTAGTAAATGCGCGGTGTGCTGGTGGCCGGTCTGAATGTCATAGTCATTGCCTGAGCAAGCTAGGTAGCCCTGCAGATTAGTTTTAACTCATAAACAATCCTTGAAGCTTGCTCAGGGCTCCCTCAGCTCTGTTGGTGTCTTTTATATTGTCCACGTCCTGCTGGAGCTCTTCACGCGGTGTCCGGGACCAGGTGGAAGGTGTACACATCGCCTTCAGCACCATGCTAAGAAAAGATTTAAGCGTTGAGGGTGATATAATGTGCTCTGGTCTTTCTGAGGGGCTCCATAGGGTAGGATGACTCAGCGGCAAGGAACAGCTAGGGTAGTTTACGTGTGCATTATCGACCATGAACCCAAGTATGCATCGGGGGGCTCTGCTCACACTAAAGTGGGCCGAGATCACACAAAGCATAGGATGAGAGTGCGGTGTCAGTCATATTGGCGATTTATGAGAATATGCCAGAGGTAGCGACTATGACATCACAGACTTGATTTCATTTTTCCATTGCGGGGCGTCTGCCTAGGCAGTAACCGAACAGGGTGCGCTGGGTGGGGCAAAACAGTATATCAGTTTGGGGTTGATTATTGGTGCGTTACACCAATTTGTACGGCCAGAGTGCCATAAAGTGGGAAGGCCACTTGGGGGCAGTGTTTCTCACTTTGGCTGCACATGAATGAATAATGTCTTCATTCACTAATACCAATAATGGGCATTGCTCTATCCTTCTCAGCAAGGTAGACCATAGCGGTTTGATAAGTCCTTTGACTTTGATGAGCGATTCATTCAATGCTTTTCTTTCAAATAACTATTCTCGCCAATTTTAATTCAGTAGTTTGGATGGCGCCTATGTCTCGAATCCATCAATATTTCTTTGACGATCTGGTGACTCCCATTTTAGGGGATGTCCATGGTTCTTTGCGTGGTTAATTAATGTTTACAGTACACAAAGACACCCGTTGGTTACGGCCTCATGCTCCCATTGCTTCACCCTTGGTTTGGTCGTACCATAAGGGGGGCAGTCACTTACGTACAAACCGTCGGTTGGCTACGTTAGAATGACTTTACACTCCTGAGCTATAGGACATTGGCCCAATTGACCTAGTGAGTTATGTACTCCCTGTGATGTCTTCATGAGTTTTGGTAGCACAGGGTAATAGGGGCAGATGGTACCAAGTCTCTCTTGTATGGACGATACGAAGGGTAATTAAAATAAACTGGTATAGAGTCTCTTCTGTAGTGTGCCACTGTGGGAGTGCAGTTGGCACATTAAATTTACACTGCCTCTTGGAAAAGCCAAAGTCTCTGCCTAGCCACCTAGGGGCATCTGATGCAAGGGGATCTGTTAGATTAGAGCCCTACTCAGAGGTACTGCCTTAATTGCTTGGAGGTCTGTTGGCACCGCCTTTCAATGGAAGCCATTGTCAAGCGGGCTGCTCCGAGCAGAGCATTTGCAGGCGTAAGTAACAGTATCAGCTGCCAGTTCAAATGTGCATCTTTCACTAATTTACTCAGATAACTGGGACAGGAAGTAAGGCGGACTGTTTAATTCTTGTTTCTACCTGCATTGGCACATCTTGTCAGTTGTGATTGTCAAAGGGATTGCACTTAAGCCAGGTAATGTTAGCAACCATCCACACCAAGTCGATTTTTTAAGGTCACGCAGCCCAGCAGTAGGCCCTTGTGGTTGTCAGTGCCATTAATTACTAAATTGAACTGAACAGGAGGCATGTCCGTGGGTTACACCAGCAGAAGTTTGGGGAGAGCTAGACTCCACCCATGGTCAAGGTATAGGTTTAAGCAGTTGGAGTGCTACTCTTAGTTGACCAGGGGTTCGATGCTACACAAGGGCATCGCTGTGTTGCGGCCACAGCACGGGCATTGGGTGTTTCCCAGGGGGCAGCAAGTGAAGGCAAGGCTCTTTCCAAATCTGGCACCAGAACACAAGGTAGTCAGGGCCAACTTGTCTGTTGGGGGGTTTTGTGTAGGCACCTGTGTAGTTGTCACTCCACGAAGGGGTGAGTTGTCTCCAATAGTGGGCACAATACATATATGTGTGTCTCTGGCCTTACAGCTGTGTGGAGCCTGTCTCATTTAGAGGTACACCCAGGTGAAAATTGTGTATTTAAGGTTTGCATGACCAATACGGTTTGTGGTATCTCCTAGCGGACCCACTGAAGATGTACTGCAGCTAAACAGGAAACTGGAAATATTGGTTTCCATCACTTTGGCAGGTTTAAAGCATTCAGGGTCGGAGATGGATAGGTACTGTGCAGATGTGATCCAACGGCAGTTAGGCAAGCGGGGTGCGCTGCATAAGTGTAATTGCACGAAAGGGTGAGGTGTCTCCAATAGTGGGTACAAGACATATATAGTTTCAAACCAGCTTTGATACCATTAAGGTGTTCACCAGGGTTTAGCAATCAAAGGGGTTTGTGCAACCATCTGGTCAACGGGAGAAGTAAGTGCACCCCAGATCCAAAGGTAGGTGACATGTTCCTGCAGTTAAGCTCAAATGCCCGCCCGGTTAGCTATGGTAGCCTCGCTGGGTGGTGACGCTGTCAGCCAACCTTGTGTGCTGCCGTCCCAAGAAATGGGGAAACAAGGTGTCAAGCAAAAAAGGCTACTATGTAAAAGAACATTTGGCACGCACAGTGATCAACAATGATTAAAATTTAATGGAGCAGGTAATTTTCCATCTATGTGGTTGCCCAAGGGTGGGCAGTGTGAACGCCCTTGACCCCCTTTTCAGGAATATTCTAGGAGGGAGGTTAGGTAGGACTTAGTCAATCCTTAATGTTAGGCACCATATCGCTCAGTGCGCACTGTATTAAATCAGACAGATTCTCTTAGCTGGTATGCCTAGGGGGTTTCACCACAGAGGGAGCTGAGCTGGCGGAATTCCCTTAAGGAATAAGAGATGCATGGGAAGGGCAGGTGGGCACCCTTGCTCATTGTCACATACTTCTAGTTATGAACATTCCTGTGCGTCATGATTTAGAAAGCAAAGGTTAAGGATAATCCTCTTCGCCCGAATAGCCTAGTAGGCAGACGGGGTGGGAGGGGTTACCTAACAAGTGGGCTGCTGTCCCATAGATGGGGGACTCAGGGGTTCAGGCACACACAGTACCAGCTGATCCAGGCTAACGTCAAGAGCTATTGTGATATAGATGGGGTTCATCCATCACCAGTAGGGAGGGATCTCCTCCCTTAAATTTGCAGGAGGCCTGGAAATGAGTGGTTGCATGTGTGAAATGTGCTGTTTTGGTGAGATCAGCAACTCCATGGGTCAATGTGAACTCTGGTGGTCTGAGATGATCCCCGCAGAGGTGTCAGAGAGCTAAGTCAGAGGAGGCCGTTGAACATCCCTGTAAGAGGGAAATGTTCATGGCGTACGTTCGCAGACCAGAGACATGAGCTGATTCAGGCTAATGTTAAAGGCTACTTTGCTAAAGATGGGGTCCATTGCCACCATTGCCATCCAGGCGTACGCCTAGGTTAGGTTGACAAACATGGGTTGCATTTGTCACAGGTGGGCATGGACACTTTCCACTAGACATGCACGAGGCCCTAGAAAACAGGTTTCAGGTCAGAAATGAGCTGTTTTGGTGGGGGGGCTCTGGCGGCGACGGGGGCCACCTCCAGAGCTATGGCGGAGTTACAAGGCGATCTGGAAGCAGTCGGGTACAGTAAGGGTACCTCTGCGGCAGACGGGTACAGTAAGGGTACCTCTGCACGGCACAGTAGGGTTGCCAGAGCCAAAGACCAGGAGCCTCAGGGCAGGTTCCTGGAAAACCGCGACGGCGCCCCGTTAGTCCTTCGGGCGGTTGGGGGCCTGACCAACCGGGGGTTTGCCCTGCTACTCTCCGCCCTGAAAAGGGCATGAGTAATAAGAGACCAATGTCTCACGTGATCCGGAGAAGGAGGATCACAAAAAGGTGTAGCACTGATTGGGTGTCCCACAGTGCTGGCTCATCAGGCGGGCGGGGCAGCATAGGTTGGTACAGCTGCCTGCCCTTGGATCGCCCATAAGATAACCCACCATATTGCATACTTTTCTATGGAATAAACCTGCAGCAATATCTCCCATAACAAAAGTGGTCTTGTGTATTTATTTATTCATACAATAGAAATGAGGGTAGAGGCTATAAAAGACCGCACCTGACAATGAAATGTGTCCTAGAGATCACATGAAGTGCAAAGAACCAAAGAGTACTCCCCTCTATGCTCCTTAACTAGGAAACTAATCCTATGACAACATTATACACAAAAAGGTTCAGCACTATTCAAAGAGTTGTAGCAGTTAGCATCAATGTTCAAGAGATAGTGGGCACACAATAAAAAATGTCCAGATTCCTGATGTGGATTTCTTAAAGGATTTTCTCTTTATTATATTTTTTCTTTAGAACAGAAGCCCATAGCCGACGCGTTTCGTCTCATGCAGAGACTTCTTCAGGGCTTCACAAAGTATCAAAAGAATGTATTCAGACAGACGCTGTTGATTTCAACCATGTATTAGGGAATCCCAGTTTCCATAGACCTTTATATGATGAACAATATCAGCAATGGCTTGGTAGCCCGTCGCATACGTGTTCCACAGTTACAGATTTGAAACCCTGTGAAGCTCTGAAGAAGTCTTTGCATGAGATGAAACGCATCAGCTATGGTCTTCTGTTCTAAAGAAAAAGCTAAAACTTTCCGCTTATGTGGACGACATCCTTTATTACATGAGTTTGACTCCTTTTCACAGGTTTCTGGTTAAAAAATCAATTTAGACAAAACAGAAATTCTCCCCTTCACAACATTTTGTCTTCCCCACTCCTTTTCCTCCAATGATTTTGCCTGAAATAGTTCCAAATCAAATATTTAGGTATATGGTTTTCCAATACCATTACTTCTTCAATTAGATCAAATATGTCTGCAGTTTTATCCCGAATTGATAAATTACTATCTTCTTGGAACCCCCTTTTTCTTTCTTGGTGGGGCCGGTTAGATTCAATTAAAATGATGATTACCCCTATTTTAATTTATACGCTCTCCATGCTCCCCATTCATATTCCTGCCCTTTACTTTAAACGAATATATATATATTTTTTTTCTTTGGAAAAATAAGAAAGCTGGAATTGCCTTATCTTTTCTTCGCAAGACTAAGTCTAATGGTGGTGTGAACTTCCCAGATTTTCGTCTCTATCACAAATCTTTTTTCCTTTGACAGGCCTCGAAATGGCTCTTATCTGATTCTTCTCCCTTTACTCCCCTCTGGCTCTCCATTGAACAAACTGTATTATTACCTGTTTCTCTAAAGGAAATTATAGCTTTTTCTGCTAAAACTCCTCATACCTCCCTCCCCTTATTTAGGCACACTTGTTCTCTTTTGAAACCTTTGGTGCAACCCAATCCCGTCTCTCGGGAATCCTTCTTAGATTCTCCTATTTGGCATAACTCTCTTATTCTTCTTAATAATAGACCCCTCTTTTGGAAAGCATGGAGATCAAAAGGTATCATTTGGGTTAAACACCTTTTCAACGGACTTTCACCATGTTCTTTTTCCCAATTTCAAGCCTTATTCAATTGTCCCCGTTCCTTTTTACAGAAGTTTACTATTCTCATGGCAATTATTCTGGATGTTTACTATTCTCTTCCCCCCTCATCTATCACTGACGTCCAAAACGCTCTTCTTAAAATACTCCTCTCTCTACCCAAAACCTCCCTTATATTCAAATATTTCTTAGCCCCCAATCCATATCGAGCTAAATCCAAATTGGAACTCTCTTGGGAATCTGATCTGGGATGCGAATGGACTATCATTTTCTGGGATAAACTGTGGTCCAGATCTCTAAAAATCTCTTGCTCTACTTCTCTCACTCAATCTATGTTTTTTCTTTATCACAGACTTTATCTTACCCCTGCTTCTATAGCTCGCTTTTCTTCTTCTACTGATTCTAACTGCTGGACCTGTGGCTTCTCCAATGCTAATCTTATACATCTTCTTTTCCTCTGTCCTTCGGTTTCCAGTTTTGGGGGAAGGTTTGGTCATATATCTCTCGCATGTTTAAGAATTCCATCTCTTATACTATACCCCTCCTATTCACTGGCAGCCTCTCTGACTCCTTAGATATTCCCTCACATAACCATGGTCTCTTCGATCTCAAGCTTGCTTTAGCCTTCCAACATATTTCTCTTAATTGGAAAACCCTTACAAAACTCTCTACACAACACTGGTGGAACAGCCTTTGCCATTTTCATAGACTTGATGTTGCTTTCGCCTCCTTCTGTAAGCCAATGGTTAATAGAGATCTCCTTTGGTTACCCCTTACTACTTATCTAGATCAGATAGTTTAAAAAAATAGTTCTCCTCTAAATTCTGAAAAGTTTAAACCCCCCTGAATGCTGTTCTCTCTGTTCTCCTTTGTTTTTACCCACCCATGTTGGTTTATTATATGGAATTATTTGAGATAGCTCACTCACATTCCTATGTTATATGCAATGTAATATGCAATCTTCTTTTATGTCAAAGTGTTAGAATTTTTCCCTTTCCCTGTTCCTGGTCTCCTTCCCTTCCCTTCTACCTTCCCTACCTCATATAAAATCTCAAAAATAGCTTTTATTCTTTTCCTCAATGTACTAGCCAAATCTCCTGTTATTCTTCTACTTTGACATTTTGAATCTTTAATGCTGGTATCGATAGCTTTATTAACTGTCTAATAAAGCTTCTCAAACATTAAAAAAAAACCTCCGGCACACATGGAAAGTACCAGTGTGATGCACCCTCCGCAGCATGAGGCGGCTGTGAGACTATGCTGTACAGAGATCTGTGCTGCACCATAGGTCCCATTCCGCTCTACCTAGGAACCGCTGCCACAATGAGACTGCAGGATTTCTTCGCACTATACAAGGATCCCGTGCTGTGCCGGAAAGCTCTGGTCCCCTGTGCCATCCTAGGAATCTCTGCTACTCGGGAACCTACTGCACTTTACTCTGTGCTGCATCATTACCCCATGTTGCATTCTGCTCTGTGTTGCACGAAGATCCTCTGCTGTTGCCTTGCACTTTGTGCCGTGTCACAGAACCTGCTGTTTTGGGTTGTATAGGGAAGCCGTCTGCAGTATTTTCTGTGCTCTTAGTTCCACACTCTGTAATGTGCTTTGCTGTACCGGGACAACATGCTCTGCACAGTCAGATCCCGTTTTCCTGAACCAGGGCCCACTGATGCACCTGAGCTCTTATGTGTACCAGGAAGCTCCGCAGTACCAGAACTTTAGAATAAATTAGCAATTTCTCCATGCTCAACCAGGTCCTTAAGGCAAGCCCTTGAACCTGGGCAAGCTTCCCTTATTGGTTTCCCTTGGTTACTCTCTTTGAAGATATACTTTAGTAGCTTTCATTGGTGGCATCTTCTTAGTGGTGTTCCTTGGTTGCATTCTCGACTGATTTGATTAAGTTACTTTTAAGTCACTTCTATTTGTGCATCTCTTATTGTGCCCTTTGTGGCCCTCTTTCGTGGCTTCCCATTAATGAGTGGCATCCCGACCTTGGTGGTGTCTTTATTGGCTGCTCTTAGTGGAATCCGTTGGTCGCATGCCTTTGCTGGTTTGATTGTGGCAACCTTTGGTAGTATCTTTTGGTTGCACCCTTTAGTGATCTTCGTTAGGTGGCTTCCGTTTTTGGCTTTCAATAGTTACACCTCTTATTAGCTTTTTTTTAGTGGTTTCCATTAGTCAGCGAGGATGCACTTGGTGATGATTTCATGTCTTCTGGTCACTTGTGCTCTGTTGTGGGGTTTAGGAGTGTGATGAGTGTCCCAGAGAGACTCTGCTGATGCATTGTAATATTAGAAACATTTAAAGGTAACTCTTTATTAGAAACCTTGAATAGTGGCATACACCTTCTTTCAGTTAGGCAAGCGGGGTGCGCTGCGTAAGTGTAATTGCACGAAAGGGTGAGGTGTCTCCAATAGTGGGCACAAGATATATATTGTTTCAAACCAGCTTTGATACCATTAAGGTGTTCACCAGGGTTTACACCTTCTTTCTTTAAAACATAATTGTGCAGTACTTTCACTTTAGAATTCTACCTATGTTCAGCCACTTACCCATCTTCTGCTGGACGATGAATGGTAAACGGCTTTTGGAACACTCACTCACTCGAGCTTCCTCTGTCCAATCTGGCTCTGGAGTCATTAAGTAAGAGCTTCCATGGTGGGTGACTTCTTTCCCCATCCTGTTTAGTGCTTTGTGCTGTGAAGCACTCCTGGGCTACTGCAGATCAGCGGCCGCCATTACACATTCACCTGTAATGAGCACCCAGTGACCCAAGCCTCTTCTTAAGAACGTCTGATGGCGTTTGGTGAATTCTCTCTTTACCCCCGGAACATCCACCGGAGATCATGGAGAGCAGCCAGCCTGGCACCACTAAAACGACAAGGATTAAAGGCTCTCCACCTCACCAGAGAGCAGGAGGCGGCTAGAGAGGCTGCAGCATCTCCCCCGGGATCTTGCTTTCAGAATGAAAACCACTGCTCCAGTTTAAGGGACTGGAGAATGATCCAGTACAGATGTGAGTCGAAGCGCTGCACTTTGCTGCAGTTAGAAACTAAAGAAGTGGAAACATCTTCTAATAGATTGATTTTCGAGACCACACAGTGTGACCTGCTGTAAGAAAAGTAAAACTGGGTAGGTGACCGCAGCACAGGAGCCATCAGATTGCACATACAAGTACCAAGCATTCACTGCGTCCAAGTGTTGAAAAAGCTCACACCGCCTACGGCACCACAAACCCATGCATAAGGAATGTTAGTAAGTCTCCACATCAGACGTAATTGCTCTTTCTTAACTTGTTTTTGCCAAGAAGCCGTGCACTACCTCCTGCAGGTGAAGCAATTGTCTTCTGCTACTCTGACCTCTTTGATGCTTGCAGACTCGTGAACGATTTATTCCGTACTTTTGTTTTTTTAGGCATCCCTCATTTTCATAAATCTTGACTTAAGTCAAGTCAATAATTCTTTATTCGGCACTTATAAAGATGCCATAAAAGTACATAAAACAGTTAAAACACATTAAAAACATTAAAAAGACAATTCAAATCATGTAATTTCTTTTCATTCTTGACTCAATAGTTGGAATGTGCACAATTTTAGGTGATTCTTAAAACACATCTGTATCATCACATCTCACATTACAAACCATCTTCCTATTTTAGCACCTACACAATGTTTTGCTGTGGAACAGACATGTCCTGGGATGATGGGAAATCATTACTAAATTCCTGACGGGAAGGGCCACCTGTCTAGCTTTCACTTCCACCAACTTGAACTTGCCTCAAGAGAAAGAGCACAGAAAATGTCATGGACAACTGCAGAGGCCTATTGAGAAGCTATTGATATTAGCGTAATAGCAAAATATTTATTTTGACCCTTTTTTAATGAGTAAAGAAAAAGGCTATAGGCAAGGACATTCTTAGTTTGAAGCTCATTGCTAACAGGAATGGAAGACTACTTTTAACAAGTAGTCTCCATCGTTGCACAGGGTGGGGTGGGAGGCATTGCATTTGTATGGGCATACCCATTAGTTGACCAGATGTGAAGCTAGGCCCAGTGCAGCTGACTCCCACAAATGTTCAGCTCCCATTTGAGGTCTCACCTGCAGACCACTTTTGCTGTCTGCAGGCAGACCCATTGTCTCCATACATGACATGAACTTAAAGTGGGCTTAAGTCAGACCCTTGCACCTGACTGACTGGCTCTAGCGTCTATCTCAGTTGTCTCATCTTGATTCAGATGTTTTCTTCCTGTGTTTGTCCTACACAGGAGAATTTCGGTCTCACACTGTTTTGATGGATGAGTTGAATTTTTCTTTGAAATACTAGGGACCTTCGTGGAATTCAAGGATTACTAGCCCAGTTTAGTACAAACCATCACTTATAAAAGAATAGCACACAGTGGCACAGATGGATAGAGCACGTGATAGGCCGGCGTCTGATATGCATCCAATTAGACTGACAAATTTGCCAGTCACTGTTTTTGTTCCTAATCTGTTGCTGCTTGGTTCTTCACGTGGCGCAGGTGCATTAGTTACAAAATTGTAACAACCTAGGAAGACTCTGACAGTGGGCGTGTGCTGCCCTCTACTAGCGGTCAAGTAACCCAGTTTAATGAGAGAATGCCCACCCAGATGAAAGGCTGTACCGTGTCTCTGTACAGTCCAGCCACAGAGTGTCATAAGGGATAACGTGGGAGCAGCTATGCTCCAGTCTAACCGGTTCCTTCTCAGTGTTTCCACAGCTGCTGCTGTGAGAGAATGGCCACTAGCTTGAACTGAAACCCAGGTAAATAAAAGGGTATGTTAGGAAGGGTCAATATCAGGCGTGCAAAGCATTGGCACCTATTAGCCATCTTTCACCTGGAACCTTTGTGGTTTATTCCGGCATGACCTAAATTACAGCTACACACTTGTAGCATGCCAGGGAGACTGCCTTAGTTTCTTTATTGGGCTTCCAAATCTATACAACTGATTTTATACTGTTCTGGGTGGGGAACTCCTGCACTGCCACAGGATTAAAGTGCATTACTGGAGTGAGGTGCACCAGAGGAGAAGGAAGGAATACTAGAGGGGATCCTTTAGAGGAAAGAGATGCTTGAGAGAGGGGTGTTTTAAAGAGGAGGGTCAGGGTCAGGCTGGCCAATTAGGCAGTCTAGCTGTGCCACATGGGCTGGTCTGACAGGTCAGTGTGCATGCTTGTTTTCTTTGCTGTTTGTGGGCTATTTTAGGGTCAGTTGGGCCCATGCCTACTATTGATTTTAAACCATGCCTTCAACACCTGCAAATGCATGCAGTCTCCTATTCCCTCCCGAAACACCTTTAGAGCATGTCTTTACAAGTTCAAAACTGCCCTGATATGCAAACATGGGTAACTTTTTAGCTATTTGATTCCCTAATGGGGGACACTTTTATTTTGGTGCCCAAGCCTATTTTCTGCCCCAGTCCTACCCTGAAAAGGGGCATTACGGGGGAGTGAGGTGCTTTAGAGGAGAGTGGTACTTTAGAAAAGAGGTGTTCTTTATAGAAAAGAGGTGGTATACATGACATATGTGTTCTACTGGAGTAGGTGCTTTACAGCAGAAAGACTCTTTGGATGACAGATGTGATTTGCCAGAGAGAGAGATAGTTCACCAGCAAGGGGTGCTTTACAGGCTACAAGTGGTATGAAGAGGCCATGTTTACTGAAGTAGGCAATGCTATAAAGGAAAACGTGTTTAAAAAAGTGGATTGTTTAAGTGAAAGGCTTGTTTTAGAGGTGGTTGTTGCTTTAACTGGGAGAACTGCACTGGAGGTGCAGATGGGGTATTAAAGATGTGCTCAATGAGGAAGTATGCTTTGAATGACTAAGAGTTGCTCTAAATGAAATAAGAGATGTAAAACATAAGTGTCAATATTGCACAGCACTGCAAATGAACGTTTAACCCAATATCTAGTGTGGCCTAATCCACGTGTTACTGTTTGGTAGTAATGCTAACAGATAGCAGACATGTTATATAGGTACTTTTTGCTTTTCCTTCTCCAGCTCACATAAATCCTCCATTCAGCCCTTCGCGGTTTAGTGTAGGGTCTTCAAGCACGATTCTCTCTAGTGTGTTCTGGACTCTTCTATCCTTAAAATGTTGACTCCATAATGTTCTAATTTGAAATATGAGGTCATTCTGTAGAAAGGATTTTGATGACTAGGACCCCTATAACACCTGCTGTGTTATTAAAACAATGTATACCTTTCATGCAGACATTTGACCTTTTAATAAGGCAGAATGAAGGAACACAATTTCACACCCACTTTGCAGAGCCTATTGCAAAACAAAAAGCCAACATGCTTGTGGAGACTGTATGGGGGTAATATCCTATCAACAGCCTATGTTGTGAAGGTTTGAGCTGCCCAAGTATCATTGGCTGAAAAACAGGACTGGCCGTGTGACACTAGTAGTTAGTGTGTGCCACTTCCAAACGCCTTGCTGCTCACCCGTTGGTCAGTGGTATATGGCACACAAGACTGAATGCTTCACAATGCATCATTATTCTCTCGGATCCACAGTTCCTCACCCACCCTAGCCACTATGCAGCAACCATTGCTTTGTGTGTGTGGAGGGTGGGGGGAGGGGGTGGTGGAAGGGGGCTAAAACATAGTGCACACAACTGACTCAGTAAACTGAGCCAAATATTCTCCAAACATAAATAACTAAACATGGTAAAGCTCATAGTCAAATTGCAGGTGTTGCCACTTTCAGAGGAACAGTGTACGCAAGTCCACATTATTTATCACATTTAAACATAAATACCAGGCACACATCTCAGAGCTTTTGCCTGCACAAACACCTCTGTCAGTGCATCCATGTCATGTGACACTTTCAGACAGTCATTGATGTTTATCAATAGCACTTTGCTGTCTACTTCTTCTAGCTGTATTCTTACCAGTGTGACTGTCTACTTATAACAACAGTATGCAGAATGATGTTGGAGAAACAGCCAGGAGGGTGCCCCACATGATGTGGAGGCATGTGGCACCTGTGCACATTCAGGGGCAGATTTACAATAACTGGCGCATCCCTGCATATCAGCAGGGATACGCCAGTTATTTTGCGTGACAGCAGACACCTCTTGCGCCACCATGGATGCGCCGCATTTACAATGCGGTGCACCATGTGGCAAGAATAGACAGATGCGTGACGCATCTGCTGCCGTAAAGGTGACGCATTGCTGGAGTCGCAAGCGTGACGCAGCTCCAGCAAGGCTCGGGGTGCCCCTATGCCTAACATGCTGCATCAATCCTTACGCCTGCTTCAAGCAGGAGCAGGGTTTTGACGCAGCATGGCCGTAAAATTGACTGAGTGAAATCTTGTAGATTTCACTCAGCCACCTTTAGGAGGCGTTCCTGCGCCGGAACGCCCCACCACGCCGGAATGCCCACATGTTGCGCAGGGCTTTACAACGTGACGCATCTCCCTAGATGCGTCACGTTGTAAATACCCCGCAGCATGGTGCTGGCTTTGCACCGCCGCTACGGTGGCTTGTAAATCTGCCCCTCAGATTGGAACCTTTTTCGTAAAGGAGGCTTGACATGTTGATCGCTTCCTGTGCCTCATTTGTGAGGTAGGCTGTGCCGCTTCCTTTACTGTACCATGCTTGCTTGATAGGGACATGCACTTTTGCATCTTCTGCTGTACCTATTTGGTGAGTTAGCCTTTGCTGCTATCTGCACTGTACCTGTGTTGTGCAAGAGATGCTTTCACTGTTACTTGCATTACTGTACCTCTTTTATGATGTTGGGCTGCATTAATGCAACTGCTTCCGTGACGTAGGCATGGCCTTCTGCTTTGATGCTGTGCCTATTTTGTGCAGGTCATCTGCTCTGCTGTTGTTCATATTGTACCTGTATTATTTGAGGGAGGCCCTTACTTCTGTTTCCCGAGTTGTACCCAATAGCACTGGAGCTGCAGGGGCAGGAGGGACTGCAGTACCCCAATAAAATGAAATAGCGCAGAACGGCAAGCAACAATAGGGAGACTGTCATATATTGCTGTGCCTTTAGCGATGTGATGTTATTAACCAGCACCCTCACTCTGGAAACAATTCCAACACCACAGCTTGTTGCTGTAGCACCACTGGTGTGTACCTGTGTTTTGAGAGAGAGGCTGCCACCAATGCTTTCTAGCTTTATGTAAAAATGGCTTTCACTGTTTCTACCCATACTGTATCTTTTCTACCTCAAGAAACTGATGATTCCTGTACTGTAGATTGTAATGACACGTGCAGCCTGTAGTGTGCCTCCTTGTGTCTGAAAAGCTTGCAATGCCTGTTTATGTTCTGTGTGGTGAAAACATATGCGCCGCTGCTCCTGAAACTGCTTTGTGTTGAGAACTCTTGCACTGCACAGTTTTGTACCCGTCAGTGCACAACAATAGCCCCAGCATCCCCCGCTGCTGGGGCTGAGAGCTGCTGACTGGGTCCGGAGCATGGGATCCCTCAAGTTTTGTTACACCACTGGTACCTGCACTGTGTCTATAATGGAAGCTTGCACTACTGATGCCTCTGTGTGAAGCAATCCTAAACACCTGCCCGTGTTGTACCTGTTTTGTGTGTATATGACATTTTCAATGTTGTTATTTGTACAGAACATGTTGTGTGCAACAGGGAAGCTTGTGCTGATGTTGCTGGTGCCAAATTTTGTCTTCACTTTTCCATTCTGTTGCAGGTGGACAACTGATTGTTGTGGGTCCTCTTCAACAGTTACATATGTATTCAGGCAAAGGTCAGCAAATAACTTAACAAGATAGGATAGAATGGCAACATGTTAAACTGAGAGACAGGAATGTTGAGACTAAAGAAGAAAGAGGTAAGTAGAAGAAGGAACAGTAGAAGATAGCAAAAGGAAGTGGGAAAGAATGAGAGGCAAATACAACAGGCAAGGGGAAAGAAAAAGACGAGTAAAGTGAAGGAATGAATGGGAGGGTAGAACTACTGGAGAAAGAAACAGAAAAGGCAGGAGGTGGAACAAAAAGGTGAGGTAAAACAAATGTGAAAGAAAATTGGAGGGACGAAACTAATAGGAGAGAAAGGGGTAAAAGAGAAAACTGTAGCAACAGGGGCGCAGAGAGCAAAAATAGAAAAGGAAAAAGAATAGGAAAGAAAACTACAGAAATGGCAAATAAATAACACATGTAACAAAGGAAATGGAAAGATAGGAACAAGAATAGTTGAGTATGCGAGAGAAAGAAGAATGAGAAATAGAACCAGTAAAGGAAAAACAGCAGAAAGCAGACACAGAAGGAGGGAAAGGTATGTAGAGTAAAGTGTATAAGGTAGTGAGCTATGGGAGACAGATACATTTAACAGGATGAATAGAGAGCAGATGAAAATAAAAATTAGAGAAGCATATACATAAAAATGAAGATGAGTGCTAGAAGAAACAGAAACTCAAGAATGTTCAAGGGAAAACTGTGAAATGTAGAGTCAAATGAGGAGATATTAGGGTGACTGCCCAAGAGAAGAAGGCGAAAGAGAACATGCGGATGTGGCACAATTTTTTAGATAGCGGTATTGCACTTGTGTTTAAGTACATAAGCTTTGGCAAGACTTGACTTGAACAATGCACTAACATCCCAGTATTGAATAGTGTAGCAAGCTCTTGTGGCCACTGCTTAGTTTATAAAAGAATAAGTCCCAGGCCCAAAGTTTTGTTCAGAAGCCTGCGGCTTGTGCTATCGGAGGCCTGGTTACTTATTGCACCTCATGCCAAGATAGCAAATCATCATTATGCTGTTTCTCTTTGTAGTTTTGCACTACAGTCATCTCATGTGTGGTTCACCTTTTTTTATGACTGTCCACTGGAGGAAAGAAAGGTGCCCTGTGTTTTATATCCATGTGATATTTTAATAATTTCATAGTCATCTATGCACATCTAATGTTATACTTTTACTCTAAACTTCTGGTTTTAGTCCTTTTGGTTATCATTCCTGTATATTTTAGATTGCATAGGTCTGTTAAAATATATATTACAATTTGCCTTTTACAATTAGAGCTTGTCCTCTGTTCCAAGAGATCTTAAATCAAAGTCTAGGGTTTCTGAATGTGTCATGTGGTAATACCTGCTGCAGGACCAACATAGGAAATGTCCCATAACTGAACGGAAATCCCATAGGGTACTTTGGTGGCTGGAACCCTTAGTAGTTCTAGGTCCTGTGTGTACTACTTGGTTCATGATGCTTGGAATTCTCTAAAAGGTGAAGAGAGGTTCCTCTGGTCTGTAATCTCCTGTTGCTAAAAGATACCAATATTTATTGACCAGTTGTTTGATGTTGCTTGTTGAAGTGGAAAAGGTAGTAACGCATGATCTCCTGTTCTGTTTTATGGGTGTCTAGTAAGGCCTCTATCTGATGGTTGTGAGCCTGTTTATTTCTTCTATGCCTCTTGTAGGCACCGGATATACAAAAGAGAATTTGAGTTAGGAATGAAGTGGCACTACCCTATGCATGATTCACCCCTTGTAGGATGGGTTACGTCAAGCACCCCTTCAAAAACCAGGGTGAGTCTTAGCTCTGGTGTCATACAGCAACACTTTGATTTTCTCTCCCACGGCGGTGTAGCGACAGCAAGGGTAAAAGGCTGAAGAGCTGCTCCTAGACTACAGCACTTACATTGAGATCCATCAGTGATCATACAAGTGTTGGTGATGTGGTACTGTTGCAGGGAAAAGCCAGAGGGCCTGTTGGAGCTAGACAGAGGTACATATATTTTATGTTATGTTAGGTAAAGTAATTTGAAAAGCTTGATGTTACCGGTGGGAGTCCTGCACTTAATAATCAATCAGCAGATGAGTAACCAATAAAGAAGGCAGAAAAAAAATGCCATTTTGGAAAGAGACACGTCTTCAGATCCTTTCTAAAGCAGAGGTGGTTAGTCTTAGATTGTAGACTTCATGGCACTAGGTTCCACTCCCTAGCCGCCAGGTCAGTCCAGTAAATAAGCAACTTCCTGCCTGCCCCGCAGCTTTTGAAGTGAGGCACTGCAACCAAATGGACAATTGAAGATTGCATGAAGGATGCTACTGGAAACATTTTACTTGTAAATAGGCAGGCCCATGTTGAACAACGGGACTGTGAGCAACACAAACGCTTTTGAAAAGGATCCTTTTATCAATGGTCAGCCAGTAAAGGCCCCTAAAAATGGCAGACATGAGGGCCTTTTTTTGGTAAAGACAAAAAAATCCATACTGCCAGATTTTGTAGAAGTTGTAATCGGGCTAAAACACAGTTGGACAGCCCCAAAAATAGGGAAAGGGAGTAATCCAATCTGGAGATAATGACAGCTTGGACCACAGTTTTACTACTGACTACCCAAAAAAATGTGTGCTAATTCTAGTGAGTAGTTTCACACAATGAAAGCAGGGAGAGGAAATTCGGTTGATGTGAGATCTGACATAAAAAGAGGTCTTGACAATGACCCGAAGTGTTCAGCATCCAAAACTGGAATGGGGGATTTATCGAGTTGTTGCAGCCACCAGTCTGCCAACCATGTCTTGGGGAGGAGATACCCATGATTAAAATGTCCGTTTTTCCTAGTTTAGTTTTAAAGCATTGTCAGACATCCAAGAAGCCTCAGGAGTAAGGCTTCTTTAGAGAGTGAAAGATTGTGTGTCATCCGCATAACACATAACATTGAAGTCTAAGGATCTAACTAGACTGGCTAAGGGAGCAACATAGAAGTTAAATAATGTTGGATTCAATGAAAGTCCTGTCAGTACACCCTGATTCACAGTCTTAAATTGAGACTGAGTAGGAGGTATTCTTCTGCATGGCACCCATCTTCCATATAGGATTTAATCAGGGCTAAGGTACTGACTCTGACACCAGCCTCATATAATCAGTAGAATAGCATGTGAAATAGTGTCAAAGGGTGCAGTGTGGTCTAATAAAATCAACCCTTCTGTCTGAAACCCAACTGAGTTGGGGTGGGGACAAGTAGTCCTTTGTTATGAATAAAATGAGACAAAAGCTCATTCTGGACTGCCTCCAAAATTGCAGGGAAATAGGCTAATAGTTACTCAAAACCATAGGGTTCACTGTAGGATTTTGTCAGGAGAGAAGTTACTACCTCTTGTTTCCAGGCCAGCGGAACCATGCTGTAGTTAGGGGAGCATTGCACATAAGAGTCAGGATATGGGAAAACTGATCCAGTGCTAAGTATAGAATCCACTCTGTATGTAAGTAAGAGCCAATGTCTGCCACTGTAGTACTGATTGCAACTTTCACTCTATATGGACTCAGGCTCTTCACAAGTAAAAATGGCTTTTCTCTTACTAGATATATTAACTACAACCATTACTTTTCAATAAAATGTATATAAGGAGAACTTTTACTAGCCTGGGAGCACCGTGTTGGGCCATGGCACTTATTCTAATGTCCTCCCGGGTTGAGTGGCGCGAGGGTAGGTTGACGGCCCATTCCGGCAACAACCTTCAAGACACCAGAATCTTGGTGTCCCGGTGGCGCCACGGCCACGGATAGGAGCAGGGATTCACACCACAATAGGTCCCCTTAGACATATGGCGAGATCGTTTTCCATATAACGTGTGGCAGGTAACATTTGTACTTACCACGTTGTGTAGATTATTGACAGTTCAGTAGTTCCTGAAGAATTGCCACGGATCAGTAGGACCACCGGGCAAGAAACATGTTGACCACCACAGAAGAGCATAGCCAAGCTGAATCATAATATCAGCCAGCTGCCACTCTGTTTTATTTTTAATCAGGTGGAGAGCCACTCTTAATAAAATTCTATTTTTGGACTTTCCAACTTGTTTTAACCACACACTTGCACTCACATCTACACCACTAGGTCCCTCTCACACACACTGCATCATACGGCCAGGAACTAAAGATCTCCGCTAAAGAGCCCCTTTTAAGGGTGCCCGTCGGGCATTGCAGTGCCGGCCCGACGAGGAGCAGGTCCATATGATGAAGCATGACACCTAGCTTGCTGGGTGTGTGAGGACCCTAGTTCCGAATAGAGGAATTCCTCTTTCTTACGGTCTCTTCTCTACACCTTCACTCCCCCGTTTCTCTGAGGAACTGCATACTCTTTCTTTTTGATATGACTTATTCTAATGTAACCAGAGTCATGCAGAGTCTGATTCCACTTCTTCTAGCTCCATGATGATGTCATTAATATATTTCTCATAGGAATATGTCAAATAAGGCTGGCTTTAATGGTGCGTGTTGTAAGAGAGGAAACAATAACAGGTTGGAGTGTGAGGGTTGTCTGTGAGACCTAAGCATGTCAGGAAGTCTGGGGGTTGGTGCAGGCAGGAAGTTACATTTGTTGGGTACAGCATCACTGGGTTCAGGGGACAAGATGCAACAGAGCTGGGGGAAAATGAGAGGGTCATGATGTTCAAATTAAAGGGGCTGAATGTAGAGGTACTTGTGGAGATCAAAGGGTACAGAAAGTCTGGTTATGGCAGGAGGACATTGGTTAGCAGCATGCTGTCTAGGTATCAGGTAAAGTGCTAAAGAGCAAAGACAATTGCATATGCATATGCATTTCACACAAACATCTAAGCTGCCTTAGATTTATAAATGAATGATCAAACACTCACAGTAATTTCCTGAACACTACCATGAGAGAGATGCATTGAAACTAACGTTTATGTTTATCGTTGATTCTTTTTTTAAAGTGACATACTAACTCCAAATCAAAGGTTGCATTATAACTCTGTATAAAACATCAAAGGCATGCAAACAACATAAAACCAAGCCAAGACAACAACAAACTGACTCACAATGTCAGACATGTATACAAATTTTTCTGGGTCCCCAGAGCCGCAGGGTCTGATTTCTAACCCTCTTATGCATCAACAACCAATTAGAAAGCCAGTTGGAATGCACCCTGACATTAGCCCGTCGAGCAATCCTTTGCTGGCAGCATTTTCAGTTTACTATTAGTCCCAGATGAGTTCAGCAACACAATGGTAATTCAAGCAATCTTTCTTTTGTTTATGAATAACACACACAACGATAGCACTTAGCGGTGGAAACATGTAGTTCAAAATGTTCATTTTAAAATCCACACTCAGGTGCTTAAAATATATACACTGCCACATAGAATGAGTAGTCAAGCATGCAATGGTCAGCAAAAACAAGATAAACATTTCTAACATTGTTAGTGAGTTTCTAGCATCCTAAAACCCGAATGCAATTTCTAAACGCTATGCTAAAACTTAACTAAAACATTAAGGTGCCGATTCCGATCCTGTAAAACCCGGGTACGAATGGTCGTACGGAGCGTTTTTTCCGTCCGACTCGTACCCGGGAAAAACACCTTACAAAGTCGCAAGTACGATTCGCACGGAAATACCCTTTCCGTACGAGTTGTAAAAAACACCGACCGGCAAAAAAATACATACAAATCTGATTCTGGACGGCGCATACGCAACGTCCGGACGAAGTCAGGCAGCGTTCTACGGACCAGCAAGTACGATTCGTGCCGACGTCACTCCGCACGCAGCTTTTTTTACGGGAGCCAAAAACTGCTGGGAAATTGAGGACGACGCAAACAAGGAGCACCGGTACGCGACGGACAGCGATGGACCCCAACCTACGCGTCATCCCGGCCCTCATAGCCTACCACCTCATGTACAGAAACCGATGCAGACGCCACAGTAGGTCAGAACAACCCCCAGGGGCAAAGGGGGGGGGAGGGGGTGTGTGCAAGGGGCAGGAAACATAACTCACACCCCACAAAATACTAATACATCCTGCACATTAATTACCTCCATGGTCTGGTCACTTCGGGTGGCGTGTCCACCAATTCCACGTCCCGCCACAACGGAAGTGGACGTGGACGCGTACCCGTCACCACCACAATGGTGGTACGGGACGTACCCACGCCCCCCAGAGCGTGGGTACGGCCCGTACCACCATTGTAGTGGTGATGTAGGGGTACGCGTGTACGGACCGTACCCACGCACCCAGAGCGTGGGTACGGGCCATACCACGCGTACCCCTACGTCACCGCCACTATGGTGGTATGGCCCGTACCCACACCCCCAGAGTGCAGGTATAGGCCGTACCACGCGTACCCCTACGTCACCGCCACAATGGTGGTACGGGCCGTACCCACGCCCCCAGAGCATGGGTACGGGCCGTGCCACGCGTACCCCTACGTCACCGCCACAATGGTGGTGCGGCCCGTACCCACGCTCTCCAGAGCGTGGGTACGGGCCGTTCCACCATTGCAGTGGTGATGTAGGGGTACGCGTGTACGGAGCGAACCCACGCCCCCAGAGCGTAGGTACGGTCCGTACACGCATACCCCTACGTCACCACTACAATGGTGGTACAGCCCGTACCCACGCTCCCCAGAGCATGGGTACGGGCCGTACCACGCGTACCTCTACATCACCGCCACAATGGTGGTACGGCCCGTACCCACGGTCTCCAGAGCGTGGGTACGGGCCGTACCACCATTGCAGTGGTGATGTAGGGGTACGCGTGTACGGAGCGTACCCACGCCCCCAGAGCATGGGTACGGTCCGAACACGCGTACCCCTACGTCACCGCCATAATGGTGGTACGGGCCGTACCCACGCCCCCAGAGCGTGGGTACGGGCCGTACCACGCGTACCCCTACAGCCCCATTACATGATGGATACAAGGCATACACATGCCACGGATGTAGGTGTACGGCTTGGTGCAGCACATCAGCTGTAAATTGGGGTTGGTGTATGCCCAGGACAGCAGTGTACCCCAGCAAGGGCGCAAGTGGGTGGGTGGGTGATTGGGTGCAGAGGACTCCCAGCAGTGCCCAGACATATGAGGGGTGGGTGCCTATCACTCCCAGCAGTGCACAGACATATGAGGGGTGGGTGCCTATCACTCCCAGCAGTGCCCAGACATATGAGGGGTGGGTGCAGAGGACTCCCAGCAGTGCCCAGACATATGAGGGGTGGGTGCCTAACAATCCCAGCAGTGCCCAGACACATGAGGGGTGGATGCCTATCACTCCCAGCAGTGCCCAGACATCTGAGGGGTGGGTGCCTAACATTCCCAGCAGTGCCCAGACATATGAGGGGTGGGTGCCTAACACTCCCAGCAGTGCCCAGACATATGAGGGGTGGGTGCCTATCACTCCCAGCAGTGCCCAGACATATGAGGGGTGGGTGCCTAACACTCCCAGCAGTGCCCAGACATATGAGGGGTGGGTGCCTAACACTCCCAGCAGTGCCCAGACACATGAGGGGTGGGTGCCTACCACTCCCAGCGGTGCCCAGACACATGAGGGGTGGGTGCCTAACACTCCCAGCAGTGCCCAGACATATGAGGGGTGGGTGCCTATCACTGCCAGCAGTGCCCAGACATATGAGGGGTGGGTGCAGAGGACTCCCAGCAGTGGATAGTGCCATAACACATCACTGACAGCAGTGTCCCACTCCCAGGAGGAAGGAGGTCTTACCCACACTGCATGACACACCACATGTGGGTGTGAGGACAAATAACACATGCATACCCACCCCTGGCAGATGCAGCACAATACACACACTGAGATCATGCAACAAGACTGTATAGTCATGTCACTGCCTAACAAACTAAGAGAGCCAAAGAGAACACACACTGTCACTCACATCCCAGGACTGATAGGAATGTTCAGGTGCTGGGCTAGCCACCAAGATGTTGTCTATAATGGGAGGAATAGGGTGGAGTTCCCACAGATACAATGCCCACAATTGTGAGTCAGGTGTTCAAATACCCAGCAGAACAAGTACCATATGTGTACTAGGCTGGGATTACACACATGCATTGTGCGGAAAAGGGACCATTTATCCATGAAGGCATGACAAAATACTCTATACACAAGTACAGTGAGTACCAAGGATGGCACAGACGATGCAGCCGGACACATTGCTGAGCAGGCATGGCCAGAGTTGAAGGGATCCATCACCAACAAAGGACATGTAGACACAGGGCAACACAATAATTGTGCAACTCTCTGCAGGAGAGATGTCAGGTGCCACAGAGGAAGGAACACCCCTTGGGACAATGTCTCCAAACACAAAGAGCATACACGACAAAGAATCTTTGCAGAAATCGCGTGATGGCACGCAGAAACCAGGTTCCACCAGATGAGCAGCAGACCACAACATTTCCCTGAAACATAACACATGCCCACAACCCCAACTCCTGTAGCATCAGCATGAACATCAATACCTGAAATGCAAGACTTTTCCAAAGAAAAAGAAAATGCTTTCTTCAGCATGAAAATAATAACGTGTAAACAAGACTATTCACAAAGGCCAATGGCCAGTCCATATCAGCAGTCCTTGGGGGGGGGGACACATGGCCATGCGTCTCCCCTAGCTTGCCTGCACATCACAAGAGTGGTTCGTCGACTGGGTGGGGGGCATGCTGTGGGGAAGGACCAGGCACTGCAGGGACAGGAGGGGGAAGGGTATGTGTTGTGGGTGCAGGGACGGACGACTCCACCACAGGGGGTGGGGCAGCGCCAAAGGTGGAGGCGAGCTCAGCGCTGCACACTTCTGCCAGTTCTTCAAGCGTCTCCCCTGCACCCGGAGAAACAACAGGCCCCAAGGAGGGGGGGGGTTGGAGGGATGGGTTGCAGCACCACTGGGGGAGGTGGTGGACGGGCTGGGGGACTTAACTCCCCTACCCGTGGAGTGCCGTGACCGTTTGCGTCCAGGTGAACTAGTGGGGCTGAGGCCCAGCCCAGCAAAGTAGGCCTCCTTCTCCGAATCTGGGGCAGGGGAGCCAAGGGGAGTGACATCGGAGGGACTGGGGAGTGAGTCATGTGGATGAGGACTGTGGCTGCATGCCTGCCTGTGTGCCCCAGATCCAGTGGGTGTGCATGCAGCCCCTGAGTGTGCGTGTCAGGAGGTGTGCGCTTGCCCTTACGTGGGGGTGTGCTGCTTGTGTCTGGTGGGGTGCGTGTGTGTGGATGTCTTGGTGTGCTTGGGACAGGCATGGGTGTTGAACTTGTGGATGGGCCAGGGGTAGGGGGGGAGGCAGCTATGCAGGTGACTCGCTACTGCTGTCAGTGACGAGTCCAGGGACCTCAGCAACATCCGTTGGTCAGACATCGCTGATGACATGCCCTCCATGTACGACACCATCTGGGTCAGCAGTCTGGTGTGGCCATGGAGGACAGTCAGGATCGATGTCTGCCCAACTTGCAACTGCCGCTGAATGTCCACAGACTCGGCAGTGAGGGCAGCAGGGGGGACAGGGGCAGGGGGTGCGGTGCCTGGCACGAAGGAGACACGGTGTGGCCTAGCATGGACAGAAGGGACCCGAGCAAGTGGGAGGGCGGTGATGGGAATGGAGGGGGCGGCAAGAGATGTACTGCTGCTTTCAGCTCTGGGAGCAGCCTCCGCCCCCTCTGGGAGCTCAGCCTCAGACCCGTCTGCCTCGTAGTCTGTGTTGGTACTGGGCAGGTCCTCCGTCTCACTCCCCTCGCCCTCCGTGCCACTAGATTCCACCGACTCCACAGCAGTGGTGGCACCACTGCTCGATCCCTCCTCCACTTCCGTGCCGTCTGTGATGGGCCGTACTCACACGTGTACGGCCCATACACGCGTGAGTACGTGCTGTATCACTAGGCCCTACGGTACCCCCAACGATAGTGATAGGCACGTACTCACGCATGTACGGGCCGTACACGCGTGAGTACGTGCCGTATCACTAGGCCCTACGGTACCCCCAACGATACTGATAGGCACGTACTCACGTGTGTACGGGCCGTACACGCGTGAGTACGTGCCTATCACTAGGCCCTATGGTACCCCCAACGATAGTGATAGGCAAGTACTCACGCGTGTACGGCCCGTACACGCGTGAGTACGTGCCTATCACTAGGGCCTACGGTACCCCCAACGATAGTGATAGGCACGTACTAACGTGTGTACGGGCTGTACACGCGTGAGTACGTGCCGTATCACGAGGCCCCACGGTACCCCCAACGATAGTGATAGGCACGTACTCACACGTGTACGGGCCATACACGCGTGAGTACGTGCCTATCACTAGGCCCTACGGTACCCCCAACGATAGTGATAGGCACGTACTCACGCGTGTACGGGCCATACACGCGTGAGTACGTGCCTATCACTAGGCCCTACGGTACCCCCAACGATAGTGATAGGCACGTACTCACGTGTGTACGGGCCATACACGCATGAGTACGGGCCCTACACACGCCCTCAGAGCATGTGTACTGCGTTTCACAGCTTACACTGGTGATAGGAGGCGCACACGAAAGGAATGGAGGTGTCAGACTCGCACAAGGCTGTACATCAAGTCATTGTCAGTGCAGTCCTTCATGTGCAGGGCCTAGGTGTGTCAGGCAGTGATGTGGCACATGTCTCCTCATGTTGTGGCACAATAGATGTGTGATGAGCTGTTTACACATGTCATGTGTGATGGGGCACTACGTGGCACACTTCCCCTTCACACTTTGCACATGTGTGCATGTGCGACACATGTGTCAAGCACTGCATCACTGGTATGGCACAGTCAGCAACACCCGCAACTGTCCCCTGATGGCAGGTACACGGATAATTACACCTCACATGTGACTCCCAGTGTGCCACGATGTGACTATGTCATGTGTGTGTCATGTGTTCCCATGAGCTTTCCGTTGGTGTTCCGTCAACTCCATCTGCCGTTGCAGCTTCCAACATGTGTATGTGTGCATTTGTGCATGACACACATATACGCACACCATGCCACATGTGGACTCACACGTTACATGTGTCATGATGGTTCGAAGATGACTTCCTGACATGAGGCAATATCGGCGTTGTATCAATGTCTGTGACATCAGTTTTTGACATGGACCCCTTAATGGAAATGTGTGTCATCTGTCCATTTCCAGATAACATGTGACCTGTGCGTCTAGACTACCGCCAGCTGTCTGTATGAGATGACATCCTTCTAATGCTGATATGTGGATGTCTGTCACTCATGTAATGTGTCTGGCTTGTCACTTACACTGGCCAACAGCTATTTCATGGCATGTCACATCAACATTGCCATGCAACTATTGTGGCTGGCTCTTCGTACGAGTATCACCTGGCTGGCTCACGTGTCCTGGATGTATTGCACAGCACAGACTCTGTATTAAGCAGATGTGTATTAGCTGTTGAACATGTGCTCACCTCAGTGACATTGGTGTGGTAATGTACTCACTCTTCGTTATTCCTTCAAAATCTCTGCAGGGCACCGCCTCTCCCCAGACGAATGCCAGACCTGGATGCCATGCGTGAACATGACTGCATACGCAGATACTGATTCTCGCAAGAGTTGATAGAGGACTTGACCCGCCGGCTTGCACCACACCTCCAATCCACAACACAGGTATCCTACAGCTCTGACCCCCAAGGTGAAGGTGATGGCAGCCCTACATTTTTTTGCCACCGGCACATTTCAATTGACCATAGCTGATGTTGGTGGCATGTCCCAGACTATGTTCAGCCGTGTCCTGCATGATGTTATAGAAGCCATGTTGTTGCACCTGGATGAATTCATCCATTTTCCCACTCGTGAGCAGTTGACAGGTGTCAAGGGTGAGTTCTATGCCCTGGGAGGGATGCCTCATGTAATTGGGGCCATTGATGGGACACATGTGGCTTTGGTACCACCACAGGCACAGGAGGTACCCTATAGAAACCGAAAACATTACCACTCCATTAATGCCCTAGTGGTGTGTCTTGCTAACATGCTGATTTCCCATATCTGTGCATGTTTTCCAGGGTCCGCATACGATGCATACATCATGAGGCGTAGCAGGGTGCCAGAAATGATGCTGCAGCTGCACGCAGAACGAGCATGTCTTGTTGGTGGGTATACTCTGTTAGTCCTGTGTTCAGCTCTATCTTTGTATCTTACGGCATCTCCTGACCCACTTCTTCACATGATGTTTCCATGTAGGGGACTCTGGCTATCCCAACATGCCATGGCTGATGACGCCTCTCCGCAACCCCAGAACAGCTGCAGAACACTGGTACAACGACACCCATGGGCAGACGAGGCGCATGATTGAGAGGACATTTGGACTCCTGAAGAGCAGATTCCGGTGCCTCCATAAGACCGGCGGCGCCCTCCCATATGCCCCGGTGAAGGTCTGCAAAATCTTCATTGTGTGCTGCATGCTGCACAACATGGCAGTGGAGAAGGCCGTGACACTCATCCTTGATCCGGATGAGCAGGATAATCCACCCGTGGAGGATGAAGGGCTCGGGCACGGGGCAAGTGAGGATGAGGATGAGGACATCCGGAGTCAGCTTATCCGCAACTTCTTCTCATGATGGTGAGTCCCTGTGTCTGAGTGTGCACGCTTTGAGCCTTGTGTGGCATGTGTTGCAATGTGTGTGTCGAGCTGACTTGGAGGTGTGTTCTGATGTGTCATTCAAGTGATGATGTCATTCCACACATATTAGCTGGGACACTAAATTTGTTAAGGGCATGGTGACAACATCATTCCTGTAGAGTACATGTATATGTCTGTGGATTACTAGCTCTTCGCTGAATTGTTGTGTGTCTGTCCTCCCCAGGTTCTTGCGGCTGTCGTCTGCTCATGTCATCATTGCCCTCCTGCTATTCCTCATGAGTATTGCAACGTGTGCTGGATCAGAGTTACATGCACAGACATGGTGAAAAGTCATTTGGGGTAAGGAGTGCAGCAAGGCACTTTGTGGGTGGTACGTGTTTGTGATATGTGGGGACTGCTCCTGTGCATGTTGTGTTACCATGCATACATTTCGACTCACCATGGGCCACATGACGTGTTGCATGGCTCCCATGAATTGATGGTCACCCTTCCTGACAGTCATCTGTAATGGTGTGTGGATTCTGATGAAGGCATCAATGTGTGTATAACGTCTCCAAGCAACATACGGGATGCTAATGGTGGACATAGTGTGGGACATCCCCATATGAGGCTCAATGGGAATTGTAAACTCTCCGTGTGCAGCAAGGGGTGTTAGGCTCAACCCCTTCACTTGTGTGCCAGCTCAGTAGGATTTACACATCTGTGTGTTGAAGGGGGTGTCCAGTGTAGGTCACACATGGTCAGCCAAATGACCTGCGAGTCTGTTCCAATTGATGGATTTCCCTTAGTGTGAGGCTGAGTAATAAAGGTGTTTGTCACACTCCAAGGTGCCTCATCTCTGTCAATGCAGGTCTCTTGCCACTTTGCATGCGGCATGTCTGGCATAGTTGTGGAAGATTATGCATAGGAGTCCATGTGTAGTTTAGCAACATGCATGCAGTTGCTCATTGGTTAGGCTCCCTATTGGGCATGAAGTACATGGTCGTGTATGTTTTTTGGCATGTTGGTCCGCACAATGGGCCACCAACAGCTGCTGAGGGAGTGTCTCCTGTGCGCAGGTCGGCCTTCAGTTTCCTGATCCGGTGTCATGCTTCTTTGGTGATTGTGCATGCATTGTGTCTGGGTGTGCCATGTGACACTGGACACTCCTTACTTTACACACGCGCCTGTTGCAGTTGTCCTTCTGACATCCTAGTCTATGTGTGCAAATTCTGTCATTTTGCAAGGAGATGCCGCCTGCTGCTGCGGCCCCTGCAGCAAGGGCCAACAGAGTATCCAGATTTGGCAACACACACGCCTCCAGGATGCTCCTCACTTCCTCCCTCCACCCATTCATTTTGCTGTCATCAGCTTGTCTATGCCACTGTTGCCGCCACGCGGTGCCAAAGGCTGGACCATCAGCACATGCAAGGTGCACATTGCACCACCATCCTGTCCTTGCATTACCCACATCACACTACAGTCTGATGTCTCAGCCACACTCCGAGCTATGTCCATCCGCACATCTAACGCCTGCTGTCAGACATACCCTGGGCACACACACGCCACCTTTGCAGGCTGAGTGTGCAACTCCAACAGCCTACACTGCGCTGCCTCGCCTTCCAGGCCCTGTCACACCAACCAGGTCACGTCCCTAATACTCCCCTGCAAGGGCATGGGAGTGGGACTCAAGGCTTCAGCATGTAGTATGGTGTCATCATCTGGGACATGGCACAGGTATCATCTCTCAGCATGTCAATCTACAGAGTGTCCAGGACCCCCCTCTCCACCATCACATGCGCACAGCACCTCATCATCAGCTCGTATGCCATTGACAGCCAGGTGCTCCTCACCCTCAACAAAGACACAGACATTGGCAGTTCCATCATTCAAGTATGCATGAGATCTATTGATGAATGGCTGCACATGAGCCACCTGAGGCTGGACTTGTACAGGACTGAGGTGAACATCTGAGGATTGTCCCCTTCCAGCTGGGTCAAGTGCCTGTGTCCCACCCGCAAGAGCCCTGCACAAGCACCCAGTGGCCACACACACAAGATGGTGTGCATCATGTTTGGCTCGCTCACATTTGCCATGCTAGTCCACAGCATCTGTACCTCATGCTGCAACGCCCTCTGCATAATGCACATGATCCACAGATAGATCCACTCCAAGAAAAGACAGACCATCCCCCAGGTCCATGACAATATCCGTGTCAAATACTGCCCTGCCCTCTACGGAGCAAGTACATCCACACTCCCAGGAAACTTGTCCACATCCAGGGGCATCTGCACACCTCAGATTCAACACCCTTCGCCCCAGCCACCTCACCGTCCACCATGGATAGCTGCAATGGATCACTGTCTGATGCAGGGTGACCTCCACACTCCCCACCCACACTCAGGAGGCAGTCCACAACCCCGACCCCAACCAACCTTGTACGTCTGTCATCCTAGATCCCGTTGGGCCATCTCCGTGCATCCAACCTTGCCCTGGCCACCGTTCTTCACATTCACCGAACTCCAGCATACAGGAAATTGTTCTCCCACCTGGCCACACATACCTGGGCCTCCCTCCCCGGGAACCTCCACATGAGCCATGACCTCTACGCCTTGATGATGATCTCCCAAATAGGTCTCTCCGCACAGTTTAGCAAGCCCCCCCTCAGCAGCCAGAGGCCATCACAGGTGAGTGTTGTGCTCCATGCCTACATTGAATGATACCTTGTGACCCATGTGTGTCCTGTACCAGACTCTGATCCCAGGGTATGGATGGCTGGAGTTGGTTCAACACTCCGCCATAGTTTGACATTTCCACACACATATGTCGTTGAATGATGCAAAATGACAAGAACGTCTCATGTCCAAAGTGAAATATTTATTTACGGTGGGGTAAGTGGTTTGGTAGATGCAATTGTGTGCTGTACCGGGGGAATAGAATCCAAAGTTCACAGGGGGAGATGGTATCCTTGGCATTGGAAGTCATCAGAGTCCAGATCACAGTGTTGGTCATCATTGGTCAGACTGTGGCCAGCAAGTCCATGTGGCAGAGAATGTAATTGGATGAGGTGCTGCTGTTGCGCCAAAGGGCCAGGTGCCAGGCCAGGTGACCTGGGAGATGGGGATGGTCCGCTGACTCTCACGGTCTTTTCTGTGGACGACCCACCTTCCTCCGGGGACCCTCAGATGCAGGCCTTGACGATGCTGGGGACGCTCCGTCAGATGAATCCTCCTCCTCCACCCTCCCTGTGTCTGGTGCTGGTCTACGCCTGGTGGTACAGGGAGGGTTTGGCAGGCTTTGGGCGATCTGACGGAGTGATTGGCTCACGTCCCTGTGCACCGCCAGGAGCTCAGCCAGTCTTGCCTCCATCCGTCCTTGGTGTTGTTGATGACTGGCATGATGCTCGACCTGCAGGTTCTTAATGTCATCGAGGGTCCCCTGCATCTCGGAGAGTCTTGACACGACCTGGTTGATGCCTCTGGTGTTACGCCGGTATGAGTCCAGGATGTTGCGTATGTGTGACATACCGGGGTCCTGTGCTGGCTGATCAGGTTCGCGTCTCCGCCTGCCTCCACTCCCACCACCCCTGCCCACTTGAGCCTGGCCTGCCCTTGTGGGCACATCGGGTCTACGGGACCCCTGAGGGATGGCATTTGCAGGGTTGCCTGCCTCCTCCTGGGTGCCCGGAGAACCATGTCCCTCCTGGTCAGACTGGCTCTGTTGTTCAGTGTGAGCAGGGCTCCTGGGTGTGTCCTGGGATGTGGCAGGAATGGGGGTGGTGGTTGGCACAGATGTACCTGACGCAGGTGCTGCAGGGGCTTGGGCACCAGAGGGTCCAGGTTGGTGAGGGTCATCCACGGAGTGGTGAGAGTCGTCGCTGCCGGTGGGATCGTCTACACGCGGTGCCTGGGACTGAGATTCTTCCCCCCCCAGTGTTGGGGGGAGATCGACGACGTTGCCCTGTGTGTGAGAGAGAGACAATGTTAATGGTGTTTCATGCGACATCTATTTTTCATACATATTCAAGTTGAAACATTTCCTCCAGGTAGTTGGATGTGCCTAGCATTCCTCTCAATGTCCACTTGGGGATGGGTATGTTGCGGGGGACAGATTGGGATGTTCTCCTGAGTGTTTGACCTGTAGATGGTTTGCTCTGATGCTTATTTGGCTCTGGATCGGTCTTGTTGTGTCACATGTCCATTGTGGGAGTGTGAAAAACCGTTGCCCGCCCCGGGTGTGTGTGCTTGCGTTAGGGGGGGGGGTTGTGACCGGGCCTGCTGTTGTGTGTAGTGTGAGTTGTCATTGGGTCTCCCAGGTGATGTGTGTGTCCCCTCATGGTGCATGCTGGCATGACAGTGAGTGTGAGTTCCTGTGCTAGATACCTGTGCTTGTGGAGTTGGTGTTTGAGTGTACAGTGGTCCCAGGAGGGCCTTGTGCTGCATACAGCAGGGCCAAGTGTCATCTACCTTGTCAGTACTTTGCCAGTCCCTGTGCATGGTTATGTACCTATGCCATATGGGCTGAGGGCATTGGTGTCTGCGTCTCATTTTCACAATGTGTTGTGTGGGGCCCAGCCTCCCGGACATCCAGTCTTGTGTTTGTGGTTGTTGTAGGCTTGGACATGGCCTTGCCTTGATTTGTGAAGGGTGCATGGTGACGTTAGTGGCATGAGCATGGTTTTTGAGTGTGGTTGTTTGCAGTGTGTGCTTGGGGGAAGTTGGGTGCATTTGGTGTATATGTGGTGTGGACCCCATTGCCCCCATGTTACGTAAGTTGTTTGTGTACTCACCAGGCTCTGCGACTCCTTCGACTCCGTGTACTCCCACCGGCGGTAGCAGGGCCATCACCTTCTCCTCCCAGGAATGGTAGTGTACGGGTCTGAGGGGCGGCCCACCTCCAGTGATGTTAGTCTGGGCATATTCTTCATTCATTTTCCTCTTGACCGCCCTGCGCAGACCGTACCACCTGGCTTGGCATTCATGCCTGGTCCTTCGGATGGGCGCAACAGCATTCACCTTGTCGACAATCCTCTGCCACATGGCAGATTTTTGAGCTATGCTGGTCTGTCTGACCAATGTTCCAAACAGCTGTGGCTCGACTCTGATGACTTCGTTGACAAGGAGGTCCAGCTCCGCCGTTGTGAACTTTGGATTCTTGTCTGTGGGCATGGTGTGGGGTGTGGGTGTGGGTGTGGATGGTTGTGGGTGTGTGGGTGTGAATGTGACGGTGTGTGTGTGAATGTGAAGAGGGGGATGTTTGTGGAGGAGGTTGTGTGAAGGTGTGTGAGTGAAGGTGTAGTGGAGGTATGAGTGATATGGAGTAGTTTCTATGTGGAGTTGTTTGTCAGTGGGGTCTGGCAGCAGTGGGTCTGTTGCAAAGGCTCATGGGTTGTGTGTGTGGGCCCTTTTTATTGGTCCATTTTTGGGTGTGGCTGAGTTTGAATTTTGGTGGGTGTGTTATAAGTGGTGGTTGTGATTTGGGGCCTCTGTTTGCCTGTTTGGATGTGCCAGGTCAGTCATTGGGATGTATTTTGTCATATAGACGTGTTTTGTGGTGTTGTGCGAGTCGAATTGACCCTCCTTGTGCTGTTTTACAGTGTCCTGGTTCTGTAAGAGTCATTTTCGCGTAGGTACGATCCGTACATACGCGATGCTGTGTGAGGGTGCTGGGGTACAGTGTTGGAGTGCGGCGCGTACATGCGGTGGGGGTTCGGTGCGTACACGTGCGGTCCTGGGGTACGGCGCATACATGTGGAGGTACGGCACGTACATGGGGGGGACGGCGCGTACATGGGGGGAGGGGGGCATGTACATGGGGGGAGGGCGAGTACATGCGGTGGGGGTACAGTGCGTACACGTGCGGCCCTGGGGTATGGCGCGTACATGCGGAGGTACGGCGCGTACATGGGGGGGTAAGGCGCGTATATGCGGTGGGGGTACGGTGCGTACACGTGCGGCCCTGGGGTACGGCGCGTACATGCGGAGGTACGGCGCGTACATGGGGGTAAGGCGCGTACATGCGGTGGGGGTACGGTGCGTACACGTGCGGCCCTGGGGTACGGCGCGTACATGCAGAGGTACGGCGCGTACATGGGGGGGTAAGGCGTGTACATGCAGTGGGGGTACGGTGCGTACACGTGCTGCCCTGGGGTGTGGTGCGTACATGCGGAGGTACGGCGCATACATGCGGGGGTGATGCGCCTACAGGGGGGGTATGGTGCATACATGGAGGGGGGGTACAGCGCGTACAGGTGCGGGGCTGGGGTACAGTGCGGACAGGGGGGGTAAGGCAGGTACATGGGGGGGTACGGCACGTACATGGGGGGTACGGTGCGTACAGTTGCGGGGCTGGGGTACAGTGTGGACAGGGTGGTGTACGGTGCTGACATATTTGGGGGTGGGGGGGCTGTATGCCTCGTACACGGGTATGAGTTTACCCATGTATATGTGTGCTACTGCGTTGGCTCCGTACGGGACTTTTTACGTGCGATTGTGTATTCGGACGGACGGTCGGGATCGTACTTGCGCGCTCAGACTTGTGTTTTACGATTTGCACGTAACAATGTCCGGATCACTCTCGTACACTTTTCCCGACGATATTCGGCGTGAACACTTTCCGACGCACTCTCGTAGACTTTTCCCGACGCTATTCGTAAATATTTTTCACGGACGAATCGTACTTGCCCGTTTGAACGGTGCTTCTCCGATTTGTACGTAAACAAATACGGATACGGGTCGTACGCAAATTATTTTTACCGGATCGGAATCGGCACCTTTATAGCAAAACCTGCCTTGTGAGTTTCTTAGGACAGCTCATACTACAGACCTCTGAATATCTGACTGTGGTTATTCCGTATCAGAGTTCTTCTGTGGAATCAGGATCTGTGCCCTCGGTAAAGGACACCTTCTGCATGGCTTCTGGAACCAGTCTCTCGCTGAGAGCAGGGGCTTGACATTCTGGCGTGAACTCTAGCGATAACTCTGTGGCAAAGATGTCTCCTAATCAACGGTCAAATGCATTTTATGACATTATCTGATCACTGATTGTTCTCATATTTACAAAATAAACCAGATTTTGTAGACACTAAGCCTGCCGTCAGACTGAACTAACATGGCACAGCATGCGTCAACTTGATCCACATGTTGGCATTAGGCATTCATCTTTGCAGCCAATAAGCCTCCAATGCAAGGCTGGCACATTGAAATGGCTGAGTTCATTAGCATAAGCATAAAACATGCCAGTTTCCAGAGTTGTCGGCCACGGTGATATCAGCATTTTTGACTGGCCCCTAAGAACCACTCGCTTGTCATTAAGATCAAGAAAAGCAGAGAGCAAGCATGAAATGAAAACAGACTCAAGGAATTAGCACTGTCGGTGTTCACCACTAAATAAAGAGCAGTGTGAGATCTCAAGGTAAGTGCCTCTTAGAAAGACTTACCATACTGTGAAGTGAAAAATAGGGCCAACTATTAAAGCTGTTACCTTCGGAAGAGAGCAGTGTACTAGGATAGACCACCGTAGAAGTATAGCATAGGGGCACGTGATCAGATGCCACCCTCTGCCACCAATGTGGCTGCACTTCAAGTTGCATCTGATCCCCACTGTTTATTTTGTAGTATGCTCGTTTACAACCACAAGATAAGCTACTACCCCGTTTCCTGTTGCTTAACATTTTTTATGTGGCCAGGTATAAACAGTCCTGCAGGTAGAAATTTAATGGGCATAATTCGTGGGATTTGGAAGAATGACCACCTGCAAGCAAGTGATGGATGCACAAAAGCCACAAGTTTGATTTGTGATACTTGGTGAAATACCTCCCTTGATGATTATAATCTTATGCACTGTAATGAATGCCTTGGATTAGATACTTTTAGTAACTTTGTACCACTGCAGCTGTTATCGTATGGAGGACTCTGGGCCTGGAAGTGCCATGTAAGCAGGCATCCAGCTGCATATTTCAGTTTGAGTAAATTGGCTGAAAATACCAGTCAGAGTACACTGGTATAGTCTAACCTGGATTGTACTAGCAAAATGACAGATACAAAATGGTAGAAGCTTTTTTCTACCATGGTGTCTGCCTGGGGTGTCATTGAAATTCTCGAATCAAATATAACACATAGTATCCTGATAGTTGTCAATGGGGGTAGGACACGTATTCAGTATTGCTATCAGAGGTCTGCTTTCAGGTGAAAGCAGCAGAGAGCCTCCTAATCCCCAACAGGGTGAGCCGGAAAGGCACTGACATGATTGGCTTTGGTGCACATGCTTTGTATGCCTAATGCAGGTGTAGGCCCGGGGTATCCCAAAATTCAGGACACCCCAAAACTATATCTCAACTAAAATGCCTATTCACTGGATTGAAGATGGTGTTAAACCACAATTCTGTGAGGCAATGTATCCCTGCATTAAAGCACCTCCCAACACATAAAATATCAGTAAGTCATTCAGTGAAGTAAATGGGCCAACTTATAACTAAGTTATAGGTCAAAGAAATGTTAAAGGGTTTTATTGCAAAATTAACAAGTAAAGCGATGCAGCGTCAATGTCATGAAGGCTCTCATATAAAGGCAGGACAGAGGAATTGCAAAACCAGAAATTATTGTAAGTCACAAATGGGTAGCAAAATCAGGAGAGTAACAGACTGCATCCCTAGTAGAACAGGAAAGACTTCTGGTTGGTTGGCTCACACCCAAAATCCATGGGTTATGCATTATTTTTGCAAATGAAAATAACAGTAATTACAGTATCTCTGTGGTGTGAGTAAATGTATCATTTCATAAGCAAATCAGAGCACAATAACTTTAAATGTCAAATTGCCTTAGCATTTAATCACTATCCCGCTACACTTATATATAATTCTACCCTCTTTATGGTAATGCTGTCTGGAGCTGCTAGAACAAACAAGATACATTAAAAATAATGTGATATATGAAGGAATAAACAGGGCACAGTGAACCAGTGGACGAACCTTGGAGTTACTGCTGCAGTTTGTGATTGAGCCACTAAAGGTTAATCGAGAGCAGAATAAACAATGGCAGTCTTAATAAACACGTGCATTTCAGCTCAACTGTGTGCTGTTGAAATTGTGAGGAGAGATATACACGGGGCAAACATGAGTGACAAGGGAGACTTCCAACTTGGACAAGGAGGTTTTTGTACTAAATTGAGGCCTTGTTAGCAAAGATCAGATAAACACATTTCTATACATAAAGATAATTTGTTGCAAAAGTAGCAGTATAATATCAATGTGTGCATGTGTAATCGAGTGTGAAAATACATCCTGCACGTTGTTATTGAAGGACAAAATTGTGAATACATAAAAATAGTCATCATCATCATCATCAAATTTCTTTATTCGGTTTCAAATTCAAGAAAACCATAAAAGCACAATATGAAAACCAAGATAAAATAGCATTGTACAATAAATACAATCTCAAGGGCAAGCCAATGCCAGTTCAAGATACGACTATTATATACAAAGTGCATCTAAAATGTCAGACACCAATAATATTAAAGTAAAACTACTAAAAACAGTGCATGTGAGTCAACAGCCATGTCCGCGCCCTATTGGCTATACAAGTACGCAAGACCAAAAAATAATGTTTAGGGAGCGACCCAACTAATCACAGCTCGCCCTAAGTTTGATGGCGGATTTAAAAAAACTTAAAACATAAAATACGGTATTGCCCATCAGCATCTGGAGAAATATAAATGCAGGCCGAACTTGTTTAAAGTTGGCCTCTTTCAAGATGGGGATTAAATATGATTTTCTCGGGGTGACATAGAATGGACAAAACATGGTAAAATTAAGCATATCCTGCGGAAATGTACCATCGGAGCCGCAGGGTGGGAGAATATGCCCTCTGTTTGCACCCCTTGGGTAAGAAAGGAGTAGATAAAGCAAATCAAACCGTAACCTGGTCAGAAGGAATCTGTCGCAAGAGTTCGCTAAACCAAGTGTATACGGCTCCGCTTTCGCTGTAGACCTTAATATAACAAAGTGGTGAACACTTGGCTTCATGAGCTCCTTCTCCTCCCTTAATGTGGCCTGGCGCGTGCTAAACGCCAACTTCAGGATGGATGTGTCTGTTTTGCGGGTACCATCAGGATTAGATTACCAGATTTGTAAAAATTATTTTCATATATTTCAACCATGCTATCCTCAGTGCATGATACAGAACTAATTTAAGACAAAATCCTAAACTTACTACTTTTGGTATTCACAGAAGTTAGGATTTTGTCTTAAGTTTGTCTTAAATTTGTCTTAAGTCTGTCTTAAGTCTGTCTTAAGTCTGTCCTAAGTTTGTCTTAAGACAAACTTAAGACAAAATCCTAACTTCTGTGAATACCAAAAGTAGTAAGTTTAGGATTTTGTCTTAAGTTAGTTCTGTGAATCGGCCCCTGCGTGTTTTTCTGAAAATTACATAGGTTTTATATATGTATATCTCAAGGTCGATGGAAGAATAAATGGGTATATAACTGTCTAAATGGATGATTTGTTTTTGAAAAATTGATTGTATAACTAACTGATTAAGTGTATCTTAGTGAATACATGGCTTAGTGAGTAATGTTTAAATATGTAAACATCTGTATCAGTCTCTCACTTTGTGTATAAGTGGCTGCATGGGTTGGTGAGTAGCTACATGAGTGTCTATATAGGTTATTAGTTGGTTTTTTGAGTATCAGTATAAGTGTCTGATGTCTGTATGGTTCGGTGGGGGGGTATTACGTAGTGCATAGGTGCATGAATGAGTGACTCACTGTTTGTATGTGTTGAAGACAGCATGTGTGCAGGACTGTATGGGTGGATGAGTGTGTGCATGGGTGTGTTAGTGAGTGATAGACTGTCTCAATAGTGTCTTTATGAGTAACTACATATGTTTTAAACTAGTATATGTGACTATTGGTGTATATAAGTGAGTATATGTGAGAGTGAGAGATTTAAAGAGTTCCTGTATGAATAAGTATGTGTTTCTATACGTGATTGTTTAAAAGACTAAGTATGTGTAAGTTTCTGTAGAAGTAAGTGTGGTGGTGTGTGTATAACTGTATATGCAAGTAAATGGATGTTTGATTCTTTATTAGCATGAGTGACTATGTGTGTGAGTAACTCTATGGATGAGTGGCGTTGTGTAACAGGATGTATAGGTGTGTGAGTACATATGATGAGTGGGTACATGTATGAGTGACTGTATAGGACTGTTGGTGAATGAGTGGATGTGTATGTGGATCTTAGAATTACTGAATAGGTTGTTGTAACTGGTATTGGTATGTCCATTGTTTTGAACATTGTAGTTTCTATTATTGAATGTGTGTATCAAAGGTTATATTAGGGGAAGAGGACGTCTGCCACTCTATCACAAGGATGATGTCATCAGTGATGTCATTAGTGATGTCATTTGAGATGTCATCAGTGATGTCATGAGTGATGTCACTGACCATGTCATGAGTGATGTAATATGTGACTTCATCAGCAGTGCATTGCGGGCGCGCGAGTTATAGTTAGCTGAACAAACTGTAACGGGGGAATTTCAATGGTTTTGTACGAGTGAAAAGTCCAGCTAACTATAACGCCCCTGAAACCTATGGTTTTTTCAGTGAATTTCTAAGGTTTTTTAAATGCTAATTCCTAGCTATAACGTGCCTGAAACCTATGGTTTTTTCAGTGAATTTCAAAGGTTTTTTAAATGCTGATTTCTAACTATGCCTACAGAGATAGGACATGTGAAGAAAGAAGGAAAAACGCACAGAAAGAAAAAAAAGAAATGCAGAAAGAAGCAACAGAAGTCCTCAAAGACGAAGAAAAGTGCAGGAAGAAGGATAACGTGCAGAAAGAACAAACAGAAGAGCAGAAAGATGCCTTGTTGCTAAATCATCCTGTACCCTCAACTTTTTCAGACAGATACTGGTGGTAACTGAGTCTGACTAACCAGTCCTAGAGCCAGTGCTATGTTAAAAGACACTCAGAATACAGTGAAAACACCTACATACACTAGGGCACACTATGTGTTGGGGTCCCCCTGTGATTAGCATGACCTCCTCTGTAAGCCCCTAGTATATAATAGGGCAGGGGGTTAAAACTACCTCTTAAAACGCACCACAGGGCGTGTTTGAACACGTCACCTCATGCCCCGTCCCCTCCCTTCCCCACTGTGTAAACACACCCTGTAGCCGTTTTAAGTTGGGAGATTAAGTCCCCTTGAATCCTGAGGGTCCCTAGGGTCCAACTAGACCACTAGGTACCTCCAGTAAGCGCCACAGAGCTGCGTTGCAGAGAGGTGTAAAAAGTGGCACGGCCTGCACCACCTCTCTGCAACGCAGAGCAGTGGTGCTTACTGGAAGCACCTGGTGGGCTAGTTGGACCCCAGGGTCCCTCAGGAATGAAAGGGAATTATTTCCCCAAATTAAAAACGCGCCACAGGGCCTGTGGGCGTTCTGAGTTGAGAGATTAAGTCCCCTTGAATCCTGAGGGTCCCTAGGGTCAAACTAGCCCACTAGGTACCTCCAGTAAGCGCCACAGAGCTGCGTTGCATGAAGGTGTAAAAAGGGGTGTGGCCTCAGAACACCTGTCTGCAACGCAGCTCCCTGGCGCATACTAGAGATACCTGTTGGGCTAGTTGGCCCTCAGGGACCCTCAGTATTGAAGGGGAATTAATTCCGCAACTTACAACTGGCCAGGGGGCGCGTTTGCAGAGTGCTGCAAGGAGGGGGCGTGGCCTCCTGCGCGATGCCGGTCTTTTATTTATTTATTTTTAAGAAGGAGGGCTGTGTGGCCCCCTTTCTTTTTCTAATTTATTAGCCCTGGTAACCCCATCCCCCAGGGTCTGCACCCTAATTTTTTTTGTTGAAAAAAATTAATTTGGCCCTCCCAAGGCCTTAATCGGCCCCGGGGACCCCAACCACCAGGTCATGGCCTTTTATTTATTTTTTTATTCTTTAGGAGGGGGTGCTGTGTTGCCCCCCTCCTCAGGCCACTTATGGCCCCGGGGACCCCATCCCCCGGGGCCGGCCTTTGTTTTTTATTTAAAAAAAATATATATATATTTACAGAAACACCTAGGACATGCTGGACAAACCGTATGTACCTATCACCATGACGATTTGCGTGATATTCATTAAAAGGCGACTATGCATACAATGAATCCACGTAGAATGTATTCACACCGCTAGTGAAGCTCTGACATGTCTGACACCCTACCGTGCCTAATCCCGGCGCCCCCGCTGGTGGGTACTCTCCAAGTAGACACCCTTGTCGTTTATTTATACAAACATGGGTAGCTATTGACGGGCACATTTAATACACATGCACACCAAGCCATTCAAAGGGGATTCGACAAAAATTCGACCAAACTATGCAAGAAACCCCCTCACGGTTAATAAAACACACATCCACCGCCGGATGTGTAATACTTTTTATTTTACTCTCTGGAAAGGAGACAAACCTCACTGGAGAGTCACAGCGTGCTCCTGGCTGAGCCCAATGCAGTGTTACACCCACCAGTGCCCGCCGAGTGCCACACACCTCTGTGTTGTATTCCACCAGCTAGTGCGTATGCTATGACACTCTCTAGCCCATGTGCACTGTAACACCACCCCGTGAATATGCCATGCCACACTTGCCTTCGCACGGGTTATATTGCCCCATCTAACGTGCCTTCTTCGATGCCTATGTTATAAAGCACAGCGCTATGCCATACATATTACAATCTGGGATCCATATGCATATGCAATGTTACACTACCCAGCACATATTTAATATTACAACTTTAGAGACTACTTAGGTTACACAACACTGCCCGGTGCATATTACACTCCAAGGCGCATATCACATAGCAAGCGCTAGTGCCTGTGCTATCTCGCGCTCTCCAATGAATCTGTCACTGCGCACAATGTATTGCATATTATATTTCACGCCCAGTTCATTTTATATCACACTTTTTGGTGCATAGTTTATACCATATACTATATCTAGTTTTCATTTTCAATCGTGCTCTCAGGACTATGTTCTATATAACACTGCGTCCACCTACCCTTTTCACGGGCATTACATTTTGCGATGGGGGGTGGAGGGTCAGGGGATGTTTCTGCCAAGTGAGCCCGGAGTCACAGTCCCAAACGTCCTCTTCTTCCTGAATAAAAGTGAGATTATGCTGCATACTTGTTGATATTTTAAGTAGTTCGCACAGACACACATTTTAAAAACAACAAAGTTCCTAATACCCACCTTCTAAGGACAGTTAGCTTGCTGCCCCATCCACCTCCTCCCTATCCTCTGTTGTCTGAATGCATGGACTTGCCTCCTCCCTCCTGCCATGCATGGTCTGATGTGCTGCCACTGCCCTTCATTTAGCATGATGTACCAGTCCACTCATCCTGCCCTCCATTGCCCAATTCTATGGCCCATCATTGACCTCCTGCTTAGCCTCTGTGCTTTGCTTGCTGCCCCTATCCTCCTTCCCCCTGCCCTCCGATGTCTTTGTGCATGCCTCTGCTCCAACCTGTTTGACCACCATGTTCCATGGACCTGCCACTCCTATCTACTCTGAGTGTTCTGTTGAGCTGCCACTCCCCTACCACCTGCCTAGCATTGTCAGATGACTGTAACCTGTCCCTGCTACCTCCACCCTGCCTGTCCACATGCCATGCCCCTATCCCCTTCCTCCTGTCCTCCATGGTCCATTTTATTGCCACACCCTGCTGCCCTCCCTGGTCTGTTGTGCTGCAACTGCTCCTCCTGCCTGCCCCGCACGGTCTGTTGTGAGGCCCCTTCCCCTGAACTCTCTTGTCTGTGCCCAGGTACTGACCCTCCCTTCTATGCTCCACGGTCCTTTGTGCATGCCCCTGCGCCCTCCTTCTTGCCCATCATAGCCATTGTGCTGCCACTAACCCTCCCACTTGCCATGCATGGTCTTCTGTGCTGCCATGGCCCCTCCCACCTTCCCTGTGTGGTCAGCTAGCTGCTCCTGACCCCCTCCCACCTTCCCTCCATGGTCTGTGTGTATGCCATCATAGTCTCACTGTTGCTCTCCATGGTGTGTCTTGTTTCTAGTGCCCATCCTGCCTGACCTCCATGGTCATGTTGCTGCTCCTGCCCTGCCCCCTTGCCCCCAGCCCTCTGTTTCCATGTGCAGACCCCTATTCCCTCCCTCCTGGCTTGTCGGTTCCATTGTAATGCCCCTGATCCGTCCCTCCTGCCCTTTATGGTCTGTTATGCTGCAGCTTTCTCTCCTGTCTGTCCATTATGGTCAGCTAGCTACCATTGCCTCTTTCCCCTCTGTTGTCCATGTGCATGGTCCTGTCCCCTCCCTATTGCTTTCTATGGATTGTTGTGCTGCACTCCCGTCCCGCATGCCCTGTGTGGTGTATTGTGCTGCTGCAAACCCTGATGCCTGCCCTGTAGGGTCAGTTTGGTGCACCTCTCAATGTCCCTCCTGTCCTCTGTTATCCGAGTCCATGTCCCTACCCCAATTCCTCCTGCCTACCATGATCCAATGTACCATACTTGCGAACATTTTGAACTTGGTAAGAGGGAGATTTTGAAATAAAACTGGGGTATTGATTTTCCCCTTTGAGTTACATTGAAAAAGAGAAGATTGTAGACAGGAAACAGATCAAGTAAAGCCCATTTGAGCTTAAAAACATTGGACGTTTCCAGGCTGAAACGGGTCTGTTGGCATGTATGGTTGTATGACCACTGCCTCTTCCTTCTGCCCACAATGGTCTATTATATTGCCACAGCCTCTCTTACCAGTCCTGTATTGTTGGTTTGTTGCCCCTGCCCCCCTTTCCACTGCCCTCCATAGTCTGTTGTGCTGCCGATGCCCTTCCTGCCTGCCTAGTGTGGTCAAATTGTTGCCTCTGCACTCTCCTACCTGCCTTCAATTTTCAGAGTCCATGCCCCTGGCCTCTGCCTCTCAACAGTATCCCAATGAACAACTAGATTGCTAACATTCTATATTTATTACAAAAGTGTGGAATGCCTGACGTCATCTTGATGTCATCAAAACTGTAATGCCTAGAGCATTTCCTTTAGAAATTACATATATGAGAAGGTCTTATTTGCATCAAAATTATGGTTAGTGCTCTAAAAAAATAAAATGAGGACATATTTTCTGAGTTTTCAAATAGCGACAAAGAACTTTTAAATTATTTGTAATCTTAGCTTTTTTATCCAGTTGACCACTTGATTAAATGTTGCATCCAAGGGGAGAGGGTGTGGTGTTACTTCCAGAGCTGCAGACTTTGCAACTGGGGAACCAGGTTGGAGTTTCTGCTTCAGCTCAACATTCTGTGATTCTGGTCAAATCACTTAATCTCCCCATGTCTACAACCAAAATGAATTTGATCTTGTGTGATGTAACCAATGTTCATGTAAAGCACTCCAATACCTGACAAGTCTGCACTATATAAAACTGCAAATACACAAAAAATAAGTGTTTTGCACACTTCTGTCATTGGGCTACATTTGGGCTACATCTGGGTGATATTTGGGCTACATCTGGGCTCTTTTGTCTCTGGTGGCCATTTTAGCAGATTCCATCAAGAAGGTATTCAGATATGTCACACATTTGCCATAAATTCTGAATGTTAGCACTCTAGTTGCTCATTAGATCACTGTAGTAAAGCTACTGCTCACCACGGAAGTCTGCTGCTAGTATTAGAAGTGCATGTTTCAGTCTGCATATCAGAATTTTTTAATGAAATAGAAGAGGATTTGAGAAGTCACTCCAAATGTGCCCTAATTTTTCTTTCTTCAGCACTAATCATAATTTCTATGGCAAAATGAACCCCCTCACTGTGTTCCTTTTTAAATTAAATGTTTTAAGTGTTACCAGTTTATTCCAATCAAGATGGCTTCAGGTGTGCCATACTTTTGTGATAAGTAAGACAGTAAGCGATCTAGTTGTTCTTAAGAACACTCTGGTACATTCTGTCATTGGGCTATACTTGGGCTACATCTGGGTGATATTTGGGCTACATTTGGGCTCTTTTGTCTCTTGTGGCCATCTTGGGAGATTTATTTGTTATGAAGTTTCCTAATTTCCTCATTTACTGCAGTCTCCTCAGTAGGAAATACTTTCAGTTTTTTACTTTGATTCCATCAAGAAGGCATTTAGATGTGTCACACATTTTCCATAAATTCTGAATGTTAGCACTCTAGTTGCTCATTAGATCACTGTAGTAAAGCTACTGCTCACCAGGCAAGTCTGCTGCTGGTATTCAAAGTGCATGTTTCAGTCTGCATGTCAGAATGTTTTTATGAAATAAAAGAGGATTTCAGAAGTCAAAATGTGCCCTAGTTTTTCTTTCTGCAGCACTAATCATAATTTATATGGCAAAATTAACCCCCTCATTTTGTTCCTTTGTAAATTAAATGTTTTAAGTGTTACCACTTTACTCCAATCAAGATGGCTTCAGGTGTGCCATACTTTTGTCATAAGTAAGACTGTTAGCGCTCTAGTTGTTCTTTAGAGCACTCTGGGAAGCTGCAGTAGAACACAAAGGAATCAACTGACAGTCTCTGCCCTTGTTGGATGTACATGTTTTACTGAGAATGTCAGACTTCATTCTTACATGACTGAGAAAGATAATGTGAATTTACAGAAAATATGCTCTCAGTTTAGCTTAAAGATCACCTTCCAAACCTCTGTGGAAAAAGTATGAGAAAATAGTTATCTCTCAAACATGGTTCGTGATATCATAGCAGAAGGCTTTTTCACATGGTAAAATCACCTTAGAACACACCACAATTCCTAAAATGAGTATGGTACCATCAACAAATGATTTATAATGTAACTAAAGTCTTAAAACCTTCTATTAACTGCAATGCGTTTTAATGAGGTGCTATCATGTATATTGGTCCCAAGATGGCTGCCAACACTTCTTGGATGAAGTACTGACAGCCAATCAGATCTCACGATGAGATGTGTGGTTAGGCTCCGCCCAGATATGTATGTGATTTTACTTTTGTTTTTCTCAGGAACTACTGAACAGATTGACACCATATATGCAAAAGGCACATGCCTGACCTGAGGACTACCTCTTTGCCAAATTTCAAGTAATTCTGTTCAGCCGTTCGGGCTGTACCTTGGACTAAAGGTCCCTATGGAAAATTGCATGGGGAAAAGGAGGAAGGGGATAGGGGCATGGCATGTGGACAGGCAGGGTGGAGGTGGCAGGGACAGGTTACAGTCATCTGAAAGGAGGGAGGAGGCTAGTCCATGGATTCAGACAACAGAGGATAGGGAGGAGGTGGATGGGGCAGCAAGCTAACTGTTCAGAGAAGGTGGGTATTAGGAACTTTATTGTTTTTAAAATGTGTGTCTGTGCGAACTACTTAAAATATGAACAAGTATGCAGCATAATCTCACTTTTATTCAGGAAGAAGAGGACGTTTGGGACTGTGACTCCGGGCTCACTTGGCAGAAACATCCCCTGACCCTCCACCCCCCATCGCAAAATGTAATGCCCGTGAAAAGGGTAGGTGGACGCAGTGTTATATAGAACATAGTCCTGAGAGCACGATTGAAAATGAAAACTAGATATAGTATATGGTATAAACTATGCACCAAAAAGTGTGATATAAGATGAACCGGGGCGTGAAATATAATATTCAATACATTGTGCGCAATGACAGATTCATTGGAGAGCGCGAGATAGCACAGGCACTAGCGCTTGCTATGTGATATGCGCCTTGGAGTGTAATATGCACAGGGCAGTGTTGTGTAACCTAAGCAGTCTCTAAAGTTGTGATATAAAATATGTGCTGGGTAGTGTAACATTGCATATGCACTGTGACAAAGATATGGATCCCAGATTGTAATATGTATGGCATAGCGCTGTGCTTTATAACATAGGCATCGATGAAGGCACGTTAGATGGGGCAATATAACCTGTGCGAAGGCAAGTGTGGGATGAAATATTCACAGGGTGGTGTTACAGTGCACATGGGCTACAGTGTGTCATAGCATACGCACTAGCTGGTGGAATACAACACAGAGGTGTGTGGCACTCGGCGGGCACTGGTGGGTGTAACACAGCATTGGGCTCAGCCAGGAGCACGCTGTGACTCTCAAGTGAGGTTTGTCTCCTTTCCAGAGAGTAAAATAAAAAGTACTACACATCCGGCGGTGGATGTGTGTTTTATTAACCGTGAGGGGGTTTCTTGCATAGTTTGGTCGAATTTTTGTCGAATCCCCTTTGAATGGATTGGTGTGCATGTGTATTAAATGTGCACGTCAATAGCTACCCATGTTTGTATAAATAAACGACAAGGGTGTCTACTTGGAGAGTACCCACCAGCGGGGGCGCCGGGATTAGGCACGGTAGGGTGTCAGACATGTCAGAGCTTCACTAGCGGTGTGAATACATTCTACGTGGATTCATTATATGCATAGTCGCATTTTAATGAATATCACGCAAATCGTCATGGTGATAGGTACATACGGTTTGTCCAGCATGTCATAGGTGTTTCTATAAATATATATATTTTTTTAAAAATAAAAAACAAAGGCCGGCCCCGGGGGATGGCCTCCCCGGGGCCATAAGTGGCCTGAGGAGGGGGGCAACACAGCCCCCCTCCTAAAGAATAAAAAAATAAAAAAAGGCCATGACCTGGGGGTTGGGGTCCCCGGGGCCGATTAAGGCCTTGGGAGGGCCAAATTAATTTATTTCAACAAAGAAAATTAGGGTGCAGGCCCTGGGGGATGGGGTCCCCAGGGCTAATAAATTAGAAAAAGAAAGGGGGCCACACAGCCCTCCTTCTTAAAAATAAATAAATAAAAGACCGGCATCGTGCAGGAGGCCACGCCCCGTCCTTGCTGCACTCTGCAAACGCGCCCCCTGGCCAGTTGTAAGTTGAGGAATTAATTCCCCTTCAATACTGAGGGTCCCTGAGGGCCAACTAGCCCAACAGGTATCTCCAGTATGTGCCATGGAGCTGCGTTACAGACAGGTGTTCTGAGGCCACGCCCCTTTTTACACCTCCATGCAACACAGCTCTGTGGCGCTTACTGGAGGTACCTAGTGGGCTAGTTTGACCCTAGGGACCCTTAGGATTCAAGGGGACTTAATCTCTCAACTCAGAACCCCTACAGGCCCTGTGGCGCGTTTTTAAGTTGGGGAAATAATTCCCTTTCAATCCTGAGGGACCCTGGGGTCCAACTAGCCCACCAGGTGCTTCCAGTAAGCACCACTGCTCTGCGTTGCAGAGAGGTGGTGCAGGCCGTGCCACTTTTTACACCTCTCTGCAACGCAGCTCTGTGGCGCTTACTGGAGGTACCTAGTGGTCTAGTTGGACCCTAGGGACCCTCAGGATTCAAGGGGACTTAATCTCCCAACTTAAAACGGCTACAGGGCGTATTTACACAGTGGGGAAGGGAGGGGACGGGGCATGAGGTGACGTGTTCAAACACGCCCTGTGGTGCGTTTTAAGAGGTAGTTTTAATCCCCAGCCCTATTATATACTAGGGGCTTACAGAGGAGGTCATGCTAATCACAGGGGGACCCCAACACATAGTGTGCCCTAGTGTATGTAGGTGTTTTCACTGTATTCTGAGTGTCTTTAAACATAGCACTGGCTCTAGGACTGGTTAGTCAGACTCAGTTACCACCAGTATCCGTCTGAAAAAGTTGAGGGTACAGGATGATTTTGCAACAAGGCTTGTTTCTGCTCTTCTGTTTGTTCTTTCTGCACGTTATACTTCTTCCTGCACTTTTCTTCGTCTTTGAGGACTTCTGTTGCTTCTTTCTGCATTTCTTTTTTTTCTTTCTGTGCGTTTTTCCTTCTTTCTTCACATGTCCTATCTCTGTAGGCATAGCTAGAAATTAGCATTTAAAAAACCTTTGAAATTCACTGAAAAAAACATAGGTTTCAGGCACGTTATAGCTAGGAATTAGCATTTAAAAAACCTTAGAAATTCACTGAAAAAACCATAGGTTTCAGGGGCGTTATAGTTAGCTGGACTTTTCACTCGTACAAAACCATAGAAATTCCCCCGTTATAGTTAGTTCAGCTAACTATAACTCGCGCGCCCGCAATGCACTGCTGATGACGTCACATATTACATCACTCATGACATGGTCAGTGACATCACTCATAAAGAGTGACCGTGAGAGTCCGCACTCGGGCCGGAATTTCCGGCCCGAGTGCGGACGTAAAGTTAGTAGTCGTAAATCCATTCTGTGAATACCAAAAGTAGTAAGTGCATTCTGTGAATACCAAAAGCAGTAAGTGCATTCTGGGGCTTCACTAATTCCGACTCTTCTGAGTGGCATGACAAAATCTATTGCAAAGAATTTTAGATGTTCCAAGTTGTTGTTATGGAACTCCTTGAAATGGCGTGCCACAGGATAAGAGGCATCACTACCTCTGATTGCTCTTATGTGCTGGAGCATCCTCTTGTGGACCTGCAATTTGGTACTACCAACATATTGCAGGCCACAAGGACACTCCAGCACATAAACTGCAAAATCAGTCTTGCAAGTGAGCAATCTTGGAATGGAAACTTGGGTCTCTTTGAATGGAACTACATATGATGTTTTGTTAACCCCCTACCTGCAAGCTTTGCAGGCAGTACATTTGATGAACCCTGTTAGACCTGGCACCTTGGCGTGAGTTTCCCTTCCACTTTTTGATGGTGTGCCTCAAATGTTTTGCTGGTGTTGTCCGCTCAGGGCACTGCGCCACAGCTAATCCGTGCCGCAGTGCAAGTGCTCCCTAGGTAAAGTGTACCTGTAATTGATGTTCATGATTGGTTTATTGGATTTACTGTCAGTCCCCAGTAAAGTGCACCAGGGGTGCCAGGGCTTGTGAATGCCAATGCTGCTGGTGGGCTTGCAGCGCTAGTTGCGCCACCCACAGAAGCGGCCCGGTAAAAAGTGCCTAGGGTCTGCCACTGCAGACCCTGCGTGCAGTCTGGTACTGTCGCGCTGACTGCGCAAGTGCCCCCACTTGCCAGTCCCTGAACCTTCCCTTAACTACATATTAGCCACCCCTCTGGTAGGCCCAAGGGCAGGGTGCATTGTGGGCATAAGGTAGGACATGCCCTGATGTGTGTGGCATGTCCTAGTAGTGAATTACAGCCATTTTCGTTTTTCACTATTGAAGGCTACCTGCTCTCCATAGGCCAGAATGGGCTGCTGGAGTCACTACACGCTGTGACCCCAGTGGACTCATAGAGCCTGGTAGAATGTCAAGTTTAGTATGCCTGAACTCAGAATAATAAAATACTTCTTGTAGTCAAGTTTATTTTAATATCCTGGGTTTGTAAATACTACTTTTAGAAAGTTAGTATTTACTGACCTGGCCATTTCAGTCCGCCTCTGCTGTGTGTGTGTGTTCTGCCTAGCAACAGTAAGGAGCAGGGTTGGGGAATCCCCAGAGACAGGCTGGCTGCCAGGTGGTGGGTAGAGAGATTACACCAGGATGGGTGGGAGGAGTACACCTTGACTCTTGAATAGACCCGTGCTCTGCCACCACAAAGCCGGCTCCGCCCCCTGTGGAGCGGCTGATGTCTCTGCCCTGCTGCTGAAAGGAAAGAGCAGAGTCACCATAACAAAGTGCTCCAAAACTGGACTGAGCCAGGGCCAGGCCCCCTGGCGCTAAAGAACAAAAGAATCACTGTATAAAAGTAGGAGCCTGGCTCCTAAGAAATTAGAATCCTGTTTTACCACAAAGAACCTCTGTCCGACTAGAAGGAGAAGAAGACGCTGGAAGGACTGGCCTGCTGCTTGCCTTGCTGAGAAAGGAGAGGAAAAGACTTGCTGAATAGACTTTGCTGCTTTGTGCTTGAACATTCTCCAAGGGCTTGATCTGAGCTTGCCCCCTGAACTGAACCCCAGGACCAGTGGGTTCTCTGTGCCTTTGCTCGTCCTGAAGCTCGAGCTGTGTTTGCATCCCGCTGGAGAAAGACTGCGCCCCTCATCGCCCCCTCCTAGGGCCGTGACACTCGGGAGCTTGCCTGCCTTTGACCCCGTGAGAGCCTCGCTCCGACCAGAGCCGCTCTCTGCCCCGGGCTAGGCTACCTGCTCCTCTGCCACCGTTCGCTACTGGAGCGCGCTGAAACGCGGTCGCCCTTCCCGCCAGAATTCCTCCGACGATTGTGATCCTCGCCGGGTCATCAGCTGCACGAACCGTGCCCTGTGACCCCGCTTCGCTATCCCGGACTAAATCAGGCCGCGCCGCCCCCGCTGTGGAGACACCCACACCGCCGTGCTGAGGGTCGTGGGCCGCGCCTGCCTGCCTGCATGCACCCACTGACAAAAGGACCCAAAGGTACCCCCAGAGTTACAGAGTCGCACTGACCCGTGCCGACTCCCAAAGCAACATTCCTCAAGTTCCAGTATCGGGCTCGGGGCCCGCAACGCCTTATTTCCCCGTCATCAGGAGCCGATCGAGCCAGAGGGCTGTGCTGTCGTCAGAGTCTTACAGGGTGAGTGAGAGCGAGTGTCCATCTCCTCCCATCACCCCCGGACCCCAAGCCCCCTGATCGGCACCCTGTTCCCCGTAGCCCCCACCGCACCGCAAATCCGTCTCTCCTCCAGAGCTGTCTCAGAGCTGCTGAGGGAAGAGCCGTGCCCGGCACAGGCGTGTCCACGCCCGATGCGTGAGTTGCGGTAGGGCCCGGGCCGCTACTTGAAAGGAGAGAGAGAGAGCGAAGCGCCCCGACGGGCTAAGACCGGCCTAACAGTGACTGGAACCCGGAAAGTAACATTGTTCAAAGAGACTGAGAAGTATCCATTTCTTGAAACTGCAACACAGAACATTCGCCTGCTATAACAACCTGGTGGCCTACAAAGAAACGTTATTGGTCTTGTGATAAGTCTGCATATATATCTATACCTATTTTTTTACATAAAGGAGCGTATTTTCACATAACCAAGCCTGGTGTCCGTTTCTGGGGGGATTAATGTGTTTACTGTGTGCGGTTACAATTGCTTAACTAAAAATGCCTGAAGAATCGCCTTGGCTGCTCACGCCACGCACCTAGAGGGTGAGCAAGGGTCATTCCAAAAGGGGTTATCCTGTGCCCTGACGTAGAGGAGAGGGTTCCTGCTTGACACAAGGGCAACCTTGCGCCAACCAGAGACCCCCAAGTCTAACATTGTTGGCAGCGGCTGGGATTTCGGATTTGCACTTGTAATTTGCCTACAGTGAATTATCAATCACCAGATAGTGAGAGCAGACCAAGTAACGCAGCCACAGGTTTTCATTTTTGAACTTTGTTGAGACATCTGCCATTATTGCAACCATGCCTGGCTCACTCCCTGCTGGAAGAGCACTCTCTGTGATTTCTGGAATAGATGAGGTGGATTGGGAGGGACTGGAAGGATACACAGTAGAGCAATTGAAAGGCTACAGTGTAAAACTCCGAGTTCCCCATGCTGGATTCAAGAGGAAGAACCAGTACACCAAGGCGTTGAGAGCCTGGAAGGAGTCAAGAGACCCACAGAATGCGGGGGACATCATTCCACCCGACAACCTTGGGGAGCCCAGCAGAGTCCTGTCGCCAGAGGAGCTGGCAGACAGGGCAGCAGACAGGGCGCATGCAATGGAGATTGCAAAGTTGGCAGGACAAATGGAAATGGAAAAGCAGAAGTTGGCCTTAGAGGCACAGCAACGTCAAATGGATCATGATATAAGATTGAAGGAGTTGGAGCTGAAGGTGAAAAAGTTTGGACACCGCTCCTTCTGGTGGCAGCACTCCGCCGGTGCAGGTAGAGTCCAAGGTGTACATCCTCAAAGATGTAGTTAAGGAGTATTTTAGAAAGGATGACATAGGGCAGTGGTTTAGAGCCTATGAGGTAGCCATGTCTTCACACCGGGTCCCTGAGAAAGACTGGGGAGCGGGGTTGTGGGGAAGGTTCCTTGCGGAAGGGCCTGACACACTGTTAGATTTGCCCCTAGATCTCCAGGCCTCATACCCCCATATGAAGGAAGCTTTAATGACCAGGTATGGGTTAACTCCTGAGCTATATAGACAGAGGTTCAGGGAGACTAAGAAGATCCCTGAGAGTACGTATGTGGAGTATGTAACTTTTTTCTGCAGAGCACTGGATGGTTGGGTTAAGGGTAGCAAAGTGAATGATTATCAAGGGCTGCTTGATTTAATTGCATGGGAGCACTTGTCCAGTCAATGTTTTCCTGAGCTACGCCAGCACCTGATTGATAGCAAGCTGTCCAACCCGAGGAAGCTTGCTGAGGAGGCGGACCGCTGGCTCAGCACCAGGGTCCACAAGGGTCAAGTGGGAGACTCCGCCAAAGGTGGGCAGGGTCCCCAGCAGAAGAGTGGGGGGGACAAGGGTAAACAGAAAGGGTTCCAGAAAGGCCCCCAAAGTAATTCCCAAGGGAACCAGCAGAAGGGTTCTCAGCCTCCCCCACCCCCGCAGCAGAACGGAGCCCCGACAGGTAGGCCTGTTCCAAAGGGGCCCTTCAATTGTTACAGGTGTGGTGACCCGGGTCACATTGCCTCTGATCCTAAGTGTCGCCTGTTTGGTAAGACAGCACCCACTGGTGCTCCACCCCGGCAAGTAGCTAATGTTAATTTTGGGGAGGAGGTAGCAGTCCAGGGGGGTGGGGGTCCTGCGCATATGACCCTAGTCTCGCTAGGAGACAGTGAGATGGTCCCTGAAACCTACTTACCATCTAACACTAAGAAATATGGGCAAGTAGTGACCATCAATGGAAAGAAGGTTGAGGCTCTTAGAGATACAGGAGCCAGCGTGATCTCGGTGAGGCAACACCTGGTGTCTCAAGAGCAGATTGTACCCAATGCCTACTGTAGGGTTGTCAATGCTGACAACATAGAGAGTCGTTGTCCAATGGCTCAAGTTCCCTTTGAGTGGGGGGAGGTCTCTGGTACTCTACAAGTCGCTGTGAGAACTGACATGCCTGTAGACTGTCTGCTAGGGAACGACCTGGAGAGCTCCCCTTGGGAAAAGGTGGAGAAGACCACGCATCTGAGGATGGTGGGTCTACCCGACTGGGCGTGCGTGACCACCCGGTCCATGGCAGCCAGTAAGGGTGTTGAGAGGGTCCTGGAGCCTGAGGGAGAGGTCCAGGAACCGGCCTTAGGGAGAAGGCGCAGGAGGCACGGGAAACCGGCCCCCGAAGTTCCCACGGCCCAGGAGGAAGCAGACCCTGAGGGGGATGCTCTGGAGCCTACCGGGGAACAGATTGCCGAACTGGGGGACCTGCCTGAGCTGACCCATTGGCAGCAAGAAGGGGGCCCCTCCAGGGAGGAATTCTGCAGGGAGCAGAAAGAATGCCCTACTCTCGTGGGTATGTGACAGCAGGCTGCAGACCAGGCCAATGGTGTTCAGGCCAAAACACACTACGTGTACTGGGAGAGTGACCTCCTGTACTCAGAGCCTAAGGCTGCTGAACCTGGGTCAGCCCGTGTGCTGGTGGTACCCCAGAAGTTCAGAACCTTCCTACTGGGGCTGGCTCATGATGTGCCTTTAGCAGGACATTTGGGGATGGACAAGACCTATGACAGGCTTGTCACCCACTTTTACTGGCCCCAAATGCACAAGAATTCAGATTCCTACTGCAGAACCTGTCAGACTTGCCAGGCAAGTGGTAAGAGCGGGGGGAAGCACAAGGCTCCTCTGCAACCCTTCCCCGTGGTCGGTACGTCATTCCAGCGAGTGGGTATTGATATTGTTGGGCCTCTGGACCCCAAGACAGCCCTGGGCAACAGGTTCATCCTGGTCTTGGTGGATCATGCCACCCGGTACCCTGAAGCCATCCCTCTGAGGACAGTGACGGCCCCCGTGGTGGGACGGGCACTGATGGGAATTCCCTCTAGAGGTGGTGAGCGACAGGGGGACCAATTTCATATCCACATATATGAAATCCCTGTGGTAGGAGTGTGGGGTAACTTACAAGTTCACCACTCCTTACCACCCCCAAGGAAATGGGTTGGTTGACAGATTCAACTGAACCCTCAAAGGCATGATCATGGGCCTAGACGGTCCAATGAGGCGTAAGTGGGACGTCCTCTTGCCATGCCTGCTCGTCGCTTACCGAGAGGTGCCGCAGAAGTCTCTAGGGTTCAGCCCCTTTGAGCTTCTGTATGGTCACTCAGTAAGAGGACCTCTGAGTTTGGTAAAGGAAGGCTGGGAGCAATCTCCCAGGAAACCTCCCCAGAGTGTATACAGTTACATGCTGGCCTTCAGAAACCAAACTAGGCGTTTCAGGCAACTTGCTGAGGCAAATCTGGAAGCCAGCCAGGAAGAGATGAAGCGGTGGTACGACCGGAATGCCACTCTGGTAGAGCTTCAACCTGGAAAAAAGGTGTGGGTTGGGGCCCCAGTGGAGCCTTGTGCACTTCAGGATAAGTGGACAGGTCCATTTGAGGTTGTGGAGCGCAAAAGTCCTATCACCTACTTGGTGGACATGCAGTCTCCCAGGAACCCTTTGAGGGTCCTACATGTTAACCGCCTTAAGCCCCACTTAGAGAGGACCGAAGTGGGCATGCTGCTGGCCACTGATGATGGAATGGAAGAGGAGACTGAGCCTCTTCCTGACCTCTTAGTAGCCTCTGAGAAAGATGGGTCAGTGGATGGAGTTAACCTCTCACCCACCCTGACGCCCGAACAACAGGAAGATTGCCGGCACTTGTTGGGGCAGTTTCCGGATAGGTTCTCCCTGGTTCCTGGTGTCACAGATTGGTGCGTCCATGATGTGGACACAGGAGACAGCTTACCTGTGAAGCACAAGGCTTACAGGGTAACTGACAGGGTCAGAGCTTGCATCAAGGAGGAGGTCTCCAAAATGCTTGCGTTAGGGGTGGTTGAGTCCTCCAGCAGTCCTTGGTCCAGCCCCGTGGTCTTGGTCCCCAAAGCTGCTGCGCCGGGAGCCACACCTGAACTCCGGTTCTGTGGGGACTACAGAGGACTCAATTCAGTAACTAAGACTGACGCGCACCCCATCCCCAGAGCTGATGAGCTCATTGATCGGCTAGGGGCTGCCCGGTTCCTCAGCACGTTTGATTTAACGTCTGGGTACTGGCAGATCGCCTTGACCGATGGGGCCAAAGAGAGGTCAGCATTCTCTACACCAGATGGGCACTTCCAGTTCCGGGTCATGCCATTTGGAATGAAGAATGCCCCTGCCACGTTTCAGAGGTTGGTCAACCAGGTATTGGTTGGGCTGGATGAGTTCAGTGCCGCCTACCTGGACGACATCGCAGTGTTCAGTACCACCTGGCCCGAGCACCTGCGCCACCTCTGGGAAGTGTTGATGGCTCTGCGCCGAGCAGGCCTCACGATCAAGGCAAGCAAGTGCCAGATCGGGCAGGGTTCCGTGGTGTACTTGGGACACCAAGTGGGGAGTGGCAAGGTGGCACCCTTGCAACCCAAAATTGAGACCATCCTGGCTTGGGAACCCCCCAAGACGCAGACCGCAGTGAGGGCCTTCCTGGGGCTCACTGGGTACTACAGGAGGTTTGTCAAGGGCTATGGAACGATTGTTGCCCCCTTGACAGAGCTGACTTCCAAGAAGCAGCCCAGGAAAGTGATCTGGACTGACACCTGTCAGAAAGCTTTTGACACCCTGAAGACTACCATGTGCACGGCGCCCGTGCTCTTGGCCCCTGACTTCTCCAAGGAATTCCTGGTGCAGACAGACGCTTCAGAGCATGGTGTAGGGGCTGTTCTCTCACAGATGACTGAGGAGGGCTGGGACCAACCCGTAGCCTTCATCAGTAGGAGGTTACTTCCCCGGGAAAGTAGGTGGAGTGCAATTGAGCGAGAAGCATTTGCTGTGGTCTGGGCGCTGAAGAAGCTAAGACCCTACTTGTTTGGGTCTCACTTCCGAGTTCAGACAGACCACAGGCCCCTCCGATGGTTGATGCAAATGAGGGGTGAGAACCCAAAACTGTTGAGGTGGTCCATCTCCCTACAGGGTATGGACTTTACGGTGGAACACCGTCCTGGCACAGATCACGCCAACGCTGACGGTCTGTCCAGGTACTTCCGCCTTAGTGACGAGGAACCCCCTGGGCAAGGGTAGTTCTCCCCACATTTCAGCTGGAGGGGACACGTGTTAGACCTGGCACCTTGGCGTGAGTTTCCCTTCCACTTTTTGATGGTGTGCCTCAAATGTTTTGCTGGTGTTGTCCACTCAGGGCACTGCACCACGGCTAATCCGTGCCACAGTGCAAGTGCTCCCTAGGTAAAGTGTACCTGTAATTGATGTTCATGATTGGTTTATTGGATTTACTGTCAGTCCCCAGTAAAGTGCACCAGGGGTGCCAGGGCTTGTGAATGCCAATGCTGCTGGTGGGCTTGCAGCGCTGGTTGCGCCACCCACAGAAGCGGCCCGGTAAAAAGTGCCTAGGGTCTGCCACTGCAGACCCTGCGTGCAGTCTGGTACTGTCGCGCTGACTGCGCAAGTGCCCCCACTTGCCAGTCCCTGAACCTTCCCTTAACTACATATTAGCCACCCCTCTGGTAGGCCCAAGGGCAGGGTGCATTGTAGGCATAAGGTAGGACATGCCCTGATGTGTGTGGCATGTCCTAGTAGTGAATTACAGCCATTTTCGTTTTTCACTATTGAAGGCTACCTGCTCTCCATAGGCCAGAATGGGCTGCTGGAGTCACTACACGCTGTGACCCCAGTGGACTCATAGAGCATGGTAGAATGTCAAGTTTAGTATGCCTGAACTCAGAATAATAAAATACTTCTTGTAGTCAAGTTTATTTTAACCCCTTCGCTGCTAGGCCTTTTCCCCTCCTGTGCTAAGCCCTTTTTGGGCTATTTGAGGTAGTGCGCGCTTAGGCCCCTGTAACTTTTTGACCACATTAGGTATCCACGCCAAATTTGCGTCCTTTTCTTCCAACATCTTGGGGATTCTAAAGGTACCCAGGGTTTGTGGATTCTCCTAGAGGGTTCCCAGAAATTAGTCAAAATACAGCAATTTTTTTTTTTTTTTGTGAAAAATGTGAAAAACGGGCTGCAAATGAAAGCTTCTGGGTTTTTCTCTGCAAATGGTATCAAAAAAGGGTTTGTGGGGCTGAAATCACAATTTCTCCAGCTTTTAGGGAATGACAGACTTTTGTTAGAAAACCAACATTTTTTACACAGTTTTGGCATTTTTCTGGGACATACCCTATTTTTGCTATTTTTTGTGCTTTCAACCTCCTTCCAGTTAACGGTAGAAAAGGGTAACAAAACAATAATGGATCCTGGAAAGCTATACATTTTTGAAAAGTAGACAAAATTTTGAATTCAGCAAGGGGTCATTTGCGTAGATCCATCAAGGTTTCTTTATAGAAATTTACAGGCAAATATAGGAAAAATTAAAAATTTGTTGAAAAAAGCAGCCTCTTGAGTCAACGTTTTTACCTGTAACTTCTTCGAATTATGACATCTCTTTGAAAGCAATGTACCGTTACATCCGGTAGACCTTCCTGGTTGTGGGGACATATAGGACTTGTAGGTTCACCAAGAGCCCAACGAACCCAGAGTAGAAAAATGAGCAGCATTTTGTAATGTTTTTTTTTTTTGGTCCGGGTATATAGCAATTATTGTGGGAAAATGTATACTTGGAAAAATCGGTATGAAAGTCACCTATGTATTTCTGAAATGGGAACAAATTACAGAGTTCAGAAACAGTGCATATTTGCGGTGACCCGGGTCACATTGCCTCTGATCCTAAGTGTCGCCTGTTTGGTAAGACAGCACCCACTGGTGCTCCACCCCGGCAAGTAGCTAATGTTAATTTTGGGGAGGAGGTAGCAGTCCAGGGGGGTGGGGGTCCTGCGCATATGACCCTAGTCTCGCTAGGAGACAGTGAGATGGTCCCTGAAACCTACTTACCATCTAACACTAAGAAATATGGGCAAGTAGTGACCATCAATGGAAAGAAGGTTGAGGCTCTTAGAGATACAGGAGCCAGCGTGATCTCGGTGAGGCAACACCTGGTGTCTCAAGAGCAGATTGTACCCAATGCCTACTGTAGGGTTGTCAATGCTGACAACATAGAGAGTCGTTGTCCAATGGCTCAAGTTCCCTTTGAGTGGGGGGAGGTCTCTGGTACTCTACAAGTCGCTGTGAGAACTGACATGCCTGTAGACTGTCTGCTAGGGAACGACCTGGAGAGCTCCCCTTGGGAAAAGGTGGAGAAGACCACGCATCTGAGGATGGTGGGTCTACCCGACTGGGCGTGCGTGACCACCCGGTCCATGGCAGCCAGTAAGGGTGTTGAGAGGGTCCTGGAGCCTGAGGGAGAGGTCCAGGAACCGGCCTTAGGGAGAAGGCGCAGGAGGCACGGGAAACCGGCCCCCGAAGTTCCCACGGCCCAGGAGGAAGCAGACCCTGAGGGGGATGCTCTGGAGCCTACCGGGGAACAGATTGCCGAACTGGGGGACCTGCCTGAGCTGACCCATTGGCAGCAAGAAGGGGGCCCCTCCAGGGAGGAATTCTGCAGGGAGCAGAAAGAATGCCCTACTCTCGTGGGTATGTGACAGCAGGCTGCAGACCAGGCCAATGGTGTTCAGGCCAAAACACACTACGTGTACTGGGAGAGTGACCTCCTGTACTCAGAGCCTAAGGCTGCTGAACCTGGGTCAGCCCGTGTGCTGGTGGTACCCCAGAAGTTCAGAACCTTCCTACTGGGGCTGGCTCATGATGTGCCTTTAGCAGGACATTTGGGGATGGACAAGACCTATGACAGGCTTGTCACCCACTTTTACTGGCCCCAAATGCACAAGAATTCAGATTCCTACTGCAGAACCTGTCAGACTTGCCAGGCAAGTGGTAAGAGCGGGGGGAAGCACAAGGCTCCTCTGCAACCCTTCCCCGTGGTCGGTACGTCATTCCAGCGAGTGGGTATTGATATTGTTGGGCCTCTGGACCCCAAGACAGCCCTGGGCAACAGGTTCATCCTGGTCTTGGTGGATCATGCCACCCGGTACCCTGAAGCCATCCCTCTGAGGACAGTGACGGCCCCCGTGGTGGGACGGGCACTGATGGGAATTCCCTCTAGAGGTGGTGAGCGACAGGGGGACCAATTTCATATCCACATATATGAAATCCCTGTGGTAGGAGTGTGGGGTAACTTACAAGTTCACCACTCCTTACCACCCCCAAGGAAATGGGTTGGTTGACAGATTCAACTGAACCCTCAAAGGCATGATCATGGGCCTAGACGGTCCAATGAGGCGTAAGTGGGACGTCCTCTTGCCATGCCTGCTCGTCGCTTACCGAGAGGTGCCGCAGAAGTCTCTAGGGTTCAGCCCCTTTGAGCTTCTGTATGGTCACTCAGTAAGAGGACCTCTGAGTTTGGTAAAGGAAGGCTGGGAGCAATCTCCCAGGAAACCTCCCCAGAGTGTATACAGTTACATGCTGGCCTTCAGAAACCAAACTAGGCGTTTCAGGCAACTTGCTGAGGCAAATCTGGAAGCCAGCCAGGAAGAGATGAAGCGGTGGTACGACCGGAATGCCACTCTGGTAGAGCTTCAACCTGGACAAAAGGTGTGGGTTGGGGCCCCAGTGGAGCCTTGTGCACTTCAGGATAAGTGGACAGGTCCATTTGAGGTTGTGGAGCGCAAAAGTCCTATCACCTACTTGGTGGACATGCAGTCTCCCAGGAACCCTTTGAGGGTCCTACATGTTAACCGCCTTAAGCCCCACTTAGAGAGGACCGAAGTGGGCATGCTGCTGGCCACTGATTATGGAATGGAAGAGGAGACTGAGCCTCTTCCTGACCTCTTAGTAGCCTCTGAGAAAGATGGGTCAGTGGATGGAGTTAACCTCTCACCCACCCTGACGCCCGAACAACAGGAAGATTGCCGGCACTTGTTGGGGCAGTTTCCGGATAGGTTCTCCCTGGTTCCTGGTGTCACAGATTGGTGCGTCCATGATGTGGACACAGGAGACAGCTTACCTGTGAAGCACAAGGCTTACAGGGTAACTGACAGGGTCAGAGCTTGCATCAAGGAGGAGGTCTCCAAAATGCTTGCGTTAGGGGTGGTTGAGTCCTCCAGCAGTCCTTGGTCCAGCCCCGTGGTCTTGGTCCCCAAAGCTGCTGCGCCGGGAGCCACACCTGAACTCCGGTTCTGTGGGGACTACAGAGGACTCAATTCAGTAACTAAGACTGACGCGCACCCCATCCCCAGAGCTGATGAGCTCATTGATCGGCTAGGGGCTGCCCGGTTCCTCAGCACGTTTGATTTAACGTCTGGGTACTGGCAGATCGCCTTGACCGATGGGGCCAAAGAGAGGTCAGCATTCTCTACACCAGATGGGCACTTCCAGTTCCGGGTCATGCCATTTGGAATGAAGAATGCCCCTGCCACGTTTCAGAGGTTGGTCAACCAGGTATTGGTTGGGCTGGATGAGTTCAGTGCCGCCTACCTGGACGACATCGCAGTGTTCAGTACCACCTGGCCCGAGCACCTGCGCCACCTCTGGGAAGTGTTGATGGCTCTGCGCCGAGCAGGCCTCACGATCAAGGCAAGCAAGTGCCAGATCGGGCAGGGTTCCGTGGTGTACTTGGGACACCCAGTGGGGAGTGGCAAGGTGGCACCCTTGCAACCCAAAATTGAGACCATCCTGGCTTGGGAACCCCCCAAGACGCAGACCGCAGTGAGGGCCTTCCTGGGGCTCACTGGGTACTACAGGAGGTTTGTCAAGGGCTATGGAACGATTGTTGCCCCCTTGACAGAGCTGACTTCCAAGAAGCAGCCCAGGAAAGTGATCTGGACTGACACCTGTCAGAAAGCTTTTGACACCCTGAAGACTACCATGTGCACGGCGCCCGTGCTCTTGGCCCCTGACTTCTCCAAGGAATTCCTGGTGCAGACAGACGCTTCAGAGCATGGTGTAGGGGCTGTTCTCTCACAGATGACTGAGGAGGGCTGGGACCAACCCGTAGCCTTCATCAGTAGGAGGTTACTTCCCCGGGAAAGTAGGTGGAGTGCAATTGAGCGAGAAGCATTTGCTGTGGTCTGGGCGCTGAAGAAGCTAAGACCCTACTTGTTTGGGTCTCACTTCCGAGTTCAGACAGACCACAGGCCCCTCCGATGGTTGATGCAAATGAGGGGTGAGAACCCAAAACTGTTGAGGTGGTCCATCTCCCTACAGGGTATGGACTTTACGGTGGAACACCGTCCTGGCACAGATCACGCCAACGCTGACGGTCTGTCCAGGTACTTCCGCCTTAGTGACGAGGAACCCCCTGGGCAAGGGTAGTTCTCCCCACATTTCAGCTGGAAGGGACACGTGTTAGACCTGGCACCTTGGCGTGAGTTTCCCTTCCACTTTTTGATGGTGTGCCTCAAATGTTTTGCTGGTGTTGTCCACTCAGGGCACTGAACCACGGCTAATCCGTGCCACAGTGCAAGTGCTCCCTAGGTAAAGTGTACCTGTAATTGATGTTCATGATTGGTTTATTGGATTTACTGTCAGTCCCCAGTAAAGTGCACCAGGGGTGCCAGGGCTTGTGAATGCCAATGCTGCTGGTGGGCTTGCAGCGCTGGTTGCGCCACCCACAGAAGCGGCCCGGTAAAAAGTGCCTAGGGTCTGCCACTGCAGACCCTGCGTGCAGTCTGGTACTGTCGCGCTGACTGCGCAAGTGCCCCCACTTGCCAGTCCCTGAACCTTCCCTTAACTACATATTAGCCACCCCTCTGGTAGGCCCAAGGGCAGGGTGCATTGTAGGCATAAGGTAGGACATGCCCTGATGTGTGTGGCATGTCCTAGTAGTGAATTACAGCCATTTTCGTTTTTCACTATTGAAGGCTACCTGCTCTCCATAGGCCAGAATGGGCTGCTGGAGTCACTACACGCTGTGACCCCAGTGGACTCATAGAGCATGGTAGAATGTCAAGTTTAGTATGCCTGAACTCAGAATAATAAAATACTTCTTGTAGTCAAGTTTATTTTAACCCCTTCGCTGCTAGGCCTTTTCCCCTCCTGTGCTAAGCCCTTTTTGGGCTATTTGAGGTAGTGCGCGCTTAGGCCCCTGTAACTTTTTGACCACATTAGGTATCCACGCCAAATTTGCGTCCTTTTCTTCCAACATCTTGGGGATTCTAAAGGTACCCAGGGTTTGTGGATTCTCCTAGAGGGTTCCCAGAAATTAGTCAAAATACAGCAATTTTTTTTTTTTTTTGTGAAAAATGTGAAAAACGGGCTGCAAATGAAAGCTTCTGGGTTTTTCTCTGCAAATGGTATCAAAAAAGGGTTTGTGGGGCTGAAATCACAATTTCTCCAGCTTTTAGGGAATGACAGACTTTTGTTAGAAAACCAACATTTTTTACACAGTTTTGGCATTTTTCTGGGACATACCCTATTTTTGCTATTTTTTGTGCTTTCAACCTCCTTCCAGTTAACGGTAGAAAAGGGTAACAAAACAATAATGGATCCTGGAAAGCTATACATTTTTGAAAAGTAGACAAAATTCTGAATTCAGCAAGGGGTCATTTGCGTAGATCCATCAAGGTTTCTTTATAGAAATTTACAGGCAAATATAGGAAAAATTAAAAATTTGTTGAAAAAAGCAGCCTCTTGAGTCAACGTTTTTACCTGTAACTTCTTCGAATTATGACATCTCTTTGAAAGCAATGTACCGTTACATCCGGTAGACCTTCCTGGTTGTGGGGACATATAGGACTTGTAGGTTCACCAAGAGCCCAACGAACCCAGAGTAGAAAAATGAGCAGCATTTTGTAATGTTTTTTTTTTTGGTCCGGGTATATAGCAATTATTGTGGGAAAATGTATACTTGGAAAAATCGGTATGAAAGTCACCTATGTATTTCTGAAATGGGAACAAATTACAGAGTTCAGAAACAGTGCATATTTGCACATTTTCGAAATTGGGAATACTCATATTTGCATGACAATTATTGGTCATTTTTCAAAATGACTTTTTTTTTACACAATGTCTTTCATTTGGAAGGGAGAAATGCATCAAAAATCAATAGGTAATAACAGTTGCTTTACAAATTTGAACTACCCTAAGTCTCCCGAGAAAAATGGTACCTCACTTGTGTGGGTAGGCATAGTGCCCACGACAGGAAGTGGCTCAAAACCTAAGGTGAACACACCACATTTTCACACTGAAAATTTACACTTTTTTTGCAAAGAGTCTAGCTGTAGTTTTTGAACCCTAGCCCTGCCGGCACCTAGGGAAACCTAGCAAACCTATACATTTTTGAAAACTAGACACCCAGGGGAATCCAGGATGGGGTGACTTGACTGCCTCCCACCATGGTCTGTTACCCAGAATCCCTTGCAAACGTAAAAAATTGACAAACAAAACACATTTTCCCCACATTTCTGTGATGGAAAGTTCTGGAATCTGCGTGGATCCACAAATTTCCACCCACCCCGCGTTCCCCAAAGTCCTACGAGAAAAATGGTACCTCACTTGTGCGGGTCGGCCTAGTGCCCGCGGCAGGAAACGGCGCAAAACGCAACGTGGTTTTGCAGTGAAAAATGACCCTTTTTTTGGCAAAGTGACTAGCTGTAGATTTTGTACCCTAGCCCTGCCGGCACCTAGGGAAACCTAGCAAACCTATACATTTCTGAAAACTAGACACCCAGGGGAATCCAGGATGGGGTGACTTGACTGCCTCCCACCATGGTCTGTTACCCAGAATCCCTTGCAAACGTAAAAAATTGACAAAAAAAACACATTTTCCCCACATTTCTGTGATGGAAAGTTCTGGAATCTGCGTGGATCCACAAATTTCCACCCACCCCGCGTTCCCCAAAGTCCTACGAGAAAAATGGTACCTCACTTGTGCGGGTCGGCCTAGTGCCCGCGACAGGAAACGGCGCAAAACGCAACGTGGTTTTGGAGTGAAAAATGACCCTTTTTTTGGCAAAGTGACTAGCTGTAGATTTTGTACCCTAGCCCTGCCGGCACCTAGGGAAACCTAGCAAACCTATACATTTCTGAAAACTAGACACCCAGGGGAATCCAGGATGGGGTGACTTGACTGCCTCCCACCATGGTCTGTTACCCAGAATCCCTTGCAAACGTAAAAAATTGACAAAAAAAACACATTTTCCCCACATTTCTGTGATGGAAAGTTCTGGAATCTGCGTGGATCCACAAATTTCCACCCACCCCGCGTTCCCCAAAGTCCTACGAGAAAAATGGTACCTCACTTGTGCGGGTCGGCCTAGTGCCCGCGACAGGAAACGGCGCAAAACGCAACGTGGTTTTGGAGTGAAAAATGACCCTTTTTTTGGCAAAGTGACTAGCTGTAGATTTTGTACCCTAGCCCTGCCGGCACCTAGGGAAACCTAGCAAACCTATACATTTTTGAAAACTAGACACCAAGGGGAATCCAGGATGGGGTGACTTGACTGCCTCCCACCATGGTCTGTTACCCAAAATCCCTTGCAAACGTAAATAATTGACAAAAAAACCACATTTTCCCTACATTTCTGTGATGGAAAGTTCTGGAACCTGCGTGGATCCACAAATTTCCACCCACCCCGCGATCCCCAAAGTCCTACGAGAAAAATGGTACCTCACTTGTGCGGGTCGGCCTAGTGCCCGCGACAGGAAACAGCGCAAAACGCAACGTGGTTTTGGAGTGAAAAATGACCCTTTTTTTGGCAAAGTGACTAGCTGTAGATTTTGTACCCTAGCCCTGCCGGCACCTAGGGAAACCTAGCAAACCTATACATTTTTGAAAACTAGACACCCAGGGGAATCCAGGATGGGGTGACTTGACTGCCTCCCACCATGGTCTGTTACCCAGAATCCCTTGCAAACGTAAAAAATTGACAAAAAAAACACATTTTCCCCACATTTCTGTGATGGAAAGTTCTGGAATCTGCGTGGATCCACAAATTTCCACCCACCCCGCGTTCCCCAAAGTCCTACGAGAAAAATGGTACCTCACTTGTGCGGGTCGGCATAGTGCCCGCGACAGGAAACGGCGCAAAACGCAACGTGGTTTTGGAGTGAAAAATGACCCTTTTTTTGGCAAAGTGACTAGCTGTAGATTTTGTACCCTAGCCCTGCCGGCACCTAGGGAAACCTAGCAAACCTATACATTTTTGAAAACTAGACACCCAGGGGAATCCAGGATGGGGTGACTTGACTGCCTCCCACCATGGTCTGTTACCCAGAATCCCTTGCAAACGTAAAAAATTGACAAAAAAAACACATTTTCCCCACATTTCTGTGATGGAAAGTTCTGGAATCTGCGTGGATCCACAAATTTCCACCCACCCCGCGTTCCCCAAAGTCCTACGAGAAAAATGGTACCTCACTTGTGCGGGTCGGCCTAGTGCCCGCGACAGGAAACGGCGCAAAACGCAACGTGGTTTTGGAGTGAAAAATGACCCTTTTTTTGGCAAAGTGACTAGCTGTAGATTTTGTACCCTAGCCCTGCCGGCACCTAGGGAAACCTAGCAAACCTATACATTTCTGAAAACTAGACACCCAGGGGAATCCAGGATGGGGTGACTTGACTGCCTCCCACCATGGTCTGTTACCCAGAATCCATAGCAAACGTAAAAAATTGACAAAAAAAACACATTTTCCCCACATTTCTGTGATGGAAAGTTCTGGAATCTGCGTGGATCCACAAATTTCCACCCACCCCGCGTTCCCCAAAGTCCTACGAGAAAAATGGTACCTCACTTGTGCGGGTCGGCCTAGTGCCCGCGACAGGAAACGGCGCAAAACGCAACGTGGTTTTGGAGTGAAAAATGACCCTTTTTTTGGCAAAGTGACTAGCTGTAGATTTTGTACCCTAGCCCTGCCGGCACCTAGGGAAACCTAGCAAACCTATACATTTCTGAAAACTAGACACCCAGGGGAATCCAGGATGGGGTGACTTCACTGCCTCCCACCATGGTCTGTTACCCAGAATCCCTTGCAAACGTAAAAAATTGACAAAAAAAACACATTTTCCCCACATTTCTGTGATGGAAAGTTCTGGAATCTGCGTGGATCCACAAATTTCCACCCACCCCGCGTTCCCCAAAGTCCTACGAGAAAAATGGTACCTCACTTGTGCGGGTCGGCCTAGTGCCCGCGACAGGAAACGGCGCAAAACGCAACGTGGTTTTGGAGTGAAAAATGACCCTTTTTTTGGCAAAGTGACTAGCTGTAGATTTTGTACCCTAGCCCTGCCGGCACCTAGGGAAACCTAGCAAACCTATACATTTCTGAAAACTAGACACCCAGGGGAATCCAGGATGGGGTGACTTGACTGCCTCCCACCATGGTCTGTTACCCAGAATCCCTTGCAAACGTAAAAAATTGACAAAAAAAACACATTTTCCCCACATTTCTGTGATGGAAAGTTCTGGAATCTGCGTGGATCCACAAATTTCCACCCACCCCGCGTTCCCCAAAGTCCTACGAGAAAAATGGTACCTCACTTGTGCGGGTCGGCCTAGTGCCCGCGACAGGAAACGGTGCAAAACGCAACGTGGTTTTGGAGTGAAAAATGACCCTTTTTTTGGCAAAGTGACTAGCTGTAGATTTTGTACCCTAGCCCTGCCGGCACCTAGGGAAACCTAGCAAACCTATACATTTTTGAAAACTAGACACCCAGGGGAATCCAGGATGGGGTGACTTGACTGCCTCCCACCATGGTCTGTTACCCAGAATCCCTTGCAAACGTAAAAAATTGACAAAAAAAACACATTTTCCCCACATTTCTGTGATGGAAAGTTCTGGAACCTGCGTGGATCCACAAATTTCCACCCACTCCGCGATCCCCAAAGTCCTACGAGAAAAATGGTACCTCACTTGTGCGGGTCGGCCTAGTGCCCGCGACAGGAAACAGCGCAAAACGCAACGTGGTTTTGGAGTGAAAAATGACCCTTTTTTTGGCAAAGTGACTAGCTGTAGATTTTGTACCCTAGCCCTGCCGGCACCTAGGGAAACCTAGCAAACCTATACATTTTTGAAAACTAGACACCCAGGGGAATCCAGGATGGGGTGACTTGACTGCCTCCCACCATGGTCTGTTACCCAGAATCCCTTGCAAACGTAAAAAATTGACAAAAAAAACACATTTTCCCCACATTTCTGTGATGGAAAGTTCTGGAATCTGCGTGGATCCACAAATTTCCACCCACCCCGCGTTCCCCAAAGTCCTACGAGAAAAATGGTACCTCACTTGTGCGGGTCGGCATAGTGCTCGCGACAGGAAACGGCGCAAAACGCAACGTGGTTTTGGAGTGAAAAATGACCCTTTTTTTGGCAAAGTGACTAGCTGTAGATTTTGTACCCTAGCCCTGCCGGCACCTAGGGAAACCTAGCAAACCTATACATTTTTGAAAACTAGACACCCAGGGGAATCCAGGATGGGGTGACTTGACTGCCTCCCACCATGGTCTGTTACCCAGAATCCCTTGCAAACGTAAAAAATTGACAAAAAAAACACATTTTCCCCACATTTCTGTGATGGAAAGTTCTGGAATCTGCGTGGATCCACAAATTTCCACCCACCCCGCGTTCCCCAAAGTCCTACGAGAAAAATGGTACCTCACTTGTGCGGGTCGGCCTAGTGCCCGCGACAGGAAACGGCGCAAAACGCAACGTGGTTTTGGAGTGAAAAATGACCCTTTTTTTGGCAAAGTGACTAGCTGTAGATTTTGTACCCTAGCCCTGCCGGCACCTAGGGAAACCTAGCAAACCTATACATTTCTGAAAACTAGACACCCAGGGGAATCCAGGATGGGGTGACTTGACTGCCTCCCACCATGGTCTGTTACCCAGAATCCCTAGCAAACGTAAAAAATTGACAAAAAAAACACATTTTCCCCACATTTCTGTGATGGAAAGTTCTGGAATCTGCGTGGATCCACAAATTTCCACCCACCCCGCGTTCCCCAAAGTCCTACGAGAAAAATGGTACCTCACTTGTGCGGGTCGGCCTAGTGCCCGCGACAGGAAACGGCGCAAAACGCAACGTGGTTTTGGAGTGAAAAATGACCCTTTTTTTGGCAAAGTGACTAGCTGTAGATTTTGTACCCTAGCCCTGCCGGCACCTAGGGAAACCTAGCAAACCTATACATTTCTGAAAACTAGACACCCGGCGGCTTCCAGGGAGGTATGGCTTGCGTGGATCCCCCAACGTTTCCTTACCCAGGATCCCCTGCAAACCTCAATTTTTGCCCAAAAAATCACTTTTTTCACACATTTTGGGGTGGGAAAGTAGTGGCATCACCGGGCTCACACAAATTTACCACCACCCAGCGTTCCCCCAGGTCTCCCGGTAAAAATGGTGCCTCACTTGTGTGGGAGGCCCAAGTACCCGCGGCAGGCAAGGGCCCCAAACGTAGTGAGGCGACATCAAGATGGCCTATCGCCAAACCACCTGGTTTTGCAAGGGGGGTCACTTTGGTTTTTGGCCCGGTGCGCGGCGGCCATCTAGGGAAACCTACCAAACCCAGGCATTTTTTAAAACTAGACACCCGGCGGCTTCCAGGGAGGTATGGCTTGCGTGGATCCCCCAACGTTTCCTTACCCAGAATCCCCTGCAAACCTCAAATTTTGCTCCAAAAATCACTTTTTTCACACATTTTGGGGTGGGAAAGTAGTGGCATCACCGGGCTCACACAAATTTACCACCACCCAGCGTTCCCCCAGGTCTCCCGGTAAAAATGGTGCCTCACTTGTGTGGGAGGCCCAAGTACCCGCGGCAGGCAAGGGCCCCAAACGTAGTGAGGCGACATCAAGATGGCCTTTCGCCAAACCACCTGGTTTTGCAAGGGGGGTCACTTTGGTTTTTGGCCCGGTGCGCGGCGGCCATCTAGGGAAACCTACCAAACCCAGGCATTTTTTAAAACTAGACACCCGGCGGCTTCCAGGGAGGTATGGCTTGCGTGGATCCCCCAACGTTTCCTTACCCAGAATCCCCTGCAAACCTCAAATTTTGCTCAAAAAATCACTTTTTTCACACATTTTGGGGTGGGAAAGTAGTGGCATCACCGGGCTCACACAAATTTACCACCACCCAGCGTTCCCCCAGGTCTCCCGGTAAAAATGGTGCCTCACTTGTGTGGGAGGCCCAAGTACCCGCGGCAGGCAAGGGCCCCAAACGTAGTGAGGCGACATCAAGATGGCCTATCGCCAAACCACCTGGTTTTGCAAGGGGGGTCACTTTGGTTTTTGGCCCGGTGCGCGGCGGCCATCTAGGGAAACCTACCAAACCCAGGCATTTTTGAAAACTAGACACCCGGTGGCTTCCAGGGAGGTATGGCTTGCGTGGATCCCCCAACGTTTCCTTACCCAGAATCCCCTGCAAACCTCAAATTTTGCTCAAAAAATCACTTTTTTCACACATTTTGGGGTGGGAAAGTAGTGGCATCACTGGGCTCACACAAATTTACCACCACCCAGCGTTCCCCCAGGTCTCCCGGTAAAAATGGTGCCTCACTTGTGTGGGAGGCCCAAGTACCCGCGGCAGGCAAGGGCCCCAAACGTAGTGAGGCGACATCAAGATGGCCTATCGCCAAACCACCTGGTTTTGCAAGGGGGGTCACTTTGGTTTTTGGCCCGGTGCGCGGCGGCCATCTAGGGAAACCTACCAAACCCAGGCCTTTTTGAAAACTAGACACCCGGCGGCTTCCAGGGAGGTATGGCTTGCGTGGATCCCCCAACGTTTCCTTACCCAGAATCCCCTGCAAACCTCAATTTTTGCTCAAAAAATCACTTTTTTCACACATTTTGGGGTGGGAAAGTAGTGGCATCACCGGGCTCACACAAATTTACCACCACCCAGCGTTCCCCCAGGTCTCCCGGTAAAAATGGTGCCTCACTTGTGTGGGAGGCCCAAGTACCCGCGGCAGGCAAGGGCCCCAAACGTAGTGAGGCGACATCAAGATGGCCTTTCGCCAAACCACCTGGTTTTGCAAGGGGGGTCACTTTGGTTTTTGGCCCGGTGCGTGGCAGCCATCTAGGGAAACCTACCAAACCCAGGCATTTTTGAAAACTAGACACCCGGCGGCTTCCAGGGAGGTATGGCTTGCGTGGATCCCCCAACGTTTCCCTACCCAGAATCCCCTGCAAACCTCAAATTTTGCTCAAAAAATCACTTTTTTCACACATTTTGTGGTGGGAAAGTAGTGGCATCACCGGGCTCACACAAATTTACCACCACCCAGCGTTCCCCCAGGTCTCCCGGTAAAAATGGTGCCTCACTTGTGTGGGAGGCCCAAGTACCCGCGGCAGGCAAGGGCCCCAAACGTAGTGAGGCGACATCAAGATGGCCTTTCGCCAAACCACCTGGTTTTGCAAGGGGGGTCACTTTGGTTTTTGGCCCGGTGCGCGGCGGCCATCTAGGGAAACCTACCAAACCCAGGCATTTTTGAAAACTAGACACCCGGCGGCTTCCAGGGAGGTATGGCTTGCGTGGATCCCCCAACGTTTCCTTACCCAGAATCCCCTGCAAACCTCAAATTTTGCTCAAAAAATCACTTTTTTCACACATTTTGGGGTGGGAAAGTAGTGGCATCACCGGGCTCACACAAATTTACCACCACCCAGCGTTCCCCCAGGTCTCCCGGTAAAAATGGTGCCTCACTTGTGTGGGAGGCCCAAGTACCCGCGGCAGGCAAGGGCCCCAAACGTAGTGAGGCGACATCAAGATGGCCTATCGCCAAACCACCTGGTTTTGCAAGGGGGGTCACTTTGGTTTTTGGCCCGGTGCGCGGCGGCCATCTAGGGAAACCTACCAAACCCAGGCATTTTTGAAAACTAGACACCCGGTGGCTTCCAGGGAGGTATGGCTTGCGTGGATCCCCCAACGTTTCCTTACCCAGAATCCCCTGCAAACCTCAAATTTTGCTCAAAAAATCACTTTTTTCACACATTTTGGGGTGGGAAAGTAGTGGCATCACTGGGCTCACACAAATTTACCACCACCCAGCGTTCCCCCAGGTCTCCCGGTAAAAATGGTGCCTCACTTGTGTGGGAGGCCCAAGTACCCGCGGCAGGCAAGGGCCCCAAACGTAGTGAGGCGACATCAAGATGGCCTTTCGCCAAACCACCTGGTTTTGCAAGGGGGGTCACTTTGGTTTTTGGCCCGGTGCGCGGCGGCCATCTAGGGAAACCTACCAAACCCAGGCCTTTTTGAAAACTAGACACCCGGCGGCTTCCAGGGAGGTATGGCTTGCGTGGATCCCCCAACGTTTCCTTACCCAGAATCCCCTGCAAACCTCAAATTTTGCTCAAAAAATCACTTTTTTCACACATTTTGGGGTGGGAAAGTAGTGGCATCACTGGGCTCACACAAATTTACCACCACCCAGCGTTCCCCCAGGTCTCCCGGTAAAAATGGTGCCTCACTTGTGTGGGAGGCCCAAGTACCCGCGGCAGGCAAGGGCCCCAAACGTAGTGAGGCGACATCAAGATGGCCTATCGCCAAACCACCTGGTTTTGCAAGGGGGGTCACTTTGGTTTTTGGCCCGGTGCGCGGCGGCCATCTAGGGAAACCTACCAAACCCAGGCCTTTTTGAAAACTAGACACCCGGCGGCTTCCAGGGAGGTATGGCTTGCGTGGATCCCCCAACGTTTCCTTACCCAGAATCCCCTGCAAACCTCAATTTTTGCTCAAAAAATCACTTTTTTCACACATTTTGGGGTGGGAAAGTAGTGGCATCACCGGGCTCACACAAATTTACCACCACCCAGCGTTCCCCCAGGTCTCCCGGTAAAAATGGTGCCTCACTTGTGTGGGAGGCCCAAGTACCCGCGGCAGGCAAGGGCCCCAAACGTAGTGAGGCGACATCAAGATGGCCTTTCGCCAAACCACCTGGTTTTGCAAGGGGGGTCACTTTGGTTTTTGGCCCGGTGCGCGGCGGCCATCTAGGGAAACCTACCAAACCCAGGCATTTTTGAAAACTAGACACCCGGCGGCTTCCAGGGAGGTATGGCTTGCGTGGATCCCCCAACGTTTCCTTACCCAGAATCCCCTGCAAACCTCAAATTTTGCTCAAAAAATCACTTTTTTCACACATTTTGGGGTGGGAAAGTAGTGGCATCACCGGGCTCACACAAATTTACCACCACCCAGCGTTCCCCCAGGTCTCCCGGTAAAAATGGTGCCTCACTTGTGTGGGAGGCCCAAGTACCCGCGGCAGGCAAGGGCCCCAAACGTAGTGAGGCGACATCAAGATGGCCTTTCGCCAAACCACCTGGTTTTGCAAGGGGGGTCACTTTGGTTTTTGGCCCGGTGCGCGGCGGCCATCTAGGGAAACCTACCAAACCCAGGCATTTTTGAAAACTAGACACCCGGCGGCTTCCAGGGAGGTATGGCTTGCGTGGATCCCCCAACGTTTCCTTACCCAGAATCCCCTGCAAACCTCAAATTTTGCTCAAAAAATTACTTTTTTCACACATTTTGGGGTGGGAAAGTAGTGGCATCACCGGGCTCACACAAATTTACCACCACCCAGCGTTCCCCCAGGTCTCCCGGTAAAAATGGTGCCTCACTTGTGTGGGAGGCCCAAGTACCCGCGGCAGGCAAGGGCCCCAAACGTAGTGAGGCGACATCAAGATGGCCTATCGCCAAACCACCTGGTTTTGCAAGGGGGTCACTTTGGTTTTTGGCCCGGTGCGCGGCGGCCATCTAGGGAAACCTACCAAACCCAGGCATTTTTGAAAACTAGACACCCGGCGGCTTCCAGGGAGGTATGGCTTGCGTGGATCCCCCAACGTTTCCTTACCCAGAATCCCCTGCAAACCTCAAATTTTGCTCAAAAAATCACTTTTTTCACACATTTTGGGGTGGGAAAGTAGTGGCATCACCGGGCTCACACAAATTTACCACCACCCAGCGTTCCCCCAGGTCTCCCGGTAAAAATGGTGCCTCACTTGTGTGGGAGGCCCAAGTACCCGCGGCAGGCAAGGGCCCCAAACGTAGTGAGGCGACATTTGGGAAAGGCAATGTTGATGTTGCCTCACTACGTTTGTTGTCCTTGCCTGCCGCGGGTACTTGGGCCTCCCACACAAGTGAGGCACCATTTTTACCGGGAGACCTGGGGGAACGCTGGGTGGTGGTAAATTTGTGTGAGCCCGGTGATGCCACTACTTTCCCACCCCAAAATGTGTGAAAAAAGTGATTTTTTGAGCAAAATTTGAGGTTTGCAGGGGATTCTGGGTAAGGAAACGTTGGGGGATCCACGCAAGCCATACCTCCCTGGAAGCCGCCGGGTGTCTAGTTTTCAAAAATGCCTGGGTTTGGTAGGTTTCCCTAGATGGCCGCCGCGCACCGGGCCAAAAACCAAAGTGACCCCCCTTGCAAAACCAGGTGGTTTGGCGATAGGCCATCTTGATGTCGCCTCACTACGTTTGGGGCCCTTGCCTGCCGCGGGTACTTGGGCCTCCCACACAAGTGAGGCACCATTTTTACCGGGAGACCTGGGGGAACGCTGGGTGGTGGTAAATTTGTGTGAGCCCGGTGATGCCACTACTTTCCCACCCCAAAATGTGTGAAAAAAGTGATTTTTTGAGCAAAATTTGAGGTTTGCAGGGGATTCTGGGTAAGGAAACGTTGGGGGATCCACGCAAGCCATACCTCCCTGGAAGCCGCCGGGTGTCTAGTTTTCAAAAATGCCTGGGTTTGGTAGGTTTCCCTAGATGGCCGCCGCGCACCGGGCCAAAAACCAAAGTGACCCCCCTTGCAAAACCAGGTGGTTTGGCGATAGGCCATCTTGATGTCGCCTCACTACGTTTGGGGCCCTTGCCTGCCGCGGGTACTTGGGCCTCCCACACAAGTGAGGCACCATTTTTACCGGGAGACCTGGGGGAACGCTGGGTGGTGGTAAATTTGTGTGAGCCCGGTGATGCCACTACTTTCCCACCCCAAAATGTGTGAAAAAAGTGATTTTTTGAGCAAAATTTGAGGTTTGCAGGGGATTCTGGGTAAGGAAACGTTGGGGGATCCACGCAAGCCATACCTCCCTGGAAGCCGCCGGGTGTCTAGTTTTCAAAAATGCCTGGGTTTGGTAGGTTTCCCTAGATGGCCGCCGCGCACCGGGCCAAAAACCAAAGTGACCCCCCTTGCAAAACCAGGTGGTTTGGCGATAGGCCATCTTGATGTCGCCTCACTACGTTTGGGGCCCTTGCCTGCCGCGGGTACTTGGGCCTCCCACACAAGTGAGGCACCATTTTTACCGGGAGACCTGGGGGAACGCTGGGTGGTGGTAAATTTGTGTGAGCCCGGTGATGCCACTACTTTCCCACCCCAAAATGTGTGAAAAAAGTGATTTTTTGAGCAAAAATTGAGGTTTGCAGGGGATTCTGGGTAAGGAAACGTTGGGGGATCCACGCAAGCCATACCTCCCTGGAAGCCGCCGGGTGTCTAGTTTTCAAAAATGCCTGGGTTTGGTAGGTTTCCCTAGATGGCCGCCGCGCACCGGGCCAAAAACCAAAGTGACCCCCCTTGCAAAACCAGGTGGTTTGGCGAAAGGCCATCTTGATGTCGCCTCACTACGTTTGGGGCCCTTGCCTGCCGCGGGTACTTGGGCCTCCCACACAAGTGAGGCACCATTTTTACCGGGAGACCTGGGGGAACGCTGGGTGGTGGTAAATTTGTGTGAGCCCGGTGATGCCACTACTTTCCCACCCCAAAATGTGTGAAAAAAGTGATTTTTTGAGCAAAATTTGAGGTTTGCAGGGGATTCTGGGTAAGGAAACGTTGGGGGATCCACGCAAGCCATACCTCCCTGGAAGCCGCCGGGTGTCTAGTTTTCAGAAATGCGTGGGTTGGAAAGGTTTCCCTAGATGGCCGCCGAGCCCTGGGCAAAAAACCAAAGTAACCCCCCTTGCAAAACCAGATTACCTATTGTTACTACAGCGTGAGAATTTAGGAATAATACTGCAAAGAAAATGTGGCAGACAATTTGAGGTTTACAGGACAATGGGGATAAAAAATATTTTTCAAATCACTAGAGAGACATCACCATGAACTCCCAAGGGTTTTCGACAATATCTACAGTTGGTGGGTTAATCTTACATGGAAAGTGTACCTTGGCAGAGAAACAAAAAACAAAGATTCCTGCACAACCATCTATTCCTCAAACACACACACATACTGGTTGGATTTGGCACGAGGGCAAGTCATGGTTCAGTGTATTAAATTTTATTAACAAGAGATTTCACAAAAATGAAATGCACTGTCAATAATTAAATTCACAAAAAACCAAACCAATGACTTGCAGCTCGTGAGCTGTAAAGCCACGTCAAGGCACCAACCGCTTTACAGGCCATTCACACACCTTTCATACGTGATACAAACAAGACCATTCGCACCACCAGGTACAAAAGCAACACAGTACAAAAATCACCAAAAAGGGACAAGGAACACCCTGCTTCAGAAAGACAAATATTACTGCACAGTCATCTAACCCGCAAGCACACACACATACTGGTTGGATTTGGCACGAGGGTGAGTGATGGTTCAGTAGATAAAATTGTATTACCAAGTGATTTCACAAAACATGAAATGCACTGGTAATAATTGAAAGGGCAAGAAACTGAACCATTGACTCACAGCTCGTGAGCTGTAAAGCCACGACAAGGCACCAACCTCTTTACAGGCCATTCATACACCTTTCATACGTGTGAGACATACAAAACCATTCACACCGCCAGCCGCAGGCCCATCACATAACAAAACTCACACCAGCACACAGCGCCATTCAAGGGCCCATCACTTTCACACGCCCACAATCCAGACACAGCAACTACACAGGCTGAAGGATTGCGTGGAGTGGCACTCAGCTAGCAGTGTGTGTAGTGACCAGCAGAAAGTCACTACTCACACACAGCCAGCCAAGCACCAGTCGACACACACCGCTAGCCAAACGCCAGTCCACGCACACCGCTAGCCAAGCGCCAGTCCAGGCACACCGCCATCCAATCGCCAGTCCAGGCACACCGGCAGCCAATCGCCAATCCACCTACACCGCCAGCCAAGCTCCAGTCCACGGACACCACCAGACAAGCACCATTCCACGCACACCGCCAGCCAAGCTCCAGTCCACACACACCACCAGACAAGCTCCAGTCCACGGACACCACCAGCCAAGCTCCAGTCCACGGACACCACCAGCCAAACACCAGTCCGCACACACCACCAGTCCACACACACTGCCAGCCAAGTACCAGTCCACGCACACCGCCAGCCAAGCACCATTCCACGCACACCACCAGCCAAGCACCATTCCACGCACACCGCCAGCCAAGCACCATTCCACGCACACCACCAGCCACGCACCAGTCCACGCACACCGCCAGCCAAGCACCATTCCACGCACACCACCAGCCACGCACCAGTCCACGCACACCGCCAGTCCATGCACACCGCCAGTCCACGCACACCGTCAGCCAAGCACCATTCCACGCACACCACCAACCAAGTGCCAGTCCACACACACCAACAGCCAGGCGCAAGCCTACACACACCGCCATCACATTTTGGATTTTTTTAGAAAAAAATAAAAACACAAACAAATTGCAAATAGATACAAATCTTCTAACAGAAAATCAGCAACTAAATACATTGCACTAACACCAACCTTGAAACAGAATCATATTTTCCAAAGAATACAGACCAGGCAGTTCACTTTACCACTCATGAATCTTCCCAGAAGTTTTTACGCGTGTGGTACGCTCGGAAACAAGCAGAGAGACACAGTGCAGGATGAGAGGGACAATCGGGGCAGTACATACGACTCTCCTTCCGCAAACCTCTTCGCCAACAGACTCTACATCTCCTACTGGGAAAATCTTTTGCTGGTGTGGGAGGAATGTGATCTGGAAAGTGGCGTTCTTTCAATCTAGCAACATCCTCCACCAGTCCAACTCTAGGAACACTTGCCTGTTCCACTACAACAAGGCTGCCTATTACAGACTCCTGAAACTTAGCAAAAGTCATCTTTGACTCAGGGCAAGAATCCTGGAACACAACAAAAGCATTAAACATTGCCAAGTGGAAAAGATGGATAGCCAACTTCTTGTACCAAATGTAAGCCTTACGAAGAGCAGTGTAAGGTTCCAACCTCTGATCTACTCTGTCAACACCACCCATGTACCTATTATAGTCTAAAACACATACAGGTTTGCGCGCTTCAGCGACCTGACCCCAAACAGTCACAGGTGCAGTGCTTTCATCATGGATGGAAGTCAGCATGTAGACATCTCTCCTGTCTGTAAACTTCACAGCAAGAAGCTCCTGGCAACGCAACGCACTGCACTGTCCCCGCACAAGCTTTTGACAAACAAGTTCTTTCGGAAAACCTTTACGGTTACAGCGGACTGTGCCACAAGCAAAAGTGTCCACTTTGGCCAATTCCCTGAACAACCGTACACCAGTGTAGAAGTTATCTACATATAAATGGTGGCCTTTGTTAAAAAATCCTCTTCCAAGTTCCCAAACAATTTTCTCAGTCACTCCAAAAGTGGACGGACAACCAGGGAGGTTAAACCTAGATTCCTTACCGGTGTACACCCTGAAATTAGAGACATATCCAGTCCTACTGTCACACAGCATATACAGCTTTATTCCATAGCGTGCCCTCTTACTAGGAATGTATTGCCTAAAAACCAAGCGGCCCTTGAACAACACCAAAGACTCATCCACTGCAATTTCTCTACCAGGGGCATAAATCTCAGAAAATCGATCAACAAAGTGATCAAGGACAGGCCTAATCTTAAAAAGACGGTCACAATCAGGGTGATCTCGTGGCAACGCTAAACCATTATCTACAAAGTGCATCATCCGAAGCAGAAGCAAATACCTGTCACGACTCATGACTGCCGGAAAAATAGACGTTGCCATCAAGGGACTGCTAGACCAATATGAAGCCAATGATGGCTTCCTTAGCAAGCCCATCAAAAAAGTTAAACCCAAGAACTTCTTCATCTCTTCAACATTTGTGGGAGTCCACCGGGTAGCTCTAGAGTGTGGCTTAAGACTGGCACTGTTGTCCCTCAAAAACTGTTCGGCATACAAATTAGTCTGCTCAACAATCTCTGCCAAAAACACATCGTCCATAAACAACTGAAAAAAATTTACAGGCAAAAAGTTCTCGGTATTCACTCTAGACCCTGGAACACCAGTAAACTCAGGAAATTCCGGCTGCACCATGCCAGGGGCAACCCAGAGGTCATCACTTTCAACGGGAAGACTTGCAGCCCCAGCCTGCAGCCCAGATGTCTCTTGCCGCACTACACCAACGGAAAGGCTTGCAGCCCCAGCCTGCAGCCCAGATGCCTCTTGCCGCACTACACCAACGGGAAGCCTTGCAGTCCCAGCCTGCAGCCCAGATGTCTCTTGCCGCACTACACCAACGGGAAGCCTTGCAGCCGCAGGCTGCAGCCCAGATGCCTCTTGCCGCACTATCGGCACATCAGTCTCCTCCTCTAACACAGGCACTTCATCCGCACTAAGAGTATCTTCATCATCCGATGACCCCATACGGAGAGAAAACTCACTGCCAGAATCGTCCCCTGCCCCCTCTCCCTCAGAAGCAGAGTCAGTCTCTGACCCAATATCAGAGGAAGACTCAAACAGCAAACCAACAACCTGCTGAGCAGTCATCCTGCGGCTAGCCATTATACCTACTAAGATGGAAGTCAACAACAACCAACAATGTGCAAACCAAGTAAGTAAAGAAATGTGTACCTTATATCAATAAGATCAATGTACTCAAAAACTATACAATCCAAAATCAAAAGAGACAGCTGCACTCACCAGAAACAAACTCTGCAGTGACACAGCAAAGACCAACGATATCAAACTAGAAAGAAGAAAAAAAAACAAATTACTCACAAGACAACAAAATACACATCGTGCACCAATGCAAAAAGTTTTTGAAACTCAAAAACCAAACATACTGCTATTATTACACCATTTGCAAAAAAAAACAGGCAGAGAAATCAAACACATTTGCATTGTACAAAAAAACAGTCTCTTACCAAACTACACAAACAGCAAAACCACCAGAACCAAAACGTCACCGTGAACAGAAGAAAAGCCTTCACCTAGAACAAAAAAGTAAACAAAAAAAACATTACAATTGGAAATCACAAAAAATATAACAATAAACATTATAACATGCCATGTCACTACCCAAATGGTCAATCGGTTTGTGTGCCAGGTCAGGCAGAAAACAGCAGGAAAAAAAAGGCTATTCAGTCCCGGGGCAGGTGAGCCAAATACATATAACAAATTGCACCCTGGAAGCGAGGGGTCACTTCTATTTCTAATTGAACTAATTCCCTGGTGTCTAGTGGGCTTTTCTGCCCCCAATGGGAGCAGAAACGGCAAAAAAATAAAACCGATCTGCCCACAGAGGGGGCAGAAAAGTCTTCAAAACATTTAGGGGCCCAAGGAAGCGACCCTTGCCCAAGGGGTCGCTTCCTACAATAATATTTATATCCCTGGTGTCTAGTGGGCTTTTCTGCCCCCCCCCCAAGGAGCAGAAACGGACAGAAAGACGACCAATCTGCCCCCAGGGGGGGCAGAAAAGTATTCTAAATAAATAGGCCGCAAAGGAAGCGACCCTTGCCCAAGGGGTCGCTTCCTACATAAAGAAAAAGACATCCCTGGTGTCTAGTGGGCTTTTCTGCCCCCCCTGGGGGCAGAAACGGGCAGAAAGACGACCGATCTGCCCCCAGGGGGGGCAGAAAAGTCTTCTATTCACTTTACCACCCTAGGAAGCGACCCTTGCCCAAGGGGTCGCTTCCTACATAACGAAATAGACATCCCTGGTGTCTAGTGGGCTTTTCTGCCCCCCCTAGGGGCAGAAACGGGCAGAAAGAAGACCGATCTGCCCCCAGGGGGGGCAGAAAAGTCTTCAAATTATTGGGCCCCCCAAGGAAGCGACCCTTGCCTAAGGGGTCGCTTCCTACATAGCATAAACGACATCCCTGGTGTCTAGTGGGCTTTTCTGCCCCCCCTGGGGGCAGAAACGCGCAGAAAGCGGACCGATCTGCCCCCAGGGGGGGCAGAAAAGACTTCCAAAAATTTTGCCCCCAAGGAAGCGACCCTTGCCTAAGGGGTCGCTTCCTACATAGTAAAAACGACATCCCTGGTGTCTAGTGGGCTTTTCTGCCCCCCCTGGGGGCAGAAACGCGCAGAAAGCGGGCCGATCTGCCCCCAGGGGGGGCAGAAAAGACTTCGCCAAATTTTCATCCCCAAGGAAGCGACCCTTGCCTAAGGGGTCGCTTCCCAAATTCGAAATACTAAATCCCTGGTGTCTAGTGGGGCATCCCTACTCCACGATCGCGACGCTGTGCGCGATCGTGGAGCAGGAATGCCCTGTATTGAGACATCGGGGGAGAGGAAATACTCTTTCCTCTCCCCCGATGCCTCAATACTACAGATTTCACCGCCGCGGCCCCCACCGGACGACAAACACCTACCTCTGCTCCCCTTGGACGCGCTGGAAGAAATGGATTCCAGCGCGTCCAACGCTTCCTGATGACGCCGGCGCGCGCTGTGCGCGCTGACGTCATCAGAAAGCGTGGGGGGGTTCGGGGGGGTCGGGGGTGGCAGCGGAAGCTCTTCCGCTGCCACCCCCGTAAAGGGGGGCAAGATCGAGGCACAAGGGGGGGAGCGCCAGCGCTTCCCCCGGGGGCTGTCCTCATGACGGAACGGTTCCGTCATGAGCACAGCCCAACCGATGCTCATGACGGAACCGTTCCGTCATGAGCATCGAAGGGGTTAATATCCTGGGTTTGTAAATACTACTTTTAGAAAGTTAGTATTTACTGACCTGGCCATTTCAGTCCGCCTCTGCTGTGTGTGTGTGTGTTCTGCCTAGCAACAGTAAGGAGCAGGGTTGGGGAATCCCCAGAGACAGGCTGGCTGCCAGGTGGTGGGTAGAGAGATTACACCAGGATGGGTGGGAGGAGTACACCTTGACTCTTGAATAGACCCGTGCTCTGCCACCACAAAGCCGGCTCTGCCCCCTGTGGAGCGGCTGCTGTCTCTGCCCTGCTGCTGAAAGGAAAGAGCAGAGTCACCATAACAAAGTGCTCCAAAACTGGACTGAGCCAGGCCCAGGCCCCCTGGCGCTAAAGAACAAAAGAATCACTGTATAAAAGTAGGAGCCTGGCTCCTAAGAAATTAGAATCCTGTTTTACCACAAAGAACCTCTGCCCGACTAGAAGGAGAAGAAGACGCTGGAAGGACTGGCCTGCTGCTTGCCTTGCTGAGAAAGGAGAGGAAAAGACTTGCTGAATAGACTTTGCTGCTTTGTGCTTGAACATTCTCCAAGGGCTTGATCTGAGCTTGCCCCCTGAACTGAACCCCAGGACCAGTGGGTTCTCTGTTCCTTTGCTCGTCCTGAAGCTCGAGCTGTGTTTGCATCCCGCTGGAGAAAGACTGCGCCCCTCATCGCCCCCTCCTAGGGCCGCGACACTCGGGAGCTTGCCTGCCTTTGACCCCGTGAGAGCCTCGCTCCGACCAGAGCCGCTCTCTGCCCCGGGCTAGGCTACCTGCTCCTCTGCCACCGTTCGCTACTGGAGCGCGCTGAAACGCGGTCGCCCCTCCCGCCGGAATTCCTCCGACGATTGTGATCCTCGCCGGGTCATCAGCTGCACGAACCGTGCCCTGTGACCCCGCTTCGCTATCCCGGACTAAATCAGGCCGCGCCGCCCCCGCTGTGGAGACCCCCGAACCGCCGTGCTGAGGGTCGTGGGCCGCGCCTGCCTGCCTGCATGCACCCGCTGACAAAAGGACCCAAAGGTACCCCCAGAGTTACAGAGTCGCACTGACCCGTGCCGACTCCCAAAGCAACATTCCTCAAGTTCCAGTATCGGGCTCGGGGCCCGCAACACCTTATTTCCCCGTCATCAGGAGCCAATCGAGCCAGAGGGCTGTGCTGTCGTCAGAGTCTTACAGGGTGAGTGAGAGCGAGTGTCCATCTCCCTCCATCACCCCCGGACCCCAAGCCCCCTGATCGGCACCCTGTTCCCCGTAGCCCCCACCGCACCGCAAATCCATCTCTCCTCCAGAGCTGTCTCAGAGCTGCTGAGGGAAGAGCCGTGCCCGATGCGTGAGTCGCGGTAGGGCCCGGGCCGCTATTTGAAAGGAGAGAGAGAGAGCGAAGCGCCCCGACGGGCTAAGACCGGCCTAACAGTGACTGGAACCCGGAAAGTAACATTGTTCAAAGAGACTGAGAAGTATCCATTTCTTGAAACTGCAACACAGAACATTCGCCTGCTATAACAACCTGGTGGCCTACAAAGAAACGTTATTGGTCTTGTGATAAGTCTGCATATATATCTATACCTATTTTTTTACATAAAGGAGCGTATTTTCACATAACCAAGCCTGGTGTCCGTTTCTGGGGGGATTAATGTGTTTACTGTGTGCGGTTACAATTGCTTAACTAAAAACGCCTGAAGAATCGCCTTGTCTGCTCACGCCACGCACCTAGAGGGTGAGCAAGGGTCATTCCAAAAGGGGTTATCCTGTGCCCTGACGTAGAGGAGAGGGTTCCTGCTTGACACAAGGGCAACCTTGCGCCAACCAGAGACCCCCAAGTCTAACAAACCCCTTTCTGCTATTGATCCAAGATTTATTGACCAACAGTTTGGGGCTGCTCTTAACCAGAGCATCACTCATTGAACTTGCTTTGCAAAATGTGATGTCTGGAGTAGCAGACATGAGACTACCAATGACGGGATCATTGCAAACCAGGCTCCAATTTTTACTAAGAATTTTACGTAGAGCCTTGTGCTGTCTGTTTAATATTAATCTAGTGACTGACTTATCCTCATCAACTTGAGTGGCTGTCTTAGGGCTGAGGGCTTTTTCCTAGAGATACAATTGGCCTTACTTATAGCTTTATTGACCAATTCTTTAGAACAGCCTCTAGCCAGGAACCTTTCCTTACTGGACTTTTGAGCTATGTCCCATTCCACCTGAGTACTGCAAATGTGCCTTATCCGCAACATGTCCCCAAAGGAAATGCTAGGTATAAGGTGACCTGGGTGATGGCTGGTAGTGTGCAGTACAGTGTTGACGGCAGTGGATTTTCTGAATAGTTTGATCTCCAATTTATTATTCTGAATGAAGACTTCTACATTCAAAAAGTACACCTTAGTACTGCTAATATGGCCAGTGAAATGTAAATTGATACAGTTTTTATTGATCACATCGATGAAATGGAGGGCCTGCTGACTGGACCCTTTCCAGATTAAAAACACATTGTCGATGTATCTAAACTAGTGTGCCACGTGTTCAGAAAAAACCTGTGCTAAGTCACCACGGAGGACCTGCTCCTCCCAAAGCCCCATATATAAGCAGGCGTGGCTTGGGGAGAAGCATTCCCCCATGGCAAAAGTGTACAGCATTAAATGACATATTATGCAGTAGCACCATACAAACCACAAAAGATCCCAATCCTATACAGGGCTTTTTTATATGCGGGTGTTGGACAGGCCACACGAAGGGCTTGCTCCCTCCCCGCCTGACAGGGCCCAAGCCCCGGCCCACCAGGCGTGACCCACGAGAATCACCCGCACCCCGTCTCCCGACGGGACTCCTGCCCTCGGACCTCCATGTATCACGGGCCCAAGCCACCACCGGCTCCCTCGGCCGGGTCAAGCCGCCATCTTGGGCCCTGCGCCACGAGGCCGCGTGGCCTCCCCCCGACCCTAACCCTGGGCCTGGCCGGTCCCGACATCCCGGCACCACCATCCACCCAGGAGGTGAGCGGACCACTTGGCAGGTCCATGGGAGAACGAAGCGCCAAGGACTCTCCCCCGCCAGGTGACGATCGCCTCCAGCTCCCCCAGGCACAGGCTCCACCCCCCGCTGGGTGTCTGGACACCTTCATCCCGGACCCTCCGACCTCCAAGTGCGAGGGTCCGGACATCAAAGGGCACCTGCCCTATAACTGGAGCAGCTCCGGAGCAGGAAGGCAGTTGTATCCTGGAGTCGAGAGACACCGAGAGAACTCAGCCTTGACGGACTACTGGCGCTGCCGTAGCCCTATCTTGTGAACTATCGTCCTGCCTGCTGGCGCTGCCGCGGCCTTCTGCAACATCCATCCTCGTCGGGACCTGCTGGCGCTGCCGCGGCCCGTTGTAACGACCATCCTCACCGGGACCTGCTGGCGCTGCCGCGGACCGTGTATCAACCATCTCCACCGGGACCTGCTGGCGCTGCCGCGGCCCGTCCCAGCTAGAACACCGAGCTCGAGGATTGTGAGCTATCCACCGTACCCCCTCAACTACCAGACGGGTAACCAGACTGTCCCGCTACCCCCTTTCCCCAACTTGAGAGACTTAAATCGAGGGGACCCCTGAGTCCAGACCTCCTCGTACCTTCCATCGTACCGTAAGAAATTGCCTATAAAGAACGCTAAATCTTCTCCTTGTGTGGTGTCTGTCTGTGGGGGGGAAGTTATTTATCTGTACGATCGCTGGAGACGGCTCTCCCCGGAGACCTCTCCCCTTGTCCTCGGCCGACCCTCCCGGTCCGTCTAACATTGGTGGCCAGCGGCGTGATCCGAATCAACGCGTAATCGTACAGAGAGTAGCTCACCCCACGACAAAACCACGATGTCAGCCAAAGATAGCGGTTCCACTGAAAAGTTCCAAATGGATAAGTTGGAAGAATATAGCCACCGCGAACTTAAACAATTCTGCATGGAACTAGGCATTGCTACCACCGGCCTGAGTACCAAAGATGATTTGAAGCGCGCCCTTGAGTCGTGGGCAGAAACTTGGATCACCGGATCCTCCGACCAAAACAGTGTCGCACCAGAGGGGAACGCCACGGCTCCAGAGGAGCGGGGAACGGGCCTCTCGCAGGAGGAGATCCAGGAAAGAGAAAGGAACAGATTACACGAGTTGGAAATGGCACGACTCAAGATGGACGGTGAACTAAAGTTAGCCGAGCAGAAACTAAATCTAGAGCATCTGCGGCTCCGAGAGGAACAAGAAGAAAAACAGAGACAGAGAGAGCTTGAGGAAAAAAGAATAACACTCGAACACGAGCGCAAACTGGCGGAAATAGAACTTCGGAAACAGAATAAAGAACCGGGGGTGCCTGAGCGACCGCACACCCCAGGGGCAACCGAGAAAAAAGTCCACATCCCCAAGGATGTTGTCCGAGAGTATGTCCGAGAAGACGACATACAGCAGTGGTTCAAAGCCTACGAGATCGCCATGACCTCCCACCGGATCGACCGGAGTGATTGGGGAGCTGGACTATGGGGGAGGTTCGTCAACGAAGGTCGCGATGCCCTGTTGCAGCTCCCAGATCACCAAATGTCGTCCTACGACCACATGAAGGCTGCCCTCCTCACCCGCTACGGCCTCACACCCGAGATGTACCGCCAGAGGTTCAGAGATTGCACCCGGATCCCGGGTACAACTTGGGTGGAGTACGTAAACTATTTCAGCCGAGCCTTCGAGGGTTGGATCAAGGGGAGCCATGTAACGACCTACGAACAACTCTTTAACCTTATGGTATGGGAACACCTGTCGAACAACTGCTTCATCGAGCTCAGGCAGCACCTCCTCGACAGTAAATTGACTGACCCCCGGCAGCTCGCCGCTGAAGCTGACCGATGGGAGAGCACCCGAGTGGGCCGGAGAGGACCACACGAGCAGAACCGAAGCAACCAAGGCCAGCACCGTCCTCGGGGAGGAGGAGGAGGCCAGGGGCGAGGGAGAGACCCCCTCCCGGCAACCCCCGTGGCCAGCACCCCGCCCCCGGCCGGCCGGGGAAACCCCCCCGATGCGTCCAGGGTTCCGAGCCAATGTCACGTGCCACCGATGCCAGCGAGTCGGCCATTACGCCAATGACCCGAGCTGCCCGCAGAACCAAACGCCCAAGCCCCGCCAGGTCGCTGCCGCCGCCCTGGGGGAAGAACGACTATCAGAGGAACAGGAAGAGTATGAGCCGGCCCAGCAAGAGTGGGAACCGGCCGCCATGGTTCTAGCGTGCCTAGGGGGAAAAGACATAGTCCCGCGGGCTCCCCTACCCGCCAACACCAGGAAATACGGTCAGTGGGTGACCATTAATGGGCATCGGGCCGAGGCCTTACGTGACACAGGCGCCAGTGTGACGGCCGTCCGCTGTCACCTGGTGAAACCCGAGCAGATCCTGCCGAACATTCTCTGCCCCGTCCGCTCAGCCGACAATTCCGAAAGTCTGTGTCAAATGGCCTGCGTCCCCTTCGAATGGGGAGGGGTCTCCGGCCTGTTGAAAGTGACGGTCCGGGATGATGCCCCCGTGGACTGCCTCCTGGGGAATGAACTTGAGAGTTCCCCGTGGGCCACCGTCGAGAGAAGAGAGCACCTGGGGATGCTGGGCCTCCCGGACTGGGCCTGCGTAACCACCCGGTCCATGGCCACCCGTGCCGTTCCCCGACCAGAAGAACCGGAATGGCCAGCACCTCCGCCCCCGGTCGCCCCAGTAGAAGACAACGACGAGGCCAACCCCCCGGAACCAACGACCGAAGGGGCCGCGCAACTCCAGGACGTCCCCGGCCTGGCTCAGTGGCGTCAAGAAGGGGGGCCCACCCAAGAACAGTTCCGCCAGGAGCAAAAGACCTGCCCCTCCCTCGAGGGACTCCGCCAACAAGCCAGCGCCCAGAGCGCAGGGGACTCCACCGGAACTCACTGGGTCTACTGGGAGAACGACCTGCTATACAGCGAACAGAGAATCGCAGAGCTAGGGGCCGGTCCAGTACTGGTGGTACCCCTCCGCTTCAGAGACTTCCTGCTCAACCTGGCCCACGATGTCCCCCTGGCTGGACACCTGGGCCAAGACAAAACTTACAGTCGCCTAGTGACCCACTTTTTCTGGCCGAAGATGCGGAACGACGTCCTGACCCACTGCCGGTCCTGCCCCACGTGCCAGGCCAGCGGGAAGAGTGGCCGTAAGCTGAAGGCCCCTCAACAACCCTTCCCAGTGGTCACCACCCCGTTCGAGAGGGTAGGAATAGACATTGTGGGGCCCCTGGACCCCTGCACGGCACAAGGACATAGGTTCATCCTGGTACTGGTGGATCACGCCACCCGCTACCCCGAGGCGGTGCCTCTACGAACTGTAACAGCTCCGGTGGTTGGCCGGGCCCTAATGGGGATCTTCTCCCGGGTGGGCTTCCCCCGAGAAGTCGTCAGCGACCGAGGCACGAACTTCATCTCCAAATACATGAAGTCCCTCTGGCGACAGTGCGGGCTCACCTACCGCTTCACGACCCCCTATCACCCCCAAGGGAACGGACTAGTGGAGCGATTCAACCGCACTCTCAAGGGGATGATTGGGGGATTGGAAGAGCCCCTCCGTCGCCAGTGGGATGTACTACTCCCGTGCCTCCTCTTCGCCTACCGAGAAGTTCCCCAGAAGTCCCTCGGTTTTAGCCCTTTCGAACTCCTGTACGGGCACCCTGTGCGAGGGCCCCTCAGCCTAGTCAAAGAAGGTTGGGAGATGGCCCCCCTAAAGACCCCTCCAGACGTCTTCAAGTACCTCCTGGCCCTGCGTAATCAGACCCGGCGCTTCAGGGAAATGGCCAAGGCGAACCTCGAGGCCAGCCAGGAAGACATGAAGAGATGGTATGACCACAATGCCTCCTCCATCGAGTTTGAACCTGGTCAACAAGTGTGGGTGATGTCCCCCACCGAACCATGTGCCTTGCAAGATAAGTGGACGGGGCCCTTCAAGGTGGTCGAGCGCAAAAGCCCCGTCACTTACCTCATCGACATGGGGACCCCCCGGAACCCCCTTCGGGTCCTCCACACCAACAGACTCAAACCACACTTTGTGCGCTCAGAACTCAGCCTCCTGATGGCTACAGACAGTGGAGCAGAGGAGGACTCCGAACCCCTCCCGGATCTCCTGAAGACTCAGGAGAACGACGGTTCCGTGGACGGGGTCCGGCTCTCAGATGCCCTCACCCCAGAGCAACGCCAGGGCTGCCGGGACCTCCTGCTGCGGTTCGCTTCACTGTTCTCCCTCACTCCCGGGGTCACCCCTTGGTGCTTTCACGACGTGGACACCGGGGACAGTCCCCCTATCCGACACCGGGCCTACCGCGTACCAGATCGGGTACGGGCCTGCATACAAGAGGAAGTGGCCAAAATGCTCACGATCGGGGTCATCGAGCCCTCGGACAGTCCCTGGGCCAGCCCGGTTGTATTGGTCCCCAAAGCCGCTGCCCCCGGCACCACACCTGAACTGAGATTCTGCGTCGACTACCGGGGCTTGAACGCTGTCACCCGAACCGACGCTCATCCTATCCCCAGAGCGGATGAATTGATCGACCGGCTGGGGGCCGCCCGCTACCTCAGTATCTTCGACCTAACAGCGGGCTACTGGCAGATCGGTCTCACACCCCGGGCTCAAGAACGATCCGCCTTCTCTACCCCCGATGGCCACTACCACTTCAAGGTCATGCCCTTCGGCATGAAGAACGCCCCCGCTACATTTCAACGTCTTGTGAACCAGGTCTTGGCGGGGCTCGAAGAGTTCAGCGCTGCCTACCTGGACGATATCGCTGTATACAGCCGCCACTGGTCCGACCACCTCCTCCACCTCCAGGAGGTCCTACAGGCCCTCCAGCGGGCCGGCCTCACGATTAAGGCCGGCAAATGCCAAATTGGTCAAGGGTCCTTGACCTACCTGGGGCACCAGGTGGGGAGCGGGCTGGTGGCCCCACTGCAACTTAAGATTGCTGCCATCCAGTCCTGGCAGCCCCCCGTCACCCAGACCGAAGTCCGAGCCTTCTTGGGGCTCACCGGCTACTACCGGCGGTTCGTGAGGGACTACGGCAGCATTGTGGGGCCCCTCACGGGTCTCACGTCCAAGAACCAACCGAAGCGGATTAACTGGACCCCCGATTGTCAAGCGGCCTTCGAAAAGCTGAAGGCCGCCCTGTGCACCGCCCCTGTGCTCCAGGCCCCCGATTACAGTCGGGAATTCGTAGTACAGACAGACGCCTCCGACCACGGCATCGGAGCGGTTCTTTCCCAAGTGAACCCCGAGGGTCATGACCAGCCGGTGGCCTTCATCAGCCGACGTCTCCTGGCCCGAGAACAGCGCTGGAGCACAATCGAGAGGGAGGCCTTCGCAGTGGTGTGGGCCCTCAAAAAGCTCCGGCCCTATCTCTTCGGTACCCACTTCCGGGTACAAACCGACCATAGACCCCTGCAGTGGCTGATGCAGATGCGGGGGGAAAACCCAAAACTATTGCGCTGGTCCATCTCCCTGCAGGGAATGGACTTCACCGTGGAGCACCGGCCGGGCCAAGACCACGCCAACGCAGATGGCCTGTCACGCTTCTTCCGCCTCGACGAGGAGAGTCCCCAAGAAGATGGGTGACTCTCCCCGCCTTCAGCTGGGGGGGACGCATGTTGGACAGGCCACACGAAGGGCTTGCTCCCTCCCCGCCTGACAGGGCCCAAGCCCCGGCCCACCAGGCGTGACCCACGAGAATCACCCGCACCCCTTCTCCCGACGGGACTCCTGCCCTCGGACCTCCATGTATCACGGGCCCAAGCCACCACCGGCTCCCTCGGCTGGGTCAAGCCGCCATCTTGGGCCCTGCGCCACGAGGCCGCGTGGCCTCCCCCCGACCCTAACCCTGGGCCTGGCCGGTCCCGACATCCCGGCACCACCATCCACCCAGGAGGTGAGCGGACCACTTGGCAGGTCCATGGGAGAACGAAGCGCCAAGGACTCTCCCCCGCCAGGTGACGATCGCCTCCAGCTCCCCCAGGCACAGGCTCCACCCCCCGCTGGGTGTCTGGACACCTTCATCCCGGACCCTCCGACCTCCAAGTGCGAGGGTCCGGACATCAAAGGGCACCTGCCCTATAACTGGAGCAGCTCCGGAGCAGGAAGGCAGTTGTATCCTGGAGTCGAGAGACACCGAGAGAACTCAGCCTTGACGGACTACTGGCGCTGCCGTAGCCCTATCTTGTGAACTATCGTCCTGCCTGCTGGCGCTGCCGCGGCCTTCTGCAACATCCATCCTCGTCGGGACCTGCTGGCGCTGCCGCGGCCCGTTGTAACGACCATCCTCACCGGGACCTGCTGGCGCTGCCGCGGACCGTGCATCGACCATCTCTCCGGGACCTGCTGGCGCTGCCGCGGACCGTGTATCAACCATCTCCACCGGGACCTGCTGGCGCTGCCGCGGCCCGTCCCAGCTAGAACACCGAGCTCGAGGATTGTGAGCTATCCACCGTACCCCCTCAACTACCAGACGGGTAACCAGACTGTCCCGCTACCCCCTTTCCCCAACTTGAGAGACTTAAATCGAGGGGACCCCTGAGTCCAGACCTCCTTGTACCTTCCATCGTACCGTAAGAAATTGCCTATAAAGAACGCTAAATCTTCTCCTTGTGTGGTGTCTGTCTGTGGGGGGGGAAGTTATTTATCTGTACGATCGCTGGAGACGGCTCTCCCCGGAGACCTCTCCCCTTGTCCTCGGCCGACCCTCCCGGTCCATCTAACAGCGGGTCATGTAAGGCTTGTAAAAAAAGTACTAACCGCAAATAGATTAAGATCGCTAAAGACCAAAAACCATTTTTGATCAATAAACATCTAACATGTAAATCCGATTTTTGTGTGTACACCTTACGCTGTCCATGTTCATTGATTTACATTGGCAGAACTATTCACCCTGACATTTTAAAGAATTCCACAATAAGAACAGCAGTCTCTTGCAATTTTGTGCCTTAGATAGAATTCCTGTATGAGAAAGGGGAGGCAGCAGAGTGAGAGAACTTAGACGTTTGGAATCTAGATTGATTATCAAGTTTGGAACAGTACACCCTATGGGATTAAATACAGAAGGAGAATTAGCGGTCTATTCAGGTTAATTTTTGTATCCCTATATATTACCTTCCACTGAGCCTGTTTTATTCTTTTTAAACTTCTTGTATGCTCACTATTGTTTGTTTTATTTTAATCACATTGTATTGATCGCACTTTTTTATCTATTTTGTAGGAGACGAAATATCAGCTTGCGGAATAACAGGAATACTAAAGAGCTAAAATATCTTACATCAAGGGATCAGAACTGAAGAAAGGTTTTGAGTAAGAACTGTTACAGTGCCATGATATGTTTAAGCTCACTGAGGCATGATGGACAACAAAGTTGAATTAGGTATTGTTGTGTCAACATTGGTAAAGACAGCATGAATACTACCATGTGATTGGCCCACTGGGTTAGAATTGATTATCATATTTCTATCATATGATTTGTTGTTGTTGACACACTTGAGGACAATCAACGTGACTTTTATTGGATTTATTATGATCCATTACAGTTATAAACACTTATATTTGACTTTGTGTTTGCTGAATGCACTGTTGCTCAATTGCATCCGATAGAAAACATTGTAATTTCAAAATGGATGCAGTTTTCCCAAGTAAATCCGGGCATTGGGATTGTAGTCCTACTTCAATTTTCATTATTGTGCACTATATGTAAATGAGCACCACAAACAGTCCGTGACCAGTGACCAAGGTGCGGCTGCACCGAAACGCGTTGGGTGTTTACTTGCCTTTTGTTTGAATAAAGTTTTAAAGCTTTCATGGACCTGGGCTTGATGAACTTTTTGTCTATCGACATTTGGATTGTGTATATATATATATATATTATCTACTGGCGGTCGCCAGTAGATAGTTATAGTTAGGACCGAGTTCCCATAGGAAATCTGAAAATTCTATTTTGAATAACTTTGGCGCCGGTTGACTTATCTTCGTGAAATTTTCAAAACTAATGGGGCGCTCCGCTCAGCTCCTACCCTGAACGTCTCTGGGTGATTCGTCATGCGGGGGCTGCAAAAAAAGGGGGGTCCCAAAACGCGTTTTCCCCATGCATTTTCCCATAGGACCTTTAGTCGAAGGTACAGCCCGAACGGCTGAACAGAATTACTTGAAATTTGGCAAAGAGCTAGTCCTCAGGGCAGGCATGTGCCTTTTGCTTAAATGGTGTAAATCCGTTCAGTAGTTCCTGAGAAAATCAAAAGTAAAATCACATATATATCTGGGCGGAGCCTAACCACACATCTCATCGTGAGATCTGATTGGCTGTCAGCACTTCATCCAATAAGTGTTGGCAGCCATCTTGGGACCAACATGCATGATAGCATCTCATTAACAAGCATTTACAATGCAATGGTCTCGGCATTGTTAAAGTTAGAGCTATTGGCATTGCTCATGACATTATATTTGTTTATGTTTTTGTTTTTAAAACATTTAAAGAAACGGCATTGTTATTTACAATGTCAATAGCTTAATCTCTCTCAAATGCGAGACCTATTGCATTTGCACCCACACAGAGCCACACACACAAAGCCACCCACACACACAGAGCCACCCACACAGAGCCACCTACACAGAGCTATTTACATAGAGCAACCCACACACAAATAGAGCCACCCACACAGAGCCACCTACACACACACTGTTACCCACACACAGACAGAGCCACCCACGCATAGAGCCACCTACAAAAAAAGCCACCCACACAGAGCCACACACACAGAGGCACACACATATACACACACACACATAGAGCCTCCCACACACACACACACAGAGCCACCCACACTTACAGAGCCACACACACAGAGCCACACACACAAAGCCACACACACAAAGCCACACACTCAGAGCCACACACATACAGAACCACACACACATACAGAACCACACACACATACAGAACCACACACACACACATAGATCTAGACACATACACATTGATCTTGGGAGCCAAAACAGAAGTGGCACCGTTGTTTCTAGATCTTTGCATTTATCACTAAAAATTAAGCATTTAAAAAATAAATGACTAATAAAAATTGACAGATTATCTGAAAGGTTTCTGAGGTGGCCATAGTGGGGGCAATTGGTCAGCGAACACAGGAACCCTTATCCTGTCCTTTGTATTGCTGCTCGTCCTTCTGCTTCTCATATAAAGAAACTACAAGTTTCAAGCATACTGTGAGAGTGTCAGCAATAAGTAAAGCTATGCACGAGTGTGTCAGATAATGAGCATGCGAAGCAAGACTACTCTCCGTGAATAGTGTAACTCACCCGAAATATTATTACACTGAGCAATGATCACTAATGCGATTGATGTGTGCCAAACATATAACTCAAAATGGAGCAAACTGCAGGGAAACAGTGCACAACAGGAAATAAACACAACCTAATGTCTAGTGTATACCTATGCTATTCAATGTATACACAAGTCAACTGGCATGCCTCGTAACACTCACCTCCTATAACGGGCAAGTGTATAATGACCAGAAGTAAGGTTGGAAAACAAACATCCCGATCATGATGCGTCAAGTCCTGCAAATTTATAAATTATATCATCAGTAGACAAACGAGACCCCGTATATAAAACGTATCAAATGTTGTGTACATCTGAAGACGCCCAAGGACTCACCTCATAAATTCCCAAGGTGTCTTAGAAGTCACCGCGCGTGATAACGCTCGCCAGTAAACTGTAGTTGGGGTCAAACACGCTAGCTTGAAATAGGCAGAACAAACCACGACAGTCACGTGGTTGCAAGTGCGCGTGCGACCAAAAAATGGAAATAAAAGGCGGACTAGTGTAACCAAAAAAGGCGCCATTTTATAGGGGAGAGAGGTTATGAGCTATTACTGATAATTCCCAGGTTGCCGGTTGAAAGACACATACTAATGCCGATAATGTAGAATTTCCCAGATCATCTCAATAAAAAATGAACATACTGAATAAACACTGTAACGTGGGTGGGTCCTAATATGGATCTAATATAATCATGAAACCCCAAAAAGACCGAATCCAAGTATGCAAACGTACATTGGAAAAAAAGGCGGTCCCTGGCACATATTCACAAACGGCCGCCATCTTGAAATGGACTAGTCAAAGCAAAAATAAACTAACTAATCCTAGTTACAGGTGTAGCCATGAGGTCAGAATAGTGAGTGAATAAGTATGCAATGAGCCAAAAATTGTGCCCATATACAAAATATAACTAGAAACACATCTTGTGCGTGATGGTTAGTAAGAGAGTGATAAGTGGACACAAAACAGAAATTGAATCATATTAAAATGAGAAATGCACAAGTATCGAATAGATCAATCTACAAGTGCAAGGAACTACTATACAATGTAAATAGTATTCATAACAACACGGGGGGAGGAGACAAGAGCAGCAGCCGAACACCGCCGCCTTTCTCCGAGGCGAGGAATTATTGGCAATGGTGCCCCCTCTGAATGGTGCTCACGCCGGTAAGGTCGCATTTTGCTGGACAAGAAAGCACTAAAACAACGACATTCCTTCTCCCCCGGGCGCTCGCGCTCCACCCAGTCTCCTCACAAGATAGCCGCCGTGTGGTGTTGTTGCTGCGCCCGGCTGCAGGGAATCAATACAAAGGCGTTGAAGGAACCAGGGGCTGGGACGTGTACGGAGGGCTCAACTCTGCACGAGAAAAACTGGTTTTAATTTTAAATCGGAGAGCGTAAGCGAGCCAATGGCTACGAAGGAAACGGAACACCCGATAACAGCAGAATAATATTTTTAAAAACGGAAACGTTGCAGGTCTTGATTTTTTTTTTGGGCTGTAATTCCCCACCTGGACCCCGCAGGTAGCTTCTAAACACCGAGGCGGCCAACATCTGGGGGGTTTGAGGAGGAAACCAAGACAAGAGGGAACAAGCACACCACTGCCTTTCTCCGAGGCGAAGCAGAAATGCCTCGGAGAAACGCAGTGGCGGTTTCGAATTCGGGGGCGTGTTTTCCTTTACTCTCCTCTTGCCATTGGCTGGAGGAGATAATTGGAAAAGTTGGAAAAAACACGCCCCCAAATCCGAAAAGGACGGGGCCTGTTTGGAGTGACGGACCTCTTCTCCAATGGCTGGCCAGCATTGAAGAGGCCAGCCAATGGAGAAGAGTGGAGAAGAGGGGCGGGTGCAAGCCCCTCTTCTCCAAGTCATTAAATCTCGCAAGCGAGACTGCGCAAGGGCAGCCTTCGCTAGCCGAGACCTAAAAAGCATTGCAGTTAATAGAAGGTTTTAAGACTTTAGTTACATTATAAATCATTTGTTGATGGTACCATACTCATTTTAGGAATTGTGGTGTGTTCTAAGGTGATTTTACCATGTGAAAAAGCCTTCTGCTGTGATATCATGAATCATGTTTGAGAGAAAACTATTTTCTCATGCTTTTCCCACAGAGGTTTGGAAGGTGATCTATAAGCTAACTAAGAGCATATTTTCTGTAAATTCACATTATCTTTCTCAGTCATGTGAGAATGAAGTATGACATTCTCAGTAAAACATGTACATCCAACAAGGGCAGAGAGTGTCAGTTAATTCCTTTGTGTTCTACTGCAGCTTCCCAGAGTGTTCTAAAGAACAACTAGAGCGCTAACAGTCCTACTTATGACAAACATACGGCACACCTGAAGCCATCTTGGTTGGAACAAAGTGGTAATTCTTAAAACATCTAATTTAAAAAGAAACAAAATGAGGGGGTTCATTTTGCCATACAAAGTATGATTAGTGCTGCAGAAAGAAAAATTAGGGCACATTTTGAGTGACTTCTCAAATCTTCTTCTATTTCATTAAAAAATTCTGACATGCAGACTGAAACATGCACTTTCAATACCAGCAGCAGACTTCCCTGGTGAGCAGTAGCTTTACTACAGTGATCTAATAAGCAACTAGAGTGCTAACATTCTGAATTTATGGCAAATTTGTGACACATCTGAATGCCTTCTTGATGGAATCAAAGTCAAAAACTGAAAGTATTTCCTACTGAGGAGACTGTAGTAAATGAGGAAATTAGGAAACATCATAACAAATAAGCCTCCCAAAATGGCCACCAGAGACAAAAGAGCCCAAATGTAGCCCAAATATCACCCAGATGTAGCCCAAGTATAGCCCAATGACAGAATGTCCCAGAGTGTTCTAACGAACAACTAGAGCGCTAACAGTCTTACTTATGACAAAAGTATGGCACACCTGAAACCATCTTGAATGGAATAAAGTGGTAACACTTAAAACATTTAATTTACAAAGGAACACAATGAGGGGATCCATTTTGACATAGAAATTAAGATTAGTGCTGCAGAAAGAAAAATTAGGGCACATTTTGACTTCTCAAATCCTCTTCTATGTCATGAAAAAATTCTGACATGCAGACTGAAACATGCACTTTGAATACCAGCAGCAGACTTCCCTGGTGAGCAGTAGTTTTACTACAGTGATCTAATGAGCAACTAGAGTGCTAACATTCAGAATTTATGGCAAATGTGTGACACATCTGAATGCCTTCTTGATGGAACCAAAATAAAAAACTGAAAGTATTCCCACTGAGGAGACTGCAGTAAATGAGGAAATTGGGAAACTTCATAACAAATATATCTCCCAAGATAGCCACCAGAGACAAAAGTGCCCAAATGTAGCCCTAATATCACCTAGATGGAGCCCAAGTATAGCCTAATGACAGAATGTCCCAGGGTGTTCTTAAGAACAACTAGAGCGCTTACTGTCTTACTTATGACAAAAGTATGGCACACCTGAAGCCATCTTGATTGGAATAAACTGGTAACACTTAAAACATTAAATTTAAAATGGAACACAATGAGGGGGTTCATTTTGCCATAGAAATTATGATTAGTGCTGAAGAAAGAAAAATTAGGGCACATTTTGAGTGACTTCTCAAATCCTCTTCTATTTCATTAAAAAATTCTGATATGCAGACTGAAACATGCACTTTTAATACCAGCAGCAGACTTCCGTGGTGAGCAGTAGCTTTACTACAGTGATCTAATGAGCAACTAGAGTGCTAACATTCAGAATTTATGGCAAATGTGTGACATATCTGACTACCTTCTTGATGGAATCAAAGTAAAAAACTGAAAGCATTTCCTACTGAGGAGACTGCAGTAAATGAGGAAATTAGGAAACTTCATAACAAATAAAATCTCCCAAGATGGCCACCAGACACAAAAGAGCCTAAATGGAGCAAAAATATCACCCAGATGTAGCCCACATGTAGCCCAATGACAGAAGCGTGCAAAACACTTATTTTTTGTGTATTTGCAGTTTTATATAGTGCAGACTTGTCAGGTATTGGAATGCTTTACATGAGCATTGGTTACATCACACAAGATCAAATTCATTTTGGTTGTAGACATGGGGAGATTAAGTGATTTGACCACAATCACAGAATGTTGAGCTGAAGCAGAAACTCCAACCTGGTTCCCCAGTTGCAAAGTCTGCAGCTCTGGAAGTAACACCACATCCTCTCGCCAAGGTGCAACATTTAATCAAGTGGTCCACTGAATAAAAAACATAAAGATTACAAATAATTTAAAAGTTCTTTGTCGCTATTTGAAAACTCAGAAAATATGTCCTCATTTTAGTTTTTTAGAGCACTAACCATAATTTTGATGCAAATAAGACCCTCTCATATATGTAATTTCTAAAGGAAATACTCTAGGTATTACAGTTTCGATTACATCAAGATGACGTCAGGCGTTCCACACTTTTGTAATAAATATAGAATGTTAGCAATCTAGTTGTTCATTGGGATACTGTTGAGAGGCAGAGGCCAGGGGCACGGACTCTGAAAATTGAAGGCAGGTAGGAGAGTGCAGAGGCAACAATTTGACCACACTGGGCAGGCAGGAAGGGCAGTGGCAGCACAACAGACTATGGAGGGCAGTGGAAAGGGGGGCAGGGGCAACAAACCAACAATACAGGACTGGCAAGAGAGGCTGTGGCAATATAATGGACCATTGTGGGCAGAAGGAAGAGGCAGTGGTAGTACAACCATACATGCCAACAGACCCGTTTCAGCCAGGAAACGTCCAATGTTTTTAAGCTCAAATGGGCTTTATTTGATCTGTCTCCTGTCTACAATCTCCTCTTTTTCAAAGGGGAAAATCAATACCCCAGTTTTTTTTCAAAATCTCCCTCTTACCAAGTTCAAAATGTTCGCAATTATGGTACATTGAATCATGGTAGGCAGGAGGAATTGGGGTAGGGACATGGACTCGGATAACAGAGGACAGGAGGGACATGGAGAGGTGCACCAAACTGACCCTACAGGGCAGGTATCAGGGTTTGCAGCAGCACAATACACCACACAGCGCATGCGGGACGGGAGTGCAGCACAACAAACCATTGAAAGCAATAGGGAGGGGACAGGACCATGCACATGGACAACAGAGAAAAGATGGGAAAGAGGCAATGGTAGCTAGCTGACCATAATGGACAGACAGGAGAGAAAGCTGCAGCATTACAGACCATAAAGGGCAGAAGGGACGGATCAGGGGCATTACAATGGAACAGACAAGCCAGGAGGGAGGGAATAGGGGGTGTGCACATGGAAACAGAGTGCTGGGGGCAAGGTGGCAGGGCAGGAGCAGCAAGATGACCATGGAGGTCAGGCAGGATGGGCACTAGAAACAAGACACACCATGGAGAGCAACAATGAGACTATGGTGGTATGCACACAGACCATGGAGGGAAGGTTAGAGGGGGTCAGGGGCAGCTAGCTGACCACACAGGGAAGGTGGGAGGGGCCATGGCAGCACAGAAGACCATGCATGGCAAGCGGGAGGGTTAGTGGCAGCACAATGGCTATGATGGGCAAGAAGGAGGGTGCAGGGGCATGCACAAAGGACCATGGAGGATAGAAGGGAGGGTCAGGACCTGGGCACAGACAAGAGAGTTCAGGGGAAGGGGCCTCACAACAGACCGCGCGGGGCAGGCAGGAGGAGCAGTTGCAGCACAACAGATTAGGGAGGGCAGAAGGGTGTGGCAGTAAAATGGACCATGGAGGACAGGAGGAAGGTGATAGGGGCATGGCATGTGGACAGGCAGGGTGGAGGTGGCAGGGACAGGTTACAGTCATCTGACAATGCTAGGCAGGTGGGAGGGGAGTGGCAGCTCAACAGAACATTCAGAGTAGATAGGAGTGGCACGTCCATGGAACATAGTGGGCAAAAAGGATGGAGCAGGGGCATGCACAAAGACATCGGAGGGCAGGGGGAAGGAGAATAGGGGCAGCAAGCTAAGCACAGAGGCTAAGCAGGAGGTCAATGATGGGCCATAGAATTGGGCAATGGAGGGCAGGAGGAGTGGACTGGTACATCATGCTAAATGGAGGGCAGTGGCAGCACATCAGACCATGCATAGCAGGGGGGAGGAGGCTAGTCCATGGATTCAGACAACAGAGGATAGGGAGGAGGTGGATGGGGCAGCAAGCTAACTGTTCAGAGAAGGTGGGTATTAGTAACTTTATTGTTTTTAAAATGTGTGTCTGTGCGAACTACTTAAAATATGAACAAGTATGCAGCATAATCTCACTTTTATTCAGGAAGAAGAGGACGTTTGTGACTGTGACTCCGGGCTCACTTGGCAGAGACACCCCCTGACCCTCCACCCCCATCGCAAAATGTAATGCCCGTGAAAAGGGTAGGTGGACGCAGTGTTATATAGAACATAGTCCTGAGAGCACGATTGAAAATGAAAACTAGATGTTGTATATGGTACAAACTATGCACCAAAAAGTGTGATATAAGATGAACCGGGGCGTGAAATATAATATGCAATACATTGTGCGCAATCACAGATTCATTGGAGAGTGCGAGATAGCACAGGCACTAGCGCGTGCTATGCGATATGCGCCTTGCAGTGTAATATGCACAGGGCAGTGTTGTGTAACATAACTAGTCTCTAAAGTTGTAATATAAAATATGTGCTGGGAAGTGTAACGTTGCATATGCACTGTGACAAAGATATGGATCCCAGATTGTTATATGTATGGCATAGCGCTGTGCGTTATTACATACACATCGAGGAAGGCACGTTAGATGGGGCAAGATAACCCGTGCGAAGGCAAGTGTGGCATGACATATTCACGGGGTGGTGTTACAGTGCACATGGGCTAGAGAGTGTCATAGCATACGCACTAGCTGGTGGAATACAACACAGAGGTGTGAGGCAATCGGCGGGCACTGGTGGGTGTAACACAGCATTGGGCTCAGCCAGGAGCACGCTGTGACTCTCAAGTGAGGTTCGCCTCCTTTCCAGAGAGTAAAATAAAAAGTAATACACATCTGGCGGTGGATGTGTTTTTTATTAACCGTGAAGGGGGTTTCTTGCATAGTTTGGTCGAATTTTTGTCGAATCCCCTTTGAATGGCTTGGTGTGTGTGTATATTAAATGTGCCCGTCAATAGCTACCCATGTTTGTATAAATAAACGACAAGGGTGTCTACTTGGAGAGTACCCACCGGCGGGGGCGCCGGGATTAGGCACGGTAGGGCGTCAGACACGTCAGAGCTTCACTAGCGGTGTAAATACATTCCATGTGGATTCATTCTATGCATAGTCGCCTTTTAATGAATATCACGCAAATCGTCATGGTGATAGGTACATACGGTTTGTCCAGCATGTCCTAGGTGTTTCTATAAATATATATATTTTTAAAATTATAAAAACCAAAGGCCGGCCCCGGGGGATGGGGTCCCCGGAGCTTTAAGTGGCCTGAGGAGGGGGGCAACGCAGCCCCCTCCTAAAGTATTTAAATAAAAAAAAGGCCATGACCCGGGGGCTGGGGTCCCCAGGGCCAATTAAGGCCTTGGGAGGGCCAAATTTATTTTTTTCAACAAAAAAAATGAGGGTGCAGGCCCTGGGGGATGGGGTCCCCAGGGCCAGTAAATTAGAAAAAGAAGGGGGGCCACACAGCCCTCCTTCTTAAAAAAACTTAAATAAATAAAAGACCGGCATCGCACTGGAGGCCACGCCCCCTCCTTGCAGCACTCTGCAAACGCACCCCCTGGCCAGTTGTACGTTGGGGAATTAATTCCCCTTCAATACTGAGGGTCCCTGAGGGCCAACTAGCCCAACAGGTATCTCCAGTGTGCACCAGGGAGCTGCGTTGCACACAGGTGTTTGGAGGCCACGCCCCTTTTTACACCTCTATGCAATGCAGCTCTGTGGCGCTTACTGGAGGTACCTAGTGGGCTAGTCTGACCCTAGGGACCCTTAGGATTCAAGGGGACTTAATCTCTCAACTTAGAACAGCCACAGGGCGCGTTTACACAGTGGTGAAGGGAGGGGACGGGGCCTGAGGTGACGTGTGCAAACACGCCCTTTGGTGCCTTTTTTTTATTTGGGGAAATAATTCCCTTTCAATCCTGAGGCACCCTGGGGGGCAACTAGCCCACCAGCTGCTTCCAGTAAGTGCCACTGCTCTGCGTTGCAGAGAGGTGGTGCAGGCCGTGCCCCTTTTTACACCTCTCTGCAATGGCGCTTACTGGACGTACCCAGTGGGCTATTTTGCCCCTAGGGATCCTCAGGATTCAAGGGGACTTAATCTCCCAACTTAAAAAACGGCCACAGGGCATGTTTACACAGTGGGGAAGGAAGGGGACGGGGCCTGAGGTGACGTGTGCAAACACGCCCTATGGCGCATTTTAAGTTGAAGAAATAGTTCCCCTTCAATCCTGAGGGCCCCTTGGGGCTAACTAGCCCACCAGGTGCTTCCAGTAAGCGCCACTGAGCTGCGTTGCAGAGAGGTGGTCCAGGCCGTGCCACTTTTTACACCTCTCTGCAACGCAGCTCTGTGGCGCATACTGGAGGTACCTAGTGGGCTAGTTGGACCCTAGGGACCCTCAGGATTCAAATTAACTTAATCTCCCAACTAAAAACGGCCACAGGGCGTGTTTACACAGTGGTGAAGGGAGGGGACGGGGCCTGAGTTAATGTGTGCAAACAAGCCCTGTGGCGCGTTTTAAGTTGGGGAAATCATTCCCCTTCAATCCTGAGGGCCCCTGGGGGCTAACTAGCCCATCAGGTGCTTCCAGTAAGCGCCACTGAGCTGCGTTGCAGAGAGGTGGTCCAGGCCGTGCCACTTTTTACACCTCTCTGCAACGCAGCTCTGTGGCGCATACTGGAGGTACCTAGTGGGCTAGTTGGACCCTAGGGACCCTCAGGATTCAAATGAACTTAATCTCCCAACTAAAAACGGACACAGGGTGTGTTTACACAGTGGTGAAGGGAGGGGACGGGCCTGAGTTAACGTGTGCAAACAAGCCCTGTGGCGCGTTTTAAGTTGGGGAAATAATTCCCCTTCAATCCTGAGGGACCCTGGGGGCCAACTAGCCCACCAGGTGCTTCCAGTAAGCACCACTCCGCTGCGTTGCAGAGAGGTGGTCTAGGCTTTTCCCCTTTTTACATCTCTCTGCAACGCAGCTCTGTGGCGCTTACTGGAGGTACCTAGTGGTCTAGTTGGACCCTAGGGACCCTCAGGATTCAAGGGGACTTAATCTCCCAACTTAATACGGCCACAGGGCGTGTTTACACAGTGGGGAAGTGAGTGGACGGGGCCTGAGGTGACGTGTGCAAACACGCCCTGTGGCGTGTTGTTAAGAGGTAGTTTTAATCCCCTGCCCTATTATATACTAGGGGCATACAGAGGAGGTCATGCTGATCACAGGGGGACCCCAACGCATAGTGTTCCCTAGTGTATGTAGGTGTTTTCACTGTATTCTGAGTGTCTTTTAACATAGCACTGGCTCTAGGACTGGTTAGTCAGACTCAGTTACCACCAGTATCCGTCTGAAAAAGTTGAGGGTACAGGATGATTTTGCAACAAGGCTTCTTTCTGCTCTTCTGTTTGTTCTTTCTGCACGTTATCCTTCTTCCTGCACTTTTCTTCATCTTTGAGGACTTCTGTTGCTTCTTTCTGCATTTCTTTTTTTTCTTTCTGTGCGTTTTTTCTTCTTTCTTCACATGTCCTATCTCTGTAGGCATAGTTAGAAATCAGCATTTAAAAAACCTTTGAAATTCACTGAAAAAACCATAGGTTTCAGGCACGTTATAGTTAGGAATTAGCATTTAAAAAACCTTAGAAATTCACTGAAAAAAACATAGGTTTCAGGGGCGTTATAGTTAGCTGGACTTTTCACTCGTACAAAACCATTGAAATTCCCACGTTACAGTTTGTTCAGCTAACTATAACTCGCGCGCCCGCAATGCACTGCTGATGAAGTCACATATTACATCACTCATTACATGGTCAGTGACATCACTCATGACATCACTGATGACATCTCAAATGACATCACTAATGACATCACTGATGACATCATCCTTGTGATAGAGTGGCAGACGTCCTCTTCCCCTAATATAACCTTTGATACACACATTCAATAATAGAAACTACAATGTTCAAAACAATGGACATACCAATACCAGTTACAACAACCTATTCAGTAATTCTAAGATTCACATACACATCCACTCATTCACCAACAGTCCTATACAGTCACTCATACATGTACCCACTCATCATATGTACTCACACACCTATACATCCTGTTACACAACACCACTCATCCATAGAGTTACTCACACACATAGTCACTCATGCTAATAAAGAATCAAACATCCATTTACTTGCATATACAGTTATACACACACCACCACACTTACTTCTACAGAAACTTACACATACTTAGTCTTTTAAATAATCACGTATAGAAACACATACTTATTCATACAGGAACTCTTTAAATCTCTCACTCTCACATATACTCACTTATATACACCAATAGTCACATATACTAGTTTAAAACATATGTAGTTACTCATAAAGACACTATTGAGACAGTCTATCACTCACTAACACACCCATGCACACACTCATCCACCCATACAGTCCTGCACACATGCTGTCTTCAACACATACAAACAGTGAGTCACTCATTCATGCACCTATGCACTACGTAATACCCCCCACCGAACCATACAGACACTCAGACACTCATACTGATACTCAAAAAACCAACTAATAACCTATATAGACACTCATGTAGCTACTCACCAACCCATGCAGCCACTTATGATCAAAGTGAGAGACTGATACAGATATTTACACATTTAAACATTACTCACTAAGCCATGTATTCACTAAGATACACTTAATCAGTCAGTTATACAATCAATTTTTCAAAAACAAATCATCCATTTAGACACTTATATACCCATTTATTCTTCCATCGACCTTGAGATATACATATATAAAACATATGTAATTTTCAGAAAAACACACATTCACTGGATGATGTCATCAGTGATGTCATTTGAGATGTCATCAGTGATGTCATGAGTGATGTCACTGACCATGTCATGAGTGATGTAATATGTGACATCATCAGCAGTGCATTGCGGGGGCGCGAGTTGTAGTTAGCTGAACTAACTATAACGGGGGAATTTCAATGGTTTTGTACGAGTGAAAGTCCAGCTAACTATAACGCCCCTGAAACGTATGGTTTCTTCAGTGAATTTCTAAGGTTTTTTAAATGCTAATTCCTAACTATAATGTGCCTGAAACCTATGGTTTTTTCGGTGAATATAGATATATGTATGTATATATATATATATTTGGTTTTTTTAAACTTTATTTATTGATATTAACATGATAAACAGTAGATACAGTGCAGTATATGATGATCCACATATATTTTAAAAAACTATAAATTGTGCAGGTACGTAAATACACAGCTAACACAGGAGTCTAATTAGATGATGATGCAGTATGGGGGCATCACGATTATCAAAAATTTACAACGGATTCAATACCTCATTTACCTCTAATACGTCTCTCCCTGCCCCATGGGCTACATTTCTAGGTTGTGAGGACACTGGCGAGTCTACAATGTCTGATGTGTCCAGTAAATACAAGTGCCGTGGTTGCCATATATCCAGGGGTCTCGCCGCAGGTGGCTGTTATTGTGCATAAGTGTCGCTGTTAGTGTTACAGTATGTCATACTGCACAGCCATGACTTGACGGTTGGTGTACGCCTACTGCCCCAGTTTATCGCCACTTCCCGCTTAGCAATAAGCAACACAATGGCAACAAAACGTCGTTTGGATCTGGGAAGGTCGTGTTTATATCCAAGTAGCGCCATTAGGGGTGTGGGCGTGATGGCAAAGTCTATCATTTTGGAAATCTCCACAAATACTGCTGCCCAAAATCTGCCTGTCTTTGCACCTGTCCATGTAAGGTGTGTGAAGTCCACATCCAGAGAGCGGCATTTCATGCATAAATGTGACCTAGACAGGTCTATACGGTGGAGCTCACTCGGTGATTTATATGCCCTCCATAGAAATTTGAAATGTAACAGTTTATGAACACCTCAGGAACATATAAGTATATTTACAATAGCGCTGGTTAGCCAAATAATAGTACACAAAACGAGAGGCAATTCACAATAAAACAAAGATGTAAAACAATAAAGTAGTATAAATAGTCTCTGAATTGTGACACTAAGTAATTATGCAATCATTAGACGATCATAACTCCCTGCACAATCCTGCAATGAAAAGCACAATGAATGCAGTAACACGCCATTGGTAAGGTTAAACATTGAGATTGGTACACTTCAAAATTAAGGATTCACAAAGCTTCCACCAAAATGGTTACTTTGTTAACGCTAGTCCTAAATGTTATTCATGGGTCAACCCCAGTTTAGCTTTCTGACTCTCTGCTCCGATATATATCCCCTCAAGTGATCTGCACCTCGTGGTTAAGTAAAACTGTCCAGTACCACAACCAGACTCCAATCCCTTCACATTCATGGGCCCCCTCGTTGGTATGCCTTTATGCTGTTCAGAGGAGCCATCCTGTAGCTCTGGGAGTTTAAAACAAAATTAAAATCCCATCTACTAAAACTAGAAGGTAACGATAACTATCCTTCACCAAGGAGGTTACTCATAGTATGTTGTCTTTCTCTGTATGGATACGACTAGAGACAGCTGCTCCGTAGATTATTTATTGTCCCACAAGAGTCATCTCTAAGCCTGACACTATTTAACATCTATATGGCGCCTCTGACTGCCATGGTTTGAACTAAAGGCTGTGACATTTTGTCTTATGCAGATGACACACAGTTAATTATGTCACTTGTGGATAATTCTGAGGCTATGGAAACAATCTTGTCGGTTGTCTTGCATAGGTGTCAATCTGAATGCTGGATTATTGTCTGAAACTGAATGGTGATAAGACTGAGGTGATTCAATTTGAGAAGGCAGATTCCATTCGGTCCAACTCATGGTGTCCCCTCTCATTGGGTCATTCGGATGTCTAGGATTATGGAACTAACAGATTTAACTCCTAATCCACACACTTTGTGCTATTCAGACATTGATGGAGGTTGGGGTAGGTTAGGAAGATTCTGGGACATGCTTAATGACACCATTTTAGAATGGGAGGGGCCTGGAAGTGCCAGCATTCAAGTTATTGAATTTTGCATTGCCAGGATTATACTTAAATTCAAACGTGGCAGAGTTTTCTCAGTACAAGGTCAGCTCTTTGGAGCTGTGCTCCTCAAAACGTACTGTATTCACCCATACGCTCACCCTTTAATAAAGCACTAAACAACACTTCTTTCAAGGTTACATATTAAAAGGTCTGAACCAAGCGACCTAGTGGTAGTCTGCTCCAAATAAAGGCCATGAACTAATTGTGATGTATCCTCCTGTCTTGGAGGTGGAATTACCTCATTGTAAAAGTTGGTATGAGGCAGATCAGCGCGAAGAGTAATGAAGATTATTGCTAAGTAATCAAGGTAATCAATGGTTGTGTTATAGCTGTGCCATTACTAATTCTCAGCACTGACATTTTTCTACTTCTAAGTCCACTTGTGCAATGGACAATTATCACATAGGGAGTGGTGAGATGAACCAAAAGAACAAACAGCTCTGCAAAAACAACATAGTCCGACAGAGAGTTGGTTTAAGTCTTTGCCCAGTAAGCATGTTTTTTTATTGCTTTTTCATGAACTGTGCACAGCTCTAGTTCACCGTGTTGACACAAGGTTCGTTTTCCAAGCTTTATTCTCTTTTGTAATCCTTCCAATTAACCAATGAGCCACAGTAGATTTGAGTCTAAACACGGTTCACAGAGTATCTTTGTTCCAATGGCATGTGCTCTAAAGCCTAACAATTTATGTTGTTAGTTTAAGATTGAAAAGTTCATGTCTCATTTTGTTTATATTTCCCAATGTGGTGAAGGAATTATGCTACCCTTGTGTTTTTATGTTGAATGATTATTTGGGAACCAATGCTCTGAGAGTGGTCAGCATGATCTGCGTCCCCCATAATTATTATTAATCTGTTATTCATACCACAGTTCTATATTATAATTGTGTGCTGTTCAGTAACACGTCATCAGTTGTAAGAAATAGCCAGAAGGGGAATAAGTTGAAAAGCAGCAGCTCCACCCTGACTTGGGGTGCGGGCCGAATCACACAGGGACTTTTCCCCAATGCAGGCGATAGCAGAAGAAACTGAACTTGACCTTGAACTGGAGAGAACCCCTAAACTCTTGCTATCTGTGCCATCTTCAAGGAGGTGGGAAGGAAAGTGGGCAGTTTGTCAGTGGGTGCACCAATAGTCCAAAGGCAAGATTAACATTTCTAATCCAGTGGAGGGAAACACAGACTAAAGTAGAGAGAACAGGTCGGAGGCAGGAAAAGAGAAGGAAGCAATACACATGGACAACATATTTAAGGGGATGCTGTTAGAAGTTTATGGACACAGGACATCAAAACATTAAAGGTGGGCTGTTTCATTAAAGGTGGGCTGTTCCATTAAAGGTGGGTTGTTCCATAATGCCAGCATCACAGTTCGCCTGTCTCTTGAAGAGGTGGAGGACACTGCTGAGTTTCCAAAAGGTAAGCTTTAGCTGGTTCCTGCCTTTAGAAATTAACCACTTGCAGTCATTCACCTCAGGGCCTCTGGGAAAAGCACTCCAAGATGGCCAAAACGCATACATGAATCCATGAAAACCATCTTGGATCAATTTTTCTCAAAGTAAAAGCAAAATAATTCTAAGCAGAATGCTATGCATGTGTACAAGGACAGTGGCCATCTTGGAATGTGTTGCTCTAACCTACACGAACATTAACTGTGTCAGATTTCTAGCTAGTGATGCTCACAGTTGATAGGGCCCACACACAAGGAGCAGAAGCATCTACGACAAACTGCACATGGAATTATTGTAAATCTCTCAGAAATCAGTCCAGAATGGATACTGGGAAGACAGGGCACTCACCTATAGACTCAATACTAAGAGTTTTGTAAAGTGAAATCTGATGAGGATCTAGTTCGAGGGCCTTAGTGTAAATTAACCCAGGAAAAGATTTGATGCTAATGTATATGTATTTATTGAAGATCAGGTACATTTTCAACACCACCATTAACTCTAAACCAAAGCATAAAACTGAAACAGAGCTGTGAAAACTTAAATATTAATGGCTGAATTGCATACACATCCTGTTTTTTGCTAATTAAAATAATGACGGCATCATTAGGCAATTTGTGTGTGCCAAATATTCAGTGCATGTCATTTCATCCAATGTCATTTATGCATCAGTCAGTGTATATAAGGGTACAACATTTCATCAGAGTATGATGGTGCAAAATTGAACTGATACTTGTTATTGCATTTTTTACCCGACTGCAGGCTTTTTACCTATCCAGCACGAAAACACCAGCAGCATCAGTTATCAAAATGGTTTCTCAATTTTTATAACTCGGCCTGATTATGACCCTGGCTGTCCGTGAATCCCCATTGCTTTCTGGTGGTCTGACTGCCCGATTACCAGCACAGTGGGAAGACTGTCTCATGAACGCCGCCTCCATCACCATTCCGCCGACTGCAGTGGGAGACTTTGGCGGAAAATGGAGGCGCCTCCTGCGCCTGCAGCACATAAAGACCCGCCTTTCCGCCGACCTTTTCATCACTGCCATGAAAAACTTGGTGGAAGGCAGGCAATGAGCACCAAAAATGGCTCTAGGGTGCAAAAGCCCCTGTGTAATGTGGCTGGGGCCCACGTTTGCCCTCCAATACCAACAATGTCAATGGATGCACTTTTTCCCATGCACAACATGGTGCACGGAAACAGTGCGCCCGACTGGCTGGGGGCCCCAGCATGGCCAGCATCGGCTTCTGACTCTTTCTCAGGGCCGCTGCTTGCCGCCGGCGTGACTGCCCTGCCCACACACCGCCAGCCCCGCGGGAACATCGTATTGTGGCAGTCGGGATGGTGCCCTCTGACTGCCGCCACGGCAGGCTAGCGGCGTGTCTGCCAAACTCGTAATCAGCACCTCAGTAATTACTTTATGGAAGAATGAATGAACAAACATTGAGATTTACTGTCCTTCACGTAATCCAGTCCCAAGTAAAAAATTGTTGAGCTATTCTGTGTGAAGTGCAAAAAATAGAAAAATGCAATATTTGGCAAGAGTTTCATGCTTGGTTGTGCTCGTGCAAAATCTAGCTGCTGTGCATGATGACACAGGGTTCAGGCATGTAAGATGTGGTTCAGTGTAGAGCAGACGTTACATGTTGATATATCAGGTGATACACCACATAAGACCTTGGTCGTGTCTGCTTTCATTAGGATTTGCGGCAAAACCAGATCTCCTTAATTTATGTAAATCGGATTTTGCGCCGAAACCTCTGGTTTGCCCCAGACACGTCCCCTAGCACACATTAACGGGGGATTGTCGCAAACTGGTTTGGGTGCTGCATGAGGGTCAACTTCTTTGCACAATAGCTTTTGTGAGTGAAAGTTGATCTGCTTGCTCCGCTTTGCATTACTCGAGCCCCAGCCTACAGCCACAGTGCGAGCTTTGAGACTGTCCTGTCCAGCATGGCTACCAGAAAGTACCCGTCGAGGGACTACCGCGGCGCAACAACAGTAATTTTCGGCAATGAAATCCAAGGGTTGGGACTCTGAAGCCCCTCAGTATACAATGTAACACCTGGAGAATGTACTCGTATCTAATTACCGTTGGAATTTCTGAACTTTAGTTGCTTCTGAAACCACAACCTACAGAAAGGCCAGCAGCGTCATGAAACCGACTGTGTAGCGGTTACAGCAAGCTTAGCCCTTAAAAACCTAACGGCACGTGTGCTTGGCTCAATATAAATTGTTGATAGAGGCCTGGGTAGAATTAAATGCAGCTCATTTCTTCATTGGCGGTGGAGCAAATAACATTTTTAAGGGAGAGAAGGGAAAACCAAATTCTGAGAAAATGAGGTGTGGAGCATTTGCAGCAAAATGGGTGGGGAAGTTGGCAGACTGATGAGAACCATCTGAACCGAAAACACAGAGCCAGGAATGAGAGGAGGAGAAGTATTCACCGTGAACACGGACATCATCGCTACCCGCAGGAGGGAAGAGGCCTGGGCTGCGAGGGACGTGGAAAACAAATGACTGAGTTTAGCAGCAAGCCAATGATCAACACATTTACAGCAGAGCACCCCAGAAGAGCAAGAAGAATGCTGCCTGTGCAGCGCGGGGTCACCCCTGGAGCAGCTTCTTAGGTGATGAAAACAGAGGGCCATATTCACAAGGAGCTATCGCCGAATTAACGGCACTTTATCACAGCCAAAGTCGTGATAAATTTACCTCCCCATTCACAAGCTGGTGCTAACAGCCCCCAGCACCAGTTTACCCGAGATAGCAGCTGCAAAAAACATCGCCACAGAGGATCCCCGCGACTATCCCTAATGAGATGCAGAGTTGGCGTTCCCGTGCCAAAAGCCGCGACACCACACCTCAACATTCATAACGACCAGCCCGATCTGCGATAAGAACACAAAACCGGCGATAAGGTGCATTAGCACCAGGAAATCTACACCTGCTCTGACCTGGTGTTAAGTCCGACGGCAGCCAGCACCACAAAAGGGAGGCCAGCCCAAGGCCACATCGGAAGGTCAACAGATGCCATGGAGCCACACATCATGCGGCCCGGACACCCAAGAGGGCCACAACACCACCCACCGGACCAACCCTCCCTGGCACCCCCCAACAAAGACATGCCACATCAGCTACACAAAAACAAAATCACAACAGTTCAAATGTATGTGTCGTCACAGAAATGAGCATCACACATTCACTTTCGAAGCTACAAATACAACTTTATTGAAATGAACACCAAAATTAAATGAAGACACATGGTGCGCGTGACAGTCCGTAGGTCACAGCCTGCAAGACAAAAAACATGATGAGAAGGTGTGTCCTGCGCACATCAAAGGACAGAGAGAGAGCGAAGGAGAGAGAGAGAGAGGAAGAGAGGGAGAGAGAGAAAGAAGAAGAGAGGAAGAGAGTGGGAGAGAACAAGAAGAGAGGGAGAGAGAGAGAAGAATAAGAGAGGGAGGGAGAGAGAAGAGAGAGAGAGAGAGAGAGAGAGAAGAAGAGAGGGAGGGAGAGAGAGCGAGAGAGAAGAGAGGGAGAGATAGAGAGAGAGAAGAAGAGAAAGAGAGAGAGAGAAGAGAGAGAGAGAAGAAGAGAGAGAGAGAGAGAGAGAGAAAAAGAGAGGGAGAGAGAAAGAGAGAGAGCCGCCCCTGCGCACCCAGGCCACACTGCTCACCTGCTGACACCGGTGTGTCTCCAACCATGTGCTGGTATGTATAGCAGTACACCAGGACACACATCTGATTCAGAACCGCCATCTGAAACAGAGTCTAGATACATGACTGGCACAGTAGACACACTTGCACAAGATAACATCGCCTACCTTCCCATGCACACCCAGGCAGAGGCATCACAAAGGCACCCGCCGCCCACAGGGCATGCCCGCCCATGCACACCCAGGCCTCACTGCTCACCTTCCGCCACCGGCGTGTAGACTGGATGTCCCACCACGTGTGCTGCAAGCCACAAGCCCTGGGCCCGCGGACATGGCCCCCTCCACACCATGCAGCCACGCTCCGCAGGCCAACAGGTTTCATGTTTGGTGCTGGGTCTTGAATACTCCATGGCAGGAGACATACCAGTGCAACCGGCAACATCGCAGGTTGCACACCCGCTCAGTTTTGATTTGTTCAACATTACGTACATCAATTGTGTGTCTTTTGCACACCCGATCCAGAAGCGAGGCCACACGGTGGTAGACCCGCGCGGCCCGCTGGCTCAGGCCTACATTGAGGTCCAGCAGGGCACACTAAACCTGGGTTGCCCGGACCGCCGGGATGGGGCATCATCGCAGGGTGCCCACCCGCTCAGAAGCTTTAGGTGCACCCAAAGTCACCATCCCGTGGCGGGGTGCCTGTGCCTGCCGCAATGCGCCGGGTGCGACTAACCCTGTGCAACCCCAGTCAGCGCCACGTGGTGGTCGGACCATGCCGTACGCAGGCTTGAGTTGCCACTAACCCTGTGCAACCCCAGTCAGTGCCAGGTGGTGGTCGGCTCATGCCGTATGCAGGCATGGGTTCCCACTAACCCTGTGCGCAACAAAACTCTTGTACCCTTCATGATTGGGAACCATTGTGTCCATCATCCAGTCACCACGGGCAGAGGAGAATGTGCTGTCGTCGGCCCCTTATGTTGGCGGAGTCACATGACCTGTGACGCCTGTGCTGGATGGGAGCAATGAGGGCCCCTCCTCTGAGTGTAAGCAGAGTGGTCTGGCCTGCCGTATGCCGGACTATTGCAGGGCTTGCCACAATGACACGTGGGCTATAGGCGTGGTTCAGTCCATGTCCGGACAAGGAAGTGAGTGATGCATGTGTCCATGTTGTAGTGTCCACGGTACACAAAATGCAATGTAGCACCCTCTGACTGGCATCCCACAGGATGAGCATCATTGACGCAAGGGAAATCACTGCCCCTGCATTCATCCACACATGCATACATGACTGATGAAAGACATGACACAGCAGTGCGTCAATGGATGTTTATTGCACATCCAGTGCAGTTGTGCAGCAGGAGTGGTTCAGGGCAATGCCCAGCACACTACACAATATGGGCCCGGGAGGGCCAGCCAGAGTCCATCCGGGGATGACAAGTCCTGCTGAAGTGAAGGGTACAGTCCGCAGCCTGGTCACCGTGTCATTGGTCATCAATCCGGAAGTGGCAGTCCATGTCGCTGTCCAAGGTGAGTGCATCGGAGTGTATCGTGGGTCAATGGAAGGTCATGAGGCCATGTGCGGGACCGAGCAGAAACAGTCCAGGTGGCGGTAATGAATGCTAGTGCCTGGTCCTTCTGAACACAGTCCCATCCACGTCCTCGTCCCGGGTGTGTGCCCTGCCCCACCTGTGGGTGTTGCAGAACCAGCTGCCGCATTGTGTGCCACTTACACATCAGTGGCCTGAGTGGATCCGGCTGCCGCACTGTATGTCACTGACATATCAGGGACCTGAGTGGATCCGGCTGCCGCACTGGGTGGCACTGACACACCAGGGGGTGGGGGTGTGGATGGTGCGGGGCAGCAGCATTCATCAGCGCCATGCCTTGTGGCGGCAATGCCATGGTGGAGGTCTGTAGGGCATGATAGATCCCAGCTACATTTTGATGATGTGCAGCGGTGGCTGTCATCCTTTCCGTCTCCATCTGCACCATGTCCTCAATGAGCTTCCGTATGTGTGCCAGCTTACGGCTGGCATCGCTGGAGCCACTCTGAGTGGTCAACTGTTCTTCTCTCCGCCTCATGACTCCAGCAATGTCAGTCAGGGCTCGTTGGAGACCATGGGGCGGACATAGACACCCAAGGATGGCGTCCAGTTTGACAGCCATGATGCCGAAGCCCACCTGCACCTGCTCAGCCGTCTCCATCTGGCACTCCAGCACAGGGTGTTGGAAGGCCATGTGTTGTTCCTGGAGGTCTTGGGATGGTGCTGGGGCTGTGGGTGCCTCCTGCTGGGTGGTTTGGGTGGTGGGTGGGGTCTCATCGATGTAGCTGGGCTGCCCTGAGCCTGGAGGTGAGTGGCAGATGAGGTCAATGATGTCTTGGATGGTTTGGGTGTTGATGTTGGCGTTGTCCTCCTCGTCATCCGTGAAGAGTAGCTTGGACTGCTCTGCAGGAGGTGTTTACGGTGCCCCTGCGATGTGAAGGGGAGATGGTGTATTACAATGTGTCCACATGTGTGCAGACGCATGGTACAGGTTGACATTCAGACAGCATGGCATTGTACATTGTGACAGTCTGTAGATCTGTGCGATGACCCAGAGTCATTGTGGGTGTGCACTGTGCTCTGCTTGACTGTGCATGTGTGCCATTGTGCCCATCTCCACCCGTCCCCCAAGTACCTGGTGGTCACTCACCCTGTTGCGGTTGTGTTGTGTTCTGTCGAGCAGTGTCCGGTCCCACGACTCTGGCCACAGTCTCCACACTGATGACTGTCGACACCAGCTCCTCCATGTCATCCAGCTCCAGCTGTGGTGCTGGGCCCCCACCGCCAGTTTCCATTGCTGCCTTCTGGTTGGTGGAGAGTTTCTCCTTGGTCTTCCGCTTGATGTCATTCCATTGCCTCTTGACCTCATCCATTGTCCGCCTGTGCTCTCCGACGGCATTCACCTTGTTGACGATGTCCCGCCATATTGCAGTTTTGGTGCCCAGTGACATGTTTGAGGTGACGACGAGTTGTTGATGGTGTTCCATCACCTCCGTGACTATGATCCTGTTCGCCTGCGGACTGAACTTCATCTTCTTGTCCTTGCCCTTCCCTGTCCACGAGGTCCCAGGCTGGTCGTCAGGGGTGCTTGTGGGGTTGCGCTCGTCCTCTGCATCTGCTCCGGCTGCCTCCATGGTGCTTGGGTGTAGGTCAGTTTGGGTGTGGGTGTTTTTTCTACTTTATGGAGATTTTTCCCACCTGCCAGGTGTGTGTTGCAGGCCTGGCGCTGCTTATCGCTGACTTCCTTATCGTGCTTTGGTCCATCGCAGGTTTTTGGTGTTGTGGTTTGTGTTTTTATCTCCATCAAGGTGGTTTTATCGCAGACATTGTCCGCGGTTTCAGCAGACTATCGCATGCTACTGCCTTGTTGTGAATCCCACGTTGTCACGGGGTTAGTTTCCCGCGATGGGCTGCGATATTGAAAGTTGCGTTATGCTACTCTTGCTGTAGTTATTACACGTTCCTGTGAATATACCCCATATATTTTTTTTTTCAAGGCCTATATTTAAAAAAAAGGATTGATACCGATATCCAGGGCATGGCGTCCTTGGATGGTACCATATCTGGGCTTAACGCGTACCCCTACAACCATTGTGGCAGGGGAGCTCCATGCTCTTACTGGACAGTGGTTTTATATACCACCACTGGGTTAGAATCCATAAGACGGACAAGTCCAACACGGGTAGGAAACCAGCAGGGGTGTAAGTGCCATTGGTGCAGAAGGTGCAGTGGCACAGGGGCCCAGAGGCCTGCATGGCCCACTGATCACTGATTATTGCTGGATTTCACAGTTCAAGCGTCAGGAGACTAATTTACTTTCTTGCACTATTGCCCAAATAACACTGGCTATGGCACTGGAAACCAGCCATTAAAACTCAAAGTGCTGACAGTGGCAAGAAGCCAAGGCCCAGCTGTCATTAAGACATAGGTTTTTAGAGATGTTGGAGCGTCCTTATGGTTGAGCATTTATGCTGTGGGTGCTGAGAAACTCTGGCCCGGCCTGCCTTATATTGTGCCGGGGGTGCTGGGCGCTTTCTGTCATGCTGCTTTACCCCATGTGGGTGGTCAGAGGAACAGAGGTTTTGTTATGTTCATGTTGAGCTAAAAGACAGTTAATCAGAAATGTGATTCCACACTGTAGAGTAGTAATTTCCTACATAAGGAAGCACCCGGACACTAAGTACTTTCAGCAACTCTTCTTTATTCAGGAGAGGGAGAACGGAGTGACCACTGCTCGCCTGTGCCTCATAGCGTTCCACAGGCTCCGCCACCACCTAGGGCATTGCGGTGGTCACGTAGCGCATAACAACTAGAATGTTGAGTTGGATGCCTAACGCCCCTTGGTCTGCCCATCCCAGTACGGAAGGTCCTTTTCCAGCAACGTATAATTTGCCTGCGGTGTCCCTCCACTGAATTCAAATCTCAACTGTTGGAACCCAACCATGGGGATATTTTCACCTGTGAAGGTAACAGGATGCACATCCGTGGGGTGTAGGTGACTTCCTATTGAATTGGCAAAGTCCCTGTCCCAGATCTCCCTTTGGATTATAGTGTATGGGGACCCTGAGTCCGCTACCAAAGAAATCTGTACACCCCCAATGGTCAAGATACAAGAGGGCTTTCTTCGGCTATTACAATCAATGCCCATGACATGTTCCTCTATGCATAATATACAATTGTCATCAACTTCGCCTTCCCCCTCCTCTACTTCAGATTCATACAGGACACATTTAACAGTAGCATTTCTGGGTTTCCATTTGCAGACTTTACCAAAGTGTCCCACCACCCCAAAATAGGAGCATTTTAAATGGAAGGCGGGGCCTCGACTGTCATTTGCCATGTGGGACTGACTACCACATCTGTAGCAACACCCTTTCTTTTCACCGGTGTGTCTGGGGGGTCCGGTAGGATTATTCGTGGGCCTCCTGTCCTCTTTGTGTCCTGCACTGGGGTGTTGCTTGTCACCAGGACTGCGTTTGTCGCTCACTTTGCACACATTGGGTCTGCTGTCCGCCTCCTTTTTGGCTGCCGCAGCACACCGTTTGAAAAGTTCTGCTTTCTTGACAATGGCTATGATCTCGCCCAGGGGTGCCTCCCCGCAAACCCACAACTTCTCCTGAACAGTAGTGTTCACCGTGTGCATTATAATTTGATCTTGCATAAATTCGTCATGAAGGGCGCCAAATTTGCTGCTAGTTTTTTTAGCGCTGCAACATAGTCTTCCACTGTTTCCGTTTCATTTTTTATTTCTTTGAAAAAAATTGTATCTGTCTATGGCAGTGCAAATGACAGGTTGATAGTGGCTTTCTAAATTGTCTAATGCATGTTGGAATACGTCTGCATCATCATTGGCCCTTGTTTTCTTTACCATACCCTCACAGACTCTTAACCCTTCCGGACCCAGGTTGTGTAAGAGGATCTTCTTCCTACGTTTGCTGGAGAACTCCTCCTCCCCTTCATTCTCCAGGGCAGACTGGTAGTTGAGGAAGTAACACTTCCAGTCAGCCCACTTCATGGCTGGTTCACCTGGCTTCGGAAGGAAGGGAACTGGTTTCGTTAGCGAGAAGGTTTGGGCGCACATTGGAGCGACAGGAAGCTGTAGGTGTGTGATAACTGCACTCAGAAAAGGAGAGTCCTGTGCAGTCAGTCTTCGTGTCCACAAACTGCTTGTAGCTGCAATGGTGGCAGTGTGTGGAGTACTTCAGGAGCGTGTACACAGGACACCCCCCGATTTGCAGGGTGATCAACCGCCGAGTCCACTGTGGCTGTGGTTGCAGCCTGCCGTGAAGTGCAGCAGTAGGTTGGGGCCTGGAGTGCTTAGAGCGTGAGTGGCAACTAGCTTGTAGTTCAGGTGTGCATGTCACCGCAGGATGGGAACTCCGGACACGCTGCAGGGTGGTCCTGGAAGTCGACCCAAAGGAATTGTGGCAGTGTGCCTCATTAAGGTGCAGGAGCTGGAATGCACATTGATTTACAGAGGACTTGACAGGTAGAGAGTGCGCCTTCTCACGCGTGCATCTGAGCAGGCAGATCCTCCCCATGGACAAGATGGCTGCTGACGCGCCGCGCCCCGTAGCAATGTGGGGCTTTGGCCCGTACTTCAACTGGATGGGCAAAGTTGGAGGGTAAAGAATCGGGTATGTGGCACTGTGCACTGAAGGGGAACCCAGCATAATCCCCACCGCCTATCTCGATATCGCCGCTCTCCCACTCCGAATGATCACGGCGTGTGGATCTGGCTCCAGGAATGCAGAGTAACGTACGCTGGGGTTGCTCATACCAGACGCAGTGCGTGGCACGCAAAGGTCCACCTGACTCGTCGCCAGTTTGTAGAGTAGTAATCTCCTACATAAGGAAGCACCCAGACATTATGTACTTTCAGCAACTCTTCTTTATTCAGGAGAGGGAGAGCGGAGTGACCACTGCTCGCCTGTGCCTCATAGCGTTCCACAGGCTCTGCTTCCACCTAGGGCATCGCGGTGGTCACATGCGACACCACACACACTTTTGAGAGTAGTATAGCGTTAGTCACATAACTTGAGCTTTCTGACACACTGAGGAAGAGACCATTAGTAGAAAGTTTGGAGGCGGCACTGGTGTGAGAAAAGAGAGCCCGCCTCCATTGGCATTAAGTGCACCTTCATCAGGATATATGCGAAATATTCCTAACCCTCGCAACTAACCTTATTGTTCTTATCAGAAACGCTGCCCCTGGCTGTGATCACAAGAGGCCCGGTTAATTGCGATATATGTGGTAACACTTGTTACTGCACATATTGGAGTTCGGGTTTGGGGGTTAACACTGCACACAAAATGTATGGGGGACATATGGCTGATAAATACCAGGGCATCAGGATTTTGGTGCATTAGTCCACATTATAGGGGACAAACTTGTACCGGGGAGTTGATGCCAATAAATTCCGACTCACCAGAGTCAGATTCTATAGGGTCTGATAAATATTGACCTAAAGCAGAACCACTTGTAATGAGAGCCAAAGTTTCCAAAAAGTCCAAGACTATCAAGTTGTAGCATTAGCTGCCACACACTTCAAACAAGCTATTGAGAAATGTCATTAGTGAAATAATTATGATAATTGCAATTGTATTTATATATCCCTTACTACCCCTGACAAGGCATCTTTTTGGAAAGTAGCATGCTGCTCCAAAATCCAAAGGTGGATAAGGGGGGGATTGGTAGGGGGAAATATAAATTGTTATTGCGAGTGGTGGGAGTGGTAGACATGCAAGTCTATTAGTTGGACAGAGAAGGGAAGAGTTTGGAACAATTGTTTGGGAGTTCATAGAAGTAAAAGAGTCTTTGGATGAGTCAGAGAGTGGATGTAAGGGATGTTTTGGAAGAGGAAATGGATGAGTCAGAGTGGTTCATTTTGTTTCTGTCTGCGGTGGTAGTAAAATATATAAATGTGCAGAGAAATGACCACACACAAGAGATATACATACATAGAGATTTTAACAATGGGCATATGGAAAAACATGAGATGATATAAAATAGTACATGATAAAGTCCCTTGTGTACATGCATGAGTACGTATTTACAAACTCTTTTGGCTTTTGGGTTCATTTGAGAGTATTTGTCACGTAACTATCAAGTGACAGAAATTGAGGGATCAGAAGACACAGAAAGAAAGGAACTGACATTGATGAGTGGAGGTTATATTGTGGTCGGAATGTCACTTCCAGGGTAGGATGGACCTGGCATGCAGCAGAACTGCACCACTTCCCAGAACGCAAGGGAATTGCTGAGAAAAAAACTCTGGTTCCACTCTGGCGCCTAGGGGCATTTACAAGGTGAGGAATTTCACCTATGCTAGATTTGTTCATCAATTGGGACTGAAGCTGATCCCTAAAAATGTTTTTTCTGGCTGGGTAATAACAATTAGGTCATCCATGTAAACAATTCATATCTAGCTAGGATAACAGTGATGCCATACAACATGCATTAGTAGATTGTCAAAAAACATGGAAAAAGTGTTCTGAATATATTGTAAATGTTGAAACGTTCGTCTAAGAATACTTCCAAAGGCATAGGATCCATTTTGGAATTAAAATCACCTCTTGCAAATAAAAGTGCACTATTTTCATATTTTAACAAAAACTTCCCAAATATGTTTCAGTTTGAACCAAGATATAAATTTTTCCCAAAATAACAGTGCATCAAATTGTCTGTAACTAAAATACCGTAAAGGTAATTTGAATCTCTAAAGGTCTTTACTAATTGGAGGGAAACTATGGTTAAAAGACCCCCTTGAGAAATGACCACCCCTTAACTTCATTGCTGGTGTTGCAAACATTATGAACCACTGATGTTTAGGCTGTTCTGTATCCCAAACTAAACGGATCAGGAGTGCCCATCTTATTAAGAGGAAGTGCTTTGTCTCTAGGTGAAATACAGTCCACCAGGTACTTGGGGAATGAGAGAAATAATCAATTTACTATTCATCTGCCACAGTCATTATGTAGTACTATCCTAAAGTTATTCATAGACAGTACATATAGATTCTCTCTCCATAATGACTTTCTTCTCGCAGTCCCATGACCCACCAAAGAATCACATTTCAATTGAAAGTTCAACATATTTAAATGACATGACAGTATTAAATACGAACTTGCAATTACCACACCTGTTTGCACTTCTGGCGCTACTTCTACACCCTCGGCTCAGCTAAATTCAGTTGAGATCAAACTGATGATTAATACCTTTTGCCCACAGGGTCTGGTAAAAATACCAGTTTGCTCTGTCTTCTTTTTAGGTTTATGAATAAAATAATGAACCCCCGTGGAAGGTTCTGGTTCCAATTTCAGGAATGGCCAGATTTTCTGAATGTTGCTCAGGGCCTTTTTCTTTTTTAGCAATAGTCAATGCAATGACAATGGCCTTATTGATGACAAGACACCGGATGGATATTAACTCAACCTCCACTGGGCTCAGACAATGGCACATCAGTCTACTCCAGAAAGTCAGGGTCTACAAACCTAAACTATGCCACGGTTCTCAGATTCTGAAAAGTGAGGCTCAAAGGTAAAAGCCCTAAGATGTGGTACCTTCATGACAGGTTTAGTTTACAAAATGGCATCCAGTGCAACAGGCCCCCAAGTCTTGCAAGTCTAAATATAAAAAGAAGACTTTGCCAAATATACTACCCCTAGTCAAAGAGATGTGGGGTAGATGTAGAGGCACATATGCCTCTGACATTTGAGGGCAGAGATTTTACAGCCCGGAGCAGGAGAGTTATATGCTAGGGTTAAAAAACATTTAAAAGTCCACTGCTTGTCCTGGATCCTCGTACTCCAGGCGACAATCTAATCATAGTGGACAAAGGAAAGCAACTGAAATTAACTTTGACGTCATATCATCTCTTCCTCATACCTGTCAAGGATCTGTGTCCCCTTCAGCTCATTACCCTGATTGATATATGCATCCAGGAAATTAGGAGCAATCATAACAGCCTTTTCAAAATTAGCAACCAAAATAGTAGTAATAAATGAATGAAATGAGTTGATATTCCTGGATCATCAGGCAGAAAACAAAATTGGTGAAGTAATATGACAAAAAACTCTTTAATTTTCACAACAATAGCACAAGACTGGACTACTAAAATTACTTGTGGCACTGTAGAATTGTTTTGTTACACAATTTCCATAGAGCAGATCATTTACCTATTGCATAGATTCTTGGCACTGTGTGCCGACTGTTATCTGCATGTTGTGGTTTATCCACAAATGAGTCTTTTCTAACTGGTCTTTTGACTTTGAATGTTGCCCATGTACATGTGATCAGTCTGCATTTAATGAGTCAATGGGCCTGATTAGGATGTCAGGACAGACTGCCACTGACAGGTCGTCAGTCCTCCCGACAGCCAGGATAACGGTCCGACCGCTGCATTACGATGCGGCCAGTTGGACTGCAATGGTTGGAGGGACAGACCAACACCTCTGACAGGCTCAAAAAGCCTGTCGGAGCATTGGTCGGACCGTAATCCCTAAAATGGGGGTAGGGATTACGATGTCCCGTTTCCATCGAAAGGCTGTCAGGAAGTGTCTTTGGGGGCCCCTAGCAGGACCCCTGTAGGACTCCGCTATGGGGCCATGGGGACACATGTGGTGCAACTCCAAATATCCATGCACTGTGTGCCATGCTCCATATGGTGCTTGGCACATGGGGCTTGGATGTTTAAAACCATCCCCTTTCCTATTGCGGCTAGTGCTGCAGCCATTTTCCAAGTACAAATGGAAAAAAGGATGTTTACGACCTCCTGCACACGGTTCATATTCTAATTGGGCTTTTGGGACTGGCGACTCCTTGTCGGACGGTCTTGAGCCCAAAACTATGGCGGTCGGATGCTCATCCAACCACCATCGTAATGAGGCCTAATATTCCCCGTGGGGTATGGGGTGAAAGAACTCTCACAACCTGAAAAGAGAGAGCGAGAGAGAGGGAGAGAGTGAGAGAGAGAGAGAGAGAGGGAGAGAGAGAGAGCATGAGAGAGTTAGTTGTTTTGTGGTTTGTCCCAAAAAAGTGTTCTTCAAAAGGGATAAGTTGTCTTTCGGCATTTTACCAGACTGTTTGTGTGTGATTAGTGAGTCTGTGGACGTTTGTTAAGATGATAGACTGTCTATGCTTTGCTCTTATGCTTAACACACTTTATTCAACATGTTCATTTATAGGAAAAGTATGGTCTTAGTCACGTACTGTATTGTATCATTTACATAGCTATATTTGTAAAGAATTTTTTTGTGTTCTATTTTGGGATAATTGTTACTGGTTTGCTGGGTTTGTAGGAGAGCAGAGTGGGCCGATCTTACATATTTAATTTTTTTTATTACATGTTTTACAATCTGTAAAATATAATTGGTGAATTAAATTAATAATCATGTAAATTGTTACATTATTTAGGTCATATTATTAGAAAGTGTTAAATGCATTTTTTTCTCAAGATAATTATATTGTTAGTTATGTACATTTTGAATTCGGTAATTATTTAATGTTTTTTAAAGTATTTGTTGAATTTTAATTGGATCATTTTTAATGTATTGATTTTGTTTTTTAAAGATTTACTTTTTTATTGTTATTATTTGTGTTCTTTAGTATCATTTCACAAAGTTTTAGGGTGTTTGGGATAGTAGGAGAGGAGGTTGGGAAATGTATCTATTATAATTTGTTTTGTCTTTTTAAGTGGTACATAACATTTAAGTTGTTACTATTAATAAGTAATTTTGTATTATGTTTCAAATAATTTGGTCAATGTTTTTTTGTTTATAGAACTTTTCTTTTCAAATAAAAAATATCGTAAGATTGTTTGATTATTTTTACATACCTTTTTTTAAGGTGGGATTTAAAAAAATATAGTTTATAATAATTATTATGCATTTTTCCAACACTCTCCCTACTGTTGACCAGGCTGGAGTGAAAATAGTAAATCTCACCCTCCAAAAATCTAACACTTTTCCTACTATTGCCTAGATTGAAGTGTGAAAAACAAATCTCATTCCATTAAAGTGAAACAACTTCCCTACTATTGCTTAGGTTGGAGTATAAATAGTAAATGTGACCCACCAAAGTGCAATGTTTTCCCTACTGTTGCTTATGTTGGGAAATAGTAAATGTGCTTTCCCCTAGACCCTCCCACCCCAAAGTACAATGCTTTCCCTTCTGTTGGTTATGTTGGAGTGAGGACAGAGATCTGTGATCTCTCCGAACTCCAACACTTTCCCTTTTGTAGCTTAGGTTGGAGCGGGAATAGTACATTTTATCCTTCTAAAGGTTAATACTTTTCCTACAGTTTTTTAGATTGAGGAGGAAATTGTTTTGACATTTTTTGTGTTGAATTCAGCATAGTAATTCTAGTAGTTTTATTTATATTTTTGTTTCAATTTTGACTTTCATGGAGTTTAATTACTAGATTATTATTTTTTTATTTTGTACGTTTAATACTTTGGATGTAGCATTTAAAATATTTTTCTCCTTTTGTTGGAGATTTATTACATTGTATTAATTGTTGTGCTGTTTTATAATTTTTCTTATGTTTTGATTTTAATTATTTTGTGATTTGTTTTTTTATAAGAGGTTTTGTGATTTTATGATACAGTATATTTATATTTTTTATTTATTATTTTAAAGATATTACTTACAATTTTGTGAGTAATAAAAATGTCAATATTATCTTTTTAAACTGCAGTTGTAAGTATTTAGTAATAACATTATATTGTTTATTTTTTCAACTCTTTTATGATAAATGTAGAATACATAGATAGCTGTAATACTGTGCCTGGAGTGGTAAATGGCTTTTGTAATTTTACAGCTCAGCATGGACAGCACTTGCTAGTCCTATGCTTAAAGACTGCTGTAGAAATGGCAAAAGACTTTGTCCTTTTCTATCTCGGCGTGGATGGCACTGTGCTAATCCTATACTTAAATACTTTGATAGAATAGCAGACATTTGAGGTGAGCAGATCTAGAGTGTCACTGGTCGCCAGTAGATAGTTATAGTTAGGACCGAGTTTCCATAGGAAATCTGAAAATTCTATTTTGAATAACTTTGGCGCCGGTTGATGAATCCTCGCAAAATTTTCAAAACTAATGGGGCGCTCCGTTCAGCTCCTATCCTGAAAGTCTCGGGGTGATTCGTCAAGCGGGGGCTGAGAAAAAGGGGGGGTCCCAACACGCGTTTTCCCCATGCATTTTTCCATAGGACCTTTAGTCGCAGCTACAGCCCGAACGGCTGAACAGAATTACGTGAAATTTGGCAGAGAGGTAGCCATAAGGTCAAGGAAGTGCCTTTCGCAGGTCTGGTGTAAATCTGTTCAGTATTTCCTGAGAAAATAGCATTTAAAAGCATATCAATATCTATACGCGCGCAGGGTGCGCGCACTGTGCAAGCCCTGTGCGTGCACCTTGCCGGGCGCGAGCGTAATTCTGATTGGTTGTTAGATGTCAGTAAACATTCGAATCGGTCGAAATCAGGAAGTGTCGGCCGCCATTTTGTCTGTCGCACTGAAAAGGAAAGGTGGAGAGTAGGGAGTTCTTGACCCCCTAGCCATTGTCAGGGGGTCACAGTAGGACCACGAAGGGCCAAAAAAAAGATTTTAATTTTTTTTAAAACATCGCGAGGTGCGCGCACTCTGCGCGCACCCGAAAAAAAACATTTAAAAAAATAGAAATAAAAATCAAGTTTAAGTGTTTAGATATTAGGTGGCTCTAAAAAGAGCCCTTGTGTTTATTGAGTGTTTTTCGGTACCTACAAGTAAGTACCGATGCAGAGTCTAAAGTTCAAGAGGAAGACTCTGTTACCTTCATCATTGAAATGTACACCGTCTCCTCTATAAATGTCTTGCATGTTGTAACGCAAGTTGTTGTGGTATATAGAACCCATACCATAGTCTCTGAGGAAAGCAGAAACAGACTTATTGACGTGCTTTCTTGCTTTGTCAATCTGCGGACAAAATTGGTTGGACCAGTTCCACTTTTGCCTTTGGCATATATTAGAATATACAAAGGCAGTTTGTGGAAAAAGTGACATCAATTGCACAAAGGTGTCCTTAATAAGCATTTCCAGACATACCCCAGTTAAAGTGCCTAGGTCATTTCCACCACAGTGCACAATAATAAGGTTAGGCTGTGGGAGATGTAGAAAGGTTTTCACCAAAGGCATTAATTGGTGCCACTTTAATCCTCTCTGACCAATCCATTTAATGTCTACATTTGGCAAAGCAAGGTATTTTACAATACCTCTTTTTTCTGCAAATTTTTCACTCCAGAAGACATAGCTATGACCTACAATCCACACTGTGAACATCTTTCAAGGAGAACAGGATGCACTCAGGAGGTGTTTTTCAGTAGAATGGCAATATGAAAAGAAAGACAGTTGAAAAATGGAGGCATACATACTTTTTTTTAATAAAAAGAACTGATTGGCTGATTCAAACCATGTTACAGTTAAAACTAGGCTGTATGTTTACATTTTTAAAAGCATGTTTTGGATTGGTTCAGAAAAATGTGTTCACGCATAATATTACTTTGGATTCGCTGTTAGGTTTGAAAAGTCAAGCACTCTTGCTGTTTGGATTTGAAACATTGTGTGCTGAACTTCTGACCTCTCTGCTCACACCAGTGTTCCATGACCTGTTGCTATGGTAGCAGGCAGAAGTCATGTTGGGGGAAGGGATGATTTGGAAAGGAGTTGAAAGTTGCAACCAATAGAAATGTGTGATTCCATTTGAAAAAATGTGGAAAGGACTGTGCTTTTACATTAACATGTATATGTGTGAAAAAAGAGAGGGAAAAATTGCCATTTGCTGGTTGTGGTGAGAGGAGAGAGGTGTACAGCTCTGAGATTCTGGCTCTGATAATCTGCTGTTTGAGTGCCACATTTCTTTCTCAACTAACTAAATTTAAAGGTGAGTTATGAGTTTGAGAGGGGATGTATGTGGTGATTTTTGATATAAATATTAGAATTGCCATTCTTCTTTTAAAGTTGTGTTTTACATTTTGTGTTTTAGGACATATTTAACTGTCTTGAACTTGTAAGATATTATGGAGTATGTCTTCACTGTAAGTTAAGGTGTAGTGGTATCACTGAGGAATACTGTTGTGTGCCTAGAATCACATCATGAGTCTGTCTGCACACAGGATTAGTTGTCAGAGATTTAATTTGTGTTGCTCTTGTTCTGTTAGCCTTGCACTCGCAGAAAAGGGGCAGTTTGTTTTCTAAAAGTGTGATGGTTAGCATTCAGCAGAAATCAGTTACTCACAAATGAGAGGCAAATGCAAACACATTTGAAAATAGCATGGTACATTTTCCTACCACTTTAAAAGTTGTGTTTTACATTTTATGTTAAGGAAGATATTTAAGTGCCTTGAACATGTTAGATATTAGGGAGTATGTCTTCACTATAAGTTAAGGTATACTGGTATCACCCAGGAATACTGTTTTCTGCCTAGAATCACACCATGAGACAGTGTGCACACAGGAATTGTTATCAGAGATTTAATTCGTGTTGGTCTTGCTCTATTACCCTTGCACTCGCAGGAAAGGGGCAGCTTGTTTTTTGTAACACATGGTCATGGTCTCAAGGAGCTGTTAGGACATGTGCTCTTTTCTGCTTGTCTAAAATATAAGAAAAAAGTGTCAGGCTGTCACAGTAATTATCACTTACTCCACCACAGTACTAAATGTGCTTTCAAATTGCCAAAGAAAATATCGCTTTGTGGTTAGAATCACACCATGAGTCTGTGTGCACACAGGAATTGTTGTCAGAGATTTAATTTGTGTTGCTGTTGTTTTGTAAAACTTGCACTTTTAAGAAAGGGCAGTTTCTTTTCTTCAACTGTGTTGGTTAGCACTCAGCAGAAATCACTATCTCAAAAATGAGAGGCAAATGCAAACACATTTGAAAATAGCATGGTACATTTTCCTACCACTTTAAAAGTTGTGTTTTACATTTATGTTAAGGAAGATATTTAAGTGCCTTGAACTTGAAAGATATTATGGAGTATGTCTTTACCATAAGTTAAGGTGTACTGGTATGGCCCAGGAATACTGTTTTCTGCCTAGAATCACACCATGAGACAACATGCACACAGGAATTGTTGTCAGAGATTAAATTTGTGTTCCTGTTGTTCTGTAAAACTTGCACTTTCAGGAAAGGGCCTGGTATCACCCAGGAATACTGTTTTGTGCCTAGAATCACACCATGAGACAGTGTGCACACAGGAATTGTTGTCAGAGATTTAATTTGTGTTGCTGTTGTTCTGTAAAACTTGCACTCGCAGGAAAAGGGCAGCTTGTTTTCTTAAAGTGTGATGGCTAGCACTCAGCAAAAATCATGATCTCACAAATGAGAGGCAAATGCTAACACATTTCAAATCAACAGGATAGATTTTCCTTCCAATCTTGTAATGGGTGAGGTAGTTCCTACATGTACAAAACTCCAATTAACCTTTACCAAACATGTACTCTTACACACATATCTGCAGTCTTCATGCAGTTGAAAAAGTCTCCATGCAGCTCTCTCTTGCAACTGACAATACACAGTCTCCAGAAACACACTCTTTGCACACATGCAGCAGCTTCTCCTACACTCCCATGCATAATACTCAGCTCTGTGTTGTGTTTCAGATAGCAGTGTTTAATGTAAACACATTCAACGTCACCAAGGCTCATTTCCTTTGCTCTACTCTAATCACTCACTCTGTAACACATGCCGAATGGTCTCAAGTAGCTGTTAGGACATGTGCTCTTTTTTGCCTCTCTAAAATATAAGGGAAATGTGTGAGGCTGTCTCAGTAATTATCACTTGCTCCATCCACAGTACTAAATGTGCTTTCAAATTGCCAAAGGAAATATCGTTTTCTGCCTAGAATCACAGCATGAGTCTGTGTGCACACAGGAATTGTTGTCAGAGATTTAATTTGTGTTGCTGTTGTTCTGTAAAACTTGCACTTTCAGGAAAGGGCAGCTTGTTTTCTTCAAATGTGTTGGTTAGCACTCAGCAGAAATCACTATCAAAAAAACGAGAGGCAAATGGTAACACATTTCAAATCAACAGGGTAGATTCTCCTTCCAATCTTGTAATGGGTGAGGTAGTTCCTACATGTACAAAACTCCAATTAACCTTTACCAAACATGTACTCTTACACAAATATCTGCAGTCTTCATGCACTTGTAAAAGTCTCCATGCAGATCTCTCTTGCAACTGACAATACACAGTCTCCAGAAACACACTCTTTGCACACATGCAGCAGCTTCTCCTACACTCCCATGCATAATATTCAGCTCTGTGTTGTGTTTCAGATAGCAGTGTATAATGCAAACACATTCAACGTCACCAAGGCTCATTTCCTTTGCTCTACTCTAATCACTCACCCTGTAACACATGCTGATGGTCTCAAGTAGCTGTTAGGACATGTGCTCTTTTTTGCCTCTCTAAAATATAAGGGAAATGTGTGAGGCTGTCACAGTAATTATCACTTGCTCCATCCACAGTACTAAATGTGCTTTCAAATTGCCAAAGGAAATATCGTTTTCTGCCTCGAATCACACCATGAGTCTGTGTGCACACAGGAATTGTTGTCAGAGATTTAATTTGTGTTGCTGTTGTTCTGTAAAACTTGTACTTTCAGGAAAGGGCCAGCTTGTTTTCTTCAAATGTGTTGGTTAGCACTCAGCAGAAATCACTATCAGAAAAATGAGAGGCAAATGGTAACACATTTCAAATTAACTAGGTAGATTTTCCATCAAATCTTGTAATGGGTGAGGTAGTTCCTACATGTACAAAACTCCAATTAACCTTTACCAAACATGTACTCTTACACACATATCTGCAGTCTTCATGCAGTTGAAAAAGTTTCCATGCAGATCTCTCTTGCAACTGACAATACACAGTCTCCAGAAACACACTCTTTGCACACATGCAGCAGCTTCTCCTACACTCCCATGCATAATACTCAGCTCTGTGTTGTGTTTCAGATAGCAGTGTGTAATGCAAACACATTCAACGTCATCAAGGCACATTTCCTTTGCTGTAGTCTAATCAGTCACCCTGTAACACATGGTCATGGTCTCAAGAAGCTGTTAGGACATGTGCTCTTTTTGGCTTGTCTAAAATATAAGGGAAATGTGTCAGGCTGTCACAGTAATTATCACTTGCTCCATCCACAGTACTAAATGTGCTTTCAAATTGCCAAAGGAAATATCGTTTTCTGCCTAGAATCACACCATGAGTCTGTGTGCACACAGAAATTGTTGTCAGAGATTTAATTTTTGTTGCTGTTGTTCTGTAAAACTTGCACTTTCAGGAAAGGGCCAGCTTGTTTTCTTCAAATGTGTTGGTTAGCACTCAGCAGAAATCACTATCTCAAAAATGAGAGGCAAATGCTAACACATTTCAAATCAACAAGGTAGATTTACCATCAAATCTTGCAATGGCTGAGGTAGTTCCTACATGTTCAAAACTCAAATTAACCCTTACCACACATCTACTCTTATACACATGTCTGCACTCTTCATGCAGTTGTGCAAGATTCCATGCAGATCTCTCTTGCAACTGACAATACACAGTCTCCAGAAACACACTTTTTGCACACACGCAGCAGCTTCTCGTACACTCCCGTGCGTACTACTCAGCTGTATGTGGTGTTTCAGATAGCAGTGTGTAACGCAAACAGATTCAATGTCACTAAGGCTCATTTCCTTTGCTCTAGTCTAATCACTCACCCTGTAACACATGGTCATGGTCTCAAATAGGTGTAAGGACATGTGCTCTTTTCTGCTTCTCTAAAATATAAGAAAAATGTGTCAGGCTGTCACAGTAATTATCATTTGCTCCTCAACAGTAGTAAATGTGCTTTCAAATTGCCAATCAAATATCGTTTTCTGCCTAGAATCACACCATGAGTCTGTGTGCACACAGGAATTGTTGTCAGAGATTTAATTCATGTTTCTCTTGTTTTGTAAGACTTGGACTCGTAGGAAAGGATCAGCTCATGTGATAGGATTTGAAAAGCTCAAAAAAAAATTGTAATGAATTAAAATTACATAAAGGTATTTTTTTTTAGTTTTTTGCAGGTATTGCTGAGCAACAGTGAAAAAATTTAAAGATGCCTATAAAGTCAAGAAAGAGAAAAGAAGAGCAACAACAACTATATTTGAAGATAACTGGTAAAAAAAAAATAGGAGGAGAAGCTCGTGTTGGAAAACAGAAAAAGTCTTCTGGTAAGCAGACTAAAGAATTTTTAAAAAATATCTTTAAAAAAAAAATGATCGAAAGATAAATTCAAACAGTGTTTCAAGTACAAAACAACAACAGAGTCGACAGCAAAAACAAAATGCTAATGTAGACTCAGAAGTAAGAAAGAGTGACTTAACACGGAAAATAGATTTTAAAAACATTCGTCGAAAAATGTTTCAGAGAAGAGTGATGTTAAATTTACTAAAGGATGTGAAAAAATATAAGAAGAAAACCACATTTTATAAGAAAAAGAAATTAATTGAAAGTATTGTTACCAAGGCATTAGAAATAAAAAAAAACTATTCATTTTAATTTTGAACAGGATGCGTAGATTAGATAAATTAGTCAATGCAATGAAGTCACAAAGCAAAAGGAAAAGAGAAGTAAAAAAAATTACTTTTGTAAAGTGTTCTTAGGAGAATGGAAGCATAGTTCAAGTACTGAACCATTTTTTAATGAAGAGAGTTATCTTCAAAGTAATAGTTTGTTGCATGCAGTTGACACCAATGGTAGAGCATATGAAGTTAAGGATGGTTGTGTAATGGAAAAGGAGAAAATGGTTCCAAGAAATGAGGAAGAAGTGATGGCTGATGAGGTTATGGGGAGACATCCTAAAGCCCCAGTGTACACTTGGAATTGTAGTAGTATTTGTACTGTGCGTCAGGAATCTATTGATAAATTACGTGACTTTCTAAGAGAATATAGTAAAAAGAGTGTTAAACAGAAAATTAAGGTGCTTCAAAGACTAGATCCATGCAGAGTGAGAGAGAATACTGGTTTGCAAGGACATTCTCTGGCTTGTCTATCTAGGAAAGTGTGTCAAAGTGTTTTTCACCATTTTAGGATGCTGGCTGTTCATCATACTGAAATGAGAAAGTTTGTGAGAACATTGTATTTTGCTAAAAGTCCAGCACTAAAGTTAAATGAGTTGAATAATGCTCTGTTCCGTGGATCTGTATCAGATGTAGTGAAGGTTACTGATGAGATTCAGTTTTGTTACTTTGGTCCAGAACAAGAAAGTGCAGGAAATGACACAGTTATTGATGAAAATGTGGAAGAGAATGTAAAACTTACTGTTAGTAAAAATTTTGAAGATGAAATGACAAAATTTACTATCATCTCTAATGAAAGACCAAATATTACTTGTATTTGTTGCCGGGGAAGCCATTATAAAATTCAAACAAGGAATGTTGATTTGTATAAAAAAAGTGAAAATGAAGATAATTATAAGTGGAAAGATTTTGCAACATGTATATTTCTGGAAAATTGTTTTGAATTGGGTGAAGATCAGCGTATTTGTAAATACTGTTATAACAAGTTAGAAGAAAATAGAATGCCAGCAAGAGCTGTACATAATAAATTAGAATTGGTTGATATTCCTCCAGAACTTTCTGATTTAAATACGTATGAGTCTATACTCATTCAATGTATCTATCCGTTTCAGACCATAGTGCGTATGGAGCCAAAAACAGGTAAATTACCTCCTTCGGATTTACAAAGAGGAAGAGTTGTCTATTTGCCATTGGATTTGAAAAAAAATATGGAAACAATTGATGCAGATACTTTGGAAACTGAACCATTAGTTATTCTGGTTAATGGTGTACCTACAAAGAATAAGAAGATTTGGCAGGAGCTGGTAGATGTACGGAAAGTACAAAGAGCAAATTTGTATTTGAAAAAAAATAATAAATGGTATGAAGCCATTTATATGGATGAAGAAGAAGAAGAAATACTAGAAGACACAGGAATACCAACTGGGCAAATTGAAAAAGTGGATAAGTCAAAAGAAGAAGAAATTTATGAACATTTCAGCATACATCCTCTTCATTCTAAAGAAGTTATGGGAAACGCTATTGATCTGTTTCAGATGAAGAAAGCAAAAGGAACTCCTGTGAGTGTATGGGAGGAGAGCTTGGAAGCTCGTTGTTTTCCCCAACTGTTTCCTACAGGAGAAGGTGGACGATATGATGAACGTCCAGTACAGATTCCTGCTTCGGAGTATCGGACTACAAGATTATATGCAGAAGATCCCAGATTTCGTCAAGTATTCCTTATTTGTTCCATCTTTTATTTGAAAGTGACTTGTCTGCACTATCTTATGCAGTAAATCACATTTTGAAAACTGGAGTACATCTACATAATGTGTCAGCAAAGGACTTTATCAACAAAGTGCAACAGCGAGATGATCATTTGGAATCTCAATTGATCAATTTGATGGCTTGTCAGCGTGGAACTAATGAATATTAGTACTGACGCCATGGAGAATTGAAGTGTATGTTACGGAATTTAGGAACTCCTACATGGTTCCTTACCCTGAGCTGTGCTGAGTACGCTTGGGATGATTTACTGGATTTTCTGCGAGAGGCAAATTCAAACATTAAAAACATACAATACAAGACAGCAGGAGAATTGTGCTCATTGGATCCGGTTAATGTTTGCAGATATTTTAATCATAGATTTGAGGCTATGATGTCCTTCATCTGCAATAAAAAAAATCCACCTCTTGGAGAAGTTGTGGATTTCTTTTGGAGAAAAGAGTACCAAGCAAGAGGTGCTCCTCATATTCATATGCTGTTGTGGATCAAGGATGCCCCAAAATTTGGAACAGATGCTGATGAAGCAGTTTTATCTTTCATTGAAGGATATGCAACATGTGCTATACCTAAAAGCACAGAAGAGAAAAACTTAAAAGAGAAAGTTTTACGTTTCCAAAGTCATCGATGTGGAAAATACTGTCGACGAAAGTACAAGAGTAAAGATAATTTCTACACAAAATGTCGATTTGGATTTCCACGACCTGTTCTTTCAAAAGGAAGAGTAAACAGTTTTATGTCAGCTGTGCGACATACTATTACAAGAAAATCGCCTAAGAATACCTACAACCTAAGAAGAAAAGAAGAGTCAAAATATATAAATGACTACAATCCAGTCATTTTATCCATGTGGAATGCTAACATGGATATACAGTATGTGGCTGACAATTCTATTGCTGTTGCTCGGTATGTCACATCTTACATCACTAAATCTGAGAAAACGAAATTGAAGGAAATGTGGGAAGAGATTTCTCACGAGAAGACTGTCAGTAAGAAGCTATACAGTTTCAGTTTAAAGATGTTATCGCATCGAGAAATTGGATCCTACGAATGCTCAGATAGGTTATCATCTGCAAGTCTGTACTCCAAACCCAGAAGAATAATTTGGGTAAGTTTAGGCCTTGCAGGAATGCGAAATCGGGTACTGAAATCTATTCGAGAAATTGAATATTTAGCAGAGTTCGAACCAGAAAGTACAGACATTTTAAGAACAAACATGTTGGATACATATTACCCACAAAGAAGTCATCACCTTGAGGACATGTGTCTTTATGAAGTGCTGCAGAACTTCATTTTTAAACGGAATGCCACAGAAGATATCAACAATGGAAAATATAAAGTCAGTGGTGAGGAAGGATGTTTGGTGAAGCAAACAAAAGGAAGTTTGATAAATCACCGGAAGCTGAGTTGCGACACTCCTGACAAAAAGGAATTTTACTACTTGGCACTTTTGCAGCTGTTTAAACCATGGCGTTCAGAGGACGAACTACTTGGAGAATTCCAGAGTTATGAAGATTCCTTCAATGCTAGCAAAGACAGCATAGAATGCAGTACTTTCACAACTTATGTTCAAATGTTAAATAAAGAAATTGAACAAGAAGCAACAATTGCAGCTGAAGTAGCTAGAGACAGTTCTCAAGACAGTCAAAGTTCTGGGACATTCAGTCAAGATCCTCTAGGACAACCAATCATAGAAAATGAAGTAGCAATAGCCATGAATGAAGTGGAAACAGCTATGAATCAAGCTCAGGAAGATTTAGTAGACTTAACATATTTGGAGCAGCAACTGAATGAAGAACAAAAACAAATTTATGAAGAAGTCAGGAAAAAAATTGATCACGGATTACTACATGAAAATAAAGAGTGCTCATGCACATCTTTTGAACCAATGAGAATGTATGTAAGTGGACAAGCAGGACCTGGAAAAAGTTTCTTAATTAATGTAATTAGAAGCTACGTACAGAAGAAAATGGATTCCATTTTGTCTTGTGTTGTTACTGCTCCAACTGGGTTAGCAGCGTATAACATAAAAGGAGTTACCTTACATCGTTTGCTAATGTTACCAGTAGAGCATGAGAACAAAATACAGTACCACAAACTAGCAGGAGAAGCATGCTTGGAAGTTTCAAGAGTATTGAAGAAATTGAAAGTACTCATTATTGATTATTGATGAGGTAAGCATGGTATCAAACTTAATGCTTGCCTTTGTGCATTTAAGAATGCAGCAAATTCTGAAGATAGAGTATGACGTGTTATTTGGAGGAAAACACGTCATAGTTTTTGGGGATCTTTTGCAACTTACTCCAGTTAAAGGACAACCGGTATTCCATACACTTACACATGAAGACACAAAAAAGTCGTTAGGAAGTATAGGCAATGTAAATATTTGGACATATTTTGAGTATAAGGAACTCATTACCAATATGAGGCAAGCCAATGATGAGGACTATGCAAGTATTCTGAAAGATATAAGAATTGGACTACTCACAGAACATGGCAGAAAAGTATTACAGAGTCGATTGCTGAGTAATTTGTTTACAACAGAAGAAATAGTTCCAGAGAAAATATACAAGAAAATTGCTGAAAAAATACTGTAATCTGCTTAATGCCAACACTACATGAATGCTCTGTATTCAATCAAGAACTTTTGAAATTGGAAAATGAAGAGATCATAAAACTGGAAGCTGTGGATAAAATTCAACATGAACGAATAACTATTATATTGACAGGCAAATTGGCTACTAAATTGGATTCTCTGGAGAAAAACATTTCAAAAACAGCTGGCTTGGAAAAGAATCTTTATGTGTGTATGAACTGTAGAGTAATTTTAAGACGTAATTTGGATGTAGAAAAAGGTTTAGTGAATGGAGCTATGGGTAAAGTTGTGGGTTTTGTAAAGTACCAGAAACAAGATGGAATTGAATTCTTAAAAATAAAATTTGATCAGATTGAAGAGCTTAAAGTCATTAGTTGTTGTTCAGTTCGTTTTTTGCTAGTGAAAGACTTATATGTACGTAGGAAGCAGTTTCCGATTTCTCTAGCATATGCTGTAACTATTCACAAGTCTCAAGGAGTAACTGTTGATAGTGTTTTTGTAAACATTGGATCTACTGTGTTTAAAGAAGGTATGGCATATGTTGCTTTGTCACGCGTGAAAAAATTATCTGGTTTATTCATGATAGACTTTGATGACTCAAAAGTAAGTGCTGATGCAAACTGTGTAAAGGAGTATAATAGATTAAGAAGAAGCTATGCTCCTCATTTAGGTCAGTATCCTGTGTTTGAAAAACGTGTTGTTTGTCGGAAAAGGAGATTTGAGAATATCTGTAATGAGGATGTACAGAAGAGAAAACAAAAAGACAGTGATGTGACTGCAAGCAAAAAGAAAAAGGACAGTGTGGAAGAGGTTGTTGGTTGTCATTTTGAAAATAGCTCTGGTGTCAACTGCTACGTAAATGTAGTGCTGAATGTTGTATTTTATCTTGAAAGTTTGCAAGAGCAGATAATACTAAATCATGAAAAAAGATACTGTTCTTTGCTGAGTCTCCTTTATGAGAAGCTGAGTAATGATAAAAATAAAATAGAAAGTGCTTCTGATGTTAGAAATCTTTTAGATGTATGTTCTGGATGTACACAGTTTACACAAAATGTCCAGGAAGATGCACAGGAATTCTTGATGTATATCCTGATGGTACTGGAAGATGTAGGAGTAGAAGTAGAAAATGTATTTGGTGTCTCTTATAAATGGGAACACTGTTGTGATAACTGTATGAACACAAGCAGTAGTAATGTTGATTCTGAAAGGTTCATATATTTACCATTACCAGAAAGTAAAACAGTGACTTTTAGTAAATTAGTTAAAGATGCTAATCACAACATGGAATGTTCTGAATGTAAATCTGAAATGTTGTCAACGTTATTTTTAAAGAAATATGGACAGTATGTAATTTTATTGGTACAACGTTGTAGAGCTGATGGAACAAAATTGGAAACTTTACTAAAGAAGTTTGTTGGTAATCAATTATCTATATCTGGAAAAACTTTTGTAGCAGTTGCAATAATTTTTCATAACTTCTGGTCATTACACAGTTTATCTTAAATGTGAAAAAGGATGGACACTGTGTAATGATTCTCAATTGATTTTCAAGCAACGTTTGCCTTATGATTTACCCAATTGTTACTTAATTTGTCTGAAACCCAAATTTTAAATACTAAATTCAGCATCTGAACAAAGCATTATTTAAATTTTAAAGGATTAAAATGGAATATTTCACTCAAAAAGGATTTTAAACTTACCATTTGGCCTCAAGGAAAGGTAAAAGAAACAGTTGTGGACTTCTTTGACAGATATTATTTTGGAAAATGTTCTTTTGCAACAAGGTTTACAGACGTTATTTCTTGAAAATTGTTATTATACTTAAAAGGTATTTTTGACATTTCTATTAAGGTATGTTTTGGTGAGGATACATTTGGGGCTTTTTTAAACAATCTTTCAGATTGTTTTTTTTTTGCCCGCTGTTAAATGATGAATATAATTGATTTCACTATTTTCAGTGAAAATCAAAACATTCTGATAACAGCAAAAAAAGGGCAAAAAATTGCTTTGCTAAATATGAAAAAACATGTACTGTTTAATAAAATGTATTGTTGAATATTAATACTTTTTTTCTTTTTTTCAGAACTAGAAAGAAAATTTAGAAAATGTAATTCAGTTTCCTTGCAATTAAATAAAAACATGTATTTCTAAATAAGTTACTTTGATGGTCAGGTAAGTTTAAAATATCTGTATGTGTCACTGCTTTCGTTTCATGCTTCATTTTCTTCACCTCTCCTTATTCTGCTTTTCTCATTTCTCTTCTCACTCTTTCATCCTGCTTTACTACTCCTTTGTAACTCCCTCACTCCTTCTCTACTACTCCCCTACCTTTACTACCTCCATCACTAATTGTTCATCCATGTTTCTTTCTCTGTATCCATATGTCTTAGGGCCCGATTCACAGAACTAACTTAAGACTAAATCCTAAACTTACTACCATTTTGGTATTCACAGAAGGCACTTATTCATTTTGGTATTCACAGAAGGCACTTACTAATTTCGGTATTCACAGAAGTTAGGAGTCCTAACTTTAGGACTCCTAAATGCCTTCTGTGAATACCGAAAGTCTTAAAATTAGGATTTTTCTCAGTTTAGTAGTAGTATAGTTAGGACTCCTAACTTTAGGACTCCTAAATGCCTTCTGTGAATACCGAAAGTCTTAAAATTAGGATTTTTCTCAATTTAGTAGTCCTAAATTTAGGACTCCTAACTTTAGGACTCCTAAATGCCTTCTGTGAATACCGAAAGCCTTAAAATTAGGATTTTTCTCAGTTTAGGAGTCCTAAGGTTAGGACTCCTAACTTTACAACTACTAAACTGAGAAAAATCCTAATTTTAAGGCTTTCGGTATTCACAGAAGGCATTTAGGAGTCCTAAATTTAGGACTACTAAATTGAGAAAAATCCTAATTTTAAGACTTTCGGTATTCACAGAAGGCATTTAGGAGTCCTAAAGTTAGGAGTCCTAACTATACTACTACTAAACTGAGAAAAATCCTAATTTTAAGACTTTTGGTATTCACAGAAGGCATTTAGGAGTCCTAAAGTTAGGAGTCCTAAATTTAGGACTACTATATTGAGAAAAATCCTAATTTTAAGACTTTCGGTATTCACAGAAGGCATTTAGGAGTCCTAAAGTTAGGAGTCCTAACTATACTACTACTAAACTGAGAACAATCCTAATTTTAAGACTTTCGGTATTCACAGAAGGCATTTAGGAGTCCTAAAGTTATGACTCCTAACTTCTGTGAATACCGAAATGAGTAAGTGCCTTCTGTGAATACCAAAATGAGTAAGTGCCTTCTGTGAATACCAAAATGGTAGTAAGTTTAGGATTTTGTCTTAAGTTAGTTCTGTGAATCGGGCCCTTAGTCTTTTTAACTGCCTTACTCCTTCTCAGTTGTTTGCTTTCTGTCTCTGTATCTGTGACTCTCTGTCTGTCTGTTTTACCCTTAACTTCCTTAACATCTCTGGGGCAGATTTACAAGCCACCTGCACCACCACTACATCACTTTTCTTGACGTACTAGTGGCGCAGGGTGCTCTTTCATATTTACAAGGAGAGAATAAGCCACTCTGTGTGTCTTTTCTTCTCCTTGTAAATACAGCCAATTCAAACGCAGCACTAAAATGAGCTATTATCTTTTTTGATAGATTTAGGGTACCTATATGTAAGTACTGATGCAGAGTTTAAAGTTTAATAGAAAGACTCTCTTCCATTCATCTGTGAAATGTACACCATCTCTTTTTTAATTACTTTACCACTCCCCTCTCTTTGTCAGGGAGTCCCTGAACGTTTACTAAAGGTGAAAAAAATGTTTTTTTTTAAAAAAAACATCATTGGGTGCGCGCAGGGTGCGCGCACCCCCAAAAAAAATATTGACAAATAGATTAAAAAAAACAAGTTTTTGTGTTTAGATTTTAGGTGGCTCTAAAAAGAGCCCTTGAGTTAATGTAGGGACAGAGGAAGAGAAAAACGAAAAAAATAAAAATAAAACTATAGCCTACTGCAATAGTGCTCCTCATATTTTCTCTGAATGAGATCAACACTGCTCTCACCCATAGTAATAAGAGTACCACAAACCATGCAGCGTGTACTCATCCTTCCAAAACAAGGACGAATATCCAGAGGTGTGTAAGAAGGTGAAGGCACCATCGCAGAAGAAGTGCTCGGCTGAGCTGCCAAAGATGTGCTCGGCTGAGCTGCTGCAGATGTTGTCGGCTGAGCAGGTGGAGGGTTTGCTCCAGAAGCTTGACGAAAAGTCACAGGATGCATTTTCTCAACGTGCCTCAACATTGTGTGAATACTAAAAGAGTACTTCTTATTAGGATTCCCACGTGACAAGGTGCGGTGACAAAGTATGCAGGTGACTTTTGGTGCATTCACCTTCTTTTGTCCCACAGGAAAAGTGTAAAACTGCCATATAAAGGAGTCTTTCTGCTTCCTCTGCCTCTGTCTCTCAAGAGTGTCCTGTTCACTCTCAGAAGATGGCTGGTGCTCTGCCATTGTCTCACAAAAACAGAGTAGCTCCTTCTCCAAGGGAATCAGAACTAACAATGAGGGAAGTGGGTGTGGTTTTGGAAGAATCTGGAACTGAAAGTACTTTGAACCAATGAAAAGTGATGTTTCTTGATCACATGACTTGCCATGAGGGGATTGGGTGTGGTGTTGAAACAATCTGAAACTGAAAGTAATGAAAACCAATTAAAAGTGTTGTTTTATTATTCACATAACCCGAGGTGCGCGCACGGAGCAAGCTCAGAGCGCGCGCGGTGCAATTGCGCGTGCGCAAACGCTTACGCGCGCATGAGTATTATGCGCGTACGTAACGTGCATACGCAGCACGCGCACATGCGCGAACATCAGCGCGCGTACTCTGCGCGTATATGCGAGTGTAGCACGCGGAGCACGTACGACGCACGCAAGCGTACGTACACATGCGTACTGGGTGCGCGCTGTGAGCGCGTACTAAAACGTACGTATGCGTACGTATATAACGTACGCATGCGTACACAAAAAACGTACACATGCATACTAGGTGCGCGCTGCGAGCGCACACTAAAACGTATGTATGCGTACGTAGATGACGTACGCCTGCATACATGAAAAACGTACGCAAACGTACTAGGTTCGCGCTCAGTGCGCGCACCCTAAAAATTTATAGAAAAAAAAAAGAAATAAGGTGGACATAAGTTAATAGAAGATATTAACTATGCTGTTCAACTTTATCCAAATTCAAAGTAAAAAAAAAATGACCCACACAAAATTAAAGGATACAGATAATTTATAAATGTATATATAGGGAAATTTTTGTAAAAGAAATATATAAAAAATATATTTAAAAATTCTAAAATTAGCATTTAAAAAACCTTTGAAATTCACTGAAAAAACCATAGGTTTCAAACACGTTATAGTTAGGAATTAGCATTTAAAAAACCTTGCAAATTCACTGAAAAAACCATAGGTTTCACACACGTTATAGTTAGGAAATAGCATTTAAAAAAACCTTACAAATTCACTGAAAAAATCATAGGTTTCACACATGTTATAGTTAGCTGGACATTTTACTCGTAAAAAACCAATGAAATTCTCCCGTTATAGTTAGTTCAGCTAACTATAACTCGCGCGCCCGCAATCCACTGCTGATGACGTCACATATTACATCACTCATGACATGGTCAGTGACATCACTCATGACATCACTGATGACATCTCAAATGACATCACTGATGACATCACTGATGATGTCATCCATGTGAAAAATTAGCACATCTTCTCACACCCTAATATAACTTTTGATACACCAACTCAAAATTTAAGAGTTCAATTGTCAAAACTATACATACTGCAATACCAATAACTACATACCCACTTATTAACTCTTAGGTCTACATACACCTCCAATCGTTCAGCTGTACAGTCACTCATACTTACAGTCACTCCATACAAAACTATCTCATGCATTTATACACCTATATAGACACTCACACACCACCAATCATCCATAGAGGTACTCTCACACCTAGTCAGTCATGCAAATAATCACACTCCCATTTACTCACCTATGCGGTTATACACACTCAAGTTCACTTAGTCTTAAAATAGTACCACATTCTTACACTCTTATAGAATCATTCATACAAGCACACACTCATCCATACAGTCACTTTCACAATCACACACTCTCACATCTACCCACTTATATACTCTTACATGCATATATACTGCCTTTCACATATGTAGTTAGTCACAAATGTACCACTGAGATATACATTCAATCCCTAACACACCCATACATACACTCACTCAACGATACAGTCCATCACAGATGCACTCTTAAAACCATGCACCCATAGAATCACCCACTCACACATTTATGCATAGAGTCACACACACCCTACCCACACAAACACTCAGGAACCCATACAGATACTGAGACAAGCAATCAATAACTCATATACACACTTATATAGGTATTTACAAAACCATGCAGCCACTTATACACCAACATACAGACACATACAAACATTTACACAGTTTAGTCACTAGTCTGCAGTAAGATACATTTAATGACTCACTTATAGAGTCAGTTACGCACCACAGAAAATCATCCATTTACACACTTGTACACCCACTCATTCTTCAACAGGCCTTTCCCTATATATATTAAACATATTTAAACTTTACAAAAACACATACTCAATGGATGATGTCATCAGTGATGTCATCAGTGATGTCATTTGAGATGTCATCAGTGATGTCATCAGTGATGTCACTGACCATGTCATGAGTGATGTAATATGTGACGTCATCAGCAGTGGATTGCGGGCGCGCGAGTTATAGTTAGCTGAACTAACTATAACGGGGGTATTTCATTGGTTTTTTACAAGTAACATGTCCAGCTAACTATAACATGTGTGAAACCTATGGTTTTTTCAGTGAATATATATATACATATAGCACCAAATACAACTCTACTGCCTCGCTGAGGACACACTCACTTGTGTTAATTAAAGGTCAAGGCGGCTTTATTTCAAAACGCTGCCGGCAATAATAATTCAAGCTGTTGCGAGGCAGCAGAGTTGTATTTGGTGTAATTGAAACCGGCTTGTCCCTGCCGGAAAGGACGCACCGCCTTTGATGTGAGCGCCAGCGTCAACATAGAGGGCTATATTGTGGCAATATATATATATATATATATCTATATATATATATAGATATATATATACCTATATTCACTGAAAAAACCATGGGTTTCACACACGTTATAGTTAGGAATTAGCATTTAAAAAACCTTAGAAATTCACTGAAAAAACCATGGGTTTCACACACGGTATAGTTAGGAATTAGCATTTAAAAAACCTTAGAAATTCAGTGAAAAAACCATAGGTTTCACACATGTTATAGTTAGCTGGACATTTTACTCGTAAAAAACCAATGAAATTGCCCCGTTATAGTTAGTTCAGCTAACTATAACTCGCGCGCCCGCAATGCACTGCTGATGACGTCACATATTACATCACTCATGACATGGTCAGTGACATCACTCATGACATCACTGATGACATCTCAAATGACATCACTGATGACATCACTGATGACATCATCCAGTGAATGTGTGTTTTTCTGAAAATTAAATATGTTTTATATATGTATATCTCAAGGTCGATGGAAGAATAAATGGGTATATAAGTGTCTAAATGGATGATTTGTTTTTGAAAAATTGATTGTGTAACTGACTGATTAAGTGTATCTCTCACTTTGTGTATAAGTGGCTGCATGGGTTGGTGAGTAGCTACATGGGTGTCTATATAGGTTATTAGTTGTTTTTTTGAGTATCAGTCTGAGTGTCTGTATGGTACGGTGGGGGGGTATTACGTAGTGCATAGATGCGTGAATGAGTGACTCACTGTTTGTATGTGTTGAAGACAGTATGTGTGCAGGACTGTATGGGTGGATGAGTGTGTGTATGGGTGTGTTAGTGAGTGAATGACTGTCTCAATAGTGTCTTCAGGAGTAACTACATATGTTTTAAACTAGTATATGTGACTATTGGTGTATATATGTGAGTATATGTGAGAGGGAGAGATTGAAAGAGTTCCTGTATGAATAAGTATGTGTTTCTGTAAGTGATTGTTTAAAAGACTAAGTATGTGTAAGTTTCCGTAGAAGTAAGTATGGTGGTGTGTGTATTACTGTATATGCAAGTAAATGTATGTTTTATTCTTTATTAGCATGAGTGACTATGTGTGTGAGTAACTCTATGGATGAGTGGCATTGTGTAACAGGATGTATAGATGTATGAGTACATATGATGAGTGAGTACATGTATGAGTGACTGTATAGGACTGTTGGTGAATGAGTGGATGTGTATGTGGATCTTAGAATTACTGAAGAGGTTGTTGTAACTGGTATTGGTATGTCCATTGTTTTGAAATTTTTAGTCTCTATTTTTGAATGTGTGTATCAAAGCTTATATTAAGGTGAGAGGAGGTCTGCCACTCTATCACAAGGATGATGTCATCAGTGATGTCATCAGTGATGTCATTTGAGATGTCATCAGTGATGTCATGAGTGATGTCACTGACCATGTCATGAGTGATGTAATATGTGACGTCATCAGCAGTGCATTGCGGGCGCGCGAGTTATAGTTAGCTGAACTAACTATAACGGGGCAATTTCATTGGTTTTTTACGAGTAAAATGTCCAGCTAACTATAACATGTGTGAAACCTATGGTTTTTTCACTGAATTTCTAAGGTTTTTTAAATGCTAATTCCTAACTATAACGTGTGTGAAACCCATGGTTTTTTCAGTGAATTTCTAAGGTTTTTTAAATGCTAATTCCTAACTATAACGTGTGTGAAACCCATGGTTTTTTCAGTGAATTTGCAAGGTTTTTTAAATGCTAATTCCTAACTATAACGTGTGTGAAACCCATGGTTTTTTCAGTGAATTTGCAAGGTTTTTTAAATGCTATTTTTTTTTTTTATTCTTCATTTTTTTCAAACATATTTTTAATTTAATTTTCTTATCTTTTATAAAGACTATGCTTAAATTTTTAAAATCCTTAAATATTTTTTTTATATATATTTTTTAAAATAAACATGTAAAATTTATTTCCAGATTTTTTTTTTTTTTTTTTTTTTTTATAGTACGCGTACCGTAAGCTCACGGTAAGCGTACGGTTTACGCAACGTCCGTAATCTATCTACGCTGCTTGCGTATAGTTACGTACTTTGCGTAGCCGCGCGTACTGCGCGTGGGACGCGTGCGCGCTTACGCAACACGCGCACGTTACGCGGAAGTGCCGGGGAGTGACTGTTATGCGCATGCGCACAAGCGCGTGTCTTTTTTACGCGCACGCGTACTTTTTGCCGTAAGCGCACCGTAAGCGTACCGTAAGCGTACGGTAGGTCATGTGATCATGAAACACAACTTTTGATTGGTTGAAAGTACTTTCAGTTCTAGAACTCTCTTACACCACACCCATTCCCCTCATTTCTGCTTGTGATCCCTTGGGAGAAGGAGCTGGTTTGTCTTTGGGATACGATGGCAGAACAGCAGAGCTCTTCTGAGAGTGAGGCTAGCACCAGCAGCACTGTCTTGAGGCAGAGAGCGAGGAAAGTAAAGCCTTCTTATGTTTGGGATTATTTTACTTTTCCAGAAGGCCAGCAAAAGGTGAATGCACCCTTAGTTACTTGCAAGCTGTGTCAGCGTGTACTTTCTAGAGGTAATCCTAACAGGAAGTATTCCTTTGGGAATCACACCATGAAGAGACACCTCCAGGATGTACACAGAAGGACACATGGTCATCTTTTTGGAGGTAACTCTTCAGAAAGACGAGCCAGTACATCCACAGCAGCTCAGCCTGGACCATCACCTGCAGGGCAGACTCCTTCTTCTGCAGGTCAGGTGAGCCCTTCATCTGTGGGGGGAGAATCTCCTTTTGCTGGCCCTCTGGAAATTAACCCTCGGTTTGCGAGGGTTGAAGTACGGTGCGCCACTTGTCACGATCTAATTACTTATAGGGAGACCAGTGTTTCCCTGGTGAACAGTAAAATAGATCAGCACACTTGTCGTACCGTCTAATATTCCCAATCTTTCTTTCCTCTGTCCCTGCATGAACACAACGGTTCTTTTAAGAGCCAACCTTATCTTTCATCTTTTTTTTACATATGTTTTTAAAAACTTTTTTTTTTTTTTTTTTACCGTACGCGTACGGTAAGCGTACCTTTTTTTTTATTTTTTAAAAAAAACACTAAAAATCATTTATCACATTAGAAGGTCCTTGAGAGACTACAATTATTATTATTGACTTACCATACTCACTCAAAAAAATATTTATTCATTTGTTTTTTTAAAAAATAGTTTTTAAAATGGTTGTAGTTTCCGAAAATTTTCTATATCGATCTGAAAAAAAAGAAACAAGTATTAATATTTTTAAACCATTTTATAATACAGTACACATATTTACATTTTTTACCCAAAAATATTTTTGCCTTATTTTTGCTGTTTTCAGAATATATTGCATTTCACTATAAATTGTGAAAGCAATTGCATTCATCATTTTACAGCGGGCAAAAAAAAATAACAATCTCAAAGATTGTATTAAAAAAGCCCAGAATCTCTTCTCACTTAAACTTATCATTACAGAAATGCATATTATTCTAAAAAAATATCATCTAAAAACAATACTTTTTTCTTTAAAATACCGTCTGATATGTTTGTTTCAGAAGTATAATCACAAAATTATATCTCAAATAACTCCAAAATACATCTGATTTTATTTCCTTTAGGCCAAATAGTATTTTTTTTTTTTTCCTGGAATAAATTTCCAAGGGAAAACCATTAAAATTCTAAAGTTTAATCTGTCCAGATCTCACCAATTCTCTGTAACATTTTGGTTCACGAAAATTTTTTGAATAATTTATTTAGTCCACAATAGAATTGCTTACTTTTCCACATGGCCAAATAGTAATTTTTTAAATCATTTTTGAAAAAATTTCCAATGGCAGTCCAATAGCATTCCAAAATTTAAAATGTGCAGAAGTTACCGATTATCTCTAAATTATTGGTTTTTCAAAATTGCATTAAAAATTTAAAAAGTCCACATTACAATTGGTTATCTTTCCTTTAGGCCAAATGATAATTTTAAAAATCTTTTTTCTACAAAATTGCAATGGTAATCCAGTAAAATGGTAAAATTATTTTGTCCAGATCTTGCCAAATCTCTCTAAAATTTAGGTTTCAGGAAGATTAGATAGGAATTTGCTAAATCAAAAGGCAAACGTTGTTTGAAAATCAATTGGGAATCATTACACAGTGTCCAGCCTTTTTCACATTTTAGATAAACTGTGTAATGTCCAGAAGTAACAGTAGGTCCATCATGGAAAATTATTGCAACAGTTACAAAAGTTTTTCCTGAAATTGATAATTGCTGTCCTGTAAACTTCTTTATTAAAGTATCCAATTTTGATCCATCAGCTCTACATCGTTGCATCATTAAAATTACATACTGTCCGTATTCCCTTAAAATTAATGTTGATAACATGTCAGAATTACACTCACCACATTTCATGCTATGATTAGCATCTTTAACTAATTTTGCAAAAGTGACTGTTTTACTCTCTGGCAATGTCAAATAAATAAACCTTTCATTATCAACAATAGAGCCACATATATTATAACAATTATCACAACTATGTTCCCATTTATAAGAGAGACCAAAAAAAATGTCAATGGGAACTCCTTCTTCTTCCACTACCTGAAGAAAATACATCAAAAATTCGTGTGCATCTTGCTGTTCATTTTGAGAAAACTGTGTTCGTCCTGAACATACATCTAAAAGTTTTCTAATATCAGTAGCACTTTCTATTTGAGTTTTATCTTTACTCAGCTTTTGAAAAAGGAGACTGAGCTCTGAACAGAATCTTTTTCCCTGATTTACTATTATCTGCTCTTGCAAACTTTCCAGATAAAATGCAACATTCAGCACTACATTAGCGTAGCAGTTGACACCAGAGCTATTTTCAAAATGACATCCTACAACCTGTTCTTCATTGTCCTTTTTCTTTTTGTTTGCAATTACATCACTCCTCTTTTTTTTCCTCTTCTCTACATCCTCATTACAGATATTCTCATTTCTCCTTTTACGAGAAACTACACGTTTCTCCAACACAGGATACTGACCTAAATGAGGAGCATAGCTTCTTCTTAATCTATTATACTCCTTTACACAGTTTGTATCAGCACTAACTTTTGAGTCATCAAAGTCTATCATGAATAAACCTGATAATGTTTTGACTCGTGACAAAGCTACATATGCCATACCTTCTTTGAACACAGTTGAACCAATGTTCACAAATGCACAATCTACAGTCAATCCTTGAGACTTGTGGATAGTTACAGCATATGCTAGTGAAAACGGAAACTGCTTCCTACGTACATATAAGTCTTTCACAAGCATGAAACGAACTGAACAACGACAAATGTCTTTAACTTCCTCTATCTGATCAAATTTTATTTTTAAACATTCAATTCCATCTTTTTTCTGATAATTAATAAAACCCACAACTCTTCCCATCGCTCCATTCACTAAGCCTTTCTCAACATCCAAATTTCTCCTTAAAAACACTCTACAGTTCATGCAAACATATAGATTTTTTTCTAATCCTGCTGTTTTGGAGATGTTCTTCTCTAGTGAGTCCAATTTATTTTTCAGTTTGCCTGTTACTGTGACAGTAATTCTTCCATCCTCAATTTTGTCCACTGCTTCCAATTTCCTGATGTCTTCCTTTTCCAATTTCAAAAGCTCCTCATTAAATATTGAGCATTCACGTAGAGTTGGCATTAAACAGATGACACTTTTGTTTTCTGCAATATTCTTGTATATCTTCTCTGCAACTATTTCTTCCTTTGGAAATAAATTATGTAGCAGCCGACTCTGTAATGCTTTTTTTCCAACTTCTGTGAGTAGTCCAATCCTGATATCTTTCAGAATACTTCCATATTCTTCATCGTTTGCTTGCCTCATATTAGTTGTAAGTTCCTTGTACTCAAAGAAGGACCAAATATTTGTATTTCCAATGCTTCCCAATGACTTCTTCGTGTCTTCATGTGTCACAGTATTAAACACTGGTTGTCCTTTAACTGGAGTAAGTTGCAAAAGATCCCCAAAAACTATGACGTGTTTTCCACCAAATAACACGTCATAGTCTGTCTTCAAAATTTGCTGCATTCTTAAATGCACAAAGGCAAGCATGAAGTTTGATACCATGCTCACCTCATCAATAATGAGAACTTGCATCTTCTTCAATACTCGTGAAACTTCCAAGGATGCTTCTCCAGTTAGCTTGTTGAATTGTATTTTGTTCTCATGCTCCACTGGTAACATTAGCAAACGATGTAAGGTGATTCCTTTTATGTTATATGCTGCTAACCCAGTTGGAGCAGTAACCACACAAGACAAAGTAGAATCCGTTTTTTGCTTTAGGTAGCTTCTGATGACTTTAATTAGGAAACTTTTTCCAGGGCCAGCTTGTCCGCTTACATACATCCTGATTGGATGAAATGATGTGCATGAGCACTCTTTTTTGATATGTAGAAATCCGTGATCAATTTTGTTTTTGATCTCTTCATAAATTTGTTGCTGCTCTTGATTCAGTTGTCTTTCCAAATTTTCTAAGTCTATAAATTCTTCTTGAGCTTGATTCATAGCCGTTTCCACTTCATTCATGGCTATTGATGCTTCATTTTCAACGATTGGTTGTCCTAGGGGATCTTGACTGTGTGTTCCTGAACTTTGGCTGTCCTGAGAACTGTCTCTAGCTATTTCTGCTGCAATTGTAGTTTCCTGTTCAATTTCTTCATTTAACATTTGCAGATAAGTTGAGAATGTACTGCATTGTATGCTGTCTTTGCAAGCATTAAAAGAATCTTCATAGCTCTGGAATTCTCCCAGTAGTTCATCCTCTGTACGCCATGGTTTAAACAACTGTAAAAGAGCCAAGTAGTAAAATTCTTTCTTGTCGGTAGTGTCGCAACTCAGCTTCCGGTGATTTATCAAACTTCCTTTGGTTTGCTTCACCAAACATCCTTCTTCACCAACAACTTTATATTTTCCACTGTTGATGTCTTCTGCAGCTTTCCGTGAATAAATGTAGTTCTGTAACACTTCATAGAGACACATGTTCTCCAGATGATGACTTCTCTTGGGATAATATGTGTCCAACATGTTTGTTTTCAATATGTCTGTACTTTCTGGGTCATTCTCAGCCAAATATTCAATTTCTCCAACAGATTTCAGTACCCGATTTCTCATTGCTGCAAGGCCTAAACTTGCCCAAATTATTCTTCTTGACTTCGAGTAGAGACTTGCAGAAGATAACCTATCTGAACATTCGTAGGATCCAATTTCTCGATGCGATAACATCTTCAAACTGAAACTGTACAGCTTCTTACTGACAGTCTTCTCGTGAGAAATCTCTTCCCACATTTCCTTCAATTCTGTTTTTTCTGATTTCGTAATGTAAGACGTTACATATCGAGCAACAGCAATGGAATTGTCAGCAACATACTGTATATCCATGTTAGCGTTCCACATGGATAAAATGACTGGGTTGTAGTCATTTATATTTTTTGATTCTTCTTTTCTTTTAAGGTTGTAGGTATTCTTAGGTGATTTTCTTGTGATAGTATGTCTTACAGCTGACATAAAACTGTTGACTCTTCCATTTGTAAGAACAGGTCTAGGAAATCCAAATCGACATTTAGTGTAGTATTTTTCTTTGCTCTTGTATTTCCGTCGACAGTATTTTCCACACCGATGACTTTGGAAACGTAGAACTTGCTCCTTTAACTTGTTCTCTTCTGTGCTTTTAGGTATAGCACATGTTGCATATTCTTCAATGTAAGATAACACTGCTTCATCAGTATCAGTTCCAAACTTTGGGGCATCCTTGATCCACAGCAGCATATGAATATGAGGAGCACCTCTTGCCTGGTACTCTTTTCTCCAAAAGAAATCCACTACTTCTCCAAGAGGTGGATTTTTTTTATTGCAGATGAAGGACATCATAGCCTCAAATCTATGATTGAAATATCTGCAAACATTAACCGGATCCAATGAGCACAGTTCTCCTGCTGTCTTGTATTCGATGTTTTTAATGTTTGAATTGGCCTCTCGTAGAAAATCCAGTAAATCATCCCAAGCGTACTCGGCACAGCTTAGGGTAAGGAACCATGTTGGTGTTCCTAAATTGCGTAACATGCATTTTAGTTCACCATGGCGTCGGTACCAATATTCATTTGTCCCACGCTGACAAGCCATCAGATTGATCAGTTGTGTTTCCAAATGATCATCTCGGTGCTGCACTTTCTCCATAAAATCCTTAGCAGACACATTTTGTAAATGTACTCCACTTTTTAAAATGTGATTTACTGCATAAGACAGTGCAGACAAGTCGCTTTCAAATAAAAGATGGAACAAATAAGGAATACTTTGTCGAAATCTGGGATCTTCAGCATATAGTCTTGTAGTTCGATACTCTGAAGCTGGAATCTGTTCTGGACGTTCATCGTCCTCCTTTTCCTTTAGGAAACAGCTGGGGAAAACATCGAGCTTCCAAGCTCTCCTCCCATACACTCACGGGATTTCCTTTTGCTTTCTTCATCTGAAAGAGATCAATATTGTCTCCCATAACTTCTTTCGAATGGAGAGGATGTATGCTAAAATGTTCATAAATTTCTTCTTCCTTTGACTTGTCCACTTTTTCAATTTGTCCAGTTGGTGTTTCTGTGTCTCCTTGTAAATCTTCTTCTTCTTCTTCTTCTTCTATATAAATTGATTCATACCATTTGTTATTTTTTTTCAAATACAAATTTGCTCTTTGTACTTTCCGCACATCTACCAGCTCCTGCCAAATCTTCTTATTCTTTGTAGGTACACCATTAACCAGAATAATTAATGGTTCAGTTTCCAAAGTATCCGCATCAATAGTTTCCATATTTTTTTTCAAATCCAAGGGCAAATACACCACTCTACCTTTTAAACCTCTCAGTAAATCTGAAAGAGGTAATTTACCAGTTTTGGGCTCCATACGTACTATGGTCTGGAACGGATGAACACATTGAATGAGTATAGACTCATATGTATTTAATTCAGAAAGTTCAGCAGGAATAGCATCCAATTCTAAATTATTATGTACAGCTCTGGTCGGCATTCTATTTTCCTCTAACTTGTTGTAGCAGTATTTACAAATACGCTGATCTTCACCCAATTCAAAACAATTTTCAAGAAATATATATGTGGCAAAATCCATCCACTTATAATTATCTTCATTTTCACTCTTTCTGTAGAGATCAACATTCCTAGTTTGTTTTCTATAATGAGTTCTGCGGCAACAAATACAAGTAACATTTGGTCTTTCATTAGAGATTATTGCAAATTTTGTTATGTGATCATTAAATGTCTTACTTACACAAGGTTCTACATTCTCTTCCACTTCTGCCTCATTTACTGTGTCCTTCTCTGCACTGTTTTGTTCAGGACCAAAGTAACAAAACTGAATTTCATCAACAACCTTCTCTACATCTGATACCGTTCCTCGGAACAGAGCCCTATTCAATTCATTTAACTTTATTGCTGGACTTTTGGCAAAATACAACCGTCTCACAAACTTTCTCATTTCAGTATGATGAACAGCCAGCATCCTAAAATGATGGAATACACTATTGCACACTTTTCTAGATAGACAAGCAAGAGAATGACCCTGCAAACCAGTATTCTCTCTCACTCTGCATGGATCCAGACTTTGAAGCACCTTAATCTTTTGTTTTACACTTTTTTTACTATATTCTCTTAGAAACTCTCGAAATCTGTCAATAGATTCCTGACGCACAGTGCAAATACTACTACAATTCCAAGTGTACACTGGGGCTTTAGGACGTCTCCCCATTGCCTCATCTGCCATCACTTGTACCTCATCTCTTGGAACCATTATCTCCTTCTCCATTATGCAACCATTTTTTACTTCGTATGAACGACCTCTGGTGTCAACTGCATGCAGCAAACTATTACTTTGAAAATAGCTCTCTTCATTAAAAAAAGGTTCACTACTTGAACTATGCATCCACTTTCCTAAAAACACTTTACAAAAGTTTGTTCTGTTCACTACTCTTTTGCTTTTGCTTTGTGATTTCAGTACATTAACCATTTTATCTAATGTACGCATCCTATTCAAAATTAATATGAATAGTTTCCTTTTTAATTCTAATGCTTTTGCTGCAATGGCTTCAATTTCTTTTTTTCTCTTGTAATATTTAGCCTTTTGCTTATATTTCTTTATATCCTTTATCAAATTGGACATAACTCTTCTCTGAAACATTTTTCTACGTATCTCTTTAAATGCTGTTTTTCTGTTTATGTTAAACTTTTCAATTGCAGAAGGTATATTTGCATTAACTAAATTCTCATTTTTTTGCTGTTCTCTATGTTTTGTTACATTTTTCCGAGAACAGACATTTTGTACATTTTTCTTTGTTTTGAATATTTTGTTTAGAAATTGTTTTTTTTGCTCACCAGAAGATTTTTTCTTTTTCCCAACATCAGCATCTTCTACTAACTTTGGTCCTCCAGTTGTCTTCAAATATAGTTTTTTTTTTAGCGTTTTTTGAACTCGAGATTTTGTAGGCATCTTAAATTTTGTTCACTGTTCTTCAGTAATACCTGAAAAAAACTAAAAAAAAAATCCTTTATTGTATTTAAATATATTACTACATTTCTTTTCACAATAGTCACAAAACGAAATTTCTTTGCCAATTTGAATGCACACAAACTGCTCTTTTTTTTGGGCAAGTGAAAATCTCTTTTACAAACTGTCACATTATGAAACCAAGCTGTTTTTTCAGACCACCACCGTGTGTATTCTCTGTGACTGCCTACACTCCAGCAGGGGCAACCAGCCTTAGTGATGCTGAATGTATTTGCATTACAGACTTAAACCTGAAAACCCCACTCGCTTCTAATTACTGTGCATGACTATACATGGCAAGCACATGGGTGTGTGCTAAGCCTCTGCTTCTTCCCCCAAAAATTCGCTCCCCCTTTCCATCTACTGCAACTGTGAAATCACCAGAGCAAGACGCAATAAATCTCTGCCTATAATTCTTCTATGCACACAGAGTCATGTTTTCACATTAGTGCCAAAACGAAATTTCTTTGCCAATTTGAAAGCACACTTACTGCTCTTTTTTTTTCGGGCCAAGTGAAAATCTCTTTTTACAATTTGAAATCACTTTTACAGACTGACACATTCTGAAACCTTTTTTTTAAATTTATTTAAATGCACATGTCCAAGCTGTTTTTTTTTCAGACCACCACCGTGTGTATTCTCTGTGACTGCCTACACTCCAGCAGGGGCAACCAGCCTTAGTGATGCTGAATGTATTTGCATTACAGACTTAAACCTGAAAACCCCACTCGCTTCTAATTACTGTGCATGACTATACATGGCAAGCACATGGGTGTGTGCTAAGCCTCTGCTTCTTCCCCCAAAAATTCGCTCCCCCTTTCCATCTACTGCAACTGTGAAATCACCAGAGCAAGACGCAATAAATCTCTGCCTATAATTCTTCTATGCACACAGAGTCATGTTTTCACATTAGTGCCAAAACGAAATTTCTTTGCCAATTTGAAAGCACACTTACTGCTCTTTTTTTTTCGGGCCAAGTGAAAATCTCTTTTTACAATTTGAAATCACTTTTACAGACTGACACATTCTGAAACCTTTTTTTTAAATTTATTTAAATGCACATGTCCAAGCTGTTTTTTTTTCAGACCACCACCGTGTGTATTCTCTGTGACTGCCTACACTCCAGCAGGGGCAACCAGCCTTAGTGATGCTGAATGTATTTGCATTACAGACTTAAACCTGAAAACCCCACTCGCTTCTAATTACTGTGCATGACTATACATGGCAAGCACATGGGTGTGTGCTAAGCCTCTGCTTCTTCCACCAAAAATTCGCTCCCCCTTTCCATCTACTGCAACTGTGAAATCACCAGAGCAAGACGCAATAAATCTCTGCCTATAATTCTTCTATGCACACAGAGTCATGTTTTCACATTAGTGCCAAAACGAAATTTCTTTGCCAATTTGAAAGCACACTTACTGCTCTTTTTTTTTCGGGCCAAGTGAAAATCTCTTTTTACAATTTGAAATCACTTTTACAGACTGACACATTCTGAAACCTTTTTTTTAAATTTATTTAAATGCACATGTCCAAGCTGTTTTTTTTTCAGACCACCACCGTGTGTATTCTCTGTGACTGCCTACACTCCAGCAGGGGCAACCAGCCTTAGTGATGCTGAATGTATTTGCATTACAGACTTAAACCTGAAAACCCCACTCGCTTCTAATTACTGTGCATGACTATACATGGCAAGCACATGGGTGTGTGCTAAGCCTCTGCTTCTTCCCCCCAAAATTCGCTTCCCCTTTCCATCTACTGCAACTGTGAAATCACCAGAGCAAGACGCAATAAATCTCTGCCTATAATTCTTCTATGCACACAGAGTCATGTTTTCACATTAGTGCCAAAACGAAATTTCTTTGCCAATTTGAAAGCACACTTACTGCTCTTTTTTTTTCGGGCCAAGTGAAAATCTCTTTTTACAATTTGAAATCACTTTTACAGACTGACACATTCTGAAACCTTTTTTTTAAATTTATTTAAATGCACATGTCCAAGCTGGTTTTTTTTCAGACCACCACCGTGTGTATTCTCTGTGACTGCCTACACTCCAGCAGGGGCAACCAGCCTTAGTGATGCTGAATGTATTTGCATTACAGACTTAAACCTGAAAACCCCACTCGCTTCTAATTACTGTGCATGACTATACATGGCAAGCACATGGGTGTGTGCTAAGCCTCTGCTTCTTCCACCAAAAATTCGCTCCCCCTTTCCATCTACTGCAACTGTGAAATCACCAGAGCAAGACGCAATAAATCTCTGCCTATAATTCTTCTATGCACACAGAGTCATGTTTTCACATTAGTGCCAAAACGAAATTTCTTTGCCAATTTGAAAGCACACTTACTGCTCTTTTTTTTTCGGGCCAAGTGAAAATCTCTTTTTACAATTTGAAATCACTTTTACAGACTGACACATTCTGAAACCTTTTTTTTAAATTTATTTAAATGCACATGTCCAAGCTGTTTTTTTTTCAGACCACCACCGTGTGTATTCTCTGTGACTGCCTACACTCCAGCAGGGGCAACCAGCCTTAGTGATGCTGAATGTATTTGCATTACAGACTTAAACCTGAAAACCCCACTCGCTTCTAATTACTGTGCATGACTATACATGGCAAGCACATGGGTGTGTGCTAAGCCTCTGCTTCTTCCCCCAAAAATTCGCTCCCCCTTTCCATCTACTGCAACTGTGAAATCACCAGAGCAAGACGCAATAAATCTCTGCCTATAATTCTTCTATGCACACAGAGTCATGTTTTCACATTAGTGCCAAAACGAAATTTCTTTGCCAATTTGAAAGCACACTTACTGCTCTATTTTTTTCGGGCCAAGTGAAAATCTCTTTTTACAATTTGAAATCACTTTTACAGACTGACACATTCTGAAACCTTTTTTTTAAATTTATTTAAATGCACATGTCCAAGCTGGTTTTTTTTCAGACCACCACCGTGTGTATTCTCTGTGACTGCCTACACTCCAGCAGGGGCAACCAGCCTTAGTGATGCTGAATGTATTTGCATTACAGACTTAAACCTGAAAACCCCACTCGCTTCTAATTACTGTGCATGACTATACATGGCAAGCACATGGGTGTGTGCTAAGCCTCTGCTTCTTCCACCAAAAATTCGCTCCCCCTTTCCATCTACTGCAACTGTGAAATCACCAGAGCAAGACGCAATAAATCTCTGCCTATAATTCTTCTATGCACACAGAGTCATGTTTTCACATTAGTGCCAAAACGAAATTTCTTTGCCAATTTGAAAGCACACTTACTGCTCTTTTTTTTTCGGGCCAAGTGAAAATCTCTTTTTACAATTTGAAATCACTTTTACAGACTGACACATTCTAAAACCTTTTTTTAAAATTTATTTAAATGCACATGTCCAAGCTGTTTTTTTTTCAGACCACCACCGTGTGTATTCTCTGTGACTGCCTACACTCCAGCAGGGGCAACCAGCCTTAGTGATGCTGAATGTATTTGCATTACAGACTTAAACCTGAAAACCCCACTCGCTTCTAATTACTGTGCATGACTATACATGGCAAGCACATAGGTGTGTGCTAAGCCTCTGCTTCTTCCACCAAAAATTCGCTCCCCCTTTCCATCTACTGCAACTGTGAAATCACCAGAGCAAGACGCAATAAATCTCTGCCTATAATTCTTCTATGCACACAGAGTCATGTTTTCACATTAGTGCCAAAACGAAATTTCTTTGCCAATTTGAAAGCACACTTACTGCTCTTTTTTTTTCGGGCCAAGTGAAAATCTCTTTTTACAATTTGAAATCACTTTTACAGACTGACACATTCTGAAACCTTTTTTTTAAATTTATTTAAATGCACATGTCCAAGCTGTTTTTTTTCCAGACCACCACCGTGTGTATTCTCTGTGACTGCCTACACTCCAGCAGGGGCAACCAGCCTTAGTGATGCTGAATGTATTTGCATTACAGACTTAAACCTGAAAACCCCACTCGCTTCTAATTACTGTGCATGACTATACATGGCAAGCACATGGGTGTGTGCTAAGCCTCTGCTTCTTCCACCAAAAATTCGCTCCCCCTTTCCATCTACTGCAACTGTGAAATCACCAGAGCAAGACGCAATAAATCTCTGCCTATAATTCTTCTATGCACACAGAGTCATGTTTTCACATTAGTGCCAAAACGAAATTTCTTTGCCAATTTGAAAGCACACTTACTGCTCTATTTTTTTCGGGCCAAGTGAAAATCTCTTTTTACAATTTGAAATCACTTTTACAGACTGACACATTCTGAAACCTTTTTTTTAAATTTATTTAAATGCACATTTCCAAGCTGTTTTTTTTTCAGACCACCACCGTGTGTATTCTCTGTGACTGCCTACACTCCAGCAGGGGCAACCAGCCTTAGTGATGCTGAATGTATTTGCATTACAGACTTAAACCTGAAAACCCCACTGGCTTGTAAATACTGTGCATGACTATACACGGCAAGGACATGGGTGTGTGCTAAGCCTCTGCTTCTTCCCCCAAAAATTCGCTCCTCTTTTCCATCTACTGCAACTGTGAAATCACCAGAGCAAGACGCAATAAATCCCTGCCTATAATTCTTCTATGCACACAGAGTCATGTTTTCACATTAGTGCCAAAACGAAATTTCTTTGCCAATTTGAAAGCACACTTACTGCTCTTTTTTTTTCGGGCCAAGTGAAAATCTCTTTTTACAATTTGAAATCACTTTTACAGACTGACACATTCTGAAACCTTTTTTTTAAATTTATTTAAATGCACATGTCCAAGCTGTTTTTTTTTCAGACCACCACCGTGTGTATTCTCTGTGACTGCCTACATTCCAGCAGGGGCAACCAGCCTTAGTGATGCTGAATGTATTTGCATTACAGACTTAAACCTGAAAACCCCACTCGCTTCTAATTACTGTGCATGACTATACATGGCAAACACATGGGTGTGTGCTAAGCCTCTGCTTCTTCCCCCAAAAATTCGCTCCCCCTTTCCATCTACTGCAACTGTGAAATCACCAGAGCAAGACGCAATAAATCCCTGCCTATAATTCTTCTATGCACACAGAGTCATGTTTTCACATTAGTGCCAAAACGAAATTTCTTTGCCAATTTGAAAGCACACTTACTGCTCTTTTTTTTTCGGGCCAAGTGAAAATCTCTTTTTACAATTTGAAATCACTTTTACAGACTGACACATTCTGAAACCTTTTTTTTAAATTTATTTAAATGCACATGTCCAAGCTGATTTTTTTTCAGACCACCACCGTGTGTATTCTCTGTGACTGCCTACACTCCAGCAGGGGCAACCAGCCTTAGTGATGCTGAATGTATTTGCATTACAGACTTAAACCTGAAAACCCCACTCGCTTCTAATTACTGTGCATGACTATACATGGCAAACACATGGGTGTGTGCTAAGCCTCTGCTTCTTCCCCCAAAAATTCGCTCCTCTTTTCCATCTACTGCAACTGTGAAATCACCAGAGCAAGACGCAATAAATCTCTGCCTATAATTCTTCTATGCACACAGAGTCATGTTTTCACATTAGTGCCAAAACGAAATTTCTTTGCCAATTTGAAAGCACACTTACTGCTCTTTTTTTTTCGGGCCAAGTGAAAATCACTTTTACAGACTGACACATTATGAAACCACCATGTGTAACTACAACAAAAACAATTCCCATTTCTATTATTCATTTCTTAAGTTACCACATACATCCCCTCTCAAACTGTAAACTCACCTTTAAAATTAGTTAGTTGTGAAAGAAATGTGACACTCAAACAGCAGAATATCAGAGCCAGGATCTCTGTTGTGTTCACCTCTCTCCTCTCAGCAGAACCAGATAATGGCAAACTTTCCCTCTATTTTTCCACACATATACATGTAAGTTTCAAATCTCAGTGCTTCCCCCTTTTTTTCAAATGTAATGACACATTTCTATTGGTTGAAAACCAACCCTTTTCCAAAAGTACCCTGCCCCCAACTTGACTTCTGCCTAGTACCCTTCCCCCAACTTGACTTCTGCCTGCTACCATAGCAACAGCTCATGGAACACTGCTGTGTGCAGTTAGGTCAGAAGTTCGACACACAATGTTTCAATCCCACAGAGCAAGAGTGCTTGACTTTTCAAACCTAACAGCAAATCCATAGTACTGTTCTTTGGTTACACATTTTTTTGTACCAATACAAAACATGCTTGTATTAATTTTCACATACAGCCTAGTTTTTTTTCTAGAATGGTATGAAACAGCCAATCAGTTCTTTTTGTTTTGTAAAAAATATGTATGCCTCCATTTCCAAACTGTCTTTCTTTTCATATTGCCATTCTACTGAAAGACACCTCCTGAGTGCATCCAGTTCTCCTTTGAAGATGTTCACAGTGTGGATTGTAGGGCACAGCTATGTCTTCTGGAGTGAAAAGTTTGCAGAGAAAACAGATATGGTGAGAGACCTTGCTTTGCCAAATGTAGACATTAAATGGATTGGTCAGAGAGGGTTAAAGTGGCACCAATTGATGCCATTGGTGAAATCCTTCATTCAAATCCAACACCCTGACCTCATAATAGTGCACTGTGGTGGCAATGACCTAGGCACTTTGACTGGGGTAGGTCTGGAAATGCTTATGAAGGACACCTTTGCACAACTGTTTACACTTTTCCCTAAAACTGCCTTTGTGTTTTCCAACATATGCCAAAGGCAAAAATGGAACTGGTCCAATCATTTCTGTCCACAGATTGACAAAGCAAGAAAGCACGTCAACAAATCTGTTTCTGCTTTCCTCCGTGACTATGGTATGGGTGCCATTTACCACAACAACTTGCGTTACGACATGCAAGACATTTATAGAGGAGATGGTGTGCACTTCAATGATGAAGGGAACAGAGTCTTCCTCTTGAACCTTAGACTCTGCATCGGTACTTACTTGTAGGTACCACTAAAAAAATGACTCCATAAACACAACAGCTCTTTTTAGAGCTCCCTAATTTCTAAACTCTTAAATCTGCTTTTCATTTATTTATTTTTATTTTTTTTACCGTACGCTTACCGTAAGCTTACCGTACGCGTACCCCGTGATTTTTTTTTAAAATCAATAAATGTTTTCTTTGTACTTTTCTGTCCTTCTTTGACCCCCTTACAATTGTTAGGGGGTCTGTAACTCTCCTCATTGCCCCCTTTCCTTGTTTTCACTCTTTTTTTTCAGAGTGAAATACACAAAATGGCGGCCGCCGCTTCCTGGTTTCGGCCGATTCGAATGTTTACTAAGATCTAAGAGCCAATCAGAATCGCGCTCGCGCACGCCACCGTACGCTTACCGTAAGCGTACGGTAAGCGTACCGTAAGCGGGCTCAGATATATATATTGATTTAAAGGCTATTTTCTCAGAATCTACTGAACAGATTTACACCAAACCTACAAAAGGCACTTCCTTGACCTAGGGACTACCTCTTTGCCAAATTTTGAGTAATTCTGTTCAGCCGTTCAGGCTGTAGCTCGTTCTAAAGGTCCTATGGAAAAATGCATGGGAAAAACGCGTTTTGGGACCCCCCTTTTATCTCAGCCCCCGCTTGACGGATCCCCCCGAGACTTTCAGGGTAGGAGCGGAGCGTAGCGCCCCACCTATTTTGAGAAATTCGCGAGGATTCGTCGACCGGCGCCAAAGTTATTCAAAATAGAATGTTGAGGTTTTCCTATGGAAACGTGGTCCTAACTATAACTACCTACTGGCGACCGCCAGTAGGTAATATATATAGATATATATATATATCGAGGAAGGCGGCAACGCCGAAACACGTCTGTTGGTGCGAGGGAGGTTTCACACATTAAAATCGCTTCAAAGAATTCCCGTGAGTGCTATTCTTTTTGGGTTTGACCGGGATTGTCTGCCGTTGTGTTAACATATGTATATATATAGAAATTCAAAGCTCCTGGATCACTTGAAACGTACTTCACAAGTTACACAGGTACAGACCACAAAGTGCGCCGTGGAAAGTTTTAACGTGCTTAATTTATTCTTCCATTGTCAGCATGACGCGTTTCGGCTGTGAACACACAGCCTTGATCACATGACCCCCCGGTGAAGCACATGATTTATATACTGTGACAGATTGGATAGTCAGAGTTGCGTGACGGTTAGCGCAAGGAGCTAAACAAAATACTTACAATTTAGACAAGTATATGTTTAAAATTCATAAATATATAAATAACATAATAAATACATTATCACTGTTAAATATATAAAAAGTGAAGAAATACAAAATGTATAAAACAAATTAAGTATTAAAAAGACTAATCTTTTTTATATAAGCAGTTTTAGAAGACAGCCTAAATCTGGAGTCTAATTGTAGTCAAGTGACCTGAATATTTGCTCCTACATATGAATTTGTCCATTTGCACTGTCCCAGTCACGCATATAAATAAAGTGCTAGTGCTAAAATCCAAAAGTATATAAACAAAATATTAAATTGAAAAATCAATAATGATATTAAAATTCATATCATATCCAATTTGTCCCTTGAAAAAAGGAAAATAATGGCAAATGAAATTCACATATTGCATGAATTTGAACACTATATACATAAATGCTTAAATCACCAATTTCCTCAATTCAGAACAAATGCACTACTTATTCAGATCAACAAATATGATCACAATAATTATAGTAAAAATCATCACATAAAGATTCATAAGATAAATGTAATCATCAAAAACCGTGTCAATATTGATAGACCTGAGCCCCCTAAAAAAATATATATTGTAATCTATTAGCAATGCAGTGTAAAACATGCCTAAATGCATCTGATAAAATCAAAACACATAATTCATATTTAACCCATCATAAAACTATAAAAAGTTATGGAGATCTTCCCCTGTATTCAGTCCTTTAGGGATTCTTGTATCTAATAGAAGAATGTATTTAGACTCCAATGTATATATATATATATATATTCCTTTGCACTAGTTTCCCACATAGCCGCTGCACTCATGACGGGTGCATCCATTCGCGAGGCGGGAACTCGCGTGATGCCTTAGCCATCAATTCACTTTGCGTACTCTTTTTAGATCTCGACTTCGGTGTTTTAGACGACTCGCTTGTGTTCGGAACAGGGTGCATTGTACGCCTTCTTTAGCGTATAATTGCGCAATAAGGGGCCATGTAAACTTAAGGCCTGACAGAGATTAACACTTGCAAACATAAGGATTGATTTTTTATGGATACATATGAAAGTGTGAGGGGGAAATCTAAAAAGAGTACGCAAAGTGAATTGATGGCTAAGTCGGATTTAATATAAGATGAAATCATAGTGAGAACATGAGAGTATACAATATCTGAACTACGCAATTTGTGAAGAAACTGGTGCCTACTTTGTCTTGTGAGCTTGGACCACCTCAGCTTGGAATGTTGCCCTGAAGAAGTCCTGTGTGAATTGGGACGAAACCCGTAGGCTGTTTTTCTGGATGTATCGTCTTGTCTAAATATTTGAAGACGTATGAATAAAGACAAAAAAGAATAAAAAGAAATAATAAGGGCGTGAAAGTTTTAATTTCAAACAGAATGTAATGTTTTTGCTGTCTCACCTATAAAGCAAGTGTCTATAAAGGATGTAAGATACATGCTTGAGCATCATATAACTCTGTGAGGTCGGATTTTTATAGTCCAGGGTACTGTGCTCCTCTACCTGTGTAGTTGCATATATTGTTAAATTTGGGTTTCATAACGGTTGACCTGAAGAGTGAGCACTGCTTAGACACTCAGGACAAACAGTGTGCAAGCGAATTTTAGGCCACAACCGTTTTGTTGTAATTGTTCTCCCAAAGGATATGTTAGTCTGTAACATCAGGTAGCTCACAGTGCCACTATAAGCCCCACAACCTTACCAAGAAGCGAATAGTTTCTGGCAACTATCGAACATGACAACCCTGACCCCTTAGGTATCAAGGAAACAGTACAGTACTTTTTGCTCAGTTACTCGTGCTCACTCGGTCTCAGAGAGATATGCAGAATAAACGGTGGGGAAGTTTTCAATAAGCATTTATTGAACCAGCGTCATTCTAGTATAAAATATGTGTGCTGCAACAACCATTAGACGGAATCAGATATATACGGTTATAAGCACCAACAGAGTAAATAAAAGGTAGAATTCTACCATGGTGCTAAAACAACGAACATATGCAGGCATATAGATACATGGCAGTAATCAAGAGTACTCGTACGATTCAAACCCTAACTATATGTACTTAAGTGTACCTTGCATGTATGTAGGTGTATAACCAGACATCCCCCTAGGAAAGAGCCATTCCCCATTACCTTATGGGAGAGTACGAAGGACCCCGTCTTGGTCTCAAGTTGGACACCCCACAATGGATGTCAGATCACTGCGTGCTGGAGCATCTGCGTGCAGGGACTTCAGCATCAGCATGTCAGCATGGAAGCTTCTCCTCTAACCTGCCCAGCGAAAATGTGGTACTTATATACCCGAAAGTTACCCTCAGGGGTTCTACCCAGATGTGTTATGCTACTGTGGGCATGTCGGCCAAGGATGATGATAGTGGTGACCCTTATACAGAGTTATTATGCAGAAGATGGTAATCCTGCTGTGATACTAAGAATCCTCATGCATAATAAATGAGGCTGGTTTTTGAAGAAAACCAAACAACAGTTATTCGGCACATAACTAGGTAAAAAATCAGCGCCATAACAGCTATCTAAGTAGTAAGTAAGTAAAGCAGTTTTGTAGAGCGTATGGATGCCCCAGCAAAGGGGCGTCCCGGCGCTAAAAGCAACGGAAGGGCAGCAGACGGCAGAAGGGGACCAGAAGTAAAGAATGAGAAACTAAGAGCAAAAACAAAAGCACACGTGGCAGACAGAAGAAAGTGAACAGCAGAAAGAGGCCTATAGTGAAGGAAAGAGGTGGGTCTTGATAGCCTTGCAAAAAGTCAAATAATTATCAATGCTCTGGATGTGTACAGGGAGAGAGTTCCAGAGTTTAGCTGCCAATGTGCAGAAGGAGCGCCCACCGGCATGTGCCCTCCTAACCCGGGGAACGACCCCCAGGTGATGGTCAATCGAGCTGAGTTGGCGAGTGGGGGTATATGATGAAAGCAGGTTGACCAAGATGCCAGGAGAGGAAGAGTTCAGGATCTTGAAGACAATACAGAGGGACTTAAACTCCACTCGTCTAGCCACCGGCAGCCAATGCAGCTGACAAATCGCACTTGAGGTGGAACAGATTCTGGGAAGGCCAAGGAGAGTTCTGGCGGCTGCATTTTGGACCCTCTGCAGTCTCATGATCTCATTATGTAGAGCAAGGTAGAACAAATGAAGGTAAAAGGTTGTGCAACTACCTAGGCCTATATTGGGGCACATTGGGGTTCATAACAGCTTGTGTTCTCACCAGAAAACGTCATTATCAGAAATTGTTCCCGCTGCTATAAACAGGCTTCTTTACCTTCTGGAAACGCTGACTTGTTTCCCCTTCTTGACGCAACATGGTCATCAAACTCATACCTCAGCATTTGTCTCACTGCAGCACACTTGTGCCATCGTAGAGACATGTTTCTAGGTGGAGCTTCGAGACCTGTTGTATATGCTTGGTGGGCTTACAGCCCACCCACTGCTTTTATTTGTTTGTTTCAGTGTCCTTTAAAACTCCTTTCTTGCTCAGCCGAGTCCTAAAGAGTAAACACATTGTTTTGCACATGATGAAACCTGTAACCAGTTGCTGCCACCCCCCTCCCTAAAGTCTTCCTTCGTCTTCTCTTTATATCATTAGGCAAACTGTCGTTTTTCATTTCCTTTTATTTATTTATCTGTAGTGTTTTGATAGTCCTGAGCAAAAAACTGTTGCACACAGGAATCCGAGTTAGACAGACACCTGAGCACTGCCACGGACAGTCGAGTGTTGAAGGAAATGTAACAGCTCAACGTATGGTACATAAATCTTAAGCCAAGACCCTCTATGTTAGCAAACAGTTGGCTCTCTAACTGCTTGTATGGCACTCTGTGAGATGTACTCCTGTGCAATGCTGCTAAATAAAAACTCATTAAAAAAAATCCTTGCTTGCTAGTGGTTGATCCTTCCTTTTTGTCCCTCCTTGTTTCCTCCCCCAGAGCAGGGACCAAGGACTGCATCTTTATGCTTTGGTTGTTTATCTGTTCGTTTGGGAGACAATTGTTTTCCTTTGTTTCCAGCTCATTTTTGGAGGGTGCGTGTTTAGCTTAGGCACCAGTAGTTGCTTGCATTTCATTTCAGCATTCGTCCCTCCCACCACCTCCCATGTCACTGACATTCTTTTGCATTCTTCCCTCCATTGTCCTCGTCTTCCTGCGGCTCCTCAAACATCTACTCCCCCATTAAACCTAAACAAAAGGCAGCTCTCAGGCTCGGCTTGGAATGGAGAGAAATTTGCATTAATTATTGTGGCTTTAACTCTGCCCACTTTAATTTCCTGCTAGTTGACTGCAGGTGCACTCTCTCGTCAATCACACTCTGGAAAAGTGGGGGACCTGGGAGCCCAGGGGAGCCTAGCTGCACAAACACCATGTAAGCCATAATAAGGCTAGAGTACAGCTGTGCTGACACACAGCGCTCAGAGGGGGAGGCTATTTTGTGATTGTATTTTATTTCTCCTGCAAAATATTTCACACTTCAGTGGCATATGGTTGGTACATCACATCTCCAAATTTACTTGCTGGAGCTCTCACACATTAATTATAAAACTTCTTTTATTCAGTGCTCAACTGTAGATGTTGATGCTCGAGCACTAGCTGGAGGTTTATTTTTTTCTTTGGTCAATCCGCTCACATTCTGCACTAAGGCAGCAACACTTCGCGACTGAAACGCTGTCTTTAATCAAATGCTTCAGCTGAAGTGTAATTCAGTGCGTCTCTTGTGCTTTGAAACCGAAGCTGGGTAGACAGCTAAATAATCCTTTCTGCAAGGGTGTCCTCTGCCTGGAAGAAATACAATGTGCACAATGAGTTGGGGGCATATGTATCAAACGATTTTTTAATCGCAAACGCTGCGATTCGCAAAATAACAGCGTTTGCGATTAAAAAATCGGTAATCGGGATGTATGAGCCACATCCCATCACAAAATTAAAGAATTGCTAATTTAGCGATTTCTTAATTTTGCGTAAGCATTTAAGAAATCGCAAATTGCGATTTCATAAATGATATGTAAAAAGCACCCAAGTTGTGCGAATTATCCTTAAGAAATCGCAAATTACCACTAACTTCCAGTTGGTGGTAATTTGCGATTTCCTTTCAAAAAGCACTTTTTTGAAATTTACCAAGTGCCACGTGGCGCTCATACATGCCCTTAGGGCATGTATGTGCGCCATATGCACACACATGCTCATTTCAGGGGTGCATCAGGGTGTCATCATGACACCCTTGCACCTTTGAAATTATTCTCAAATTGCGATTAGCAAATTGCGAATCGCTATTTGAGAATTACTTCCCATTCATTCCTATGGGTCTCCTGGCCCATAGAAATGAATGGGCAGGCATTCCTTAATTGCGGTTTCGCAATTTGCTAATCGCAATTAAGGAATTTTAAGAAATCGCAAAAAGTTTGCAATTTTTTTAATACATCCCGTTTTGCAATTCTCAAATAGCGATTCTTTAAAAATCGCTATTTGAGAATCGCAAATGGTGATGTTGATACATATGCCCCTTGATCTGTAAATGTTTAGGGAAAATGTATAGGACAAGCCCTTACTGGCTTCAAATGGTCGAATCACTCAAAGCTTTGTGATGACAAAGATTTATTCTTTTTAGTTTTAAGGTGCTAGTGCAAAGAGTTATGAGCTGAGCTGTGAAGTGCGTGCTCTCAATTGAAATTGTATTTATATAGCGCTTACTATCCCTGACTAGGTATTATATTTGGGTGCTTGCTAGAATGCGAATATCTTTTGCAGGAAAAGGTCAAAGGGCACATACATAGTGAGGTGTTAATGGAGCAGCCCTCATTGTGTTTGTGTGTGTGGTCCTCTTCCCCAACCAATATTCTGCAACCAGTGAAGCCTCATTATTTCAGAGTGTCCCAATCAATAAGGTCATGAGAGATTGATACCAGGAGCTGGCACCTCATTTATGACAAGGTCTGGTCCAGTCATTTACAGAAGTGGTCTGTAATTCTCCAATAACTTGTGAGCGGGGTCTCAGCAAACACGTCATAGATGTCGTTGGGGAGGGAAGGGGGGCTCCTGTTGGTGTCATTATTAACTGGGGAAAGAGACACTCTTAATTGAATTTCCCTGGGCGGAAGAAGCTGTTTTCTGATGGAGGGTCGGTGCTGTAAGTTGTCACTGTGTGGGCAGAACGGCTCACAGTGATGTCGGGAGGCTAATGTCCCAAGCTGGATAAGGGATTGCCCCCTGGGAGGGCACAGTTCACCACAATACCTCCTGTCCACTTACTTAAAGCCTTATTTTATGTGCAGACAGTGCAGTAAAATAACGTGCATTTTGGAGGTTTCCTCTGGGACTTTGGCACCACTTTTTGTTCTACTCTTTGAGGTTTTCCTTCTGTTTGTGCACACTCTCTGTACTTCGTACCCAAATAAAAATTTGTGTCGCCATTAGTCAGATTTTAATTCCTCTCTCAAAAAATGTAGTTTATCTCAAACTGCCAGATGTGTAATAGTTTAGTTTGCTTAAACGGATAGCTTTGCATTGGACGCACGTACTTTTAATTTGAACTGTGTGTTTAAAATATTTGTCATGAATACATGTTACCAGTTGCTTTGGAAGAAAATTGGTGATAAGTCTACAGATATACCTATCGTATTCTGTGCTCAAAAGAGACATGCTTGAGTGCCCTTCAGTTCGCCTGCATTGTTACAATCGTGTTATTTCATAGACTTCGAAAGGATGTAATGCAAAGTTAACCCTTGCAGTGATAGAACTTAAGCTTGCACAGGTCGAAGTTAGGTCCCTTAAGTAGTTTATCTTGGTTTTCATTGGAATGAAAGACATGGGCTCAGACCCACAAGTAGAGTGTAAATCGGTCAGGTAACATATCATAAAAAGCTGTGCTCACTGTGGAAGTAGTGACATTACAAGAAGGTAAGATATTGTTTATACAATATGGGATATTTGAAAGGCAAGCTCAACAACTGATGTGAAGCATCCACAGTATGCCTCTTATACCCCTCAACCACACAACACAAGCCCTCTGCGTCACAAATGTAGACTCCAGAAGCATTCATCATTTCCAATTTAGTACCTTGACCACATGGGTCTTGGTGCCCACAAGAGATTTGAAGACGTGCCTTTGCAGTCTAATTAAATTCTGACAGATGCTCTTTCTCCACATGTTGGCCTGACAGAGCACTCTCCCGCAATCTGTAAATATTACAGAGAGTGCCATAAAGGCACACCAGGCTCCAGTGCTCAATGTGAGCCGATGGTTTCCGGTGTTCGGCACCGGCATTTAGTTGTCAAAACCGGCACTTATGGCAGTCTGCCTCATGCTGGCACTATTTGTCTAACGGAGAAATTAGCACAATAATAGTTATGTATTTATCCTATATATATTTTAAATGGCAAATACCTGCCGCCTCTTATTATTCTGATAGCTTTGGGGGTCTGGAATAATCTGAATTGTCACATATATAGGAGCGTGATGACTAGTGATGATTAGTAGTTGGGTAGGTACTGTCATTGGCAAGGGCTATGTTTGGTGCACACTGCAGTGGCCTCCTGACGAGGACTCTGGCACTCATTTCTTACAAATTAAACACTACCCCTGCCCCTCAGACATTAACTTATTAGCTTATTGTATGCACTTCAATATCTCAAGTCTTCCTTTCAGGAGCCTCACTGAGACCCAGTCCAATCCATCCCACTCTACTATAACCCACCCCACTCTACCACAATCCAATCCACCCCACCACTGTTCACTCCACCCTGCTCAGTGCAATTCATCCAGCCCTCCACACTCCAATCCACTCCAATCCACCCCACTCCCATCCAATCAACCCAACTCCCATCCAACCCACCCCACTTCAATCCACCACACCCATTCCATATCTACTCCTCCAGTCCCATCCACCCCCTCCACTCTAATTCACCCCACTCCAAACCGCCCTACTCTAATCCAATTCACCCCAATCCAATTCACCTCACCCCATTTCAATCCACCCCACTCCAATTTAATCCACCCTATCCAGTCTACCCACTCCAACCCACCCCACTCCACTCAAACCAACCCACTCTACTCCGGTCCAATCTACTCCAATCAAATCCACCCAACTACCTCAATCCACTCTAACCCACTCCACCCTACTACACCACACTCCACTGTATGGCACTCCCCCCTATGACACTGCACTCTGCGACACTCTGCCACTGAATTCTACTCCCCTCAACTCAACTCTACAACACTCTACTCCCCCTACTCCACTTTGCGACACTACTTCAACAAATCCAGTCTACAACCCTATAGTCCCCCCACTCCACTCTAAGTCACTTAATGCCACGTACTTTTAGCCATGCTGAACAGCAGCCACATGGTGTACAACATGGCAAAAATACATTGCCAAAGCCAAAAGCTCTTGTATAGGCGAGACCAATAGGCTTTGCTAATGCTTGTTTTGGTTTGTTTCCCATCATGGACGTTCTGACCAGTGTCCACTTTTACACATGCCATGGCTAGCACCTTGATTTTCTTTCCTGCCTCGAGAAAAATGTAAACAGCAGTTTTCCTACAGTTAAAATTCTGGTGCCTCTTCCAAGACACAATGAAATTGCCAGCTTTAAAGCACCGCTAAAACTGGTCATACTAGTCTCTCTAGCCCATTTGACATTCCTCTCAGGTCAGGTCTTCAGCATTTGCTGCTCATGCCACAACAGTTCATCCACTTGTGTCCATCCTGGAGTCACCCTCTAGTCCCCAGACAAAGGTGTCCCTCTCCTCAAGAAAATGCAGGATCTCTCATCCAGAAGAAAGACACAACGGGGCATATGTGCAAGCCAATATCGCCACAGAAACGTCTCTTTTGAAGACATTCCTGTGGCGATAGGAGCTTCACCTTATATACCAGACTGTGTTAAGCCCTTAATGTGGCTTAAAGCCATCTTGTAAATAAGGCACTCTTTCACACTGTACCTAGCGTGAAAGGGGTGGGCAATGGGTTTTGCGGTGAGCGTGACAGAGCCCCACATTTACTAGGGTGGTGTAAATATGGGGCAGTACCAAAATTAAGACCAAGGAAAACCTGATCTTAACACGGCGAAACGAGGAGAAATGTTTAATTGTCTCCATAATGCAGCGCACATAGAAACAGGAAAATGCCATGAATGATTGTTTATGTGCAGAAAGGTGTCCCTTCCTGCACATAAACAATCTTTAAAAAAAGGACTATTTGCAACTTCTATGTGTGCTGCACAATGCAGCCCACATAGGAGTCTCAAATCGCCATCTTGAATTGTTTATGTGCAGGAAGGGACACCTTCCTGCACATAAACAATCATTCCCTTAATACAGGCACCCTTGTGCTATGGCGCAAGGGTGCCTGCGTTGGCGCTAGGCAGCTGAATTTAGCGCTTTAGATGCTGGGGTGCATCAGATTATTGTAAATATGGTGCATCCCAGTGTTTCTAAAGTGACGGCGCAGCGTTACCTATTTTGGAGCTTACCCAGACTTGGAACACTCTTAGCCAAGTTTTTATGCATATCACATCAAGCAGAAGAATCTTTGACAAATTATCGAACACTGACCAGTAGTCCCGAGTGCTCTCCTAAAGGAAGATTGAAACTGAAACCTTCAGCTGAACTCACTTTAGGTCAATTCTGTAAAATGTGGAGGATCTTTCAAAGTGCAGTATGTTTCCTGTGACCTGTTACAAAACTTACGTGTGTGTTTGTGTTTTTATAGCTGCGCGATCAGGAAATCCATGGGTAGTCTCAATACCAGGTTCTCCGGTGGGTCTTATGTGTTGTGGATGATCACCCCGTGAGCTGTGGGTAGTCCCACTTCAGACATTCGTCAAGAGGAGATGAATTTTGAAACCTTCCACCAAATATGTGTGCATGAGAAAACACATGTTTGTGTGTCATTCATTTGTTGAATGTGGATGATTCTGGTGCATCCTACTGTAGACTGAGTATGGGATATTGTCCTTTTAAAACAATTGAGCTATATTATGTATTATTAAGGTCTCCACTCAGTTATCAATCATTTATCATTTTTGTCTGTACCCAAAAGCCAATCTCCTGCTACATCTTATCATTAATTTGTTTCTTTTCAATATTTCACACTTATCAGGTAGATTCCAAAATAACAAGTTAATTGTCACACAGTGTCTTCTAAAACATTTCAGATGTTCACAATAAATCACATACTTTAAAGACATAGCAAACACATTTTCATAAAGAAGATTGACATCAAAAATAAATGGAGGGAAAAGTGGTAACGTGAATTGCACTACTGGAGCACCATATTAAACATGGTCACATTTTTCCATGTGGTCTGGTAACATGTTCCAAACGTTAGTGTGTCCCATTAGATGAATGAATCAAAATGTAATAGTTATTTCTACCTCCTTCCAAAATTGTCAATGCATTTCAACCTTCTGAAAATTTTACTTAACGGGGGTCTTCATGCTGAAAAGGGAGCTGTTCAGTGGCTGCTGTGATACTGTATTTCAATGCTACAGTGCAATTTCTGTTGGCATCCCTGTGCTTAGGCGACACTTACCCATCTCTTTAGCATCTCTGCTGGTGTAGTCTCTTTATCTGACTTTATATAATTACTCATTCCTAACATTTGATCAGTATTTTTAGGTTTGATGTTAGCAAAACCTTTTGATTTTGCTAAAATAATATGTATAATATACTTACCTAAAGGGTCTTTCAGCCACTTCTCTTCACCCATTGGTCTGTTTTTGTGTCATTCATATTTTTCTTTCACCCACTACAACATACAGTATGGGCCAGTGGGTTGGCCTCCTTAAGCCTCTGGTTAATGTCTCTTTGGGTGACGTAATTGTTTTCTTTCACAAGGTGCACATCCACACACGTAACAGCAGGAAGCATTTGATGTGAGCACAGGGCACATTCCATCTTTATCAGTTCCTTTCTCATTCCAATGCTGTTGTAAATTCCATTTGAAGTAGACTGCTGCTATTTCACAGCGTTCCATATTACTGGAATCGAATTTTCTTTGGTTCATTGAAAAACTTTCCCAGGAAGTAAAACAAACTTTATCGTTTTTAATACACAGCACACTTGTAACAGTTTTACTTAAACATAGATGGGGTGTAATGTGGGTTTTAGTATTCAATATTTTATACTGTGAAGCCTCTTTCAATCCTTCTTACCTTCTTTCTTTCTTTTTTCTTTCCTTTCCATTTTTTCTTTGATCTTTCTTTTTTCCTACTTTCATTCTTTGTTGCCTTCTCTCCTTCTTTTGTTCCTTCTTTTCTTCTTTTGTTCCTTCTTTTGTTCTTTTTTGCCTTCTTCACATTTTCTTACATTTTTTAACTCTTTTCGACTTTTTTTGCTTTCTTTCCTTAGTCTTCTCCTCTTTTCCCTCTTTTTCATTATTTTTTTTTTCTGTCTTTCTCTTTTGACTTCTTGCATTTATTTTTCCTTTTTGTCTACTTTCTTGTTTCTTCCTTCTATCTTCCTTTCATTTTCTTTTTCTTCTTCATTCCTTTTTATTCCTCCTTTTCTTTCCTTTTTGCGCCATTATTTCTTGCCTTCTGTTCTTTTTCCTTTTCCTTCCTTCTTTTTGCATTCTTTCCTTCTTTCTTTCTCTCTTTCTTTTTACCTTCTTTTCCCTTATTTCTTTCTTTTGCTTTCTTTCCTTTTACTTACTTTCTTTCCATCTTTTTCGTTCTTTTTTGCCTTCTTTCTTTTTTCCTTCTTTCTCCACTTCCCCTCTTTTTCTAGTATTTCTTGCATTTGCCTTCTATCTTTCTCTTTTGACTTCTTTCATTCTTTGTTTACTTTGTTTTTTTGTCTACTTTCCTTTTTCCATCTTCCATTCTTCCTACTATCCTTTGTACTTTTGCTTTGCTTTTTTACTTCTTTCCTTTTTCGTTCCTTCTTTCCTTTCCAAACCTTAATTTCTTGTCTTCTTTACTTTTTCCCCTTTCTTTCCTTTCTCTCTTTTGCATTCTTTCCTGCTTACATTCTTTGTCTTCTTTCTTTATTTCTTTTTTTACATTCTTTTGTTTTTCCTTCTTTCCTTTTTCATTCCTTCTTTTTTGCCTTATTTCCTTTGTTCTTTTAGCCTTCTTTTCATTTGTTCTTTCTGTCTTTCTTTCGTTTTGTTTTGACTTCTTTCATTTGCTCCAACTTTATTTCTCTGTCTGTCTTTCATTTTGCCTTCTTTGGTTTTTTCCTTTCTTCTTTCTTTTTTGCCCTTTTTCTCTCTTTCTTCTTTCTTTCTTTCTTTCTTTCTTTCTTTCTTTCTTTCTTTCTTTCTTTCTGCCTTTGTTAGAAATTTTGTTTTTGGTTTGCTTGGGTATGCACCTATGTCAGGTAGAACCCACAACTCTAGTCAGGGTAAGGGAGTTATACACATAAAATAACCCGCCCCCTTGGTAGCTTGGCAGAGCGGTCAGGCTTATCCCCGAGGCAATGTATACAGTGTTTGCACAACACACACACTAGTGACACACTAGGCACACCACAAAAAGAGACTCCACACAAGGTAATATAAAATATCCCTTGTATTGTACATAAAACACTTTAGACCATTATCACATAAATCACTTCCCAACCCGGTTATTCTTTTGACATCACTTAGATCACAAATCACTTTGCCACCAGGCAATTGTCATGAAACCATAGGTACTGCACTCAAGTATATACTTATATGTTGCACTTCTCATCACCCCACCGTTACTGCACATATAACGTATACTCTGAAATAATACTCATTGGGCTATATTCCCAAGGAGCTATCGCCAAGTTAACAGCACTTTAGCACAGTCAAACTTGAGATACATTTATCACCCCATTCACAAGCTGGTGCTAACAGCCCATAGCACCAGTTTACCTGCGATAGCAGCCGCAAAAAACATCACCACAGATGACTCCGGCAACTATCGCTAATGAGATGCAGAGTAGGCGTTCCTGTGCAAAAAGCCGCGACAACATCACTCCGCAATATTCCCAACGACCAGCCACATCGGCGAAAATACCACAAAACATGCGATAAGGCGCATTAGCAGCAGAAAACTAACACCTGCTCTGACCTGGTGCAATGTCGGACGCCAGCCTGCAACAGAAAAGGGAGCCCAGCCCAGAGCCACACCTGAAGAACAACAAATGCCATGGAGCCACTGAATATGTATGCCGGACACCCAAGAGGGCCACAACACCCACAGCCACCACCCCCAGGACCCCCCCTCCCCAGCACCCCCCCGGCCAAAGACATGCCACATCAACTACACGGAATCACGTACCAAATAATCAGCCTGATGTCGCACAATCACATCTAGTAACATGCATGTGTCGTTACAAAAATGACCATCACACATTCACGTTCGAAGCAACAAATGAAAATTTATTAAAATAAACACAGAACAGAAATGAAGACACATGGCGGCTCCCCTCGGGACATTCCGTAGGTCACAGCCACATGAGGCGAAAGTGTATCCTGCGCACATCAACGGACAGAGAGAGAGCGAAGGAGAGAGAGAGGAAGAGAGGGAGAGAGAGATAGACTGTTAGAGAAGGGGGAGAGAGAGATAGAAGGACAGAGAGGGGGAGAGAGAGATAGATGGACAGAGAGGGGGAGAGAGAGATAGTGAAAAGAAGAGAGAGACAGGGAGAAAGAGTGCCGACACTGCGCACCCCGGTCACACTGCTCACCTGCTGCCACCGGTGTGGCTCCAACCACGTGCCGGTATATAGTGCAGTTCACCAGGTCCCACATCTGAGACAGACTCATCATCTGTAACAGAGTCCAGATACATGAATGGCACAGTACATACAAGTGCACCGAACATCATCGCCTGTCCACCCCTGCGAACCCAGGCAGCTGCACCACAGCCCCTCCTGCCGCCCAGCGGTGCATGCCCGCCCCTGCGCACCCAGGCAGCTGCACCCCAGCCCCTCCCGCCGCCCAGCGGTGCATGCCCGCCCCTGCACACCCAGGCCTCACTGCTCACCTTCCGCCCTTGGCGTGTAGCAATGAGGGCCCACCACATGTCGCTGCAAGCCACATGCCTGGGGCCCGCGGACATAGCACCTTCTACATCATGCAGCCCCGCTCCGCACGCCACCAGGTCTCACTTTTGGTGCTGGGTCTTGATTTCGCCATGGCAGAGGACATACCAGTGCACCCGGGCTCATCGCAGACTGCACACCCACTCAGCCCCTGAGGTGCCACTAAATCTGTGACCCGTGAGGCCACGTCACATAGCGGTAGGCCCCCGCCGTCTGCTGGCTCAGGCCAACACTGCGGTCCAGCAGGGCACACAAAACCTGAGCAGTCCGGACCTCCGGGACGGGGCATTATCGCAGGCTGCACACCCACTCAGCACTTAAGGTGCACCTACCTCAGTGCACCGAAAGTCACTGTCCCGTGGCGGTGTGCCCGTGCCGGCCGCAGTGTATCCGGTGCCACCAAGTCTGTGCCCCGCAAGTCATGGACCCTCTATGATTGGGTCACATGGTGCTGACGCCATCATGTCACCTCCGGGCCTGCGGAATGTAATGTCACAGGCCCCTGGGCCCCCATGCCTACATGCACACCACACGGATACACCACGAGAGAGGTTGGAAATGGCGTCGAGCACATGCGTCCAGCCCTTTTTATTGGCAGGGTCACATGTGCTGTGACGAGTGTACTGGATGGGTGTGGTGTGGGTGTACACCAGCCGTGAGGGAGTGGCTGTGGCATGCTGAAATCTAGACCTGTGACCAGCAGATCCCTACAAGGAAGACCTGGGACATGTAGCGTTGTTGCCCCCCCCTGTGAGCGTAGGCGGAGTGGGCTGGCCTGGCGAATGCCAGTCCAGTGTAAGGGTTTGAACAATGACCCCAGGGCTCTGGGCGTTGTTCCGTACGGGGCTGGACAAGGAAGTAACAAATGCGTGTCTCGCTGTGGTTGCGTCGGTGCTACCCGGACAACGTGTCACCCTGTGACCCAAGTCCAACAACATGAGCCATATGGACGTAAGAGGAATTCACTGACCCTACATTCATCCATACTACCACACTTGAAAGACCATAGACACGACACATCTCTGTGATTCGGAATGTTTAATGCACATTCAGTGGAGTGTTGCATCTGGAGCCGTACAGGGCCACGCAAATCCCACTTTCAAATGTACGCCTGTGAAGGGCCAGCCAGAGTCATTCAGGGAATGACAAGTCCAAAGGAAGAGGAAGAGTTCAGTTTGCAGTCTGATAGCTGTGTCATTGGCTATCATACAGAAAATGGCAGTCCATTGCGAGGTCCAAGGTGAGAGTCACAGAGTGTATCAGGGGACAGTGGAAGGTGATGATGAAGAGGGCAGAATCAAGCTGAAACCGGCCATGTGGCAGAGATGAATGCTACAGTTTTCTCCTTACCAGTAAGGCGGTTTCATCTGCATCTTCGTCCTCTGCTGTGCCATGTGCCTCATGTGTGGGTGGTGCTGGCCTTTCTCCAGCACTGTGTGGCAGTGACACCTCAGGGGCCGGAGGTGGAATGTCTGCCGCACTGTGTGGCACTGACACTTCAGGGGGCGGAGATGTGGAGGTAGTGGTAGCAGCAGCATGCATTGGCGCCAGGCCTTGTGGCAGAAATGCCATGAGGATGGTTTTGAGGTCATTGTGGAACCCAGCTACCTCTCGCTGGTGTGCAGCCATGGCAGCCGCTCTTTCTGCATTGGTCCGCTCCATGTTCTCCATGAGCCTCCGCATGAGTCCCAACTCCCAGGCAAGCTCGCTGGAGCCACTCTGACTAGACAGTCATTCTTGTCTCAGAGTCAGGACTCTGACAGTGTCAGCCATGGTTCGTTGGAATGCATGGAGTGGACTGTGGGTGTCCGTTAGGGACTGTGAGTGGTCCCTGATGGGACTTAGACACCCACGTATGGCATCTAGTTTGTCTGCCATGCGGTCAAAGCCCACCCGCACCTGTTCAGCAAGCTGCTCCTGGCATCCCAACACACAGCGTTGGAAGGCCATGTGTTCTTTGTGGGGGTCATGGGAGGCAGCTGTGGTGGTGGGTGCTGCCTGCTGCCTGCTGCCTGCTGTGTGGTCTATGCAGGGGGTGGGGTGTCCCCGTTGCAGCTGGGCTGCCCTGCTCCTGGAGGAGGGCTGCGGAGACTGTCAATGAACTCTCGGAGGGTGTCAGATTCGAAGCTGTGGTGGTCCTCTTCGTCATCAGAGAAGAGAGGTTTGGGCTGCTCTGCAGGAGGTGTTGACTGCCCTTCTGCAATGTGAAGGAGAGATGCAGTTTGACAATGTGTTCACATGTGTGCTGTCGGCTTGTACATATTCACATACAGACTACATGGCTGTGTTCATCGTGGCTGTTTTGGAGGGGCTGCCTATTTGCTGCAGGACAGTGGACATTTCGACAACATCACGGATGTGTGTTTGAACTTGTGCACTGTCTACTCACATTTCCCTGCAATGCCACTTGTGATTGGCCAGTGTCTACAATCAGTGGGCGCCAGTTGTGGCCTGTATTCTGTTGTGAACGTGTTGGGGTTTGTGCCACTTTGTTGTCAGTGTTGATGTGCTCTGCATGTTATGTGTGTGTGCTGCATTGGGGGGGGTGGCCCCTGCTGCTCTGTTTTGCTGCCCCTTATCCCTTTCATGCAATGTGCCTTTGACTTCTGTGCTTGTACAGTGCTGACATGTTGCATACTTGGGTACATTGTTCTCTTGGTGGGAGTTGGGGTCTGGGGCAGGGTTTGTCCGCAGATGTGCTCAATTGTGCATGTGTGCCATTGTGCCCATCTCCCCCTTCCCCCCAGTCCCTGGTCATTACTCACCCTGGTGCTGTTGTGTCTGGTCCTCTTGAGCAATGTCTGGTCCCCCGAGTCCTCCTATGGCGCAGGGCTCCCAACTCCACTGTGCATTGCTGCCTTCCAGTTGTTGGCAAGTTTCAGCTTTCTTTTGCACTTGACGTCATTTCAGCGCCTCTTGACCTCTTCCATTGTCCTCTTCAGCACTCCGACTGCATTCACCTTATCCACAATGGACTGCCATAGTTAATTTTTTGTTGCCAATGACACAATGGAGGTGACGAATAGTAGTTGATGGTGTTCAACCACCACCGTTATCAGGATTCTGTTATCCTGCGGACTGAAGAGCTTCTTCCTACTCTTTTTGTCCTTGCCCTTCCCTGACCCCGAGGTCCCAAGCAGGTCCTCTGGGGGCCTTGTGGGGTTCTGGTTCTCCTCTGTACTTGCTCCAGCAATATCCATTGTGCTTGGCTGTTTGGCATTTGTTTGTCATTTTATTTCTACTTTTATGGTGATTGTTCCCGCCTGACGCGTTTGAATTGCAGGCCTGTAGCTGGTTTTCGCAGATTTTTGTATCGCGATTGGCCTCATCGCAGCTTCTTTTGCGTACGCGTTACGCAGTTTTGCGGTGAGGCGTTGATTTAGTCGCAGTCAGTTGACGCGTTATCTGGGGAATATCGCATGGTACCGTCGTGTTGTAAATACCTGATTAACACGCCGTAAATTTCCCGCGATGGACTGCGATGTTGAGGGTTGCGTTAAGTAACTTTTGCGATGGTTATCACACGTTCTTGAGAATATACCCCATTATATGGTCATGGTAAGGCAGAAAACAACCTATACCTGGGAACATGAAAGGCAGCAAGTATGGGGACCTGAACACGAATTACCACTACTGTTAATGCCTGAGCATGCAAAACACCATTACAAAGTGCAACATTACATCAGGGCATACAATGCTTAACTTCTGAAATGACTCAAGCATCCATAAAAACAGGCTCATACATACCACCATAACATTATAGAACACCACTCTCCTGTGCTCCTCATAGGCACTAAGTGGTAATGTAGTACTGAATACAATGTGTAGGGCCTAAAGCATCTGGGCTCCTACTTACAGGAATGTGGTAATTGGCCCCAGTAGCAAGATTGGGACCTCAGCTGAGGCTTTCCCCGTCCTGCCTTCACCACAATCAGCAAGTGCCCCGCAGGTATGTTTTCGGAAATGAGGGGACGGGGGGCACGCACCCTGCTAAATTTGGCAGGGAGACCCTGTGCACCAGGCAAATCCCTGCAGCCTTCACCAGCCCGTGAAGACTGCTCTTAGGTCAAAGTGTGTCTGGGGCCCTCCGGGGCTTCCCAGAACGCTCCTACTACACTGGCGCAGGCAACAGGGAGACCTGCCATAGGCTCCTCCTTCAGGAGAGCAAGAGTACTGGTATGCAGCTGCCCGCGATTGTGTGATGCAGCTGCCCGCGATTTCAAGGGGCTCAGTCACCCAACGATAGAGGTCACCAGGCTGGAGGGCACATCCACACTCCTCCGGTACTGATGGGAGACCTCGCTGGGTCCCCCGCCTCCAGTAGGACAAGGCAGCTTCCCTCAATCACGCGGCGCAGCTGCCCCAATGAAGGCGTTCCTCCAGCAGCACGCGCACTAGGCAATGTTGGCGGGGCATGTACCGGCACTGAGCCGTCTAGCTTCAAGGACCGCTCAGGTCCAATTCCCTACCCGCAGGGGGAGAGGGGTAGTCAGTGATGCTTTACCGGGGAAGCTCCTCTCGGTGTCTGGTGATCAGTTGAGCACCTCCTGTCGTCAGCTCACCGGGGCACTATTTACATTGAGAAAAGGGAATGTGAGTGCTTTTAGGTGCCACAGGAACCTCCCAACAGTGCCCGATACCGTCCTGACACAAGGAATGGCTGGCAGAAAAAATCCAAAAGCACTCAGCCCGCGCTGATTCCAGCACGTAGGAAACACAGGCGGCTGCCAGAATCATATGCCCTAATAAAACTAAGGCTGGACAGGGAGGGAGTCCCCCAGTCCCTAGAGAACACTGGGGGCACCAGCAACAGGGTGCAGGCAGGCCAGCACAAGGATCTCTAGCAACAGTGGCATTTCTTCAAGCAGGCAGCAGGTCAGCGTTCCAAGCAATCAAGTCCGATGGCGGTGCCTCCTGGCAGTTTGTAGAGCAAGCAGCGTCTGTTACAGTCCTGTGCAGTTTAAAAAAATATGGGGTCACAGCCCCTGCACTTATACTCCAAAAATTCTTTGTTCTGGGGGCACTTCAAACACTTTTTAGAAGTGCGCAACACCCCCATTCAATCCCAAGCCCTGGCTCCAGACACACTACAGGGGTGGTGGAGACAACGTTGTTAAAGACAGGCACAGCCCTATTCAGGTACAGCTGCAACCCCTCCCACCACTCTAAATGCAGACCAGGCCTATTCAGCTCAGGAAAGACAGGATACCCCTCAACCCCCATTGTTACTGTCTACAGTGAATGCACATCCCTAGCCCCTGTCACTCCAAAACCAGGGCACACAGAGTCATGAGCGCACAGAAAGGCCCACATCTAAAAGTAGCATTTCTAAATAGTAATAACAAATCCGCTTTCACCAATAAGTAGGATTTATTACTACTGTTCCAAGCATACCAAACATGGCCATGCTACCCCTTTCAAATCAGAAATTACCACTGAAATACACATCAGGGAATTCCCAATGCAACCGTATGAGAGGGCAGCCTCACAGCAGTGAGAAACCAAATAGGCTGTTTGTCACTACCAGGACATGTGACACAGCACAGGCACATGTCATACCTTTTACCTACACAGCACCCTGCCCATTGGCCTACCTAGGGCTTACCTTAAGGGTGACCTATATGTAGTAAAAGGGGAGTTTCAGATGGGCCAAACACTTTAAGTGCCATGTCACTGCGGCAGTAAACTGTGAAGGCAGCACCTGCAGCAGCAGGGGCCTGAGACAGGTTTGAAAGGCTACTTCTGTGGGTGGCGCAAGCAGCGCTGCAGGCCCACTAGTAGCATTTAATTTACAGGCCCTGGGTATATGGCATACCACTGTACAATGGACCTGCAGGTAAATGAAATATGCCAAAAGGTGTAAACCAATCTTGCCAAATTTACAAGAGAGGGCACATGCACTTTAGCACTGATCAGCAGTGGTAAAGTGCCCAGAGTCATAAAACCAACAAAAACAGGTCAGAAAAAATACAGGAGGAAGGCAAAACGTTTGGGGATATCCCTGCAAAAAAGACGAGTTCCATCAGCCTTCTTTCTTCCTTTCTTTCCTCCCTTATTTATTTTACTTCTTTAATTTTTATTTCCTTCTTTCTTTAACTTTTGTCCTCTTTACTTCGTCCGGTCCCTTTTTTTGCCTTCATTCTTCCTTTCCTTCTTTCTTGCCTTATTTCCTTTTTCTTCATTCTTTTTGTCTTTTTTCCTTCTTCTCTCCTTTCTTCCTTTTAGCCTTCTTTCCCTTTTTGTATCCCTCCCTTATTTCCTTCCTTTTTTGTCTTCCTTCCTTCCTTTTATGTCAACCTTCCCTTCTTTCTTTCCTCCATTCTTTCTTGCCTTCTTTTTCAAAGGTGAGGCTAGCAGCCAATGCCACACTAGGGAGCGCATTACTCGCGAGCGCTTTCAGGACCGCGGTAACTACTCGAAAGGACTTAATATGGTCCCCTTTCACATGGACTGACCTCATGTGACAATACTTTTGAACAAACATGCTTGAATTTTCGACCTAAATAGACATTATTAAGACTGTGATACATTAGACGAGAAGGGAAGATTTCAGAGATAATCTATATTTTAAGGAAATGACTGACTGATTTTATACATATACAAAGTGAAAATAAGCCTTGAGGAAACCCTGCTGGGCGAAACGCGTGTCGGCTGCCTTCTATGTATGGAATAAAAGAGTGATAACTGAACACTTTCTCCTGATGTGGACTATTCTTGTGTGAACCACCTGTTCAGAAAGCACATATGAGATTGGACTAATCAATTTGGACCATTTGCAGACAATGTTGTATTGATCAAGGAACTTTTATAAATACTTGTCTTTGGTGTGCTTTGGTGTTTATGATAGCCAATGCCACGCTGATGGCTTTTTGGGTCTGTGTTAGCCAAGGCTTTTTGATTGTACTAAAAGTATGCATAACGTAGTTACTTTAGAGGTATTTAGCTAGACTTCATCCATCAGTCTGTGATTGTGTCATTCACATTTTCTTCCACTAACAGCAGCATGCAACAAGGGGCAATGGTAGTCCACTTGAGCCTTTGACTGACTTTACTATGAGTTATGACATGTGCCGTTTCACAAGAAGCACATCCATACACAAGGTAGTCCCTTTCAGTGATGGGTGTACCATGGTACTGTATTTTTTTAAGACCAGAAAAACGCTTTTGCCTTTAGCCATTTTTTTTCTAGATTTAGAAAGGGCCTAGCAGAATCCAGAACAATACAGTTTTGCAAAAACCATGAAAAAAACTGGAATTGTCATAAGGCTGGTGGCCAATGCCAGACCTATAAGCTTTGCCAAAGCTTTTTTTTTATTGGAAAAATAATTTAACAGCATCATAAATGTAATCTCTAAATACATAATTCATATTGCCAATTCATACAAATTATTCCTAAAACAATTTAATTAATAGATTGCAGTAAAACATGAAGCCGCTAATAATTCATGATAAAGGTTCTTCATTTCTAAGATGTCCGAATATATCTCAGTGGCCATGCTAGAAAATTAAGCTATTGGATTCTTAAAATAATATATACAATAGTACTTAATTCATAACTTATTTACTCTGAGCTTGGTGTCTTCTGCCAACTTGACCAAATTTTGGTAAACCAATTGATGGCACCAACTCTGCATATTGTAACTCATGACGATACACTTTATCCATCTTATTACGCCGTTGGCTCTTAGTTGTTATTTCAGCAGACTTCCAATTTGTGAAAACTAATGATTTAGCTACCAAAGATACAATAAAACCGAGCTGATTCAATTCAGTGGTCAGATAAAGACAGTTGATGGCACGCCAAAAAGGGCTCCCATTGGATCCGGTGTAATCCTTCTTCCCAGCCACCAATTTATTTCAGAGAAAATCCCTGTGCAAAACTCGGATAAATATTGTATGAACCCAGTCAACGGGCTGAAATCTGCATCTAAAACAAAAGGGATCAGCAGTATGGTAAACATTTTTTAGTATTTGCATCCATAGAAGCTCATTCGTTTAACATTGGCTGCTCGAATGGCTTTTTTACTAAAACAATTATAATAATCCCAATATACCTTTGTAATACTGCAACCTGTCATATTGCTTACGCTGTTGATGTGCTTCAATATTACTTCGTACCCTAAACGTTGATGGAGAAGTCCGTACCAACTACTGACTCCCCTAAGCCAAGCAATGAAAAAGGTTTCCCCTATTTTCTTTATCGTGGTGTTCTGTTCTACCATGTTGCCTGAACAAATATGTTTAATTTGGGTTTAACTAAGACAAAGTAATGGGCTCAGTGATCTATGTTCACGAGTTAGTGCTTGCCAAGAAATAAAACCCTTATTATGAAAAAAATCATCTAGTGTTTGAAATCCAATATTTGCCCAGTGTATTACTATGGAGCGTCCAAAACTCAGACCTAATCCAACACAAGCCCCGAGTTTCATCTGAGGGTGGTAATATGGGGTCCGATATGCTTGCCAAATACAAATGGTACGATATACTACAATTTGAGGTGTCTTACAGCGTGTACGTTTCGGTAATCTTGGGATTATAAAAAAAGAAGCCGGATCTATTTTTGCTGTTTTTAACATAATATATAAATAATAATTATCTCCAACAGCTATGTTTTTTAAGGCTGAGGTCAGCCAACTTATAAGCGTGACCTGATAGTAAGTCCTGAGGGAGGGAAGGGCTAACCCTCCCTCCTCCTGAGGTAATGAAAGTGTTATCAACTTAACTCTGGGTCGCTTTGAGTTCCATTTTAAAGACTAGATTTCACATTTTAGGGCTCCAAAAAAAGCATTAGTTAGCTTAATTGGGACATTTGAAAAGGCATATAGGAACAGGGGAAATAAATTCATTTTTATGAGTGATATACAACCAATAATTGAAAAAAGGAAGCTTGTTCCAGCACGTAAGCAAGGCTTGAACTTAAATTAATAAGGGAACATAATTTAGCGCATATAAATCATTATAATTTAATGTAACCTTAGTCCCGAGATAACTAACCGGTTGTGTGGCTAAAAAAGATGATTGCATAGCAAGTGGCAGTATCTTTGGGGAGCTATTAAAAATTAGAGCCTCAGATTTTGTTTGGTTAATTTTATAGCCCCCTATGGCCTTGAACTCAGAAATCTTATTAAAGGCACGTTGAACGTTATCTTTAACAGCCTTTAAATATAAAACCATATTGTCCCCATATAACTTACGTTTGGGTGCCTCACTCATAGGTGGCTTGATAGATTGATCAGAACGAAGAGCACATGCCAAAGGTTCAATGAATAGTGCGAACAATATGGATGACATCGGGCAACTCTGTTGAGTCCCACAACTAATATTTATATCTCCTGCTAAAATATTATTAATCATTATAGTAGTCTTAGCCTCAGAATATAGTGTTCGCAACATCGACAGGAAAGTAGCTGAAAAAGCTCATTTACGAAGTATTGCAAAAAGTACACCCCACTCCACTAAATCAAATCCATTCTCAGCATCTAACATAATGGCAGTGGCTTTACTATTCTCTGTTGAATCATAATCTATAGCTTGTATTAAAAAGTTGGTGTTTGAGGTTACCCAGCTCCCTGGAAGAAAGTCATTTTGATCATGATGGAAAATAGTTTTCGCTGCAGCTGTGACCCATTTGGCCATAATTTTGGCAAATAATTTATAATTGGTGTTAAGGAAGCTAATGGGGCGATACAAGTTTGGATCGAGTTCCGGCTTACGCTTTTTTAAAAACTGACTACAGTTGATTCTGAAAAGAAACTGGGAACACAACCTTCTTTCAAAATCTGATTAAATAAACGAACCAAAAAACGTACTAATTGCGGTGAAAATATTTTACAAAACTCGGCCGGCAAACCGTCTTTACCGCAAGCCTTGCCATTGGGAAGGGATTTAATAGTTTGTTGTACTTCCAGTAAAGTAATTGGGGCTTTGATTAAGTCCGCCTGGGCTTCTGTTAGAGTTGGGACCTCTATGTCCGCCAGCCATTGTTCAATTGTCTCTTGTGAGCTTCCTATCCACCCAGTATAAATTTTAAATTAATGTTGATATAAAATCTGAGCTACTTCTGAGGGAAAAGTCTTAATATTTTACATGGAATCTTGTATTCTTTTAATAAAATTGGAGTTATTTCTAGATTTGGTGAACCAGACCCAAAATCGGCCCACAAATTCACTTTCTTCAAATCTTTGTTGAAGGTATGCAGCATGATTCAAATTTTCCCTCACAAAGAAGAATTCCTGCAGGATCTGCTTTGCTTCTTTCATTAATTTCCATGTTTTTTCAGACCCAAACGAAGAGTATGTCACATTGGCTTTATCTACTACTTTACTCAAGGTTTCCTGTTGCATTTTCTCCTTCTGTCCAATGGCGGCAGCAAATGCAATTACTAGCCCCCTAAAACATGCTTTTATTGCTTCCCAAACCACGAAGTCTTACGTGGAATCAATATTATATTTTAAAACTTCCTCCAGGTTACACTTTGCCTGTTCGACCCAGCAATCTTCTAATAATAGTGCCTTATTGAAGCTCCATCTTGTACTAAGGGACCCTGATGGATCCAATGGATCAAATAAATCAACCAATGCATGATCTGAAAATACGTTATTCACAATACTTGCCCCCTCACACACTAACCTATATGATGTAAAAAAATAATCTATGCGAGATGCTGTACCACAGCCTTTCGAGTAACATGTATATTCTCGTGAGGCATCATTCTGAGTCCGCCTGGGATCTATGAGAGCGAAGTCCTGAATTACAATTTTTAAAGCCCTTATAAATTTATGTTTGTTTTGTAGCTTATTCTGACGAGTTCTATCGATTGCTAAATTTTGAATTAGATTGAAATCGCCACCTATTATAATATGGCCTGATTCAATTTGTAAGAGTGAATGTAATTGCTGTAGGGCTGCCGGTGAATCTTCAATAGCGCTGTAGTAACTTATCAAATTATAAATGTCACTTTTAATTTGCAATTTAACAAAAATCCAACAGACAAGTGGATCTCGAACTACTTTCAGAACATTTGATTGAACTGACTGCATTATCCCTATAGCCACTAATTAGGCTCTTAAATTCTTTTCGACGGCGGGCTGACGCAGCAGACATATAAGAAAAAATCTTAAAGGTGAAGTCCCCCGGAATCTGAAAAGCCATATTCTTTATAGCATTTCTGAGTATCTGCTCCTTAATCCGATAATCTCCGAAATTCATAATTACTGTCCGGGGGTACTTTGCACCAGAAGATTGAATGGCCGGCACACGATGAGCTCTCGTGATAGTTAAATCCTGATCACGGGGCACTGCTTTTGGATATACATATTTTCTTACAAGTTCAGAAATAAGGCTGACCATAGATTGGCCATTTTCAATCCCTCGGGAATTCCAGTGAACCTCAGGTTAGTCTGACGTGACCGGTGTTCAGCATCATCAATACATCTTCTATATCGGAGACCCGCTGTTCAACCTCTGAAAGTCTTGAGGTTAAATTAAGCATGTTCTGATTTACCGAATTTAGTTGTAGTTCTGTCTTTTTACTCGCTTCTGCCTGGGAGACCTTTATTGATTTATGTTCATCTAAAATTCGGTGTAACAGTAGCTCGGTGGTGTAAAGGTTCTCCAAGCCATTCAGAATTCAGAATCAGCAGTTAACAGGAGACCCGCATCTTCAGGTTGGGGGCATGTCTTATTTATTTTCCCTTTTTGTAGCTCTCCTGCTTTGATAGTCGATATAGACGAGGCAAAGTTCATAGAAATCAAATTCATAGTACCATCTGATTCCCCAGGTACGGAGTTATCCTTACTCTGATCCAACTTCTGGGCAGCCTTGTGGGGAGTTTTATCCTTACAGGGATCTTTCCGGTAACCGCAAAAAAAGGGTAAGTCTGTGTTTTCAATATCCCCTGCATTTTATCCATGTCACTCAATCAATCAATCAATCATAGGCATTTATAACGCGCACTACTCACCCGGAGGGTCTCAAGGCGCTTGGGGGGGGGTCCGCTACTGCTCGAACAACCAGGTCTTGAGCTTCTTCCTGAAGGAGAGGTGGTCTTGGGTCAGGCGTAGGTCGGTCGGGAGGGCGTTCCAAGTCTTGGCGGCCAGGTGGGAGAAGGATCTTCCTCCTGTTGTCGCTCTGTGGATGCGGGGGACGGCGGCGAGGGCGTGACTGGTCGAGCGGAGGTGGCGTTTGGGAGCGTAGAAGTTGAGGCGGCTGTTGAGGTAGGTCGGGCCTTGGTTGTGTAGGGCTTTGTGCGCGTGGGTGAGGAGCCGGAAGTTGATTCTTTTGTTGATCGAGAGCCAGTGCAGGTCTCTCAGGTGTCTGGAGATGTGGCTTCGTCTGGGGACGTCGAGGATGAGTCTCACCGAGGCGTTCTGGATCCGCTGGAGTCTCTTCTGGAGCTTGGCGGTGGTACCGGCGTAGAGGGCGTTGCCGTAGTCCAGTCGACTGGTGACGAGGGCCTGGGTGACCGTCTTCCTGGTCTCGGTGGGGATCCATCGGAAGATCTTACGTAGCATGCGCAGGATGTTGAAACAGGACGAGGAGACGGCGTTGACTTGTCTGGTCATGGAGAGGGAGGAGTCCAGGATGAAGCCCAGGTTGCGTGCGTGGTCTGTCGGTTTGGGTGCGTTGCCCAGGGCGGGGGGCCACCAGGAGTCGTCCCAGGCGGAGGGTGAGGAGCCCAGGATGAGGACTTCCGTCTTGTCTGTGTTCAGTTTCAGGCGGCTGGTCATCATCCACTCGGCCACGTTTTTCATCCCTTCGTGTAGGTTGGCTCTGGCGGTGGCGGGGTCGTTGGTCAGGGAGAGGATCAGCTGGGTGTCATCGGCGTAGGAGATGATGTTCAGGTTGTGTTGGCGGGCGATGGCCGCAAGGGGGCTCATGTAGATATTGAAGAGGGTGGGGATGAGCGAGGAGCCCTGAGGGACGCCGCAGATGACTTCCGTGGCTTCTGATCTGAACGGGGGCAGGCGGACTCTCTGTGTCCTTCCGGTGAGGAAGGAGATGATCCATTCCAGTGCCTTCTCCTTGATTCCGACGTTGCTGAGGCGCTGCACTAGGGTGAGGTGGCAGACAGTGTCGAATGCCGCGGAGAGGTCCAGGAGGATGAGGGCCGCTGTTTCTCCGTTGTCCAGCAGGGTTCGGATGTCGTCGGTGGCAGCGATGAGGGCGGTCTCGGTGCTGTGGTTGGCCCGGAAGCCTGACTGGGATGGGTCGAGGGAACCAGTCGTCTCGAGGAAGGCTGCCAGTTGCTTGTTGACGGTCTTCTCGATGACTTTGGCTGGAAACGGGAGGAGCGAGATGGGGCGGTAGTTCTTGAGTTCGGTGGGGTCCGCCGTTGGTTTCTTTAGTAGAGCGCTGAGTTCGGCGTGCTTCCAGCTCTAAGGGAAGGTGGCGGTGTCGAGGGAGGTGTTGATGATGTCCCGCAGGTGGGGTGCGATGACAGCGTCGGCCTTGTTGAAGATGTGGTGAGGGCAGGGGTCGGTTGGGGATCCGGAGTGGATGGAGTTCATCGTGCTGATGGTGTCTTCGAGGTTGATCGGTGTCCAGGCGTTGAGGGTGGTGGTGGGGGGCGTTGGTTTGGTCGTGGGGAGAGTTGGTTGTGTTCTGAAGCTGTTGTGTATGTCAGCGATCTTGTTGTGGAAGTAGGAGGAGAGGGAGTTGCAGAGGTCTTGCGATGGGGTGATGTCGTTGGTTCCGGCGTTGGGGTTGGAGAGCTCTCTGACGATGTTGAAGAGTTCCTTGCTGTTGTGTGCGTTGTTGTCCAGCCGGTCCTTGAATGCTGTTTTCTTGGTGGCGTGGATCAGTTGATGGTGCATTCGGGTGGCGAGCTTGAAGGTAGTCATGTTGTCCGGTGTTGGGTCTCTTCTCCAGGCTTTCTCGAGGGCACGGCAGTTCTTCTTGGAGCTCTTGAGTTCGTCGGTGAACCACGGGGCCTTCTTGCTTCCGGGTCTGCTGGGCGGGGTCCTCAGAGGGGCGAGCTCGTCCGCGCAGGTGGAGATCCATTTCGTGAGGTTGCCGGCGGCTTGGCTGGGGTTCGGTGAGCTGGCGGGAGGGTGCTGGCTCAGGGACGCGGCGAGTTGTTCGGCTGTGATCTTGCTCCAGCCTCTTCGTGCAGCCTGTTGCTGGTGGTGGTGGACCGTGGTTCTTTTGAAGGTGAAGTGGATGCAGCTGTGGTCCGTCCAGTGGAGTCCAGTGGCGTGGCTGAAGGAGATGTCTTTGCTGGACGAGAAGACGGCGTCGAGTGTGTGTCCGGCGAGGTGGGTGTGGGTGGTCACCAGCTGCTTGAGTCCGAGGGTGGCGAGGTTGTCAAGCAGGGTGGTGGTGTTGCGGTCGTTGTTGTTCTCCAGGTGGAAGTTGATGTCCCCGAAGAGGATGTAGTCAGCGGAGGGGAGGGCGTGCGGGCTGATGAAGTCGGCGATGTCTTCGCTGAATTGAGTGCGTGGTCCCGGGGGTCGGTAGATCAGGGTGCCTCTGAGGGTGGTCTTGGGGTCGGTGTGGATCTGGAAGTGCAGGTGTTCGGCGGTTGTCAGGGTGTCGTCGGCGTTGGTCGAGATACGGATGGTGTCCCTGTGGATGATGGCGATGCCTCTTCCAGTCTGGTTGTCGCGGTCTCTCCGGATGATCTTGTAGCCCTCTGGGATGGCGATGGCGATGTCGGGCGCTGAGGAGTCGTTCATCCAGGTTTCCGTGAGGAAGGCAACGTCAGGAGCTGTGGTGTCGAGGAGGTTCCAGAGTTGAACGGCGTGTCTGTGGACGGAGCGGGTGTTGAGCAGGATGCACTTGAGGTGGTTGCTGCTGGTGTTCCGTTTGGTGGGTGCTGAAGCAGTGCAGGTCCGGATGCAGGAGAACTTGCAGGACTGGCAGGTGAAGGGTCCGTGGGTGCGTCTCGGAGTGGCTCGGTAGCACCCGGGGGTTCGGCCGGTGTTGAGTGCATTGAGGGTGGCGGCATCGTAAGTCCGGCGGGTGGGGTGGCCTCTGTGGGGGCCAGGGGTTCTGGCGCTGGGCGCGGTCCAGGCACGGACGGGCGCAGACGGGCTTACCTTTGGTGCACCTTCGGCGCTCAATCGGTGCTCCCGCTGCGCGCGTCCGCTGCGCGGTCGCTCTGGGGGCGTCATAAGAGGGGAGCCGGGAGGGAGGGTCTGCGGGGAGGCGGGGAGCGCGGGACCCAATCGGCGGGCGGGGGGCGGGGTCTCGTTGGTAGCGGCGGGAAACCTGGGGGCTCGGCGGCGGCTCTGAGGTGGCTGGGGCGCCGCTCGGCGGCCCTGTGGCGGCTGGGGCGGCGCTCGGCGGCCCTGTGGTGGCTCAGGCAACAGGTGGCAGCAGGAGGCTCAGCAGGTAAGGAGCAGGCGGGAGGTGTGGGGGCAACCAGGCCGAGGGCGCAGTGGTCACTCCTGGGGCAGTGGTGAGGGTCCCCTTAAGAGGGGAGCCGGGAGGGAGGGTCTGCGGGGAGGCGGTGAGCGCGGGACCCAATCGGCGGGCGGGGGGGCGGGGTCTCGTTGGTAGCGGCGGGAAACCTGGGGGCTCGGCGGCGGCTCTGAGGTGGCTGGGGCGCCGCTCGGCGGCCCTGTGGCAGCTGGGGCGGCGCTCGGCGGCCCTGTGGTGGCTCAGGCAGCAGGTGGCAGCAGGAGGCTCAGCAGGTAAGGAGCAGGCGGGAGGTGTGGGGGCGACCAGGCCGAGGGCGCAGTGGTCACTCCTGGGGCAGTGGTGAGGGTCCCCTTAAGAGGGGAGCCGGGAGGGAGGGTCTGCGGGGAGGCGGGGAGCACGGGACCCAATCGGCGGGCGGGGGGGCGGGGTCTCGTTGGTAGCGGCAGGAAACCTGGGGGCTCGGCGGCGGCTCTGAGGTGGCTGGGGCGCCACTCGGCGGCCCTGTGGCGGCTGGGGCGGCGCTCGGCGGCCCTGTGGTGGCTCAGGCAGCAGGTGGCAGCAGGAGGCTCAGCAGGTAAGGAGCAGGCAGGAGGTGTGGGGGCGACCAGGCCGAGGGCGCAGTGGTCACCTCTGCGTCCATCAATGTCCTGGCATCTGCCGCTTTAACTGCTGAGTAAAAAATCTAATTAAACAGCTTAGAAGCCGACAGGTGTGGAGCTGCATCTTTATCCTTTACAACCTCCTGTGGTGCAGTTGAGTGCTTTCCCACAGTCTGATCCGGGCCCAAGCATATAACAAGCATTTGCAATGCAATAGGTCTCGCATTTATAAGAGTTTGAGCTATTGGCATTGTAAAATTACAATGCCTTTTATTTATGATTTGGTTTTAAAACAAATAAAATGCATTGTCATTTACAATGTCAGTAGTATAAACTCGCATAAAAGTAGTGTGTGGAGTGCAGCAGTGTGCCGCGTGCAGCAGTGTGCTGCGTGCAGCAGTGTGAGGCGTGCAGCAGTGTGCGGCATGCAGCAGTGTGCGGTGTGCAGCAGTGTTTCGTGTAGCAGTGTGAGGCATGCAGCACTGTGGCGTGCAGCGGCGTGCAGCAGTGTGCGGCGTGCAGCAGTGTGCTGCGTGCAGTGGTGTGAGGCGTGCAGCAGTGTTTCGTGTAGCAGTGTGAGGCATGCAGCACTGTGGCGTGCAGCGGCGTGCAGCAGTGTGCGGCGTGCAGCAGTGTGCTGCGTGCGGCCGTGTGCTGCATGCAGCAGTGTCGTGCAGCATGCAGCAGTGAGTAATGCAGCAGTGTGCAGCGGTGTGTGGCGTGCAGCAGTGTGCCGGTTGCATCAGTGTGTGCCGTGCAGCAGTGTGTGCCGTGCAGCAGTGTTTCGTGTAGCAGTGTGTGGCGTGCAGCAGTGTGTGGCATGCAGCAGTGTGTGGCATGCAGCAGTGTGCGGCATGCAGCAGTGTGCGGCATGCAGCAGTGTGCGGCGTGCAGCAGTGTGCGGCAGTGTGTGGCGTGCAGCAGTGTGAGGCGTGCAGCAGTGTGTGGCATGCAGCGGCATGCAGCAGTGTGAGGCGTGCAGCAGTGTGAGGCATGCAGCAGTGTGTGGCGTGCAGCAGTGCGTGGCGTGCAGCAGTGTGAGGCGTGCAGCAGTGACACGTGGAGGGTGAGGAGAGACATGTGGAGGGTGAGGAGAGACATGTGGAGGGTGAGGAGAGACACGTGGAGGGTGAGGAGAGACACGTGTGGAGGGTGAGGAGAGACCCGTGTGGAGGGTGAGGAGAGACACATGTGGAGCGTGAGGAGGAGACACCTGTGGAGGGTGAGGAGGAGACACATGTGGAGGGTGAGGAGGAGACACATGTGGAGGGTGAGGCGGAGGGTGAGGAGACACGTGTGGAGGGTGAGGAGAGACACGTGTGAAAGATGAGGAGAGACACGTGTGGAGGGTGAGGAGAGATGTGGAGGGTGAGGAGAGACACGTGTGGAGGGTGAGGAGAGACACGTGTGGAGGGTGAGGAGAGAGACGTGTGGAGGGTGAGGAGAGACGTGTGGAGGGTGAGGAGAGACGTGTGGAGGGTGAGGAGAGACGTTTGGAGGGTGAGGAGAGACATGTGGAGGGTGAGGAGAGATGTGTGGAGGGTGAGCAGAGCCACGTGTGGAGGGTGAGCAGAGACACATGTGGAGGGTGAGCAGAGACACGTGTGGAGGGTGAGCAGAGACACGTGTGGAGGGTGAGGAGAGACACGTGTGGAGAAACTAGAATGGAAATCTGGCGGGAAAAACAAAAAAATCTTAGCTCTGGCTAAACACTTGTAAGGTCCCAAAGGTGAGACCTATTGGCTATGCCAATGCTTGTTTAACAATTTTACCATATTGACTAGATTCCAAGGGGCAATGTATGATCTTGAAATCGATAATAAATGAGCACAGTCTTCTTTTTCACCGATACCAAGTGCGTTGCGTATGACGTTCACACAGATACTACGGAGGCAACTCAATGACTGTGCCACTACAATCAAAGGGAGGTCACTAAGCAGCTGTGGCAACGTTGCTTAGGGGGTTAACTGTACAATCCTGTCACAAATAAGATAACAATAAGATATTGGAACAGAAAGTAAAGGAGTCTTTGCGCAGTCTTGAAACAGACACAAAAAGAATCACTGAAATCTTGAATCGGGTATAAAGAAAGGGGTGAATATGCAGTACTGACACAGCACAGATATTAACACAGATGTCTAATCTTGGCACACGTATTAATGTGCGATGACGTGGATTATTGCTGCAGATGGAAGAGGGTTTATGCTGTCTCAGTTTAGAAAGTAGGATTTCCCTTGCAACCAATCTGTACGTCTTTTTGCACATGTAAGGGTTGTCTAGATGCACGGAGTCTGCATCATATGGGTTCTAATGTAGGGACTGGTTAGACTGACAGCTTTTAGAAAGTAACATCGACACCAATATGGTTGAAAATCATTTGTGTAAATGATATGGCAGAGATGTCACTGCCCCATATTAGCACCATGGACATTATAATCAACAACTCGTATTGCTGAGAATATGAAGGGCGCTGGATCCCTGTGAAGTGTTAGCTGCACTGAAGGGAGGGGCACAGTGTCACATTGGCAACAATTGGGTGTTCTCATACCTGCGAGGAGTCAACACTAGGCCATGTTTATAACCAGGGAAATATGAAGGGCCCGCACTTCATGCGAGGACACATGTAATATATATCAGCCTGATAAGCTGCACAGGACGCACTGTAAACATGGCCTCCATTGTGTTTAATTGAGAAGGATGAAGCACAGCGATGACATCCCGGAGACTTCTTGCAGCAAACATAAGTCTGGCACATAAGCAAGGGTGCCGAGATTTCCACTCAAACACAGCCGCACATTAACACACCGGAAGGACTGCTCTTCTCAGAAATAGCAGGACAGAGGCCTTCTGAGTATGAGGAAGGGTGGCATATGGAAGAGGGTGTGATGGGAGGTGCACTTACAGACCCACAGAACTGTTTACGGAGCCAACAGCTGGCATTGTGAAGGCACAACATAAAAGGACGTGGCAGACGGAGGTGGCAATGGGTGGCACTGGGAGAGCGGTGTGACAGGGTAGGGAGGGCTTTGGTGGTCCAGAAGGTAGAACGGAATCCGAGTGTGTTGTACAGTGTAAAGGAGACTCCAGTTCAATGGTAGTTATATTTCCTGAAGAAATATGTATATTCAAGCACGGAGCCCACAACCAGCGTACCCTGCGCCTCGGCCAGTCAGCAGGAACTGACTTAACTGATGCTGAAGCAATGCCAGCAAAGCTCTTACATATTTAAAAGCACAACAAGTTTACTGAACACGAATTATAAGCGTGAGCTATAGCATATCAACACAAACCGTTCCCAAAGAAAGCCTTGACGCGGCCGTGAAAGTGATCCCGATTACGATCGCGTGCTATGGAGGAAAGACACATGGCACTGCGCGCGTGCACGTTCACGTGCACTAAAGCTTTAGGCCACGGCAGCACTTTGAAAAGCCTGTATACAAAATGTCTCAGCCAGATCAGCGCAAGCGCTGGATCAGGCGAGACCTAAAAAGGATCTAGTGGTGGAGAGAGCAGAGTAGCAACAGCCAAGTTCTCTTGCTGCTTACACTGCTTGCGGGTTGTTTTTGCAGAGGCTTTCACAAAGCGAGGTTTACTAGTAAAGTCCCTAGAAATGCGTTTCATTATCTAATTTTCCCCTGTCAATCAGTTTTCGTGAGTAAATTTAATGGCCACAGGCCGCACCCATAGCTTGCATGGGCCGCTACTGTAGCCCCAATAGTCCTCTCAGCCACCCACACCAAAAAAAGGGGGGAACCCTCAAGAAAGCCCAAAGTTTTTTGCAGGGTTTACATTCAGCAAGAGCTGAATCCTTTCAATGCTGATACAGCAATAGCAATTCTGCTTCCAGAGCCCCTAAATATCGTCCACTCACCGCTATTGAGCGAGGAGTAGAGAGATGAAGCAAGACGAGTCTTCGCCATTAAAAAGCAGTCCAGCACATCCCTCATCCAGCCCAGTGAGCTCCAGAGCTCCAATAAACCATGAAGTATCCACGAGCCACCAAAAATCATCCCACAGTCCTCAGCAGGCAGAAAAAAGGCATCCTTAATACGATTCTTTAGCCAAATTACTCATTGTCGGTCTCCCGATTTCCCCAGCATCGGACATTTGAGAGCTACCACGCTACCCTCTCAGGACGCCGTCGAGCGCCGTGAGTCGCGTCAGCCGCCGAGCATGGCGGGAGCTCCCTCGCAACCCGGCCGTCATCCCTGTAACGGTCTAGTCGTTGGGAGATCACACGACCCCAGGAAGCACACACACACAATGTAACACTCTCTGGCCAGGCGTGGCCAGAGAGACTATAAATAAACGGGCGGAGGTCGCTCGGGACATCCGGCCCAGACATGTACAGTGGCTGTGGTGTCCAATCATTTATGCTACCCCACCTCACCGCATGGTCTGAGAGCAACTAGGCCGCAGACCCTCTCACTGGCGACGAGGGTGGGCCCCGCACGCTTCAGCGCATCTCCGTGAGCAGGCGTCTCACTGTGGAGGATGATCGGTTGCGTCGGCGATCGCCTACCCTGGTGGTGCTGGAGCCGGTCCTCGGCCGCCCTGGGTTGCTGTCCTGGGGCCCGGTGACTGACAGCGCGGAGATCAAGCTCAGCTGCGCAGACTGTGAGCGGCTTTCGCGCTCCATCGGACACGGGTGGCGCGAGTCACGCGCAGATAGACACTGCAGCTGTGAGACGGTGAGGAGCGATGCTGCCACGTGCTCTGCCTCCCGCTCATGCGCGCAACGCCGGAGCTCGGAACTGACGCTCCCTCCTCGCCTCGTGCGTCCCGCATGTGGCCTCACCATCTCCGGGGATGTGGAGCATTTCCCGATGAAAGGGTGACAAACTCATCAAGCATTGGCGCAAGCAAGGTACATATCTTTGGCCAACTCCTGCTGCACCCCAGCTGAGGGGCCCTGGGCACATGAGAGGCTGTTTCGTGTAGTGACTTCCCCCACCAGTCCTGAGCAGCGTGCCCACGCGGCGGCCACACACATCAGGTCTCGCCTCTCCCGCGGTGAAGAGCGCCTCGCTGCGCAGCCACAAGTCTGTTCAAGGAGCTGGACCTAGCGTAACGTGCTGGTGAGCAGCCACCATGGGCACCAGGCGGCAGGCACGAGCAGACCTCCGGTGGCCTCTGCGCCTGTAGTGATGCCTACGCACTCCCAAGTAAGCGCCCTGCCACCGTTCAGTGAGTTGGTCGACCCCGCGACAGCGTCCCCAAGGTGGAAGGTATGGTTGGGTCGCCTGGGCAACTATTTTATAGCAACAAGGGAAACCGATGACAAAGTAAAAAGGTCTCTGTTACTACACTTTGCTGGGGATGAAATTTACAAACTGTTTGCACATTTACCGAACACTGGGCCAGCAACAGACTACGACGCTGCGGTTAGAGCGCTAAACACACACTTTGACCCTTAGCTAAACCCTGATTATGAGAGGTTCAAATTGTGACAGGCACGGCAGCGGGAAGGGAATTCGATGGACGCTTTCCATGCCCGCCTTCGAGAATTGGCTAGCACATTTACGGAGGATGACCCGGTGAAGGAAGCCCGCGCTCAGCTAATCCAGGGGTGTCGCAATAAAACCTTACGCACTCTCATACTCCGACAACCTCTCATTGCATTAGAAGACATACTCATCCTAGCCAGGTCACACGAGCTATCTGATGTTCGCGTTTCTGCGATGGAGGCGGCCCTCCACACTGCCGCAGAACCGACAGTCACTGTCAAAACGGAGAGGGCTGACGCACTCCGCACGGTGTCGCGTGGAGCTCGGGGGAGGTGGCCCACCAGAACATCACAGAGATCACAGTGTGGATACTGTGGGAAGGAAGAACACCCCCAAGAGAGCTGTCCGGCGAGGGGAAAAACGTGCACCAATGTGGCACTCCTAACCATTTCGCAAGCGTATGCAGAGGAGGGGCACGACCGAGAAGCTTGTCAGGAAGGAAGGCGCCATACAGGCAAGTGAAGCAGCTGTCTCTAGATGAACTGGCACAAACGCCGTCTCAAAGCTCCGGATAGGGGCTTCTACGATACATGGAAAATTCCTCGTCCGAGGAAGAAGAGGAGTGCCATTTTGTGTCGTTTGTGAATGACCTAAAAAGACAACGTCGCCCACAACCAACATGCGACGTCACGATCGCAGGGACACAGGTCACCGCCCTAATAGACACAGGGGCCTCTGTGAATGTCATGGGTCTCAGCACTACAGAGCACTCAAGTCGAAACCCCAGCTAATGCCGTCCAAAGTAAAAATCCTTACGTATGGGAGCCAGGTGCCGCTCCCACTGAAGGGGAAAATAACAGTGACTGTGCAGTCAGAAGACCGAGAAGTCACTACCAAGTGGTAGACAAAGAGGCTGACATCTTGCTCGGGAGCCACACGGCAGAAGATCTTTTGTTAGTCACTTTCGCCAACGCCGTGAAGACAACACAAATGGAAGACATCGTAACACAGTTTCCACAACTGTTTCAAGGACTAGGCACGATCAAAAGGCCTCCCGTCAGGCTACACATTGACACGGCTATAAAGCCATTGGGAGATCACACGACCCCAGGAAGCACACACACACAATGTAACACTCTCTGGCTAGGCGTGGCCAGAGAGACTATAAATAAACGGGCGGAGGTCGCTCGGGACTTCCGGCCCAGACATGTACAGTGGCTGTGGTGTCCAATCATTTATGCTACCCCACCTCACCGCATGGCCTGATAGCAACTAGGCCGCAGACCCTCACAATCCCCACCTATCTTAGCAGCTTTGCAAAATTCTTGTTTTATATCTCGTCTGTGTTTATTTCTTTTTCTTCTTTTCTATATTTTTGGGCTCCCAAAAATTGAGCTTATGTGATAAGTGGGGGTTGTTATAATAATACATTATCAGTTAGTACATGTCACATTGTTTAATGACTTCATTGTTGTGCTGTTGCTCTAGGTATTATGAGTCTTTTTCATGTTTGCTCTATGTGTGGCCGCCTTTATTTGCCTTGTTAGCCCCTTGTACATGTCTCCTTGCCCTGGTGATCTCTTAGCTTCCCTGCTTCGGTTCTTTGTGTTGTGTGCCCCTATTCACATATTTATGTCTTGATGCTTGTTTATCCTAATCTGATGTGAGCACAATAAAAGGGTGAAAAGAGCCGGAGATGTGTGACGGTTGCACGTGAAGCGACAGGGGAGCATGACAGATTGCACGGTCTGTTGGGCTAATTTAGTTCGATTTTTGTATATTCACCCAGCCCCTGACTTATTGCTCTTGAGTGATACAGCTGGCTAGAGACACCGAATATTCTCCATCCGCAGCCAAACACTGTCAGCAGCTGGGAAGATTCAACTGTTGTGCAGAAGACAGCCACTCCCAGAGAGTAAAAACAGATATTATCACTTTCCACCTTTGGAGCAGCAGAGGCCCAGAATATGGAACCAGACACAGTTTCTTCCTCCATCTATAACATTTGTATGCCCTTAAAGTTCAGAAACAGATACATCCTATTTACATGAATGAATATAATGTTTTATACAGCATATGCATCTTAACACTTGGCAGCTCAAAAGCAGGCAGGCAAAGCACTCTTACACCAAAAGGACTAACAAGGACCAAAATGACTAACATGGCAGGTGTATTTTGAGAAGTTCACTATAACTGGCCAGGTTGTAAAATTGACACAGGTCTAGAGAAAAGGGGATTTCATGACTTTGCCACCAAAACCAAGAAAGCCCTAATACCAAAAAAACATACTGATATCCAGGGACTGCAAGTAGAAGGTGGGTGGAAGACCAAAGACCCCGTGAAGGCGCAGTGTGATGAACATGACTAGGGTGTCACTCACACCCTGCCTTGATGAATACATTTCTCAAGGTGCATTCAGCAAATCGTTCTACACCATACTGCATCAATCAAACTTACACTCTTGGAAAAATAAACTCAATGCCAAGTTCTGGAAGAACTCAAGTTTGCAGATAGTGCATGATGGAAGGTTGTGATACCAGGTGTATTTTTAGTCCAGACTGGATAAGAGCCAAGCACCCACCACAGAGGCACACGATTCTTAAGGAATAAATGTATAGATTTTCCACAGGAGCTGTATAACAGGTGTAGACCAAAATATCAGTTTTCCCATCAAGAAACCAGAGCTAAAGGTTATTTAGCCATGCAACATGCAAATCCCACGTGTAATTTGAATATTAATGTTTGTTAATATACATGCAAACTCGTTTAATAATATTATAGTTAATAGATTATATAATTAGTATTTTCATGCAGAATAGAGGAGGTATACAACATTTTGCACTACCCGCTCCATCACATGTTTGTTCTTACTACCTGCTCTGTAGTTCTCTGCTGAGGAGCGCCGTCATTAGAGTTGGTTCTAGTGGAGGCCGATATTAACTGACCGGAGAGTGGAATTGCATGCGTTGCCTGAACCCACCACAATATCTGTCTTACTAACACTAATCTTCAAGAGGTTAGCTTATCTTTTTACTTCAGAAACAATGAACACTTGGGGCTGGAGTTAGACGACACAACTTCTAACCTCTCTGCAACAACTGCATATGTTCAGTGTCCAGGACAAATCAACAACTTCTCCTCATGCTGCAGCAACCATTGGAAGGGACTGTGGGCACCCTTGAGGTCTTCCCATTCTGCAGGAGCTGGACATACTTAGGTCTGCAGACAGTCAGGAGTTGTTCACTTCTTGCATAAGACCATCACCAATGAGAATGTTCATTCAGTGATGGTTGCAAGTGCAGCTCTATGGCAGACACCAATGAGTCTTTGTAATTTCCAAGAGTTCCAGTACTGTTCCAGTCTCCTACATAAAGTGCCAGGCACAATGCACCGTGAAAACCGTTTTACTGAGACATTTAAAGGAGGGTGTAAGCCACGAGGAAAACCCAAGTTGGTCACTTAAAGGTGTGGAGGAGTTCAGGACCGGAATCCCGTAGCATGGTAGGCCACTCCTGGAAGTTATATGGTGCTACTAGTTTTGCCACCTTTCTAGTGCAGCCAGCATGAAGTGAAGCACAGCGAAGGAAGGGTAAAGGGTCTGATAAGGTCTTCGACCCTTCAAGAAGGAGATCTATTCACTGTGTTTGAACCACCAGGCGCTATGACCAGGGACAGTAAGAAGGTCGTCTACAGTCATGGACAGAAGGGAATGACCCGTTCAGATTTAGCCTTACCAGAGCCAGTACACTTGCCGAACACTTTGATTGCTAAACCTACCCCGAGAGAGGGGGCAGACCGACCTAATCATGCCCAGCTCACGTGAGTCTGCTGGCATCCAATCTGCATGCTGTAAGCCTGCGGTGGCTACTTCGCATGATGAGTTTGGTCAGCTTTGCCTGCAGAAACACCTGGCATGTTCCGTTTACACTGGAGCCCTGATTGCAAAGACGTAGCAACCAATAGTGCAGTAGGTGCAGTGGCACCAGAGCCCAGAGACATAATGGGCCTAATGCACTTAAATTATGTTATTTTACTATCAAATCAGTGAATGTGGAGCCCGATTCCTTGTTTGCACCTGGGTGTAGGGCGCCCTTGCCACCCCACTGTCTGATTGCCCAGATCTGATCCATTTTTCTAGTAAATCAACCCCTTGGTCCAGGTAAAGTGTTACCTCTGACATCAAGCACTAGAATGCCATATTGAAAAAAAACATTTCAATGCACGTAACTTGCTTGTTTATATGAGCTGGTTTCCCACCGCACAAGCGCATAGCATTGTATATGAGTTTCTTTATGCTCATATCCATAGATCTCTTTTTCTTGGCGCCTCGCCTCTCATTTCCTGAGGGCCCCTCATGGTAGATGCATTCCTCCAAACCGCTACGGCTGAAGCCATCACCCTGCCCTTCAGCTCCGGCCGTCCAATTCCCCGTTCATCCGCTCGCTCCCTCTGAAGCTGGGTGGGAATGAACTCGTGTATACATATTTTCCACCAATAATACATGCTTGGCAAACGCAAGTTCCCGTGTTTTGGGAGCTCGGGGATAACAAGTTGGAATCCGAGCGAACATAACATGTGCCATTTCCAAGCGCACGGTCCCTTTCGAAGTCATTAACCATATTAAAAGAAGATGTTGAAGTTTGGCACTGATCATTTAGGATTGGAAACCCCGTGCAAAAAGCAGCGCATTTTATACTAACTTGTTGCAAAGATGTTACATTAATTATTTTCATGAACCACATTTCAGAGGCGGCTGACATCAACGGGAAGGGGTGGGCGGTCACGCGCTCAAGCATAATACAAAAAGTATCAAAATAAAGGTGCGCTCAAACATAAAATAAAGTATATTGTAATAAAACACGTACCTGAAAACAGGACCTCCTGCTCCGGACCGGGTTGCGCTACAGCCCGGCCATCAGGAAACTCCCTTGACCAATCAGGACGTTCCTTTCACCAGCATGAGAGCAGCGCCCTGCATTAAGGGAGAAGCCTCTCACGCTGCTTCCGAGGGCACAGGAACACTGCACTTACTATAACCCAGCTGTCCTAATACAGCTGAAAGGTGCCGAGACAACCTACCCTCTTCCCAGCCCCTGCGGCTGCCCGAGGCCCCCGCATGGGGCCACTAAAGCGGGCAGCCCTCTAGTGCCACTGGGGCACCCCACACCCCCTTTTCTTCGGGGACCCTGGGAGGAGACCCCCAGCCCCCAGCCTTGTGCGGCACGCAAGGTGTGCGTCAGTTCAGGTGCGCGAGGACTGGGGGATGTCAATATAGGCCTCCCACACCATCCGGACGTCCTCTTTCTCGTTCCGGATATGCCGTCTGGCACCCTACCGCTTACCCGGCGTGGTTGTGGCAGGCAGGAGGCAGAGAATGTTGTAATGTTGTCCTCTTTCACGCGCCGGACACGCCGTCTGGCCGCTGCCCATCTCGCTGTTTGGACGTGCCGTGTCGGGAGTTGCCGGATTTATAGATTAGTTGCTGTTTCCCCCCTCAGCCCCACCCCTTGGAGTCTCCTCGCGCGTGAGGGACCCTGTCCCAATTTGTGCCTGCCAGGCCCGCGGGGCCTTTTGGCCTGCGTGGGGGAGCTGGGTGGTGCGGGACCGGGGGTGGGGTTAGAAGGGTGGTATAACCCCGAGGCAGCTTCCTCGAGGCTGAGGCCCCTATTGTGGGCTTCAGCCGCTTTCCGACACAGCATTTACCATGGGCTTCCCGCATCCTACCCCGAGGCAACTTCCACATGGCCGAGGCCTCTGTTGCGGGTTTCTGTACAGCATTTCTTATGGGCCTCCCGTATCCGGCGGGGCCTGGGGGCTCTGGCGGCCTGTGCCTCCTGGCAATGGGCCCAAGGTGCGCGGCATCGTGACTGCCCCAACCCCCCCCTCCTGTGCGGAGTCGACCCGGGCCAGGACGATGGCCCGCGCTTGGATGGGTTCCCTGGGTGTGGGCGGGCAGTGACCCTCGGGAGGCTCGCCTGGGGGTGAGGGGTAGCAGCGACGCTCGACATCGCTTGGTCGCACCAAGTTGCTACGCCGCTTTGTCCTTTGCTGGACACGCTGTGGGTTCCTTCGGTTCCCGCCGTCTTGTTCCTGGCCTGGCTTCGGTTGTCGGGTGAGTCCGTGATCTCTCTCGCCCCACCCCCCCTCCTCCCCAACCCAAGCTGTTTTCCCCTATCTATCTGAGCTCCCACCTCGTGGTTGGAGCCTAGCAGAATGGGTAGAGCTGGGCAGGTGCTTGGGGCCCAGGCCGTCATCAAGCCTCCCCCCCCCCCCGGGCTGGTGGTGTGTTGCAGGGGAACAGCAGGGGCCGAGGGGCAGGGCTGGGTGTGCCCACGGGGTCACGGCTCTCTGGCATGTTTCGTGGGGGGGCGGTCACGGAGCGGGAGTGGCACCGGGTGACATGCGGGTGGACTTGTGTCCTGTCGGCAATATCGGAGGTGGCGGCCCGGTCGAGCACCCGGGATGTGATGGTGGGTATCGACGGGGTCATCATATTTTGCCCTGGGATGCCTCGGGTGGCCTGTTCATCTGTTGCCACGGTGTAGTATGGTAACCTTCATAGTTTTGTATCTACTCGTTGGCTTTATCACCAGTGCAGTTTCCCACCTTGTTTCAGAGAGTGCCTCTCGCGCCGGGAGGCGTGCATGAGCCGTAGCGCTTACCGGCATTTCAAACCGCTATGCCGCGGCGAAGCGGGTGTTGCGGGTCCCGACTTGAGGGGTAGAAGTTGCGGGCCACGGGTTGCAGCCGCCGGAGGCGTGTGGGCCCGTGGCATGGGGTGTTATCGTACAAAGGGGAGAATGATTGTTCTTGCAGGTCTCGTCAGCTGATGATGTTGGGACAACGTTTGGGCACTGCTTTACTCAAGGTCAATGGTAATTCTTGTGCCTCTGGTGGAGCACGTTCCCACAAGACAAGGGTTCTTCTGCCATTGTCTTCAAGGTATCTCATAAGCTGAACGTTCATGCACTGTTTTCAGCATGCATTTCACATGTTCTCCTCGGAAGAAGTTGACTTGTTTATACGCTTGCGAATAGGCACGGCGTTAATTGTATTAAGTTTGAACATTGTTATCGAGCACTACGTGTTGGACTGGTTTATATGTAGGTACTGTTGTACAGGTCTGTATAGAACAGGGAGTAAATTTTATTATTATTGCACTTTGTTGGGAAGCACGATGCGCATGACCCGTTACATATTACGTACTTGTTTTGCAAGATTGCAAGTTTGCATGGTGCTAACTAGTGTTATTTCTCACGGGCGTTGTGGATTAAGTGCTGATATTTAAGTCCCCAGAGCTCGGTACAACCTTCGGCTTGTCCCCTCTCGTCTGGGGGCGCTGTGGGGGCCGTGCGCTGGAGGAATCGGTTTTGTTTTATTGCATTGAGTGAAGACATCACCGCTTGGCCGACAAGGTCGTTTTGCCACCAAGGGTTATGTAACATGTGTACGTCGCTCAAGGCGCCCCTAAGCCCGGTAAGACACACAAAGGCAGCCTTAAACCTTGGTGGTCTCAAAGTTTCTTGTTGGTCTAATGGGGGTTAGTACTGATATCGATATGTCTCCCTCATCTCCATTGTTTGATTTTGCTCGCAAGAAAGTGTCAGTCATAGTCCTTTAAATGTCACTCATAGTTCATCCTTTGTCTCAATATGGACAAAAGTTACGGACAGGCTCTGTTTTGCAAATAATAGTTATTTTGTCTCCGCATGGGCTTCGTTCGCAGTTCAGCAAGGTCAATCTTGTCTCCAACGCGGGGATTGTGCACCGTATTCCGTTTCCAAAGGGCCCCTGCTTTCCTCTGTCGGCACCTGGGTCACGTGCAGGTGACCTGTCAGGCTGTTGCGGAAGTTGATTAGTGCAATGGTCCTATTTGCGGTAGAGCTTGCTATCCATCGAAGGGAGACATTTAATGAATGTTCAACACGTTAGGGTGACAGTCCAACCAGTTCAGAATGGAAGCATTTTCAATATGCTACGGAAGGAAGCCAGAATTGTGGCTTCAGTTATCTTATACAACTAACAAGCATTGTTAAAGCCAAGGGTACTGGCGTGTTGTAGGTACTGTGGTTTTGTAGAATATATCCGGAGGCAATGCCAGAAGCCGCAAAATAACAGTCTGCCTTTCCCACCGGTTATCAGCCCAAGGGTTGGAAAGTCTAATGTTACACTTACTCAGGAAACTTCAACGCAAAAAGAGGCACTTCTAAATACTGCAATGGCATTGTGCAATTGACTACGAGGACCCTCAGGGTGAACACCTGCGGGCACCATACAGAATTAGGAACCATGTACACTGGGCGGGCATCCCCCTGCAGCCGAGGGCCGGTATCGAGTAGCTTCTGTTAAGACATATTCACCCGTGCTTCTACCAGGGCAGCAGGTGGGTGGTGGTAGTTGTCAGCTAACAGCGTGCTGTGGCACAGTTATGTTTGGTAACACTGCGTTAGTGCCAAACGGCGACAGGGTATTATCGACCTTTTGGTGTCCCAAAATTCAGGAAAGGGCAGGTATTTGCACATAACTTTCCCCCTGGTTCCACAGACTTGTCTGCCCCCCTGGGTTATCCTTCTGCGGGCTAGAACCAGACAATAGAAGGGGCATCTTTTGGTATTGGGGTCCGAAACACATGGATAGTCAAGCGCTGTGGTAGATGTACCACGAAAGGCATGGTCACTACTTGGGTTGCCCCCTAGTTCTGGGGTCAAACTGGGTTGGAGCATTAAGTCTTCAGTCCTTGGGTAGCATCCAGCAACCCTTTAATCCAAGTAAGGGCAGTTAGCGATAGATAATTATCAGCGAGTGGGTAACATACACTGGCTAGTCAGCGGCTTTGTACCCCGGGGGCATGCACGCTTTACAAAAACACAGAGCTGCAACCACAAGGGTGCCGAGTGGCAATAAACTAGTAAAGAGGGGTGTCTCTGGCGCCACAGCTGGGTTGAGCCAGTCCCATCTAGAGGTACGCCCCGGGGAATATGGTGTTCTCCTTTCGGTTCCCATGACCGAGGCAGTGTGTGGCATCCCCCACATCAAGTGTTAGACACTGGATTACTGACAGTGTGTTCTGTATCGAATCAGACAGAGTATGCCTAGGGGGCTTCACCAGAGGGAGCTGAGCGTTCGAAATTCCCATAAGGATTAAGGGATGCAGGGCAAGTGCTGGAGGGCAGCCGTGCTCACTGTCTCATACGCCTGTTATGGACATTCCTGTGCGCATGTATTTAGCAAGTAAAGGGACCGTGCCAGGGTTAAGCATAATCCCCCTCGCTCGTATAGCCTAAGCTGGCAAGCGGGGGTAGGAACGGTCTTCTAACATGTGAGCTGCTGTCCCAGAGATGGGAGACAGCTGTGTCCAGTCACACACGGTGCTAGATGGGCGGCTGCCAGTGTGATCAGCAAATAGGTGTGGCATTGTGTGCCAGGGTGTCTGAAACTGTCCCGCCCAAAGTGGGACGGGGCTGAGTCATTTGACGCAGTGGAACTTTGCCGCGTGAGGTGAATAGTGCTTGGCACAACTTCACAGGTATAAAGGGCGTTTTGTTTCATCAGACACTAGTTGATCCAAGCTAACGTCTGGGGCTATTGAGATATAGATGGGGCATCGATAGCCAGTAGGGATGTTCTTTTTCATCTAGATTTGCAGGAGGCTCTAGACAGGAGAGTTAGCGGGCAAGACTATAGCTGTTTTGGTGGGGGCTCTGGCAGCGACGGTGGCCGCCTCCAGAGCTGTGGCGGAGTTACAGGGCGATCTGGAAGCAAATGGGTACCGAAGGGTACCTCTGCGTGGCACCATAGAGGGTGCCAGAGCTCAGGAGCCTCATGGGAGGTTCCTAGAAAACCGTGTTGGCGCCCCGTTAGTCCTTCGGGGGCTTGCCTTGCTATGCTCTGCCCTGAAAGGTGCAAAAGTAATAAGGGACAATGATCCGGGAAGAGGATCACCAGAAGGGGCAGCACAGATTGGGTTCGCCCCAGTGCTGCTTGGCTCATCAGGCGGGCAGGCGGCCCAGAAGGTTGCCAGCCCTTGGGTGGCCCATAAGATAACCCACCTTATTACATAACGGTGTATGTAATAAACCTGCAGCAGTTTTACCCAAACAAAAAATGTGTGGTGTGTTTATTTATTGGCATGCATGTTATGTGTGGGGGGTGGGTAGTGTTGCTCATGGTGGTGCTATGCGGCTGCCCGAGGCCCCCGCAGGGGGCCACTAAAGCGGGCAGCCCTCAAGTGCCACTGGTGCACCCCACCCCCCTCCCTTTTGTTCGGGGACCCTGGGAGGAGTCCCCCCCCAGCCTTGTGCGGCGCGCAAGGTGTGCATCAGTTCCGGTGCCGGAGTACTGGGGGAGGTCTATATAGGCCTCCCCCACCATCCGGACGTCCTCTTTCGGGCGCCGGACATGCTGTCTGGCACCCTACCGCTTACCCGACGTGGCTGTGGCTGGCAGGAGGCAGAGAATGTTGTAATGTTGTCCTTTTTCGTTGCAGGCGGAGTTACAGGGCGATCTGGAAGCAAATGGGTATCGAAGGGTAACTCTGCGCATCACCATAGGGGGTGCCAGAGCCCAGGAGCCTCATGGGAGGTTCCTGGAAAACCGTGTCGGCGCCCCGTTAGTCCTTCGGGCGGTTGTGGGCCTGAACAACCGGGGGCTTGCCTTGCTACCCTCAGCCCTGAAAGCATCGTGAGTAATAAGGGACCGTGATTCGGGAAGAGGATCACCAGAAGGGGCAGCACGGATGGGGTTCGCCCCAGTGCTGCTTGGCTCATCAGGCGGGCAGGCAGCCCAGAAGGTTGCCTGCCCTTGGATTGCCCGTAAGATAACCCACCTTATTACATAACGGTGTATGTAATAAACCTACAGCAGTTTTACCCAAACAAAAAATGTGTGGTGTGTTTATTTATTGGCATGTATGCTATGTGTGGGGGTTAGGTAGTGTTGCCCATGGTGGTGCTATGCTGCTTTCATTCTGCAGAGGCCCGGCCCTGTCCTGAGGCTCGTTCAGGGTGGGAGGATGTGAGGAGGAAAAATAAAATTGTAATGATGAATTACCATTTTATTTTTCATCTTGGGCAGGGCCGGACTGGCTGTAGCGGGCACCGGGCGTTTCCCCAGTGAGTCGCCAGGGTGAGGGCCGGATTCAGGGCCCCCAGGGGGCCGTTTTTGGTGTAGGGCCGTTTTTGCAGCAAAGCTGCAATATTGGCCCTCTAACAAAATCGGACAAAGCCGTCCCTGGCAAAGTGCTCAGCCGCACCCCCAATCTCCGGGTGGGGGCGGCCGAGCACTTTGCCAGGGCCGGTTTTTGTTCCCAGTCCGGCCCTGATCTCGGGGCTCATGAGCAGGTAAGTGGGGTGACCAGGGCTCGACGGCATCCCCCCACTTATTTTACCGGGAGCTCGATAACTGGTGCAAATGGAGCCACTCTTTGGCCTCTCTGGGACGAGATCGGAGCTCATTCAGAACCCTGCTCACGCGCTGACTTCTCTGATGCAATCGCATCTAAAGGGTGAGCGAGTGGAGGCAATGAGTCTGATGGTGCAAGCCACCTTTTGTGACGTCACTTCATGTCATGACATCAGCGTCCCCCCCACTTCTGTTTTTTAGGACTTGTGCCCTGGGGGTGATGCTCCTCCGCTCCAATGGAGGAGCCCCAATCGCCACATTTATACAAATGCCCGCACTTTCTCTGGCTTTGCACCAAGAATATGGATCTCTCTCCCACCGGTGGTCTGGTTGAACCTACGGAGCAACGATTTCAAGAAAGAGGCTAAGAATATTTTACGGGACAGATTCTTAGCATAACACATGATTTTAACCTGAGTTCTAACCCAGCTCAACTTGGAGACCCTCGCACTAGGGTCATTTTGCTCACTTTTAGGCAGATATCCCATGGGCAAACTGGCAGTATGCCTGCAGGGCTATCTGCGACCCCAAACTCGCTCTTGCAATTGATTTGGTTTAGATTTAGGGGGAACTATAAGTTATTTAACAGGTTTTGTGGGTTGCTCTGTTCAGCGCTTTGATACCTTTGGATAATGTGCTCACTTTATAAAACTCCCTAAATAAAATAAATAATTATATCTATAAAATGAATTGCACCCAATTGTGAGCAAGATCACACTTAGGGGATGTGCTCTGTGTCCATCACAGATATACGATATGTACATATTGTGCCCTTCTCAGACATGCATTTGTGTTCCGGAAACATGCAAGTCCCTTCTGCATAAATGGAACCTTTACTGTTGTGGAACACCCAAGCTGGAGGCTCAATTCCTTTGCAGGCAGGCCTTTGATGCATTATAAAGCATTAGGCGCATACCCAGAAGGATGTTAGGCGCCTGTTCCAGCAGCCTGTGTGAGGGAACTGTGGTCTGCTGGCATGAGCTGTTCTCCACATCTCAGCACACATGGGTGCTGAAGCTCTTTTCAGAAGATGCATTCATTAGTTACTTACAGTAATCTGAGTCTTACCACTTCGTTCCCATTCTTTGTCCCAGTCCTAATCTCGCAGGATGCAACAAGAAATACAGTGATGTATTGGTGTAATTGAAAGCAAAGGACTGATGTCGTACATGTAGAAAGTATAATAATGTAAGGTGATAACAGAATTACACAGCAATGGACTTAAGATAACAGAACGAAAAGCAGCCCTAGAACCCACCATCGGGAGCTTGTAATGAAGAAATCCTTGGAAGCCCAAGTGGCCGCCCGAGAAACCTCAGTAATCAAAGCCCTTCAAGCAACACCCCGGAAAGCAGGTATACCTCTCATTCAGTGTTTGTGAACTGAGGCAGGGAGAGGAACCTGAGACAACCTTTAGCCCATAGAAATCACAGTGCGCTCTCAATGAGTAAGGGTTCATAACCGTATCTGCCTGCCTCAAACGCTGCAAAGAGAGACTCAGAATTATGAAATACACAAGTACGCTGCAAATACACAGGTGCAGCCACCCTGCATCCAATAAAGGTGTGGACCTCATCAGCTGATGAGGGAGAAGGATACAGATAGGAAAGGACAATCTACTGATGGAGGTGAAAATCAGAAAGGACCTACAGAAAGCAGGTAGGAGAGAGCTGTAAAGCAAGACAGAAAGCCTCTCTCTTTGGAGAGGGAGTGGTATTTAAACATTGTTTAGGGCTTTCAGTCGCCTCTCGCATGGAGTGTACCACCCTCACAGATTAGGGCTGGGATGAGGGAGAGGGACAAAGTGGTAATGGTCTAATAAACAGCCTGTTGACTTGAAACGTCAAGAATCCAAATTCTTCTACCCCTAACAAGGCCAGCACTGAGGTGGCGCCTTCTGCTGAGCTTCAGATCAACTGAAATTCGGATAATTAGAACATTTATTAACATATTCTGTTTGGACTAAGCAATCCCAGGAAAGTGTGTCTGTGCACAGTGGTTTCTAGAACTGCATGCTGACTTCTGGAATTTAGATATGAAACTCCTTTAGACAGCCTCTTTGGTGGAATAACTTCCACCAAACGCATACATGGATTGCCACAGCTTGCTTTTTCTTTAAAGATCCAACGCTCATTTTTAAGCAGCCACAACACCTGTTTTCCAATAAGGCAGGCAGACTGTCAAATAATCAATGCCATGTTTTCTTGGGTATAAGATGAAACTATGCTTGGCATTTGACAAGTGAACCATGAGGATACGTATTTTTCTCTCCAGTGGAGTTCTGTCAATAGTTTCTTATGAAAAATGTCACCAATTGTCTTAGTCCTAAAAATCTGTCTTTTCCTCAATGCCTTCCTACAGTTAGAACAGTGGTCAGTGGCAGCTCCTACGCCATGATGGAAGAGCTTTGCCCCACTGCTTTTGAGCAGGGCAAAGTAAAGGAAATGTAAAATTATAATAATTTTGAGTTATTGTCATTTTATGTTCCCTTTGCAGGGGCTGTTCTGTTCTTGGGGCAGGGCAGGAGTGGAGTGGTTTGCCCGCTCCTAAGTGTGCAGTGACTGTTTGGTTGGCACGGTCGGGCTGCCCAAAACAGTCATGCGCACTTTCGCTGTTCCCCATGCGTCGAACCAGGACGCTCAAAACCAATCACAACGCAGCATTGCAGCATTTTGATTGGTCAGGGAAGCCTGGCTGTTCTTCCTGGCTTCCTGTTCCTCAAGTCCCACAAGGAGGGCAGGAGCAAGAAGCAGAGACACAGGACCCGGCGGCATGTTATCCCGAAACGCGCAAGGCTGAATTTTATTTTAACGACTTCGAGAGTGTTTGTTGGCTTTCTGCACCTTCATTAAAAGAAGAATAACTTTCACCTGTGTGGCTCTTTCCTTTGTTTGTGGATATATGTGATCAAGGCCGCTTGTACAGCCAAAACGCGTAATGGCAGAAGACTGAAGAATAAAATAATTGTTGCACAATTGGAGGTCTGCACCCGTCTTTTCTTCCAAACAATTGGATGTATCACGAGGTGAAGTGATATATATATATATATTCACTGAAAAAAACGTAGGTTTCAGGGGTGTTATAGTTAGATGGATATTTCCCTCGTACAAAACCCTAGAAATTCCCCCCTTATAGTTAGTTCAGCTAACTATAACTCGCGTGCCCCCGCAATGCACTGCTGATGACGTCACATAATACATCACTCATGACATGGTCAGTGACATCACTGATGAGATCACTGATGACATCTCAAATGACATCACTGATGACATCACTGATGACGTCATCCAGTGAGTCTGTGTTTCCGTAGAGTTTTAATATGTTTAATATATATAGGGAAAGACCTATGGAAGAATGAGTGGGTGTATAAGTGTGTGAATGGATGATTGTCTAGGTGTGTGACTGACTCTATAAGTGAGTCATTAAATGTATCTTGCTGCAGACTAGTGACTAAACTGTGTGAATGTCTGTATCTGTCTGTCTGTTGGTGTATAAGTGGCTGCATGGTTTTGTGAATAGCTATATGAGTGTCTATATGGGTTATTGATTGGTTGTCTGAGTATCTGTATGTGTGCCTGAGTGTTTGTGTGGGTGGGGTGTGTGTGACTGTGCATAGATATGTGAGTGGGTGAATCTATAGGTGCATGGTTTTAAGAGTGCATCTGTGATGGACTGTATGGTTGGGTGAGTGTATGTATGGGTGTGTTAGTGATTGAATGTATATCTCAGTGGTACATGCGTGAGTAACTACATATGTGAAAGGCAGGGTATATGTGTGTAAGAGTATATAACTGGGTATATGTGAGAGTGTGTGATTGTGAGAGTGGCTGTATGGATGAGTGTGTGCTGGTATCAGTAATTGTATAAGAGCGTAAGAATGTGGTAGTATTTTTATGAGCACATGAACTTGTGTGTGTATAACTGTATAGGTGAGTAAATTGGAGTGTGATTAATTATTTGCATGATTGACTAGGTGTGTGAGTATGTCTATGGATGATTGGCGGTGTCTGAGTGTCTATATAGGTGTATGAATGCATATGATAGTCCTGTACTGAGTGACTGTAAGTATGAGTGACTCTACAGGTGAGTGAGTGGAGGTGTGTGTAGACCGAAGAGTCAATGAGTGTGTATGTAGTTATTGGTATTGGAGTATCTATGGTTTTGAGAATGGCCGTCTGAAATTTTGAGTCGGTGTATCAAAGGTTATATTAGGGTGTGAGAAGATGCACTAATTTATTACATAGATGATGTCATCAGTGATGTCATCAGTGATGTCTTTTGAGATGTCATCAGTGATGTCACTGACCATATCATGAGTGATGTAGTATGTGACGTCATCAACAGTGCATTGCAGGGGCGCGCAAGTTATAGTTAGCTGAATTAACAATAAGGGGTAATTTCTAGGGTTTTGTACAAGGGAAATGTCCAGCTAACTATAACACCCCTGAAACCTATGGTTTTTTCAGTGAATTTCTAAGGTTTTTTAAATGCCAATTCCTAACTATAACGTGCATGAAACCTATGGTTTTTCCGTGAATTTCAAAGGTTTTTTAAATGCTATTTTCTATCTATAATTTATCTCTAAAGCTATGATGCTTAATGATGTTCATTGAATTTCGAAATTTTTCAATTTCAGTGTGTCAATTCCTTTAATTATGTTTTTTAAAAATACTTTTGAATCACCTTTTTTTTAACTTATTTTTTCAATTAATTCTTTTAAAAATTAAAAAATATTTGTTTTTATCGGGTTTAAAAAAAAATTGTTAATGTTTTAAAATATAGTTTTATATTTTTTTAAATAGTTTTTAAACTATATTTTCAAAACTTTCTTTTTTATTAATTTTTTCCATTTTTTTGGGATCCGCGCACCCAACGCGCTAGGAACCGCGCACCCTGAGCGCATTTCGCCGTTTAAAAAAAAAAATGGGGGCCCTAAGCAACACTAGAGGGTCAGAGTATTTCTACCCTGCCCCCTTTACATCTTTCACACACTTCTTTACCTTACTTAATCAGCCACACTTCTCCTGAGGCACAAAATGGCTGCCAACAGTTCCTGGTTTCGAATGTAGACAGACACTTGACAGCCAATTAGCATTCAGCGCGTGATCGGGAGGGTGCGCGCTCGGTTCGGGGAGGGTGCGCTTAGGGTGCGCATAGGGTGCGCGAATCCTACGAGGCCATAGATATATCTATCTTTTTTACTCTAATTTTCTCAGGAACTACTGAACGGATTTACACCATTTATGTAAAAGGCATGAGTCTGAACTGAGGACTACCTTTTTGCCAAATTTGGTGTAATTTCGTTCAGCAGTTCGGGCTGTAGCTGCGTCAACAGGTCCTATGGGAAATTGCATGGGGAAAACGCGTTTTGGGACCCCCCTTTTTCTCAGCCCCCGCTTGACGAATCACCACGAAACTTTCAGGATGGGAGCGGACCGGAGCTGGCCAAAAGTTTGGAAAATTTCACAAAGATTCGTCAACCGGCGCCAGACTTATTGGGAATAGAATGTTGCGGATTTCCTATGGAAAATAGGTCCTAACTATAACTACCTACTGGCGACCGCCAGTAGGTAATATATATATTTTCACAGAAAGCCCATAGGTTTCATTGACGTTATAGTTAGTTGGACATTTCACTCGTACAAAACCAGAGAAATTCCGCCCTTATAGTTAGTTCAGTTAACTATAACTCGCGCCCCCGAAATGCACTGCTGATGACATCACATATTACATCATTCATGAAATGGTCAGTGACATCGCTGATGACATCTCAAATGACATCACTGATGACATCATCCAGTGACTGTGTGTTTGTTTAACGTTTAAATATGTTTTAGATATATTCCAAGGTGTATTGAAGAATGAGTGGGTGTATAAGTGTTGGGATGGAGGATTTAGTAGGTGCGTGACTGACTGCATAAGTGAGTGATTAAATGTATCTTACTGAATGGGTTAGTGACTAAACTGTGTGAATGTCTGTATCAGTCTGTCTGTTGTTGTGTAAGCTGCTGCATGGGTTGGTCAATAGCTACATGAGTGTCTATATGGGTTATTGATTGGTTGCCTGAGTATTTGTATGGGAGACTGTGTGTTTATATGGGTGTGTGGGAGGTGTGTGACTGTGCATAGATGTATGAATAGTTGATTCACTAGGTGTATGGGTTAAAGAGTGCATGTGGAAACAGCTGTATGGGTGGGTGGGTGTGTGTATGGGTGTGTTGGTGAGTGAATGGATGTCTTAGTGGTACATGTCCAAGTAACTACATATGCTAAAGGCAGTGTCTGTGACAGTCGGAGTATATAAATGACTATACGTGAGAGTCAGTGATTGTGAGAGTGGATGTATGGATGAGTGTGTACTCGTATCAGTGATTATATAAGAGAGTAAGCATGCGTTACTATCTGTATGAATAAGTGAGGTGGTGTGTGTACTGTGTATAACTGTATAGGTGAGTAAATGGGAGTGTGATTGATTCTTTGCATGACTGACTAGGTGTGTGAGTAACTCCATGGATGAGTGGTGGTGTGTGAGTGTCTGTATAGGTGTATGAGTGCATATGATAGTGTTGTATTGATGAGTGACTGCACGTATGAGTGATTGTATTGGTGAATGAGTGGATGTGTGTGTAGACCTAGGAATCAGTGAGTGTGTATGTAGTAACTGGTATGTGTGTGTCGATGGTTTCGAAAATGGTAGTCTGTATTTTACAGTGGGTGTATCAAAGGTTATATTAGAGTGTGAGAAGATGCATCAGATTTTCATGTGGATGATGCCATCAGTGATGTCATTTGAGATGTCATCAGTGATGTCATCAGTGATGACACTGACCATGTCATGAATGATGTAATATGTGATGTCATCAGCAGTGCATTGCGGGGCCGCGAGTTATAGTTAGCTGAATAACTATAACAGTGGAATTTCTCTGGTTTTGTATGCGTGAAATGTCCAACTAACTATAACGTCAATGAAACCTATGTTTTTTTCAGTGAATTTCTAGGGTTTTTTAAATGCTAATTTCAAACTATAACATGCATGAAACCTATGGTTTTTTCAGTGGATTTCAATGGTTTTTTAAATGCTAATTTCTAACTATAACGTCCCTAAAACCTATGGTTTTGTTTAGTGCATTTCAATGGTTTTATAAATGAAAATTTCTAATTATAGTGTGCCTCAATCCTATGCTTTTTTCAGTGAATTTCTAAGGTTTTATAAATGCTAATTTCTAGCTATAAAATCCCTATTAAGTCCCCTTGAATCCTGAAGGTCCCTGGTGGCCGAGTAGCCCACCAGGTACGTCCAGTAAGTGCCACAGAGCAGCGTTGCAGAGACGTGTTCCTAGGCCACGTACCTCTTTACACCACGCTACAAACGTGGCTTCTGGCGCACTGCTGCTCGGACACTGAAGTTCACTTGTGTCCTAAGGTCCTCAGGACACAAGAAGACCTCATCGCCCCACCAGCAGTACACCAGAAGCCACGTTTGCGGAGTAATGTAAAAAGGGGCATGGCCTCGGACCTCCTCACTGCAACGCAGCTCTGTGGCGCTTACTGGACGTACCTGGTTAGCTAGTTGGCTCCCAGGGACCCTCAGGATTCAAGAGGACTTAATCCCCCAACTTAAAACACGCCACATGCATGACATGCAGCTCCCCGTGTGGAAAAGCAATCTGCTTTGGATTTTGTAAGCGAGAGCAGGAAACCTGCTCTTCGTTCCAAAATCCAAAGCAGAGTTTGCTATGACAGGGCGGGAGCGTGCTCCCATCCTGTCATAGCAAACAGCAGTGTCCTGGGGGTGGGCACCCCGGGACACTGTAGGATCCGGCTCTGGGGGTGGTGGTCCCCATGGCAATGGCAGGCTCCAGCTCCCTTTGTGAAAATTGCACCAGGGAGGTGGTGGTCCCCGGGGCTCGGGGGTCCGTAACGGACCCCCTCATTTACATTATTGGTTCCCCGGGGAGGTGGCGGTCCCCAGGACATGTGGGGGGCTTGAGCGCCCCCACAGGTTAAATTCTTTTTTAAAAAACAAGCTCCGGGCGATGGCAGTCCCCGGGGCAGCGGGGGAGCCGTGTGCCCCTGTGAATATTTGAGAAAAGCGGGCCCCCGCAAATATAAAGTGTGATTTGCGCACTGCCCCCGGGACCTGGCTCACCCGAGGGCCTCATTTAAATGAAGTACGGGAGCCCGTGCTTCATTTTTTTAAATAATTCCGGCGGGATTCGCAACCTCATCGCGATTTCTGCAGAAACTATAACAAAAAATGCTTTTTTGGGCCTTGGGGGTCCTTGTGGGACCCCCTGAGCAGGCCTAGGGGTTCAGGGGGTTTCTACTCTTCCCCCTTTTCTTGTTTTTTAAAAATGTTTCTACTGTTTTCTTCTGACTCTGTTCTACCGAGTCACAAGATGTCTGCCAACAATTCCTGGTTTGGAGTGTTGGCAGCCAATCACAGTGAAGCTCGTGCTCGGGAGGGTTCGCGAACCCACCGCTGCCTCAGATATCGAAACTTTTTCTTTTCTAATTTCTCAGGAACTACTGAATGGATTTACACCATTCAACAAAAAGGGCTCTTTCTGAACCAAGGGCTACCCTTTTTACCAAATTTGGTGTAATTCCGTTCAGCAGTTTGGGCTGTAGCCTTGGCTAAAGTTTCCTATGGAAAATTACATGGGGAAAACGTGTTTTGGGCCCCCCCTTTATTCTCGGCCCCCACTTGACGAATCACCCCGAAACTTTCAAGACAGGAGCTGACCGGATCGCTCCAATAGTTTTGAGAAGTTCGCGAAGATTTGTCAAACGGCGCCAAAGTTATTGGGAAAAGAAGAACCGCTTTTTCTATGGAAACTAGGTCCTAACTATAACTATCTAGGTAATATATATATATATATATATATATATATATATATATATTCAGACGCTCTGTTTGTATTGCATACTCCTTCTGTCAGACAAACGGATACGGACCACAAAATAGGTGCAAGAAATTTAATCAGTGTAAGAGGTCGTCATGACGCGTTTCAGCCCTTCCCACGGGCCTTGATCACATGACACAGTGTAAGAGTCTACATTGGTTTAAATAGCATGGATTTGCTCTCTCTATATATATATATATATATATATATATATATATAATTTTTGGCATTGTGCAACCCTGCGCCCCACTCACCCCACCCATGCCCGCCCCTTTCCTGCCACCCGCCAGTCATGCCAGTCGCCACTGACAGTGGTGAAAAGTTAACTGCAATACAGAATGATATATGTTTTACATACAATCACAGAACACCCATTCCATTCCTACCTCCACAAACTTGAAACTGGCAGATGTCATCCACCAATGCAGAATCATTTTGATCATCCACTCCTCTCTCACATTAAAGGAAGAGTGGTAGTAATGTTTCTATCACTTACCTGCAATTGCATGAGTCTGTGTTCTACTCTCGCTTATCTATATTATACAATAAGATCCCTGTGCCTCATAGACACCCCCCTGAACAATATAAAAAGCACCCGCCCCTCTGTCCTCCTATATTCACCAAGCCTCCATAGACAAAGTTGGCCTGACAACTGGGAGGGAGGGAGGGCCGTAATGGAGATAAGCGAGAGTAGGACACGGAGTAATGCAATTACCGGTAAGTAATAGAAATATTACCTCCTCGTCCCTCTCTCTTATCTCCATTATACAACACATACAAAGCCAAAAAAGACCAGGACAAGTATACAAATATCTGCTTAGAAAGAGCCAACCAAAGATTCACATTAATGGGCAAACAGTAAAGACAGCCCAGCTCCAACACAGCGGACATAACATCGGCGCAAAACTGGACCTAAAACATACAAAAGAAAGGAGACAGAACAGACAACATGCTGAGCTCCGCCAGCTGGTGAGCTGACATCACCACCACCAGAAAATATGCCTGCATAGTCAGGAGGTAGAACTCCACAGATGACAGGGATACAAATAGGGGATACTGGAGAGTCTGCAAAACCAGATGTAAAATCCAAGAGAGACACACCACCTGAGGGCATGGACGTAGAATGGACAATCTCTCAATGAACCAGGAGACCAGACCCAGATCGACCAACAGACCCCAACAAGGTGACTAGAAAGCCTCAAAATCCTAACATGGAGGAATTCCAGAACCTGAGGCCGAGAAACAGGTAACAGAACATCATACGTTCGAACACACTAAACCTCTAATGACCTCCAGTGGTGAGATGAAGAAGACACTGCAGACACCCTCCAGATGCCAGCACAGAACAAGCCACCCCACTCAATCGACAAGTTGTCAACTAGGGAATTGCTAGAGAGGGCACGAAGAGATTCGGAAACTATAGAGCAAACGGATCCAATGGAAACCACCACTCCAAACCCACCATTGTGGAATCCTTTTTTATTTTGTGTAGAGTCCATTCTGTTCTTGTAGTCTTGTTCCATGATATTCAATGATGATAAGGCCTGGCTGGTGGAATGTGCAGAACAAGTAATATGCCCTAAGATTAAACATACACCCTTTTAGCCTACACAATGAAATATCGCAAGGTGTACAATTATCGTAACAAGTGACTGCCATATTTTTTGAGCAAGGAATTTGTCAATCTATGTCCATATATAGCAAAGAACAAATGCAGAAAGTTGATTGCACAGGTATTGTGTAAACTACTGGCTGGACACATTTGATGAACCCAGCCACCAGGATATGTAGACACCATTACCTGTCACCATCTGCCTCACGCATGTACCACAAGGTGTTATTTCACTATGATTGGCTAGAAGCTTAATGCTTGCGTAATTACTGCATCTACCAGTCAATGTATTTGTTCATGACAATGAAGAAATCACCTTGTTACTGTATTCTGATTGGATGTGTGTTCTACCCGCCTATTGTGGTTTTCGGGCATAAAAGACCTGGAAAGTTCTGTAATTTGGGCATCTTGCTATTTTACCTTGGGCCTCCATGATCCTGTATAAACTACTATCTATGAAATGTGACTAATTGTCAGTGTTTCTTTTAATTAGCTTCCACATTTGGTGAATAATGCAGTCCTAGGTGTGGTGACCAACTTGAACATTGTCCCCACGGTTGGCTTCCCTTCTCTTCGGCCTTCACTTTGCACCAGTGGATGGTTGACGCCCCTGAGCTCTGCCTCCTCTCCCTGCCTGTGGCGTGAGATATATGTCGGTCGCGTCTCTTCACTTATCCACTGCGACCATTGAGTATCAGTGTTTCACCTGCACACCTGCCCTAGTGGTTTCATGTTATTGCTCTTATATGATATATTGTGACATTTCACATTTCATATGCAGATGTTTTCCAGAATATCCATTCATTCTGTAATTTCCTGTTTTTTGTGTGCTTTTTTTGGTGCATTGTCTATCTCCTCTGTCGACCTGGTAACTGGTCACTGGCCAATACACTGGGTTCTGGATGCCTGATGGGGGCTTTGGTTGTACCGAGGGGAGGGGTGTCCCCCTGGGTACAAGAGGTAGTGAAATAAATTGATGGTCCCGATGTGATTGATGAGTTTTGTCGGGCGGTCCCAACGTATATGCATCAGTGTTGGGTGGTCTCAATGTACTATCTAGGATTTTGATCCCGGGAAGTTCCGGGCATTGGGTTGTCCCAGTGTTTTTAAGTGGTCCCAGGTTGTCCCGGGCCATGATAATATGCTTGGTGCCTAATCCTTATGAAATAACTCACACCAAAACAGACGGTTCCTGACGGTGGAAGGTACTTCACTAGGGTCCCAAAATGGGTACTGTGTTGGAAGGGTGAGTCCATGTTTCTCGGAGAAGGGTATTTTTGAATTTGTACTGGGGCTATCCCAGATGATTGACTAGGGTGATTTATATATCTGTATCATAATTTAGATATTAGGTTTGTGTTAGCATTTTTTTAATAGTGCCACATGGTATATATTCCTTATTTGTTTTCTTGTGCTTGTATATTTTTTTGTCATCACGCAGTTACTAGGTCAGTTTTTGAAATATTTCGTACTATTGTTATTCCCTCTTCCCCTCCCATTGCTCCCCGGGATAGGGATTTGGGACTTGGGAATTGTGGTGTGTGGGTAGGACACATCTAGGAGACTTAGGAGGCCATGGTTTGTCCTCCATTTCTCTGTGTGTAAATGCATATCTGAGTAAAAGAGGATTCATCACTATTTGCCCGTGTCCTTGGATGAATTCCCAGCAGTGGATTCCTCTCCTGCCTCAGGGCAGAATGCAAGGAAGTTTTCACAGCACCCCACCCCACTTATTCCAAATTTTCTGTCTTATTTATTTCGATACGAAGGAAACCGGGATGCCGGCAACTACAGCACCCTTTGTCTCTAAAGATATTTTCCCACTAGTGTCAAGCATGCACACTTTATGGTGAATAAGTATCAGTTTTATGTGCCCAAGTTAGGCCCATGTAGCGAAGCCGCTCATTTCTTACATTGTCCTATTTTCACAATAACATTTCTGCCGTGATCTTCTGAACATGTTTGCATGCACAACAATGTTGGATTAGTTTTTCTGAAACTACTTTCCTTACACATCTAGCTTCACACAACATTATCACGATGCCTCAAACATCATGCACAAGGCCCTTCCACGCATTATGTACAAATGTTGTTCTATCTTCATCCACGGGGGGACAGGGCTATCTTCATATCCATAATATCACTAATCTATACCCACATCGCAAGGCTGCTTTCTATCATAAATAAACAGCATCGCAAAAGAGTAGCAGAGGATGCACAAACAGAGAATACTAACAATTTGCTTGCAAATTGGGGGCGTGGTCTCGCCAAGCAGCAAGATGGCCGCTCCTTGAGTGTGCTCTGCCAGCCGAGACAGGATCCTGTAAGATCCCATTCTAAATCAGCACCAGCATACAATATCAAGAAACGATTCCCAGACACTGCGGCAAAAAGTTTGATACCGCTTTGAGGGCACAGCATACAATATTTGAGGCATTCATTGAGCAGCTGAGGAAGGCCCGGTGCTGGGACAGGTGTACCGCGGGCAGTGAGGGTGATTGCATTGGCGTTTGCCTCGGATGATATCAGCGCAGCCATCCTGCGAAGCGGAGAGGGAATCCGAGTGCGGCTCGCTGCTGCGTGCGCCAAGAAAAGCACCGACGACCTGTATGCAGTGGGACAGCTGAGACGGCTGCAGACACTGAAGCCGCCATCTTGAAGCGAGGCCTTCTGCACTGTATTGGTGTCTGCCTCGGCCCGTGACCTGGTTCCTGTACCCGTGGTAGCCCGGGGCAGCGTGATGCGGGTGTGAGAATTCCGGCAGAACCCCAGCGGACTGTAGAGGTGGCCATACCTTGAATCTGGGTGCAACATCGCTGACAGCGTCCTAGAGTGAAGTGCAGCCGCAGACTAAGAGCACTAGAGGAGTGAAGTGAGGCGGAAGGCGGCACATTGAAAGCCTCCGATGCTGCCCGGCATGTCCTGCAGTTTCCAATGCCGAAGACACCGTGAAGAGGTAGCGGGGAGGAACCAAGGGGCTGGGAGGACCGGCCTGGCTTGCTTTGTGCCCTGGACTTGGCGTCGGCCTCCCCTCTTGGTGAGCCCCCGCTGCGTGCATTGGGAAGGCTCCTGCTAGGGCCCTTAACCCCCCCACCGAACAGGGTTTTTGGGATACAACTGCATGTGAATGCCCTGGGGAATATTGCAAACTGTCATCATTCTGGGTACCGGATTGCCAGGTTAAAAGGCTGATAGTACCGGAAAGAGACATGACAACATAAACCATAGCAGCATAAACATACTACCGCACAGAGCTCACAGAGCTGCATAACAAGAGAGTCCTAGCTGGGTAACGAGGTGACGACAAGCCTGGAGGTGGTATTGGAGCCTGTGCTGGGGAATTGCACTCCATACAGTGTTTGTAATAGCAGCTCCCTCTGATCACCTCATTTGCACTCATGACTATGCACCTGCAGCGTTACGGAGGCAATAGAACTGCATGGTGAAAACACAGACAGCCTTTAGGAGATATACCTGTCAATGTGATACAGGTCAGTCCCGGACTGTGCGTCTTGTAGTGATCTGCGAAGGCAGGGTAGTCTGCTGTTAATATTACTACGTCGGCCCAGGAAATGGGGAAAACAGAAACAAAACAATCTAAGTTGTCATTTGACAGCAAAAGACATATGTGCCAAACAGACTCTGGGACTGAAGGTGAGGGTGATAATCCCCCCACAATGCACACCAACGACCAAGGCAGAGACCTACATGCTCTTCTGCTAGAAATGAGATCCAGTCTTAAGACAATCGATACCAAACTCGATGTCCTCACTGCGCATCTGGACCAGGTTAAGAAACACGTGGACATGCACGAAACCAGGCTGGACCAACTAGAAAATCGCTCATCGGATGCCCATGATTTCCAGGTGGAGGCCAAGGAACAGTTGCTGCAAATGGACAAGGTCTTGACCCTAATTAGAGCCAAAAATGACGATTTAGAAGCCAGATCCAGATGCAACAATGTCCGCATAATGGGAATTCCTGAATCGACTGCCATTGCTAAAATGGAGACATTTGTGGAGGAGATGCTGCATGATTTGTTCGGAGCTGACTTGTCATCAGTCTTTATCTTGGAACTTGCACAGCACAACCTGGGCCCTAGGCCACCTGTGTGCCCCACTCCACGCTCGATCCCGGTCCGGTTGCTCAATTACCGAGATCGAGATGCGGTGCTTCGCCTGGCCAGGGAAAAGGGGTCCGTTCAATATAAAGGCAACATGGTCTCCTTTCCCGATTTCCCCCCATCGGTACAGGCGGCAAGGCGTGAATTCATCCCAGTCAAGCGTTTACTCCTACAAGCGGAGATCCCATATGCGCTATTGTACCCTGCAAAACTGAAGGTCACGTGCAATGGCACCACCCACTATTTTACAGACACTAAATCAGCGATGAAGTTTGCAAAGCACGTGGGAGGGAAGAGGCACAACACTGCAAAAGAACAACAGAGTCCAGAGAAGTATCTGAGTGACAATGATTAAAAATTGCTTACGCTTGTTATCATGTCATCCTTTACTAACGTTATTGACATTGAGTACCTGCCATAGATATGAGTCAATTACTTCAGTGGTTTGATAAATCCCCCTCATATACAGTATGTATGTCATGGTTATGGTGAATTAAGGTTAATAGTGTGCCAACAGTGCCTATATATCTCTCGGCCACCCCGCCTTTGGGCAGGGCTGCGTGCCGGTAAACCCACGACTCTGGGGAGAGCTCCCAGTTCTAGTCACCAGGTCTCGACCTGGGACACACTGTTGGTTATGTTTCATAGGGGGGTATAATGCACAACATAATTGGGGGGTTGGTGTGGGTGGGGGGTGGGAAGAGGATGTTCTTGTTAGTAAGTTGAACCGGAGTGACTTCGTCACTCTTACATGCAATGCTGCAACGCACCACATACCAGTTAGCCATGGTAAGGAGCACCTTAGCGGACTGGGGTTACAATTGAGAGAATGCCATATACGAGTCACACGATTACAGCCACAAACGCAAGGTACATTTGGCTGTTATGTGGTTACAGAGGAGATATGACCCAAATTAGATTTTTTACTTGGAATATACGTGGACTAAATGATTGTAGGAAAACTAGACTAATACATGCTTATTTATAGACATCGCATAGAAGTATGCATGATCCAGGAGACCCTCCTAAACAGTACCTCGCATGGTAAGCTACACCACAGGCACTGGGGACACACCTTCTCTTCTATTGACTTCTATTGACGCAGCTGGACATTGAAGGTAGATATGTGCTACTCTGTGGTATATTGGGAGGAGTGAAAATGGCACTAGTTGCTGTCTATGGTCCAAATACTGACTATCCTGAATTCTTTCAGAATGTATGGGCAACATTTCAGCTCATGGGATGTGACACAATAATATGGGGTGGAGACTTTAATGCAGTGCTCAATGACACGTTAGACAGGAAGGGTACCTCTCGTACTATGCACCCCAATGCATGCCAGGCCTTGACGGAGCTGATGCAAGATGAAAGGTTGATAGACATCTGGAGAGTGAGACACCCATGGTTATTGGAGGGAATGTGTGTGTTGACGTATCACGGGGCGTGGTCAAGGTTGGACTACTGGTTGGTGTCGCATGACATCACTGCCTGGACCTCTGACAGCACACATTACCTCAGGACGCTGTCTGATCACTCCCCTTGCCTGCTACAGGTGAGGATCCCAGATATCCAGATGTATAGTTGGTGGCTGGCCCGAACGCTCTACTGGACTCAGCCTTTAGAGTGGAGATACATAAGGACAGTGAAGAATATTTTGAACAGAATACAGGCTCCGTATCCACATGCACAACACTGTAGGCGGCATTTAAAGTGGTGGTGAGGGGAAAGTGTATATCACGACATGCGGGGTGCTCAAGGCTATCAGAGGCTATCAGAGGCAGGCTATCCACTCTGGAATCTCATTTCAGAGAACTAGAAACACACTGATTTAATACAGAAGAATCCACAACATTGCCTGTTATACGTGAGCTCATTTCAGAGTTTGAGGAAGAAGCTCAGCGAGAGGTAACATTTATGGGTAAGCACGCACAGGCCAGGCAATATGGGAAGGGAGACCCTAGCTAATATGTTGCGGTCTCCATATACAGCCACATATACTTCTGAAATTGTAGGTCACAAATCCGCTATCATTAGGGCCCCAGGGAGATTCTAGGGGAATTTTCAAAATACTACACCAAGCTCTACACCGCCACGCATCGATCGGAACCAACGGGACTTCAACCGTTCCTTGACTCTCTGAAGTTGCTCTGGCTGGGCAGGGCATATAGGGAATATCCGGATGAGCCCTTTTCAATTCATGATGTCCTACAAGTGATTGGTAGCCTGCCTGCGGACTAAGCCCCTGGTCGGATGGATTAACCGCTGAATTATGTAAAACATACGGAGAGTTACTTGTGCCGCATTTGCTGGCGGTATTTTAGGAAGCTCAGGGTTATGGTGAGCTCCCCCCGTTAATGCGCGAGGCGATAATATTAACGTTATTAAAACCAGGAAAACCCTGCCAGGAAATGGATTCTTATAGGCCGCTATCCTTATTCAATATAGATGCTAAAATGTATGCCAAATTATTGGCCAATAGGCTGCAGCCTCTACTTCCCCTGATCGCAAGACCCCATCAATCCGGGTTCATTCCTGGCAGATCCACAGCCCACAATCTTCGCACCTTCTTCACAGTGCTGCATTACCTAAACCCTGACACCAAGGCGCTTGTGGCATTTCTGCATGCTACGAAAGCATTCGACACGTTGGAATGGCCCTATTTGTTCACTGTACTGGGAAGGATGGGCTACAGTCCAAACTTCATTGCATTAATCGGACTGTTGTACACCAGGCCATCGGCACAACTACGTATGAATGGCATGATCTCAGACCCCTTTGCTATCTCTCGAGGGACACAACAGGGGTGCCCCTTGTCCCCGCTATTGTTCGCTATAGCAATGGAGCTGATAGCGGAGAGAATTCGTCAACATCATGCCACTAGGGGATTGGGATTTAGTACCAGAGGGCTACTGATCTTGTTATACGCAGACGACATGACGTTATACGTGAACGACCCGGAGGCAAATCTAGCGCCACATGCTTAGAGAGCTCACAAAACTTGGTGGCCTCTCAGGCATATTTATAAACTGATCCAAGTCAACACTATTTCCCCTCACACCGGCCACTAAGCACTTTGAACAGGACTACCCGCTGAAGTGGGCAGATGGACCGGTAAAGTATTTAGGGATTTGGTTAAGCCGAAATATGCAAGAGATTTGGAATTTGAATTATGGCTGTGTAGTCACCTGGATCGAAGGGAAAATAAAGGTCTGGGCCAAACTGCCGCTCTCTCTTGCTGCCAGAATAGCCATCGCGAAAATGGTCGTGTTACCAAAATGTTTATATTTATTTATTAATATACCAATTCGGTTGACCCAGGCATTTTTTAACACCCTCCGGTCTCTTATGATTTCCCTGGTCGGGGCGCAAAAGCAAGCTTGCATCAATTGGGAGATACTTCCCCTTATGCAGGGAGGTCTGGGGGATCCAGACATGCCGATATATGCGTATTGTGCCCAGGCGCAGTTCTTGCACTTCTGGGTACACCCTGTCCCATTTCAGCCCCATGTGGCTGTCAAGGCGGACCTTGCAGCCCCCATTCCCCTCCAAGTGGCCATTTATAAAAAATATCACAGACCCAGAGTTGGGATAGATACAGTCGAAACGCTGTGGTGGGCATGGGAAAGGTTACGTCTTAGAGCTGGCTTGGAGATACTATACGCCCCATCTGCTCCCTTACCTCCCAATCCACAGCTTCCGGCCATGGATGACGATGGCAATGTAGCTTTGGCCAAATCCATGGGGCATGAAGTGTTCGTGGACCTGTACCCTAATGACAAGTTCTGCACCCCAACGGAATTTATTACAGAGACCCCGAAAAAGGTTTCGGTGCATTTTCTTTATTTTAAGATCAGGGTCACTTGTAGGCAACTACACACTACATTTCCTAATCCCCCCGGAACAACTACCAGTGCTTGAGCAGTTGATAAACTCAGTAGGTTCCTGTCGACTAATAACAAGGATGTACTGCTCTATGCAAACCAAGGCACCCTTGATCGTACCTAAAGCTCAGCGAGAATGGAATGAAGAGCTGGACGATCAGGTGATGGACGAAAAATGTTTTTTCTGTTGTGGCCAACTCCAATTACTTTCGCCCAATTACAAACTGAGATTAATACACCTTAAATACTTAAATAGGTTCTATAGAACACCTAGCCAGCTACACCGCATGGGATTGAGATCAGATTCTAGATGTTGGAGATGTGGATACTGCCCCGCCACCTTTTTACATATGGCTTGGCATTGTCCTCTCATAGCCTCCTTCTGGACTGCCATATTCAGCACAATTCAAGCAACACTAGGGACGTCCACCGAACCAAAACCGATCACAGGACTCCTGGGTTACGTTAAGGACACTAATGCTGAGCACCGTAAGCTACATGCCCTGCTACTCTTACTGGCTAAACGTAGGGTGTCGATCCATTGGGAAAAAAGAGAGCGCCCACGCTGAAGGCTTGGATACAGGACGTCACTTTTAGCCATATTCAGCTGTTGATATTCTGGGAGCTGATGCCTGCCGCCTCCAGACTGAAAGACATATGGGGGCATTCTTGGATTGGTTAAAAAAAATACAAGATGCTGTTCCATCCTCTCCCGCTCGAGCAGAAGCTGACACTTCACAGGTAACAGAAGCACATGAGGGAGTGAACTCAGATTAGCCCAAATCTTTTAGCTGGATTGTGTGATTTGCTGCCTGCGGGCGACCTGTGGTGGGCACTGGGAGGTGCGGTGTTTGGGAACTTATTGAGTTGTGTTCTTCGTGAAATCCGGCTCGCTGTCCATTGTTTGCGTAATAGTGTTGGGTGGTATGGGCTAATCACCTGCCCATTTTAATCAATGTTTCTTTTTTGTTTTTGTTTGTTTGTTTACCCACTCATCTGGGATAACATTATATTCAGACTTTTCAAATTTGATAATATGAAGCTGTATGTGTATTTTCAAAACTGCCAATAAAAAAATTATTTAAAAAAAACAAAAAACAATTTGCTTGCAAATTGGGATAACTTCCCCTGTGGAAGATTGTGCCACTTGGCATACAGTCTTCTCTGCAGTTTACACCAGAACTCATGGTACCACTTCAATAGCTGTTTTTCCTGAGGTACTGAAACAAATGCAGAATGAGTATGGGGCAGCACCATACTATGGTCTGCGTGGGAGGAGGGTGAGGAAGTAGGGCCACTGGAGGGTTGGGTTCGGGGGGATGAGGGTGGTGATGGGCGGGATAAAACAAAAAATGAAGTTGATGGTGTCGGGTTATGTTTATTTACTTATGTTTTGTTTTAAAGTGCCAGAGTGTATACAATGGGTAAGGGGAGGTCTGATGATAACTGTCTTCAATTAGTTAAATTAAGATTTCAATGTCTAATAAGGAGAGTTTGAAATTGTTTTCCCTTAATGTTAATGGTTTAAATATTATTAAGAAAGGCGAGCTGTAGAAATGTGGATTAAGGCTGAAAATCCTTCCGTAATTCTGTTACAGGAGACTCATATTCCCTCTTTTAAGATAGATGAGTTCTCAATGTTCAAATCATGGGCTTCGTTTCGGTGTTTCGCATCATGTGATGAATCTAAGCGAGGGGTGGCGATATTTTTAAATAAGAATATACATGCTGAAATTATTCAATCAGAAGAGGGAGGCTCAGGACGTTGGTGCTGGGTCTCATGTAGAGTCAAAAGTAGACAGAGACCCTTTATTTTTGTAAACTGTTATGGACCACTAAATGATGATTCCAATATGTATGAAGATATGTTCCAATCCTTATTAGTGGTGTCAGGGGACATTGTGATCGGTGGCGATTTCAACGTTTTGATGGATCCCAAATTGGACTCAACGTCTCAATCAACAAAACAACTCAAACCTAAAGTTTCCCAAACTATTTCTAATTATAAAAGATTATTGGATCTCTCTGATCATTGGCGTCTAGATAATCCCTCTAAAAGAGAATATACTTGCTGGTCGGGCAGATTTAAGTCTTCATCTCGCATTGATTTTTTTCTAGCCTCACGTAAACTTAGGCCAGGCTATTATAATACGGTGCACAATGTATTCTCCAACCACGTTATGCTCATTAGGGAATTCATTCTCGGGGATACTAGAAGGTCTCCTAAAAGATGGGTTCTTAATAAATTGTTTCTCAATGATGAAAAATGAGTCTCCGAATTAAAAGTCGAGACTAGAGAATTCATAATTCGTAATACTGGTACCGCTCCTCTTAGTATTATCTGGGATGCCTTAATAAAGGCTTTTATTCGGGGAATCATTATTGGAAAAGATGCCGCCACATCGACCGCGGCTAGGGCTATAAAAAACTCATTGGAACATCGTATACAGGTTCTTAGTGTTCGAAGACAACAAAATCCTTCTAGAAATATTAAAGATCAATTAAATGAAGCCAAACGCGAATTCAGCACAAATTTATATGAACAAGGAGAGGCGTTCTTTCGTAGTCAATACCAGAAAGTCTACGAAGAAAGCAATTTTACGGGTAGATTTTTAGCCTGGCAGGCTAAAGAACAAGTAGCTTCCAATTTAATTCGGGGTTTAAATTGTCCTGTTACTCATCAATACACAACTGACTCAGATGGGATAGGTAAGATAATGCACTGTCATTATCAAAAAATATATAGCCATCAGCATAAAATAAACCAGCAAAAATTAAATGTTTTTTTGAGGAAAGCTGTGATTCCTTCCCTCTCTCAATCCGAGCAATTAAACATGGCAAGTGGATTCTCTTTGGAAGAGGTAGAGTCGGTAGTGAAAGAACTTCCATCGGGGAAAGCCTCTGGCCCAGATGGGTTATCCGCGGAATTTGTTTAAGTTTTTTTTCCTGCCTTTTCCAACATTTTCATACAACTGCTTAATTCTATGTTTGCAGGAGCTCCTATTCCAGACTCGTTCCGCGAGGGCACCGTGGTCAGCTTTTTGAAGAAGGGGAAAGATGCTAGAGATCCTAATTCATACCGTCCAATCACCCTTTTAAATTCGGATTATAAGATCGTTACTAAACTACTGGCAATTCGATTTAATTATATTTCTACGGATTTGATTCACGAAGACCAAAATAGCTTTATTGCCGGTAGATAATTGATGACCAATACCCATTATTTGTCGGAATCCCTGGATTATTTTGAGACATGGAGGATTCCAGCATTAATTCTGTTATTTGATGCGGAAAAAGCTTTTGATTTGGTGATTTGGGAGACACTTTTTATTATTTTGCAACACTTTCATATTCCGCCAAATATTATTAATTTCATTCGGAATCTCTACGCGGGTGCAAAAGCAAATATTATTATTAACTCACAAACGGTAGGATCAGTCTCAGTCAATCGGGGAACACGTCAGGGCTGTCCCCTATCACCGATTCTTTTTGCTTTCTTTATCGAACCCCTTGCAATTGCAATTCGGAAGTGTGCAGAGATCTCGCCTCCGATTCCATTAATGTCAAGGATAAAACTTTACGCTGACGATATCATGCTACTCATTAAATCCGATTTGCAGTCTCAAGTTCGAGCATTTCAGTTTTTTGAGGAATTTGAGACTTTCGGGGGCTATCGGATTAACAAAAAGAAGACAGAAATATTGGTCTGTGGCAATCATAATCCTGAATTATATCCGGATTTAAGGGGCTGTATCAATAATAAACCTAAAAGATATCTCGGGGTTTTCTTTACATCTTCAGTTAAAGATCTCTATAGTCTGAATTATGATCCCCTTCTTCAAAAAGTTCGCTCAATGCTAACTCGCTAGAATAAACTACCGCTATCAATCTTGGGCAGAGTTGCTTTGATAAAAATGTCTATTTTACCGCTGTTTAATTTTTTGTTCTCAACGATTCCTTGCTTTCTCTCACGCACATTTTTTACTAAAATTGAATCTATATTTTCGCGCTTTTTGTGGGCACATAAAACGCCTCGTATTGCGTTGAGGACTCTCTATGAGGATTTAGACAATGGAGGCCTCGCACTTCCAAATATCAGAGAATACTACAGTGCTTACTTTGCTCAGTTTTTGACCCGATTTAAAGTCCCAATTCCAAATCCAAACGTATACATTAGTTTTTTCTTTGATTTAATTTTTTTGGAAAGTCAAATACCTTCCCCTCTTCAAGTTCCTAAATCTCCTAAACTGGTTAGGTATAAAATAATTGCATGGTTTTTTAGGAAGCGTACGGCCATGCTTAGAAGATATTCTCTCTCTCTTTTGAATTCTTCCTCTTTGTTGACCAATTTACTTTCATTTAGAGGGCGGGGGCTGGCTCTGATTTAATGGGTTATTGGACTAAAGCTGGATTTAGCAAAGTGTGTGATTTTTTACAACATACAAGGTGGATAACCCCGCTGGAGATGCGATTAATAATTTCAGGAAATTTTTTGTTAGCCGGGTCTTATAATAAAATCTATCAATCCCTGCAGCAGTATGCTCCCACATCGCTCACTCAGATTTCTTCATTAAACAATGATCTTTTTTTTAATAATACTTTGATAAGGAAACCCGGAGAGTGGAAACATTGTTTAGCTCAGTCCAGACAAGGCGATCTGGGCTCTAAAGCTGTCAAAAAATGGCGGGAACAAGAAAATCATGTTTTATCATTGAATACATGGCGGACTATTAATAAGTTTAATTTCTCCACATTAAGGGGAGCTAACTGGCGCAGAATGTTATTTTTGGGAAAATGGCTTTTGTATCGCACGCCGGCGGCAATTGCCACAATGTACAGTAACTATATACCGAATTGTTTCCGATGCTTGAACTTCGCCCCAGCTAATTGTACACACGTAATAATTGATTGTAGTATGGTGAAAGCATTCTGGGAAGACATGTTTGCTTTTTTACTTTCTAATTATCATATCCGGATATTTTTAAATGTTAAACTGATGCTTTATGGTTTCGATCCGTACCTTAATTTATCTGAATCATTCGCTAAATTGGTTTATATTTGCATGGCAGTTGCCAGATTGTTGTTACTTCAAAACTGGCGCAAAAATCAGACTCCATCCATGGATGAATGGCTACTCAAAATGCGAAGAGTCCTTTTGACACCCTGGCACCCTTGAAATTGCATTCTCAATTTGCGATGCTCTAATTAAGAATCGCAAATTGAGAATGTCTTCCCATTCATTCCTATTGGCCCTAGGCCCATAGGAATGAATAGGGAGGCATTCCTTAATTGCGAATCATAATTTGCAATTCGCAATTAAGGAATATGAAGGATTTGCAAAATTATTTGCAAAGCCTACATACATAGCGTTTTGCAATTCTCAAATAGCGATTCGCAAAAAATCGCTATTTGAGAATCGCAAAACCAAACTTTCATACATATGGCCCTAGATATCTGACATGGATTTTTCTGCCAGAATATAGCTCCTGAAAGCAGATATTTCACAGATTTTTAGTGCTAGGTTCACAGAATCAATTTAGCTGTTTACCTCAAGGGTACACGAACAGCACTGGCCTGTTCTGTGCCAGGGTAACAGAGTTAGTTCAACATTTCCAGTCAGTATGTCCTTAAAGTTTTGCTGCGGTCTACCCTATGTAAGCTGGACTCAGAAAAGGGCCATCCATTTAGACCCCAGGGTAATTGCTACCCTGAGACAAACAAGTGTGGATTTCTTTCTTGATAACACAGGATCAGCCTCCCTAGATGCAATCTGGGATACTTTTAAAGCATATATTGGAGGGGTATTGCAAGATCGGACTCATTTTAAAAACAAGGTTGAGAGAATTGACCACAAAAGATTGGAAGATGGAGTGGGGGTCCTAGAGGTCAAACTGCAGCAGCAAGATATCAGGTCGAATGAAGATAGGGAGGGGCTACTAAGTGAACTGGAAGAGGGGAGGCTAAACTACAAGATCACATTGGATATGAAGTGTAGAGAGCAAAGGCAAACAGGGTTTATGAGAAATTTTGAAGATGGAGAGAGAGCGGGGCACTACTAGCATGGAAGGCAAGAGTTCAGAGATCAAACACCATATTAGAGAACTGGAAATAAATTCACTGGGCAATGTTTCGAATAAGGCAGAGGAAGTGCAGGCCTGTCTAGTATGCCTACTGGCCGAGTTATACACAGATGAGGTTCAAGCCAACTTAGAGAGGCTTAGAGCTTGGCTGGAAAGCGTACAGCTGGGAAAACTTACAACCGAGGGTAGAGAATGTCTGGATGTCCCTATATCCAAGGAAAAAATTAGGACATTTCTTCTGCGGACAAGGAAAGGTAAGGGCGCCGGTCCAGATGCCTTACCATCAGAGTTGTATAAACTTTAAATTGAAGAACTGATCTCAGAGTGGGAATTATTGTCCAACTCAATATACCAGCAGGGAGGCCAGATCCCAAACTTGTGAAAAGAAGCCACAATAGTTCTGGTTTTAATACCTAACAAGGACCCTAGGAAAGCAGACTCCTACCGACCAATCTCCCTCCTAGATGCTGATTATAAAATCTTTATGAGTATTTTTGGCAGGGAGGTTGGTTATGCTTGCCCCCCAATTGATTCATATAGATCAGAAAGGAGTTATCTCAAAAAAGCAAATCCAGGAGCTCACGTAACAATTGATTGGCACAATTGACCTCACCACGACTCATTCGATCCCCTTGTCCATGGTCGCAATTGATGCAGCTAAGGCTTTTGTTTGGGCATGTTGGGCATATCTGTGGTAGGTCCATGATATAATGGGATTGAGCCCGAGTTTCACCCTCACTCACCAGAAACTTTATAAAAATTCATCGGCCAAGAGTTTGTTCAATGATTCCCTTACAAGGAGTTTTAGTATACAAAGGGGCACGAAGCAGGGTTGTCCCCTTCCACCATTGTTGTTCGATATTTATATTGCACATCTAGCACAACAGCTAAGGAAAGATAGCCAGGTTATCCCTTTTCACTCACCCACTTTTGTAGTAAGATTGCATAGTATGCCGACAAATGAATAATTTACAAATCAGAAGTTTACAGAGTGGAGCAGGTGGTGGCAGAATTTGGAGCCCAGTCGGGGTACTTGGTGAATAATTAAAAAACATAAGTAATGTTTTGGAATGTAGAATGGTGGAGAGGAAGTGTAAGTGCAGAGATAAAATATTTAGGGATTACTATTGTCAATTCAGTGGATGAAATCCCCTTGTATAATCTAAAAAGAGTGGTTAAGGTGGTTGACTCTTTATTATCTAGATAGAAGAACTTTCCTCTAACAATTTATGGGCACGTTAATTTAATGAAGATGTCGATCCTCCCAAAAATGACTTATTTTTTTGATTGTACCCCCTTACGTTCCCAAGATCAAGCATAGACAAAATTCAGGGAAAAATAGCTAGTTTTATATGGGCCTCTAGGGGATCAGGTTGGCGTGGAAAAAATTGAGGCGAAGGCTTGAGAAGGGCGGTCTGGCACTTCCAGACATAAATCTGTAGTGTGTTGCGTTTCAGTTTAAGAATATCTGGATGCTACTGGGAAAGCGTGATAACTCAACTTGGGGAATGCCGCTAGAAGAAATGACAAGGGGGTAGATGGGGATGGGTTTCTGTCTAAGTTCGGAGCACCGCAATGCTTTAAAAGATATGACTGAAGGTTTTAAAGGCCATACTTAATCTTTGGTGCAAGGTGAGGAAAATGTAAGCATAGGATATTGTTCTGATTTCGCACCCATATGGGATTCCCCCAGCACCCCAGAATGCATGAAGGATGGGTTGAGTTTTACACTAAGGAGGGCAGGGATTGTCACCTGGGGAAACCTGATAACAATGTAAGGGATTCTATTCTGAGAAGCCCTGGGAGCCAAAGTTTGAGATAGTCCATCCAGGTATAAATATGTGCAGCTATCTAGCTATCTTCCTGGCTCGAGTCTTCAAAACAGGAAACTGGGGGGGACTGGTAATTTGAGTCTTCTCTCAAGGTCATAAGACCTAAAAGAAAGGTGGTTGCCGTATGGTACTGAAAACTCCTGGTAGTGGAAGATAAGACATTGAAATCCTCGCATATGGTGTGGGGAGATACCTTCCAGAGGGTGGACTTACAATCAATCTGGTGTGATTATCTGAAATTATTATATTCTATTGTTAAGGCATCAAATTTAAAATGAAACCACTTTTTTACTATTAACAGATTATAATTGGACACCACTAAAAGTTGCTCAGTTCTCTCCAATACCCACCCCTAGGGGTAGAAGGTGTGGATTTCTAAAAGTCAATGTTCTATTAGATACTTGTAGCAAGGCAGGAAATTTGTAAATGGTGGATGGATCCATCATATCCGAAGGTTACTGACTGGGTCAAAGTGGTAAACCGGGCTTGGCAAATAGACTTGTAATGTAATATACGAAGATCATCGGGGATATGGGCAGACTTCTCCAGATGGAGTGGAGGTAAGGATAGAACCCCAGACAGAACAAAGAGCTCCAATGATTACATTGAGGCACCACCCCAGGTGAAGGCCCGCTTGGACGGTTAAGCGCGGATGGGCCAATTGCAAATGCAATGGACAGGCGGTCTGATTTGCAGATGCTATGGTGATAGGACAAAAAAAACATTTGTTGAGGAGGCATTGTCCTATGTGGACGATATTTATCTGACGGACAATGAGTTAATGGAACACTAAAGTGAACTACATAATTCTGGGGTTTGCTGCACACCTGGGTAACATTAAATATCAAAAAATCAAAAATTTCCCACCTCAATGTCCTGTTTCTAGGATATGAGTTGTCAAGTGAAGGCGAAGCCTGGTGGCACATTTTTTAGAAAAATGAGCATTGCTCCAACCTCCAACAAAAATACTACAATCTATTTTAGGATTCCTGAATTTGGGCAGAACATACATTTCAGATTATGCAGAACGATTAAAACCGTTCTACGACTTAATCACACCTGATTTCTCAATCACTCATTGAACACAAGAACACACAAACATTTTACGTTCTGTACAAGCTGATATGATAGCTTCCACAACTGAGAAAATTCTCTCAGCAGTACAAACTGCTGTTGTGTGAGAGGGAGAGAGAGAGAGAGAGAGAGAGTGAGAGAGAGAGTACAGGCTCAGGGTAAGCGAATACCGGTGTACCAACCTTGGAAGCCATTACAAAAGCGAACGATCCAAATGCCAAAGCATTACATCCACGATGAAGTCAATGGGCTAACTCTCTCCCTGCAACACATATTTATTACAGATTCAATTCTACCTGACAAATACAATCATTCCTGCAGTATGAACAAGAATACCCTCTGTAGAATGAAATAATGCATCTAAAACAATATGAATACATAATTTGTACTGATGGATCTGCTCAGGCTGCCATTGGTCACCACACCAATGTTCTGTGGCATGCGCAATGATAAAGGGACAGATGCATGACGGAAAGTTCCATCATGAAAAAACACACACTCAGTCCTTAGTAGACTGTCCACCGAAGTTGGCAGAACTATTCTAACACTACAAAGCATGGATCACAAATTCCCCACATTTATAGTGTGTAATTCATACTATTGTGTTCAGTCCTATAATGAATATCTTCAATATTGGGGCCAAAATAGATTTCAAGATTCCAAGGGTTGCACAATTAAGCATTAGCTGCTTTGGGAACAAGTGGCAAAGCTGAAAGAATGCTTGCCACAGGCTCATGTTATCCATACATTGAGTCATCAACGTGTTGGCGTTCACGTTGCAGGAAATTCCATGGCTGATAAATCCGCTAAGGCAAAAGTCAGCGCTGCTGCTATTCCTGCAATCACTCATTCAAGTACGAGAATAGACACAGACAGCATGGTGGCTGTCAATGCTACTCGTAATGACACCCACCTGCTGATGGGCTTTCTACTCAATCACTCCTACAAGTTAGATGCACAAAATATTCCGTAAGCTCAGATTCCAGGAGTGGGAGATAGAGTTACACCAAACACTGATCGCAGATTGGGTTTAATACTAGCTGCACATGAGGTTCTGGGTTCAGTATCCACTAGAGTTACTGCTACAGTTTTAATACTGAAGCAGCGCTATTGAGGGCCTGGTCTTACAAAACAGACCAAGGCCTTTGTCTTCAAATGTAAAATCTGCCAGCAGAAGAAGGGTTCTACCATAGCACGTCCTACCACAGACACCTCTATTGATTTCAGACAAGCCTCTAGCAGTTGTTTATTTGAATCACTGTGGCCCCTTATACTCAGATGGGGCTTACAAGTACATTTTGTTGGCAGTGGATTTATGCTCCAGATTCCTGTGCATTTGACCGCAGTGCTCGGCTGCCTCTTGAACTTTTATAAAGGATTTGCGAGTCTTCATCAAAACATACGCAATTGGCACTCTGCATTCCAACCGGGTCTGGCTTACAAAGAAGCTATGGGAATTTTGGGTGTGGCCTTGCAGTACTCCGTCCCCTACCATCTCTAGAGAAATTTGGTATTTGAGAGGAAAAACCATGACTTAAAGCAGTTCTTAACAGCAAGGGCATTAGACTCGGGTGGCAGTTGAGTCAATCACCTATATGGGGTCCAGAGGGCACTCAATAACATGCCAAGAAAATCCATAGGGGGTCGTACTCCATATGAAGTTCTGTTTGATGTGAGAATGTAGGTATCAGACCTCTATCATATCAGCACACTGGTGGCGGCAACACCATTTGACATCCATGAACGTTTGGCTGTTTTACAGGAACTCAATGAATTCTAGGGTGCGCAAAGCAGTGTCCAAGTAAAATGCACCGCAACTGGAGAAGTGAAGGTCGTACCGGCAATAAATGCCTGGGTCCCGAAGATTGGGGACTTGGTCAGAGAAAAAATTGTGGACAATAAAGAATTTGGGCCATCTTACAGAGTCCCTGTACCTGTCCTGGCTGTCGAAGGTGCCAGAACTGTACTTCCGCCCCTTGCTGGTCGCAGAGACAAAGAGCTAGTGTCCATTGATCTGATCAAACCACACTATGTGGCCAATTCTCAACAGTAGGCCGCTTGGGCTCCTGGGTAGCTGTCACATTCCATGTACAATTCAAGAAGTTCAGATGGAAACTTTAATAACTACAGAAGATTCCTCTTTCCAAAGAGAAGCTGTAACCAACAATGAAGTATTCCTCCTTCCTGTTGAAACAACTACAACTGCACAGTTAACACATACAGAAATTCAATTTCAATTAGAAAAATTGAAAACGTCTAGGTGAATATGCCATAGTTTGAGTAATTTCCCAGTTCTACAAAGCCTGCTGAGCTGCCAAAAATAAACCAGACGACGTCTGGCTACTTCGTGCATTATGACGTCTTCTCATCGGATTCAAGTGAACTTGAACTGCCACCACTGCCTCTTCCTTTCAAGCTATGAGTGTATGCTGTCTATCTTTGGCTGAAAAAGACATACTTTGTTGCTCCTTTGATATGTCTCTAGATTACAATTGGATTACTTTTTCTGGTCCTCTGGATTGGTTTGATAACAGTCTTTTTCCTACTTCTGAATGGACACTGTCTCCCAGGATGCTCTGTAGTACAACTCGTTAACTTGTTTCTGAAACCACATGCATAATTGGACCGTGAACTAAGGGACCTGTCCCTGGTGAACATTACAACAGTTCCAGTTCCGGAAGGAATAGTTTGGGAGAGGGTATCGTATAATATGTATGGTCCTACTGAACCTTTACAGAACCCTTATTTGTTTAAAATTTCCTTAAATTATATCATTACCTTCAGTACTTTCTCTGATGATTGGGACATTAAAACTGTGCACAATTTGCTTGCAGATCTAGAGCCATCAGCTGCATTTTCTAATGATGGATTGTATGATGGTACATCTAACTTTGGCAACATGTTTTGTTATCAACATTATGGTCACCATTTTTTACACAAACCTAGTATCCCACGCGCTGTTTACAATTACACTCAATGGGAACACTGGCCAGACCTGCCAAAAGGTAGTTCAAAAACAATTGCCCAAAAGTGTGCTTAATTTTCTAGTTTTGACACATCAGCCCCAGCCTCTTATTATTATAGGCTTCACCTACACCACTCTGCTTCCTTAATTTCCCAACTGTCTGTGCAAGGTTTCGACTTTTGGGAAGACAACTACATAAACACAAAATCTTTCTGGGGACAAAAGATTAGCAGGTTCCAAGAACTGAGGCCTTATACAGAGCATGCCTCATACTTCATCAAATATTTTCCTGAATAAAACAATGGAACAGACTTCCTGTCATGGAATAGCTAAGGTGAAGGACACCAGACAACAAGACCACCCTCAAGCTCGCCACTCGAATACACCACCAACTGATCCACGCCACCAAGAAAACTGCATTCAAGGAACGACTGGACAACAATGCCCACAACAGCAAGGAACTCTTCAACATCGTCAAAGAGCTCTCCAACCCCAGCGCCGGAAACAATGACATCACCCCTTCGCAAGACCTCTGCAACTCGCTCGCCTCGTTCTTCCACAGCAAGATCGCAGACATACACAACAGCTTCAGCACACAGCCGATGCACCCTACAACCGCACCAACGCCCCCCACCACCACCCTCCGCGCCTGGACCCCGATCAACTCCGAAGACACCATCCGCACGATGAACTCCATCCACTCCGGATCACCAACCGACCCCTGCCCTCACCACATCTTCAACAAGGCCGACTCCGTCATCGCACCCCAACTACGGGACATCATCAACGCCTCCTTCGACACCGCAACCTTCCCAGAGAGCTGGAAGCATGCCGAACTCAGCGCCCTACTGAAGAAACCATCAGCAGACCCCACCGACCTCAAAAACTACCGCCCCATCTCGCTCCTCCCGTTTCCTGCCAAAGTCATCGAGAAGACCGTCAACAGACAGCTGGCCGCCTTCCTCGAGACGAATGGATCCCTCGACCACTCGCAGTCCGGCTTCCGGGCCAACCACAGTACCGAGACCGCCCTCATCGCAGCCACCGACGACATCCGAACCCTGCTCGACAACGGGGAAACAGCGGCCCTCATCCTCCTGGACCTCTCCGCGGCGTTCGACACGGTCTGCCACCGCACCCTAGTGCAGCGCCTCAACAACATCGGAATCCAGGAGAAGGCACTGGACTATATCATCTCCTTCCTCGCCGGAAGAACACAGAGAGTCCGCCTCCCCCCGTTCAGATCAGAAGCCACCAAAGTCATCTGCGGCGTACCACAAGGATCATCACTCAGCCCCATGCTGTTCAACATCTACATGAGCCCCCTCGCGGCCATCGCACGCCAACACAACCTCAACATCATCTCCTACGCCGACGACACCCAGCTGATCCTCTCCCTCACCAACGACCCCGCCACCGCCAGAACCAACCTACACGAAGGGATGAAAGTCGTAGTCGATTGGATGATGAACAGCCGCCTGAAACTGAACTCAGATAAGACGGAAGTCCTCATCCTGGGATCTTCGCCCTCTGCCTGGGACGACTCCTGGTGGCCCCCTGCCCTGGGCAGCGCACCCAAATCGACAGTCCACACACGCAACCTGGGCTTCATCCTGGACTCCTCCCTCTCCATGACCAGACAAGTCAACGCCAACTCCTCGTCATGCTTCAACATCCTCCGCATGCTACGTAAGATCTTCCGGTGGATCCCCACCGAAACCAGGAAGACGGTCACCCAGGCCCTCGTCACCAGCCGACTGGACTACGGCAACTTCCTCTACGCCGGAACCACTGCATAACTCCAGAAAAGACTCCAGCGCATTCAGAACGCCTCAGCACGACTCATCCTGGACATCCCCCGACACAGCCACATCTCCGCACACCTGAGAAACCTGCACTGGCTCCCCGTCAGCAAGAGAATCACGTTCCGACTCCTCACCCACGCACACAAAGCGCTCCACAACCAAGGCCCAAGATACCTCAACGACCGCCTGAACTTCTACACTCCCACCCGCCAGCTTCGATCGACCAGCCACGCCCTCGCCACCGTCCCCCGCATCCGAAGAGCCACAACGGGAGGAAGATCCTTCTCCTACCTGGCCGCCAAGACGTGGAACTCCCTCCCCACCCACCTCCGCCTGACCCAAGACCACCTCGCCTTCAGGAAGCAACTCAAGACCTGGCTGTTCGAGCAGTAGCGGACCCCCCCCACCCCAAGCGCCTTGAGACCCTCCGGGTGAGTAGCGCGCTATACAAATGCTTGATTGATTGATTGATTGATTGAACACGCATTGTATCCCCGCATTCTCATGCTTTGAGAACTGGAAGCACTTCACACACTACAGTGAGGATACATTAGATACCATGATACAAAACTTTTCTTTTAATTCATCAGACCCCAATTGGAAGGGATGGTTGGTTGTGCCTGTGGACTCAAATGGGTGTCAATCTAGATTCCTGGGTAGCACAGAAGTGTTTATGATCAATAGGCCTGATCGGCGATAAGTACAGTCAGAACACTTGGGGATGGTGACATCATATAGTGTTGGGAAGTTGTGCCTTGATTGGCTAAAAACCTCAACACTCTCTCGGGTGAAGCAACACTTGTCCCTTCTTTCTAATGACATGGATCTCAGGGATTTTTTGTTAGGTTCCCGAAATCCACGTCAAAAGCGATTCTTGTATGGAATATACATCGAGCTGTGGAACATTTCTCAACAGGCGGCTGCTGAGAGACTGTGCGAGATTGACAGTGTTAACTTAGAAAAGGCATTGGCTGTTGTTGACAACAGTATGACCAGACTATCATCCAGAATGTATTCACTGGGCAATATAGTATCTTCTTCAATTGACATAATGCAGCAAGACATGTCTGTTTTACAACATGGACAATCGCAACTCCGGTCCATTGTTATATTAAGCTGGACGCTTCAAATACTAGGTTCTGGCCATGTTCCATGATGTTACATCAATAGTACAAATCTGTTTTCTGCATACACTCCACTGGAAAGACAGATAGTAATGGAATGCAGAGATGCAAAGTATACCATGTTGCACATTGAAAAATTAGACCAATTACCTTTCTCCTAGGCTGAGACACCATCCACAGATTAGATAATCCATGGTTAAATTTCCCTACCGGTCACGACTTTCCAATTCCAATATTGTCTACCATGCCAATAGGAAGGCAGATACGAAGCACTAGGTGATGGTTATGTGCATGAGTACTGGGAATTACCATTCAGATTTAGATGCAGGAATGGGGACACAGACGTTTTCCTTAGTGGTTCCGACGGTGAGGATGCTTTAAGTGAGTCTTTCGTTTGCAAGGACATTTCTTTTCATGGGGCTTGCAATGCTTCAGTTGCAAACTTGCCCTGTTATCTGAAGGGTTCTCCAGCTGCGGTGATACATCCGGTCTTCAAGCTGCTCTCAAATTCTATCTATTTGATGCAGAATGATCAAGGTTGCTGTGGAATGGAACTGGGCATCACTTATCTGGTAACGCTTAATACCATAGTCACTTGTTGCACACAAGTATTGTTTCCACCTGCCCGCACAGTTAGGGAGGCAACGCTATGGCCTTCAATTAATGTTTCCAACATACGCTTTAATTCTCTGAGTAAACTGATGTCTGATACGAAGGGAATAGTGCACTTTTTTTAAATGTATTGGCTCTGGACTGGTTAGCACCTATCAGACTATATTCTGAGCTATACTGCCTTTCATACACTCCATGTTGGAAAGTATTTTTGGAGGACTCCGGCTTGTCCTGCTACTTGTGGTGGGAATCCTGATTTTAATTTTTCTGCTCCACAATGGATGTCCCAGTTCAACCTGGAATGGAGACAGCACTGCTTGTGCTGCGATGCCATGAGCGCGTTGTACACTGCTCTGGCACACCTCGGCTTCGAGAACGGAAGAAGCACTGGGTCTTGTCTTTCAGGCCTGTTTGTTTCTGCTGCCTGCTCTGCAGCCATGAATGCATATTGGATCCATGCCTCTGATCACAATCAGTTGCATCACTGGACATCGAGGTATAGATGGACCCCTTAAAGGCCCATGGGTATTGTTTTCCCCAGCCTATTCATTGCTGCTGAATGCATTCTTCGAGCCACTATGGGATGCTTTGGCTCCTAGTGAAATGGACACCTGCTCTACGATACACTCACAAAATGCAGTCCCTCTCTCAGTGGTTGCTGTGGGAACTGGATGGACTCTCCTTTGTTCCATAAATAGGTTTCGAGGTGTGCCTCTGGGAACATCATCCGTGGTTGTGGACAACAGCAATGTTGTATCTGCAACTCGGAACACATAAACAATTGGCTTTTTCCATTTGGTGGGAACCATTCAGTCTGTATTTTAAAAAATATTAATCAAACAGCTTTTTGTTTTATTTTTCTAGGCACCATGACTTTTTGAGTGCTTAGGATTTCAAATAGTATAATGCCTTCAAGGCTTTATATGAATGCTTTAAAGGGAAGCTTGTTTTTAGATGGTTTTAAGAATCGTTTTTAAACCTTTTACTTTGCTTCATTATGGCTTGCTGGCTTTTAGATAGCTGTTATATATATCAACCCTTAGTATGAGGAGTGGGTGTTATGTGCCCGGGTTAGGCCCATGTAGTAAAGCTGCTCATTTCTTACATTGCCCTATTTTCCACAATAACATATCTGCCGTGACCTTTTGAACATATTTGTGTGCGTGACAATGTTGGATTAGTTTCTCTGAAACTATTTTGTTTACACGTCTAGCTTCGCACAACGTTATCACGATGACTCGAACTTCATGTACAAGCCCCTTCTATGCACTATGTACAACTGTCATTATATCTTCATCCATGTGGCGACAGGGCTATCTACATATCCATAATATCACGTCTCCTTACGCACATCGCAAGGCTGCTTCCAATTATAAATAAAGAGCATCCCAAAAGATTAGCAGGCGAGGCACTTCAGGTGACACCGAGGGTCCCTGAGATTTCACCACGCAGCGGTCTGATATCTTTATAAGGTGGTTTCCAGTTCGTGACCAAAGCGGGCTCCTACATTCTCTCCCGCCCGGTAATGGGACTGGATCATCCCTTGGGGGGATTCTTGGATACACACCTACACACAATCTAGGTATACTCAGAGTAGGGTTTGCATAGTAGGAGTACGCCTGATTACTGCCTTGTTTATATGCCTGCATATATTCACTGTTTTAGCACCATGAAAGAGCTGTATCTACTATTTACTCTTTTGGTGCTTGTAATCACTTTCATCTGATTCTATCTATTGATTATCACAGCACATGTATTTTATACAAAAATAATGTTGGTTTAATAAATTTATTGAAAAACTCATACTGTGTATTCTGTATATTTCTTTGAGATCAATTAAGCATAAGTGACTGAGCGAAAGGTTCTGATCTGTTTCCAAGATACCTGAGTGGTCAGGGTTTGTATGTTCAGTGGCTCCCAGAAACCATTCAGTCTCTGGTAAGGTTGGGGGGCTTACGGGGGCACTGTGAGCTAGCTCGTCTCAAGGCCAACAGATCATGTGGGGGTGCCCGGAACCAGCCAAGGCACCTCATCTAAAGTTTATTTTGTCCAACAAACTTGCAGGTCCTACGGATTAGTGGGAGCTACATGACAACAGAAGACCCTGTCCCCAGAAAGATGTTTGATTGCCAGCTTTTCTCGCTTTTTTGCTAACAATACTGCGCTGGGCTGAATGAACATGGGGGCATAGTTACTAGAAAATGACGCAGCACGGCACTGCAAGCCATCTTGCTGCACTGAACTGCGTCATTTGGAAAGTGCAGGGATGTGTCGTATTTACAGCAATACAATGCACCCCTGTGCTTTCATCTGTGCTTGTGCATAATTGGCCGCCTAGCTCCAGCACAGGTGCCCTTGCACCATGCGTTCATGGAGTTTTCCTCCTTTTATGTGTGCTGCAGCTTTCAGCACACTTACCAAAAAAGCAATAAACAATAAAAAAGGAGAAATAAAGGTATTTTTCCTCGTTGCACCACTTCAACGCCTCCCCTGGGGAGGCGTTAGAATCTGATGCATTCCAAGGTTTATGAAACCTTGTAAATCTGGGAGGTGTCAAAATTCATAAGTGTTGCTTGGGAACACCCACAGCAACACCCATGGAAAGCTCCTTTTACGCAGAGTAATGCTTGAAAGGGGACCATATTTACAAAACGATGGAAAGCAAGAGGGTGAATTTGTAAATATGGCTCAGCATTATGCACCACTGGAGTGTCAAAAAAAGTGACACTCCAATGGCACAGAAGCCTTGTAAATATGCCCCATGATGTGTCTCTGAATGTGGTTTCATCTTGTCCTTCATGGGCATGAGCTCTGAGAAGTAGTCCCAGAGACATCTCACCACATCCCTTGTCCAGTATGAGTGAAATTGTTCTTGACGCTGCAGGGACAGGTAGTGTATCTTCAACAGTGGAGAGTGCCACTCATCATGCAGTACCATCTCTACTATGGTAGACCATAGATTTTGATCAAGAGATATGTGTTCCTGGTGCATAGCTGCTCATGAGCTGGCAGGAGTACTCACAGGAAAATAAAGAAATAGAATTGGACCATTATAGCAGGAAAACAAAGAAAACGTGGTCTGACAATGATGAAACTAAAGGCCAACAGGGTACAAGAGTAAGAGATGGGGCAGAGGTAGAATTGGAGGCAAAAGAAAAGGACCCAGCAGGGACCACTTGCTTCAATTGTAACCAGCCAGGCCTTCATGACAGTTTGTCCCGACAGCTCCCCACACCTCTAATGCTCCTTATAATAACGTAGTATAGAAATTTGCAGGGGTTATAGAGGGGACGAGTGAGTAAGTAAGTTTACAAGGGTTCAACAAATTGTTTCCAGATTCAGATTAAGATAAGAACATTTATTGGAGAAGCATAATTGGTTGTTCAATTAAGTGACTAGAGTGGCACTCCAGACCTTTAATAGTGGGCCCTTGGTGAACAGCAGCACTGGGCTGCTGTTCACTTTTCAGAGAGCTGTGAAACAAACGGGCACACTTCATTTACACATTAACTAAAGTAACAGAAAAGAAGGTGTCCTAGACAACTTATTTTTAGGAACACCTTTAGTTAAGTTGTTAAGAATCTTGCACTAAACATGTAAAAACATGAAAAGCTCTCTGCAAACTTAAAAAAAGTGTATTTTATTAACACGCATGGATGTTTTAATCTTAGCAGATTAGATTAAATCACTGCATTGAGAGACATTAGTAGCAGTGATAGTTTTCAAACGTGGTCTTGGAAACATTCATGCTGCCCCTCTTCTGAAAACAATGCCATTAGTGAATGAAGAGGCAAGCCATTTGACAGGTACACCTCGTATGTACCTCGTATGTACCCTTTGTTGTTATATAATTGGAACAACATTATAGGTTAATAAATAAAACACAAGAGAAGGTTTTGTATAGCACACATCCCTAACTCATATATTTTAAGGGGCACCGTATTAGGTGGTGGCTTTTTGAAGGCCTTTCCATGGCGGGGATGCCACCATATAAAGGCTGGTGGAGATTGGCCTTGGGGGCCCGTTGCGGGTCCCTGTGGGGAGGGGCAGCACTTGGGGGGTACCTATGCTACCTCCCTTCATATCACTGCACCAAGTGGCAGGCACCGCATGGTGCCTGCCATGTGGTGCAGTGACATGCCAGGCATGCGGTATTGACATTGCGGCGGTTGCTGCTGTAAGCAGCACTCGCCGCAATGTCAAAATGCAGAATGCGACTGCCGCATGCGACATGCAACCGCCACATGTCAGGTGGCCGGTCCCAACACCGCGAGGATGGCAGGCGGACTCAGGTCCGCCTCCCATCCTAATAGGCCCCTTAGTTTGTCTCAGAGATACACAGAATAAACAGTCTGGGTATTTCAATAAGGATTTGTTGAACAGTTGTTATTCTAGTGTAAAATAGATGTGCTGTAACAACCATTAGACAGTAGCAGAGATATATGATTAGCAGTACTACGAAAGTGAAGGGATGGTACAGTTCTACCATTTTGCAATAATCATGAATATGTACATGTATATAAAACACCTGATAAAAGTGCGTACTCCAACGATGCGTCCCTAACTAGATGTACCTAAATGTACCTAGCATCTGTGTAGGTGTTATGCCAAGAACCCCTCTAAGGTCTAGTCAACCCCATTACCTGAGGAAGGACAGAATATGGGACCCCGTCCTGGTCTCGAGTTGGACACACCGCGAGGGAAGTTAGACCACTGCGAGCTGGAGTGTCTGCATGAAGGAACCTCAGCGTCTCTGGTCAGTATGTAAGCCGGGAAGTCACGGTCTCCTCTGTCTTACTAAGCAAGACATGGTGTATAAATACCCACAGGTCTCCCCAGGGGTCCTACCTCGCTGTGTTACTGTGTTGGCCTAAAGGATGACTTTGGGCTTGAACTTTATACATAGATACTATACAGGAGATGTTCGCCCTGCCGGATCACTGACAAAATATCGACAACAGAAATGTCGACCTACAAAAATATTGTGACAAAAATATCATTGTAAAAAATATTGAACTCCTATCTTCATAATGGTAAGTACAAAAATAGCAGAAAAAAATATTGTTGTTAAAAATATCATTGTTAAAAATATTGTTTTTTTAAATGTTAAAAAAATAATGTAAAATAAACTAAATAATACATATAATTTAAAAAAAAACTTAGTTTGAATTATCAGAAAATGTTTAAAATTATACGTAATAAATATAATGTAAAAATAGATTAAACATACATTTATATGAAATATAATATATATACTTACTTAATATTAATAAATTATTATTTTTATAAAACTACATTAGACACTACATTAACTGCAATGGTAGGGAAAATGATGGACAGTGTAGGGGATAAAATTACTATTCCCACTCCAGGGAGTGCAACAGTAGGGAAAGTGTTGGAAAGCGGAGGGGATTAATTTACTATTCCCACTCCAACAAGTGCAACAGTAGGGAAAGTGTTGGATAGCGGAAGGGAATAATATACTATTCCCACTCCAGGGAGTGCAACAGTAGGGAAAGTGTTGCATAGCGTAGGTGTAGAAATTACTATTCCCACTCCAGGGATAGCAACAGAAGGAAAAGTGTTGGATAGCATGGGGGTAAATTACTATTTTCACTCCAGGGAGTGCAACAGTAGGGAAAGTGTTGGATAGTGTAGGGCTAAAAATTACTATTTGCACTCCAGAGAGTGCAAGAGTAGGGAAAGTGTTGGATAGCGGAGGGGATAAAATTACTATTCCCACTCCAATGAGTGCAACAGTAGGGAAAGTGTTGGATAGCGAATGGGGATAATTTACTATTCCCACTGCAGCAAGTACAAAAGTAGGGAAAAGGTTGGATAGCAGAGGGGATAACATTTACTATTGCCTCTCCAGAGAGTGCAACAATAGGGAAAGTGTTGGATAGCGGAGGGGATAAAATTACTATTCCCACTCAAGCGAGTGCAACAGTAGGGAAACTGTTGGATAGCGGAGGGGATACATTTACTATTCCCACTCCAGTGACTGCAACAGTAGGGAAAGTGTTGGATAGCATAGGGGTAAAAATTACTATTCCCACTCCAGCGAGTGCAACAATAGGGAAAATGTTGGATAGCGGAGGAGAATAATTTACTATTCCCACTCCAGCAAGTGCAACAGTGGGGAAAGTGTTGGATAGCGGAGATGAATAATTTACTATTCCCACTCAAGCAAAATAATTAACAATAATTAACAAACAAGTAATTAATTAAAAATAATTTACCTCCCACCATATTCCCCTATAAATGACACCACCAATGTTGTAAAACATAACACAATTAACATAATTAACAATTAATTAATTAATTAATTAATAACAATTAACAAGCAATTTAAAAACAATTGGTAATAAATTAATTCACACAATTAACACTATAAAACAAGTTAAAATACATTTTATATAAAAATATATATATATTACATTTAAATTACTCCCCTATCAACCCTCAACCCGCTCTTAAAGAAATTACACAAATAACATAATTTTTTTTTCGTGTGTGTTTGAAAAGCTTTATTGAACAAATTATTAATACATAAAGATATCAGCTACATACAGAAAAAAAAGAAACAAAATAAACTTCAAAATGCAATATTATATCAAGAGCTTGGCTGATACCAGGAAGTAAAGAGTAAAAGCAATTTGTGGTATTTTGTATATGGAGGAGGGGGAAGGGAGAGGGAAGGGAAAGTAGGACAAGGGTGGAAAGGGAGGAGGGGGGATATTAACCCTATAATATAAAGAAATAAGAAAATAAAGAAGAGTAAGGCATATTAGAAAAATACTGTAAATGAGTCAATAAATATTGTCGAGCATAGAAGTTCATATAAACATTAACCGGGTAAGAAGAAAGAAAATAAAAAATGAAGGAAAGAGGTGATATTCTTCAAGGGGGTTTAACATTTTCGGAAGTGATATGTGAAGTATTCCTTAAGGCCATCTGGTCCAAATAGGTGGTAAGAGGCAACCAGAAGATGTCTCTATTAATGTTTGGGTTGCAAGAGGAGGCAAATGCAACATCAAGGTGCCGATTCCGATCCGGTAAAACCCGTGTACGATTCGTCGTACGGAGCGTATTCTCCATACGATTCGTACCCGGGAAATCCACCGTACAATCCAGCAAGTACGATTCGTACAGAAATACCATTTCCGTACGAATTGAACAAAACACCGTAAGGCTAAAAAATACCTACGAGTCTGATCCTGGACAGCGCGTACTCGACGTCCGTACGGAGTCAGGCAGCGTTTTACGGACCAGCAAGTACGATTCGTCCCAACGTCACTCCGCACAGCTATTTTTTTACGGCAGCCAAAAAGAGCCGGAAAACTGAGTCCGACGCGAAAACGGAGCCCCGGTACGCGACGGACAGCCATGGACCCCATCCTACGTGTCATACCGGCCCTCTTAGCCTAGAACCTGGTGCACCGAACCCGACGCACACGCCGCAGAAGGTGAGAACAAAACCCAGGGGCCAAGGAGGGGTGAGGGCCAGGAAACATACCCCCTACCCAAATTAAAACAATATTGAGGATATACATTACCTCAAGGGTCTGGTCACTCCGGGGGGCGTGTCCACCAATACCTGCGTCACGCAACAACGGAAGTGGACGTGTACGCGTACCCCTACAGCAACACTACAATAGTGATACGCACCGTACTCACACATACATTGCGTGGGTATGGTCCGTAGCACCATATTAGTGGTGCCGTGGGGTACGCATGGTACGGACCGTACACACGCCCTCAGAGCATGTGTACGGTCCGTATCACCATTGTAGTGGTGCTTTAGGGGTACGCGTGGTACGGACCGTACACACGCCCACAGAGCGTGTGTACGGTCTGTATCACCATTGTAGTGGTGCCGTAGGGGTACGCGTGGTACGGACCGTACACACGCCCGCAGAGCGTGTGTACGGTCCGTAACACCATTGTAGTGATGCCGTAGGGGTACGCATGGTACGGACCGTACACACGCCCTCAGAGCGTGTGTACGATCCGTATCACCATTGTAGTGGTGACATAGGGGTACGCGTGGTACGGACCGTACACACGCCCTCAGAGCGTGTGTACGGTCCGTATCACCATTGTAGTGGTGCCGTAGGGGTACGCGTGGAACGCACCGTACACACACCCTCAGAGCGTGTGTACGGTCCGTATCACCATTGTAGTGGTGCCGTAGGGGTAAGCGTGGAACGGACCGTACACACGCTCTCAGGGCGTGTGTACGGGCCGTACCACGCGTACTCCTACGGCACCACTACTATAGTGATACCGAACGCACCCACACATATATAGCGTGGCTACGGGCCATATCACCATTGTATTTGGGCCGTAGGGGTACACGTGGTACGGACCGTACACACCCCATGAATGCGGGGGTACGGTCCGTATCACACGTACCCCTACGGCACCAGTACATTTGGGATACAAGGCGTACACACGCCACGAATGTTGTCCTACGGCCTGGTGCAGCATATTACCTCTATATTGGTGTGTGTGTAGGCCCAGGACAGCAGTGTACTGCACCAAGGGGGTGGGTGGGTGGCTGCATAGGATTCCCAGCAGTGGACAGACATGTGAGGGGTGGGTGTATATGACTCCCAGCAGTGGCCTGCAATATGAGGGGTGGGTGCATATCACTCCCAGCAGTGGACAGACATGTGAGGGGTGGGTGCAGAGGACACCCAGCAGTGGCCTGCAATATGAGGGGTGGGTGCATATCACTCCCAGCAGTGGACAGACATGTGAGGGGTGGGTGCAGAGGACTCCCAGCAGAGGACAGAGACATGGGGGTGGGCGCACAGGACTCCCAGCAGTGGACAGAGACATGGGGGTGGGTGCAGAGGACTCCCAGCAGTGACCTGCAATATGAGGGGTGGGTGCATATCACTCCCAGCAGTGGACAGACATGTGAGGGTTTGGTGCAGAGGACTCCCAGCAGTGGACAGAGACATGGGGGTGGGTGCACAGGACTCCCAGCAGTGGCCTGCAATATGAGCGGTGGGTGCATATCACTCCCAGCAGTGGACAGACATGTGAGGGGTGGGTGCAGAGGACTCCCAGCAGTGGACAGAGACATGGGGGGCTGTACATCATTATCACATGACCACAACTCCATGGGTGTATGTACGCATCCCTAACTTTGGACAATGATGATAGTGCCATAACAACACATCACTGACAGCAGTGTCCCACTCCCAGGATGATGGATGTCACTCCCCCACTGCATGACACACCACATGTGGGTGTGAGGACAAATAACACATGCATACCCACCCCTGGCGGATGCAGCACAATACACACACTGAGATCATGCCACAAGACTGTATAGTCATGTCACTGCCTACTAAACTAAGAGAGCCAAAGGGAACATACACTGTCACGCACATCCCAGGACTGATAGGAATGTTCAGGTGCTGGGCCACCCACCAAGATGTTGTCTCTCATGGAAGGACTAGGGTGGAGTTCCCACAGATACAATGCCCACAATTGTGAGTCAGGTGCCTAAATACCCTGCAGAAAAAGTACCATATGTGCGCTAGTCCGGGAGTACACACATGCATAGTGCTGAAAAGGGAGAATTTCTCCATGAAGGCATTTCGACATACTCAATACACAAGTACAGTGACTAGCAAGGATGGCACAGACAATGCAGCCGGAGACATTGCTGAGCAGACATGGCCATAGTTGAAGGGATCCGTCACCAACAAAGGAAATGTAGACACAGGTCAGCACAACAATAGTGCAACTCTTTGCAGGGAAGATGTCAGGTGCCACAGAGGAAGGAACACTCCTTGGGACAATGTCTCAAAAACAAAATAACACACACTACCAATGAATATTCGCAGAGACCTTGTGATGGCACGCAGATACCATGGTCCACCTCATGATCATCAGAGTAGAACATTTCTCTGAACCATAACACATTACCACAACACCAACTCCAGGAGCCTCAGCACCAACATCAATACCTGAAATGCAATAGTGTGCAAAGTACAAATAAAATGCTTTATTCAGCATTTAAAAAAAATAATGAAATGACACTATATACAAAGGCCAATGGCCAGTCCATAATAGAAGTCATTGGGGGGACACATGGGCACGCGTCTCCCCTAGCTTGCCTGCACACTGGAACCCTCAGGTTTGTCGACCGGGGGGGGCATCATGTGGGGAAGGACAAGGCACCGCAGGGACAGGAGAGGGAAGGGCAGGTGTGGTGGGTGCAGGGGTGGACGTCTCCACCACAGAGGGTGGGGCAGCAGCAAAGGTGGATGTGAGCACGTCGCTGCACACTGCTGCCAGGGCGTCCAGGGTAAACCCTGCACCGGAAGAAACCCCAGGGCCAACGGAGGGGGGGTGGCCGAGGGATGGGGTGCAGCGCTCTTGGGGGAGGGGGTGGACAGGGGGTGGGACTTGATTACCCTGCCCTGGGCCTTCCTTGCCCGCTTGCGGGGTGGTGTCACAGTGGGGGTGATGGGCAGACCACCCATGTCGACCTCTTTGGGCGTCAGTTTGGCAGGGGAGCCAAGGGGAGTGCTTTTGGAGGGACTGGGTTGTGAGGCCTGCGGACTCAGACTGTGCCTGCATGTATGTCTTTTTGCCCCAGACCCAGTGGGTGTGCCTACATCCCCCTGAGTGTGCGTGACAGGAGGTGTGCGCTTGCCCTTACTTGGTGGTGTGCTGCCTGTGTCTGGTGGGGTGCGTGCTTGGGAATGTGTGGGTGTGCATGGGACAGGTATGGGAGAGGGAAGTGTGGATGGGGCTGGGGTTGAGGGGACGAAGCGCTGCAGGAGACTCACTGCTGCCGTCAGTGAAGAGTCCATGGACCGCAGAAACCTGCTTTGTTCAGACATCGATGCTGACATGCCCTCCATAAACGACACCATCTGTGTCAGCAGTGTGGTGTGGCCATGGAGGACAGTCAGCACCGATGCCTGCCCAACTTGCAACTGCCGCAGTATGTCCACAGACTCTGCACTGAGGGCAGCAGGGGTGACAGGGGCAGGGGGTGCGGTGCCTGTCCCCAATGAGACATGGTGGTGCCCTGCACGGACTGAAGATACCGGAGCAACTGGGAGGGCGGTGATGGGAATGGAGGAGGCGGGGACAGATGTTGGGCTGCTGCCAGGTGTTGTAGCAGCCTCCGCTCCCTCGATGAGGTCAGCATCGGACCTGTCTGCGTTGTAGTTGGAATCACCACCCGACAGGTCCTCTGACTGACTCCCCTCACCCTCCGTGCCACTGGCTCCCGCAGACTCACTAGCACTGGTGGCACTGGTGCTGGGTCCCTCATCCAGGTCCGTGCAGGTGTCTCCCTCGGTTTCCAATGATGATGCTGTGGGCAAGGTAAAGATGCAGAAAAACATCAGTCACCTGTACACATCTGACACATTAGTACAAAAACAATAGGTCACAGTGCATATCAGGCAGTGCATCATGATTAACAGCTAGATTACTCCTATGTAAGCCCTGGACTCCCCAGTTGGTAGACCCACCATGCCACTTGGACACAAGGAACAATAGGACACACCAGCCCTAAACTTGAATGAGAAAACACTGAGGAGCTAGTGTCTGGGAACAGGTGAGCACAGCAATACAATGAAGTCATGCCACCTCTTGTTTACCCTGAAAGAAACAGTATTGGTGCACCCAAAGCAAAGTAACACACCTCAATACCAAAGGTGTCCCCACACTCAGAGACCTGTAAGTACATTGGAACACAAAACGAAAAAATTTTGTTCCCTTGGGAATCACAATACTTTACACAATCAACATGGTCAGAATGTGGGAATGTGCCATTTTGTGAACAGAACACACATGTGCCTTCATAACAGATGGCTCTCAAGGAGGTGCACACAAAACTACATTTACCCAGTCATTGAAGAAGCTGGCAGCCTTCTTTAAAGAAGCCACTGTTAGAAAGAAATATTGTTGCAGAAAGTACATATACATGGGCCCACGGCTGGCTTGATGACTTGACACTGGTAAGTTGGCATCACCAACAACCAAGGACTTACCCAATTTCCACAACACTGGGGAACATGTATATGTATAATCTGAAAAACAGTCTCATTAGAACAGTGCCTTCTTTAAAATTGTGCCAGCGTGTTCCCTGAAAGTGTAAAGGTGGTTTGTTGTGCACTTCCTTTTGAGACATCTGTCATGCAGGCACATTATTGTTCTTAACAACAAAACATCAAACTAAAGCATAGAAAACATGAAGACCTGTTGACAAGTGTTGTGAGTGCCAAGGTACAATACCTTGTGACTAACAACTTGAATTATGTCAGTTGTCACATGGCCATCCGTTACCTAATGACACATTTGCCAACACATCTGACCCACTGCCTGTCATGTGGAGTGGCACACATGTCCAAACCCAGGACAATGCATTAGCTAATGGGCCTGCTATTGAGTTGTAAAAAGGCATACCTGCACTGAGGAGACACCCCCATGGCACGCCAGAATGTCCACACAGATGTCAGCACACAAAGAACAAACTACGTAGCATCTTGACCACACACTGGTGCAAAAAATGAATGAGCAGGAATCATGTATTTAAACAATTGACACATGCTGCAAAGCACAAACATAAAAACCCTGCACATCATCACTGGGTCACTGCACGTTGAGTCTCTGTCCAGCCAATTCTCACACACAGGTCAGACCATGACAAGGAGACATAAGGTCTGGCCATGTAGGCCTCGCCCGCACAAATCCCCCATACCTGAGACAATGTGATTGAGACAGATCAACAAGTGACACCTCAGAATCAGGCTTTACAAAAATGTGCAGCAAGAATTCCCAAATGTACTCCACATCACCTCGTGAGGCTGCCAACACATATTTGTGACAAACAACCATCGACAGATAGTTGTGAATAGACACGCAGGCACTGCCTAGTGTGAGTATGCACAAGCCAAATGGGGTCTCCCAGTCCAGTCGACACATGTAGCACACTTTGGATAAATACAAATGAGGCCAGGGAACAATGCCACAGAGGCAAACATATGCTGAACACACTGAGAATGGACACAGTGTTGGATGACACACATGATTACGAGGCAAGGGTGTCTCAGGGGACTGTAGTGGGCACACTGCTCCTTGTTCCTGGAATGATCTGACTGTAACATGAGCAACCGTCCTGTCACTATGCATATCTCCCACTCATGCACATCATGTCTGAGGCCACAACATTGGTCATGCATGCTGCAAGTGTGTTCATTTGAAACCTCACACTCCCATGTTGAGACTCATCATCAGTGCCAACAAATATGGACCCCCAACAGAGTGAACAGGACAGGGCACAGGCAAGGTAACAACACATGTCACAGACCACCCTCCCACATGATGCAGAAAGCAATGTGCACTTGGATCAACTGGCAGCCTAGATGACCATGTGCAATTGTGATTACACACAGACCAGGGGACACATGTCAAGCAGGGGAAGGGACGAATAAGAGCGCTGTTTGACTTTGGGGAACAGAATATGCACTGCACAGATAAACCCTGGTAGTGTATCCAGGCTACAGAGCACTTCCAAAAGCTATGGACACACAACACAACAAACAGATAGGTACCTAACCCCTCCTTGCTGCTGTCCCTCCTGTAACTGCCTATCCAGGTCAGGGAACACCACCGCCAGGACACGCATCATGTGGGTGGTCAGGCGTCGGCACCCGCCGTAGGGGCGTGGAGGTGAGAGCCCCAGCTGGACGCGGGCTATCCGCCGGGTCCAGCACCGGATGTCCTGCCATCGTTTTCGGACTTGGGCTAGGCGCCGACTGCGACCCCCCGCCACTCTCACAGCCCTGACGATTTGCTTCCAGATCCCCCCCTTCTCGTAGGCAGTTACCTGTGAGGATGAAAAAGTGAGACAACATCACTACACCTGCTCCATGTCACACATTTGAACATCGATGATATGTTGAACAGGGCATAGGATACCCATATAGAAATTGGCCTCTGTGGAAGCCCCAATGCACTACATGACATTGAAACTACACAGGTGGCAGGAGGGGTGCGACACACTCCCTGATCATGGCACACACTGTGCATCACATGCAACACCAGGCTGATGGACAGCACCTCAAAGCAGTTACATGCCCCAGCCCACTGATGCAACCTCAGCAGATTACACAGACACACACAGGCACAGATCAATCACCTGCCATTGGCAACAGCGGATACATTCCTCACTCTGCACATGTGCCACTTGCCTGTGGGGTGTCACAGGTGTTGGGCTAGCTCAGTAAGTCAGACACACAGCACGGCTTACTTCTCACATCAGCTGTTGCCTCCTCCATGCAGCTGTGGTGCAACACTTCACATAGACACTCACCCACATGACAAGGAACCTTCACACACATAAATGTCCAGGAGGGCGTACACATCACTTGGACACTCTCACCACAGCTCCACTCAACTCATGCGCATCTGTGGGTACAGTCACCTGTCACACCGGGGGGGACACTGAATCACCTCAGGACAATAGCCAAAAAATGCCACCAAGGATTTGCCCGGCTGAATGTGTCATGCACTATGCAGTGAATGTCACAGTAAGCACAATGCAAGTGAGGAGTGCACACAGGAACTACTTCATGCTCTGCATGACAGACATAAGCCTTTCCCCTCCCGGGACCCACTCTAAACCACATTGCATGTCTGTCACACCTGGACATAATGCCAGAAGTGACAGTCACAAAAAAGGTGCACAGTCAAAGGTAGTGGGGTCAGCACTCACCTGCTTCCCTGGTCTCCCATATAGGCCGGGGTACTGTGGGAGGAGGACATTCAGCAAGGCCTCTTCTCCTCAAGTGTGAATGGCTGGGCCCTCTCCACAGTCCGCAACATGGTGCCAGAGGAAGCACAGACAGCAGCAGTGTGGTCGACAGGAAAGTTGTGCAGGCAAGGGCCCTCTCATGGGTTCTGGCTGACTTATATCTGTCTTGCTGGGGGCTTTCATTTACAGGAGTACAGAGTGATTGGTCAGACTCATTTGCATCCTGCGTTTCCTCCAATCCCTTTAAACATACACCAATGACCCGAATTTGCATGGGTCAAATTTTGAGCATCATAGCAAGGCAAACACCACTTTGCAACATTGTAATTTTTGGGCCAGCTGACATTTCAAGCCCACATGATGGCCACATTGCAACTGAAATCTCTGTATTCATGACAACCAGCATGCATTTTGGGATTAATACTTGTCCCCTATGTAACTTTTTATTCAAAAAAACATGTACGGTGCGTTTCACACGTACCCGTACACGTACGGCACCACTACAATAGTGATACGGACCAAACACACGCTCTGAGAGCCTGTGTACGGTCTGTATCACTATAGTAGTGGTGCCGTAGGAGTAATGTGTGTGTACGGTCCGTACCACGCGTACTCCTACGGCACCACTACTATAGTGATACGGACTGTACACACGCTCTGAGAGCGTGTGTACGGCCCGTACCACGCGTACTCCTATGGCACCACTACAATAGTGATACGGACTGTACACACGCTCTGAGAGCGTGTGTACGGCCCGTACCACGTGTACTCCTATGGCACCACTACAATAGTGATACGGACCGTACACACACTCTGAGAGCCTGTGTACGGTCCGTATCACTATAGTAGTGGTGCCGTAGGAATAGACGTGTGTGTACAGTCCGTACCACGCGTACTCCTACGGCACCACTACTATAGTGATACAGACCATACACACGACGTGTGTACGGTCCGTATCACTATAGTAGTGGTGCCGTAGGAGTACGCGTGGTACGGGCCGTACACATGCTCTCAGCATGTGTACAGTCCGTATCACTATAGTAGTGGTGCCGTAGGAGTACGCGTGGTACGGACCGTACACACACGCGTACTCCTATGGCACCACTACTATAGTGATACGGACCTTACACAAGCTATGAGACCGTGTGTACAGCCCATACCACGCGTACTCCTATGGCACCACTACTATAGTGATACAGATCGTACACACGATGTGTGTACGGTCCGTTCCACGCGTACACCTACGGCACCACCACAATAGTGATACGGACCGTACACAGGCTCTGAGAGCGTGTGTACGGTGCGTTTCACATGCTTACACTGGTGATAGGAGGCGCACACGAAAGGAATGAAGGTCTCCGACTCGCACAAGGCTGTACATCAAGTCATTGCCATTGCAGACTTTCATGTGCAGGGCCTAGGTGTGTCAGGCAGTGATATTGCACATGTCTCCTCATGTAGTTGCACAATTGATGTGTGATGACCTGTGTACACATGTCATGTGCGATGGGGCACTATGTGGCACACTTCCCCTTCACACTTTGCACATGTGTGCCTGTAGTACAAACGTGTCAAGCACGGCATCACTGGTATGGCACAGTCACCACCACCCCCAACTGTCCCCTGATGCCAGGGACAGGGACACTAACAAATGACATTTCACAATCAGCGTGCCCCGATGTGACTATGTCATGTGTGTGACATGTGTTTCCATGAGCTTGCTGTTAGTGTTCCGTCAACTACATCTGCTGTTGCTGCATACAACATGTGACTGTGTTGAGATGGGCATGGCACACATCTACGCACACCATGCCACATGTGGATTCCCACGTAAGCAGGGTCTGTATGCATTCGACATGATATTTTCACATTAGGACATATCGGCGTCATCTCACTGTCTGTGTTTTCTGTTTTCACGTGTACCCCTTCATCGCAATGTGTTTGATCTGTACATTTGACATTCCATGTGACCTGTGCGTCTAGCTTGCCGTCAGGTGTCTGTATGAGATGACATCCTTTAAATGCAGCTATGTGGATGAATGTCACTCCTGTGATGTCTCTGGCTGTTCACTCAGACTGGCACCCAGCTCATTTCAGGGCATGTCATGAAGACTTGCCAATCCACGGGTGTATCTGGCTTTTCGTAGGAGTATCACCAAACTAGCATACGTGTCCTGGATGTATTGCACACACCAGACTCTGTATTTAGCAGATGTGTAGTAGCAGTTGAGCATGTGCTCTGTTCATTGACATTGATGTTGTCGTGCTCTCAATCTTCGTCATTCATCACAATTTTCTGCAGGGCACCGCCTGTCCCCCGACCAATGCCAGACTTGGGTGCCATGAGGGAACGTGCCTGCATCCGACGTTACAGATTCACTCAACAGTTGATTGAGGACTTGACCGTCAAGGTGGCACCACACCTCCAACCGCGACACAGGTATCCGACTGCGCTGACCCCCAAGATGAAGGTGATGGCAGCCCTACATTTTTTTGCCACAGGTACGTTTCAATTCACCATAGCTGATGTTGGTGGCATGTCACAGACAATGTTCAGACGTGTCCTGCGTGATGTTTTGGCAGCCATGTTGGAGCACCTTGATGAATTCATCCATTTTCCGACTCCTGAGGAGTTAACAGGTGTCAAGGGTGATTTCTATGCCCTGGGAGGGATGCCCCATGTCATTGGGTCCATTGATGGGACACATGTGGCTTTGGTACCACCACAGGCACAGGAGGTATCCTATCGCAACCGTAAACATTACCACTCTATAAATGCCCTTGTGGTGTGTCTTGCTAACATGCTGATTTCCCATGTCTGTGCACGTTTTCCAGGGTCAGCACACGATGCCTACATCATGAGGCTCAGCAGGGTGCCACAAATGATGCTGCGGCTGCACAATGAATGAGCATGTCTTGTTGGTGGGTATACTCTGTTTGTCCTGTGTGTTGCGGTATCTTTGGCTCTTACGGCATCTCCTGACCCACTTATTTACATGATGTTTCCATGTAGGGTACTCTGGCTATCCCAACATGCCATGGCTGATGACGCCTCTCCGCAACCCAAGATCAGCTGCAGATCACCGGTACAACAATGCACACGGGCAGACCAGGCGAGTGATTGAGAGGACGTTTGGACTCCTGAAGAGCCGATTCCGGTGCCTTCACAAGACAGGCGGGTCCCTCTCATATGCACCGGCGAAGGTCTGCAAAATCTTCCTCATGTGCTGCATGCTGCACAACATGGCGGTGGAGAAGGCAGTGCCACTCATCCTGGAGCAGGATGAGCAGGAACATCCACCTGTGGAGGATGAAGGGCTTGGTCACGAGGCAAGTGAGGAGGAGGAGGAGGAGGATATCCGGATTCAGCTCATATGCAACTTCTTCTCATAATGGTGAGTCCCTGGGTCTGAGTGTGCATGCTTGTAGCCTTGGGTGGCATGTGTTGCAATGTGTGTGTCCAGCTGACTGTATGCTAAGTGACTTAGATGTGTGTTCTGATGTGTCACTCGAGTGATGATGTCATTCAACACATTTTAGCTGAGACACTTTCTTTTAAATTAGCATGGGGACAACATTGTTCATGTTTAGTATATTACCATGTATGCGGAGACAAATCTTTAAGCTGACTTCTTGTGTGTCTGTCATTCCCAGGTTCTTGTGCATGTTGTCTGCTCGTGTCTTCGTTGTCCTCCTGCTATTCCTCATGAGTATTGCAACGTGTGCTGAATCAGCGTTCCATGCACGCACATGGGGAAATGTAATTTTGGGTAAGGATTGCAGCAATCCATTTTGGGGGTGGTACGTGTTTGGAATGTGTGGGGACTGCTTCTGTGCATGTTGGGTTACCATGCATACATGTCGACTCACCATGGGGCACATAACATGTGGCATGACTCCCAGGAATTGACAGTCACCCTTCGTGACAGTCATCTGTAATGGTTTTTGGATTCTGATGAAGGCATCAATGTGTGTAAAACTTCCCTCTGAAACATACGGGATGCTACGGGTGGACATAGTGTGGGACATCCCCATGACAGGCTCACTGGGGAATTGCAGCCTCTCCATGTGCAGCAGGAGGTGTTTGGCTCATCCCCTTAACTTGTGTGCCAGTTCATTTGGATTTACAACATCTGTGTTGTAAAGGGGGTGTCCAGCGTAGCTCCCACATGTTCTGTCAAATGACGTGTGAGTCTGTTCATATTGATGCATTTCCCTTAGTGTGAGCTTGAGTAATAAAGGTGTTCCTCACCCTCCGAAGTGCCTCATCTCTGTCAATGCAGGTCTTTTGCCACTTTGCATGCGTATTCTCTGGCATAGTTGTCAAAGATTGTGCATATGAGTGTATGTGTAGTTCAGCAACATGCATGCAGTTCTTCATGGCTAACAATCTCTATTGTGCATGAAGTCCATGGTTGTGTATGTATTTGGGCAGGTTGCTCCCACCAACGGGCCGTCAACGCCTGCTGAGGGTGTGTCTCCTGTGCGCAGCTCGGCCTTCTGTTTCCTGATCCTGTGTCAGTCATCTTTGGTGATTGTTCATCCATTTTCTCTAGGTGAGCCATGAGTAACCTGACACTCCTTCCTTTACATATGCCTGTTGCAGTTGTCCTTTCTGACATCCTTGTCTTTGTGTGCTACTTTCGGCCTAGTTTCCAGTACATGCCGCCTGCTGCTGCGGGCCCTGCGGCAAGGCCCCACCAAGTTCACAGATTCTGCAACCCACACGCCTCCAAGATGCTCCTCCCTTCCTCCCTCCACCCATTCATTAGGCTGTCATCAGCTTGTCTGTGCCACTGTTGCGGCCACGCGTTGCCAAAGGCAGGACCGTCAGCGCATGCAACGTGCACATTGCACGACCCTCATGTCCTTGCATGACCCACATCACACAACAGTCTCATGTTGCAGCCACCCTTCAAGCAATGTCCAAACAAAAATCAACCGCATGCTCTCAGGCATACCCTAAGCGCACACACGACACCTTTGCATGCTGAGTGTGCAACTCCAACTGCCTACAGAGCGCTGCCCCGCCTTCCAGGCCCTGTCACACCAACCAGGTCATGTCCCTCCTACTCCACACCGGCTCCGACCACCAGCACGCCATTGGACTCTGTTACCTCCTCAACACAACCGGCCCACACATCACCTTTATGATAGTGACCTGGATGAAAGCATCCTCAGCACACTACTTCTTCATTGCCATCTCAGACGGAAACAAGAGCACATACAGGGACGGCACTAACAATCCCGGAGGATGAATTGATATCTATTCCCAAGGGTCAAACCCCCTGCAAACACTCAGAGTAACACTCATCTACAGATCTCCAGGCCTACATCCACAATTCCGCAAAGCCATCAAGACGTCCATCGTCACGCACGCCCTCACATCCACAGGATACATGTGGCTGTAGGCCAGGAACTTCTGGCTGGATGAGAACCACACCAGCATCCATCATTGGTCCATCCACATTAGCATCCACGTCTCAGACGGGCAACACACTGCCACACACCCAGCTACCAATCCCACAAAGATGCTTGATGTAAGTCAACACATGCTGTGTGGGACACTGCAACCAACACCACCGCCACACCCTGCAGCCTCACATAGCCACATTGACGGACTTTCCTGTGACGCACATCAACAATTAAGCCACCTGGGACAAGGCAGACCTATTGGACTCATACACGTCTAGCAGGATTCTTGTGCACAGCTTGCAACACAAATAACCATCAGTGGCCTTACAACCCTGGAAAACGGCACACACAGCCATCACCATATCATCAGCAAGGACAATTGGAGATCCTTCAGATGGGGCCGAGGCCAAAAAACAGCACAACATCAAGGAGCTCATCAGCATTGTGAGTGCACTGACATCAGCTCTCCATCCAAAAGACACCCCACCCTTGCAAGGCTGAGCCAATCCCTTGCAACTTTCCACCACTGCAAGCTCATGGACATACACGCAAGCCTTGGCACACAGAGGCAGAACGCACTATTATACGAGGGACCAACCCCCCCTCAGGTTTTGGACTTCCATCATCAGCAGATACAACACCCGGCTCATGTGCAACATCCCCTGGGGATCTCCATCAGGCCCCTTCCCACACAACATCTCAACCACATCATTCCCCATCCTTGTAGCCCCCGTCCAGCACATCATGTATGTATCATTGGAGTTAGCCACATTCCATGGTAGATAGAGGCATGCAGTGACCCAGGTCCTTCTTAGACAATGGACGACAGGAATGCTGGCTCTCAAGGAACCTCAACATGCTTCCCTAGCCAGCAAATGTCATCAGGAAGGCAGTCAATGAGCAACTGACAAACTTACTACACGCAAAGAGCTCCAGGCAACCTGCACAAGACCGTCTTCCACAGTAATCACCCCCCTGCAACCGTCATCATTGCCACCAACACCAACAACTTTGCCCTGATCTACAATGGTGAGGCCACCCCCCCTTGACCTCTCCACAGCATTATGCACGATGTGCTCACACACTGTCAGCTCACACATCTCCAACACTGGTATCCAGGGGATGGACCAGGATGAAATCACCAAGTAGCTCACCAGCAAGGCTATGGGAGTGGGACTCAAGCCTTCAGCATGTAGTACAGTGGCGTCATCTGGCACATGGCCCAGGGCTCATCTCTCAGCGTGTCAATCTTCAATGTGTCCATTTCCCCCCTCTCCACCATCACATGCGCACACAACCTCATCATTATCTCGTATGCCATTGACAGCCAGCTGCTCCTCACCCTCACCAAAGACACAGCCATTGCCAGTTCCAACCTTCAAGAAGGAATGAGGTCCGTTGATGAATGGCTGAACATCAGTCACCTGAGGCTTGACTTGTACAGGACTGAGGTAATCACCTGAGGATTGTACCCTTACAGCTGGGTCAACTCCTTGTGTCCCACCCGCCAGGGCACTGCACCAGCACCCAGTGCCCACGCACACAAGATGGTGTACATCATGGACTCGTCTCTCACAATTGCCATGCAACTCACCAGCATCTGTACCTCATGCTGCAACACCCTCCGCATGATGCACATGACCCACAGATGGATCCACTCCAAGGCAAGACAGACCGTCCCCCAGGTCCACGACACCAGCCTTGTCAACTACAGCCCCTCCCTCTACGGAGCAAGTACAGCCAAACTCCCGGAAAACTTGTCCACATCCAGGGTGCATCTGCACACCTCAGCTTCAACATCCCGCGCCACAGCCACATCACCGTCCACCTGAGATTGCTGCAATGGATCACTGTCTGCTGCAGGATGACCTTCACACTGCTCACCCACACTCAGGAGGCAGTCCACAACCCCAGACCCCAAACCAACCTTGGACGTCTGTCATCCAAGACCCCGTTGGGCCAACTCCGTGCATCCAACATTGCCCTAGCCAACATTCTTCAAATCCACCGAACTCCAGCATGCAGGACATAGTTCTCCCACCTGGCTAAACATACCTGGGACTCCCTCCCCGGGAACCTCCACATGAGCTATGACCTCTACACCTTAATGATACTCTTCCAAATTGGTCTGTCCGCACAGTATTGCAAGCCCACCCTCAGCAGCTTGAGGCCATCATGGGTGAGTCTTGTGCTCCATGTCTGTATTGAATGATTCATTGTGACCCATGTGTGTCCTGTACCGAACTCAGATCCCAGGGTATGGATGGCTGGAGTTAGTTCAACACTCAGGCATAGTTTGACATTTCCCCACACATATGTTGTGAAATCATGCAAAATGACTGCAACATCTAATTAAAGTAATTTAGTTTTATTCTCGGTGGGGGGCGTGTATTGTGGGGAAAAATTGGTGCTATACAGTGTGCCTAGAATCCAAAGTTCACAGGGGGAGATGGGATCCTTGGCATTTGAAGTCATCAGAGTCCAGACCACAGTGTTTGTCATCATTGGTCAGACTGTGAGCAGTAAGTCCATGTGGCAGAGAATGTCAGTGAATGAGGTGCTGCTGTTGCGCATGAAGGCCAGGTGCCAGGCCAGGTGACCTGGGAGATGTGGATGGTCCGCTGCCTCTCACGGTCTTTTCCTTGGACGACCCACCTTCCTCGCGGGACCTTCAGATGCAGGCCTTGACGATGTTTGTGACGCTCCGTCGGACGAATCCTCCTCCTCCTCCCTCCCTGTGGCTGGTCGTGGTCTTCGCCTGGTGGCACAGGGAGGGTTGGCCATGTTGTCGGCGATCCAACGGAGTGAACGGCTTATGTCCGTTTGCACCGCCAGGAGCTCAGCCAGTCTTGCCTCCATCCATCCTTGGTGTTGTTGTTGACTGGCGTGTTGCTCGGCCTGCTGGTTCTTAATCTCTGTGAGGGTCTCCACTACCTGGCTGATGGCCCTGGTGTCACGCCGGTATGCGTCCATGATGTTGCGTATGTGTGACATACCGGTCCCTTCAGCTGGCTGGCCAGGTTCTCGCCTCCGCCTGCCTCCACTCCCACTACCCCTGCCCACACGAGCCTGGCCTGCCGTTGTGGGCACATCAGGTCTACGGGACCCTTGAGGGATGGCAGTTGCGGGGTTGTCTGCCTCCTCCTGGGTGCCTGGCAAACCTTGTCCCTCCAGGTCAGACTGGCTCAGTTGTTCAGTGCGGGCAGGGCTCCTGGGTGTCTCCTAGGATGTGGCAGGAATGGGGGTGGTGGTTGGCACAGATGTACCTGAGGCAGGTGCTGCAGGGGCTTGGACACCAGAGGGTCCAGGTGGGTTGGGGTCATCCACGGAGTGTTGAGAGGCGTCGCTGCCGGTGGGATCAGGTTCCTCCCGAGTCTGGGACTGTGATTCTTCCCCTCCATTGTTGAGGGGAGATCCATGAGGTTGCCCTGTGTGTGAGAGAGACAATGTTAATGCTGTTTCATGCGACATCCATGTTTCATACATATTCAAGTTGGCACAGTTCCTCCAGGTAGTTGTATGTGCCTAGCATTCCCCTCACTGTTCACTTGTGGATGGGTATGTTGCGGGGGACAGATTGATACGTTCTCCTGAGTGTTTGACATGTAGATTTTTGGCTTGGATGCTTCTTTGGCTATGGATGGATCTTGTTGTGTCACATGTCCATTGTGAGAGTGGGTAAATCCATTGCCTGCCCTGGGGGTGTGTGCTTGTGTAAGGGGTGTGTGTGACAGGGCCTGCTGGTGGGTGTAGTGTCATTTGGCCGTGGGTCTCCCAGGTGATGTATCTGTCCCCTCATGGTGCATGCTGCCATGACAGTGCGTGTGAGTTCCAGTCCTAGATATCTGAGCTTTTGGTGTTGGTGTTTGAGTTTACAGTGGTCACAGGAGGGCCTTGTGCTGCCTACAGCAGGGCTAAGTGTCAGCTACCTTGTCAGTACTTTGCCAGTCCCTGTGCATTGAGCATGGTGCATGGGTGTGTACCTGGGCCATATGGGCTGAGGGCAATAGTGTCTGATTCAGAGTTGAACTATGTGTTTTGTGAGACCAACCCTCCCAGCATCCCGGCATCCAGTCTTGGGTTTGTGCTTCGTGTAGCCTGGGACATGGCATGGCCTTGCTTTGTGGATGGGGCATACACATGTTAGTGGCATGAGCGTTGTTTTTGAGTATGGTGGTGTCCGGTGAGGGCTTGGGGGTAGTTGTGTGCATTTGGTGTAGTTGGGGTGTGGATGCCATTACCCCCATGTTACGTAAGTTGTTTGTGTACTCACCAGGTTCTGCAACTCCTTCGACTCCGTGTACTCCCACCGGCGGAAGCAGGGCCATCACCTTCTCCTCCCGGGGATGGTAATGTACCGGTCTGCAGGGCAGCCCACCTCCAGTGATGTTGCTCTGGGCGTAGTCCTCGTTCATTTTCCGCTTGATTGCCCTCCGCAGATCGTACCACCTGGCTTGGCATTCATTCCTGGTCCTTCTGATGGGCGCAACAGCATTCACCCTATCGACGATCCTCTGCCACAGGCGTGATTTTTCGGCTGTGCTGGTCTGTCTGACCAATGTTCCAAAGAGCTGTGGCTCGACTCTGATTACTTAGTTGACAAGGATGTCCAGCTCCTCCCTTGTGAACTTTGGATTCTTGTCTGTGGGCATGGTGTGGGGTGAGGGTGTGGATGGTTGTGGGTGTGTGGGTGTAAATGTGAAGGTGTGTGTGGGAATGTGAAGAGGGGGTATGTGTGAAGGAGTGTGTGTGAAGGTGTATGTTAAGGTGTATGGGGGCAGTTGTTGGGGTGTGCTCTGTAGCTGCTGTGAGTCTGTTGCAAAGGCTCATGGTTTGTGTGTGTGGGCCCTTTTTATTGGTCCATTTGTGGGTGGGCCTGAGTTTGAAATTTTGGTGGGTGTTTTATAAGAGGTGGTTGTGAGTTTGGGCCTCTGTTTACCTGTTTGGATGTGCCAGGTCAGTCATTTTGATGTTTTTTGTACTGTAGATGTGTTTTGTGGTGTTGTGCGAGTCGAATTGACCTTCCTTGTGCTGTTTTACAGTGTCCTGGTTCAGTACGAGTCGTTTTCGCGTATGTAAGGTGCGTCCATACGCGATGTTGTTGTACCGTGCTCGCATATGCAATGTTGTTGTAAGGTCCGTACATACGCGATGCTGGGGGATGGTGCTGGGGTACGGTGCGTCCAAGTACGGGGCTGGGGTACGGTGCATCCAAGTACGGGTCTTGGGTACGGTGCTGGGGTACGGTGCGTCCAAGTACGGGGCTGGGGTACGGTGCTGGGGTACGGTGCGTCGAAGTACGAGGCTGGGGTACGGTGCTGGGGTACGGTGCGTCCAAGTACGGGGCTGGGGTATGGTGCATCCAAGTACGGGGCTGGGGTACGGTGCTGGGGCACGGTACGGGGGGGCTGTACGACTCGTATCCCGGGCACAAGTTTACCCGGGATACGAGTGGTACAGAGTTCGCTCCGTACGGGACGTTTTACATACGCTTGTATATTCGGAAGGGCGGTACGGATCGTACTTGTGCGCTCAGACTTCAGTTTTACGATTTGTGTGTAAAACTGTCCGGGTAGGTCTCGTAGACCTTTTCCCGAAGGTAATCGTATGTATTTTTCCGGTACGAATCGTACTTCACCGGTGGGACGGGACTTGCACGATTCGTACGTAAAAATATACGGATACGAGTCGTACGGAATTTTTTTTTAACGGATCGGAATCGGCACCCAAGTCTATGAAAATGACATAGAGTATTCCACCAAAATTGTATGGATAGATTTGTGAGAGTTTTCCAGTTAAGGGAAATGTGTTGAAAGGCAAGAGCAAGCATGAGGTCAAAAAGACCATGGCAATGTGGAGAAAGGTCTAAAGAATCAGAGAGACTACCTGCAAAGAGGAGAGGTATAGAATAAGGAATGGAAATTGTGAATAGAAGGGAGATATATGACCAAACCTTCTTCCAGAATTTGGAAACTGTGGGACAGAGAAAAAAAGAGATGAAGAAGGTCAGCATTAGAAGAGCCACAAGTCCAGCAGTTAGTGACAGAAGAAACAGAGAAACGTGATAAAGAGGCCGGTGAAAGATAAAGTCTGTGATACAGGAAGAACAAAGATTGGGTAAGAGAAGCAGAACGAGAAATTTTTAAGGACCTGGACCAAAGTTTATCCCAAAACGTGACAGACCAATTGCATCCCAAATCCAATTCCCATGAAAGCTCTAGTTTAGATTTAACTCAATCTGGATTGGGGGCTGAGAAAAATTTATAGATCAGGGAGGCTTTAGGAAGGGTAAGGAGTATTTTGAGGAGAGAATTTTGGGTAATAGATGAAGATGAAGAAGGAAGGGAGTAATAAGTGTCAAGAATAATAGCCATGAGGGTAGTAAATTTCTGCAAAAAGGATCGAGGGCAATGAAATAAGGACTGAAATTGAGGAAAGGAACAAGGTGAAACTCCATCAAAAAGCTGATTAACCCATAGGACACCTTTTAATCTCCATGCGTTCCAAAAAATGGGTCTGTTGTTGAGAAGAATAAGCAAATTATGCCAAATAGGAGTGTCTAAGAAAGATTCACGGGACATAGTGGTGGGATGTATCAAGGATTTCAAGAGGGAACAAGTGTGTCTAAATAGGGGGAGAGAAGTATAAGAGGTTTTGGTGGAAAAACGCATAACTTCATTGAAGGAGAAGGGTAACAGTAATATTTGTTCAATGGAGAACCAAAGGGGAGTAAAGGGAGAGAGGTCTGATGTAAGCCATCTTGAGGCCTGGGGTAGTGAGAAGGATTTATGATAAAGACGAAAATCTGGGAAATTAACTCCACCATTAGATTTTGGCTTTCGAAGAGATGATAATGCAATTCTGGATTTTTTATTTTTTCAAAGAAATCTAGAAAGACACAAATCAATATGTTTAAAATAAATAGCAGGAATGTGAACGGGGAGCATGGAGAGAATATATCTTAAAATTGGGGCTATCATCATCTTAATTGAATCCAACTGCCCCCACCAAGAAAGAAAGAGAGGATTCCAAGTGGAGAAAGATTTTTCAATTCGAGATAGGGCTGCAGACATATTGAGGTTAATTGAAGAGGCAATGGACTTAGAGATCCATATACCTAAGTATTTAATTTTCGAACTATTCCAAGCAAACCCAGTGGAGGAGAAGAAGTGGGGAAGACAGAACTTTGTAAGAGGGAGAATTTCAGTCTTATCCGAATTAATTTTGTACCCGGAAACCTGTGAAAAAGAGTTAATTTCAAGTAATAAAGGGGTATAGATGTTTCGGAAGCAGAAATAAATAACAGAATATCATCTGCATATGCAGAAAGTTTCAACTGGCAATCCCCATTAGGAAAACCGGAAATGGAGTTATTATTTCGAATAGAAGTCAAAAAGGGTTCAAGAGCTAGAACAAAAAGAAGTGGTGACAAAAGACAACCTTGACGAACACCACGGTGAAGAGAGAAATAAGATGATACGCGACCATTAACTAGGACCGCAGCTTTAGGAGCAGCATATAGTAAGGAGATAAGGAATATGAATTTAGGACCAAAACCACGCTAGCGTAACAATGTAAACTAAAAGACCAATCAACTCTATCAAAAGCTTTCTCTGCATCAACAGAGATAGCAGCCAGATGGATAGAAAGAGAGGGGACTTTATTTAAAACATTAAGAAAAAGACATGAGTTATCGGATGTAAGTCTACCCTTGACAAAGCCACATTGTTATTTACCAATAAGATGGGGCATAAGGGGGTCTAAGCGTAAAGCAAGGAGTTTAGCAAATAATTTATAATCCACATTGACGAGAGAGATCGGACGATAGTTTTTACAAAATTGGGGATCACGGCCTTCTTTAGGAATGAGGCAGATAGTGTCCTCCTGAAAAGTGCCTTCTGTCGTACCAGATGAATAAAATGATTGGAAAAGAATTAAAAGTTTAGGGAGTAAGAGATCAGAAAAATGCATGTAAAATTCAACAGGAAAACCGTCTGGACCAGGTGATTTTCCTTTAGTGAGGGTATTCAAGGCTTTGAAAAGTTCATTAAGGGAAAGATCATTTTCAAGATCAAGAAAATTGAGATGGGAAGTAGAGGGAGTAGGAAGTTTCTCAAAATAAGTCGGAATGAGAGAAGGAGTGGGAGGAGATTCTGGTGTATAAAGGTTTTTATAGAAAAGTTGAAATTCATCAAGTATTTCCTGATCTTTATACAAAAGGGAGTTATCGGAAGAGTAAATAGAGTCTATAAGAGTATCTTGAGATAATTATCCAGGAGTTTTCCTGATTTATTGCGACCACCATAATAACGAGCACCACCACGAAAGAGTATTGATGATGTGTTGTCAGTAGTAGTTTTATTAAACTCAAGTTTAGCTCATATGAGTTCTGGTGAAATTGAGTTATTTGAGGAGATGTAAAATTCATGCTCCAAAAGTTTAATATGGGCCAATATAGCTTTCTGTTTCTGAAGGAAAGTTTTCTTTTTCTTAGAGACAAAATCAATAATGAACCCTCTTGCTGTTGCTTAAAGGAGTCCCAAAGAAGGTGGGGAGAAGTAAAGGAGTCGCAATTAAGCATAAAGAATGAATTACCGAAGGTGCGAAAGGTGGTGGAGAAAAGATGATCATTAAGAAGGGAAGTATTAAAACACCATCGGGAGGATTTTGGATGTGGGGGGGAGCAAGTCAAGATCTGTCACAATTAGGGCATGGTCCGAGATGACTAAGACAAAGATTGAGAAAGAAAGATGTAATCTAGACGAGAAAGAGATGCGTGAGGAGGAGAGAAAAAGGAATAGTCAAGAATATCAGGATGAGAAAGTCTCCAAGAGTCAATGAGATGTGCTTGAGAGATAGTGTCAATGAATTTTTTGTGAGTCTTATGGGGTATAAAGCGGACTGTTGACTTGTGATCAAGAAACGGGTCTACAATCTGGTTGCAATCACCACCTAGAATAAACAGATCATCTCGAAATTTAATACATTTTTGTGTGATCAAAGGCCAAAAAGAACAATCAGGTTGTGTAGGACCATAGACATCAAAAACAGTTAAAGGTACAGAATTAATTAACAACTTGGCTAATATCCATCTACCTTCAGTGCCATTTTCTTGTGAGATGATTTAACATTTTAATTTCTTGTGACAAAGAATAGCAACACCATTTTTTTTATTGGTAGAAGGAGAGTACCCACCCAGCTTCTTTTTAGTTTAAGTTATTCGGCTTCTGTAAGATGAATCTCTTGTAAAAGAACTATGTCAGGGTTATATGAAGCCAGGTGGGAAAGGATTCTCTGTCTTTTGATAGGATTAATAAAACCTTTTACGTTCCAGGAGATAACTTTGAATATAAAAACAGTAAACATTTAGAGGAAGCGAAGCTACAGTGATAAAAAGATGAAAGAGAATGCCAATAAATAACAGAAAAAGAGAATGATAAAAAAGGGGAAGCAAAGAGGAGGAGTTGAAGAAGCATAAGGAAAAAGAGATTAAAACTGCATATGTGAAAAAGGAAGAAATAGATATAAGGATAAAAAAGAACAATATATCTATAAGGAAAAAGGGAGACAGAAGGAAACGAGGGAGAGGGAAAGAGAGGAGAAATACCAGAAGAGACAGTACATATCCAAAAAGGATGACTGAGAATAAAATACCTGAGGGGGACACAGAAAGGAACATCGGGGCAATGGCGACACCCGACAAGACAAGCCTCCCGAAACTGGGAGTCCGGACCGCACCAGGACGAGAAGGAAATAGGAAGGGAACCATATGGGTGTAGGGAAATAAACAGATCTATATGAATAAACAAAAAAGATGGATAATATTAGGATAATAAATAAGGAAAAGTACGACCAGCTAACATGTAACAAGAGAAATAATAAACCTAAGGAGCTTATATTGTCTACAAAGCGCAAATACAAAAAGAAGTAAACAATAAAGGGAACATTGTTAAATCTAGTCAAGGAACATCAAAAGGCAAACCTACTTTATAACAGATAAAAAGAAAAGATATTAACAGGAAACCTGTAAGGAAAAAAGAAAGGTTAAACATCAACCATTAGGAGAATTAGTAGTGTCCATGCCAGTGGTAGTATGAATATGGATAACGTTTTTGAGTTCCGCAGGGTCTTGAAAGGTCCATGTTTGATTTTTGTATGTCACCTTGAAGATACATGGATGAAATAAACCATATCTAGCACCAAGAGTTCGAAGAGGATCACGAAGATTCAGAAACTCTTTCCTTCTAGGCGCGGTAACATTGGAGACATCTTGAGCCAAGAACACCTTCCGAACCAGCCAGGGAATTTGACGTTTAGATCTAGCTGCCGAGAGGACTGAGAGAAGATCCGTAAACTTCAAAAAGAGAATGATGACCCCACGTGGTCTAGCTGGAGCTGTTGAAGGAGTTAAACGAGGACCGAGCCTGTGTGCTCTTTGGATACTGAGAGAAGTAGTGGATGGCATATTTAGACGTTTCGGAAGAAAGGAAGAGAAGAATGATACAGGGTCATCACCTTCCAAAGATTCCGGTAAACCATAGAAGCGTAGGTTATTCCTCCTGTTTCTCAGTATGTTGCTGAAGGGTGAGAACCGATTTTTCCAAAGAGGAAATTCGTTGAGAATTAACCTGTATCTCTGAAACCTGCTGCTCCACCGAAGCCACTCTGCCATCCATAGTAGACCATTTCTCCTCGAGAAGCTGCATTTTGCTGTTGGTGTCCTCCACAAACAGGCGCATGGCGCTTATCTCCTCTAAAAGCAACTCCATAGAAATGGAAGATGGTGTTTTGTCCGGAGATGGAGGATCATGTTTCAAGTGTTTAGAAGAAGTGGTAGGTAGAGAGGATTTGCTTGAAGTAGGTTGCGTCGGAGAAGAACGGTTAGAGGCAACTCCAGCCATTTGATCTGTGTTAGAAGAGGAGTCTAATATTGAAGAAGGTAAGGGTGATGTGAAAGAAGTACGCTTCGATGGGACAAAAACACACTTGGGTTTGCGCAATTTTCACATAAATATCTGGATTTCAGAGTGTAGATTGAACGATGCACAACTGTAATGGAGTCAGTAATAACAGGAATTCTTCCAAGATAACTGCCTTTTAAATTGGCTAATAAAGAGATATAGTTGAGCACGTGAGGGAGACAATAAAAAATAAGTAAATCCAGAAGACCAAACGTTCCCTCAGAGCGTAGATTGAACGATGCACAACTATAATGGAGGCAAGAAAACCAGAGCATCTCCAAGAAAATGGTTTCCTCCGTAGGCTGATAAATAAATATGGCTGAATACTTAAGGAATATAATGAAAAGAATAAATCCAGAAAACCAGGTGCTCTCTCAGAGCATAGGTTGAATGATGCACAATTGTAATGGAGACAGTAGAAACAAAGACCCTCCAAGAAAACTGTCTTTTAAGTTGACTGACAAGGAAATGAGGATGAACACTGGAGGAAGGCAGAAAAAGGAATAAATCCAGAAAGTCAGGTGTTCCTTGTGAAAGACAAGCACAATGTCAGGCAGGTCAGGAGATGTGATGCTCACAGAAAATAACAGAGTTCCAATGGAAAATATAGCAATAAGGGTTATGTGCAAGTGTGCATATGGGCTACAATATCTTTTTTTTTAAAGAAGTAGCAAAATGCATAAGTCCATAGACCCCAGGAATCTATTGAGGGGGCCGGTGCGTAGGCAGCATTCTTTTCAGCGCGCTGGAATCATTATTGACGAGACGCGCACCTAAAATGGCGGGCGTCTTGAGGAGACGAATGCAGCGGTGAAAATACAATCAAGCGTGATGCGCTCAGGTTAAAAAAATAGCTCACCGGAGACCCCTGACATCCCGATTTAAGATGCGACCAAGCTCCATTGAAGAGCCGAACGGAAAGCGCACCAACGAGTCCAAAGTGCGTCCCGATACAGCGGAGCGGAGCCCCTAGGCGGCCATCTTGTCCGGCATCTCAGACACGCCCCCAACATAATTAATTATTAATAATTATCAAACAATTAATAACTAATTAATAATACATTAATTACCACAATTAATAATGTAAAATATGAAATACATAAATATTAATTAACAAAAAGTATTAATTAATTAATTAATTATACTGAAATTACTTCCCACCCTATTCCACTATAAACCCAAAACCCGCTCCCCAAAAAATAACACAATTAACATATTTACCAATTAATCATTATTAATTAATAACCAATTAATAACTAATTAAAAGCAAATTAATTACCACAACTAACAATATTAAATATTAAATACATAAATAAAAATTCAGAAAAAATATTAATTAATTATAATGAAATTACTTCCCACCTTATTCCCTTATAAATCCACAACCCGCTACGGAACAAAAACGCATATTTTAATTTACATTTTTTTAATAACTTCTAAAAATGATTAATACATTTAATATAATTAAATTACTTCCCACCCTATTCCCCTATAAACCAACAGCCCACTACGGAACTAAAACGCAAAATTTACTTTAAAAAATATTGATAACTTCTAAAAATTTAACATATATCAAAAAACAAATGCAATACACACAAAAAATGAACACATACACTAACTAAAACAACATTTTAGCAAACGATATTAATTACTTCAATATTTTTAAAAACTATATTACTTACCTCACACTCGATATTCTTGACAACGATATTCTGAAAGTCGATATTTTTGTATTATGATATTTTTCACTCGATATTAGTGCAAGTCGACATTTCCAACTCGATATTATGTATATTTACCCATCCTGCTGTGCTTCCAAGAAGCCTCATACATAATGTATGAGTTTCGAACTAGGGAAATTCTGAATGCAGTGTCGTATCTAGGTAAAAGGTCAGTCCCTATGAACCGTTATGTATGTAATGTATGTATGTAAAATTTTGAAGGCCCTAGTTCTAAAAAGTGTCCTTTGTTATAGTCCGAACCACTATAAGCATTAGAAAACCATTCATACCCAAATAAATGAAAAGGAATGTCAATTGTGTATCCGAATTCCAAATTTGAGCTTGTTATTAAAAAAGGGGGAATTTCTTCCAGCACATGACGAGCCAAAATGAGTCAATTGTTTATGTGTCCTGGCTGGTAGACACAACATTTTAGTTGCTTGCTTCCGCAGTAGATGGCCCCTGTAACACCTCGCAGAGTACGTCAATTGAGCACAGATAATGTTCCACGCTGTCCACAGCCGGTGCTGGGGCAGCCCGTGCGCCGTCCAAAGCCTGGGTGTCAGTGGAGGAGCCGGTGTCCATACCAACATATGGAGTTATTACCTGCAGTGGCTCAAGGAATGCTGCCATCAACATTGGAATACTCTGAGGATATTGCAGAACATAGGCCGTTATCGGCTCCTGTACAGCATTCATGTCCAGTTGCGCACATGATGGGAGTGTCAAACAAAGGTCTAACACGCATTCTTCTCTGGAAAACAGGCATCGTAGTACAGGTAAGATGCAGTCCATCCAGACTGGTCAAAATGACAGGAACCAAGATGCACTTAGTTCTCTCAGGCGAGGCATGCCTAGATGTTGTACCATTCGGTCACGGTATTTCTGCTCCAGGACCGCTTTTTCCATCTCCTTGATGACTGGGATGTCCATTGCGTAGCAGATAGAAGACAATCAGGATACCTGCTATTACAAACAGGATCAGGGGAAGTCCTCCAAAGATGCTTCCAAATACGGAGTGTATGAAGTTTGGTGTCACTCCAAGTACTGTCTGAAAGGTGCTTAGAAGTCCAGAACCTATGGTCTTAAATAAGTGGACAATGCCAGTTATATCAGACATGTTAAAGAGACGATTTACTACTCCTATGTAATGGAAAGGGCAGTTTGTATGGATAAGCGCATGTATCTCAGCTGAAGACCTTGCGATCTGGAGGTCAAAAGACTCTCGAGCGGAGGTTCTTGGCACAGACTTCTGTAAAAGCATGGCCTTCATTCTGCTTGGAGTATCAAACCATAATAAAGAGACATTCAGTGAAGGCCATAACGGCACCTCCCTGACTGTATGTGTCGGTGGAAACAATACTTGCATACAACAAGTAACCCTGGAGCTCACGGTTACCAGATATGCGATGCCCGAATGATGGAGTAATCCCGACAGCTGGGGCACCCCTTAGATGACAGAACAAGTTTGCTAAAGAACCATTACAAGCCCCGTGCAGCAAAATATCCTGACATATGAGCGATCTACTTAAAGCGCTCTCACAGTTTGTACCACTTAGAAACAGTTCTCGATCCCCACTCCGGTATCGAAATCTGTGTGGTAATTCCCAAGATTCCTTAATGTATTCTTTACCCATTTTTTCATATCTGCCTGCCTGCTTTTGTTCTAGGCAATATTGAAACTGAAAAGTAGTGACTGGTAGAGTTATATGGCCATGGATTAGCTATTCTGTGGACGGTGATCCTGCCACTGTAAATGGTAATCTATCCAGCTTTTCGATATGCAGCATTGTATATTTTGCTCCCCTATGTGCCATTTCTGTCTGTTTATCTGTTAGATTGTATTCAGAAAAGACGAACTGTTGATAAAATGCCAAGGCACATATCCTGCACGCAAAGATTGCAGCCTCTAGCTCAACAACATAATAGAACGTAACTGAGATTGCCCGTGTTGTGAGATGGCCAAATCCTGTTCTAGTATGTCTATCCAGGAAGAAACTATGTTGCCTAAGGAATATATCCAGGAGGTCAATTTTGTTCATCCATTATATACCACTGCTAGAGATTTTTCTAGATTTATACGGTCTATTTCCCATAATCTCTCTGCAGCCTCTTGTTGGGATATTTTCCAAATTTCATTGCAGGCAGCATAAATGCCAGCATATATGAAACATTTCTGACGTGGCTTCCTGGGACCTAGTAAAAAATCCCTAAGATCCATGTCTCGTGTGAGTAAGGATAAGTGTTGTTTCACCTCTGTGACTGTTGAGATTTGTAGCCAATCAAGGCACAACTTCCCAACACTGTAGGACGTCACTACCCCTGGATGTTCTCTCTGTACATAGAGCGGATCTGGCCTATGGATACTGAACCCTTCGGTCCTACCCATGAATCTAGTTTGACAACTATTGGTGTCTGTGGGCCTAATCAACCATTTCTTTCAATCGGGGTCTGACCTGTTGTATTGTATTCTGTCATCTAATGTAACCCCTTCTTGTGATGTTCCAGTACCCTCAGTCAGTGATGAGTTGTCAGCCGAGGTGTGTTCAAGTCTTTGTTCTTGGCTAGTCCAAGGCAAGACGTCTGTTGCACTGTCTCGTTCAAAAACATGATCTGTTGAGGGATAAAGCACGCTCCAAACAGCGCTTCTGTTCCCTGAACTTGCCATTCTCTAGTACCCCAGACTGATTTTAAGTCTATGGTGTCTTTCCATAAGTCGTAACCTTGTTCAGACAACTGGGCAATAAAGGATGCAGAGTAAATCTGTTTGGTGTTTGTGAACATATTTTTCTGTGCTGATGTTGATGCAACTTTATAATAATATGAGGCTGGGTCAGACATCTTAAACCCTGAAAAATATGGAATCATTTTTGCAAATGTTTTCGAACTGCCCTTTGGCGGTGTTGGACAATGTTCCCACTGGTGGTATGTGAACACATTTCTAGGATTAGCAGATTTATGCAAAAAGTGACGACCATAATGCTGATAACAATACATTGATCTGTAATCTGCTGAGCTCTCCAATGTTTCACTATTAGAAAATGCAACAGACTTTTCTAAATCATGTTATTAATAGTTTCAAAATCCCAATTATTGGAAAATGTACTTGAAGTAATGATATCACTTAACGATATTTTAAATAAATGTGGAATTTTTAAAAGTTAGGTCGGGCTGAATATGTCGAAATCAACCTTGTACCACACTATACCATCTGGTATAGGAACTGCTGTAATGTTCACTGATGACAAGTCTCTTTGTTCTCGATGAGATGATTGATGTGGTTTTAAAAGTAAGTTCACCTTTTGGGCAGCAGAGCTTTACTGAATGTATTGTCCACTAATAAGCTTTTTAAAAAACTATCACTAAGCCTAACCAGAAAAGAAAGAAAAGAATCCCAGAAGTTACCCATAGTTCTACCCTTGGTGATACCAGGTAAGTCTTTCTAAGAAAGTTCAGAAAGTCTTTAAGTTGCTGCTTGCGCGATTTTTGGGCTGGTGTCGTTTCAGGTTCACTTGGATCCAAAGAAAACGTATCAAAGTTTAAGAAGTAGCCAGAAGCAGTTCGATCAATTGTTGGAAATGCATCAGGATTTGTTGAAATCGTACTTTGCTCTTGTCGAGGCATGTTGACGTAGACGTCTACATTTGGTTGAATAGCAATTTGAAATTAAGTTTAATTTTGAAGTTGAACTTCAGGTTCAAGGTGAACGAGTTCCATAGCATTGTTGCATAGTCCTTCATTCCGTACAGGTGACTTCTCGAATGTGATGGGTCTTTCCGTTTGAACTTCTTGAATTGGAGCGAGAGGCGGGCGTCTGCTACTTTGGAGTCCACGGGGCCTACTGCTCAGTATTGGCCACAGTGTGGCTTGATTAGGTCAATTGAGACAAATCTTTTCTCCTTTTTTCCATCAAGAGGCGGTAGAAGTACAGCTCTTGTTCCTTTCACTCCTAGGACCGGTACAGGCTTTCTGTGGGATGGCCCAAATTCTTTCTTGTCCGCTATTTTCTCTCTGACCAGATCCCCAACTTTTGGGATCCAGACAGGTCTTGCCGTGACTGATTTGACTTTCCCAGTGGCGGTCTGCTTCAGGTGGACATTACTTTGTTGTGTCCCGGATTCGTTTAAATCCTGTAAAACAGCCAAACGATCATGGATGTCAAAAGATTTTTCACCTGCTACTGTGCCTTCACAATCAAGATCAGGTACCCACATTCTTGTGCCAAATAGGACCTCATATGGAGAGACCCCCCCCTAGAGAACTTCTTGGCATGTTCAGTGCTCTCTGTACTCCATCCAGGTGTTTTACACAACTTTCACCCGTGCCTAATACTCTACTTTAATTATTGATTTTTTCTCTCCACGACCGAATTTCCCTTGGGATGGTACGGAGATGAGTACCGCAATGCTACACCCAAACTTCCCATGGCTTGCTTGTAAGCCCTAGAGCTAAACACAGGCCCTGGTCGGAATGTAATGTGCCAATTGCATATGTCCCCATGAAGACTCGCAAATCTTTTACAACAGTTCGAGCGTCAGCCGAGCACTGGGGCCACTCCCATAGGAATCTCGAGCAGGAGTCCACTGCTACCATGATATACTTTTTAGCCCCATTTCTTTTTAAGGGGCAGCAGTGGTCTAGGTAGAAACATGCTAGTGGTTTGTCAGCTATTAACAACGGTGTCTGCGCAGGACGTGTTACGATGGAACCTTTCATCTACTGGCAGATGTTTCACTTCAAGACCTAGGGGTCTATGGAGTCCACCCGCCACCCTAGTGGTGCTGGGACCAGCCGCCAGTGGTGCGGCGGTCCCGCTGTGCCAATTATGATGCGACCACCACCATGGCAGTCGCATCCTGTATATTTAACATTGTAGCGGGCGGTGCTGTATTCAGCACCCGCCACAATGTTAAAAGGGCATGTTGTGCATTTGCATGCACAACGTGACAGGCACTGCGTGGTGCCTGCCACGTTGTGCATGCAAATGTCGGGGGTACCATGGGTACCCCCCAAGTGCAGCCATCCACCCCCCCATCCCCCAACAGGCCCCCAAAGGCATTCTCTGTGGAATCTCTGCCATGGAAAGGCATGAGACCGCCATCATCATTTTTTGAGTAGGGGTCTCTGAGAATAGAACGACTGAACTACTCAGATTCTACTATTAAATAAGTACCCAACCAATGTTGGTGGTGCCATGTCGTGTAGTTCCTATATAACCTATAAAGAATCTGCACATTTGGATAACATAAACTGTGGGTTTGGTGGCAGACTGGTTCCAAACACCCCCACCAGATATGTTAGCCTGTTTGCATAAGCTAGCTCACAGTGCCATTAGCATATCCTCTTATTGGGGAGAGAATAGTTTCTGGCAACCTCAGAACATGACAACCCTGATCCCCCAGGATCGTGGAAACAATATACTACTTTTAGTCACTCGTGCTCACTTAATTTGTTTCAGAGATACACAGAATAAACAGTCTGGGCGTTTCAATAAGGATTTATTGAACAGTTGTTATTCTAGTGTAAAATAGATGTGCTGTAACAACCATTAGACAGTAGCAGAGATATATGAATAGCAGTACTATGAAAGTAAAGAGATGGTACAGTTCTACCATTTTGCAATAATCATGAATACATATAAGTACATAAAACACCTGATAAAAGTGCGTACTCCTACGATGCCTCCCTAACTAGATGTACCTAAATGTACCTAGCATCTGTGTTGGTGTTATGCCAAGAATCTCTCTAAGGTCTAGTCAACCCCATTACCTGATAAAGGAGAGAATATGAGACGCCGTCCTGGTCTCGAGTTGGACACCCCACGAGGGATGATAGACCACTGCGAGCTGGAGTGCCTGCATGCAAGCACCTCAGCGTCTCTGGTCAGTGTGTCAGCCGGAAAGTCACAGTCTCCTCTGTCTTGCTAAGCAAGACATGGTGTATATAAACCCACAGTTCTCCCCAGGGGTCCTACATCGCTGTGTTACTGTGTTGGCCTAAAGGATGACGTCGGGCTTCAACTTAATACATAGATATTATACAGGAGATGTTCGTCCTGCTGTGCTTCCAAGAAGCCTCATGCATAATGTATGAGTTTCGAACTAGGGAAAAACCTGCATTCTGAATGCAGTGTCGTATCTAGGTAAAAGGTCACTCCCTATGAACCGTTATGTAGATAATGTAGGGAAGGATATAGGTGAAATGTTGCAGTGGTACCTGTGCCTATATAGGGTACCTATATGGAATATAACAGTACTTTGTGGCCCCCGGGGAAATGTTTGCGAGTACCAATGGAATAAATGATGCCATGAAGGCTCAAATGCAGAGTTATACAGAATAGTCAAAATCAGAAATAATCCTACGTCACAAATGAGCAGCAAAATCGAGAAAATGTCATAAAGCATCTGTAGTGCAATGGAGAGTCTGCTAAATCAATCTGGCTCACCCCAAAATCAAATCACGGGGTTCTTATAAACAATTCTTGCATAGAAAATAAGCTAAAACTACAGATTCAGCATGGTATGATCACATGTATCAGTTCTTTGGTTAATCAGAGAAATCCACGTCAACAACATTATACATTAGCACTTTCCCATTTTCTAAGAAAGCATCATGTTTTCCACATCACTGTCACCCAGAAATGTTTCTAACAAAATATGCAACATTAAGCAAAAGCTATTCAGGAATGAATAAGACTGGACTGAGCCACAGAAGCACGGCGGAAAGACCTTGGGATTATGTTACAGTTAGGATCACCAGAAAGTTAAAAAAGCACAATAGAACAATTCCATCAACTGATCCTTGTTCCACAAAGCTGTAGGGAGAGAAGATATGCAGGGGAACCCGATGGAAGGAGATGAATGCAGGAAAGAAAATAAAAACAACAGCAGCATTCATTCTATTCAAGATGTAGTTTTTCACCAAAATGTTGCACAATTGAATCATGTTAATAAACACACTTCCGAACCTCATATCAAACTTGTTTCAACTGCAATCATATTAATTCACCATTCGCGACTTGTATCCAACATAAATATCATTAATGCTCATTATTGTTCTTCACACAAAAATACGTATCTTAAAAAAACTCTAGCAAAGTCACCTAATTAGTTATTGTCTTATCAGACTGAGTTGCAATCAAAAAAAGTAGGACTTGATTACGAGTCTGGCGGTCCTGTGACCACCAGACTCACAGTGGTGATCCACCGTCCGCTGCATTACGACTTGCAAAGTTGTTGCTGAGGAGGACCGTCGGCTGCGCAAAGGAACAGTCATTCCCTGGTGGTGGTGCAACTGGCCACTATGCAATATGCTCAGCAGGGACTGATGCAGTCCCACTCAGCATATTACGAGTTGGTCCACCGCCAGCATTTCATGGCGGGAGCGCCGCCATGATAAGGCTGGTGGTGAAGGAAAAAAGGGGGCCCACAGGGATCCCATGTACCCCCGCCATGGGGATACATTCAGGGGGGCACAAGATGTGCCCACCTGTCTCTATCCCCACAAAGTTCCAGTTCAGCATGGACGTCTACGTCCATGCCAGCTGGATATTTTTTGCCGTTCCCATTGTGGTGCCTGTTTTCCAGGCACCGCCAAGAGAAAGTCAGAGGACCGCCAACCATATTACAAGTTCAACTCATAATATGGCCAACAATCCTAGCGCGGGTTTGCTCAGCAGAAGCGGCTTTGCGCTGGCGCTAATGTGCCAAATTTGTAATCAGGCCTATAGTCTGCCACGTATCTGAATGTGTGTTGAGTAGGCATTGACAATGTGCAATTTCTCTAGAGAAACCTGATTGTATAGGCACAGAATAAAGCTTTCTAAACTGTATTAAGATTATCTACAAGTCTCCCATGAACCAGTTCTGTGTCCATGGGATCTTTGAAGATCATGGTCTGTCCAAAGTAAGACAACTCCAGTTCTACCTCATTTTTGTTTTATTGTTATTTGCATAGAATACATGAAGCCTTTTTTACATATTATGACATATTCATAACAAATTGTCAAATATGTTATAGACTTATGATGTGACAATCTGTATGCAAAGCGTTTGCTTTGCAGCAATGATTGTTTAAACCCTTGTTAAAATGTTGTCTATTTGCTAGTTAGAACCATTATATGTTAAGGACCAATGCCTTTAAATCGGCTACAATTACTTTTATACAGAATTTTGTTGACCTAATCCCAGCTAGTTGAGAATTAAAATCAGGTTGGTAACCATTTTTAAATTAAATGATACTGCTCTAATCAAAGATCACTAAATAAAACCTGAAGGTGGTTTAACCTACAATTTTTGTTATAGTAAATTGTATCATTAGTAGGATGGTAAGTCTGCTGTTTCTTTTATTAATTCAACCTTATAGGCCCTAGTTAATCTTTGGGGCAATAAATGTATAGATTTCATGTTTTGACCTTTAGGATTCTAAAATATCTCACACTACATGATAAACTAAGATATGCTCTTGCTAATGGTTAATGTTATCTTTTGGTGCCAGTTAGCAATAGATTGATTTAGTTGCTCTTGCACAAAACAGACTCCTCATTCCCTTTGAGTTTTTCATGACTGAAACAATTATACATATGTCCTAAAATATTAGGGGCCAGATTTATCAAAATGTCAAGCAACACAACAAGACAACTTGCTGCATTGCATGACAAAGAGAGTGCAGGAATGTGCCATATCTACTAAGATATTACGCATTCCTGTTCTGTCCCTGCATTGAGTGCTGCCTAGCACCAATGCATGCATCCTTGTGGCATGGTGCAAGGGTTCCTGGGTTACAGGCTGCACTGTTTCTGTGCAGGAAGCAACCCCTGCCTGCACAAAGAGAATTTCCAATGGCTGGATGATGTGGTGAATTCTTTAATAATGACCTGGCTTATCCAAGGTATGGATAATGCCCTCCAGGAGCCACTTTGCTATGAATGGCTGTGGAACAAGAAAGAGATAGGTGTCTGCAAGAAGGGATCCCTATTAGGAAGGAAAAGCCTCAAGGCAAAACAACCTTCAAAGCAAAGGAAAGAAGAACCAATAGGGGGGCTGAATAGGAAGAGAACACAAACAGGATTAAGGGAAAGGCAGCAGACTGATGTGCTCAGCAACCCAACCAGTAAATTGAAGTCTGGAGCTAAGGTGAGGAAACATTTGAGTAACAGGACTTCGACCACAGTGTGTCAAAGAATGACTGGTTTACTGTTCCTTAAACAGGAAACAGGAAGTTTCAAAACTGAAAGTTGTCACTGTGACAAATGTGCTTGTTGGTTGAGTGGGGTGGAAACCCTGCTCAATTAACAGCCACATTCCCTGTCAGGGTAAACCCCTAAAGTCACTAAATTAACCTGTGCTTAACACTCTGGTAGCTTGGGACAAAAGCAGTCAGGCTTAACTCATAGGAAATGTGTAAAGTATTTATGGAGAACACAAACAACAGACAGTAATAAAGTGAGAACACAAAAAAATCCCACACCAATTTACAAAATTAGAGTAAATTTCAATAAACTATTTGACACCACAATGACAAAATACAAGCAGTAGAACCACAGTTATGAATTTTTAAAGTTTAAAGTGAAAACTAGCACCAAAGAGATCAAAGTGTCAACCCGCAGGCATCTACTTCTGCGGGACTGGGTCAAAGTCGAAAAATATGTCTGACAGCAATGAAGCTCAGGTTGGGGACAAGAAGTAGATTACGCCTAGTCTGCAAATACCTTCGGACTTAGCATACATTTTATGGAAAAATTTCACTAAAGGGAAAGTTCAGCAGGGCAAGGCTGCAGGCGGTGCCCGAGGAGGAAACGTAGTCATCGGGAGTTGCTGGACGAAATTGCCGTGAAGATTTCGACGTTCAAATTTAGTATTTTTTGGGAAGTTGAAAATCTCCAGCAGGATGAAGCAGCAAGTTGTAGCCGAGGAGGCCAAATACTCTTTCAGTGAAGGACCGTAGAACAGAATTTGCTGCTGTGGAGAAGAAATAGCAGGAGTTGCTGTGAAGTCAGGCCGACTGGCGATACACCTTGGGCGGATCAACGATCAGGTAGGTCCCAGTCTCCTCTCAGTTCTTAAAGCACCTTTTAGTCAAAACTTGTATAAGTACTGAGTTTTGGACTTTACAAAACCCTTCACATCATCGTGCCTTTGTGAGGCAGATAGTTTCAACTTTGTTAAAGGGTAGCGCTTCCATGCGATAAGCGCACCCGCCGTAGTAAATGTTGGCGTTTTTATTTTCGCCAATTGTTTGTGAAGTACGCGTTGACATGCACGGGGTGCCATTTTGGGCTTGACAAATCCCCTCACGTCATCTCGCCTTTGTAAGGCAGATAGTTTCAACTTTGTTTAAAGGAGCAGCTTGCTTTCTTTGAAAGATGTGCAGCAATGTCCAACAAGAAGGATGACATCGGATGAATTCAATAATTTTGCTACAGTTGTCCTTCAATAAACAGACTGGATTGGCTTTTGGACCGTTTTTTGAGGTAATTTGCATATGAACAAGGATTCCCACATTGGATGTGAGTGGGGAAACAACGTTTACAACGCAGTGCCATTACAATGCAGTCGTTACAAAGACCGCGTTGTTACCATGCATACAATTACATTGCAAGTCATTACTGCGACTTGCTGTAGGGGGCGCACTGGTTTTGGATTTAGAATCCAACACCTTCCCTACTGTTGCACAAACTGGAGTAGGAATAGTAAATAATACTATTCCTAAGTCCAGCGCGCCCCCTACAGCAAGTCAACCGCGTTGTAATGTCATGCAATGTATTCACATGCGTAGTAACAGTATATATTCTGTGAGTGTTTTTTGCAGTATAGATGCGCAATTTTTGGGGGAGTTCGGCAGACCTAAAAAACATTCTTAATTGATGGTGCATCTTTATTATCAGAACTTAGATTAAGGTGTAATTGAAAATCAGATACAGTGGATAAAAGAGGTAACATGGTGGGGGTGTATGGTTGATGTGTGTGAGCTTCACAGAAAGAACGGATGTAGTGCTTTTTAACATAAGTGTTATTTGTTATTTTTCAGCGCTCTAGTGTTCTGAATCCTGAGGAGAACCCTAAAAATAATCTTCAAGCGTATGAGATTTCTCCCTGAGCTCAGTATGGGGACTGTTTGGTTTTGGCCCTTACAATTAAGAGCTAAAACATACTAGATAATAATGTAAGCTCCGAGGGCAAGGGTGAAAAAACAGACTCTGGGCTTGAAAAATATTTGTATTCGATGTTGTCATGGTTTTTTGTAAGTTTTTTTTATATATATATTGTGATTTGTTGTTGTTGTCTCTGTGTATTGAACATTTTACAAATGTCTGTGTTTTTCAAACATGAGAATGTTATATCTAAAAAAGGTTTTTTGATAAAATGAATAAATAAATGGTGATCATGTTAATTGAGTTGTTTGATCAAAGAATTTGAATGAAGATGTGGAGTGACATCAGTATTGGCACTAGTGTTGTTTTTTGAACTTTCTAAAAGTGGCATTTTCAAAATTGCAACTTAAAATTTGGGGTGGGCGAAGCTCATGGAGTTGCACTATGTGGAATTCCACGGAGTGGCATAAAAACTCAGTGGAACCCCATGGAGTTCCACGAGCGGGGTGGCGTTGCTCCACTTGCCCACTCCTATGTACCAGGACTATGCGTTTAAGGTGCCTACTGTTTAGCCTGTACCTTAGGTCGTACTGTTCCTGGTAAAGGCTAGAAGAAGCTGCTGCTGCTGTCCCAGAAGACGGGCCGTCAACCACGACTGCCTTCCTCAGTCTCCACGTGTTTCTTTGAAGCGGCACTGGCGAACTGAGAAACAAAAGAAAAAGTGGAGGGTGGAAAAAGTGACAAAGATGACATGTGAAGAGGAGGTGTCAATGATGTCAGTCGTAATGACATACCGATGATGTGGATAATCGGCTTAGGCTCAGAAATACAAAACCGTTATCTTGTAGCGACCATGTTGGAATGGGAAGGGCACCCATTTTCTACGTGTATGTTTCATCAATTTACAAAATGTGAGAAGCCGCACCAATAATTCATTTCTATTAGATATGCTAAGCAAAAAGTTTGAGGCGTGTATTGTGTAATTTATAGTATACCGTTTTTTCCAAAGAGACAGTCTGCTGTACATGAAAAGGCAGGATTCTAAAGTTGTTTGCGTTGGTAGTCTGACAATGCTAAAGGGTAAAAACACTAAGCCAGCTCTCTCTTTCTATCATTAGCTAGCGGTGGGTGCTGCTAAACTCAGATACGCAGCATAGGCAGAGGTTTTGACAAACTCCGCCCTCTAAGTGGAGTGCAGAGTGCCAAAAACTTAGTGAACTCCGCTGGTGGAGCAGAGTTTACCACCCACCCCTACCTAAAATCCGACTTTACCATTAAAGAGGATTTTAAATATGCATTTCTCAGATACCAAACATGATATTCCTACCTGCACCCAATCAAAAGTTAGCACTTATTAAATGTAATAAGGCAACCCAATATTATCCTATGGGAGAGGCAGGCCTTTGTTGTGAAAAACTAATTTGTGAGTTTTTCACTACCAGGATATGTATAGCTTAATTGTACATGTTCAACCGTTTAATTACAATGCACCCTACCCTAAATCATGTCTCTGGCCTACCTTAGAGTTGATGTATGTGCAATAGAAGGATACTTTAAGGCTTGGCAGGAGGGTTATTTTGCCAAATCAGATTGGCAGTTTAAAACGGCATTCAGGCTATAATGGCAGACCTGGGTTGCACAATAAGTGCTGCTGGCCCACTGGTAGCATTTATTTACAGGCCCGAGTATATGTTATATCACTTTTCTTGGAACTTATAAGTAAATTAAATATGCCAATCAGGTGTAAGCCAATTTGACCATGTTTTAGGGAGTGAGCATAAGCTCATCAGCACTGGTTAGTAGTGGTAAAATGCACAGCGTCCTAAGGACAGCAGAAACAAATTGAGAAAAAATAGGAGGGTGAAGACCACGCTAAGGATGACAAGTTTAACTTGGACAATATTAAATTGGATTGAAGAAAATAAATAAATTATGAGGTGTCCATGTTAGGTTGGAATTTATGGAAAATTCAAGGAGGTATTTAAAGGATGTATTTGCCAATGTTACATAACTTCTTAAGCCTTCCATATTGTAATTTACCTCCTTGTTACCAGATTCAGCCTCTTCTCTTGTGCACCTGAAGCTTGCCAACCCAAAGCAAGTGGGGCGTACGGCAACCAGATAAGGAAGTTAATGCCCATGGTTGAGCAATGTGTGGAAGACCCTAGGGAATGCCAACTTGAGGTAAGCATCTTCGGCCATCATAACAGCTTACCAATTGAGCAAGGCATCACTGAGAAAATCCTTCCATTGAGCCTTGCTCTACTGTCTTTTGATCTTCACCCTCACCGAGCTGGTTTTTTGGCCATAGGCAACATGACAAAAACATTTGCACATTTCCGTCAATAGAAAACATGAACTACTTGGAAACAAAAATGTTTCACAAAGAACCTTTCGTTGAAATACATCTGCTATAATGGTTCTAGTGGTCAATCTCAGCCAGTATTTTATTGTCTTCTGGGTTCCTCTATCCTCTATTTCCTACTGCTGAATGAATTTACGTTCCGTCTAGAGCAGGTAGCTGAGCTCCAGATGTGCATGGATGCAAGCCACATCTATGTGTGGGTGGATGGTGGGTCAGATATGACAGAACAATATAACAAAAAATTTAACTCGTATACAAATTTGGATGAAGGTGAATTTCCTCTGTGTAAATGCCACCAAAACGGGCATCCTGTTAGTTAGTTTGCCTTGCAAGTAGCTCTCAACAAACAGTGCCATTCCCAGTCCCAAGACAAAAGTGTGACACCCATCATCTTTGTTCCAAACCTTTTCTTCACTTTCCAAGGAAGAGAAGGAAGAATACGTACTCTGACTTTTCATGCTGATACCCTGTCATGCTAATTCGAAGGCAGCAACAGAAATAGATAAAGGACGAGCACTCATCTGGGGCACAATCTCAACTGTGATCGGATGTGACGGAAAACGCACCTACCTTGCCATCAACTAACAGCCTCTCCCATGCATCCCCATTTTTCAAACATGAGCACCATGACTTTGTACTAGTGCAGGACTGGATTTATGCTCAGTGGTACACCTGATACCAAAGTATTGCCACAACCAAGCAGTTGTTTACAATGTCATCCCAATCCTAGGCTCTCGAGTGGCTCCGAGCCAGCATAATATTGCTTTCTTTATGACACTCAACAAATATCTATCACAGAAAAAAGAACCCTCCGGTCTAATGAATTGGATTTGAGCAAGAAGGTGACTTACCAAACCCTGGCATATCCCTTTAATAGGACTAAATCTCTCACCCACCAAAGGTGGCATGCTTCTTCAATGAGATTCTCCTTATACCGGGATACCTAGTCCCGGCACGGGCTACAACCCCCTCACTGAGAGGGAGGAGCTCAGGGATGTTTTAGTTATTAGTCAGAGGTATACTAAATACCACAATGATGAGTTTCTTATCAGGTCAGGTGAGAGATGCAGAGCAAGAAAAAAATGATAGTGAAAGAATAAAACTAGCTACCAGGTACATAATATACCCTTATTGACACATCCTGGGGCTGGGGTTAAAAACAGGGCACTGGCAGGGATAACATAGACCTGCAGTTAGTGACGATATTGGTATACATGTTTCAGCCTATTGGCCCTAAGTAAAAGGTGTCTCGGCTTTCGTAAGGACCAACTTGTGCTGTTGTGAGGTGTAGTGAATGTCAAAATTCCTGTGCAATACGGACTGACAAAGGTGATGGCAAATACTCAGAAAGGGGTTCTCAGCATCTCAAAAAGAAGAAAAAGATATAAAAGATACAAAACCAGTGATGCCTATGCCATCTGTGGTATGTTTTTCAGGGGATTCATTGGTAACACCTATACAAAGGCATAATTGGAAAGACAAATTAGAGATTTCTTAAGCAGGGTTGTAGGGCCCGATTCACAGAACTAACTTAAGGCAAAATCCTAAACGTACTACTTTTGGTATTCACAGAAGTTAGGATTTTGTCTTATGTTTGTTTTAAGACAAACTTAAGACAGACTTAAGAGAGACTTAAGACAAACTTAAGACAGACTTAAGTTAGGATTTTGTCTTAAGTTTGTCTTTAGTCTTTCTTAAGTCTGTCTTAAGTTTGTCTTAAGTTTGTGTTAAGTCTGTCTTAAGTCTGTCAGTTTGTCTTAAGACAATCTTAAGACAAAATCCTAACTTAAGTCTGTCTTAAGTCTGTCTTAAGTCTGTATTAAGTTTGTCTTAAGTTTGTCTTAAGTCTGTCTTAAGTCTGTCTTAAGTCTGTCTTAAGTCTGTCTTAAGTTTGTCTTAAGACAAACTTAAGACAAAATCCTAACTTAAGTCTGTCTTAAGTTTGTCTTAAGTCTGTCTTAAGTCTGTCTTAAGTCTGTCTTAATTTTGTCTTAAGACAAACTTAAGACAAAATCCTAACTTCTGTGAATACCAAAAGTAGTAAGTTTAGGATTTTGTCTTAAGTTAGTTCTGTGAATCGGCCCCTTACAGTTTTACATTTTGGATATGCTTCCTCTTGGTTCTTAATGCTTTGTGAAAAAACAGTCAGTAACAGGCACAATATGGAGTGCATTATTATTAACAACTGCTCAAAAATACTTATAATAAGAATTACAAAATGCATTTTCATAACAGTTCAAAAGATGCATATAATGAGTTAATCTGTCTAAGTGTCTTACCCGTATATTGCGGGAGGACATACCACGCCTTAACCTGACATGCAGATCAGGAAGGGCACAGCGCTGAAAAAACATGAGAAATGGGTCAGTTTTCTTATTCTCATTGTGTTTAATCAATTAAAATCAGGAAATCATGGAGAAAGACATAAAGGTTTAGTAAATCATGTGAGGAGAAACCTGTTGGCGGTGTCTCCATCGGAGTCTATTTGGAGACACTTAGTGGTAAGTCGAAAGGAGACATCTGGGTCCCATTTTGATAATTACCTATGGTTGAATATATGGGTTTGAGTGGCTGTGAGTATGGGCTTGAATAGCAGGGGATGTATCCCTGAATGGGTGGTTGTTAGTCTAATGGGGAGATATACCCGAAACCCCTGTGAACACTATGGTGCTATATATAAATAATCTTTCTCAAAAATAAATGTAAAATGTTTTTATGAATTGCATAAGTTTCTTTATGATCAGTATTACGTAGTGGCCTTATATTTTTCTATATGTATATTATGTAATTATATATTTCTATGGTGGCAATTTAATATTTATTTATTCTATATTGGTGTCTGCATCTTGGTTTTTTATGCTAAAAGAGAGGAACAAGTTTTGTCTTGATAAAGGTGGTAGTGCGATTTTAATACCACCGAAACGCGTTGATTTAACCAAATCTGATGGAACACTGGAGTGCCTGAGATAAAAAGACAAAGATTGGTCTAACTGACGCCAATGATAAGTTTTTCAACCGATGAGTCAAGGAACACTAAGTGATAGTGTATTGTTGTATGTTTTCCTTCTCTTTTCTATCCTTTTCCCTCTCTCCTTTAATTATTGGTTTTGTTAAGTTCCATTGAAATATATTGTTTTTGGTCTTAGAAGCACCATTTTTTATTAATTGTATTGCTGTATCGATTTTAGCTTTGGAAAAGATCTTCTTAAATAAATAGGTTTTATATTAAGTATTTTATCTAATTGTATAGTGCTGGCCATACTTATTAATAAAACTGATTTTTCAGTATACATTGTGTTGTGATGCTATAAGTGAAACCAGGGTTTTGGGTTTATATATTACTTTGGGTTGTTATTTTGTGTATATGTGTGAGAGTGCTCAATTGAACTTAACCTAGGGGGAGTCATTTTCTACAGTTCCTAAAGAGCCTTGTTCCTTTGGTAAGAGGGGCCTCTCTCTTAAACGTTTTCATTAGTAGGTCGAGCCTGAGCCAGCGAGCATGCGCTGCTCTGGGAGGCTTCTTGTAAGTACTCTAAACTACTGTGGGTGTGACTCCTCCAACACATAGGATTGGCTTTTGCGTGTGTCTTTCAATTATGAAAGCACGCAAATGGCTAAGCAGGCACATGTCCCACCTTTCTTTTTTAATGTTCACTCCCACGGTGGTTTGCTCTCGGGAGCGAGCAGCGGCGCGCAGGGTGGCAGCTGCGTTCTTCGTGGGTCACGTTACTGTGCTTTCTCTTTCGCTTGCAATCTGGTTCTTCTCTGTTTCCTGTTCAGTTTCCTTTTCTCCATATTGCATTTTTAACTTTGTGCAATACATCCCATGGAGCATGTATTTAGATAATGTGAGGATAAGTGTCCGGGCGTTAACTAGTCTGAGGGCCGGCTGGAATTCATGTCCTCAATAAAGCGCTGTTCCCCAAGGCGAAATGTATCTACATGGAAAACATGTGTGAAATGTAGAGGTACTACGATCATGTAATGCTTTGTATTGGAGTTCGCTAGTTTCGATGCGCTCACAGTTTTAACCTGCAAGGCATGCATCGGGGCCAGGATTTTAGCTAATTTTTGGGGATCTCGTTTTGATCCAGCATGCAATAAGTGATTTAACAGGAGTACTCTGTATTTAAATACGTTACATTTACATATAGTGCGGTTTCAGAAATAGCATGCTCATATACGCCGTACTTGAAAAGTTATATTAAATTACATGATGATGTTTCTATAGCGCCTTAATAAGATAAAAATGCTTGGCGCTTTGAAGAGGTGTGCAGATGGTCTGAAACTGGAAATAGTGGGACAGGAACATTTCTCATCTTTTGGGGACATGTCACATGACATGGTGATTACATGGATTACGTGATTCATGCAGAGGCTGAGCGCGTGGCAAGACCTGTGGAAACAACTTCATAAACTCATTGCTCCCTTCTCACAACAGCCGAGCTCAGATCTCTGAGACTGGAGTCTTGTGTGGTTGTTGCTATCGCCGCCTCACACACCACAAACCAAATGCAAGGATATGTGTTTTTAATGCCCGATTTATGGCTGATCATTTTATCAGTTCAAGGCGGGTGACTCGCTGAGTTACAATTGTCGGGAGATCGAAATGTAGATGACAAGTGATATCCAACTCTCTACGGAATGCGCTTAACCTGCTGAGCTGTTTAATTGAGTGGTTGCGCACTAGTGCCAACATTTTAGACAACAGACTGCGGGTCCTGATGTTTTCGAATCCCGGCTCTCCCAGTAGGCCATATTGCTTCATCCTGGGCAAACCATTTAACTCTCACGGTCTATGTTCAAATAAATACCAGAGTTAGGAGGGTGTAAAAAGGTGCTCATATTAGCAAATACCTGCAAGATCTGACTTTAAGTAATTGGTCGTTTTTCATATGTATCACTGGCAGGGCATTACCTTATTGAGCACTGATGACGTAGAGCCCGGCAGACCCTGGTGGCAAACACTAATCTCAGTCATTGTTTGTCACTGGAAAATACCTCAGGAAGAAGAAACAGCTCCGGCCTCTGGTGACCTGGGGTCGGGGAATGGTGTTAGGGGTCAAGGGGGACACTGCAGCGACTAGCAAGAGCTGGGAAGGAATTAGGGACGGAGACCCCTAGAATGTGACAGCAGACAAGAAAACACAGGTCTCCTGTCATTGGCCCACCAGTTGCTTACTCTTAACACAGCGCAGTCTTCAGCTTTACACATACCCCACACTACTACTCCTTCCTCTCAGCCTCCCTTTCCGACCGCATTTAATTAATTCAGGGTTATTTCCGTGTTCTCTCTTGGGATATCCAACGTAGTCTCGCTCCACTAATTGCTGTGTTTATATAGCGTGCAGTATCCATCCAGGAATGGCTAGGCGCTTCACCAAGTTTGCAGAAAGACTAATAGCCGCAGCAGATATGGGGGCATATTATCAAGCATGGAGTTAAAATTATCGCCGCTTTAGCGGCGATAATTGTAACTCTGTTTCTTGATAATATGCCCCATGGTGCAGAAGGTAGTACAACCATCCGAGGACAATGAAAGGCTGAGTGTCAATGTTCAATACTTAACCCTCTAAGAGCTTGCACAGGAACAGAGACGCTGGTTCCCTACTCCCTCTCAAAAGATAATCCGGAGATCCAGTAAATTGCACCTAGACTCCAATATTACCTTCAAGGGGGAAGGGGGAAGGGGGAGTGGATAAAATAACAAATCAAGAAGAGATTGGCTTGAAACTCTGGTTCACTTTACTCGTCTACTTCGTCTTCTATTTAGCAGACTTCTTCTAAGAGAACCTTCAACAAAAACAACACATCAATATGAATGCCTACTCTACTCTAAGTTCTATTCTCTCTATATTTCCTACTGTCTACCTACCCTAAGTTTCAAGTGCTGCGCTTCTCCTCTGTATGTATTTCTATATAAATACAATTGCTCTTTCTTTATTTCTTGTAGCCGCCTCTCAAGGTCTTCACCTATAAAATGGATCTTTAGTCACTAACTACTGCCAAGTTAATCTTTAATTTCATATGTTGTGTATACTTTCCTCTTCTTCACTTACTTTTTTTTGGAGGTAGCTTCTATCTTCTGTATAATGTCAATCGAGTCTTTTCCAGTACTCTAATATTCCTTAACTATATGTCTTTGTAATAGCTTTGATCTATATCTATTTGTTTTGTGTTCTGGTTTTCTTTCTATCTAGGTATTATTTCTACTGCTCTTCGATGAGCATTGCTAAATCTCTCTCCACTTCTGCTCTCCAGTAAGTATTATTCTTTCTTTCTCTCTCTTTCTTTTATGTTAATTTGATTTCCCACTATAAATACCCTTGATAACCTCCTGCTTTGTTTTTCTCTATAGGTTCTGTCTGATCTCTTACTCAGGTAAGTTGTACTTTTATAAACTATTACACTCTCTCAAAATTTCATTTGCTTTATTCACGACTTTTCTGTAAATGATTATACTTAGCTTCGGTCTTTTGTTCTCCGCTCCTTAGATGGCGCTGAAGTATCACTAACTTCGCATGAAGCTGCTGTCAGAGTTTGAAGACTGTACAGGTGAGTGACGAAGTGAAAAATCTTTTTTTCTTCAGATTTTATGATATTCCTCTACCAAATAATAACCAGGTATCAAGCCCTACTCTGTACTACTTCCGACGGGAAGCGAAACGAATTCCAGATGAAAACCCGACGTAATTCTCTGGAACTCTAATTCTAGCTGCGCACTCGGAAATTACTTCAGTGAAGTGCGCGCTCTTCACGGAGCGCGTGCTTCACCTGGTTTCTGGACACCTGTAGAGAGAAAAAGTAGACCGCCGTCGCGTCTCCTGAAGCGGCGGCCATCTTGGAATTCCGTTGCCGAATTAACTCGGTCCAAAGATTCTTTTTAACCTGTCTTTTCATTTTTGAGCTACAAGCCTTAGTTAGTGTTGTCCCCACAGTTGTTACTTCATACTCCAGAGGCCTGACACTGAGCCCATCACGCAGTATTCCTATCCCTAGTTTAGAGGTTACACGTAGGGGCATATCAGCAACAACCGGCGATAATTATCGCTAAGCGCACTTAGCGCTGGGATAATTATCGCCGGCTAGCATGGATTTTTATCGCTGAGGTAGCGTGCTATTAGCAACGCTTATCTCAAAAGCGATAAAAATCCTCACGCTAACTGCCTAACGTGAGATTATCGCTGGAAACCCAGCGATAATCTCACACTATGTGGCGTTAGCTTGATGATAGGGACTCACAAACTTAGCCATTATATCCACCTTCCATAGGATATCATGGCTAAGTCAGCCCTGAAGCAGGCGTAAGGAAAGTAGCGATAACAGGGGTTATCGCTACTTTTCTTGCCGCTATGCTTCATAGCGTGGGGCTTGATGATAGGAGAAATGTCGCTTAGCGACATTTCTTCTGTCATGTCAGGTCAGGAACGCTCACTTTGCATCTCATTAGAGATGCAAAGCTGGGCATTAGGAATTCCTATGCTAAAACAAGTTTTCACGCGTTAGCGTGAGCTTGCTGATTAGGCGATAAAATTACCGCCGTTTTCGGGCGAAAACGACCGCAAAAGAGGTGATAATTTTATCGCCTCGCCTTGCCTTGCTGATATGCCCCGTAGTTCGCTGCTACGTGAGCATTATTCCACTGAGCTATTTTAGGGGCTCAGTGATGGGGCAAGTTAAAGTCAAGTCAGGGGCAGTTTATGTGGGTTACAGGTGAGTATCAGACGTCCCAGAACACATCTACTCCGCTCTCCCGTGGCGTGGTGACGTTGCCTGAGACACCCCAACCCTGGCTCAGTGTTCAGGGGGGTCCCCAGAACACGCATGCCCCACTCTTCCGCTGGCGTGCTGCAGTTTGTGGCAGCCCGAGCTGGTCTAGTGCTTAGGGGTCTCCAGTACATATATACCCCAGGGTGCTGCCGTCTGAGACAGCAGAGAGATGGCCTAGTGTTTAGGGGGTCTCCAGTACACATGTACCCCACTCTTCTGAGGGCCATACAACAGTGACTTGGCTAGGCTGAAATAGTCTTTTGTTTTCTGATGTCTTTTTTGGGAGGATAGATACATAGGAGCTCATTTATGAGTTCTTGCGTCACTCATGCGCCGCCGGTGCGTCACTTTTTGTGACGCACCAGCGGCGTAAAAATTGGACCTTGTTGCCCCATATTTACAAAGTGACGCATCTAGGTAGATGCGTCACTTTGTAAACCACTGCGCTACATTATACCTGCATCAGGTATAATGTATGCATAGTGGGCGTTACAATGTAAGTAAGCATCGTAGAAGTGATGCAGTGAAATCTATGAGATTTCACTGTGCCACTTCTAGGGTGTAAATGCGTCAATATCTTACGCCTGCCTCACAGCAGGCGTAAGACTGACGCAGGCCCTTTCACAAGGGGCTTGCCCCATGTGAAAGGGCACATTGCTGGAGTTGCGTCACTTTTGTGACACACTCCTTGCGACATGATGCATCATACTGTAAATATGACTCATCCATCATGTCGCAAGGAGGGCGCACTGAGAAGTGACGCATCGCTGCTTTCACGCAACGATGCGTCACTTCTCATAAATGAGGCCCATACTGTTTTTCGATATGTTGAAGCTTCGCATAGGTAAAACGTCGCTTGTTTTCACATTTTTCTTTTGGGTAGGAGGTAAATATTTACTGCTTTTCGAATTTACTTTGCCTTCGACCTACTGAGGTTACATTATATGTATTTTCTGCAAGGGGTAGCATTGTTTTTAGCTTCGTTCACTCAACAATATATTACATACATTGTTGCAATTCTCGTGTCAGACACAGAGCGCCATCTTCAAAGCTGGATTTTGTTTGTGTTACCAATTTAACCATGAATGGCAGATGCCATAAAGCTTCCTCTTGGCCCATGATAAGATAACAATATAATAAACTGTGTGTATCATGTTGGAGCTTGGGCAGCACTTTTACTGCCTTTCTGTTGCTTCAACAATCCAAAGTGATGCAGAAGAGGGAAGGTACATGATTTTATAATATGTTACTAAATGATACTTTGCAGTCACACCCATAATTTTATAGTGCTGTTCACGTGCAGGGAGGCATTTGTCTTTTTGACTGCGCTTTAAAAAGCCTTGGAATGTGTCTATAGTTTCCCGAGGCAAACATGTATTCCTGCATCATACTGTATGACCCAGTGTGTAGTAATCGTATAGCTCTTCAATCCCTGATGGCAAATCACCCATAATATTATGCTACATAGCTAAACACCTATAAGGTCCCAAAGGCGAGACCTATTGGCTATTCCAATGCTTGTATTATGGAACTTTCTCCGTGCCATAATATTTGATTAAAATGTTTCTTTATTACGTAGGATGACTCGTGTGTGTATATAAAACGGAAAAGAGAATGAGGATAGAAACGCGTTGTGTGTCCCTCTCTTTCACATGTTGAATTAAACCTGTGTGTGCAGCCCTCCTGTGCTGCAGGTGGCTGGTAGAATAATCACATATGACAAGCAACTGCCCTGGGTCAGAATCGACCCAGTCGCTACCACGAGAGTTGAATGTGCAGCTGGTGCCTGTCTGGCTGGGAGTATCCCAGAACCCGCATAGCTGTCCACCCTCCATATCCTGTCCCACTCTCCCTCTTGACCACAGCTGAACTGACACAAAGAGTGAGCTCACTTTTTTATTTCCCCCTTCTCTGCATTTCAAGATTCCTCAGCTATTAATCCCAATCAGGCTTTCCATTATCATTTCACTTTTCGTAGCCAGATGCCAGACCTGAAACATGTAGAGGCCAATGGAGCTTGCGCTAACTGTGTTCAGTCGTTTTTTGGCTTAGCAAACCGCACCTGGCATTAAGATAATATAATTACAATAATTTTGAACAGGTATTGAATGCCGAAATAATCCTTCAAAGTATACTTTTCTGTGGAAATCACAGGTTATTAATTCTAAGAAAACCAATTTTGCGCAGGACTGGAGCAAGACACAGCTATATTTAGCATTATTTCAAGCAATGCAGTGCAGCAAGGGGACTAAATGCTCTGCATTGTGGGAAAGAGAGACAGCCGGAATGCTCCATATTTACAAAGCTATGGCACATTCCTGCTCTCTCCTTGCGCTGGGGCACTGTGTGGTGCCTAGTGCCGATGCAGGTATTCTTGCACAATAGTGCAAGGGTGTCTACCTTACTGGCAGGATTATTATGTATAGAAAGGGATACCATCCTGCACAAAAACAATCCACAGAGGCATTTTCCTCTTTCTATGGCATAGAATGAGGAAATAACGAGGAGAAAATAAGATTTTTCTCTTCATTATACTATCCTCTAGGAGGTGTACCGATTTGACGCAATCCCAGGTTTACAAACCTTTGTAAATCTAGAATTGTGTCATATCCATAGGTGGATGCACAGGATCACCCATGCCCACCCATGCCCCGCCCATGGAATGCCTATCAGCATAAAGTGTAACACACCTCAAGCTGCATTACATTTCTTTACAAAGCCACTCCAGGTGACCCAAAGTGCCCCTTGCATGCATAAATCTTACTGAAGTCTTTGTGTTGTCCATACATCCATACTTTTCAAGGACAAAGCAAAGGCCTAGCAAATCTGGACTAAAGTTTGGATTCCTCATCAGTTGATGGACGGCCTTTGATGATAAATATATGAGGCATATATTTATAAGCTGAAATATTATTCTTTGGAATGACATATCAATAGATCTCTTCACATTCTGTGCAGTTATTGTAAAGCCATACTGAACACAATAATGAGGAAAATAAAGGAACAAAAATAGTAAAATGCGTTATTATTCTTTAGAAGTTTTCTATTATTTTAATGTAAGATATCGTAATGTAAGATATAGCTTGGCTAAGGAAAATCACGACTGGCAGGAACACTCCAAGTCACGTGATCCTATAATGCACAGTGAGAAGTGGGTTGTAAAAGCACGGGTGAGAGAATGCAATAGGTTGTGTAAGTGATTTGGATACAATAATATACATTGCACAGGTAGAAAACAATGGTATTGGTTGGGAGTGAATAAGACTCCTATAATAAGTAAAACATACCTCTAGTTGTTAAGCCTTTATTATTCTGAGCAAGTGGATTTTATTGACTAGGAGGCTTTTCTTTGATGTAACAGACACAACTGTCCTCTACTTTTCACCTCTGTTATGAGACATGTGATTTTGAGAAGTGTGATGTTGTGACTATGAATGTACAGTAGAAAGCATTGCATATCGTTCTGAATAGATAATAAGTCATGCCCAGAATATCAATGTTCTTGCTAGTTATTTTAAGCCAGTCTAAAAAGTCCAGCTGGCCAAGTCACAGACTTGATAACTATTAGAATTAGTCCACTTTTCTCCTTTTCTGATGTCCTGGTTTAACATTTTCAGCAAAATATCAAATGTGTTAGCTTTTTTTTGGTTGGTGTAGATTCGTGTTTTCTAAAAAGTTTATTTTGAAAAGACTGTGAGAATATTATTAGTCGCTTTTACATGCAGCAATTGCGGTTGCCTTTTACCTAGACGTATCATAAGCAGGTGCCTGAAAACCAGTCTACAAACTTGCAGCTGTGTATTCACATTGGCAGGCTAATCCAGGTGACACTAGGCAGTTTATCAGTTGAGAAAGACCCTTTAAGCATCAGAACACTAAAATGTTTCCCCAGCCTTCAGAATGTCTTATACCATATCATGCAACCTTACACAATTAGTACTAAACACCCACCACAATCCATTAGACTTGAAATAGCTAACCGCGCCACACTTACCTACGATCCAAACCATAGCCATCACAGACCAACCAAGTCCTTCACAATATTGCACCTCCACACTCTACCACTCTCAACTATATCCCATCCTAACACATTAATCTATATTCTAAAATACTCCACCTAATTGCTCAGAGCTACAAGATTACCTCAATATACTCCACCAAAATTGGTCATACCGACTGCTCTCTATAATATTGCACTACAGCCACCACACTTCACATCCCACCACGTATCAATCAGATAACATATTTCATAGTGCCACACTCGACTACATCTACCACTTGCCACCGTACTATACCCACCTACTCACCACACCCATGTTATTGCACTCCACTTCACCACAGTTCACCACTTTCCAGAACACCCCTGCACACCTTCACAGCTCATTACAATAGTCGTCATCCCCCAAACCGCCTACCACTTCCAAGGCCATCAATTTCCTCCACACCTCACTGATCTTTAACAATACACACCATACCACATTACATCATAATCCACCACTTATCTCCCCAAAGTCATCATTACACTATAGCTACACCACACAGCAGCTCAAAAAATACACACCATCTTTATCTTCATGCTCTATTATGTAGAACAGTCAGCCGCACCCTATCATACTGCACAACATCTTACTAAAGCACAGACCACTGCACACACAACAACACTTGTCCATTCTCCCCACACTACTCACTATTCCCACTATCAAACTGCATTACCTTCCATACACCACTGCAAATATTAGATCAGAAAGATGAACGATTGACTCTTCCCTCAGAGCTAGGTGTTGGTCCTAGCACTGATGGCCACTAGGTGGAGTGCCATGGGCCGATCTTGTTGCTGAAGACCAGTACTTCAGTCTTCATGGAGTTAAGGTACAGGCATTGGGCTCGCATCCAGTCTGCTACCATGGTAATGCATTTGGTGAAGTTGGTTCTGGTGGTGGTTGTTTGCTATACCTTAGGGTGGTCTTCCCCCAAACGTTTTGCCTGCTTGCGTTAAATTTTGATGGATTTTTGCTTCTGGTGGTCTTAGGACTCTATGCACTTTACCACTGTCCTGCTAACCAGTGATAAAGTGTTTGTGCTCACACCCCTAAACATGGCTTTATTGGCATACCCATTATTGGCATATTTAATTCATCTATAAGTCCGAAGTAGAGTGCACTACATGTGCCTGTAAATTAAATGCACTGATTGTGCCACCCACTTAAGTAGCCCTTTAAACATGTCTCATGCATGCCATTTCACAGCCTATGTGGGAAGTTTTAAACTGCCATGTCGACCTACCGAGTTGAACCTCTTGCAAGGCCTAAACATTTCTTTTTAATACAGATATATAACCTCTAGGGTAGGAATTCGACAGCCCAGAGGGCAAGATGTAATGTATTTAACAAGCAGGACATGCACCTTCAAGTTGCACATGTTCTGGTAGTGAAAAACTCTTACACTCGTTTTTCCCTACTGCAAGGCCTATATCTCCCATAGGATAACATTGGAATGACCTTATTACATTTTATAAGCGTAATTTCCAAATGGGAAGATATGACTGGATCATGTTTAGTGTCTCTGGAATCCTAATTTAAAATCCTAACCTATGTTGAAGATATTAAATGTACATTTTTAAAATGCCACATTTAGAAAGTTGAATACAGAAAGTAGAACCTGGATCCGTTTGACATTATGCTCTTATTATTTGTAAGAAACAAACAGACCACTATCTTTTCTGTTTGAATGGGATTTTTATTAAACCATTCCTTTCTTTGCAATTGTTTATATTTACCAAAAAGATTCTAGTTGCATGAGAAGTGAAAAGACACACATTTTTCAAATTAACATACAAAACATGAAAAATACTTATAACAATTCACAATAGACAGTGCATGAAATACTTATATATAAACACATTTATATACAACAACGTTGAACTTTTGCATCATAATATCAGAAACTAGAATACTCCTATTGCTATCATGTTTTTAGGGCCAAACATGTGCCAAACACGGGAAAATGTTTAGAGTGTGTGCGTGGGGCATACAATTCAATACAAATCCCTCACGTCACAACAAGTTTATTCAAATTCCTCCGTGTTGAAAAAAAGTGCAGATGCGTTTCAAGACCTAGGGGCATATGTATCAACATCACCATTTGCGATTCTCAAATAGCGATTGTTAAGGAATCGCTATTTGAGAATTGCAAAACGGGATGTATTTAAAAATTCGCAAACTTTTTGCGATTTCTTAAAATTCCTTAATTGCGATTAGCAAATTGCGAAATCGCAATTAAGGAATACCTGGCCATTCATTTCTATGGGCCAGGAGACCCATAGGAATGAATGGGAAGTCATTCTCAAATAGCGAATTCGCAATTTGCTAATCGCTATTTGAGAATAATTTCAAAGGTGCAAGGGTGTCATGATGACACCCTGATGCACCCCTGAAATGAGCATGTGTGTGCATATGGCGCACATACATGCCCTAAGGGCATGTATGAGCGTCACGTGGCACTTTGCAAAATTAAAAATAGTGCATTTTGAAAGGAAATCGCAAATTACCACCAACTGGAAGTTGGTGGTAATTTGCGATTTCTTAAGGATAATTCGCACAACTTGGGTGCTTTTTACATATCATTTAAGAAATCGCAATGTGCGATTTCTTAAATGATTACGCAAAATTAAGAAATCGCTAAATTGGCAATTCCTTAATTTTGCGATGGGATTTTGCCTAATACATCCCGTTTTGCGAATTTTTACTCGCAAACGCTGTATTTTGCGATTCGCAGCGTTTGCGAGTAAAAATTAGCTTCATACATATGCCCCTTATTCCTCTAGTACTGGGACTCTCATCAGGGCTTCATGTTAATTGTCAGCGATTTCTAAAAAACATAAATGAATGATGCAAGCTCTGCATCAGTGAAAATGAAAACTAAACACTACTCTCCTTAAATATGATTAATTCAATTTTCTGTACCTGATTGCCTGTTTCTCGGACAGAGCCGCTGCTCTGAAGAATCTCTGAACGGAAATGACTGCAGTGCGCTTCGTAATATATGCCGGGGGAATTTCTACAAGACATTGAAATGCGTGTGTATATATGCATAGTATATTTAAATACATGGACATTAGGCAACTCGACGGGACATTTAGAAAGTTGGCATTTTATTGCCTTAGCCATTTGGTGCCTGTCTCTGGTTGCATAACTGGGTGTTGTCGGCAGTGGACACACACAATGTAAGCTTAGGTGCGACAGAGAGGTCTATCCTGAGGGGATGGGAGGGAGGAGCTGGACCCAGTCTCACTTACACCTGAATAGGCTGTGTTTTTTGTCCCCACACAAAGGGCTGCATAAATCCTGAAGTTAGTCTGGAGCCAGGGCTGACAGAGCAGGACATCTGTGCACTTCAAATGCTTGTCTTTGAAGTCCCCCCCACTTCAAAGGCACAGCTGGGTATAAGTACTGGACCTCAGAAACCACCACTTCAGGACACTTATGGACCTGTGGATACTCTTCCAGGAAGAAGTACTGCTGTGCTGCTAAAGGACTACCACTCTGCTAGACTAATGTTCCGAAAGAACTGCTGCCCTGCTGTGCTGATCCTTTGCTCTCCTAGCATGGGTGAGAAGGACTGGACCTGGATCTCTTGAACCCAGAACCCAGAGTGACTTCAAGAGCTAGTTGGCTGACCTCCTGATCTGAAGCCTAAGAGACATAATAGGCTTCCAACCACCTTGCATCTGCACCAGTTCTCTGCCAGCTGTGAGACGACCCTGCCAAGTGGTGCCATCTCAGTCCTGGACCCTTGGAAGTGGGCCTGAGGTGCTTACCAGCGGTACAGATGCATCTTCTCTGCTGAGCGGTGTGTCGCTGAGCCAAATCGATGCATCTCCTGGAGCATAACTGAGACATCGCCGCTGCTGTGTGGTTTGGGGCCGGCATAGAAGGTCCACATCACCCTCGCAATCTTTGGAACCGACGCATTGCCAGCAGCATGGCGTGTCTCTGATCCAGGTCCCCGTACCTCGAATCGATAGCAGCTTGACGACAACACAAGCTTCTGCATCGCAGCCTCGCAGCTTTAGGAACTGCCCATTGCCACTATGCGCCACATCCTCGATGCCTGGACTACACATCGCACGCCCAGGCTATGTGATCCTCGACATCGGTGCCACAGGACTTCACACCGCAGCATCTTGGAACCAACACATCGCTTCGACTGTTCGATGCTTCTTTGACTTAGATCCGCGCTCCGCATCCAGGATTTAAGGTACTGTGCTCAGCAGGCCTTACCTGGTCGCTGTTAGCCGGCCCACGTTCCATCATGGTCAGTCTGAACTTGTGACTTTGCCCTGGTCCGACGTGACCAGATATCCCAGGTGCCACTTTCTGCTTTTTGGCTCTATTGTATCCTAACAGGTTCAAATTCAATATCTCCCGTTCCCCTCATTGGAATTTTGTCATTGATTTATTTATTAAAATATACACTGTTTTTCTAAACCTGGTGTGGGATCTTTTTGTGCTGTGTTTTCACTGTTATTACTGTTTGAAGGATTGCACAAATACTTTACACATTGCCTCCAAGTTTAGCCTGACTGCTCTGTGCCAAGCTACCAGAGGGTGAGCACAGGTTAATTTAGGGTTTGCCTGCCTATTACCCTGATTACGATTGTGGTTGTTGCTTGGTCAGGGCTCACACACCAGTCACCCAGTAACCCAATTTCTAACAGTTGTCTTGTCCGTCGGGGACAGGATGAGTTGGGTGCCATTGGCATAGGAGTTTTCGGTAATGACTTGTGATCAGATAATGTTGGCGAGCAGTGCCAAGTATATGCTGAAAATGGTGGGGCTGAGGGACAATCCCTGTGGGACTCTGCATATAAATTTCTTGATCTTTGCTGTGAAGGGTGGCAGACTGACCCTTTGGGTTCTTCCTGTGAGGAAGGAATAGATCCATTTGAGAGCAAAACCTTGTATGTCAATCTCGTGGAGTCTTCTGATGATGGTGTTATGGTTGACAGTGTCTAACGCTGCAGATAGGTCTAGCAGGATGAGAGCTGCTGTTTCTTCTTGGTCAAAGAAGATTCAAATGTTGTTGGTGACTGCGATGAGTGCTGTTTTGGTACTGTGGTTCTTTCTGAATCCTGATTGAGTGTTGACTAGAAGATGGTGAAGTTCAAGTTGGGTTGTGAGTTGTTGAGTTGCCTTCTCAATCACTTTTACTGGATAGGGGAGCAGGGAGATGGGTCAGAAGTTGCTCAGTTGATTGGGGTCGGCTGTGATCTTCTTGCGGATGGTGTTCATTTCTGCAAATTTTCATTCATCCAGGAAAGTAGCAAACGTGATGGAGATGTTGATGATACGGGTCAGCGTAGTGCTGATTGGCGATGTTCCCAGGTGGTAGATGTACTGGGGGCATGGGTCCATTAGGGCCACTGAGTGGATGATCCCCGTGATTGCTGCTGTGTCGTTTCAGGTGCGGGTTGTCCTTTTGGTAAGGTGGCCATTTTGGTTGGTGGTGGGTAAGCAAGTTCTCTGGGGTTGGGTTGGTGTGTGGAGTTGCTGTAGATGTTTGCAATTTTGCTATGGAAGAACTTGGAAAGATTGTCGCAGAGTTGTTGGGAGGCAGCAATATTGTTGACAACAGCTGCGGATAAGGTGAAATCCTTAATGATCGAGAAGCTCTCCTTGCAGCTGTTGGAGCTTCCTTTACTGTAGTCCACTAGTGTTTTTTTCTTGGTGTCTCTTAGTTGCTGGTGATAGGATCTGAGTGCACTCTTATAGGTAATTCTGTCTGTGATGTCATGATTGGCTCTCCATTTCCTTTCTAGCTGTTTACAGTGTTGTTTGGTGTTTTGGAGGTCTTCTGTGTACCTCGTGGCCTGCTTGTTTTATCTACTATGCTTCTAGGGTTTTATGGGCATAAGGGAGTCTGCGTGGATCTTTATCCAGTTAATGAAGTTAATGATGTTGATGGTGTACTTATCAAGGTTGTCTGTGGGACTAGGTTAATCCATGCTGAGGAAGCTGAGTCAGTCTGCTTCTGTGACTTTGGCCCAGCTGCAGTTTGGTATGACCCTGTTAAGAGTGTTGACTTGAGGTGTATTGATTTGGAAGTGGATGATGGAGTGGTTGGTCCATGTTAGCAGTGTAGTGGAGTTGTGGTGAACATGGGGTCCAGTGTATGTCCTGTGGTATGTGTTGATTCTGGGATGAGTTGGGTGAATCCGATGTTCAAGCTTGCTGTGGAACAGGGGTCATTTTGGTCTTCCAGGTGAAAGCTGAGGCCACCAAGGAGAATGTAGGATCTGGAGTCGATGGTGAGCAGAGCAATGAAGTTGGTGATGAAGTTAGTAAAGGTGACTCATTGGTACGCAAGGGTTCTGTTCAGGGTGAATCTTTGGGGGATTTGCAGCTTGCAAGTGCAGGGGTTTCCATGATTGCGGTCATATTCTCCATGGATGTTGTGCAGTTGACGGATTCCTTGTAGATGATAGTAAGCCCTCCTCCTGGCTTATGAAGGTGGTCCTGTTGAGTGATTTTACAGATGGATGGGATTGCCGTGGTGATGTCCGGAGCCAAAGAGGGGTTGAGCCAGGTCTCTGTGATGAAGAGGATGGCGGATGTGTCGCTACTCACCAGATCCCATATTCCGATTGCGTGTTTGCTGAGTGATCGTATATTGAGAAGCATGTACACAAGTGTGTGTTGAGATGCAGGTTTGCTGTGGCAGGTGTTGTAGTATGAGGTATTGGCATTGTTGGGGCTTGTGTGGCGTGTGTGTTGGGAGGGGAGTGTTGAGGGCATTGTTAGTATTTGCGTGTGAGTGGGTGGCTGGCTGTTGGAGAACCAGAAGTGGGTGCAGGCGAAAGCTCCTACCATGGTGTGAGGCATGGTGCGACAGCAGTTAGGGGTACACCGGATGCAGTCAAGGCAAGGATGGGCGCAGACAGGTTTGCCTTTGGTGCCCCCGCAGCACGCATCTGCTGTGCGTCCGTGTAGCTGCCATTAGGTAAAACCTGGGAGGGGGCAAGAGTTCAGGGTGCCATGATGTCATTTTCTGTGCTGATAGGTGATGGGAAATCAAGTCCTTTGCTTGTCTTCTTTTAAAGACGGTTTTGGCAGTAAAACCAGTCCTTTTTGTTGGCAAGGATAGGATGGTGTGGATAAGAATATGAACTCAGTATCTCTAAGAGAATGCAAACACATTTGTCTGTAGTCTGTGTGATATTTTGGACTTTTTGGGGCTATGAACACAGGCATGTTCTCCTTCTTTCTACTCATACTCTTTACTTTGCAATACTTATTGGATTGCAAGGTTTGTTAAAGGCTCAAGTACACCATTGTGAGACCAGATGCAAGACAACTATTAAGTGGACAAAGATACCAAGCCTGTTGTTTGGTTGTACCTTCTTGTGTGTGTGAATGCACGTGGGCATAATGTGGATGTGCATGGACATAGGTTTTTAATAACAGGCTTCAATATGGTTTAGCCTATGTACATGCTGGGAATACCTGGAACGGGGCTGCAGTACATAAGCTAAGTACATGGTTTTATGAGAATAGTACCTTGCAATATGCACTATTTCTACACTCCAGACATGCCACATCCCAGTTATACCACACTCCATTAATTCGTGAATCTTGCATACAGACGTATTAACCATGCATATAAAAACCTGCAGAAACAGCAACTCATCAGAGTACAGTTCAAACACATATCTCATAATTCTCCACCATTAAATTCATGTTTGTGAAAGGTTATTTGCTTTAATTTCTCTTTCCAGAGTGTATTTCTGTGTTTTAAAACTAGCACGTATAATTGTAACAATGCCCCAGGTTTACTAAGAACTTGCTCCAGTGCAAAGTGGTACAAAGGCAAGCAACACAATGCAGTCTATTTAATATTCAACACGAAAGGTGGTTTGCTTTAATTTCACTTTCCAAAGTGGATTTCTTTGTTTTAAAATTAGCACCAGTAATTGTAACTTTGCCCCAGATTCACTAAGGCCTTAATGTGGCACAAAGTCATGCAACGCAACACAACACAAAGCAACACAATGCAACACAGCACAAAATGACACATGTCATTTAATATTCAACACAAAAAGTAGTCAGCGACGGAAAAGTGCTCTTAGTGCAAATGCAAGGTTGTGATGCTTTGCATCCCTCTACATCAAAAGGATGTTACTAAATGGATCAGCACAAACACCCTTAGGTTTTGATGCAAAGCCAGAGCTACTAAGATAGCCAAACTGGACTTTGTGTCAAAAACTACTGTGTACTGGAAGACTACACAAACAAGGGGAAATGTGTTTATTTCTCTCAAATAAATAATGCATTTCACGTGTGTACTAAAGTGCACAGCACACACCCACTGCCTGGGAGTCTCCTGAGTTTCTCTGTGTAAAGGAATTGTGATTTGAAGGGTATGCTTCCAGTACAAACCCTGAGCTAGACTGTGCACACTCACCTCTTCACCAGGGAGTGAGGTTGTGCGTTGTGCAAGACAGCCTATTTTGAGTGCCATCGCAGAGCATGGCAGCAGGCCAGTAGAAATGGCTCTAGAATATGTTTTCCCCGTGTGCAATGCAGAAATATTGGATGCTGTGCTTTATGGAACATTTTTAAATAGGGAATATATTAATAAATAAAATGACACCAAAACAACAAAAATGCAATGAGTGGAACCAAATATATGAATTTTTAAAGTTGGAATTTAAAATGACACCAAAAAGTACTTTGTGCCAACCGCGGTTACGTGGTTGCACTAGACACCGTCAAAGTCAAAAGTTAAGGCCAACAAAAATGGATCACCGGTTCTGTACAGGGACTAGCATAGTCTCAGTGGAGGTTTACCTTCGAGTATGGAAATGTTTATGAAGAAAAAGTGGTCGTTGACGAATTGTCGATGGGGCAGGATCCAGCCGGATCCGACACAAGACTTGATGATGACAGGCTGCTGAAAAAAGGGCCCCCATTGCATTTGTTGACAAAGGCAAGAAAGCTCTGAGTGGATGAAGTCTCTAGTCCGCGCCTGGGACAGTCTCAACATCAATGGGATAATGCCCTGCATCGGTTCTGATGAAGGCCGCTACATTCGGACTTAAAAACCTTTCTGGAAGTCAGATCTCCATCAGGGGGACAAACCAGCAAACTGAGGCTGTTCAGCGGATTAACGTTGATGGATGTGGCTTCAACGGCGATCCTGGTCTCTATCAGTTCTACAGGCAGAAAGTTGGCAAAAAAGTCCATCCTATGCTAGGGTCCAGGGCTTGGGGGCACCACTTGGGGGTTAGGACTCAATTGAATACAGGCCATCAGCAGGGAAAAGGGCATGTCCAGTTGGTACTAGTGATCTGAGCAGTTGCTAGGGATGGGCTCTGGAAGTTTGTTGTGTCCCTGTCCCTGTAGCTCAAACAGGAGGTCAGCCAGCTGACCCTGGGAATAACTTCTGGAGCCCTGGGTTTAAGGCATGAAGGTCCAGTCTTCCTTCAGGTTCTTTAGACAACAGGGCAGTCCTTCTGATTCCTTACATGTTCTGAAGTGTTCTGAGGAGGGTAGAGGGATGCCGCATGTATGCTAAGTGGCAGCCTGTGGATGGGGTTAACTCATGGACACTCCCTAACCAATGGAGTAAAAGTTCTCAGAGGTGACCTATCCTACAGTTTCCCTCTCTACCTAAATCCAAAATGGCAGAATCTTTCTTCCCCTGGTCAGTACTCCATGTGCCCACCAAGCACCAAGACCTGTAGCTATGATAATGGGCAAACACTCCCTTGCTGCCACTCCAAACCAGTTTTGGGGCAGCTTTCTCTTCCACTTGGTTGGAAGCCCAGCTAACTAGAAAGACAAAGTAGAGCCAGGCATGGATGTGAGTTATATCTGCCAGAGACCATATAGGAATTGTTTTAAGCTCAGGCAGGAGCTTGGCACAGCCCCAAGGCCATCCTGCTAATGAAAGAAAACACTTCCATGCATTCAAGCCCGTCAAACACTTTATCCACCATCTGTAAGCAATGCACCTCAGCAGTCCGGTGACACTTGACACTTGCAGAAAGGCCTTTTAGGCTTAGGCAGGAAAATGCAAACTTTCTAAAAGTGTCATTTCTAAAAAAGTAATATAAAATCAGACGTAACCATTAAGTTAGATTTTAAATTACTCATTAAAATGAATACTTGAACTTAGCTGCTCCCAAACTGAAATCAAGCACTATCATTTGTTATACTGTTACCCACTGTTTTCCTATGGGATCGGCCACAACCTCATTATCAACAAGTACCACTTCTTCTGAAAGTTCAACTCAACTGCAACTATTTGATGAGCATTTTAGGATTCTTTTGATGTTTAATAACATGAAAGGCGAAGCAGCAGGATGCCTACAAGTGACCGGTTTTTCAGATTCAGCCTTTAAGGAAACGAATACCAGAACTGCTTTTCTTACTATTCATCAGGCTTTGGTCATGAGATTCTTTCCACAGTGAATATTTAATTATCAGAGACTCTAGGAGCCTGCATGAATAAAATGACTGGCAGTATCCTTCATTCTCATACTACTAATCATCTTTCCTGCCTCCACCCTCATGCAGTGACTTCTGTTACATCATCAGTATAAATTGATTCTTTGTTGTCTACTACTGAAGAAGTACGATCAAATCCTCATTTTATATTTAAGTTATATTATGAAAGTACATAACAATTTTCATATGGTCATATTATGCAAGGTACAATTATGAAGGTGATCAAAATGGGATCACAACTGGTCAAGATAAACAATCTTTGTACTAGTTTAATGTTGACCACCCAAGGTTTTACTGGGGAACCAGTGAATGACACAAATACCATTTCGAAAATATTGTTGCTACGGAACCGTTGTGGAACTGTATTACATAATGTAAGAATATTCGTTTTTATTGTAATATAATATTGTCTTTGAGAATATTGTTGTATTTAATATTGTTTACTTTACTATAGTGGTAATAAATATTGTGTTGTAATTTATTTAATTTTTAGGGGTCGTTTCCGATCCGGTTCGGACAGCTCTCCGAGAGCTGTTCGTAGCCTTACCTTGCGACCGACACCTACCCATAGCCTGTCCGTCCTGTTGATGAAGTACGATGCGCACAACTGCCAAAAACCCGACCAACACGTAGGCTGTGATTCAAGCTCCATTCTCTGTCCGAGCCGTAACTCCTAACGCCGAACCGAGTCGCCCGGAAGCAGTATCCATAGCAGTTTCCGCCCTGACAAGTACGATGTGTACTTCCTACGCGCCGGACGGGTCGCCAAGTACGGCACGTCACAGCATCCGGAAAAGAAGCATATCAGCTACGATTCGTGCCACAACTCAATCCACGGCTACGAGACGGACCAGCTTGCAACAGGTACGAGATGGAGCAACAAGCAGCGCGTACGAGACGAACACATCATGAATCCCATCGCGCAGGTCATACTAGTACTCTACATCTATGACCGGATCAGGAACAGACGCGGACGGCGCAGATGGTAAGTCAGACACCTACCACACAAACAAACGACACGTACCTGCAAAATGGCCTACACACACAGGGGATCCATATCCTGGCCACTAACAACAGGCCACCATAGGGGTTGCATGGCCAGCACCACTACCACCCCCACCCATAGGGCTCATGTTGACCATCACTACTGCCACCCCCACTCATAGGGCTTATGTTGCCCATCACCCCTGCCACCCCCACCCATAGGGGACCTGTTGCCCATCACCCCTGCCACTCCCACTCATAGGGCTTATGTTGCCCAGCACTACTGCCACCCCCACTCATAGGGCTTATGCTGGCCATCACCCCTGCCACCCCCACTCATAGGGGACCTGTTGCCCATAACCCCTGCCACCCCCACCCATAGGGGACCTGTTGCCCATCACCCCTGGCACCCCCACTCATAGGGTTTATGTTGCACATCACCCCTGCCACCCCCACTCATAGGGGACCTGTTGCCCATCACCCCTGCCACCCCCACCCATAGGGAACCTGTTGCCCATCACCCCTGGCACCCCCACTCATAGGGCCTATGTTGCACATCACCCCTGCCACCCCCACTCATAGGGGAACTGTTACCCATCACCCCTGCCACCCCCACCCATACCACCCATAGGGGACCTGTTGCCCATCACCCCTGCCACCCCCACTCATAGGGGACCTGTTGCCCATCACCCCTGCCACCCCCACCCATAGGATGGGTGATGCGCCACACATCCATCATACTCCAACATTAGGTATGTCAGCAAAATACATCCCCCCTAACATCATGACAACAGTTTGTAGTCTGTGACAAATGCACACAACAGTGATTATGACTTCGAACATACAATGTAACTACCAGCACATGTGTGACCAAAAAATGAGTGTGCCCTACACAAGGCAAGCATCACCATAGCACTATGTCCATGTAAAAATAACACTCCCTCACTGTGTAGAACAAAAGTTAAGTGTGGGGTTTCAAACTGCATCAAAAAAACGAGCATTGTGACGATGGGGTCTAACCCCCCCCCCCCCTCATCATAGTGACCAAAAGGTAAGTGTCATCATGGTCAAAGCTGCAAATGCCAAACAGCATGTATGATTCCTGGTCCCAACACATTAAACACTTTTGGGGCAAACTAGTGGTTGTGTCCCATACCCACAGAGATGTGGTGAGGCTAACAGTGATGTGAAAACAAAACATACTCTCGGTCATGTGCAGACAAGCACCACACATGGGGGCTGACAATGCATACAGTGCACAATGACACAAGAGTAGAAGTGACCATCACAAAGCATACACCCATCTCAAAAATAGACACACTAATCAAAATAACCTGTGTAGACTGTAGTTGTCAGGTCACAAACTCCCATTCCATGCCAGCAATTGCACCTAACAACCAGGATGAATGTGCAGAAGATGTAATATGACTCACAGGGACAGCAGGGAAAATCACAGAAACAGCATCCAGACAATGGCCCACAACAGCAATACCAATGCACTGATGCAGATGCACAAACACAAACAGGCAACCTCACAATGCACATCTGACACAATGTGTGTGTGTGTGTGTCTCAGTATCCCCAGGCAACTACACAACACATGAGGTGGGCTGAACCACAGTGACACAGATGCGGCCGCAGTGCCAAACAAAAGTAAACCATCATTGGGACCCCCCCTAGTGGGCAATCAGGCATTGTGAGATGAGAGGGAGCACAAAAGACACATGTGACACAAGCTGGAATGAACACAAACTAACACAGCAAGAGACTGACACACAACAGCACTGCCCCCAGGAACCAGACATTGGGGTGACACAAGCATGCATGACACCTCCACTGTGATGGCAAAGGTAGATGTCTTACAAACTGTGAAAACCAGACATGTGTCCTGTGCCACAAAGGTACATCACATCTACACAAACACAAATCACTTAGCATGGCCCGTCATCCATGGACAAACCGGAGCTAGGGGCCCATCCATGCAAACATTTACATCATTCCACCCTCAACACCACACACCCTGAACTGCAACAATGTGCATCTGTGAAGCCCACATGGACAGGTGACATTGCACATGCACCCATGACAAACACAGGAATGTTGGGAGGAACTAAGGTGCACAGACTCATCACACAAGGACAGTTTACAACCCTGGTGAATGACAGACATACTGCACAGTATGCAGTACCTGGCCATGATGTCAAAGCTCACGTAACCTTCAGAATACCTCCCACAGTCCCAGGACAATGCAGAAGCCAAGGAGAACCACAAGGCACACGTGCTGACACCTGCAAACATTGCAGCCCTGAACCGGACAAGTGGGATCAGTCACACACACATACACATGTCTCAATCACTGAAAGGTATCAACTAGGGAAAACTACATGATATTGCGAACTAAAAAGTTCCTTGGGGACCCCTGACTGTGTCCCATCTGCGTCTGACAACATCATCACAACTCAGAACTGAAAAATCCCAATGATGAGACAACAATTAACAGTGGTGTGTCATGCACCCACACATCTGGTAGCCCATGGCAAAGTTGTGGGATGAACACAGTACCACTCAGCAAGCATAAACAACATGAACATATCAAGGGAACACTGCCTGTGTATGAAAAGTGATGTGGACACACACACATGCTCACACAACACACTATGGGCCCAGGCTATGTCACGGAACAACACACTTACCCGAGGGGACCCATCTCCTGTGGAAGCCCAGCTGTGCCAAACATATTCACAGCAGGTCTCACTCATATCAGCAGAACACTTGGTCAGTCAGCCATCAGTTACCACACAATGAAGGCTCTGGTCACAACAGCCTGGGTACGCGAGTCTCCCCTAAGTCATCTGCACATACTCAACACATATGTACAACAAGTTGCACAGAAGACCTAGTTGCTCCTATACCAATGATGCCCACACCTGTAGGTCCAGTGGTGATGCGCACAACATCAGGGAAATAGAAAAATTGGATAATGGGAAGCACATCATATGTGCATGGGTGCAAGCCACAGATGTGACCATACAAATGAAATGTTCACAGAGATGTCCACAAATTGTTGATCATGACACACCCAGTTAGCTGCAAAGGATGACATGGATACCGACCAGAATAGGATACATATCTCATGGACCACATGGAGTACCTCACATCAACACCTCAGTATTCAACATTGGAAACCAAGCATTACAGGTGCAAGGGAGTGCTAAACATCATCAAGCTATTGTACAGCTAAATCAAGTTCACAAGGATAAAGAAAAACGCTTTATTCAGCATATGAAAATTTAAACGTCTGTTCAAACAAAAGGCCAATGGCCAGTCCATTATCAAATGACAAGGAGTGAACTTAAGTGACAACTGTTACACGTTGCTTGCCTGCACTAGTAAGGACAGGGGACATCCCCTTGGAGGGGCATACATAGGGGCAGGCCAGGCACCGCAGGGACAGGATCAGGGCGCAGCAGAAGGAGGCAGTGAAGGGGTGGTGGATGCAGGAGAGTCACTTGTAACTGCAGTGGAGCTGACTGAAGTGGTGGGTGCAGTTACAACTGTTGGGCACAAATCAGATGGGGTGGGTGCCGGCACAACTTCAGTGGGCAGGTCAGATGGAGTGGATTGGGTCCCCACTGCAGTGCCCAAGTCAGACGGGGGGGTCGTGGACTCCATTGCAGTGCCTAAATCCATGTGAGCGGAATGGGGTGCAGGTGAGGTCGGCAGAACAGAGGGGGCACAGGGTCACCACATCAGTGGCACTAACCATCTGACCGGGTGTGGAGGAGCAAGTGGTAGGGGGGAGGGCCTCAGCATTTTGGGGATGGTGTATTTGTGGGTGGGGAACCCGGGGCAGGGTGTGGCGGGCGAACCTCTGGAGTGGTGGCCTGGGGGATGGAGACTTCGCCTTGGAGCTGCGTGGCGGCGGTGGGGTCTTGCTCTTCCGGCTCCCGGGGGACTTGCGGGTGGGGGACACAGTCTGACTGCACCTGGGGGAGGGTGTCCGGGTGTGAGGGGCACTCCCCTCTGTGTGTGGGAACTTCCTCTTCCCCTTGTAATCTGGATCTGCTGGGTCGGTGGGGAAGAGGCCAAGGTCACAGAGGAAAAGCTTCTGTGGAGATGGGGTTGCAGGTGAGGCAAGGGAAGGGGGCTGGGAGGGAGAGGTTACGGAGGACTGTGGAGTGGTTGTGGATGACTGTGTGTGTGTCTGCAAACCATCCCCTGTGAGTGTGGTATCAGTCCCCTGCGCTTGCTTGTGTGCACATATAGCCCTTGGTTTGGGTGTTTGTGTGCTGCCCGTGTCTATGGCTTTGTGAGAATGTGCAGGTGTGTGTGTGCTTGGGACAGGTAGGCTGCTAGGAATCGTGGGTGGGGCAGGGGTAGGAGGGGTGTGGGACTGTTGGAGGAGGGACACTGCTGCCATTAGGGATGAGGCCACAGACTGATTGGTCCTCTGTAGGGCAGACATGCCCGATGAAATGCCCTCCATGAACGACACCAGTTGCGTCAACAGACTGTTGTGTCCATGGAGGACACTCAGCATCGATGTCTGTCCTACATGGATCTGTCTAAGTAAGTCCACAGACTCCTCACTCAGGGCAGCAGGGGACACAGAGGCAGGGGGTGCGGTGCCTGGCACAAAAGAGACATGCTCCCGAACATGGGAGCCTCCACAGACCTCTGGGATGGGAGCCGATGGGAGTGTGGTGATGGGGGCGGTGGCGTGTACAGCCTCACTAGCTGGGGTTTGGTGGCTGCTGACACCCGCCTCCACAAGGGAGTCATCCTCAGAGCTGCTGTGGCCCTCAGCTGGGGTGGATGGTGCTGACGACTCCTCGGTGTGGCTCCACTCGCCTTCCGTGCCAATGGGTCCCCCCTACTCCTCTCTTCTGTCCCTGTCAGGCTCTGTGGCTCCTCCTGGTCCATGGAGCTGTTCCCTCCTGTGGCCGTGGATGTATCTGTATAGGAATAGGAAGAAAGAAAGAGTCACCTGCACTGACTGCACACACCACAGTGAGTACATCAAATCACAGGGCAAGCCCTGGCATCATCAGCTGAACACTGCTCAAAGTGCCAACACTGTTTAGAATAAGCCAATTGTCATTCTCAACATCAACCATGGCACACATATCCCTCCTTGACTTGCACCCATATGTCTGTTGCATGTTGGATGCTAATACCCCAATGTCCCGACATGCACCACCCACACATTAGTTGGACATGCAAGTGAACATGTAGGAGTATGTCACTATACACACAGCACATCACTCAGTACAGGTGTTCGGATGAAGGGATGGGCAGAGACTCATTTCACATGCTTGTGATGCATGCCAGCAACACACACTATGATGTTCTCATGTCCTGATAGTCAATGCCAAAATGGGGTGCATGGTGTACACATGAACACAATGCAGGATCACTCATAGCAAGTTAAATGCCATGGCACTGGCATGCCTGGAAAGTCAGTCAACATTGTTTCCTGTCACAGGTGCAGGGCATCCAGACAACAACAGTATGCACTGTGTCACAATCATAGCTCAGGGGTAAAGTTAACTCTGCAGATGACAAGTGCACTTGCCCATCCCCTGCAAACAACATATCCAGGACCCAGAAGACCCCACATCATGCAAATCAGACATATGAGTCTCTGCAAACACAACTTCCTGTACATTAGCACATCACAGTCTGCCGTGCATGTAACCCAGCTGCCTGAAGTACACAGTTGCATACACCATTGTGCGCTGTCAGATGATCACACACCTATGTGTCACAGAGGTCTTGTCTGTCACAGTCACATCTCAGATGTCCTGCTGACCCTCAAAATCATGGACACCCCAGTTGTACATAACAGGAAGCCACACCATAATGACACAGACGCAGACACCTGAAGGCACATGTCATTAAGCACAACCTGTAAGTTGATACACAGGAGTGGGATTACTGACTGTTTCTAAATGCCCTTGAGGAGGCATGACTGCCCAGGTCTACGTCAAACAGTGTTTGGCCCTGGACAGTAGTCATGTGGCTAAGCAAGTTTGCCATACTTTATATACATACTCCTGAGGCCCACAAATTGGAGTCCCCTGCTGCATGGTTTTGTTTGAAATACCCCAGCCACATGTGGTGAGTCAGACCAGCAATTGTAACACATATCAAGGGCACACACAGATCATATGTCAGATCCCAGGCATTGGGTAAACAATTGAACCACCCATGAAACACACAACAGAGTCACGGGAACATATGCTGTCCGGAAGCTGAAGCATAGCTGACTGCAGGGACACAGTGCCCTAGTGACACAAGCAACAGACTGTAGGGGCCACACCTGTGGAACAGATGAGGAGGGTGCATCACACAATTGAGGGACCTGAGTATTGGACTACAAGACATATGTAATGTGGAAGTGTGACCAGGCCAAAAGACTGCAATTAGCATGTCAGACATAGTACACAGATTAGGCATGGACTTACCCCCTTCTTGCTGCTATCTGGCCTTCAGCTGCCTATCCTGGTCCGGGAAGTCCACCGCCAGGATCCGGAGCATGTGGGGGTTCAGGGTCCGGTGTCCGCCCCTCCTGCGAGGAGGTGACAGCTTCAGCTGGACTCTTGCGATCCTCCGGGTCCAGCCCCGAAGGTCCTGCCACCTCTTCTGGCAGTTGCGGATCCGGCGCTTGTAGACCCCCACCGAATAACCTGCCCGAGCGATGGTCAGCCATATCTCCTGCTTCTGGTGGGCATCAACTTGTGAGGATGACAAAGTTAAAAGTACATTAACACACATGCCCCATATTTGTGCTGCACACATTTGGATACACATGTCATCATCACAAAGGAAAATGAGTTACACAGGTAGTGCAACCATGGGAAAGGACAAATAACCCGCATGTCTGACATGTTAACAATGCCTGGGAAGTTTAAGCTTGCACAAATGCACTTTAGCAGCAGAACACCTGTTCATTACATGTACCTACACACTTTGGGGGATGAAAGTACTCAGTGAGAATGCTTGCCACTGGTGTACACACTGCTAGTACTGCTAGTCAGACAACATGCATAATTAGGAAGGCAGTGGACTGCACACTCACCTGCTCCCCTGGTTTCTCATACAGCTTGCTGTACTGTGGAAGGAGCCCGTCCAGCAGGGTCTGGTTCTCCTCCTTAGTGAAGGCTGGGGCCCTCTCCAGAGTACGTGCCATAGCAGGAGCCAGAGGATGCAGAGACAGCAGCAGTGGTAGCAGGGATGTGGTCCAGTAGCATGTAGTGCAGGCAAGTGAGCTCCCTGGGGGCCAGCCAGCCTTATATCTGTGCTGCAGAGGCAGACTCTGTGCCTTGTGTCCCCAGTGAAAGGTTGCAGGAATTGCAAACATTGTTGTAGGCATCCAACTGAATTTCCAGCGCACAACTCGTACAAGTTTTGAAACTGCATCCGTCTCCATGACAGTCCAGAGCCAATGGGTGCGCCCGGCTCGGTCAACTGACTGTACAACCCGTATTTTGAAAATACACATGCACCTGTCTCCATACGATTCAATGGCCAAGGCGTACGCCTGTCTCGGACCATGCCTGCCCGACGCACATGCATGATAGTCACCCGCGTCGGACCTCATTGCAGTCAATGGTAAAGCGTACGCACGGCTCGGTCATGAACCGTGCAATGCGTACGCATTGTCATCCGCGTCAGACCTCATTGCAGTCAATGGCAAAGCGTTTCCTCATTGGTGTGACTATTTGACGGATTCAACACACAATTACTTGCCAGGGACACATGTGCACACCTACCACACTACAGCATTGGCCACACAGTGTCCCATGGCATGTAAGGCTGCATTGCCTGTGTGTTGGGGGGGCAACATTTGGTTTGTTGTGTGTCACTTTTGTTCAGCCACTCCCAGGCTGTGTACGTGTTCATGGGGGCAGAATCCTTTGGGTATTGTGCACATTACCACTGTGATGTGTAAATGTACAGTAATGGGCATGAGTCGCGGACACAGTTGCAGGTTGGATATGTTTAGGACATGTCACATACACCATGAGTCCTGGGGGTGATGGCATGTACGTCAGAGTGAGACCTGTAGCCACAATTCAGATGTGGACCCACAGTCTGTGTGCATGTTGTATCTCAGATGTGGATGATCAAATATGCCCAATGGGAGACAGTCTCCACATCCATGTGGTATATGCAGCAACCTTGATGGAGTGTTTGTGTGTCTAAGAGACGAACATGTAGGGCCTGCAGGGACAACAGTGGCCACTACCTGTGGGACTCACGCATGCCTTGTGGTGTGTACGTGATATGCCATGTCCATGCCCGTGTCGATGTGGCAATACAGGGACCCTGGGTATCTGCATGGCAAAGATCTGTGATGCCTGGGAGACTTCAGGCCTCACTTGTCGGGTGACACAGCCCAATGATTGGCCATTGCACTACATGGGACTTATGTGGACATGTGGAATTGAGATGTGAGGTGATGGTCATGTAGGTGACATATGTGTCCATTCCCAACAGCACACACCTCAGTACATTGTGTAATGTCATCATGTATCATGTGATATTGAGCCTGGTCATGGCCACATGGGTGGATGAACTGACAATCTTCCTTTGTTCATCTCTGTTCTGCAGGGCACCAGCTGTCCATCGACCATTCCCAGACCTTCAAACCATGCAGGATTGTGAGTTGGCGGAGCAGTTGGCATCACATCTGCTACCTGGCCGGACATACCCTACATCACTGGCCCCTGAGGTGAAGGTGATGGCAGCCCTGTACTTCTGTGCTACTGGTACCTTCCAGTACACTGTGGCTACAGCAGGTGGGATGGCGCAAACTATGTTTAGTCGTGTGCTACGCGATGTCTTGGAGAGGATGTTGCATTTCTTTGACCTGTACATCAAGTTCCCTAGCCCAGCTGAACTCCCTGAAATAAAGGATGCCTTTTATACACTGGGGAGGATGCCGAACGTCATTGGATCTATTGATGGTACACATGTGGCCCTGATACCACCACAGGCACATGAGCAGGCATACCGGAACAGGAAACATTTCCACTCGATCAATGCTCTGGTGGTATGTCTTGCAGACATGTGTATCACACATGTGTGTGCACGGTTCCCTGGTTCTGCGCACGATGCCTACATAATGAGGAGTAGTCGCATTGCAATGCTGATGTCACAGATGCCAGATCAGCGTGCCTGGCTTGTCGGTGTGTACTGACTGTTTATCATTGTGTGTGTTTGGCAATGTTGTATTCCCCACTCCTACAAAACACAGCTACTAGTTTATTTTTTTGTGTTTAGGTGACTCCGGATACCCCAACATGCCGTGGTTGCTGACACCCTCAGGAACCCTGTGACACCAGCCGAGATGCGCTACAATGAGGCACATAGTCGGAGCAGGAGGGTGATTGGGCGGACATTTGGCCTCCTGAAAAGCCGCTTTCGTTGCCTGGACAAGACCGGAGGGGCCCTCCCATATGAGCCTGCAAAGGTGTGCAAAATTATCCGTGTATGCTGCATGCTACACAACGTGGCAGTGCGGAAGAAGGTGCCTCTCATCCAGGATGACGATGACCAACCTCTGCCACCTGTCGAGGATCCCAGCCTGGGCCACGATGCCAGTGATGATGAGGATGAGGGTGACGTCCGCTCACAGCTCATCAACAACTTCTTCACCTGAATGTGAGTTTCCAGGGTTGTTATGTCAATGTATGGAGTTAGCCTGGAATGTGTTGTGGCTGCTCTGTTGCTGTCTGAGTGTGTCTGTGTGCCACTTGACTGGATGCGTGCAGTGATGTGTCCATTCAGGTGGTGTGTACTCCACAATAGGGTAGTAATGCTAACTTGTTTCTGTGTAGGTTTCTTTTGACATGTTTTGTGCATGTGTATTGCATTTCTCTCCTGTTCTGCTGTGCTTTTGACTGTGTCTTGTGTCTGTCCTTCCCAGGGTAATTTGCCTGTTGTTTGGTCAACACTGACCCCCAACACCCAGAATCCGACACCAGTGTGGGAGTAGTCAATTGACATCAATTGATGTGCCACACACCCCTGGACTACAATTCTCAGACACTCTGTGACCGTGTGGCCACCGTAACGTACAATTGTCTTGCAACTATTTTAGAATAAACATGTTGCTGATGTGTAATAAACCTGTGCCATGCTTTGTTAGGTGCGTTGTCTGTCTTCCCACATCTGAGTGACATTTGCTTACCTCACCTGTGGACTTGTTACCAATGACTGTGGATATGTGTTGTGTTTGTGCATACCTATGTGTTTCAGGTCAACATCATTGTGTGGGATGAGTAACATGGCCATGGTGAGTATGTGTTGAGTTGCCATAGTGGTGTGTCTCCCTGACATGTGTCACATCACCATGACTCACCTAACGTTGGTCACATTGTTGCAGTATTTGGCATGTTGTGTAGCATATCGACATCTCCATGACACACGACAAGTTGGAATCACAACAGAGGCAAGTATGGTGTACTGGTGAGTTTATTTTCGAACATGTGTGAGGAAAGTGCACAGGATGGTGGGTGCTGTACATTGGGTTTGGAATCCAAAATTCACATTAGAGTTGGAAGTGCTGGTAGATGAAATGTCCAGAGTAAAGTCCAAAGTCATCTGCTACATTGGACCAACATGAACCCTCCATGTCATGTGGGTGAGTTGTGTGTGATTGAACATGGTGAACTGGTTGCGCACAAAGAACATTGTCCAGAACAGGTTTAGAGGCCCTGGGGGATGTGCTGGGACATCTGCCTCTCACATGTCCTTCTTCGGACGACCCCTCTTCTTCTTGGGGGGGGGGGATCCTCAGGTGCAGGCCTCTGCGGTGCAGGGGACTCTCCACCAGAGTCCTCCTCCCTCCCTGTGGCGCTGGCAGATGGTGTTGCAACAGATGTTGTGGCCACACAGGGAGGTGTGGACAGGTTTGTGCTGATTTGGCGGAGGCATTGGAGTATGTCCTGATGCACCGCAGTAAGGGCATCCCACTTTGCCTCCATGCGGGCATGGTGGGCAGCCTGCTCCTGTAGTATGTCCTTGAGGATCCCCACTACCTGGCCAAATCCTCCGGTGCTATCCTGGTACGCATCTATGATGCGTGCCAGTTGGGGGTCATCATGCAGTCCAGACCCCTCTGCAAGGCGCGCCCTCTGCCTCACGCCCCTCCCAGCACCCCTATCCACACGGGCAGGACCAGCGGCGGGACGCACAGGTGACACTGGGGCCCCTTGGGAGGTGTTGCTGGTGGTGTTCGCTGTAGCTTCCGGGGGTCCTGCGTCCCTGTGCTCTGGGTGTTCAGTGGCCTTGGTCTGTCCGTGTTGGCGGGGGTGCCCTGTCAGTTTCCAGATGCTGGAGGCATGGGAACAGGGGGTGCAGATATTGATGCTCACACCGGAGGGGCCAGGTTGGTCGTCGTCATCCGAAGAGGACAGAGACAGAGTCAAACCAGAGAGCTCAGTGTCCACTAGAGTCTGGGACTGGGAATCCTCTTCATTGGTCCTGGGTCCCCAGCACCACCTGTGTTTAGAAGAGACACACAATGCAAGTTATGTTTCTACAGACATCAATGGTTCACAAACATGACGGGCCCAATTCACAGAACTAACTTAGGATAAAATCCTAAACTTACTACTTTTGGTATTCACAGAAGTTAGGATTTTGTCTTAAGTTTGTCTTAAGACAAACTTAAGACAGACTTAAGACAGACTTAAGACAGACTTAAGACAAACTTAAGACTGACTTAAGACAGACTTAAGACAAACTTAAGACTGATTTAAGACAGACTTAAGACAGACTTAAGTTAGGATTTTGTCTTAAGTTTGTCTTAAGTTTGTCTTAAGTCTGTCTTAAGTCTGTCTTAAGTCTGTCTTAAGCTTGTCTTAAGTCTGTCCTAAGTTTGTCTTAAGACAAACTTAAGACAAAATCCTAACTTCTGTGAATACCAAAAGTAGTAAGTTTAGGATTTTGTCTTAAGTTTGTCTGGGCTGTTTGCAGTTAGTGGATATCGTTTTGCCAGATCCCTGCTACTTACTTGTGTGTCTTGCCGATCCCTGGAGCCAACTGTTCCTCCTCTGGCTTCCACGTCTCTCCCCCGCCGTCGCCCGACACCGCGACCGCTGTGAGGGGAGAGTGCTCGGCGGGACGGGACTTCAATACCCAGGTCCCCTTGCAACCCGGAAGCGGAACTAACGTACTTTGCGCGCCCGGAGGCGCTACTTAATCGATCCCGCCCCCCGCGTCGCGGGATCGCGCGCGGGTCGGCGCCGGGCTAAGCCCGGGCAAAGGGCGGGCCGTTGTGAGGCCGTTAGGAGGTCGTAGGTGGTCGGGTTGGGCCACCCCCCTTGATTGCGTAGTGGACATGCTCCTGCAAGTATTCTATTTTAACGGATTCAGTCAGACATGAGCTTCTCCTGATTGTGTTAGAGTCGTGCGTTCTTAGGTTATATATTCAAGTGTATTACTATTGGTTACTGCTCTGCCTCCTAAAATTCCTAACTTGTTGGTGTAAAAGTTTTTAATTTACTGCTATAGAGTACTAGTACTACCCTGTTTCTTTGGGATTATTTGTGATATCAACTACATTGTAATTGTTTATGACCTATGACCTGTTTATGACCTAATCAGCGCTTATGATGGCAAAGGCAAAAGTAACGATGGACAATTACTTGGTCAAAAGGGTCAGCATGATAAATAGTGAAAGACGGAAGTCCCTTGGGAAGGTGACTCTGGAAGATAATCCAGAGTTATGTATAGATGATGGTGCCCACGGTTTACCTATAGGGAACTCTTCAACCGAAGCAATCTTAGTGGGGAACTCATCAGATTGCATTGTGGACAATGAGGTTAATATTGTAAGCCAAGATATATCGGAGTCCCAGAGCAAGCTTGAAGTCCCTCCTTCTCCTCCGAAAAGAGCAGTTAGAAAATGTAGAAAGTCTCAATTTAAGAAGGGTAGTGTACATCATAAATTATTGTTAGATCAACCTCGGAGGCCCGTTGTGGCTCATGTTAAAACACAGACCCGTAATGAAGCTGAGAGTTTTACTCTCGCTGAGACTATAGCCAAAATTTTGGAGGAAAAATTGGTGCTTATGATTAAACCTTTTGTAGACAAAATTGAAACCCTGTCACTAGAGGTATCAAGGCTGGGTGGTCTTGTAGAGGGATTGAAACAGCATATTATACCGCCTATCATACCGCCTAAGGTACCACTGAAATCTGTTCATGCTGCCCCGGATCCCACTCCAGAGGAGGGAAATTTCACTTTAACTGGCTGCATGACAACATTACAACCAGCTGGTGGTGGTATTCGAACCAACACAGATCCATTAAGTAACAAGGGTCCTATAGCTATAGCACAAAAACCAATATGTGCCAACCTCCCACCAGCTTGTGAACCATATGTGGTTATTTTGTCTAATGTCCCCCCACTTGTCCCTGGTCCTCTTAAAGCCTCGGTTGAATCTCATGATTCACTTAAGAGGAAATCAGTTGCTTGGCTAAACAAAAACTGTGGTTTCCCCACGAACCTCTCAAACCAAATATTGTCCACTAGAAGAGTTGCCTGGTTAGGTAATGCAAGGAAAACATGTAAGGGGGATTGTGTTATAATAAACTTCAGACATCCCCAGCATGTGGCAACTACACTCCTAAGGGCAGCTTCCCTTGCTTTAGGAGGAGATGCTGTACGTGTACACCCTTTGGGTTATTTTTACAGACAACCAGATAGATTATTCCAAAGAACAATTGAGGATAGTCCTATTCGTATTGATAATAAACCATTACAATTTGAAATCCCTATGGCAAATAGATATGCAGTGTTGAGGGACCTAGACGAAAATGATTGACTCCCAGAGGCTGATATAAATAAGAGCCTAGTCTCATTGCTGGCCACTCACCCTTTAGAGACTTTTAATGGTTGTGGAATCCCTGGCTTTAAAAACACGGTGGCACTGGGGGTCCCTTCTAACCCACTGGATGAACAGTCAGAGACAGATGGGCCCTTTGGAATTAAGCGGGGAGTGCAAGTAGAAGCTGGGTTTGATATTGTTCCAAAGATAACTACAGTACAGGCAGAGATATTAGGCAATGAAATTGCCATTGATAAAGATACAATGGTACCAGATAGCTTGCCAGCGTACAATAATACTAGTGATGAGATTGGATTAAGGGGAATTTTCCCAAAGACAATTGAGGATTTTAATGTCAGCCTATTGTCTTGGAACATTGCTGGCCTCTCTAGGAACCTGATGGATGTGGCAGTATGCTCTTTCTTTGGAAAACATGATATAATTGCCCTTCAGGAAACCTGGATGGTAGAACCCCCTCATAGAGTAGGATATAAAACCTTTTGCTCTAAAGCGATGCCATCGAATAGGGGAAGGGCATCCGGGGGGCTGGTTATCTGGGTTAAAGTTTCCCTAGAAATAGAGGTTAGCCAGCTGTCTATTCCCTGCTCGGACTTGTTAGGACTAAAAATTGTGACCAGTAACAAAAGTGTTATTTACTTATTAAACATTTACAATAGACCTTATCCATCAAACAGAGAATCTAAGTTGATAGACACCTTGGACTCCACCCTAGATGGATTGGGAGTTAATGCTCGTGTTTTAATCTGTGGAGATTTTAACTGTAAATACGAACCTGTTCAGGTTCTTGATAGCCTGTTTGTTGAACAAGATACTGCTAGTGGTATCATGCCCCTGGAGGCCTTAAGTTATGCAAAAAGTACAATAGCCTCCATACAGATCCTACAGATGACTGTATCACACGATCTAAGATCATGTAATGGTCGTTTTCCTTCAGACATTCCTTCAGCTCCCACTTATTTCAAGGGAAGTATTAGATCACATATTGACTTCGTAATGGCTTCTCGAAATTTATGGAGATCATTAATTGATTTTAAGGTTGACTCCAGAATAGAGAGTGATCACTTTCCCCTCCAATTATGGTTAGACCCTGCCCTTTTCCTTCTAAGATTACCTGCAGAAGGTCCATTGAATCTCCAAATTGGAGATATACAGATTTCTAATAATAGACGTGCCATAAAATGGTCTTACATTGTGGGTAAAAAAGAAGCGCTGGCCAATATTTATAATAAATTCAGTGAAATTGTAGGGACTCCCCAAATACCATCCTCAGGCACCCGGGGAGTTCTTGACTTACACTTGAAGTTGGTCGACGCATTATCTCCCCTTCTGAGTAAGGTTTATAAAAAAGAAGGGAATAAAACTATGGATCAGGTTGAATCAGGAAACCAATGGTATAACCAAGATTGTAGGGTTGCTAAATCACAACTGATTCACGTAGTAAAAAACGGGAGCCAATGTGATATAAAAAATGCAAGACTACTCTATAAAAATACCCTGAGTAAAGCTAAAAAAGCATGGGATGCTAATCTTTGGGATGACTTACTGAGTGCAGCTAAATTACATGACCAAAGTACGTTCTGGAATTTAATTGCTAAGGGAAATAAAAAGGGTAGATCACCCAAGGATATTTTTCTGGATGAACTGACCTGGTGTGATCACTTTTCTAAACTTTACACGATTAGTAAGGATGATTTGTCCCTAGTTAATGTAGATGTTAATCCAGCTAGTAGTACTGTACCATTACATTTTACCTTAGAAGAAACAGTTCAGGCACTATTAGCTGTAAAAGTAGGTAAGGCCCCTGGCCCTGACAAAATCCCTGGTGACTTGTTGAAACACGATGTCAATGTGTGGGGGCCGTACATTAACTTTTTAAGTAACTCAATTGTGGCCGGTACACCTATTCCAGAATCATGGAAAGGGGCAGAAATTATAACAATTTTTAAAAAAGGTGATCGCCATGATCCTAGCAACTACCGCCCCATTAGTTTAATTGATGTTTTACAAAAGATTTTTGCCAGACATATTTTAAATAGGATTTTAATTTGGATTGAGGAGACGAAATTACTGTCAAAATACCAAGCTGGCTTTAGATCTAAAGTAAGCACAGTCGATCAGGTGTTCAGATTTATGTGCATTTGTTGGAAATATTTAAAGATCAGACAGGGTAGTCTTTATGTTGCATTTATAGATTTAAGGGCTGCTTTTGATCTCGTTCCCCGGAAGTTGTTGTGGTCTCCACTAAAGAAGTTAGACATCCCTGGCGAGTTACTTAATGAACTCATCAAACTCCATACAGGGAACTATGCAAAAATTAGATGGGGAAAAGCAGGAGAACTATCTAAAGCGATTCCTGTAGATAGAGGGGTGCGCCAAGGATGCGTGTTAGCACCCACATTGTTCTCACTGTACGTTAATGATATTCCAACATACCTGAGGAACTGTGCTCATGACTCCCCAAAACTAGTCGGTGAACCAATTACCTCCTTACTTTTTGCCGACGATACCATCCTTATCTCTCAGACCCCGAGAGGTTTGCAAAACTTGGTTAATACTTTCCATAATTATTGCGTGGAAAAGGGGCTAGAAATTAACCCAATGAAAACAAAATATATGGCCATAAACCCAACTAAAACGTTTAGGAAAAACTTGCTCTTAGAGAATCACACATTGGAAAAGGTAGAAAGTTTTAACTATTTGGGGTTGATATTAGATAACAAGCTGTCCTGGCAAGGCCAGCTAAATAAAAGCTTACTGTCTCTCAAACAGAACTCTTTCCCTATCCTAAAGGTGCACGGAGCAAGTAGCTCCAAAGCCATTACTCCAGCACTGGAGGTCTTTAAAGCCAAGGCTCAATCAGCAGCCCTTTATGGTGCCGAGATATGGGGATACAGTAATTCTTCCAAATTTGGGATGATAGAAAATACATTTGTGCGTAGTCTACTTAAAATACCGACTCGTACTCCAGTTGTCCCCCTGTTTTTAGACGTCGATCTCAAAAGAACAGAGCACTTGGCTTCTATAAGACCATTGCTGTACTGGATTAGGATATGGTCGACCCCTGAGCTGATAGACTATAAGGATGGGTTGATCGAACTTATTAAATTGGACGTTCATTTGAAAACCCCATGGTTGAAATATATTTGTACATCGTTTAAGAGATTGGGGCTTTTTACTTTTTGGGAGGAGCCCCATAATTTGACTCAGTTTTCCAAAAAACTCCTCAAGGCAACCTTTTGGTCCCACGTTAATAGTGAACTAACTCTGGGTCCTCGTATTGGTACTTTGACCCAGAATTTTTTAAACGCAAAAAATTCACCTAATTTTGAGGAATTTATGGATGAGATTGCTCCTCCCTTAGCAAAATCTCTCTATCTACAATTTAGGTATGGGGTTCTATTGTTAAACTCCTACACATGCAAGTGGGCTGGAGAAAATGGATTGGATTTGTGCACTATGTGCCCCCTTGGGGCTAGGGAAGACATTCCCCACATACTCTTTTTTTGTCCGGCCTACAAGAAACCAAGGACCTCTTGGATTAAACCCCTCTGTAGGAATATGGGGACTGAGTCATATAAAGTAGCTGAGCGCATACTAAAATTCAACTCCTCCCAAGTAATGGTATATGGTATAAGTAGATATTTATTTAATGTATACCTTATTAGGAAACGCTGTGGTCAAAAATTGTAATTATAGAAAGAGGAACCATGGATTACTCTAGTTACCAGATTATCCTCAAGTCTACCTCATTTTTAATATTGCTTATTATAAGAACTCTGGCTTTTAGCTAATTTAATGTAATATTTATATTTTATCTGGTATTGCTTAATCATGGATAAATATTCACCATCATAAATTGTATGTAATTTGTTCAGCATGGACTTATGAATTGTGTATTTGCATTATGGATTCATGTATTGTGTTTTATGTGTTGACTTTTATGGCTATTGTTAGCCGAAATAAAGTATTGACTGACTGACTGACTTAAGTTTGTCTTAAATTTGTCTTAAGTCTGTCTTAAGTCTGTCTTAAGTCTGTCTTAAGCTTGTCTTAAGTCTGTCTTAAGTCTGTCTTAAGTCTGTCCTAAATTTGTCTTAAGACAAACTTAAGACAAAATCCTAACTGTGAATACCAAAAGTAGTAAGTTTAGGATTTTGTCTTAAGTTAGTTTTGCGAATCGGCCCCGACATATTCTACTGTACTAACGGATGCCTGCCTGTACACTGCTTTTTTACTGCTTGTCACGGGCAGAGTTTGATATTGTTGTTGCACATTGCCCAGCCAAGAAGAAACATTTCAATGTGCATGTTGAAGGGCCCGATTCACAGAACTAACTTAAGACAAAATCCTAAACTTACTACTTTTGGTATTCACAGAAGTTAGTATTTTGTCTTAAGTTTGTCTTAAGACAAACTTAAGGCAGACTTAAGACAGACTTAAGGCAGACTTAAGACAGACTTAAGACAGACTTAAGACAGACTTAATACAGACTTAAGAGAAACTTAAGACAAAATCCTAACATAAGTCTGTCTTAAGTCTGTCTTAAGTCTGTCTTAAGTTTGTCTTAAGTCTGTCTTAAGTGTGTCTTAAGTCTGTCTTAAGTCTGTCTTAAGATTGTCTTAAGACAAACTTAAGACAAAATCCTAACTTCTGTGAATACCAAAAGTAGTAAGTTTAGGATTTTGTCTTAAGTTAGTTCTGTGAATCGGGCCCGAAGTGTGTGCATGCCCAGCTCATGGATAGATTTGTCTGTACATGACCATTGCTACTCAAGGGCCATCACGTTTCTGAAACAGGTGTGTCATCCCTGTACACATGTGAGCTTTAACAAGGACATACGTGCTATTCCACTGGGGATATGTTGTACTATTGGGGCATGTGTGGTTGCAGAGTTTGCTAGTCTTTGTGTGCCACATTGGTGTATTTGTACGACATGGTCACAGTCCGGTATGCCTGTGATCTATTTGGAGGAAGTGTTTTCTTCCATTGTTCCTAGTTCCCATCTCATTTCATACAAGTGATGATGTCACCACCGTTAATGATTCTGGTGCTGAGTTTTGTACGTGCATATGTGATTTGTCTTGTCAATGTTCCACATGTTGACATGGATTGGGCAAGGTAGCACTCTGGCTTTTCAATGTTCATGACAGTGAGGGCCAGTGGTGTGTGTGTTGCAGTTTGTCTGCTGTGAGTAACATGTCTCCTCCAATACTGTCCATGTTTGACCTTGTGTCTACAGTGTCTATGTCAGTGAGTGGTGTTTGTGTGAAGGATGCCTATGTTTCAGCACGATGTAGGGGTGGAATGCAGCTCACAACAGCACCGAGAGTGAATGTGACCATGCTATGGTGTTGGCTATATTGGTGTGTCCATTCCATTCACTGTCAGATGCCCCCTGTCAATGATGTATATGTGAATTCCTGTGTGTTTTGTACAATGTGCCATATATATGGCTCTCCACATTGGTCATCTGAAAGACACACCTCCCGTGCCCGGCCAGGGGGCACCCCTGGACACTGTATCCCCAGACAATGATTTAGAACATATGGTTGCCATGGCTGTGTGTGCGACCAGGTTTTGTTTGGTCAGTGCATATGTGTGATTGTCATCCACATCATTTCTCAGGGCCAGTGTCAGACATCTTGACAGTCCCTTCCCACTCCCTGTGAGGCGAGCATGGTTCAGTGTGAGCTTGCTGGGCCATGTGGGTGGGTGTGGATTGTCTGTGACTGCAACTCCCATTGTGCTCTTGGCTACACCCCCTTCCCAGCATGCCCATACTTCCTCCCTCTTGACTCTGCTTCCCTGTGAGGGGGTGTGATAGCAATGGCAAGATGGCTGACTGTGAAGTCCTGGTGTTTGTTGTTGCCCAGTTCCCAGCAGGGCCTTGTGCTCCCCACAACAGAGCCCAGTGTCAGACATCTTGTCAGTTCCTTCCCACTCCCTGTGAAGCGAGCATGGTTCAGTGTGAGCGTGCTGGGTCATGTGGGTGGATGTGGATTGTCTGTGACTGCAACTCCCATCATGCTCTTGGCTATACCCCCTTCCCAGCATGCCCATACTTCCTCCCTCTTGACTCTGCTTCCCCGTGAGGGGGTGTGACAGCAATGGCAAGATGGCTGACTGTGAAGTCCTGGTGTTTGTTGTTGCCCAGTTCCCAGGAGGGCCTTGTGCTCCCCACAACAGAACCCAGTGTCAGACATCTTGTCAGCCCATTCCCACTCCCTGTGAGGCAAGCATGGTTCAGTGTGAGCTTGCTGGGCCATGTGGGTGGGTGTGGATTGTCTGTGACTGCAATTCCCATCATGGTCTTGGCTACACCCCCCTTCCCAGCATGACCATACTTCCTCCCTCTTGACTCTGCTTCCCTGTGAGGGAGTGTGACAGCAATGGCAATATGGCTGATTGTGAAATCCTGGTGTTTGTTTGGCTACAAGTCCAAAGAGAGCTCCTGTGCTTCACACAGCAGCACCCAGTGCGGGGTATCTTTTCCTGATATTTCGTTGAGGTGTGGGTCAAAGCATTCTAACCGGTGAGTTGTGTGGCGTTTGTGTTGAGGGGGGATCTCCACATGCTGGTAAGTATGGTCAGAGCTGTCAGTCCTCCTTCCCACCTGGCCAGACATCCCACCATGAAACGTGCTTCCATTGGAGGGCGTGCAAGTTGTCTTTCAGGATGTCCGTCAGTGGTGTCCTGCTTCTGATTTGCACACAACCCCTACTAGGGCCTTGTGCTCCCCACAGCAGAACCCAGTGTCAGCCATCTTGTCAGTCATTTTCCACTCCCTGTGATGTGGGCATGGTTCAGAGAGGTCTTGATGGACCAATCAGGAGGGGGAGCATTATCTGTGACTACAAACCCCATCATGCTTTAGGAAACACTCCTTGCATCCCCACTATTCCTTCCTGTCAGTCATCTGCACTGTGAGGTAGTGTGTTTGTGGTGGCAAACTGTCTGGCAGTGTTTATTTTGCTTTGTGCCACTGCCTTGCTCTATTTGTTTGTAGGTTGGTACATGTCATGACACAGTTCCAAGTCACTTTGAGATGGCAGGTATTGTGTTTGTCTGACTAGCATACACATCTTGGGATGATTATCTATTGGTTACTGTGGCTTTGCTTGCGGTGCATAGTTTCACTGTCCCCTTGCCACACAATATTTGGTATGTTGTTTGTGTACTCACCAGGCTCTGGTATATCTGTTAGACCATGGACGCTCTCTGGTGGTAGGATGTCCCGCACCTTCTCCTCCCAGGTCCTGAAGTGGACTGGATTGGCAGGAGGGCCACCGCCGGTGCTCTGACTAAGGGCGTGATCTTTTTCAATGAGTTTCGTGACCCTCCTGCACACGTCATACCACCTGCTCTGGATATCGTCCTTTGTGTGCCTTGCTGGTGTTTGTGCATTCACCTTTTCCACAATCCTCGCCCACATCTTTGTTTTCTGTGACATGGGGGTCCTTTGGACCAATGTACCAAACAAATGTGGCTCTACTCTGATGATCTCGTCTACCAGCACTTCTAACTCACTATCTGTGAACTTTGGATTCTTCTTAGGGGGCATGGTGATGGGTGGTGGTGGTTAGTGATGTGTGTGTGATGGTGCAATTGAGGGTGGATTAGTGTTGGTTTTGCTACCTGTATGTGTGTGTGCTTTTGGTGAGGTGCTGATGGTGTGTGAGTTGTGTGATGGGTGAGTTGTGAGTGTGTCTGTGGTTGCTGTGTGATGGTGTTTGCTGCTGGCTGTGTCTCCTATTTGCAAGGGATCATGGTAGTGATTGAAGTCCCTTATATAGTTGGAGTTGTGGGTGTGTCTTTGTCCCATGTTTTTTTAATTTGATATTTATTGGCTTTGTCATTGCTTTTTTGGTCCTTTTTTTGTCTTTTTTCCTTTGGGTTTTGTAGGCATGAAGGAGACGTTCTTCTGACGGAAACGGATGCTGATGTTGGCTCGTGCAGGCATCTCTGCCTCGTTCACGCTGACTATCTTCTGTGTTTCATACACGTCGGTCGTGGAGCTCTCTATTACTTGTGGGCCCAGTTTTCTGTGCGTGTCGGTCTTGCGACTTTGTCTCTGTGCAAGTCGGTCTGGTTTTACACGCATTGCATCATACTGTGTGGGTTGGACATCGCGGGTACGTGTCGGTCGGGTTCATTCCGGGTTCTTGACGGTCGGTGAAACTCACGTCGGTTTTCCGGCTGGATCACTATTTCCCTACGGCTCGGTCGTATGGCTTGTATTCTGTACGTGTTGGTTGTAATTCACACACGTTGCATCGTAGTGCACGGCTCGTATGGCGCTGGTCTGTGTCAGTCCGTCTCTGGTCCGGGTCTGTGTCGGTCAGTACGATTTGCGGCCGGAATCGGAATCGGCCCCTTATTGGTTAGTCTAATTATTGTAGGTGTTAGTATTTTTAGGGTAATTATTATACATTATTTTAAAATGTAGTTATTAATTTTAAACATGTAATTTAACTTATTCTAATGTAAGAGGTTACTTGTAATGCTAAATAGTTGTTGGTTTTGAAGGGAACTAGGGTGGGAAGTTAATTAAATTATAATCAATTTATTTAAATTGTTTTATTGGTTTTTTTACATTTATTTTTGATTAATTTGGTAATTTTAAATTATATTTTATTTTATGTAGTTTAATTAGTAATTCAGATTTTAGTAACAGGTTGTGAGGTCGGTAGGGGAAGACGGTGGGAATAAGATTAAGCTATAATTGTTTTTTATAAATTACTTGTTAATGTTTTTTAAGTGTTTAAGTAATAAATAACTATGTACATTCTTAAATTGATTATATATTATTTAAATTATTTGTTTTATTTGAATTATGTACTAATTTATTGATATGTGTATTGGAAAATGTTAGTTGTAAATTTAATTTTATATCTATTATTGTTTTTATTGTATTTGCCATAAGTAGTATTTGAATGTTATTATTGTTTTAATTTTTATTTATTGTCATTTTTTTAAGGGTTTGGGGAATTTTATGGAGGGAAGTGATTTTTATAGTTAAAACTAATTAAATATGAATTTTTCTTGATGATGTATTCTGCATTACTTTTTAATTATACTTTTTTTGTTATTAGCTATTTCAGTTTTTTTTTAGAAAATGATTAGAAAGTTGAATTGTACATGTAACCTCCTCTGAAAGTCAAAGCTTTCTCTACTGGTGCTCAGACTGCAATGGGAATAGTAAATCTAACCCCTCCAACACTTTCCCTATTTTTGCTTACATTGGAGTCCGAATAGTAATTGCAATGTGTGCAAGGTGTAACACTTTTACTGGAGGCATATTATTTTTGCAACTGTTGTTTAATTTTAATTGTTTTTTAAATATTTCTTTAAATGTTTATACTAGTTACATAAATAATTACTTCTTTGCTTAAAATTATTTTTATATTAATGTATAATTAAAGTAATCATTATATATTTGTTATATGTTTTTTAATTTATTTTTTTACTGCTACTATTACTTACAACAATGTGTTTAATTGTTGAAATACAGTTTTTAATGTAAACATGTTTAATAAAAAAAAATATTTATACATATACTATATTACGTTATATATATGATTTAAGTATTAAATGTACCTATTTCTTTATGTTAATTTTAATATTTTAAAATGTACATATTACCTACTGGCGGTCGCCAGTAGGTAGTTATAGTTAGGACCTATTTTCCATAGGAAATCCGCAACATTCTATTCCCAATAAGTCTGGCGCCGGTTGACGAATCTTTGCGAAATTTTCCAAACTTTTGGCCAGCTCCGGTCTGCTCCTATCCTGAAAGTTTTGTGGTGATTCGTCAAGCGGGGGCCGAGAAAAAAGGGGGGTCCTAAAACACGTTTTCCCCATGCATTTTCCCATAGGACCTGTTGACGCAGCTACAGCCCAAACTGCTGAACGGAATTACACCAAATTTGGCAAAGACGTAGTCCTCAGTTCAGACTCGTGCCTTTTGCATAAATGGTGTAAATCCGTTCAGTACTTCCTGAGAAAGTTAGAGTAAAAAAGATAGATATATCTATGGCCTCGGAGGATCCGCGCACCCTATGCGCACCCTCCCCGAACCAAGCGTGCACCCTCCCGATCACGTGCTGAATGCTAATTGGCTGTCAAGTGCCTGTGTACATTCGAAACCAGGAACTGTTGGCAGCCATTTTGTGCCTCGGTAGAAGCGAGCCTGATTAAGTAATGGAAATAAGTGTGTGATGTAAAGGGGGCAGGGTAGAAATACTCTGACCCTCTAGTGTTGCTTAGGGGGTTCCAGAAGGACCCTCTGGGGCCCCCCCTTTTTTTTTTTTTAAACGGCGAAAGGCGCGCAGGGTGCGCGGATCCAGCCGAAAAGGAAAAAAATAACGAAGCGCGGACTTCTGTGCTTCGTTAATAATTAGCCCCCGGGTGGGACAAATCCCGGTGCAAATTGTTATAAATTAATAGGGGGAGGGGGGGGCTGCGTGGCCCCCCTCCTGGAGCCCTCGAGGGCCCTGGGGACCGCCACCCCCAGGGCCGGCTCCTACAGTGTCCTGGGGTGCTCACCCCCAGGACACTGTTGTTTGCTATGAGAGGCCGGGAGTCTCCCGCCCTCCCATAGCAAACTTCGTTAGGATTTTGGAAGAGAGAGCAGGGAAACCTGCTCTCTCTTTCAAAATCCAAAAGATATGGGGGCGTGGTTTGGACGCCGGAGAAGATGGCGGCATAACGCGTCGCTCCTCCCGTGGCAGTGAAACACGGAGCGGTTCTGGAGTTATATCCTAATGTGTGAACAACAAGAGCGATGATTTTGCCAATCGGAGACTGAGGTCTACCTCTGGGACGAATTTGAGCCGCCAAGGAGGTCCTGGAAGCGAGTTATGAGCAAAGAGCCCTGAGACCACGAGCGGGTCGCGCAGCTGTTGGAGCCGGCGGATCCCTGGCGAACGCTGTCGAGGCTGTCACCGCTACGGAGCCGGAAGATTCGGAGACCAGGGGAGACCGCTGCCGTAGCAGAGAGTGAGGGGGCAGGAGTGAGGATCTGGACTGGTCAGTGTGGCTATAGCTTCTCCCTGCTATGCAGTGAAACGCCGGTGAGTGGAGCATGCAAGATGGCGACTGCGGGAATCCCCGAAAGTTTTTGAGAGTCCCGGCGGGTGTCGGAGAATGGGGACGGTCTTCGATAGAAGGGAAACCAGAAGAATGTCACTGAAGTATGGAGAGTGAGTGTAACGAATCCTATAGCACCCTAATATATGCTGGACAGTACTGGTAAACATCGATGTTGTAAGTGGCAAAATGGCGGCTGTACGAGTCTCCGAGGCTCCGGGGATCCAGTGTATTGAATGGAGCACGAGGTGACCGTAGTAAGAGAGGGTGGAATGCTTCATGACCAAGCGGTATGTTTACATCGGCAACGGATACATAATACTACGAGCAGAGAGTGTGCCGGCCTTAGGATCACTCCTACACTATTTCGCAAAATGGCGGCAGTGACGGCGGCTATGTAGGCTCCTTTCGAGACATTATCTCACTGAAACCGGCAGTCTAGCAGTTGATCCTCACAAAATCAACACATGGAGTGTGCTTTGAGTGTGCATTATATGCTGAAGAGTGTCATTGAAGGCAAGAGGTAATGCACACTGTATTGATGACAGCGCAGGTGTCGTGGCTAGCTCCATATGCATATGGGCGGGCTGCGTAGCTAGTGTGTGTGGCCAACATACCATTTTAAAATGCGGATCTGAGAGAATAATGACGGCGATTTGAGAAGAGCGGGGAGAGGTTGAAGCACCATTTCCAAGGGGCAGTGCACAGAACTTGAGCAGTACATGGAGCACAAGAGAATTGCGGAGAATAACCAAATGGCTCGGATCTGTTAAGAGAACAGGTTACTCACGAAGAGTAGTGGAGCAAGGTGGTCTGAGCAGGTACACGTTGTGAGATTTATGTCCAATGTCATGCTGGTCACGAGTAAGGCAATGATGTCTATTTTCTTTTTTTTTTTTTTGAAAACCTTTATTAATCGCAGTCACATCATTTTACAATGTACATTCACCAGCCAAGGTGTCGGGTCAGTGAGACAAAAGAAAACACCTGTTTCCAGTTGGTAAGACACAGACATTCAGCCGGCAACCCGGAGGTCCGGCGGCGATGTGCAGATGAACATTTGTATAGGAATCAGGTGCGTACATTGTGAGAAGGTAGGTCTATGGCGCTTTTCTGTGTTTTGTTGTAGTGTGTCTGAAGCGCATAGCTAGCAATAGAGGATGGCGCTGTGTTCCAGCCCACGTGGCGGCTATTACGGTTGCCACCCAGGCCCTTAGCGAGAGTCGTACAGGGCACCGTGGCTACCCCCAAATGCTAAGGCCTCCGGGCAGCTAAGCACCAGCGTCGTGTTCATAGTGTAGGCTGGAGCGCGACAAGGAGGTGTCGGTATAGCTCACCGTGACATATATGGCAGCGCATATATCCGACGAGCTCAGTGTGCGGCTTCGCAGTTCAAGACCATGTGCGTGTTACGTGACGTGCATCCGTCCCTCCAGCATTGTGCCCCTCAGGCCGCTAAGTGTCTGGGTACGCCTGATATGCAGCTCCGTGCACTCCGGGTGTAATCGTTCCGTGCTTTCCGGGCGTATGCGTCCCCTGCGCAGAGTGTGTGTCATCGCAGCCTCATCAGCAGTATTCAGGGCACGCTAGGGAGGGTAGCGCTTCGGGGGCGCCACCATCATTTGTTATCCGTGGGTAGGGAGGAATTCGATCAGGGAGCTTAACCAATAACCAAACTGCTCCCTGTGTGTGTGCTGCGATAGGGGGGACCAACATTAGGGTCGTAAACTCAGGCGGGGTCAAGGGTAAGGGGGGAGGAGGGGAGAGGAGATCATTTTGCGTTAGAGTGGGAGGGGGCATCAACTGTCGATTGGGGCACAGCGGAACCACGCAGTATCCACGGTAAGCAGCAGGCCGGAGGAGGGGGGGAGGGGGGGAGAGAGGGGGCTGTCAGAAAGGCCGAGAGCCCGCAGCGCCGGTGCCCGCACCCTTCTGCTCTATGCATAAGGCACTCCTCTGTGCCTGGGAGGGAGTGACTGGGCGGGGCGGAGTGATCATGTCGTTCCGTCTGTGCCCGTAACCGGGTACTGCGCGCATTGCCCCAGACTGCGGCAGCAGCAATCCCTGCGCGCGCGCCATGATTGTATCACGAGTGATTCCCGGCAGCAGTCTCCTGTAGGGCAAAAATTAGGGGCGCTAGGGGGCAAGCAGAGAGGGGCAGGAGTCAACTCTGTCAGAGTCTTAGGGATATCGCTACCCAACCAGCAGGGGAGCGGTGCTCTCCAAAGGCTCAGGTTATCCCTCGATCCTGGCAGGCCACCTGAAAGGCCGTAAGGAGGTCATCCCAAGGCTGGGCGATGGGGAACTTCCGGAGCCCTGCAGTTTCCTCACGAAGAAGCACCGCGCTCTCCGCCTGTGCCCAATTAACGAAGGAGGCTTTCCAATGTCTGATGTGTGGGGGGATTGCTGCTTTCCAATGCTTGGTGAGCAAGCGTTTGGCCGTTATAAGACCCATGTCCCAAAAGCGTGCCTGCACTTTGTTATCTTTTGTGCGCTTATACAACCCTAGTATGCATGCGTCCCATGTGTGCGGCAGTCGTCCATCAGCACCGCGCGCAAGCAGTGACAGCACGCTGTCCCAGTATGCCTGTATACCAGGACAGTGCCAGAGCATATGTAAGAGGTCCGCTCCCGGTAGCGAGCACCGCTGGCAAGTTGCATCTGCCAGCAAGAAGTACCTGTTAATCTTTTCAGGTTGTGAGGTATGCACGCTGCAGTATGTAGTATTGTATAATTATAAAGCGGGGGTTGCGTGGAATGTTGGTCGGGCTGGCCAGTATCATCGCCCATTCCTTGTCTGTCCAGTCTCTGCCCCTGTCTGTCGCCCAGCGCTCCCTTAGTGTCGATGTGGAGGGTTGCGAGGGCGCCTGCAGCGCCTGTGCTAGCCAGTGTATTACATGCGCGCCATTGCCCATAACGTGCAGATATTGGATGAAGGTGTGTGTCGGGGTTTCCACCGTCATGTCGCCCCATGAAGCCGTGAGCGTACGCATGAGGGAAGCATGGAGGAGGAACTGTCCCGCCGGAAGAGCCGTGTCTTCAGCCAGGTTGGCGAACGTAAGTAAGTCGCCATCTACATAGAGATCACTCAGCGTGTCCACTCCCGCTTGTTCCCATCCAGTCAAGTGGGCCTCTGTGAGCGGTCCCGTCGGGCCAGGCATGCCCAGGAGTGGCAAACTCGGGGCGTATGGCGTAGTCGCGCGCGTGAGGCGGAGACACCGCAGGAAACATCTGCGCGCTACCGCTAGGTAGACCTGGGAGGGGCAGGGCGTGCGGGTGATCGGGTGGAACAGGGTATTTATTTGTGTGCGTGTCCAGGCAGCCGCTTGCGAGGCAGTGTCCTCAAGCTGCTTGCCGCTCAGCCATCCCGCCACCCATTGCATCTGTGCCGCGAGGTAGTATAGTTCCATATTGGGAACTGCCAAGCCCCCGGACTCCGTGGGCATGTATAATTTAGCCAGCGCCACTCGCGGTCTCCCCTTGTTCCAGATGAGGCCACGCAGCAGCACCTCTAGCTCGCGAAACAGCTTGGTGGGAACATACAGAGGCATATTTGCAAAATAATAAAGTAGGCGAGGCAGCACTATCATTTTGGTCAGTGCCACCCGGCTAGGCACATTGAGGGGTAGGGTGTTCCAGAAGCCAATTTGTGCTCGGACAGAAGCGATTGCTCGAAGGAGGTTCCCCTCCAGAACGTCTGTTGGGGTTCTGTAGATCCTTATCCCCAAGTAGCGGAAGGTGGTGGGGTGCCATTGCAGTCTGTCCCCTCCCAGCCGGATGTCGCATTCAGGCGTTGCTGGGCTAAAGGGATAGGCCCCCGACTTGGCCCAATTGACTCTCAGGCCAGACATCTCCTCAAAGGTGTGGAAGACGTCAGTGAGGGAGGCAGGGATGGCAGTTATGTCCCTGACGTATAGCAGCAGGTCGTCTGCATACAGAGACACCGCATGCAGGCCATCCGCCAATGGTATTCCCCATTCCAGTCCGTGCGTCCTGAGAGTCGCGGCCAGGGGTTCCATGGCCAGTGAAAACAGCAATGGCGACAGCGGGCAGCCCTGGCGGGTGCCCCTGCGGACCCGGATGGCAGCAGAGAGGAGACGGCCCGTACGGACTCGGACTGTCGGTCTGCCATAAATTAGGTCAATCATGGCACTGTATCCCCCCCCCAGCCGATATTTCTCTGCGACCGCCCTCAGATACGGCCATTCGACTGAATCAAAGGCCTTCTCCAGGTCCAGTATCAGGCATCCCGCCCTTGGCCACTGCTGCGTGGCGTATTCCTGTACCCGAAAGAGGCGGCGGATGTTGTAGGAAGTGTGGCGTGTGGGGACAAATCCATTTTGGTCTCGGTGCACCAGGGCGGGTACATGAGGGGCCAGCCTCCAGGCTAACGCAGAAGCCAGGATTTTGTAGTCCGTGTTCAGCAGCGCCAGCGGGCGGTAAGAGCCCACCCGTGCGCTATCCTTGCCAGGTTTAAGAATAGAGACCAGTATAGCCTCATTTAACGTTGGGGGTAGAGCAGCATCCTCCGCTGCCGCTGCGTACATTCGCAGTAGCTCCGGGACGAGGATGTCCGAGCCAGCCTTGTAAAGTTCAGCCGGTAGTCCGTCGGCCCGGGCTTTTGCCATTAGATAGGTTAAAGATGGCTTCTCGGAGCTCATCTGACTCCAGCGGGGCTCCCAGCTCGTCTTGCTGCGCAACGGTCAGTTGCGGCATTTGCAGGGGGGAGAGATAGTCGGCTATATCAGAATAAGGGAGCGATACAGTGCGTCATAGTGGGCAGTAAAGACGTCATGTATGCCAAGTTGCGTGCGCACTAGTTCCCCCCCCCTCCCTCTGTACGGCCATCACCGGGGTCGAGCGGGCGTCCTGTGAGATCAGCCACGCTAAAAGTTTGCCTGGTCTGTCGCCTAGGTGATGTGTTCTCGCCGAGTGCGCGGCATAGTTGACATTTCGGAGCCGCTCCAAGAGGCGCGCATGCTCCGTGCGGGCCCCGTGTAGCGGGCCTCCGTCCCCATCCACAGCCCCCTCCTCTCGTGTAAGCAAGTCCGATTCTAGCCTAGTCAAGTCTCTCTCCAGTTGGTGCCTCACATGCCCCTGTGCGTGCAGGCAGTGTCCTCGGAGCACTACCTTGAAGGCGTCCCACTCCACCTGTGGGTTGGATGCCGTGCCGGCATTATCCTCAAAGTATTGCGCGGCGCGCTCGAGCAAGGCAGCACGCAAAGCCGCGTCCAGTAACAGCGCGGGTTGTAGGCGCCATGTGGGCACGGGGGGGTGCGGGCGGGCCCAGGCTATGGACATGAAATGTGGGTTATGATCCGATTGCGTGCGGCCCATGTATTGTGTGTCTGTCACGTGGGGTAGGAGGTCAGCAGATGCCATGAATCGGTCCAGGCGGACATGTAGGTCGTGGGCGCCAGAGTAGTAGGAGTATGTCCGCGTCCCCGGGTTGCGCTGCCGCCAAACGTCATGCAGATCCCATTGCGCGGCCCATTCCAATAGCGCCCTCGTGGCTCCTCTTGTAGAGGCGTTAGCTGGGGGTGGGGAGGAGCGGTCCAGTGTGATGTCCAAAGTGCAGTTGTAGTCACCCCCTATTATCCACGAGGTTGCATGCCAAGTTGCCATGGTCGCTGAGAGCCGCGCCAGGAAGCCGCCCTGATCAACGTTTGGGGAATAGAGGGACACTAGTGTAATAGGCTGGCCATCTAGTCTGCCCTGCGCAGCTGTATACCTGCCCTCCCGATCCACCACTGTGTCTGTAGGTTCCCACGGAGTCCCAGGGCGGACCCATATCAGTGTTCCACGAGCGAATGAGGAATATTCCGTAGCATACAATTGCCCTCGCCATCTACGGTGTAGTGCCCGCACCTCAGCTCCGTTCAAATGGGTTTCTTGGAGCAGCGCTATGCTGACTTTATGCCGCTTTAGGTATGAATAGATATGATAACGCCTAGCCGGTGTGTGCATTCCCCTGACGTTCCAGGTGCATATTTGTATATCAGCCATAGCAGCCGCGTGCGTACGCGCCTCCCTCATCCCCCCAGGGCGCGGCCCCCATCCCAAGGGTCCCCCAGGTCCAGCAGTCCACTCCCACCGTGTAGCTAGGCTGAGCATTGCGTGCGTAGTGTCTTGATCTCCAGTAGGGCAGGGGGATAGGGAAGAAAGGGAACACATAAAGCCTTAACATGGCAACAAAGTTCAAAATACCGCAAAGGTCGGCTGCACAACGGTTCGCCGTCCAAACACTCTAGTGAGCTCGTGAACTATACAGTTTTAGGGGGATCTTGTGGCTTATATCTTAGCAGTGACCAAAACAGTGCAGTCTTGGAAGTGCCCTGCATCTCTCCCGGGTGGGGTGCGCAAGCCACTGCTGGCCGGCGGACGTCTAGTGTCTGTTGCTCAATGCCGTGGCAGCCGTGCGCCCAGTTGCCAGTCGAGTGTGGGCGGGGGCGCCAGGGGGGGCATGTCTCCCTCCGAGCGGCTCCTGCGGCAGCGGGCTGGCAGCCAAGCACTGTGGGGTACATTTGCGTGTCTGCGAAGTGGGTGAATGCGTCACGTGTTAATGATTAGAAAGTGTACTCACAGTGTCCAGTTCCGTGATCTAGTCCTCCAGAACAGCTACGGCGTGGGCGCAGGGAGGCCCCAGGCAGGTCTAGTGGTATGTGGGGCAGCCAAGCAGGAACTCAGGTAGTCTCGCATCATGCAGCGGGCGGCAGCCCACCGCCGGGCCCCCTCAACCAAAAAGATCCACTGTTTGCGGCGTGACCTCCGGGGGCCCCCCAGAGCCCTGCGTGTCCGGGATGCCATAGATCGCCTCATCGTCCGTCGAGGACACCGCTGGGCTGGCGTCCGGGCGGGGCGACGGCGCCGGGGAATTGCTGATTTCCGCCACCTTGCGCAAGGCATCCCGCTGTTCCTGTTGAACGAGGTCCACCGGTGGGGAACGGCTCATCGCTCCTCTGATCAGCGGCGGTGTGGGCGACCTTCGGCGGTGCCGGCGTCTGGATCCCCCGACTCTCTCCGTCGCGGCAGCCCCCAGCGCCCTCCGCGGCGCGTCCGGCATTCCTCCATCGAGCCAGGCCTCCGCTTCCTCAGGGCGTGCGAAGAAATGCGTCTTGTCCCGCGCCACCACTCGTAGTTTGGCCGGGAAAAGTAGTGAGTACTTGAGGTCCGCTTCACGTAGTCTGCGTTTTACCGCCAGGAAGGAATGCCTCTGCCTCTGCACTCGCGCTGTGTAGTCCGGGAAGAACATCACCGCGGCGTTATCTATGGTGACTTCCCCTAGGTTCCTGGCTTCACGTAGTATGGCATCTCGGTCTCTGTAGTTGAGCACCCGAAGGAGAAACGGTCTAGGGTTAGAGCCCGGGGGGGGGCGGTCTCGTGGGCACGCGGTGGGCCCTCTCCACCACAAAGTGGGGGGAAAGCGCGCTGTCCGGTAGTAGGTCTCGTAGCCAGTCCTCGACCCTGCGGGCAGGATCCGCCCCTTCCCATTTCTCCGGTATTCCCACTAGGCGGATGTTATTTCTTCGTGCCCGGCCTTCCGCGTCTTCAGCTCTACCCTCTAAGAGTTCCACTCTGTTCAGGAGGTCTTGTACCTTTGATTCCGTCTGTTTCGTCGCTGACTCGACGTCTGCCATTGTGTCTTCCAGCGTTTTTGTACGTGCTTGCAGCTTTTTATGATCAGCTCGGAGGTGTGTTAAGTCTATTGCCACGCTGTCGATTCGGGTCTCCAGGGAGGTGCGTGTCTGCTGCAGCGACTCCTCCATCCTCTCCATGACTGCCAGAACGCTCCAGCTTCGCCGCTACATGCTCGTTATCCATCATGGGCGCTGCTTTCTCGTGTTTTCCCCTCGCCGTTGCAGCTCCCGGTCCGGTGCGCGTTCGCACCCCTCTAGGCATGGGGCTGGTGGCGCGTGCAAGGTATCCCTCCCTGTCGCAGAGGAGCGGAAGCCCGTCCCGCGCGGCGAAGCGTCTCCACGACGTCGGGGCCGCCGTTGCGGGTCTCGTCTCACCTCGGAGGAGGGGAGTGGTTCATCCTTCCATTCCAGCGCAGCGCCTGGGTTCTGTGGCTCCAATCCGCCAGGCCGCGCGCGACGCGCCGCGGTCACCACAGGCTCAGAGGTTCCAATCAGCGACGGGTCCTACGGCAGCCGGCCAGGCGTCTGATGGCTCCCTCCATGGGGTGGGTTACGCCTGTGTCCCCCTGCCACTCCGCGTTCACGGTCACTCCCCGCAGCAATCAGGGGCGCAGGAGATGTGCCGCGCGTGTCCAGAGGGTCCAGCCCGGCATCCCGGCAATGGTCTCAACGTCTTCAGGTAGCGGCGATATGTGCTGCTGTGCCCCTCGGCGGTGGAGCCCCCGTCCAGCACAAGTCCACCCCCAGCGTCCAAAGACCTGCAGGCCGCTATGAGGGGGAAAGGCGCCCCAGTTCAGTCGTAGCTAGACCAGAGCACGGGGGGAAGGCAGAGTCTGTGCGTCCCTTCGTAGGCCTGGGAGCCTCCGTTGCTGTGTCCGAAAGGCCTTTCCAGCCCAATGGTGACTCGAGGGCAGTCTCTTACTGGCGGCAGCGGCTAGGCACCGCGCCTCTCCGGATCCGCCCCGCTGCTCCCAGGGCCCCTGTCATATAACTCACACGGGGGCCGGGTTCCACAGGCTGCGTCCTCTTGTCCCTCCGGGTTGGCCCCAGCCCGCCATTGCCACCGATTAGCTCTTCGTGGGGGAAGGGGGGGTCCCCAAGCGTCCCCAACCGTGTCGCTTGTCTCACAGGGGCACTCTCGCCACGGTCGCGAGCCTCCTCTCAGTGCCGCGACAGCTCCCCCGCAGGCCGCAGCACGAGGCCCAGGGTACCAGCTGGAGCCGCGGGCTCACGTAATCGCGGTCTCCAGATTCGCGCCCTGCAGGGCGGCCTCAGTCTCGTCATCAGGGTCGGTGCGGCGCTCCACTGCCGATTCGCTCCAAAGTCGGCCAGGGCACGTAGGAGGTCCCGGTGCAGGTCCGCCGGCAGTATCGGGCCAGGTAGAGGAGCCGGGGCAGGAGGGCTCAAGCGGGAGCTCTACCCAGGCACGTCTGCTCTCATCGCGTGCTAAGCCACGCCCCCCGTAAGGCAATGATGTCTATTATGCAATCCTAAATCTCTAACCACGTCGCTGGCAGCGGTAGGAGTACATTTGTGGTGGTAATATCTGGTCCGTGTGCACCTTCTGCATATGGTGGAGGCTCCTGATCACGAGCTGTTTAAGTCTACTGCAGAGCTATCAGTCCTGGCATTCGAATCAATTGGCTCCTCACAGTGTTGTTTAAGATGGGGATAAAGACACAAAGAACCTAAAAAGGCTCAAGGCTGAACCTCCTGCTCCAATATCGCCGATCAAAGGTAAAAAGGATGTGGCCGATACGATGGACATAATACTAAATAAATTAGAGGAAGTAAAGGAGATCACAAAGTCCACAAAGGAAGAAATTGTAGCTATCCGTAAAGACATCCGTGATACTAATGCCAGGCTTACGGAGTCAGAGTCAAGAATCAGTCGTCTAAAAGACTCGGAGATCATAACTTGTAGCTCTCTTAAACGCCTACACATCTCCACAGAACAAATGTCAAGGAAGATGTCAGAATTGGAGGATAGAAATCGAAGAGGGAACCTACGCATCGTTGGTATACCGGAGGGGTCAGAAGTCCAATTTCTGGAGGCTTGGTTCTCCCAGGCAACCAACCTTAACTTCCATCACCCACTGGAATTTGATAGAGCTCATAGGGTTCCGGGCAGGATCATGCCGGGCCAAAAGTGACCGCGACCTATTGTATGTAAACCACTATGTTACCAGCATGTGGAACAAATACTGTCATTTGTGCGTAAAAATAACCATGTACTCTGGAAATCTAGTAATGTGTACATATCACAGGACTACAGTAAACAAACTGTCGACACGAGGAAAGCCTTTCTTGCTTTGCGACCACAGTTGAAGTCGCTGGGCCATCAATTTGGTTTTGTAGGTCCGACAAGGTTCCGTGTCTTTATCAAAGGCTCTCCGCAGGTCTTCGCAGACCCGTTAAAACTCAGGCAATATCTGGAGGGAGGCGATGAGTCACGCATGGATACTTCATCAGCGGCCTCTACTTCCTCCACTAAACAGGATTCTTTGTTTCCGTAGAAGATTATTATGTCGATGTGTCACTCGTAGTCATACAATGTTGGGTCCTGATGTACTGCTGTATTGTTGCAATGTTGGGCTCTGTTCATGGAGTTCATAGAGTAGAGGGGGATGCAAGTCTTATCTTCTGTGTTCCTGGGTGGTTTGTGCCTTCTTCGAGTGTTGACACTAGTCATGAATCGTCACTAAATACTATGCGTTTCTTGGTCTGCATTAGTGGTCCCCAACCAGTCAAAGAAGTAGGGAGGCTTATTTAATGCATACATCTAATGCAAGCATATAAGCCTTTTGCTATAGTAGATTAAGGTTAGTAAAGATGGGTAGCTACTGTTGATAATCCCACTGGGAGGTGGCCCAGCGGCAGTTCTGTCCGTATAAGTTAGTTGTTGCCTGGACAGGCACTGTTGCCTATCGGGCACACGGGTTTGTGCTGTTTTATTTGTTGGGTTAATTCCCGAATCGCTAACACGGATACGAGTTGAGGCCATGGGAGGGACACTATTTTTTCCGTGTCACCATGCCTACTAGTTTATCTCGGGGTGGAGGGGTGGGGGAGGGTGATTGGGAGGGAGAGGGGGAGGTGGGAGGAAGGGAGAGGGAGAGAGGGTGGGGTACGTGTCTGATCTCTGTGTTAATTTTCCTTTATGTCATTGTTTATGTCATGTTCTAATGCACACCAAGTCCAACACCATTTTACTGCCAATGCCTATGCAGATTGCACTGCCGCGACCCAGCTGGGGTTTATGTCAAGTCCCAATGCACACCAGGCCTAACACCATTCCACTGTCAATGCCTATGCCGATTGTACTTTTACCTCCTGACCAGTGCTGTGAGAGTTGAGGGGTTCTGGGAGAAAATGAAGGAGGTCCGAGTCAATACAGTTAAGTGTAGTTTATTAACAATTCACCATGTTAGCTGTTGATTTGCTATGTCATTATCCACAATTGACACTCCTATAGGCGTATCAAGAGTGAATAGCTTGAAAATACTCTCTCTTAACGTCAAGGGTCTCAATCAACCAGTTAAGCGTCAGAAGATCCTGGAGTATTTACGTAGGCAGAAGGGTGATATTGTATTGTTACAGGAATCTAAACTTGAGGCCTCACAATTTCATAGTCTCAGGAATAAATTCTGTGTTGAGGTCGTAGGGTCAGAGGCGATAGGAAAGAAAAATGGGGTCCTGACATTAATTGCAAAAAAATCTAACGTAGAGTTGCTCTCCCACGACTCTGACTCCAAAGGGCGGTGGGTTACGACCAAGCTGACTAAGGATGACACTGAATTCTATGTGACGAATGTCTATGCCCCTAATACATGCGACCTAACCTTTTGGTCCGATCTGTCCAAGCAACTAGAGACTATCCCTGATTCAGCCATACACATTCTGGCAGGAGACTTTAATCTACCATTTGATCCAGTATTGGACAGGGATTCCAGATGCTCCTTTCGTAGCAATAGATCTCATAAGGCCTTCACTAATCTATGTACTCGATTCCATTTGGTAGATACATGGAGGTTGCAGAACCCTGATGGGAGGGATTATACCTTTTACTCTCCGCCACATGATTCATTTTCCAGGATTGAATATTTATTTATAACAAAGAATGGCATCCCCAGAATAGAAGGAACATCTATAGAACCAAAGGTTTTATCCGATCACTCATGTATTTCCCTATCCATCTCCAACGTCAAATCCTCTACTCAACAATCAATCTGGAGGTTTAATGAGGAGGTCCTCGAAAAAGAACAACATAGGGTAGCGATCAACACCGCGATCAGAGAGTACTTAGAACATAACGGTAGGGGAGACACCACTGATTTGATTCGTTGGGAGGCGCTAAAAAGTACGATAAGAGGGGTCGTTATTAAAATAAAATCTGCCATAAACAAGAACCACAATAAAGCTCTGGAGACTTTAGAAGGAGATATTGCCGCGGTAGAGAAGAAACACTTGGCTGATAGGAAGGAAGAAACAATGAATAAATTAGCAAATAAGAAGTATGCATATAACAAAATAGTAAGTGAAAGGGCGGGGATTTGGTTAGCTAGGAGGAAACAATTCAAACTCTGTGCATCCAACAAGGCAGGGAAGAGCCTCGCTGCATACCTCAAATTTAAAGTACAGAAAAATATGATCAATTCCACCAAAGATCAGGGGGGAACAACACACTCGGACCCGGTCAAGATAGCGGAGGTATTCAAACAATTTTATGGGCAACTTTATGCCAAGAATACAGAGGTAGCCAACTCAAAAATTGAAGGTTATTTAGATAAGTGCAACCTTCCCTCCCTCTCCACTATGGATCGTGATGACCTTAACGGTTCTATCACGCTTCAGGAAGTCGAGACGGTCATTAAGTCGTTAAAATGCGGTAAGGCACCCGGACCGGACGGGTTCACTGCTAGATTCTACAAGGGCTTTTCCCCACTGTTGGCGCAACCACTCTTGCACTTATTCCAAGAAATCAGTGCTATAGGGGAGGTGAAAGGTACGTTGTCGGAAGCCATTATTGCGGTGCTGCCAAAAGAGGGGAAGGATCCAGCGATACCAAAGAATTATAGGCCTATCTCGCTCATTAATCTCGATTGTAAGCTTCTAGCAATGATTCTGGCTAACCGGCTTCAAAAGGTCCTACCCAAATTGATACATGCTTCACAGGCGGGTTTTTTAAAGAATAGACTGTCTAGTTATAATACCAGAATACTGGCGCATGTACTTGAACGAGCAAAGTTGTTGACTACCTCTTCTGTGGCAATCACACTCGACGCCGAAAAGGCTTTCGACAGAGTCGATTGGAACTATTTGAATGCGGTCCTAAATAAGTTCAACCTGGGTCACTTTTTTACAAAGATGGTGATGTCTCTATACTCTTGTCCCTCTGAGAGAGTTAGAGCTGGCGGCTCATTTTCCTCAGCGTTCCAATTACATCAAGGCACTAGACAGGGGTGCCCTCTCTCGCCCTCACTGTTTTTGCTGGCCATTGAGCCATTTCTCTATCACTTGAGAACTAACGATGGTATTGCTGGAATCCCATTTGAAGATTGTATAATAAAGTTGACAGCATACGCGGATGATGTCCTAATAGTATCAGAGAGAGCGGAAGAGGCTATACCGGCCCTCATGTCTACCATTGACGATTTCTCCAGGGTGTCAGGATACAAGTTGAATAAAGATAAAACAGAGGTTAAACTGTTGAATAACTTAGGTAATAGAGAGATTATGGGGGACTCTGGCTTGACGTGGCAGCCAGGCTGCTTTAAGTATTTGGGGCTGAAATTTGATAAAGATCTAATTACAACTTTGGGGGTCAATGAAAGCTTGATTCTGAAGAAAATATCTAAATTACTAGAGGGATGGTCCCCGAAATTCCTTTCATGGTGGGGAAGGGCGGAAACCTTAAAGATGATGGTGACCCCATTAGTAAATTATCTGGCGAGTATGTTGCCAATGACATTCTCGGAGGCCTTCTTGACAAAGGTGGACGGGCTGTTTGGTGGGTTCTTGTGGCAGGGGAAGAAACCCAGGATATCTATGAAGAAGCTACAGCTATCAAAAGGAAAAGGAGGCTTGGGTCTCCCTAGCTTCAGGAACTATCTGACGGCCTTTCTATGTAAACAAGGGGCACAGTGGCTAAATGAGGACGCGGATTATTCACCGCTGTGGATTGCGATTGAGAAATCTTTGATTGTTAATGCACCTCTAACAGCATTACTCTCAATGGATCTATCCCATCTCCCCCACTCCAAATACATCCTACTCAACACTAGAAGAGCACTTCTGAGATTAGATCAAGCTCAGAAAGTTGGGCTGCTGTGGAGGAAGTCTACTATGGTATCTTTATGGTATAATCCATCGTTTAAGCTGGAAGGGAAACCTCTGCAGTGGAGGGTTTGGTCTGAGAAAGGCATTAATCTGGTGAAAGACTTATTTGAGGGAGGGCATCCATTGCCGTTCTCCTCGCTTCAAACCAACCACAATCTGTCACCAATGGATTTTTATGACTTTTTGAAACTCAAGGTCATTCTGTCTACTCGCTCCCTCAACTCGAGCGCCCCTTGGCTTAAGACCCATGTTCCACGACTTATGAAGTCGGGTCACTTTGTCTCTAAAATTTATAAGTTGCTTCTCCCTGCTCCAAGGAAGGCGTACAAGAAAAATGAATCCAAGTGGGAATCTGAGCCTAACTCTATCGGTTTAGTATTTGACTGGGATTTGATACATGCTGCCGCCCTAACGAATAAGATCTCCCCGATTCTAGCCCAAACCAAATATATGCTCATTAATAGGACATACTGGACGCCAGAAAAACTCCATAGACTCCATCTGAGGGATAGCCCATTATGTTGGAACTGTGACTCAGCGGTGAGAGACTTAGCTCATATGCTCTTTGGGTGCTCTGCGCTGGGATTATTCTGGGGGAAAGTGTTTGATTGCATAGATCATATTTTCAAGGTCAATTCTAAACGAGAATTTGTCTATGTTCTATTGGGGGTGCTGGACCAGGAGCTTCATAATGACAATGATCGTCAATTGCTGGACATGTTGCTTACTCTAGCCTGCAAGGTGGTACTATGTAAATGGAAAAGCGCCTCTGAGGTCTCATTCAGGGTTTGGCAGGAATGGCTCTCGTTTCTAAGAGGAGCTGACAATCCAGCTCTACACTCATCCCCGTGGCGCGCTTCCCATAGGCGGCTCTGGAAATCCCTGGACAGGTCTTTGTTCTCATTTGACCCGCCCTGAACGGAAGTGGCGGAGGTATGGCGGAGTTATGGCTGATAGGCTATAGAGTAAGGGGAGAGACGGAATCGGATAGGCAACACACATGAAATAAGGCATTGGCAGTCGTGGCGCTCACTCACCATAGCGTAATCGGAGTTTGGGGGCTGAACTTGGTTTCATGACATATCTTAGTTTAATTTAATTTAATTTCATTTAATTTCTCTTCATTTGCTTCAAATTCGTCCATGTTATTAGGATGTGAGGATCAGATTTATAGTCCTGACTTACGGATCTTATTACTATGTGTTTGAGGAATATGATTTCATATATGTCTGTGTTGGGGGCGGCTCCCCTATAGATTTGCCAGTTCTCAGGTCCTATGGGTCTGTTGGTTGGGGATTGCACATGTCACTTATTGTCATTTATTGTCATTTATTGTATGTCTTGTCATTTTTCTATTTTTTATCAATAAAAAAGATTTGAAATAAAAAAAAAAAAATCCAAACGATATTGCTTTTCCACACGGGGAGGTGCATGTCAGCAGCTCCCCATGTGGAAAAGCAATGCCGGCTCCCGAAGGACGCGGGGAGCCGGCTGGGACCGTGGGAGCGTTGGGGCTCCCCCAACGGTCTCCACCGTTTTTTTATAAGCCCCGGGGGATGGGGTCCCCGGGGATAATAAAAATTAGTGATAGAGGCTATTTTTTTTTTTTTACGGTAAAATTAGGAGTCGCGCATCCTAACACGTTGGGTGCACGGTTTCTCTCGCGTTAGGTGCGCGATTCCTAACGCGTTAAGTGCGCAGATCCAAGGAAAAAAACCTGAAATTTTTGGGAGATAAACATCAAGCTTAAGTGTTTTGTTCTTGAGTGGCTCTAAAAAGAGCCGTTGTGTTCATTGAGAGTTGTTGGTACTTATAAGTAAGTACCTATACAGAGTCTAAAGTTGTTGAGGAAAACTCTGTTTCCTTCATCAGTAAAGTGTACTCCATCACTCCTATACATCTCTTGCATATGAAAGCGCAGATTGGTAATGTAAATGGAACCCATTCTATAGTCTCGGAGAAAAGCAGAAACAGATTTATTCACATGTTTCCTAGCTTTCTCAATTTGTGGACAAAAATGATTGGACCAGTTCCATTTCTGCCTTTGGCATATGTTAGAATACACAAAGGCAGTTTTGGGAAAAAGTGAAATCAATTCTGCAAAGGTGTCCTTCATAAGCATTTCCAGACCTACCCCAGTCAAAGTGCCTAGGTCATTGCCACCACAGTGTACTATTATGAGGTCAGGGTGTTGGATATGCATAAAGGATTTTACCAATGGCATCAATTGGTGCCACTTTAACCCTCTCTGTCCAATCCATTAAGGTGCCGATTCCGATCCTGGAAAAATGTTCCCCGTACGAATCGTATCCGGATTTTTTTCCGTACGAATCGTACAAGTACCGTACAAACTGGCAAGTACGATTCGTATGGGAAAAAGTCCATACGAATCGCATTGGGAAAATTCCCCCACACGTCCTCGGGTCGGAAAAAGTGTCCGACACGTCCCCGGACGATTATCCGTACGAATCGGAAAAATGAAGTCCGAGCGCGCAAGTACGATCTGCCCCGTCCGTCCGAATGTACACCCGTATGGAAAAAAGACCGTCCGGAGCGAACTTCAATACCAACCATGGTGACATGTGCCCGCATACGTACGAGACGTACCCCCACCCGTGTAGTGTATGTACGAGTCGTACCCCCACCCGTGTACCCCCACCCGTGTATGTACGAGACGTACCCCCACCCGTGTATGTACGAGTCGTACCCCCACCCGTGTATGTACGAGTCGTACCCCCACCCGTGTATGTACGAGTCGTACCCCCACCCGTGTATGTACGAGTCGTACCCCCACCCGTGTACCCCCACCCGTGTATGTATGAGTCGTACCCCCACCCGTGTATGTACGAGTCGTACCCCCACCCGTGTATGTACGAGTCGTACCCCCACCCGTGTACCCCCACCCGTGTATGTACGAGTCGTACCCCCACCCGTGTATGTACGAGACGTACCCCTACCCGTGTATGTACGGTGCGGACCCCCAGCGCTATGGGTTGGGGTACGTCTCGTACATACACGGGTGGGGGTACGACTCGTACATACACGGGTGGGGGTACATCTCGTACATACACGGGTGGAGGTATGACTCGTACATACACGGGTGGGGGTACATGGGTGGGGGTACGACTCATACATACACGGGTGGGGGTATGACTCGTACATACACGGGTGGGGGTACGACTCGTACATACACGGGTGGGGGTACAAGGGTGGGGGTACGACTCGTACATACACGGGTGGGGGTATGACTCGTACATACACGGTGGGGGTACGTCTCGTACATACACGGGTGGGGGTACGGCACGTACATCCGCGGGGTCTGGGGGGGGTTCGGCGCATACCCGGCCCCCAATTCCGCTCGCATCGCGCCGTACTTCGCGTTTCCGGCACTTTTTGGGTGCCGTAAAAATATTGCCGTCCGGACTGGTGTTGGTACGATTCGTACTTCCTGGTTCGTGAAATGCAGCCTGCATGCGTCCCGACGTCACGTCGGCGCTGTCCCGGATCACATTGGTATGTGTTTTTACAGTCGGTCTGTGTTTTTTCCGACTTGTACGGAAATGGTGTTTCCGTACAAATCGTACTTGCAAGTTTGTAGGGTTATTTTACCGGGTACGAGTCGGACGGAGAAAACCCTCCGAACGACGGTTCGTACCCGGTTTTTCCAGGATCGGAATCGGCACCTTAATGTCTACATTTGCCAAACCTAGGTCTTTGTGAATGCCTTTGTTTTCTGCATACATTTGGCTCCAGAAAATATAGCTGTGTCCCACAATCCACACTCTAAGCATCTTGAAGGGAGGTCTGGATGCACTCAGATGGTCTCTGTAAATGAAATGGCAGCTTGGAAATTAAGATTTTTCTAAAATGGTGGCTAAGATGCAGTTTTGAAAAAAGACAAGAAATCATTGGTTGTTTGACAACCTTCTACAATGAAAGGTAGGGTGCATGTTTCTGTTTTTTAAACGCATGATTCTTATTGGTTAACAAAAAGTGATTGAAAGGAACATTATATATGATAAGCTGATATGTTGAAAAGTCAAGCACACTTGCTGTTTTGATTAGCAACATTGTGTGCTGAACATGTGACCTGTGTGCTCAGTTCAGTGTTCCATGACCTGTTTCTATGGTAACAGGCAGAAGGCAGATTGGGTGTAGGGTTCAAATTTATGTCATTTGGAAAGGGTTGAAATGTTTAACCAATAGAAATGTGTGTTAGCTTTTGAATTTATGTGGGAAGGAATGTGATTTGATGTTTACATGTATATGTGAGGAAAATGAGAGGGACACTTTGCCATTCTTTGGTTTTGCTGACAGGTGCACAGTGCAGAGATTCTGTATAAGAAAATCTGGTGTGTGACTGATATACTTCTTAATCTACAAAACAACTTGAAAGGTGAGTTATTTAATTGTGAGGGAATGTATGTGGTCTATTTTGATTTTAATCAGACTAATGTATTTCTCCTGCTAAAGTGCAGGGAGTACTTTTTTTTTGTCTACAATCCTATTGACAGTGTGTGTGCATGTAGAAATCATTCTGTGATAAGCATTTGTGTTTTTCATGTGTTTGCAGACAGATAACTATGCTGTTTCTATATTTTGGTACAATTAGAAATCAGTCATTGTTTATGAATTTGCAAAATGAGTCATGTTTCTACTTTAAAATGTAGTATTCGTAGATTAAGAAATGTGTTTTGGTATAGTGCAAGGGATAGTGTTGTTTGTCTAGGATCACACAGTGAGTCTGTGTGCATTTAGGAATCATTTTGACAGAAAAATATTGGTACTAATCTGTATTATCTGATTTTGTGCAATGTGTGCAGTCACCTTAGATCTCGTAGACTAGTAAATGTATTTTGTACAAGGGATAGTTGTCTGTCTACAATCACACTGTGAGTCTGTGTGTATTTGGGTAAGCATTGTGAGAGAAGCATTTGGTAAAATTATGTATTTGCTGACAGACAACTGTTTTAAAACCTGTCATGTTGTCAAGTTTTAGTAGCATTAAAAGCCAGTCTTTGCTTGTGCATTGATAAAATGAGTCAGGCTTTGACACTAAAGTGCAGCACTTAAATATGTAGATTGTGTGCAGTACCCTTACCCCTTCCAGATTAGTGAATGAGTTTTGGTGTAAACTCCTAGGATAGTGTTGCTTGCCTAAAATCACACTGTGAGTCTGTGTGCATTTGGGTAAGGATTGTGAGAGAAGCATTTGGTAACATTGTGTATTTGTTGAGAGACAACTGTTTTAAAACCTGTCATGTTGCCAAGTTTGAGTAGCATTAAAAGCCAGTCTTTGCTTATGCACTGATAAAATGAGTTAGGCTTTGACACTAAAGTGCAGTACTTAAATATGTAGATTGTGTGCAGTCCCCTTACCCCTTCCACAGTAGTGAATGAGTTTTGGTAAACTCCTCGGAATAGTGTTGCTTTTCTAGAATCACACTGTGAGTCTGTGTGCATTTGGGAACCACTGTGAGAGAATCATTTCGTAACATCATGTATTTGCTGACAGATAACTATTTTAAAACCTGTCATGTTGTCAAGATTTAGTAGCATTAGAAGCCAGTCTTTGCTTATGCATTGATACAATGAGTCAGGCATTTACAGTATAGTTCAGTACTGAAATATGTAGATTGTGTGCAGTCCCCTTACCCCTTCCACAGTAGTGGATGAGTTTTGGTAAACTCCTAGTGATAGTGTTGCTTGTCTAGAATAACACTGTGAGTCTGTGTGCATTTAGGAACCACTGTGAGAGAAGCATTTGGTAACATTGTGTATTTGGTGACAGATAACTGTTTTAAAACCTGTCATGTTGTCAAGTTCTAGTAGTATTAGAAGCCAGTCTTTGCTTATGCATTGATAAAATGAGTCAGGCTTTGACACTAAAGTGCAGTACTTTAATATGTAGATTGTGTGCAGTACCCTTACCCCTTCCAGACTAGTCAATGAGTTTTGGTAAACTCCTAGGATAGTGTTGCTTGTCTAAAATCACAGTGTGAGTCTGTGTGCATTTGTGTAAGGATTGTGAGAGAAGCATCTGGTAACATTGTGTATTTGCTGACAGATACATGTTTTAAAACCTGTCTTGTTGTCAAGTTTTAGGAGAATTAGAAGCCAGTCTTTGCTTATGCTTTGATTAAATGAGTCAGGCTTTGACACTAAAGTGCAGTCCTGAAATATGTAGATTGTGTGCAGTCCCCTTACCCCTTCCACAGTAGTGAATGAGTTGTGGTAAACTCCTAGGGATAGTGTTGCTTGTCTAGAATCACACTGTGAGTTTGTGTGCATTTGGGAACCACTGTAAGAGAAGCATTTGGAAACATCGTGTATTTGCAGATAGATAACTGTTTTAAAACCTGTCTTGTTGTCAAGTTTTAGTAGCATTAGAAGCTAGTCTTTGCTTGTGCATTGATAAAATGAGTCAGGCATTGACAGTAAAGTGCAGTACTGAAATATGTAGATTGTGTGCAGTACCCTTACCCCTTCCACAGTAGTGAATGAGTTTTGGTAAACTCCTAGGGATAGTTTTGCTTGTCTAGAATCACACTGTGAGTCTGTGTGCATTTGGGAACCACTGCGAGAGAAGCATTTGGGTACTTTATATCTTTGAATACGCATAACTGCTTAAAAACTTTCCTGTTCTCAAGTTTTGGTAGAATTAGAAGGCAGTCATTGCTTATGTATTCACCCAGGAACTGTCCTTGCAATACTGTAAACATTCAGTTAATATTCAAGTAGTAACGGAGTGAGGCAGGCCTTAGCACATGCATTGATTCAAATGCTTATCCCCTATGCATGCAGTCCTCCAACCATCTACACAGTTCTCTTTCACACCTTTAATTCCACAGTCAGTATCCATACACTTCGTGCAAACACCCTGTCACTCCCCATGTACTCCTCTAGTGACCCATTCCGCACCATGTACTAATCCATTCACTGCGCCAAAACACAAAAACGTATAAATTCACCCAGGCACTCTGTTTGCAGTACTCTAATCATTCAGACAGTATCCAAGTACTCATGCAGCGAGCCAGGCCTTACAACATGGACTGCTTCAAACCCCTATCCAGTATGCATACGGGCCTCTAGTCACCTACACACTTGTCTTTCACTTCTTTAATTAACTAGTCAGTATCTATATACTTCAATAAACATCCTGTCACTCATCTTCCACTCATCCAGTGACTGATCCAGTACCATGTACTAATCTCTTCACTGCGCCAAAACTGAAAAACTTAAAAGTTTTACCCAGGCACTCTTTTAGCAATAGTCTAATGATTCAGTCAGTTCCCAGGTACTCATGTAGTGAACCCTGCATTACCACACAGACTGCTTCAAATGTCTATGAAGTATACATGCACTCTTCTAACATACTATACACTTGTCTTTAACAGCTTCAATTCCCCAGTCAGTATCCATGTACTTCCAGCAAACATCCTGTCATTCCCCTTGCACTGCTCTAGTGAATTATTCAGCACCATGTAGTAAAGCATTCACTGCGCCAAAACTGAAACACTTTTAAATTCACCCAGGTGTGCTTCTTGCAATAGTCTAATCATTCAGTCAGTACCTAAGTACTAATTGAGTGAGGCAGGCATTAGCACATGGATTGATTCAAACTTGTTTCCACTATGCATGGAGGCCTCTAACTACTAACACAATTGCCTTTCAGACCTTCAATTTCTCTGTCAGTATCTATAAACTCCAATAAACACCCTGTCACTTTATTTGCACACCTCCAATGACTCATTTGGCAGTAAGTACTAATCTATTCACTGCACTAGAATCCAAAATCTTAAAAAGATTCACCCAGTCACTCTCTTTGTAGTACTCTAATGATTCAGTCAGTACTCAGGCAGTTTTGCAGTGATCCAAGTGTTACTCTATGGACTGTTTCAAACGTCTATCCACTAGGCATGTAGGTCTCTAGCCACCTACATACTTGTCTTTCACACCTTCAATATCCCAGACAGTATTCATACAGTTCCCACAAACACTCTGTCACTCTCCTTATACTTTTCCAGTGACCCATTGAGCACTATGTACTAATCCATTCACTGCGCCAAAAGCCAACCACTTATAAATTCACCCAGGCTCTTTCCTTGCAGTACTCTAATCATTCAGTCAGTACCCAAGTACTCATGCAGTGAGCCAGGCCTTATTACATGAATTGCTTCAAATGCCTATTCAGTATGCATGCAGTCCTCTAACCACCTACACACTTGTCTTTCACACCTTCAATTCCCCAGTCAGTATTCACACTTCTAGCAAACACCCTATCACTCCCCTTGCAGTCCTCTAGTGACCCATTCAGCACCATGGACTAATCCATTCACTGTGCCAAAACCCAAACAGGCTATAGTTCGTATGGAGCCTAAAACAGGTAAATTACCACCATCAGAGCTGCAAAGAGGTTTGAAAGGAAGAGTTGTGTATTTACCGTTAGATTTAAGGACAAATATTGAAACTATTGGTGTAGACCATGCAGAAAATGAGCCACTAGTCATTCTAGTTAATGTTGTTCCTACTAAGAATAAGAAAATCTGGCAAGAGTTAGTGGATGTTAGAAAAGTGCAAAAGGCATCATTGTATCTGTTAAAAAATAATGAGTACTATAGAATTGTGTTTGTAGGAGAAGAAGAAATAGATTTAGCAGAAGATACTGAAACATTAAGTGGACAAATTGAAAACGTGGACATGTCCAGATGTGAAGAAATCTATGAACATTACAGTGTACATCCACTTCATTCCAAAGAGGTGATGGGGAATACGATTGAGTTGTTTCAAATGAAAAAAGCAACAGGAAGTCCCATGAGTGTATGGGAAGAGAGCTTGGAAGCTCGTTGTTTCCCGCAGTTGTTTCCAACAGGAAAAGGTGGACGATATGATGAACGTCCTGTGCAGATTCCTGCATCGGAATATCGGACAACAAGATTATATGCAGAAGATCCAAGATTTCGACAATGTATCCCTTATATGTTTCATATTCTGTTTGAAAGTGACTTGTCTGGACTTTCATATGCAGTAAATCACATTTTAAAAACTGGAATGCATCTGCAAAATGTAACTGTAAAGGATTTTATGGATAAAGTACATCAGAGAGATGATCATTTAGAATCTCAGTTGATTAATATGATGGCATGTCAGCGTGGGACTAATGAATATTGGTACCGTCGTCATGGAGAACTGAAATGTATGCTACGGAACTTGGGAACTCCTACATGGTTTGTTACACTAAGCTGTGCTGAGTATGCTTGGGACGATTTACTTGAATTTCTTCGAGAGGCAAATTCCAATATAAAAAATATTGAATACAAGACACCTGAAGAATTGTGCTCCTTGGATCCTGTTAATGTATGCAGATATTTCAATCATAAATTTGAAGCTATGATGTCTTTCATCTGCAATAAAAACAATCCTCCTCTTGGAGAAGTTGTGGATTTCTTTTGGAGAAAGGAATATCAAGCAAGGTGCTCCTCATATACATATGTTGTTATGGATCAAGGACGCCCCCAAATTTGGAACAGATTCAGATGAAACTGTTTTGTCTTTCATTGAAGATTATGCCACATGTGCTGTACCCAATAGCAGAGAAGATAAAAACTTAAAACAACAAGTCTTACGATTCCAAAGCCATAGGTGTGGAAAATACTGTCAACGAAAGTACAAGTCAAAGAATAAGTTCTATACCAAATGTTGTTTTGGATTTCCACGTCCTGTATTATCCAAAGGAAGAGTGAACAGTTTTATGTCAGCTATGCGACATACCATCACAAGAAAGTCTCCGAAAAATACCTACAACTTAAGAAGAAGCGAAGAATCGAAATACATAAATGACTACAATCCAGTTATTTTATCCATGTGGAACGCTAACATGGATATTCAGTATGTTGCGGACAATTCCATTGCTGTTGCTCGATATGTAACGTCCTACATTACTAAATCAGAAAAGACTGAATTGAAAGAAATGTGGGAAGAGATTTCTCACGAGAAGACTCTAAGTAAGAAATTATACAGTTTCAGTTTGAAGATGTTATCGCATCGTGAAATTGGAGCATATGAATGTTCAGATCGGTTATCATCTGCAAGTCTATATTCCAAAAGTAGAAGAATCATTTGGGTGAGTCTAGGTCTTGCAGGAATGCGAAATCGGGTACTGAAATCTGTTCAAGAAATTGAATATTTAGCAGAAAAAGAACCAGAAAGTACAGATATTTTGAAAACGAATATGTTGGACACATATTACCCAAACAGAAGTCATCACCTTGAGAACATGTGTCTCTATGAAGTGCTGCAAAACTACACTTTTAAACGGAATACTACAGAGAACATCAATGATGGAAAATATGCAGTGATTGGTTCCGAAGGATGTCTGGTGAAACAAAGGAAAGGAAATGTAATTAATGACAAGAAACTGAGTTGCGACACTGCTGACAAAAGGGAATTTGACTATTTAGCCCTTTTGCAAATGTTCAAACCATGGTGTTCAGAATTGGAATTACTTGGAGATTTTCAGAGCTATGAAGATTCATTTAATGCTTGTAAAGATAGCATACAATACAGTGCTTTTGCAAATTCTGTGAAAATGTTGAATTATGAAATTGATCAAGAAGCTACAATTGCAGCTGAGATTGCTAGAGACAGTTCTCAAGGCAGTCAAAGTTCTGCTTGGACAACCAATTGTTGAAAATGAAGCAGCGACTGCCATGAATGAGGTGGAAACAGCAATGTATCAAGCTCAAGAAGATGTAATACAGTTAGGAAACTTGGAAGAACAACTAAATGTTGAACAGAAACAAATATATCAACAAGTGAAAGAGCACATTGACCATGGATTACTTCATGAAAAGAAAGGGTGCTCATGTACATCATTTCAACCTATCCGAATGTATGTGAGTGGTCAAGCTGGAACAGGAAAAAGTTTCTTAATTAAAGTAGTTACAAGTTATCTGCAGAAAACAACTGAGTCACATTTGTCTTGTGTTGTCACTGCTCCAACTGGGTTGGCAGCATATAACATTAAGGGAATTACTTTACATCATTTACTAATGCTACCAGTAGGTCATGAAAACAAATTGGAATACCACAAGCTATCTGGAGAAGCTTGTTGTGAAGTTTCAAGAGTCCTGAAGAAAATGAAACTTCTCATTATTGATGAGGTGAGCATGGTCTCAAACTTGATGCTTGCCTTTGTGCATTTAAGAATGCAGCGAATTCTTAAAACAGAGTATGACGTGTTATTTGGAGGAAAACACGTCATAGTTTATGGAGATCTACTGCAACTGACACCGGTAAAAGGACAACCGGTATTTAAAACACTTGCACATGAAGATACCAGAAAGTCTCTTGGTAGTGTTGGTAATGTGAACATTTGGACTTATTTTGAATACAAAGAACTGACAACAAATATGCGACAGGCAAATGATGCTGAATATGGAAGTATTCTTCAAGATATAAGAATTGGAATTCTTACAAAACATGGCAAAAAAGCTTTGGAGAGTCGATTACTTTGCAATGTGTTTCCAAATGAAAATGTAGTTCCTGCAAAAGTGTACATGAAAATTGCAGAAAATAAATCAGTGATCTGCTTAATGCCAACACTGCACGAGTGTTCTATATTCAACGAAGAACTATTGAAACTGGAAAATGAAGAAATTATAAAAATGGAAGCCATCGATAAAATAGAGCATGAAGGAATCACTATTATGTTGACGGGGAAGTTGAAAACAAAACTGGATTCTTTAGAAAAAAAATATATCTAAAACAGCTGGTTTAGAAAAGACACTATATGCATGTGTAAACTGTCGGGTAATTTTAAGGCGTAATTTGGATGTAGAGAAAGGTTTAGTTAATGGCGCAATGGGTAAAGTGGTGGATTTTGTTAATTATCAGAAAAAAGAAGGAATTGAATTTTTAAAAATTAAATTTGATCAGATTGAAGAAGTTAAAGAAATTGGTCGTTGTTCAGTTCGTTTTTTGCTTGTTAAGGATCTATATGTCCGTAGGAAACAATTTCCATTTTCTCTGGCATATGCAGTGACTATTCATAAATCTCAAGGATTAAGTGTAGACAGTGCATTGGTGAACATTGGATCTACCGTATTTAAAGAGGGTATGGCATATGTTGCTTTGTCGCGAGTCAGAACATTATCTGGTTTGTTTTTGATTGATTTTGATGAGACAAAGGTTACTGCAGATGCAAACTGTGTAAAAGAGTATAATAGGTTAAGAAGGGTGTATGCTCCAAATTTAGGTCAATATCCTGTATTTGAAAAGCGTGTGGTTGTCGAAAAAGAAGGTTTGAGAATATCTGTTCTGGATGAATGACAAGAGGCAAGATGGCGGCTGAGTGAGAGGTCTCGGAGCTCACCTCCGCATCGCTCCATCGCTTTGCCCGGTTCGAGGATTCGTGCCAATGTCGGACGCTGTTTAGGATGCGTCCCGGTCTCGTAGGCTCCTTGTGCTGGCAGAGAAAAGTGCGGGGGCCGGCGGTGAGACGTGAGGCTGGACTGTGGGTGAGCAGGAGCTGCTGCTCACACTGGGAGGCACTAGCGCGGCTGCTGCTGTCAGCGGTAACCATTTGGAATCCCGTCAGACGTCAGCTGGAATCACCTAGCAACACAGACGCTACGGTGGTGTTTCAGAGGAAGAACAAAGCAATGGCGATGGCAGCGCGAGGAGCTCGCAGCAAGACGCGCTCAACAATCCCGGCAAATACTCCCGGGATACAGCAGGACATGGATCTAAAAGTGGACTGTGGGATAAAGAAACCTGGCCAAGGCACGGGTAAGAACTGCAAGAATAGTAAAATAAAAAATGGGAAGAACTGTAATTCTCGCGCAGAAGGCAGCATATCAGCCGGAGGATTAGTGAAGAATCAGCCTGTAATTAGTAGCCTGTTTACCAAGAAGGACATGAGTAGAGAGGGGGGCAAAGGAGTAAGCAACCCAAGGATGGCACCAATATTGCTAATATTGAAGTTAATTCTGAAAGAGTCGGGGAAACTCAGGTTCAGGAAGACCTGCTGGAAAGTAGGCGAGCTTCATGGGGGTTTAATAACGAGACTACGGTGCTGACTATGGCTGACTCCCCTATAACCATCCAGCAAGATAACGCGGGCTGTAAGGCAGTACCTTCCCTTCTTGCTAATGCTAATGAAAACAGGGAAAAGGATGTTAGTATCGGACAGGACATTCAGGTGACAGGTGTGGGGCAAGTACAGTTCACAGAAGCTACAGAGCTGGGCTATTTATCGCCCGATCCCATGGAGAATGTTTTTTCATTGAATGAGGAATCTGCAGACTCTGATCTTATTGAATCGCAAAGTGGTAGTAGCGACGATGGGTGTGCGGATACTTCCACCAGTAACTATAGTCAACAGGGGAGCAGAAAGGTTCCCAGGAAATCCAAGAGACTTTCAGAAGGAAAGAAGAAAACTCATACACAGGATGGAATGGAGGAAGAGGGTGAACTCAAATGGGATTATTCAGATACACAAACACAATCCTTGGTAGGACTACATGGGATAACTAACAAGGACAAGAAAACTCTAGGGGATATGGAGGTTCCTAGAGACCCTGAACTGTCCCTCGAACCTACACTAGCCACGATTCTGCAAACATTAAATGCGTTTCAAAATGAGGTAAACACTGAAAATCGTCATGCTCGGGTGGCTGCAAAAAAATTACAGGGGTCGGTACGCAAAATTGGGAAGACCTGTACTGAAATAGTAGAAAGAATGTGTATGGTGGAAAATCGGACGGAGGTCCTGGAAACTACCGTCGATATGTTAAAAACACAGGCAACGTCTCAAGAGAATGTGGTAAAGGATATTATGTGGAAACTTGAGGAGGCAGAAAATGGCCAACGTCGGAATAACCTAAGAATTTTAGGGATCCCGGAGAACAGTGAAGGAAGTGACATTCGTGCATTTTCTATCGATTTGTTTAAAAATGCGTTTCCAGAACTAGTGCACTGGGACTGGGACAAGGAGATCCCAAGGGTACATAGATTCCCAATGTCAATGTCTAAACGTCCGCAAAATAACCAGTTATATCCCAGAGTTATTTTGATTTATTTTGGAAATTTTTTGCTCCGTCAAGCAGTATACGACCTGGCCAGACCCAACAAAAAATGGAACTGGGATAATTTCTCATTTTTCGCTAAACCAGATTTTGCACACGCGACAGTGGAAAGGCGTTGGCGGCTCCGACAGTTGATTACACCATTTCAAAAAGCTGGTGCCGCCGCTTTTCTTCAAAACCCCGCAAAACTGAACGTAATCTCGCAAGGACGGACTTGGTTCTTTACCTCAGAAATCCAAGCGGAGCAAATTCTTAAGGAAATAACTACTGGGAAATCAGGATCCGCTTAGAACATTAACAGTATTTCTTCTCTTATACCATATTTTGTGGTTATCTAACTGGATTATGGGAGGGCTCTTCCATCTGATTTAATGGTGCTCCATTTTTCTCTATTTTTCCCCACCTTTCTTTTTTTTCGGGGCAGAATCTAAAGGATGATGGGAAGGGAAAGGGGGAAGAGAAGAGGAAAACTGTATTGATGATTGGGCGATGGGGGATGTGGAGGGTGGGTGAATTCTGTTCAGACGCTATCACACAGGCTCAGGATTGAGCCTGGTTGCCTAATAATGGCGGGGGGCTGGGGGCGGGGGCGGGGGGGAGGGTGGGGGACAGGGGAATTTTTAGACACAAATATTATGCGACAATTGGAGGGAGGAGAGGCCAATATGAGAATAGGAATACTAGTAATGGGCAAATGTGGTGTACAATGAGGGAGATTATTGTTTTCAAGCATGGACCATTTGAACAAATAACTTAATGGCCAAATTGAAAATCGCCACTATTAATATTTGTGGTCTTAATGACAGTAAGAAAAGGCAGAGAGTTGCGGCAGGACTACAGGTGATTGGAGCCAATATCATATGTCTACAAGAGACACATGTTGAGGGACCACAACAATATTTGCTGAAAACATTAGGATATCAACTGATTACAGCCTCAACACAGGGGGCACGAACCAGGGTGGTAGCAATCCTGGCAAAAGGAGGAGATCTCCAATTCATACTTACATTAGCGGATAAATTCAGTCGCTGGGCTATTGCAGAGTGTCACTATAACTCCGGGGAAAGTAAAATGACTCATTGTACTATTTATGGAAATGTCAGCGGCGATCCAGATGTGCTGTCAAATATGGCTAACGAACTATCCCACTGGCCTCTTCCATTAATTGTGTGTGGGGACCTTAATATACAGGTGACGGTGCAAACACTATATCTTCTTCTGACGCCGTGTTAGCCATTGAGCTAGGAGACTCTTTTCCTGTACTGATGCCTGAGTTTATGTTTTTATAGGCTTTTGAAACTTGCTGGGTGAATATGTCAGTTTGTTGTGGGCATTGTGACAATCCTGTCAATTCTATAGTTAGTTTCCTGATTTCTGACAGTACTGTGGTGAGGAACGAGGGAATTGAGGACAGGCTATCAATTATTGGCAAGTAGCAGCATACTGATTGTACCATTGGTCTTTGTTTGTGCTCTTGTTTTCAAATTGTTTAGGATTCCCAGTTTACTCTCTATTCCTGCTGTCTACACAGCAAGTGCATTTAGGAGGTCAACTTGGAGGTCCAGTTTGACAGAATGATAATTTAATGCAGTGACTATGGATTGTAAGGTTTGCAGGAGTTGAGGCCAAATTGTATTTGGTGCTTCTGCTACCATTTCAGGGGCTTCATGTGTACTCTGGTTCAAGACTTGGGCTATTAATTGCAAAGGTTTGCTTACTTTTTGGTAGGGCTGTTTGTCGCTGTTGTTATGCCGGTTTTCTTGAAGCAGTCTGGGAGTGTCGCCTTGCGGGCTTCCACTATGTTTGCTGCCTACTTATTGCCCAAAAGGAGTGCAGGCGGCTGATCGTGCGCCATTGGAGTTTGTTCCACTGTTAAATGAGTAGTGGTGTGTAGGCCTTGTTCTATGGGCAAGGCTAGTGTGACTGAGGTTGCTGGATGAGGTTCTATTGCTCAAATTTTGAGATCGTTGGTGCCGTGTCCGTAGGTACTTTGTTGTTTTCCTTATTGTTCTTCATGCGACTCCTCGCTGTTTAGTTCCTTAGTCTTCCTGACCTCTTTATACGTTGGTTATGAATTGCAGTTATTGCGCAGCCTCTTCTCCCTCTTGTTAATACTCTCCACTGTGCACAATCGAGAGGGGCACGAGCGTGCACCTTCTTGTTCTTTGGCTTTGTATCTCTTCACCACCCATACGTGGAGGTTTTTCTGCCTTCCAACTAACTGATAATATTTCCTCTGCGTCGCAAGGAGGAAGGTTGGAATGTTTGGGGGACGGCATCTATCGTGTGAGATCCCACTATGCCCAGAGTGTACTTGAGTGGTGGAGGGCGGAGGTGGGTAGGGGGCCCGGGCCGACCAGAACAGCATCTTGCCTCCTACCAGCCTCTGCCTCTTTGAGGCCCACACAGACACGCTATCCATTGCCTAGCCTCCTTGTGGCCTTATGACCCTCCAGTTGCCTGCACGTTCCTCCTCCACCCCTACGATGTGTGATCCAGTTGTAGCCTTTGTTTAATACACCATTTAGTTTATTAGATGTTGGCTCACCTCTTGGCGGGGTGTGGGGCCTTTTAAGGCCAATTGCAGATGGTTGTTGAAGCCCATCCACCTGGGCACCTGGACAGGTTCTGGGAGGGGCAGGGAGGCCAGCAGACAAGCCACACTGGACTAAGGCCGGCACCTCTGTGAGCCGCAGAGCCCACCTACTGCTGCTTAGAGCTCTCCTTGCCCTGTCCTTTGGTTGAGCTAAGGGATGGGGCGGGAGTTCAACTGGTTTCTCCTGTGCTCTTTTACTCTGGTTCACCCTCAGCTCTCAGCGTACGGGGACAACTGCTGGCCGCCGCTTGCCACAACTGCCGCTTGCCACAACTACCAGTGGCCGCCAGCCCCCTGTCACAGTCTGTTTCGGCCAGTCAGTCATTGGGCAACTGCGGTGCTTCTGCAGGTTGGGTTGGGCGGACGGATCGGCTAGCGACCCAAGGCTCCTTCGACTCAGCTCTAATCTGCGTCGTCTATGCTTCATATCACGTGATGTGGAAGCGGAAAAAGATCCCCAGCTATAAGACCAGTGGCCACGGTGGCAGCATGTGCTGCAGACTCTATATGAGTCGAAGCATGTAGGTGCCTTGGCAATGCCGCTGCAACACTGCCAACCTGGCGGTAAAATTGTGATGTAGCGGTCGGAAAACCCCCGGCTTGCCACAACAGCAGTCCGGCAGTTAGACCACCAAAGTCAAAATTGGGCCCTTTATATTTTGTAAGCATAGCTTAAGTGTATTCTCCAATTTTAAAATATATAAATATGTTGAAAAAAGGGTATTTAGTGACACATTAATTGCTAAAAATTACTGCACTACTTTAAAAAAATGCCATTCTCCAGAGAGCGCTACACAATATAGAGAAATTTAAAAATAACAATGGGAGCCTTCCAAAATATTTTTGTGGTACAGTGGAAGTACCACACAAATCCCTATGTAAACAAAAAATGTAAAGAACTGTATAAATATTTTGCAAAACCTATTAGCACTTTAGTAAAGTGCTAATAGTTAGGGCAAATATACTAAACAAATGTCTTACCTATATCCGAAGGTGTAACGCAGAACACGGGCAAAGTGTAACTAAAAACAAGATGCCTGTCTTTTGTAAAGGCAGTCAGTAGACAATCACCTAATGATTTGACATCACTATAAGCCGTGGTAGTGAAGCCAAATACAACCACACTTCGCAAACATATCAGTCAAACAGATCTCACAAACTTTACATAAATTAAAATGTTTAAAATATTTACACGTATAAAATATTTACACTACTTACCTGCACTACGTGAAATAAGCATCTGCTCACCATCAGATATACAATTCAGCCAAGTTTTACCAAATCCAAATTATGGCAATATGCACAGTACAATAATATAAACTAAATGAATTGATTTCAGCCATTTTTTGCCCCCACCACAATATTTACATATTATAACATATATTACGCCGATAAAACATTTCCATATTTGGCCACTCTTTAACTCTACATTTCTTTCCATTTACACACTCCACTTCACATCATTCCTGTTAGAAATGGGGGTCTCTAGTTATCCATGGCTGGTGCCAATGTCCAAATAATGACCCTTCTTCCTAAGTCAGGGCAAGTGGGCTACCCCCTTTGACAACCCCTGCTCAACCCTGTGGTAACGTACCAGGAGCAGTTAGGCTTATCTCAGAGCCAGTGTGTGAAGCGTTTATGGCCACATACAATAAGGCAGTAACGACACCACAAAAGGACACAACTCAGGTAGATATAGAAAAATAAGATCTTTATCCAACAGTTTAACTGAAAGACTCTCAAAGCGTTTCAACAACTACAATTCACGTCAACCCGTAGGGACTAAAAGGGACAACAACGTATTCACCCCAAGCGGGACACGGGCTGAGTTCAGGGCCGGGGCCTACACGACCCGTTGCTCACCAGGTACCTGTCGTTGAAAGGGACTACAGCACGCAGCTCCTGGAAGAAGCGGAGACGGTGACAGGCAGACTCCCAGCGATGTCAGGTCTCAGAGGCTGAGGTCCACAGCGTGCACCCACAGTGGTTCGGGCCCTCAGGGGCAGGCGGGCGCTCAGTGACAGCAGCGGGCGGCTGCGGCGGCATGGTCTGGTAGTGGCGATGGCTCTCGTTGTGCAGCTCCGTGGTGGGCTCACAGCGGCAGCAGCTCTCTCTTAGCTGCGGCTCACAGAACAAATCCCAAGGATGCAAAGTTGTCAATGGTGCTGGCGCTCAGCGGCCACAGCTCTCTCTTAGCTGCGGCGGCCCACAGAACAAATCCCCAAGGATGCAAAGTTGTTAATGGTGCGGGCGCTCAACGGCCACAGCTCTCTATTATCTGCGGTGGCCCACGGGGCAAAAGTACGTGGATGAAAAATAGCACCAGGGGTGGGCACTCAGTGGCTACAGCTCTCTCTTGGCTGCTGCGGCCCACTGGACAAATCTCGATGATGCACAGTAGCAAAAGGGTGCGGGCACTCAGGGGCAGCCGCTCTCTCTTGGCTGCGGCGGTCCAGGGGAAGAATCATGATGGTGCACAGTAGCAAACGGTGCGGGCACTTAATGGCAGCAGCTCTCTCTTAGCTGCGGCGGCCCACGAGACAATTTACGATGGTGCAAAGTAGCAAAGGGTGCGGGTACACAGAGGCAGCAGCTCTCTCTTAGCTGCGGTGGCCCGTGGGACAATTTAGGGTCTCGATCAGGCGGGCACCACGGTGGACGCTCAGCAGCCACAGCGCTCTCTCGACTGCAGCTGTCCACGCAGATTCAGCGGAAGGTTCGAAGGTGCCGATTCAGGCAGGCTCTCAGCAGATGCAGCTCTCTCTTAGCTGCAACGGCCCACACGGATCCAGCGAAAGGTTTGGAGAAGCAGATTTAGGTGGGTTCTCTGCGGCGGAAGCTCTCTCTTAGCTGCAGTGGCCCACACAGGTTTAGCAAGAAGGTTCAAAGGTTCAGAGTCCGCAGGCCCTCAGCGGCGGCAGCTCTCCCTTAGCTGCAGTGGCCCGCACAGGTTCAGCAAAAGTTTAGAAAGTCTCAATTCTGATTCAGGCGGGCCCTCAACGGCGGCAGCTCTCTCTTAGCTGCAGTGGCCTGCACAGGTTTAGAAAACGTTCAGAAGCGCCCAGTCCGCGGTCCTCACAGTAGAACTAGAGGCTCCGGATTACTCGACGGAGGCCTCACCTGCAAGCAGAACTCCTTGCGCAGGAATTCCGACGGTGGACGGGGTGAAGTCTAATGTCCCTGAGACTTCTGCAGGAGGCACTCTCGATTTAGGCCCTCGGGTAGTTTCTTCGGCAAGCTTGATTAAAGTTGCAAATTCCTTTCCTCTTTTCACTTGGACAGAGTTTCGTCTTGACATCCAGAAGGAACACACTTGGCCAAAGTTCCAGCACAGCATTTTATACCTAAAAAGTCTTTGTTCTCTAAGGTTGCAAATCACTGACTCCGTTCAGAACCAGTTCGGTGGGGCCGGGGAGTACTTGGTTTACGAGGTGACATCCTGCCCTTTCAGGATGAAGGGGTCTGCTATCAGACACCCAGTGGGAGGTGGAGCCATCATTCACTTTGCCAGGCACAGCCCTGCTCAGATCAAAGAGTCACCCCTCCCCATGCACCGATCTCTCTCTCCAGCCAGGTCTGACCCAGCTGGCCCTGCTGCTCCAAAACCAGACGGCCAATACACATACGCGCAACAGTCTATAGTAAAGCTTAGGCAAGAAACTACCACGTTTTCAGAAAAGGTATTTCAACACATGCAATATATAAACGGTCCTTACTAAAAGGTGCTACTCAATGTCCTGAGCATCTACGTATCAAACTTGAAGGTCCGATCAGGTTCCTAGGGCCCGATAGTATGATAGAAAGCAATCTTTAACCGGCCCATCCTGGCCTAGGAGAATGGATCGTTTCGCAGTAGCGACAGTGAAATGGAAGGTAACTCACTATTGAAACAGGCTACAGAGATGTAGGTATTATAGTTATCCTTATTCATACAGTCATTTATATACAGGGAGCATTTGCGCTGTGGCACTGAGTAGCAGTGGCACGGCGCCCAGAACATCTAAATCTAGCCAATATAAAAGATAGGGAGAGTAGAGAGGAACGGAGACCCACGCTAATGATGCCAGGTCTAACAATTCCATTGTCTAATTGTTTAGTTTATGCCACTCCACTGTACCGAATTTACAGTAGGCTACTTCACTTTACGACACTACAGTATACAGCCCTACATTGTATGCTAAACCACTGTACGTTACTTCACCCAACTGGACTGTACACCATTGCAATGTACACCACTATAATCTACACTATTATACTGTTTCCAACTGTACTTTATAACACATTTGTGTACGCCAGTTTACTGGATGAACCTCAACTGCACTACTCACAACTCCAAGCTATTCCACTGTACCCTTCTCCAGTTTATGCTATTCCACTTTGACCCACTTGAACAATCTACGCCACTCCATTGTACTGAAAGGTAATATACGCCAATGCACTGTACCACAATCAACTGCATGCTATTTCACTTTACAAGACTACATTCTGTGCCACTCCACTAATCCACACTTCAGTGTATGTGACTACAGTCTACGCTTCTATAATGGACCTAATTCAGTCGTACGCCAATGTACTGTATGCTACTCCACTAGATAGCACTCCACTGTACCTCTAAACAAATAACACCACTAAACTCAACTTTATTAAACAAAGCACTACAGAATTCTATGGTACTACACTATATTGCACTATGGTTTATGCTACTCCACTATACCCTATTGCACTGTACAGTATTACACTGTACCCCACTGTAGTCTACAGAATAAAGCTCAGCAGCACTGCACTGTACGCCATATACACCATGCCATTTTACACAATTTAACTTTACTACACTACACTGTACCACCCTCCACTTTACATAAGCCCTCTCCACTCTATAGCACTCCAGTATACCCCACTCCAGTGTACACTATTTCAGTTTATGCCACTCCACTCTACCACACTCCACTGTACAGCACTCTACTGAGTGCTATTTCAGTACACGATGTTCTAATATAGGCCCCTAAACCAAACGTGTATAGCACTACACTCTACGTTCAACACAACTAAATTCATAGCGAGCCTTGTGGAGAATACTGTCCAACCAGCATTGCACCACAGCAACCTGATAATTTTAAGCAATCTTAACTCACACTGTGATATCAACTCAAATGCGGATGCAGAGTCCTTATGTCACAAACTCAATACTATGAACCTAAATCTTAAAATTAATTCCCCCATGTATCAAATAGGTCATATCTTTGACCCTATATTTTCGAACTTCCCCAAGATCAAAGTGGACACCCCGATTATAGTCCCGTGGTCTGACCACCATCTAGTGGCCTTCTCTACCCCTCTCGCCAGACCCCCCGCCAGGACCAGCCAGAAAATCACCTGCAGGAAATGGTCTAGGTTCAACTCTGAAAGCTTTACTCGGACTCTTCTGCAGACCCATCTCCAACTTGGAGATAATATCAACATTGCCAATGTTAAAAATGGATTCTGGGAGCTATAGATGAAATTTCCCCATGGACCACCAACAATACCCAGAGGCAGAGGACCTCCGCGCCTTGGTTCAATGAAGACCTGATGGTAGCCAAAAAAACGTGTAAGCACCGTGAGCGCCAATGGAAGAAGCATTGTTCCACCGTTTATAAAACTGCTTACTAGAATGAGCTAAAACAATACAATGCTCTCATCAGGAAAAATGCTGTGCCTTTTACACAGATAGAATAGAGCAGGTTAGAAGCTCTTCTAAAGAACTCTTCTCAATTCTCAAATCTTCATTTTCACTTGAGCAAACTGTGGCTCCCGCTCCTAGCTCACTGGAGAACTGTAATAATATTGCTGACTTCTTTGCAACGAAAGTAGCAAAAATCTATGATGCTTTTCTGTCAGCCGCATGTAACAGTACCAATCCCGACAACTACAATGAGACCTCTTTTGAGGGGACAGGTCTCTCTGAATTCAAAACACTGGTGCTGGATGATCTTAAAGGTCTGTCCTTGAGAATCAAATCTGGTTCCCCTATGGACCCAGCCATGTCTAAAATCCTGATGGAAGGGTTAGATGTCATTCTGCCTTATGTCCAACAACTCTTAGATCTATTCTTTCACTGTGCCGAAGTTCCACTGAAGTGGAAACAAGCAATACTCCTCCCATTGAAGAAAAAGCCTTCTGCCGACCAGGGTCTGCTAGACAAGCTATGCCCTATCTCTCTCCTGCCCTACTTCACCAAAATTATGGAGAAAGTAGTGAATACCCAATTTGGTGAATTACATCAATATTAGCAACTTATTCCATCCCTCGCAATCTGGATTCTGAGCTGCCCATTCCACGGAAACGGCTTTACTTCTCGCTACGGAAACCCTGCTGAAGAGTGCCGATCAAGGCCATACTGCTGCACTGGTCCTGCTTGACCTTAGTGCAGCCTTCAACACTGTCTCCCATAATGTGCTCCTTCAGAGACTAAGGCTCTGTGGGATCGGGGGTTCGGCTTTGTACTGGCTAACCTCCTTTCTCCTTGCCCGCAGCTTTCAAGTTGCCCAGGGCCCGCATACTTCCTAAAGTATGCCATTTATGAAAAGGGGTCCCGCAGGGCTTGAAACTGAGCCCCACCCGTTTCAATCTGTAAATTGGCCCCTTGGCAGGAATTGTAGATAAATACAAAGTGACCATTGTATCTTATGTGGACGATACGCAACTGATTGTCACCCTATCCCAAGACTCAGGGTAAGCGGCCAACCAGTTTTCCTCTTGTCTAGGAGAGCTTGCCGCCTGGATGTCTAACAACTGCCTTCAATTGAACAGCAGTAAGATCGAGGTACTGATCGTGGAGAAGGCCCCCTCCATCTGGTTCTTGGCTTGGTGGCTCCAGACCTTGGGCCCAACCCCATCCCCCAAGGACAAAACAAAATATCTTGGGGACTGGTTTGACCCTAAACTCTCCTTTAAGAATCAAATCAAGATGGTTGTTGGAAAAATGCTTCGGGACTCTTAAAGTCCTAAGAAAGACCCTAGACTTATTACCTCTATCGGCCAGGAAAACTCTTGTACACACTCTAGTCACATCCCAGATGGGCTATGGCAATATACTATACTTAGGAGCTGCAAAACAATGCCTGAATAAACTGCAATGCATTCAGAATGCGGCTGCACGATTGATCCTAGAACTTCCCAGAAGAGCTTCTTCTGCCAGGGTCCTGAATGCCCTCCACTGGTTGCCAGTGGATAAAAGGATTATCTACAAAACAATGCTACAGAATTTTGTGGAGAAGAGGTCCAAGTTATCTACACCCTATGTTAAGTCCACATAATCCCGTTCGCAATTTGAGGTCGACAGGGGCACATCTGGTCAAAGTGCCTAGAGTCCAAAGGGCCAGAATGGGGGAACTTTGCTTTGGAAATCTGGGAGATAAAAAGTGGAACTCCCTACCACTTACCCTGAGAGCCGCGCCATCTGAGAGCATCTTCCGTAAAGATGAACCTGGCTCTTCCAACCCTAATCTGAGTCTTTCCTTGGGGCCTCTGTTTATGTTTTTTTTTGTGGTTTTCTTTGTTGCTCTCTGTTCTCTTTTTGGGAGACTTGATCCTACCACGGGGACACACCATTGGGTGTAACAAGGTGCTCTATAAATGGAATTATTATTATTAATTATTATTATTATGTCACTACAGTGTATGCAAATACACTCTACAATATTTACAGAACGTGAATCCAATTTACCACACTCCACTGTATGTTATCCCACTGTATACTAATGCACTGTATACCACTACAGTCGAAAAAATGCCACTCTATTCTATTCCAGTTCACTGTACGACACTTTACTGTATGCGACTCCACTCTACGCCACAGGCGCTCTTTGTTGCTCCACTATACACTACTTCAGTATAAGAACAAAGTTTATGCGCAAAATTGCCATTTCCTTGTCCTAACCATTTGATGCCTGCATCCTGTGTCCTGGGTCCCATGATTGGGATTAGCATAGCAGTTGGAATTTCTGTATTCCTACCAGACAATGAGAAAAAGGGGGGCTAAGTATTGCCAGGATGGCAGGGGCAGAGATGTTTGCTGCCTACCTACATTTTAAGGGAGCTGCCTCTGCACACTCACAAATAACTTCACATTAGTCTTGTCACCCTAGATCTGTGAACCCTGGCCATTGAGGAAGGACATTTCAGAACCAGCTGTAGGGGAAAACTCTTTCCACTTAAAAGCTGGCCAGCAGGTACAAAAATTGGACCCTCAGCCCAACTATTCGTTTCACTCCTGGACCTGCAGGGGATACTCAGAAGGCCAGTCTTGTACTTTAGAGGACTGCCCTGCTGCTTAAGGGTAGCTTTGTACTTCAGAGGACTTCCCTGCTACTCCCAGAAAACTACCCTGCTGATTGAAGCCTGCCTTGAACCCTCAGACATCTGCCCTGCTGCTTGAGGACTGCCATGCTGCTTGCACCCAGGACTACCAGAGTGACTACAAGGGGCAGTTGGCTGTTCTCATAGTTTTTTTTTTTTTGACACCGTTTATTGCAGTTTATAGAAGTTACAGGTATGGGCCTACAACCACACGGCCGGCCGCTAGAGCATCAAAAGCATATTACATACATACAGCAAAAAGCTTTCTCAGCGGTGCACAGTAGAAAGACAGGAGTGATCAATGGTGCAGGCCTCACAGCTCCATGCCCACAGTACGGTTCCATTTTCTTAACGCAAAACAACGTAAACAAACCACAACCGCAAGGCAACCCTCGATCCAAAGTGACAACACGTGCTCCATAAGTGGGGGATCCAAACCAGCAGCAAAATTCTGAAGAGGGGGACGGGAGTAGATCAGGGACTGGGGGACCGCGCGCCCGCGGCCAAGGGAGGGGCGCCATCTAGGGAGACGGAGCCGGCGAGGCCGCCGGTAGCAGCGGCGGCTCACAAATACCCCCGCGGTGGGCGTTCCAGGGGCCCCAGAGTTTCATCCACGCCCCAGGCTTACCCCTCGCCACATACACCACCTTTTCACGAAACATACACCAATCCATATGCTCTTTCCAGGCCGACACCGCAGGGGGCCTCTGGGATCCCCACAATTGGGCAATATCACGCTTGGCTATCATGTATCCCAGAGTCACCCACCGCGCCTGCGGGACCGAGTAGTCATTTGGTTCCCAGACATTCAGCAAGCATCTCCTCGCTTCAGGCAGCAGCGCGACACGCGTAACCATTCGTTGAACCTCATGCACACCACGCCAGAATCGCTCCACCTTCGGGCACTCCCACAGTATATGCATGAAAGTCGCCAACGCACCACAGCCACGCTTACACATTCCATCACCGGCAAAACCCATACGTAAAAGCCTTGGCCCCGTCACGTAGACCCGGTGAAGGATCTTGAGCTGGACGAAACGAAGGCGAGCCGGGATGGCCACCTCTTTCGGAGAGGCCACCGCGGAGATCCAATCCTCGTCGTCCAGCTCCAGCCCGTCGGCAACCCAAGCCTCGCGGAGACTAGTCAGCAGACACGATCTATCGTTAATCAATTTTTTGTATATGAGGGAGATCGTGCTGTCCGGGACATGGCCATCTAGCACTCTGTCCTCCAGGGGGGAAGACTCCGGAATGGATGCAACATCCGGGAAGACGGAGCCCAGCGCATGGCGGACCTGTAGGTACCGAAAGTACTCACTGCCCTGCAGCTGAAACTCCGCCTGCAGCGTCTCAAAAGTTTTGAATCCCCCCCTCGTCCAGAGATCTCCCACCGTGCTGATTCCGATCGTGTCCCACTTCTCGAAGCCCTTCGACGCCCACAGGGAGCCCAACCTCTCAGATGCATACAGCGGAGACGCTCGGGTCAAACGGTCCTTCCACCCCATAGCTGCATTAGCCGCGTGCCAGACACGCACCATGACACGCGTCGGTCCCGTCAAACGGGAGTCGGGCGCGCCAGAGTAGAGCGCTCGATTATAATCGCCACCGGGCAGAAGCGTCCTGTCCATCTCAAATGCCGGGTTCAAGGCGGGCCCGTAAAGGCCATGATTAATTGCAGCTAGTTGGGAGGCCCAGTAGTACCGTTTGATGTCCGGGAGGGCGACCCCTCCATCGTACCACGGGAGCGTCAATTTAGCCAGAGCAATACGCGGCCTCCCGTCCCAGAACAGGCGCCGCTGGAGGCCCTCCACCTCGCGAAAGTAGCGTGCCGGGACCAGGTCCATGGTATTCTGGAGGGCGTAGAGGAAGCGCGGCAGGGACATCATTTTAAATAAGGCCGCTCGGCCGAGCGGCGAGAGCGGCAGACGCCGCCAGTGCACCACGTCCTCCCTCAGACGCTGGAGGGGGGGCAGCAAGTTCCGCTCATAGCGGGCCTCCGGGTCAAGAGTGATATATATACCCAGGTACCGGAAACCCTGGGAGGCAATCTGGATCGGACAGTCCCGTGGCAAGACCGGGGCCTCCCCGGAGAGCACATAGACACAGGATTTCGCCCAGTTGATGACCAGGCCTGAGTTGCGACCGAAGGAGCGCAAAACATCAACCAGGACGATCAGTGACTTGCGCGGGGAGGCGAGATACAAAAGGATATCGTCAGCATAGAGGGACACGCGGTCCTCATGCTCGGGGGTCCAGCGGAGACCACGGATAGAAGGGTGCCACCGCAACCACTCCGCCAGGGGCTCCATGGCCAGGGCGAACAGGAGAGGCGACAGGGGACATCCCTGTCGCGTGCCCCGCCCCAGCGCGAATGGGGCAGATACTCGCCCATTCACCACCACCTGCGCCAACGGGCCCGAATATAGCAATTTGACCCAGCTGACGAAACCCGGGCCGAACCCAAACTTCGCCAGCATCGCCCAAATATATGGCCATTCGAGCGTATCAAACGCCATGGTGGCGTCCAAGGACGCCAAGATGGCCGGCTCCCGCACAAATGGGACACGCGCGAGCACCCCGTGTAAGCGCCGCAGATTAAGCGCCGTGTTGCGGTGTGGTATAAAGCCCGATTGGTCTTGGTGGACCAAATCGCCCACCACGCCAACCAACCGGTTGGCCAACACCTTGGCGAGGATTTTGGGCTCCGCGTTCAGAAGCGAAATCGGCCTATAGGATGTGACCCGCTCACGGGGCTTCCCCTCCTTATGGATCACCACAATTGTAGCCAGACGCTGGTCCGGCGGGAGGGAGCCCTGCGAGTGGGCCGCAAGGAACATCGCGCGCAGGTGGGGCGCCAACACATCCGGGCGTAGCTTGTATAGCTCAATGGGAATACCATTGGGGCCCATGGCCTTGCCGGATGCAACCGAGCGAATAGCCGAGGCAATTTCGTCCGAGGTGGGCGGGGCATCCAGCGAATCCCTGTCCTCCACCGTAAGGGAGGGCAGTGCGATGTCCCGAAGCAAGGCATGGGAATCTTCCTCCGAGCCGGGAGAAACCGGGGAGTAGACTTCGCGGAAATAATCCGCGAAGCAGGAGACAATGGCTTCCGGCTCAGTGACGCACACACCATCCACGCTCTCAATCAAAGGCACCACGCGGCTCGCTCTTTCCCTCTTGTCCAACCACGCAATCAATTTGCCAGCCTTGTCACCCACATCATACAATCGCCCCTGCTGCTCTCTACTGAGGCCCCTGGCCGCCTCCGTGACGAGGGCCCGATAGGCCGCCTGCTTTAAGTGCAAAACATGCAACTTGGCGTCTGTTACCCCGCTCCCCAGGTCACCCTCCAGTTCTGCAATCTCGGCCTCAACCCGGGTCACCTCCTCCCGCTCGCGCCGCCGGGCATTGGAAATAAAGGAGAGGGCCTCCCCTCTAAGAGCCACCTTGAAAGCCTCCCACAGGGAGATGGCAGACGGGACCGACCCCACATTCTCATCGAAATAGCGCTGTAAGGATTTGATCAAGTCGGCACGAATGGTGGGGTCGCGCAAATACCATGCATTGATCGGGGCCACCCTGCCATCCCCCCTCGGGAAGACATCGAAATGCAACAACAATGGGGAGTGGTCTGAGATACCCCGTGCCAAATGGCGCACCTCCCCCACCCTCCCTGCCTGGGCCGCCGGGACAAGGATGTAATCAAGCCGCGAGAGGCTACCATGGGCCCCCGAGTGGAAGGTGTACTGTTGCAATACGGGATGCTTTAAGCGCCAGCAATCCACCAGGCCCAGCGTGTCTAAAAGGCCGGGCAGCCACGCCTGTGCCCGGGGGAGGTCCCTAGGGGGATGGCGATCCATAGACCCAGAGGCAACCGCGTTAAAGTCCCCTCCAACCACCAACAGGCCACCCGGAAGGTCCAGAAGGAGGCGCCCCAGGTCCGCAAATGTAGTGGCTTGTAACCCAGGCGGGACGTACACTGATATAAAGATAAACACTCTACCCTCCATTCGTCCCACCAGAACAGTGTAACGTCCCCTCTCATCATGGCGCACCTCATCAATCTCCAACGGGAGCGAGTTCTTGACCATAATACCCACCCCCCGCGAGCCCGAAGTGAAGCCGGAGTGGGCCGCCAAACGATATCCCCGCCGATTCATCGCATGAAAGGTGTTACCTATAAGGTGTGTCTCCTGCAGGAAGACAACATCTGGAGAAATACGTTTTAAATACTGCAGGACCACACCACGCTTAATCCTATCCCCCAGGCCGTTAACATTCCATGACAACACAATCAAATCCCTACCCCCCATCATACGTCAAAACAATCGGTCGCCCCCCACCGAGCATCTTAAAAACAACAAAACAGTTGCGGGTTTGCCTTGCGGTGCTAACAAACAACACACCCCCCCCACCCCCCGGTCCCAACAGAACTCCCCCCTCCCTGCACCCCTGCATGAGCCCAGACAGCCCCCCCAAAGTGCAGTGTGCCTGTCGCCCCATAGCTAAGTACTAACTAGTCCCCCCGAGGAGGAGGGAAGCCCCCAGCAGACCCCACCCGACCTCCCTGGGAGGGGAACATACGAAAGCAATATATGGTAAAGGAACAATATCCAGAGCAAGGCCTATACAGTCACCCCTCAATTCTGATCCGGCGGGCCCTCCCCGCCAGCCGCGCCCCCCCCACCCCGATCTCCAGGCAAAGTATCTAACCAGTCCCCAGCCACCTCGGGCCGGTCGAAGAAGTGCGTACGGCCATCCACCTCCACCCTCAGCTTAGCCGGAAAGAGCATTGAGTACTTGAGGTTTAGGTCCCTTAGGCGACGTTTAATACCAAGAAAGCTCTGTCGCTGCTTCTGGACCGCCGGAGTAAAGTCTGGGTAGAAGTTTACATCCATGTTGTCCAGCCTGACCGGTCCCTGTTGCCTGGAGGTCTGGAGGATGGCGTCTCTGTCCCGGAAATTAAAAATCCGGGCAATAATAGGCCGCGGCGGTGCACCGGTCTTAGGGCGGCCCCCAGGGACCCGGTGGGCACGCTCCACCGCAAAAAGCTTACTCAGCCCCCGGGGCTGGAGATGGGTCAGGATCAGTTCTTCCACGAAGAGATCTGCCGCCTCCGCCTCTCGGCCCTCCGGCACACCAATAATGCGAACATTGTTCCTCCGGGCCCGACCCTCGGAATCCTCCAGTCGCCGGTCCATCAGGGCGCTCGCCTGGCCAAGCCGGCGCACCTCCTTCTGGAGGGCCACCACGTCCGTAGTGAGGCTCGTTGTGGTGTGGGCCAGGGAGTCAACTCGGTCGTTCGTTTTTGACAAGTCTGCCCTCACAAGGCCCACATCCACCAGGACCGAGTCAATTTTTTGCGCCAAGGTATCGAAACGCTGGTCCACTGAGGCCTTCATCTCTGCGATGGCGCCCATGACGTCCCGGAGGGTCAGATCCATCGGTTGGGCAGGCGCCTCCGTCGGGCCCACCAGGGATGACCGCGATGTCTCCGGAGAACCCTTCTGGAGCGTATAGCGATCCATACTATTGGCCTGGTGCGCCGTGCCACGGCGGGTTGTCTTCATCTTCGCCCGGTCGCCATCTTGTTTGGTGGACATGCTGGCCCTTCCACCGTCGTGCCAAGATCTCCAAACGGGCCGCCACACCAAATCACGGGTGTCAGGGGGGGGGGCGGGGGCGACCACCGGGCCGCGGGTCAACCCACCGCCGGCGGGTCAGCCGGGCACCTGGACAAGGCAACACCACCGCACCCCGCTCCGCAGCCCGACCCCGCCTGAGGCAAGGAGGGCGCAAAAGCGAAAGTGAAAGTGCGGGGTACGCGAGTCGCCCAGCCCCGCTCGCCGCTGTTATTCACTTCGTCCCCGGATCGCCCCACTACTCCAATCCGGGGGGCCGGCGAGGAGAAGGCCGCAACCTTCAATCGATGCTCCCACCGGTGTTCGGGGTCCGATTCGAGCCCAAAGAACGGGTGGCGCCTCAGCTCGGGTTCACCGACACAGTCCCCTCAACAAGGACAGGATATCGCCAGGATTAATTCAGGAGGTCGCGGAGGTCCTCGGGAGCCTCGCACCTACGCGGCCATCTTGGTTGCGCGCTAGGCTCCTCCCCCCGGCTGTTCTCATAGTTAAAGGGAAATAAAAAGCTCCATCCACTTGAACCCTGCACTTTGATCCTGCCTGAAGTGAGTCCAGATCTCCAAGTGCTGCCCACCTAATCCAGGACCCTTGGAAGTGCTGCTATAGATGCCCAAAGAGCCAAAACCTAAAACCTGGGACTTAAAAATGTTAAACAAAAAAGTGCTCTGAGAACCACGAGGAGACCAGGACCTACATGGTCACAGACCCACCTGACTTTGTGGTAGCTCCTGCAATGTTCTTCTTCTCAGTAGCAAACCTGTTCAGCGGCTTCTCACATAAGGGGTTTCTAGCCTCATGGAGCCCTTGTCTGTTACAGCCTGCATCTTCTTCCTGCTGGAGATTTTCAACTTCCAAAAAACGTGCAATGTCTGAATGTAGAAATCTTAACCCCAACTTAATCCAGAAACTCCCCAATGATGATGCCTCCTCCTTAGACACTGCTGGCTACCTTACTACGCTGTACTTCTCAGACACGGCCTAATCCACCTTGTGTATCCAAACCTCACTCCATCCCTGTCTGCAAAACATTCGACTTTCAATAGACAACAGAACTCCCATCATATCATCAATTTAGGCTCCATGGGACCATCTCACACAAGTATATATCAACATGGACTGCCCAAAGGATGTTATTTTTTAGATTTAAATTCTTTATTTTTCTATACAAAAATCTGTTTTTCTAAATAACATCTCTCCTTTACAAAAATTTGCTGCTGCATAACTAGCCAATCAATACATCCTAAAATGTTATCAACGCAGGTTTCAATGGAAACAAAAATGAAATTCTGATAAAATGACATTTCCTCTCATCCACAAACTTCTATCATGCCTACTGTAGGAGGCTGGCTTAATATATGGCGCACACTTATTTAAGTGAAGCATCTTGCACTAATCCAGACAACCCTTATGGTGATTTTAGACAACCATACAAAGCTCTCTAAGTGGTAGCTGTGTAGAGCAGCCTTCAGCCTTAGTTTCCAAATCATTGCCCAACAGTCCACAGGTAGATCTGGGGAAACCACAACTCTTATAGGGTCAGTTGCCCCTCCCCACCAGAGATTCACAACCACCAAGTAATGATCAACCCTGACATTGCTTGCTCTGGACACAAGTATGAATTGTTCAGGAGACACATGTTTCTCTTTCACCATTGTGACACTGGCCCCAGTGTCCCTGTAAGCCATAGCTTCTTGGCTATTGATCAAAGGCTGTTGTCTGTACCTGCCAAGTTAGTGGGACTTACAATTAAAGTTGCAAAGTCCATGCCACTGTCACAGACAAGAACAGCCTGAGTGGGTGTTCTGACTAGGCCAGAACCCACTTCAGAACCCAAGGTGAACCCTACTAATCCCTTACCAGCTGCACTACTACTGGCGCTAGGGGGGCTAGTTGCCTTAGGGGCAGTAGTAGTTGCTTCCTTGGTGTTGGCCTTAGGATAATTGGCATCGCTTGGCCTATGGCCTTTCTCCTTACACAGGTAACACCAAAGATTCGTGCCAGAGGAAGAGGATGATTGGGACCCACCCCCAGAGGCAGGTTTTTGGGGTCCTTGTGAAGACTCATTTTTGTCTTTACCCTTCTCCCTACCCTTCTCCTGAGCTTTAGAAGAATCTCGCTTCTTCTGGTCACCACCACCATGAGCTTTCTGCTGAGCCTTTCGGAGTCCATAGGATGTCAAGAACCGCAGACCGGTCAGCTTCGTTGCGGTGCCTGCAGATGCAGGCAAGTGACTACTTCACTCTAAGGGAGATTCCTTTGGGTGTCTTTGATGCCCACAGGCCTGGAGAGGAACCTGGATGAAGCACAGGCACAAAAGATTAAGAAGGCTTGAAGAACATTGAGACCAGGAGCAGCAGGAGCCTTCCTTGATGCAGTCTTGGTTCCAGGAGGAGTCCAGAGAAACTCAAGGTGCCCGGACATGGTTTCGGGTTTCAATCTTGTCCCATGATGAATCTGAAGAGCCACTCACAGGTAAACCCTTAAGTACCCTAGGGAAAGAGTTGGGACGATTCAAGGGGGCCTCTCAGAGGAGGGGCTGGACAGAGAGGAGGAAATTCCCATGTCTTTTTTTCCAGTTTCGCACCAGAGCAGGAGTCAAGGGCTCCCTGAACTGGCTCAAACTAGAGCATGCAAGGAGGGCACCAAATGTGCCCTTCAAAGAAGTCTGGTGGCGCTGGCAAGCGCCCTCCATCCTAGCCCAATACAGTTAGTCCTGTCTGGGAGGTGGTCACAACTCCCTGTGGCAGGAAACCTATTGTTCTACCTTCTCCTGCTCGAGCTCAGATCAGCAGCAGGAGAGCAGAATCATGGCAGAGGTGGGCAGCAGCACTAGCTTACTGTCAAACCCTGGAAGGCTGTTACCGGGAGCACTGTGGGCTTCCCAGTGGAGCCCTCTGGTGCATGGATTCATACCTCCAACACCGGTACCGATGTAGGAGGTATGATTCCAACTTTTTTGATACCAAACATGCCCAGGTTCGGCACAGGCAATGTATAGTTAGTCATGGTGCATTGCCGCATGGCCACTATATGTATCAAAATGGCTGACCCCACTTACAAAGTCTGGAGAATTGATCCCTGGGTTTGTAGGGGTGTCCTACTCATGCAGGGCACCATCACACTTATAACCTAGCAACCTGCCTTCAGCATTGAGAGGCCTACCTTAGGGGTGACTTATAGGTTTTAAGTGCAGTGACCTCAGATATAAGAAAATGTATATCTGTCGTAAGTGGTGCTAGCACCAACTTACACAGCCTGCAATGGCAGGTCTGTAGTCACAGTTTGAGTGGTCTCTCATGGGTGGCATCATACATGCTGCAGCCCATGGGAGACCACTGGTGTACCTATGCCCTGGGTACCTTAGTACTAAATCCTAGGGACTTACATGGGTACACAAGTAGCCAATTGGGAAGGTACCAAAGTACTTACCACTGTCAAATTTAAGAAGAAAGCACAGTGACTGGGGTCCTGATTAGCAGGATCCCAATCAGACTAGTCATAAAACAGAGTAACACCAGCAAAAAGTGGGGGTAACCATGAAAGCAGATCCTACTTTCGTACTCCTACCCACATATAGTAAAATAATTGTTTTCTATAGTAACAAAGGTCTTGATACTTCTCTACCGTATCACTCTTTTGTTCATATTTAACGTCAGAATCTCATATTTTCATTTTTAAGCATAATTCAATTATGTTGATACAAATCAAGTATTCTTTTGATCTAGAACTGTGGAAAATATATAATAATTTCAAAATGTGTTTCAGAGTGAAACTCCTTCCTCAGCATATTTCCAAAGACCTGTAGAAACACAACATAATATCCTACAAAGCTGCACATTCAAATATAAATAAATGAACTAACTAATAATATAGACATGGGGAAATGCCACCTTCCCAAGATACACTTCACCAAAAGGGGACATCTTATTGAAAGCGGGGGCCCGCAAAAACCTCAGTCATCAAAGTGATCACACTGTGACAACATATGATATGTAATGTAATGTAATGTAAACTCTACTTGTAAAGCGCACTGTGACCCAACGGGTATCCTGGCACTGAGAGACGTGGACCTGTGGCCACGGGTCCAGAGGATGGGCTGGAGAAAGAAAGACTACTATTATACTCTAGGATAGAGCCAGGTCTTAATTTTCTTTCTGAACGGCAGTAGGTCTTTCATCTGTCGCAACTCCATGGGTAGGCTGTTCCAGAGCCGTGCTGCATCAACACTGGCTTGCCCCCCCCCCCAGTTTAGCTCTTCTAATCGTGGGTACTTTCACCTAGTTGGCCAAAGATGACCGAAGACAGCGAGTAGGGGTATACCAGCTGAATTTGTTCTGCAGCGGTTTGGGCCCCAGACCGTGCGGTGCCTTAAACACGATACAAAGGTTTTAAATTGAATCCTCTGCGAAATTGGGAGTCAGTGGAGCTCCACAAGGGCCTGAGAGGCAGAGGACTGATGAGTTCTCATCAAGGCCAGCTTGGCCGCCGCAGTCTGGATTCTCTGTAGTCTCCCCATTAGGTACTTGGGGGACTCCAGCAGCAAGGTGTTACAGTAGTCCAAAAGATCCACCACAAGGGTCTAACTGTTTTCAGGGAAGTGTGTTTCTCATACCAGGTGTGGATGCACACAGTGTTTGCTTAAATACCCCTCACACACCAAAAGGGCACTTGGTGTCATGCTTCATCATAGGGGTCTTCCCGCCCCGCTGCGGGACGGGGCATGCTATGATCTACGACTACGTGGGAACACTGTTTTGACAAAACTATGTGTAGTGATGGGTTAGTGAGAAGAAGGGTCTGGAGTGAATATGGGAAGGTGAATTAAAAAGGACCTGGCTTCATGGACTTAAAAAACTTTAATAGTTCGTGGAGGCTGGACCTGTTAAAAAAGGTGGTGCGGAGTTTTCCTGCCTATAATGTGTGGTTACTCCTATAAAGTCAACATGTTTCGAAGCAAAGGCTTCTTCATCAGGACTGAAAAGATCCCCCCAGTACTCACTATGTTGAAAATACCAAATTGGTGTGCTATCTACAAAAGTGGAAAAAATGAGAAAAATACATGGATTTCATGCACATAATACGATACTTAATAGTACCATTAATGTGTTAATTATGTAATGTTGGATGTAATGCTCCATGAGCCTCTTGTAACGGGTGGGGAAGGGGTGTCGCCAAAGTAAATGATTTGGTCGACTCAGCCTCGCCTCAAAATGACTCCAACCCGCAGCGTCATTTTGAGGCGAGGCTGAGTCGACCAAATAATTTACTGAAGAAGCCTTTGCTTCTAAACATGTTGAAGCATGACACCAAGGGCCCTTTTGGTGTGTGAGGGGTATTTAAGCAAACACTGTGTGCATCCACACCTGGGATGAGAAACACACTTCCCTGAACACAGTTAGACCCTTGTGGTGGATCTTTTTGATTTAATTACAGATTATTAGAGGAGGACGTATCCACCTGAGTGTACGTGTACGACACTACCTCTTCACTCCCTCATTTGTTACACACAAAAAAAAAAGTTACAGTAGTCCAGCCGGCTCATGATGACGCTCCTTACCACCAGTGCACGTGCCTGTGGAGGTAGCATAGGGAGAATCTTCCTAAGGGCCCTAATAAGGGAGAAACAGCTCCAAACGGTCTTGTTGACCTGTGTTTCCAAAGTCAGCTTCTCATTAAAACAGATTCCCAAGTTGCAAACCGTCTCAGAAGGTGCCAATGGAGAGTCAGAGGGACTAGGCCAAAAATAAGCTGGGAGAGAGTATGGCACTCTCCCACCTGCAATACATAGGATCTCTGTTTTATCTGCATTGAATTGGAGAAATGTATTTCGCAGCCAATGTACCACGTTCTGCATACAGGCATGAAAGTTACCTAGAGTGGTTGACTGGTCACCTTCCAGGGAAAGAATAAGCTGAGTGTCATCAGTGTAATTCACCAAGCCTATATCGTAGGATTTAATGACATCCATCAGGGGACGCATGTACGCATTAAATAATATAGGGCTAATCGCAGATCCCTGCGGGACCCCATAACAAATCTTGGCAAACTTAGATTGAAAATGGGGAAGGGCCACTGCCTGGCATCTGTCGGTCAGATAGGAATTAAGCCACTTCTACGCCATACCCACCACCCCCACTCCCTGCAACCGTTCCAGGAGGACCTTGTGGTTGACTGTGTCGAACGCGGCAGATAGATATAACAGGATCAATATGGCATAATGACCCCTATCTGCACGCATACAAAGATCGTCCATCACAGTCAACAAGGCGGTCTCCGTCCCATGTCCTGGGCGGAAGCCGAATTGCACGTCCTCCAGTTTATCATTTGCCTCCAGGAACTGGGAAAGCGCCTTGCTTACCAATTGCTCAATGATCTTCACTGGGTAGGGAAGGAGAGAGCTAGGCCTGTAGTTTGTAAGACAGGCTGGGTCAAGTGAGGGTTTGGATATAAACAGTGACTTGTTTTTCAGTTCACAAATATCCACACGCACACAGAAACCGTGATAAATGAGAAAAATGTTAAACTTTTACTATAAGTGCCTAACATCGAGGAATGGAATCAGGAAGGTATGGCACGGATAAGTCTGCATGTCAGTCCAGGCAACAAAAGTACCTGGCACAAAAGGATGGTGCTGTCTACAGGGCATATCAAATAAAAAACAATGTTTTAAGGTAAAATCCGTAGCAGAGTGAAACCTTTTCAATGGCTTATTCTAAGTGCTTGATCTTAGATCTTAGAAGATAGTCAAGTCCCTTTGTGGGGGTAGGTTGATGCCTTTTTTTTTAAGCTGATCCAACAGAATACACAATTAATGGTGAGATAGACCTACTGCCCCATCATTCTCAATTTGCTATTCTCAGGCTCTCGGACATCCAAATGAACTTTAAAAGTTCCTATCTCTGTTTTCATATTCAATATTGTTTTTCTATGTACACAGAAATGGACTTCTAACTTGTATCTTAACTTTATCAAGTGATAATGCTACACTATAAAAATGTAGGTCAAGCATATGGCCTGTTCCTCCATAATCCCATGATGCAATAAATCAACACCACACACAGGCCAGTGCCAAAAGTCAGAAGAGACCTCCCATGCAAAAAGGATTGGGCTCACGGCTTGTATTTACTCTAAAGCAAGGTTCTAATAGCTGCAACTTTGTAAAAAAGTAGACCTGACAGATGGCGCATTTTATCGACACGTCCATAAGCTGAACTGCAATTTAATAGATCAAAAATGCTGGGCAACAGATTACTTTGGGCAGCTTGACCTTCGAACAAAAGTCCATATTGGTGAATCTTATGAAAAACCCCTCTAAGATTGGAGAACTATGCCACATAATACCACCTATTTATATGTCTGTGTTGAAAAATCTTCTTACCTTCGATGTCACCAAAAGACTTCCGGGTATGTATTGAGCTGGTCGTATAGTCCGACAGAAAAATGCTATTGGAGGACGCCAAATACAAGTATCTTACATACCAACATGCTAAAATCAGGACACAAATGACAATGAGTTCTTGAATATCTTCCTCATCCATGCCAATAAAACAACAGAGGGTTTAAAATGTGAGGGGTTGTATTGGTTTTTAGAAATTTGAGGTATAATTTATTTTTAGAGGGGCTAAAAATAGTTAAAGAGATATCTGCCTAGATAAAGCATCTCCTTTCCACATCTGTTTCCTCACTCTGTCCATCTTCTCAGTCATTTTACATATCCCTAATTTTAAAATAATGGAAATTTTTGTAGACAAACCATATGGCCATCAATGGTTGGGCACCCACAAAGGGACACCCACGGAGGATTAGATACAGGCCCTATGGCCTTGAGGCAAGGTCAGTGGCCAGCCTCCACTGCGTGTGGCCAAATGCAATGCAAAGTGCAGGTTAGGTGCCAGTGAAGAGTTGGGCACAGGGCCAGAATGAGAGACAAAGGCTTGCAGCTTACATCCACAGTGCACAGCCTAACGCCTTAAGCAGCAGGATGGGTGCCCGTGGAGGGTTGGACACTGGGCCAATTTAGAATATGGTTATGAACAATGTTGTTTAAATTACTAATGGGTAGCACAGTGTCCTTGGTAATATGTGAGGTCATAAGCAGTGCAGTATAGGTGTGCAAGGGATAGTTACTTGACTGACCTATAACTGGCATATGTGTAAGGTGTTTGGGCTTTTTAGCATTTATTATTGTATGATTTCAACACCTAACCATGACTGTATATATATATATATATATATATATATATATATATATATATGCAGCTCCCAAAACTCCCGTATTTCTCAAGCAGAGTTAAGCACTCACTGGAGGGGTTAGGTATCGGTTTTTCATTATTTCAGCAGAAACATCAGATAGCGAGACAGACGCGTTTCGAATAGATCTTCATCAGTGTCTCATTAGCAAAACCGCGCGCCAACATTAAATACACATTACGTCATGTATCGCGCGAGAGGTGTGGCGATGGGAGCTTGCTTCTCTCCCAGCTACGCATGTTTACACGTGGGCTGGTGGGAGGAGCAGGCTCTCAGAGGCATCTTTAGTGAGACAGTGGACACTCATGTTAAGAGCTGGTTTCGTTACATAGACGACATCTTTATCATTTGGGAGGGAAGTGTTGAGAGTGCTGAATCGTTTATATCCAACATTAATGTCAATGAAATGAATTTACATTTTACATCATGTATCAACAAAAGTAGCGTTGACTTTTTGGACACCACGGTCTATGTTGAAAATAGGACACTTCACACAACTCTACACAGGAAGTCCACCTCAGGCAACTCCACACTACACGCCACCAGCTCACATCCATACCATTTGATAGCAAGTATCCCATTGGGTGAGATATTAAGACTTAAAAGAATTTGCAGCACAGAACAGCAATTCAATAAATGCAAATTAGAGTCCCTTGATCGTTTCAGAAAAAGAGGGTATAGCGATGACATTTTACAGAAAGCCATTCTCAAAGCTACTCTTAGATCTAGGGATTCATTGTTAAACAGAGACACTGTCAGTAAGGACACTAGTAGTGGAACTGAGGCTAACTTAGAAGTACCCAGACTAATTACTACTTTTAGTCAACAGCAAAGACAAGTAAAGGCCATTATTGTGAAAAACTGGCCTATTTTACTTACTGACGCTGTTTTGGCACCAAGTTTACCCAAAAAACCCACCCTTACTTTTAGAAGGGCTAAATCTATGAGGACGGAACTGGTCAAGAACAGTCCTGAAATTCTTACCAATACGACATGGTTAAAGCCTCAATCAGGTTTCTATAAATGCTCAACATGTAGAGCCTGTAAATTTGGTAAGAATACTACTCATTTTACGGTGCCTTTCAGTCCCTATAAAAGAGAAATAAGAGGACATTTTACATGTCGCACAGATTTCGCTGTTTATGTCCTTACCTGTACCTGCAATTTACAATATATAGGCAGTACCAAATTACCAGTTCATATGCGTATTCTGCAGCACCTCCGTGCTATAGTTAACAATGACACAAATTATCCTGTAGCGCGCCATTTTAAGACAACACATCAGAATGACCTTAACTGTCTAAAGTATTATGTAGTAGCAGCAATCCCTGTTCCGACAAGAGGTGGTGACAGGGAACTCATGCTGAGGAAACTTGAAACGCATATGATAATGGAGTTTGATAGTAAGTCGCCCAATGGACTTAATACAACAGAAGATCTGCACTATTATTTATAATCTATTTCCGTTCGTAATACTTTTTCCACCATCAGGTATTATACCACGATTATGAATACAGCATATCCTTGGTTAGGCATATTTATTAAGGTCTATGCACTTGGCCTTATCTCTGGAGGTTTCTTTTTACACTCGCTAGCCCCAGTCTTTCCCAGTAATATTACCATCTTACGGTCACATACATGGTTTTATAAATAATCAATTAGAAAATTATCCCATAAAAATCAACTTAGTTAACATATATTTTAGAGTGTTTAGATGTGTTTTTAGATAAGGGTTTTATTATATATGGTATTTATTAAGCACTAGAGAAGCACTTTTGTACTAATAATTAGGTGTTTTTAGGCGTAATTTGCACAAAAAATTTTTTGATAAGAAACAACTGGTATTTTAATTTAGATCTGACAATACGACCATGGGAAACTATCAAAATTGTTCACAATCAAATAAGTGTTTGCAATATAGTTTCAAGAGAGGTACATGTGAGATTTTACTGTGGGTTTGTAACAACAGGATTTTAGTACTAAAGGATGTACCCCATTGCTGGCTGAAATTTTTTTTGCATTTAAGCAAAGTATTTAAGCATATGTTTATGCGGACAAACTTTTGTCTTGTAGAATATTATTTTTTATGACAGCAATTTAATGGTATCCACTCACATATTTATGTGTTTTATTTCTGCATAGATGAATACAGAATCCGGCCCACAGTATTATGTACTTCACCAAACTCCATATCTTGATTTCCATGGATCTAGATGTATTATTTATGGATTTATCCGATTAATATTGGAGAGATTGTTTTAAATAATGTATTTATTGTTGTTACCTATTTATTATAATATTAGCGTTATTTTGCACATGTGAAAGTGGAGAGAAAAAAACACTTTCATAGTATGTTTTCTATGTCCTTTGGGAGCACGTGACACTAGTAGGTGGTATTTAAAAAAGCTATGGTATACGCATTTCTCCATGTGATCAAGGCTGCTGTGTCAGTCGAAACGCGTAATGACATATTGAGTGAGCAATAAACATCCTGTCATTCCAACTAAGAGGAGTTCGTGCTGGTTCTTTTCATCGCCCGTGGGGAAGTTGGAAGGCAGCAATTCAGTCATATATATATATATATGCAGCTCCCAAAACTCCCGTATTTCTCAAGCAGAGTTAAGCACTCACTGGAGGGGTTAGGTATCGGTTTTTCATTATTTCAGCAGAAACATCAGATAGCGAGACAGACGCGTTTCGAATAGATCTTCATCAGTGTCTCATTAGCAAAACCGCGCGCCAACATTAAATACACATTACGTCATGTATCGCGCGACAGCGTGAACAGAGTCAAAAAAACACAAAAAAAAAAAAAAAATAGAGACAGATGATGGCAATAGTCCCACGCTATCGCATTACTCGTGGGGCGGCCATCTTTGAGTGATGTATTCACAAAAAGAATGTCAATAAGATATATGTCTCTTATCCCTCGAGGAACCATTACAAACCAAATGATCTGGAGATCATCAATGTTATATGCATTTCATGATGAATAGTTGATTGTAACTCGTCTAAATTGTACACTAAAAGCAATACGCAATGAACTATTGTAAATACGATCATTTGGTTTGTAATGGTTCCTCGAGGGATAAGAGACATATATCTTATTGACATTCTTTTTGTGAATACATCACTCAAAGATGGCCGCCCCACGAGTAATGCGATAGCGTGGGACTATTGCCATCATCTGTCTCTATTTTTTTGTTTTTTTGACTCTGTTCACGCTGTCGCGCGATACATGACGTAATGTGTATTTAATGTTGGCGCGCGGTTTTGCTAATGAGACACTGATGAAGATCTATTCGAAACGCGTCTGTCTCACTATCTGATGTTTCTGCTGAAATAAAGAAAAACCGATACCTAACCCCTCCAGTGAGTGCTAAACTCTGCTTGAGAAATACGGGAGTTTTGGGAGCTGCATATTCACGTGGGGCACCGCCACGCTATAGCACCCGCCTGGGAGTGACCTGGCTGCCGGTGCAACTTTGGGAGCTTACATATATATATATATATATATATATATATATATATACACACACTAGAAAACCAAGGGTTACAAGGCCGTCATAGTTAAGCTCAGATTGTACATGCACAAAACCATAGACATTCAGCAGTTATAGTTACCTGAGCTAACTGTGACTTACGCCCCTGCAAAGCACTGCTTAGGACCTCACAAATTACATCACTCATGACATGACAATTGAAAGTAGGGCCTATTATTTATATTTCAGAAAATTGGCTTAATTCAGCTTCAGAGGTGTTCCCTTTTCTCTTTGAAGACAGCTCTAATAATCAAGAAAAACATTATCAGGTTAGGTCTTCAAATTTGTAGACAAGACTGTCCTTCCCACTCTCAAATGAATAGTGTATTCTGCATGTTGCTGCAATTCCACATAGAATGAGAAACATTGTAGATTAGTTTGTTGGACTCATTCACATGAGAGAAACATCATCTAACTTTGAAATCTAACCTAGAAAGCTGAAGAAATTAGCTTGGCAGTGTTTTCCACTAGCTACTATTTTTCTAAAAAATATCCCTTCCTCATCATGAAGATGCCAAAATCCTACTAAGTGGCGTTCACAGACAAGGGGTGATACATGAGACTTGGGACATTACGAGAGAGGGTCTTTGACTGAGAGATAACATTTTAGAGCAAACAGGGATTGTGAAGCAGATATACTAATGCATCATGCTATGCAGAACAGCAACCAAAGTTGCAGCACTGCGCTACACAGATATGGTGATATTTGTCACTCCCTCTGTGCTAATGCTCTTTGAGCATACCTTGCACCATACACATAGTGCAAGAGTGTGGGTGTTATATCTAGCTTAGGTTTTGGGTACCTTGCAGTACAAAATCCAGTGCTTAGACTAACGTTAAACCTTTTACCACATTGGCTGTGTGCTATATGGCACTGGTCAAATGCAATGTTGGAAAAGATAGGAGAAATAAAAACATTCCTCCTTTATAAAGCCTGCCTTGAGGAGGCATTGTTTTTTAACCCCTTGTGTGCTGGGGACGGCTCCGAGCTGGCCAAGGTGGGCGTGTGCTGAGGACGGCTCAAGCCATCCTCTCACCCACCCACCTTCGGGGGAAGAGCTGGCACTCCCCCCCATGGGCCGCCTCTCTAAAGGCCTCCCCACCAGGCAAGGCAGCCAAAATGTTTCCGCTGCCAACCGCACCCACCTTGGTGATATATTGATGTAGATACATGCATGGCGCGCTGATGTCATCAATTGCAGCCGGACACACAATGGAAGTCATTTGCTTCCAGAGTGTTTGGAGAGAGGATCTCACAAAGGTGAGTCCTAATCTGGGGAAGGGTTTTTCCCTTTCCTCTGTGCCTGTTTGAAGTGGATTCCTGCTCCACAATCTTGGATGAGGCCACGATTGTGAAGCAGGAAAGCATCCACTAGACCACCAGGGATGTATTTTTCTGGATTTTGGGTGAGCAACTCATTAGGTAAGGGATCCCGTAGGCAAGGGTCGCTCTCCTGGGGGCATAGGATATTTGTGTTTCAGCCACTGCTGGAGGCTAGTTCGGCTATTCTTTTGGCCGATTCCCCCCCCCCCCGGGGGTTGAAACCCACTAGATGCCACAAATGTTTATGTGATGATGATTACAGGGAGCAACCCCTTGGGCAAGGCTCGCTCCCCTTGGGGGACACATTTTTTTGGGTTGCACCCCTTTACTTGGAAAATATTTTGGTATACTTTTGGCTGTTTTCTGCCTCTCCAGGGGTAGATTGCACATAATTTTAGGCCGATCGGCCCTGCCACTAGACACCAGGGATTTGAATATTCATGTGTCAGGGAATGCTCCCTTGGGCAAGGGTAACTCCCCTTTATTGGGGCAATGTTTGGCTGTTTTTTACCCCCTGGGGGCTGATCAGCCATATTTGTAGAGCCCTCTGCCCCCATGGAGGGCAGAAAGCCACTAGACACCACAGAGTTTTAAATTTATGTCATGGATCGGCCCCTTGTGGCAAGGGTCTCTCCCCATTATGTGGTCAATATTTTGCCCATTTCCTTCCCCTCCTGGCAGCAAATCAGCCATGTTTTTAGGCCCTCTAGACACCAGGGAACATTTGTGTGTGTGAACTGGACTTTGGATGACTGTGTGTGTACTGGCATTTGGCTGGCTGTGTGTGTACTGACAATTGACTCGTGGTGTGTGTAGACTAGTGCTTGCCTGGTGGTGTGTGTGGATTGGTGTTAGCCTGGAGATGTGTGCGGACTGGTGCTTGTGAACTGTTGCTTGGCTGGCGGTGTGTGTGGATTGGCTCTTGGCTGGTGGCAAGTGTGGAATGGCACTTGCCAGGTGATGTGTGTGGACTGGTACTTGGCTGGTGGTGTGTGTGGACTGGTGTTTGTGTAGTGGTGTGTGTGGACTGGTGCTTGCCTGGCGGTGTGTGTGGACTGGTGCTTGTCTGACAGTATTCGAGGACTGGCATTTGGCTGGTGGTGTTTGTGGCTGGCAGTGTGTGTGTGGACTAGTGCTTGGCTGGCGGTGTGTGTGAACTGGAAGTTCACTGATGGTGTGTTTGAACTGGGGATTTTGGTGGCAGTTTGTGGCAACTAGATCTGGATGACGGTGTGTGTTGACTAACTTCTTGCTGGCTATGTGTGTGGCTGGCATTTGGATGGTGATGGGCAAACTTCATAGTGTTTCATAATGTTAACTGTTATGTCTTGTCATCATTCGCATTTGTGATCTTTTATTGCTGCTTTTTATGCTAGTGAAAAGCTTTAGATTTATTTTGCTGTGATGCCTTCTTTTGTTTTCAGGACTGGTAGTTCTGCAGTTTGTGTAGCTGCATGTGTTTGGTAAAAGAAAATAAGTGTTTGTACTTTTTACACCAAATGATTATCATTGCACTGCATGAATGTATTTTTTGTAAATGGTGTAATAATAGCAATATAGTTAGCTTTTTTTTTTATGTTTGTCTAAGTCTCCTTTGCATTGTGCAAGATGTGTATTGTTTGTGGTGTCTTGAGTGTAATTTTCTTTTGTTTATACTTTTTTTTTTTAAATAACTTTTTATTTACAAATGCAGAAAATACAGAGATTTTACTTTTTTACGGCGACCACCCCCCCCACCCTGCTACTGTGAAGATACTAAATTTCAAGGACACGGAGAAATATACAATTTAAAAATATTGAGTTCAGAATCACCAGGGAGAATTTTACAAGGTGAAAGAGAAAGCAACAAAAGAGATAAAGAGGAAAAAAAAATAAAAGAAAGAAAAGAAGGGCAAGGGACAAAAGAAAAAAGAAGTCAGATTAGCAGTATGGTCCAGACTGTTCAGGCTGTTCCAGCCAGGTGGTGAAAGGTCCCCAGATATCTAGCCCCTTCTTTTGCCCTTTGCGCCCTTTTTTAGCATACACAGCCTTCTCGAGATGGTAGGTTGCAACTAACCTAGCCAGCCATTGGGGGAAAGAAGGTGGATCGATCTCAATCCACGCAGATCCTCCATACTGTCATAGCAACAAAGATAAGCGCTCCACCTTTCTCCCTGTTGATCTCTTCCTGTGTCCCCAACAGTATGGTTATGGGAGTCCGAGCTATAGTCTGTGTAATGACACTCCCAAGAAAGTCCTGTATTCTGTGAAGAACTGGAGTAAGTTTTGGGCAGGCGGCGAACATATGTGTTGCATCAGCGCCAAACTCCGAGCACCGAGGGCACAATGTCCCTTTGCCTGCTCCCCATTTGGCAATTTTGCTGGGTGTAATATACAGAAAAAATATGGTTTTGAAGTGTTGCGCCTGTAATTTTGCTGATAGCAGGTCGCTTTGGGAGAGTGCTAGTGAATTGTAGAACATACTATGCGGGGCCTCTAGTTTTATGAGACACTTGTCTGCTATCCTAGGCAGGTCATCTGGGGTTTGGCTGTTTAAAGCAGAGTAAATGAGACCTATCCTGGGGATCGTTGGGGCCCGCAGCGTTTTAATGAATTCAATCTCCAAAATCCCTGCAGGTCCCCTGGCTTTTCGGGAGAGAAAGTCGTGAATTGTAAGGTGTCTGAGGGTGTCTTGATTTTTTAGTCCAGATTTGCTTTGTTGATCTACAAATGATTTAACTCCTTTGCTGGAAATTAGGTCTCCTAGCTTAGTGATACCAGCCTTGTACCAGTCCAGTAGATAGGACCTGCCAAAAATAGCAGGGAGATTGGAGTTCTCACTAATAGGAGTATAGTAATTGAACGTTCCCAGCCCCTAGGTTCTGCGGATATTGCGAAAGACCTTAAAGGAGTTCATCAGCGTCTTGAACCTAACGCGCTTGTAGTATCCGAAGGATACTTGCCTGAACAGACAGCCGCGAGTCTCCTTTCCCAATAGAAGCCGAAATGGTAAAGGAAGACCGGTTGAGGGAGAGAGGGAGTGTTCCTTCACCAATTCAGTGCTGTATTGCAGAACTGAGGCCCAATAATAAAGTACTATATTAGGAAAAGCCCAGCCACCCGCTCCCGGGGAAGAGACAGTTGCTTTAGTGCCTGCCTAGGCTGTGAATAAGCCCAAATAAATTGCGTAAAAAGTTGTTGAAATTTCTGGAGCTTGGCCTTACTAAATTCCAGTGGGATGGAGTGAAAATAGTATAACAATTTCGGGAAATAGGTCATTTTGATTACGTTGCATCTGCCTACAAGAGTCAGGTGTAAGTTGTCAATTTGTTTGACGGCTTTCCTTGTTTCAGTAATCAGGGGGGATAGATTCTCGGTTACAATTTTATCTATGTTGGCAGTAATAGTGACCCCCAGATATTTGGCCTGCGTAACAATCCAGCTATCAATCCAATTGACTTCATTATTCGTTAATGTTTGGGTTTTGTTTTTGTTCAATGCATATCCCGAAATTTTTCCAAATTTTTGTGCCTCCAGTTCCAATGCCAAAATAGCGCTCTTAGTTTCAGAAGTGGTTATGGCCAGGTCGTCAGCATAAGCCATAATTTTGGTATCGATTCCCTGCATGCTTACTGCCAAAATTGATGGATTATTTTCGATTTTCTTATTTAGGGGATCTATGTAGAGGGCAAAGAGCAGAGGGGAGCAGGGGCATCCTTGCCTAGTGCCCCGAGAGATGTTAAATTGTTCGGTTAACCTCCCATTAATCGACACACCGGCCGTCGGGCTCTGGTACAGAGCCCGTACAGCCTGCGTGAGTTTTGGCCCAAATCCCATCCTTTTCATGACACACCACAGGAACCGCCAGGAGACCCGATCAAATGCTTTTTCAGCGTTTAGTAGAATCAGAGACATCGGGTCTCCTGTCACCTGTTCTGCGTCAAACAGAGTAATGGCCCGCCTAATGTGTTCAGTGGTGCCCTTCTTTGGAATGAATCCGTGTTGCCATTCTGACACCAGGGATTCAACTACAGTAGATATTCTTGTAGCGAGTATTTTGGAATAGACTTTGGAATCGCAATTTATGAGTGTGATTGGCCTGTAGGAGCCCCTCTCTAAAGGTGATTTGCCTTTTTTAAGAAATATAGAAATTTTGACATTGAACCAGGAGGCAGGAGGCGAAGCCCCGCTGAATATGGCGGTTACTACAGCAAGAAAAATGGACTTGATTTGGGGTGCGAATATTTTATAGAACTCCACGGGAATGCCATCCATTCCTGTGGCTTTCCCATCTGGAAGACTGGTTAGGGCTTCCAAGATGTCATCCCAAGTCGGGGTAACTTCTAGCTGTTTGCAATAGTCCTGGTTGAGCTGTCTTTGCTGTACCTCTTTTATATATTTGGTAATTTCAAGTTCTCCTGAATCGGCTGACCTACTATTCTCCTCTAAGTATAGCTTGGCGTAATAATCTCGAAAACCCTTTTGTATTTTAATAGGATCACTGGTTTCTATCCCTGTTGGCAGTTGGATCGCAAGTATTTTGCTGTCTGTGGCCTGCTGTCTGGTTTTGACAGCAATGTGATGACTGATGCAGTCACTACATTCGTAGTTCATTTCTCGCATTGCCGCCCACTTGGCTGCAGTTTTTTCAACAAATAACGCCCCTATTTCAGCCTTGATCAGTACGACTTCATTTTGTGTGTTCTCAACATCCTGTCCGGTATGAACCATTTGGACTAGTTTCGTTTCTGAATTTTTGAGCTTTTCCTGGAGATTGATCATTTGTAATTTATCTTTCTTGTTTTTCCTAATAGAGAACCTTAAGGTTTCTCCCCGAATACCCACTTTTAGTGTATCCCAGACTACCATGATTGAGGCCGTTCCGGTGTTTATTTCCGGAAACTCCTGAATCCAAGCTTGCAGATGAGCCCGATAGACTACATCTTGCAAAAGTGCTTTCTTGAAACTCCATCTTGGTGCTTCTTTCCAATTCTCTAGCCCCCCCAATATTCAAAATAAGCGGATTATGGTCTGACATGAAACGCGGTGCCGTGTCTATGGTACATTTGCCTAATAGGGAGGATGATCGGTATTTGCTTCTGTTTTAGATGCTGCATTTTGTTGATAATGCTCAGCATTGCCATTCTGATTGTGACTACCTCCTCAAGATTTGGTCTATCCTTGATCATTTTGTAGATTGCTTTTCAGATAACTCTGGATGAGTCTTTGGTCCTGTTCAAGGACTGTTTTGTTTTGTAGGCAGACTCCTAGCAAGAGGCCACGTTATGGAAATATGATGTATACGCTGTCTGAGAGTAGTGCTGGATATCTCTATAATTTCAGGGCGTACACTGGTAAGGATTCCACTATTGATCACCCTGGTTGTCTGCCCACTTATGGAGTCAGTGGAAAAATTGTACGGGAAATTGTAGAGGACTTTTTAAAAAGGACACAATCTATACATTTACCATTTCTTCACTGGTGTGCAATTGTTCAAGGAATTATTCAAAGTGGACACTGTTGCATGTGGCACAATCTATTCTAACCATAAATGTTATCCTAAAAAGCTTGTTTGTAAAAATGTTCAGAGGGGACAGTGCAGTGGCTTGAGTAGTGATGAGCGCCTTTCTGTGAAATTTTCAGACAGGAGAGATATTTACATGCTGACTACCATTCATGATGAAAGTACTTCACCTGTGGCTGTTTGGGGGCAGGTTGCTGAAGTGCACAAACCTGTGTGCTTTTTAGACTACAATAAGCACATGGGTGGTGTACATAGAGTAGAACAGAGGTTGGAGCCTTTCAGTGCTGTTCGTAAGTCATACATTTGGTATAAGAAGTTGGCTGTCCATCTGTTTCATTTGGCAACATTCAATGCTTTTGTTGTATTCAAGGATTGTTCTCCAGATTCAAAGATTACTTTTATTCATTTTCAGCAGGCTATGAGAGGCCGTCTTGTTGTAGTTACCCCTTGCAAAACAAGGTTGTTTTGCAATAGATACTATTGAGGTCTCCACAATACATTTTTGGCCCTTCCCTTTGCAGGCACTTGACCCACCCACACAAGTGAGGTAGCATTTTTATCAAAAGACCAGGGGGAAACACTGGGTAGTAGGAAATTTGTACCATCCCAGTGATCCCACAACTTTCCCACACAGAAATGTGAGGAAGTGTGACGTTTTAGGCGAATTTGAGGTTTGCAGGGAATTTTGGGTATGAAAACGCTGGGGGTTCCTCACAAGCCACACCTCCCTGGACTCCCCCGGGTGTCTAGTTTTCAGAAATGGGCTGGATTGGTAGGTTTCCCTAGATGGTTGCTGAGCCCGGGATAAATAACGCAGGTGACTCCCTTGCAAAACCAGGTTGTTTTTTTAATAGATAATTTTGATGTCTCCACAATAAGTTTTGCCCTTGCCTGTCACGGGCACTTGGACCACCCACACAAGTGAGATAGCATTTTTATTGGGAGACCTGGGGGAAATGCTGGGTGGTAGGAAATGAGTACTGGCCCAGTGATCCCACATCTTTCCCACACACAAATGTGAGGAAAATGTGACTCTATAGATAAATTTGAGGTTTGGAGGGTATTTCGGGTAAGAAAACACTTGGGTATCCATGCAAGCCACATCTCGCTAGACTCCCTCGCATGTCTAGTTTTCAGAAATGTCCTGGTTTGGTAAGTTTTCCTAGATGGACCCCAAGCCCAGGACCACAAACCCATGTGCCCCGCCTTCCAAAACCAGGTTGGTATGTGATAATTTTGATGTCTCCACAATATGTTTTAGGCCCTTCTCTGAGGCTAAAGCTGGGCCCACCCACACAAGTGAGGCACTGTTTTTCTCAGGAGACTCGGGGAACAGCTGGGTGGTAGGAAATGTGTGGCTAACTGCAGATTCCAGGACTTTTCCTCACAGAAATGCAAGGAACATATGTTTTTTAGGCAAAGTTTGAGATTTGAAGGTGATTTTGGGTAAAGGAAACCTGCTGAGAGCCATGCAAGTCACCCCACCCTGGATTCCCCTGGGTGTCTACTTTTCAAAAATGTGCAGGTTTGGTAGGTTTCCCTTTGTGCCAGCTGAGCTGGGGTCCAAAGTCCATAGCTACACTCATTGCAAAAACACATTGTTTTTCAGTGCAAAAATGTGATGTGTCTACTCTACGTCTGGATCCCGTTCATGTCAGGGGCACTTGCCCTACACACACAAGTGAGGCACCATGTTTCTCAGGAGAATGCTGGATGCTGGATGTGACTACCTGCAGATTCCAGGACTTTTCCTCGCAATAATGCAAGGATCATGTGCTTTTTAGGAAAAATGTGAGATTTGATGGTGATTTGGGGTAGAGAAAACCTGCTGAGAGCCACGCAAGTCACCCGACCCTGGATTCCCCTGGGGTTCTTGTTTTTTAAAATGTGCTGGTTTGGTAGGTTTCCCTAGGTGCCGGCATGCATTGTTTTTCAGTGGAAAAATGAGATGTGTCTATGTACCATTTGGTGCCCTTTCGTTTTGCGGGCACATGGCCTATCCACACAAGTGAGGCACTGTTTTTTGGGCTACTTGGGGGAATGCTGGGTGGTAGGGAATTTGTGGCTGCCTGCAGATTCCAGAACTTTTTCTCACAAGTTTGAGCTTTGAAGGGGATTCTGGGTAAAAACAAAACCTGGTGCGTGCAACACAAGTCATCCCACCCTGGACTCCCCCAGGTTTCTATTTTATGAAAAAATGTGCTGATTCGGTAGGTTTTCCTAGGTCCCGGCTGAGCTGGGGCCCAAAATCCACCGCTTGCCACCTTGTAAAAAACATGCATTCTGTTGGGTGAAATATGATGCCTTCTAGGTCACGTTATGGGGTGTTGACAGGTGCAAAGCTCAGCAATAGAAGTGGGGTACCATTTTTATCAGGAGACATGTGGGAATACAGCATAGTAGGAAATTTGTAATAACCAACTGAATATCTCAACGTGTGTGCCCTTTAAAAGAACAAGGAAGATATTTTATAAAATGCCCTCTGAAACACATGCCACTATGTGTATCCATAAATTCAAAGGTGTACAAACAACCACTGCTCCTAAACTCAGTATCTGGTGTACATTTCAGAAATACAGAATGAAATACAAAGAGAGGAAGTAGGTTGAAAGCACAAAAATAGGAAAAAAGAGGTATCTTCCAGTAAAATGCCATAACTGTGTTAAAAAATTAGTTTTTTGATTCGAGGCAGCCTGTTCTTGAAAGCTGGGAAGATGGTGATTTTAGCACTTTGTTACTGCATTTGCAGACAAAAAACACAAATGCTTTTTTCTGCAGCATATCTTTCCCATTTTTCCCCCAAAAACCAAAATGTTGCTATATTTTGCTAATTTCTCAGTTCCCTCCCATTGAATCCACTAACCCTGGGTATCTTTAGACTCCCTAGGATGTTGGGAAAAAAGAACACAAATTAGGCGTAGATAGCTTATGTGGACAAAACGTTATGTATGCCTAAGCGCATGCTACCCCAAATAGCCAAAAAAAGGCTCAGCACTGGGGGAATGAAAGTCCTGGCAGCAAAGGGGTTAAAGCAAAGAATTGTTTACCACATTTACTGGCACATGCATCAACAATGCCATTTGCGATTCCTTAATAGCGAAAAATAAGGATTCGCTAATAAGGAATAGCAAAAGGCTATGCATGTAGAATTCGCTTACAAAATAACGAATCCTAAACATTCCTTAATTGCTACTCGCAAATTGCGAGTCGCAATTAAGGAATACCTCCCCATTGATTCCTATGGGCCTAGAGGCCCATAGGAATGAATGGGAGGACTTTCTCAATTTGCTAATCTCAATTAGAGAATCGCAAATTGCTCATGCTATTTCAAGGGTGCCAGGGCGTCAAAAAGGACACCCTGTTGCACCCCTGAAATCTGCATATGAATACATCTTGCACACACACATGCCCCAAGGGCATGTGTGTGTGTAAAATGGAACTTTGAAAAATGCACTTTAGTTCAACTTCACTGTAATTGCTCCCCCTATTAGCGAAATCGCTAATTTTTAAGCTTTCATGCATTGCATTTAAGGAATCTCAATTTGGGATTCCTTAAATGCAATCGCAATTAAAGGAATCGCTATTTAGAGATTCCTTAAATAGCGATTTTTGCATTTGGGATGATGCATCCCAAATGCAAAAATACCGGTCGCAAAGGGGCAGATTCTGCTAATCTGCCCGTTTGCGAGCAGGTTTCTCGTTGATGCATATGGCCCTTAGAATATAGGGCTTTTAGTCAAAACCCATGGTTAGCAGTATGGCAACGTCCATGTACCTCCTATGAAACGCAGCCTTGGAGCAAAGTAACGCAAAGTAATGCAAATTTCTATTTGTGTTACTGTTTTTACAACTTTCCAGCGCAAAGTAAGATATTCACTGAAAAGAAAATAGTTTATCAATAGTTTGTGCTTGTTTGCATCACCTTTTGTAACTTTGCACTGGTGTAAAGCCTTGATAAATCTGCACTGTGGTCTGGAGGGAAGACTGCAGAGCTACTGTGAAAGGTAAATGTTCAAAAATACAGATTGTAAATTTTTGAAATGGCATAATTTTGAGCAGTTCAGCGAAGAATTTATGAAAGTATTTGCCTATTTTCAGGTCTGGCTTGACAGCACAGCTGTCATCAAATATTTTGATCAACCTTAAAAAGGGGTTTAACAAGCACTACTAGAAGAGGGGCTTTGGCTCCGCCCGTGTGTTGGTAGCCAGGAGCACATGTTTTGATTGGACAGACATTGTGTGCTTTCACAAAAAAAGTGTTTGGTCTCCATGCAGCTGTGATCATTTTGTTTATTTATCCAGCTATCTGGGCCTGAACTTACAGGGGCATACACATGATATTGTAATGCTATTTAACTGTCTTGAATAACTAGGTAATTTTTTATGCTTGTTTTTCTCTGGCAGCAGCACAGACCGGAGTAGCGCAGTCATTAACTTTAGACTTCAGACTGCAGATTTGTGTTTGAGAGCCCAGGGCTACACTAATCTACATGGTTTTTAGACCTGGTTGACAGTACAACTGTCTCCTGACCTTAAGTGAGCAACAAAAAAGAGCTTTCAGAGTCTTACTGAGAGAGGGTTTAACCTCTTCAGTGCCCCGCCCTTTCCCCGCCCTGTGCCGGGCGTTGCATTAGCGGGCGGGGTCCATGACGAGATAGTCTCGTCATGGAGTGCAGTTGCGCTGTGCCCATGACGAGACTATCTCGTCATGGGCACTGAAGGGGTTAGACTTCAACCCTATGCTGGTTTCCATTAGTGAGAATTTGATTGGGATGACTTTGTGTGCTTACACTAAAAATAATGCTTATACTGCACTTTTAGCTTGTGGCAAAGTTAATACTCGATACAGCAGGATTGAGTTGGTTATGGGGGCAAGCCAATGATCATTGCGATTGGCATGATGTGTTTATTAGGTAAGCTTACGATAAAGGCACCAGGCATGACATATTTATTGTGAAAAGCATATATTAAAACCAATAGGCATGAAGGCATGGATTAATATTACTCTGTATTAAAGCCTACAGCTAAATATTTTGTTACATGGAATCTCGCAGATTACCATAGTAGGTTTACTCTTTGAAAATCATAGATAGGCCATTTTACGAGAGATAGTATCTTGCTTAGCCTTCCTCAATTATGTATGCCTTTCCAATTTCATGACTGTGTGTCTGAAGGGTAGCCTTGTTGATAAACTTACGCTTAAAACTGAAGGCCTGATTAGGTTATAGTAACAAGCTATATGCCTGTTTGGTGCACTGGATGCGTTATGTCCAATACCATAGGTCTGGCATGCTTTTTATGAAACATTATGGCAAAGGCAGTTGGTCTAGCTTATTAATTGCGAAAAGCATATCTCGAAGGCAGTAAGTCTTTACAGTTGGTTATTATCACATTGTGTTACCACTATATACATGTATATTGTTCCATGTAACCTCACAGATTACTGTGGAGGGCTCCCGTTTTGGCTTTACCACATACTCTGACAAACCTTGGGGGTTTTCACTGTGATTATTCTTGTTAGGCTGTGTTGATAGGGGATGTATATTGTTTTGCAAGCTGTATTTGTCTAAATATTTGTAATTGTATACCAAATACATGACGATTGCCAGTTTATGTGAATTTACATATGCTGGTGTTGGGTAATTCTAAAGCCACTGTTAAAGGGTAAGGACTTCATTGGGTCATTGGAAATCTGTTTATTATGAAAGGTTATGATAAAGCCAGTATACCTGACCCACCTATTGTGAAAAGTATGTGTTAAAGACAATAGGCTTTTCAGGATGGATTAATATTACACTATGCTAAAGCCTGCAGGCAGGTATTTTCTTACATGGAGTTTCACAGATTACTGTAGTAGACAAGGATTTGGTTTTAGTGATCCCCCCCCAAAAACTGTGAGGATAGAAGATATGCACCATAAAAATCCTTGTTAGGCTGTTTTAGGAGAGATAGTATTTTGATTTGCTAACTTTAATCTTGTATACATTTGTACTTTTATAACTGTATGCTGGATGGTTGCGATGTGGCTAGTTTATGCTCTGTACAATGGCCTTCAATTGCTTATGGTCACAAATCCAATGATGAAGGTTATAATCCTGCTTGTACATTGAAAAATAATTACGATGAAAGCAGTAGACCTGAAATTATGTTAATGAAAAACACACGTTAAAGTCAATATGCTTTTAAGGTTGGGTTGTTATTACTCTGAAATAGAGCCTACATATATGTTTTATGCTACATGGAATCTTATAGATTACATTCGTAGGCAAGGGTTTGCTGTTGGTTATCCTCTTTTACAAACCATGAGTATAGAAGATAGCTATAGGCTTGATTGGTGTGCAGGGAATTGTTATGTATAATGCTATAGCTCTTGCTTGTTTGTTGTGAGTAGTTAATACAAAGGAGGTAGCCCTGACTTATTGATTGTATGAAGCATATGGTAAAGCCATTAGGCAACGAACAGTAGATTGTTATCACACTATAGTCTTGATAATATGAAAAAAAACCTTCAATCAAAGTGTTTGTGACTATAAAATAGGCCTGTTTATCTAGCACTTAATGCTTAAAAGTGCCAGCTTATGATTTCAATATGAATTTAGGTTGCCAGGTAGATCAATGACATTCCTGTTAAAATCATTTTTTTTTTCGAATGTGTATAAGTGTTCCAGGTTAAGGTGAAACGATTTTAAAGTAAATGTAGAAAGGGAGATTAATTTAGTTTGGTAGCCATGTTGCCAGGTAAGGCATAACCACTGATGTTTCAACTGATGGCCAGAGGTAAGAATGTGCAGGAACATTTATTGAAAATCCCCAAATAGCTATGTATGTACATGACATTTACAGAGATATTAGTTTCTCTAGTATGAAAACTGTGCATTGTTTAACGTGCAGTATAAATGTTGAATTTAGTAATTGATTTGGTTGTTCTTGTTAAATTAGATAAACATGACATATTGGCATGAGAATTTCACTGTCTCGTGGTTGATGCCTTTTTATTTTGAATCCTGAAATGCAGTCATTCAAGATTTGGAACTCTATTAAGAATCTGGGAATATTCAGATACATATCATCCAATAATCTTAAAACATATGTGTCTAAAACATCAAAAGGATTCCTTTATAGGAACTAGGGAAAACATATTTGATATTTTTACTTTCCTGTATCCCGTAACAACCTAGAGACTTAGTAGGGAGAGTGTAGGTCTGAGATGATTTTTACTTCTCTGTTTAAAGCTTCTTTGGACTCAGGGTTCTACTCTATTCTTTCCTTTCCTGCTTGTTTTGCATATTTATTTTCCTGTCATTATAAAAGGCCTCTCATCGCTTCATTGATCTTGAATTAGATCGCTTATCTCGGTCTTTAGTTTCTTATACTCGCCCATCTCTACTGCCATTGAGCTGGCGCTTTACATTCGCTACACCACTTTCAGGCACCAAATGCTCTTAGATGTCTCTATTTTGATGGTATCTTTTTAAAACTATAAATGCATAAATAAGTAGTGCAAACGCCTTCCCTGGCAAAACTAGAGGAAAGGTATGATCCCTTAATTACAATCCATGTTTTTAATAGGGGCATGCCTGGTAGAGAGTGGGAAAACATTGTTACCTTTTCTACAAACTAAAAACCTTTTCTTCCCCTGATGCTTGAGCGGTGTAATAAAATGGGCCAACATCCTGATGCAAATAACAGAGCAACACTATGGGCACAGGAATATCTCCATTCAACAAAAATTGATCTATGGAAACTGCAATTTGGAAACCATTTATATATTTGTAAATTGCATTTTCTCCTATTGTTTTACATTATTGTTTCTACTGTTTAGCAAATAGATTGCTTTAGAGGATCCAGGTCCAGATGTACTAACGTTTTTTGCAGGCGCAAATGGGTTTTTGATCCGTAGGCAACCGCAAAAAACATATGGCCCATGTACTAATGCTATTTTGCGATTCACAAATCAATTTACGACTCGCACAATAGGATTAGCGACGCGCTATTAGGAAGGGGCGTTCCAAGGGCGCCCCTTCCTAATAGCTACTCCTGAAGCTATGGATGACTGTTTTGCGACCGCAATTGCAGTCGCAAAACAGTCGCAGTTTACCAACCTTCAAAGAAGGGTGGTAAACCACTCACAAACGGGAAGTTTTTTTTAAAAATGCAGCCCATTTTCCTTTAAGGAAAACGGGCTGCATTTAAAAAAAAAAACTGCTTTATTTAAAAAGCAGTCCCAGAGATGGTAGTCTGCCGACCCCAGCAGGCCACCATCCCTGGGAGAGCTAGCCATTACCAATGGGGTCGCAAATTGTGCTTGCCTCATGAATATTGATGAGGCATGCAATTTGCGACCCCATTGGGAATCGCAAACAGTGTCTCAGACACTGTTGTGCATTCCCAAATTGCGAGTTGCAAATTTGACGCAATTTGCGAGTTGCAAATTGGTGGGTTGTATATCTGGCCCCTAAATGCTAAAATCAATTATCACAATTACCTTCATGACATGTTTCCTGCCTATTTCACCTCTATTCTTCCAGAAGAACCTGCTGTAATGGAATTCAAGTCCCTTAAGATCATAGAGCAATTCTTCTCTAACACTTTGAGTATTTGCTGTCATGTATACAAATGGCATTGTGCCTCTTCTTTCCTCATTAGCGCTGTCACATCATATTATTTAGATAAAAAAGGTGCCTTGTCCAAGAAAAAAAGTATATCTATCAGATAAAGATATGTCTCGTTTTTTTATACTTGGTTTTGTGCAAATAATTATAATTTATAAGGAAAACTGGTGTGGATAAACGTGTGCATGTGTTCACTTTCATTATTTTGACGGACTTGGGATAGGGTACGCAGCAAGCATTGTATTCTGTTTAGTTTCATGGGAGCATATTATCAACGGCCGCTCTTAGCGTAAAAATGATTAACGCCGGCTATCGCAGATAATTATCGCCATGCTAGCGCTGTATTAACAACGCTCAGCGCAATGGCGATAATTATCCTAGCAATAGCGATGTTTTCAATGGAACATCGCTGGTTCTCCAGCAATGTTCCATGGAAAACGGCGATACCCTTGATGATAGGGGCCTGTGGTCTTAGCCACACAATCCACCCCCCATGTTAAGTATGCCTTAGTCAGGAATTTAACAGACGTTAAATTCCTGCGTTAAGGCATACTTAACGCGATTTAAAAAATCGCTACCCTTCCTTGATAATATCGCGAAGCTGCCTTCGAGATACTTTCCCTGGTTGGTTTCACAGCCACGCCTACTTTGCATCTCATTAGCGATGTAAAGTTAGGCGTGCTGGAAACGGGGGCTAAGTCAGAAAAACACACGCTAGCTTGTCCTTGCTGATTAGGCGATAAAGTTATCGCCGCTTTACACCCGAAAACGGACGCTAAAGCGACCATAAGTTTATCACCTGGCCTTGATAATATGCCCCATGGTTTTTTGTCATGTTGCAGGATTCAAATACACCTGGGATGTTCATGTTCTCTTGATTGAACATTTGCACTTCTGTCTTGAACATGATGATGCGCGGTTTTGGTTGAAGGTACTTTGCACATTTTAGTTGTGAGCCGGCGATATGTTGTAGCAACGACACTGTTTCCTTGGGGCACAGACGTGTACTGGCATGTTCTTGTTTGCAATATGAGGTAAGGGTTCATTGACACAGAGCATGTTTCTAAGTATTAAGATGAGGTTAAAGATTTCAGTTCATCTGAATGATGAAATCATGCATGTACACGTTCGGGTTGCTTTGTTTTGGTCACTTTATTATGGATGGATGTAAATAGAGGGTAAATGACACTTGCAGAGGTGCGCGTCACATAATAACAGTATATGTGAGTCTATGACGCTCAATGGGGATTGACGTGTTTCATTGTATTGTAGTTACCCCTGAAGAAGGGCAGGTGCTGCCGGGAATGCATTGGGTGAAACATGCTTCATCGTGCCATGAACAATAGTGAATCCCCATGTGTTTGGAAGAAAAGCCCTCATAGGCACTTGTTGAACTTGTGGTTAAAATATAGAAGCATGGATTTATTTGGACGAAATGAACTATGGATTTAACTTGAGGCAATAAAATGGTTTAAAAACTAGAACATTATTGGAACTCTTCTGTTGGTGAATACATTTAATTGCTGTGCATCCTCGGTCGGGACCTGACGAGGTTCCAGGAGGTTTCTCTTTTTTAGGCCGGCCACAGAGAGATGTAATGGCCAGAAGACCTCATGTGGTCAGTTCAAGTATACATAGAGTGAGCGGGTGTGTGTTAGACCCCATCAGGCACTGGTTTGCATGTGTTTTTCATGCTTTGCCATTACTTGGATGGACTGTGTGTCAAGGTTGTCATATTTTGAGACCAGCTACCATTTGTGTCAAGAACGTTTTCATCTTGAAGCAACGTCTGTGATAATAATGATTACATGCCAATAAAATATGGTTTGAAAAAAGGTTGTCATATTTTGGGGATGGCTGCATAGTCTCATTTGGATCCCAGTAGGTATGGTATTATATTTTGAACAATAGAATAACAAATAATGGCCAAAACTAATCTTTTCGCTATTAGCGTGCTGTAGACGCTGCAGGATGTTAAATCAAGACACTTCTAATATCAAGAATGTCGCAACATGATGGAGTAAACATAATTTGAAGAACTAAAAACATTTGTGGCAATTATTTTACAAAAGCCAGATTTTCTGCATGTTTTTTCCTGGTAAAAGTGCCAGACGCTAGAAAAACACGTGTCAAAGTTTCTATTGCCATTCTGCATTTGTGTTCCTAAAAACTAAAAAAAAAGCCAGATGTACAAAATGCATTTATGAAGGAACCTGCGCACATAGGCGTTCTGTAAAATGCACCAAAACTGACATTGTGTCAAAGGTTTTATATTCCTGCTAATATATAAACATTATGGCTGTGGTTTTCATTCTTTAAGCCTTAAGAATGTGCTTTTATTTGGCACACTTCTAAATATTAACTTTTCTTTTGTGAATATGGCAACGCTTTTCCATTTTAACTTAACATCTTTTACCCGCACCTCTCCCCGTCCATACCTCTCCTGGCCTGCACCTTTCCCTGCATGCACTTCTCCCGACCCACACCTCTGTAGCCTGCACCCATGCAACATTATCATTATCTGCACTTCTACCTGCTCATAGCTCTGTAAGCCAGCACTCTTCCTCACCTACCTTTCTCTCTTCCTCTCCCTTGATGCACTTTTACCAGTGTTCACCTCAGCCAACTCCTCTCCCAGCCTGCACTTGTTCATTTCCCTACCTTTCCCTTGCTGAACATCTCTCAGCTCGAACCTTTCCATGCCTCTACCTCTCTCTGCCCACCTCACCTCCATAAGTCTGCACCTCTTCTCTGTATCTCTCCCTCCTAATACCTTTTACTGTCCATACCTCTACTTGCACATCTCCCAACCTGTGCTCAGCATGGACATCTCCAGGACCTCTACCTGCTTGAACCTTTTCCTCCCACCCTTATTAGCCGCTGCCCGCGCAGGTAAGGGTGGTGAGGCCGGGTTGGGGGGGGGACTCGACGGACAATGACGGGGGAAATTATTTACTTATTTATTTTTCCCTCCTCATCATCCGTTGAAATCCCCCCCCCCCCACACCTGGCCCCACTTCTCTTACCTGAAGGGGCCGCGACTGGCCTCTATGCTCATGGGGCTCCAAGGTGGCCATGTATTAAGACGGCACTCTCTGTAGCCCTCTCAGAGCCAATGCTTCTCACGGTCTGCAAACTGACTACATCTACCCAACCCGTACTGTTAGACCTGGCACCATTGGTGAGGGTCTCCCCTGCATTTTTTGCCTTTGCCTCTTGTGTTTTTGCTGCGTGTTGGACTTCGTTTTGCTGGTCTAGATGCTTTGGGCAATTTGCCACTGCTGTTCAGTGCCAAAGTGCAAGTGCTTCCTTTGCAAATTGACTGTTATGGATTGATGATTCAATGATTGGCTATTTGATTTACTAGTCAGTCCCTAGCACAGTGCACCGTGTGTGCCCGGGGCCTGTAAATCAAATGCCGCTGGTGGGCTTGCAGCACTGATTGTGCCACCCACAAAAGCAACCTGTAAATGTAAGTTTGGCCTGCCATTGAGGAGCCTGTGTGCAGTCTGGTACTGCCATGTCGACTTGGCAAGTGCACCCACTTGCCAGGCCCTAACCTTCCCTTTTCTTACATGTTAGGCACCCCTAACGTAGGCCCAAGGTACCCCTGTGGGCAGGGTGCAGTGTATGTGAAATGTAGGACATGCCCTGATGTGTGTGGCATGCCCTGATAGTGAATTACTACCAATTCCGTTTGTCACTATTGCAAGGCTACCTGTTCTAATAGGACAGAATGGGGAGTTTGTTTATAACATCTTATAAAAATAACTGGCCCTGGGAATGAGGTAGGAAAATAAAGTTCAGTATGCCTGAACTCAGAATGGTAAAGTCCATCTTTTAGTGAGGGTGATTTTTACATTATGTGTTTGAAAATACCACTTTTAGAAAGTAGGTATTCTGTTGCCTAACCATCCAGCGTGCCTCTGCTAGGTTTGTGTATTGCATGTCTGGCATTTGGATGACAGGGGCTGGAGAGGGGCAGTGGTTCCAGACGTCTGATGAGTCAGGGCTGGGCTGAATAGACCTGGGCTGCATTTAGAGTAAGGGGAGGGGATTTCCTTTCACCTCAATGGGCCTGGTCTGCCTTAAACAATGCTGTCTCCACCTCATGCCAGGATGCTGCACCTGTGAGGACAGAACTGGTTTGACTGGTTACAGCCACTCTCTGCCTTCAGAGAGCAAAGTCTGGGCCCAGACCCCAGACTTTGGGGAAATCAAGAGGAGCCTTTGCCAAGGAGAAGAGCCAGAGAAGCTGAGGAGGAATACTGCCCCAGTGCTGTTGGCTTTCTGAGGTTGGCCTGCAGTGGCTACTTGCTGCCAAGGAAAGGAGAAAAGGACTTTGCTGTTTGCTTTGTCATCTTGAGGAAAATCTTGAAGGGCTGGAAACTGAGTTTGTGCATTCAAGCCCGTTTCCAATGCATCGCTGAAGAAACTGTCGCAGTGCCTGCTGCGGCTCAAGAAATCGCCGCACGCCACATCGAGTGCAATCCCTACGCAAGGTCTGCTGTGCGGCTGTAAGAATCCACGCATCATCCGGATCGTCACCTCGCCGTTTGGTCTTGTTTTGGTTTAGATAAGGATTACTTATTTTTCTATCTGGTGTGGTGTCCATTTGAAGTGTTTTCACAGTATTACTGTATGTGTTCACAAATGCTTTACACACTGTCTCTGAGATGACCCTGTCTGCTCGTGCCAAGCTACCAAGGGGGTGAGAGGGTTATTTTATAATTGTTTTACCCTTATCCTGACTAGAAGCAAGGGTTCCTATTTGGACAAAGGTACCTACCTCTGCCATTTCTAAGACATACCTTTTCCAGCCACAACTCTACCTGTCCACATCGGTCCCTGTTGGCCTCTCTCCCAACCTGCATTTCCCTCTGCCTCTAAATCTCCCGGACAGTACCTCTCTCAACTGCAGTTCTCCCTGGCCATGCCACTCTCTACTCGCACCTCTTCTACTCCACGCATCCTTTATGCCTGTACCTCTCCCTGCATTTCTTTCTCTCAGTCTTCATCTCCAGGGGTGGGCGGAGTTCGCAGAGTTGCACTACGCAGAATTCTGCGGAGTAACATTACAACTCCCTTGAATTCTGCAGAGATCCGCTCGGCCGTACGTGACTATTTGCTGCTGCTGAGAAGTTCCAGTTCTCCCCCATTACATGTATTGCACAAGTGCTGAGAAGTGCAGGGAACAGTACAGGACAGCCCATGCCCATTCAAAGTATTAGAACCAACCCTAGTCTGCAGCTTCTCCCCAGGCTCATATAAAATTAGTAAGGGCGTAGTAGAATCCCCGGTGCTGGCCCGGTGGACCTACAGCTCTGTGGTGCGGCTCTGTGCTCTTCTCAGGCAGACTCTAAGGGGCCAGCAGGGAGGCCTCCACCAGGGGACCCTCATGTCCCGACAGCGGCTCCTGGACAGTCAGAGATGCCAGCAGCTTGGCGCTCCCAGCTGCCCGTGTACTTAATAACTATTAGTGCTCCAGCTGACTGTAACCAGGCGCATGGTTGGAGAGTACGGTTCAGTCGAGCTATGGCAACAGGTATTGTGCAGTTATAATTGGTGGATACCCAGACTTGCCTGTGACTGACAGTTCTACCAGCCAACTGGCCTTGGACTGTTGCCTGGATGCTCTCCAGCAGGCCGTGGGTCTGCCGGGCTGCTGCTGCTACAGAGTGGGAGGCATCATGGTTGCTGCTGGGGGACAGGTGTGGAATGGCGAGTCGGGCCCTGTCGGGCCCTGTCAAGGACACTAAGGGTCACCACAGGAGCCTACGGGGCACACAGTAAGAAGCGGACAGCAGTCACTCCGCACCCAGGAAGGTCCATGCTGTTGGATAAGAGTTTTATTTTCACTGAAATCACCCAGTTTTATGTTATAAACGTTAAAAGTACGCCTTCACAATAAGGTGGTTGTAGCACGCATCGAAGCGCTAGGATGTAGGCTTTTCCTTGTGCATTTTCTGTGCTGTTATTGTCTGCCCTGTTATTTGACGTTAATTAATTGTCGGTATATGTGTCAGATGCCTCCGGGTTTCTTTTGTCTGTCATGGTACCCTTGACTCGATGCGTGAAAGACCCCCGGGACATGTCACACAGAGCTCTGGTCTAGGCGATGGTGTGACCAGTTCTGTCTGCTCTTCTTGTCGGTAGTCCTCTCCTCACCTCCCACCTCCTTCGTGCGGGGATAATCTCAGAGGCCCCGGGGGTCTTCTGTGCATCAGAGATCATGCCAGACAGCTGGGACACTTTCTTTTAATTAATCATTAACAGCCGAGCTCCGGCCAGCCATCACTGGGAAGAGGAGGGCAGTGAATGTGAGGGAGTGCAGAGAACTGGGATGATGAAGGGCAGACTGAGGGGTGAGAGGGATGCCCGGGTTGGTGTTGCTTCCGACCTATCCCGGTTTTTTAGGGGCCCTCATTTTTTTAAATAAATGTTGACATTTTGTCAGCCGGTCCCCTCTTTCTAATGCTTTTCAGAGGTATCTTTTTTATTCAGATTTATTCACTTGAGAATGTCTTCAAAAAGCGCCTGGAAGGAGCCAGTCTGTGAGCTAGAGAGGGCGTCAAGGATGATCAGGGCTGAGTGCAGATGCTTGGGGTGGGTACCATGGACTCCAGGCAGATATGCCACGACAGAGGAAATAATCTCCCCGGGAGAGGGGTGTGGTGACCCCAGCAGTGTTCGTGAGCTCTCCAGTCTCGGCTTGGTAACCACAGCCTGTTGGCAGGGCAGAGATGCTCGGCGGGATATCTGCCCTCTTCCCTCGTGTCTCACCTGCCCTGGGTGCAAGTCAGGGCAACTCACTGAGCTGTGACGTCAGACCCCGAATAAACTGGCAGCCCAGCAGCCCAGGTTCTCAGAAGATGCAAAGCACGCACCTACTGTACTACCTTCATGTGGTTTTTGTTCTTTGGCAGCACATGCCTGCACCTGCATTAAATACCAGGCTGACACAGCAAGCCCAGTTCGTGTCCAAGTATGCTAATGTGCATAGGCATCTTGTGCAGAGGAAAAGCCCTCGACGGGCATTGGAGGTGGATACGTCCTCCAGACAGAATTAGTTAAAACATAAAGATCCACCTCTCGGGGAAGAGGGTGGGGGGAGAAAATAAAGACCTGGGTTCAGATCACTAAGGTGGTGGCATGTGTGTATCCCACTATGGTTGGACACACACTGTGTTTGTTTAAATACCCCTCACACACCAGAATTTCCCATGGTGTCATGCTTCATCATAGGGGTCTTCCCGCCCCGCTGCGGGACGGGGCGTGCTACGACCTGCGACTACGCGGGAGCACTGATGATAAAGTGCTATGTGTGATGTAAACGGAGGGTCTGAAGTGAATGTGGGTAAGTGTATTTAAAAAGAACCTGGCATCTTTTGACATAAAAAACTTTAATAGGTCAAGGGAGGCTGGTACTGTTAAAAGAAAGTGGTGCGGAGATGTCCTGCGTAATGTGAGGTTACTCCTAGTATGTCAACATGTTTCGATGCAGCAAGGCATCTTCATACCTAATGGTATGCTTGTGTGTCTGAAAAGAAAAATGAAAATTGATCACTTAGTGTCCCAGGAAACATGATACGTGGTACCTGCAAACATAAGCGGTGCGCCAGAAAGTGACATTACGTGAAATCTAACAGTAGATCTAACTTTGCAGAAAAGAGGTGCGGTGACCTGTAAGGAAAAAGAACAATACAAGACACTACAAACAGAAAACAAAAAGCACACACTTTATGGATTGGTGAGTAACTCTATATTGAGAGAGAGAGACAACGTGTTGTAAATCTGGTACATACTTATGTACATGGAAGGTCTATGCCTCATGAACCTTTAGAAACGGATGGATAGGTCAAGGATAACTCAAAGCTAGTGGGGGAAAAAAAAGAAGAACGAGAAATGGCTGTTACCTTCTACACGACGATCGTACTGGATACGAAAAGTCAGCTCCCCAGAACGGCTGTGCCGTACTTACGTGCCCTTTCAAAAACCTGTCTCGATGTGAGTCCATCCCGTGGTTCCGCTGTAATGCGGGACAGTACTAACGATACTCTATTTATGCAGGCTGTTAATAAATTGTAAATGCAAGAGTCGTATCACCTGGATCGTAGTTCTACTTCCGGGTGTGCTACGTGCTGAAAAACTAGAGTGCTAACTCCACTCGGTTGCTGGTACAGCGGAAGTATATCAATTAAATGCACATGTTGATCAAAAAATAAAAAAACAAACGCTATATCATGGAGCTCCGAGAATAAAGGCATCATATAACGGTCCGTAGGACCAAAGAGGTTAAACTAATGCCTGAGTCTCAAAAAATGTAGACTAAACGGGGCACGGCCAAGGTGAAGCCGCCTATGTGAATGACGCATAGGATTAGACGTGTCCCTGTAGAAGTTGCTCAAAAAGATGGTCTGCTGGAACCTGATAAGCCGTAATTGGTAAGGTCTGAGAGGACTCTGACCTCACCGATACGGCATCCAATGACTCCTATTCCAGCAGAGGGAGCAACCCGAGGAACCAAAGGGGTAGAGGTCAACAACAGAGACCCTACAGACAAAGAGGAAGAGGTTGGGGTGGCTACCAAGGACCACCCATCTACACCCAGTACCCTTTTGGCCCACCACCGATGGGAGTACCTTTCCAACATTGGAACCCCGCTCCACAGGATTACAACTATTATGGTCCACCTCCTTTTTTAGAGATGCGCCAAGGACAACCACGAGGAAGGAATCGGAGGGGCAATCAGGTCCATTGGAACAACGATCATGAGGATTTGGCGAGGGTATCCACGCGGAGCATGACAGCAGCATCGAATCAACCATCCACCAGCCGAAAGGACAACTAGTAGTCAATCTTACAGCTGTGACACTCACAAAACCCCAAAAGGAAGCTTTGGAAAAGGGCCTGGGTTTTGTCCCAACTAACAGAGTGGATAAATTCAAACTCTGCCTGGAAATCAAAGAATTCATACGCAAGCTCAAGCTAAGAACTTTTTTCTCTGACAAGGTCACCACCAATAACCAGTTATCTGACACTGGACTAAGACCCAAATCCACTTTCACTCCACTGGATTCCACCATACCCATCGAATTACTGGCTTTTGAAAAAGCAGTGATGGAATACACACACGCCACCACCTTAGTGATCTGAACCCAGGTCTTTATTTTCTCCCCCACCCTCTTCCCCGAGAGATGGATCTTTATGTTTTATAACTAATTCTGTCTGTAGGACGTATCCACCTCCAATGCCCGTGAAGGGCTTTTCCTCTGCACTCCCTAATTTTGTTATTTATAGCTAGATTAAAGATGAACAACCACCACCCAATCCCCTGACAAGATGCCTATGCACATTAGCATACTTATTTTCTCCCCCCACCCTCTTCCCCGAGAGGTGGATCTTTACATCTTAAATCTATGCCGAAAGATAGATGGGAGCAGTGCCACAATGCTACACCAATGACAGGAGCGTGCTCTATAAATGCTAGCTACCATAACAAACTATAACTAAACAATACACCTCTTCTGTCTTTAAAAGGCAGCATAATACTAGGGGTGTGTGGCGGGGCAAACTCCCCCACGTGGTGGAGTTAGCGAAGTGCTGAGGTGGCAAAACTCAGCAAACACCGCTGGCGGAGCGTAGTTCACCGCCCACCCTTACTCATCTCTTAAAGTCCACGCCTTCCCTTCCTTGCACCTCTCCTAGACTAATCACTCCATACTCGTAATTCCTCATGGCTGCACCTATATCTGCCCGTACCTCAGTTGCCCCTCCCTTCCATATCTGCACACATACATTATTTAGGCCTCAGCACCAGGAAAATGTCAAGTGGGCGGACTTATCACTGAAAATTCAAGCCAGGCCTTTTGGCTACGCCTATGATTATTCTACCTAGAGTAATACACATTTAAGGAACAAAAAATAGAAATCTAGAATAATGCCAAGAGATTTAAGTCAACAAAAAGCTTTGGGTAATTAAAAAGACACTTTCAGAACACGATATTTCTCAAGAACTCTGACTGAATGCAAAACCTGGCCTGTATTTATTTTTAAGGTAAGACAACTTTCAGTAGTTCGACTTTATTTATTGTCCTCTCCAGACGTTATCCTCCTAAAGAGAAGTAACCAAAGGAAAAAGAATTTACACCTAAGTAATTCATTTTGTTTTTCTAATCAATAAACTCCATGCCCATTGAGTTCGGTCTTATGCACAAAAATAAAAAGAAGAGGTTAAAAGAAAAACACTGTTTTATTGTGACTTTTATGACATGAAAACCTTTGTATGAGCAATAGGGTGGTGTTGATAAGTGATACATATGGAATGACTCCTGGCACTGATTACTGTCGGAATGTTGACAGGGATCCTGGTTCCTTTTGACCTCTGTGTGATGGTTCAATCTGGTTCGTGTATACAGTTAAAAAGATGTAGGTTCTATAAGCACCATTTCAAACCCTCAAATAAGGGTTTTAATCTAGTTTACAAATGCTTCAATGATAAAAAAGCATGGTTACAGTACACAGACTTAATTTACATAAAATATAGATATAACTGAATTAGGCTACTGAGCTAACGATGGTTGGTTGTAAATTAATGAAGTATTAAGACTGAGTAATTGAACTTTGACATCTAAGTTGTGTAAATATTACAGTGCATTCATAAAACTAGGTTTGGAAAATTATTAGCACCAACAGATACGATAACTCTTTGATTTGATTATGTGGTAGTTGGCAAAGCAGTTTAGGAAATAAAGTTACAGAGCAGTGCATAAACTGAGAGCACATGATTGCACCTCTGCCGAAAGGATGAAATGATTCAGCATCAATGGCCAACTCCCAATGAGCAAGTCCCGTTTCAAGATTCAACACATCATGGTACAACATATCAAGGTAGGTTGGCTAAACAAGCAGGGAGCTTGAGAAAGTGGTTGTTCTGAGCTGTGGTGTACATCCTGTACCTTGATTACCTGATATTATAAAAGTACTAGTTCATTGAAGCCCATGAGGATTTGTACCAATGATATAATGAACCGGCACGGGAAAAATGTTGAGTCCAACCTGTCAATCTTTGGTTTGAAATGTTTGGTCTCTAGTAGGTGAATTAATGAAGGAAGATTTGGATTTTCATTTTCAAGATATCCCCTATCTCACCACTGAGGTAGTCTTTGTCATGTTTGTCTTCGAGTAAGATAAGTTCTTTTTGTTTGTAGAGGGGCACGCTAACAATGTGCAATGAATAGGCCCCAGACACAGGCTTTTTCTTCGTGAGATGAAGGTAACTTATTCCATCTTTTTTGTTAATTTTGAAGAAGCCATCCTCATTCCCTGAGTCAATGATGTATCGGTTGTGGTTCGTCAGGGTTGTTAAAGCCGGGGTGAGTTCCAGGATGCGATCTTTGTTGCTTAGGTTGGACACGTTAAAGGTGAAGGCAACTGTTTTTTCGATGTCCCAGCTTGCAAAATTGACTGGAGGCTCCAACTGTAGTTCATCCTTCAAAAAACACAAAAAATAAGTACTTTGACATTGAACAACACGCTCTAAGCTCTTTGCACAAATACAAAATATGCAAGCATAACCCAGTGAATGACACACACCATGGAATATCACATCAGTCACTGAATGAATCATGTAATCAAATAATCAATTCATTAATATCTAGTGAATTGCACTAAATCAAGCCAGCACTTTGTGTGTGTCTTTATGTTGTGTGTAGGATGAACAAATGTTTGATTAGAACATTGGAAAGTTGAGAGCTCCATTGAAAACAATGTCGTGCTCTGGGCTTCTAATGGCCAGTGGAAGCCCGGAGCTCCAACAATCTACTGTTTGTTCACAGCTCTTACTGTGAACAAAAGGACTCACGGAGCCAGAGGGGATTTCAACTCCCTCGGGCTCCATAAGGCCTATGTTTCACAAATTAGAACATTCTGTCCACTAGGGGCAAAATGTTCTAATAGCCGTAGAGCCTTCCGTAGCGGGCTCTACCGGCCATTAAAGACCCAGTCCCTTGTTAAAGGCGGGAGCAGGCCTTAAATGGCAAGTACAGCCCGCTATGGTGGGCTCTAAGGCTATAACATGTCCTTAGAATGTTTATCATGAGATTAATTTAATTGAAGCATGTTGGACTTGGCCCTTGTTGCAGGGTCATCGCTAAACTTTTTGCCTTCCTCCTGTATTTTTTCTGACCTGTTGTTGGCTGTTTTATGACTCTGGACACTTTACCACTGCTGATCAGTGCTAAAGTGCATATGCTCTCCCTATTGTAAATTATTGTACAAATTAGTGATTCCATGATTGGTTGGTTTGGTTTACCTGTCCGACCCTAGTACAGAGCACCAGGAGTGCCCAGGGCTTGTAAATCCAAATGCTGCTGGTGGGCTTGCAGCACGGGTTGTGCCACCCACAGAAGCAGCCTGTAAAAGTGTGTCTAAGGCCTGCCATTGCAGAGCCTGCGTGCAGTCTGGTACTGTCATGCTGACTGGGCAAGTGCAACCACTTGCCAGTCTTAAAACCTTCCCTTTTCTTCATATCAGACACCTCTATGGTAGGCCCAAGGGCAGTGTGCACTGTAAGTATAAGGTAGGACATGCCCTGGTGTGTGTGGCATGTTCTAATAGTGAATTACAGCCATTTTCCTTTTTCACTATTGCAAGGCTACCTGTTTTCCATAGGCCAGAATGGGCAGTTTGATTAATCCATCTAATAATCCTAACTGACTCAGGGAACATGGTAGAAATTCGAATTTAGTATGCCTGAACTCAGAATGATAAAATACATATTTTAGTGAAGTTGGTTTTAACATTCTGTGTTTGAAAATACTACTTTTAGAAAGTAGGTATTTTCTTGTCTAACCATTCAAACCTGCCTCTGCTAGGTTGTGTATTCCTTGTCTGGAGTTTGAGTGACAGGGCTGGGGGATTCCAGGAGACAGGGGGAGTCCGCCCAGTGGTGAATAGAGAGATCTGCATCTAGATGGGAGGGAGGAGTTGCACCTGGGACCTGAATAGGACAGTTCCTGTCCCCCACAGTGCTGGCTCCACCCGCTGTGATTCGTCTGATGTCTCTGCCCTGCACTGTGAAAGGAGAGAAGGAATCATGTCAACAAAGTGCTCCAGGGCTGTGCTTTCCCTCCACAATGCTGGCTCCACCTCATGTGGCGCGTCTGTTGTTTCTGCCCTTCACTGTGAAAGGAAAGAAGGAGTCATGTAAAAAGAGTGCTCCACAACTGGTTTGGACTGGGCAAAGGCCCCTCTGCCCTCATAGGACAAAGGATTTTGGGGTATAAGTATTGGGACCCTGATCCGAAGAATTTAGATCACTTTGGGAAAACAAGAAGAACCTGTGCTGAGGGAGGAACCAGAACAAGCTGAGGACGAAACTATCCCTGATCCTGGGGGATTGGCCTACAGTGGTTGCCTTACTGCCAAAGAGGGAAGAAAGGAACTTTGTGTGTACTTTTGCTCAACTTGTGAAGGATCTCCAAGGGCTTGGAATAAAGCTTGCCTCCAGCTGAAGTCTCAGGAACAACAGACTTCACCCCCCAGCTCCCCAGAGTTCTTTGGAAGTGCCTGCTGCTGTTGTTGGGCCTTCTGAGGGACTGCGTGTTACAAGGAGGTGGAAGCGCGACTCAAGAAGGAGAAGCGTGTCGACATCGCAGCCATCGTAGCTGATGCATTGCACCGCATCAAGAGAGGAGTCTTGCATCGAGGAAGAAGCGTGTCGCCATCGCAGCCATCGTAGTTGTCGCATTGCACTGCATCAAGAAAAGCGCCTCGCATCCACGGAGAAGCGTGCTGCCATCGGAGCTGCTGTCGTCGCATCGCGTAAAGGGGTGTCACCGATGCAACATCGCATCGAGCGGAAGCATCTCGCAAACATCGGAGAAGAGTGTCGCTGCCAAGGCCGCTGTTGTCACATCGCGTAAAGTGTGTCACTGCTGCGGCCGAAGCATCGAGTCGAGTCTTCTCACAACATCGGAGAAGTGTGCCGCATCTGGAAGATCTTCACGTCTTTATTTCTTTGCACCAAAAACTTCATCGCATCAACATCGTTGCAACACTTTCATTGCCCTACGTGTCACATCTAAAAGGTACATTGACTTAAAGTGTTGCATTTAAGAACTTAAGAGAACTAAGCAAAATCCTACCATCTAAAGTAACAGTATTGAGAGTTTTTGTCGTTTAATGGTCTTGTGATAAATCTAGATAAAGAATACTCATTTTGATATAAAACCTGTGTGGTGTCCATCTGTAGTGTTGTCACTTGGTTACTGTATGTGTTCACAAATGCTTTACACTCTGCCTCTGAGATAAGCCTGTCTGCTCGTGGCAAGCTACCAAGGGGGTGAGCAGGGGTTATTTTAGGAGTGTACCCCCCTACCCTGACTAGAGGAGAGGGTCCCTATTTGTCACAAGTGCATACCTGTGCCAACTAGAGACCCCCAAGTCTAACATTGGTGGTCAGCGGTGAGGATTCTGGACTTGCATTGGTAAACACTACTTAGTGAGTGCAGACCATATAGCAAGCAATACTTGTTGGCAGATTAATTCTAGGGACTTTCTATTTTTGAGTACTGCCAAGCTTAACCATGGTGGAGAAAGCAGCATCCATAGTCTCTGGCAATACTGAATTTGAGTGGGAAGAAGAGAAAATGGACAGCTACACTACAAAGCAGCTATAATTCTTCTGCAAGCAATTTAACGTTTCTACTACTGGATGTAAAAATAAGGCAGAGTTCTACAAGGCACTGAGGGCCTGGGTAGAAGCAAGGAATGCCACTGATGCTGATAATGCAGAGGAGCAGCTGGAAGGGCCAGTGGGTCCAAGAGGAAGGAGAACCCCTTCCCCTGCCGGTAGCAGTGTTTCTGGTAAAAGTCTATCTCCAGAGGAGTTGGCAGATAGAAAAGAGTGTAGGATGCATGAAATGGAGCTGACCAAGCTCAGGTTAAAAGGGCAGTTAGAATTGGAATGGCAAATTAGAAAGTTAGCCCTAGAGGAAAAGAAAATGGAAATGGAGCTGAGTTGAGTATGAGGAAGCTTGACTTAGAGCTCGAGAGCCTTGAGGCCATGAGTGTCTCAGCCCAGCAACAAGAAATGTGTGTAGCTCAGAGATGGAGCTTTGCTGAGTGGGAGGAGGAATCCAGCTCAGATGGTGGCAGCAATAACAGTTATCTAGTGCTGGGAGAGTAGTACACACACCTAGAGATGTGGCGCCTTGAAGGAGGGGGTTAACCCAGGAGGTTCAAGGATATGAGGTAGCTCCAGTGGTGCGCAGTGTTCTTGAGGTGAATTGGGAAACTGCCACAGGGGTTCATAGTCCTAGTGGTGGGAGGGATTCCCCCATGGTTGAGATCCTGGTGTGTGAGTGTGAAGACCGCCCAGAAGAGTGTGGGTTGAGTGACAGAGACAGTCAGATACTGTCTTGCCAATCTCAGGAGAGGGGTGTGGAGGATATGTGCGAGGCACTGGATGGTGAGGTGAAAGATAGTTTGGTTAACCCTGCTAGGGGGCTGTGTGATCCAATTGTGGGAGAGCATATTGTAAGTCCCTGTTTTCCAGAGCTAAGCCAACACCTGTGGGAGAGTGAATTCTCTGACCGCAGGGAGCTCACCTTGGAGGCAGACCTTTTGGTGGAGTCCAGAGGGTCTGGAAAGGCATTGGGGAGTGATCCCAAGAAGAGTGGTTCAGGTATCTTCAAACCCAGTGTGGTGGAAGTGGCTCAGAGTAGCCCAGCTAGGTCCTGTAATAGTGAGAGGGGTGTAGGGCCTCACGTACTGTCTTTAAGGGGAAGGAGTGAGAATGGGCTATGTCCCGGTAGTGCCCAACCTCAGTCTCAGAGCCTGGATAGTTCTTTAAGGGAACACCAGGTGGGGAGCCTAGTCTGTCCTGAGGGGCTGCCCGTTGTGCGGTATCCCCTAGTGTCTGGTGAACTGGCAGGGTCTGTAAGCATGCCTCCATCAGTTCTGGTGTCTGGCAGTGCCACTCCAGTTGGGAGTGTGCAGTACTCTGGAAGGGGGTGCAGAGAGAGGGAGTCCTCGCCTCTGACCCCGGTGCAGCCTGAGGGTTTAGACCCTAGGTTGGAAAGTCAGGTTCAGGTGTTGTCTGACCTGGAGGGAGGGACATCTGTAATCAGTGTCCCTACCAGTCTGTCTTCTTGGTGTACCACTCCAGGTGGGAGGGTACAGCCATCTGGAAGGGGGTGCAGAGGGAGGGAGCCCTCGCCTCTGACTCCGGCTCAACTGAAGGGTTTAGACCCTAGGTTGGAGGGCCAGGGTCAGGGTGTCCCCCCTGAACTGGGCGCCCAGTTGCAGGATAGAACCCCTGAACTGGTGGGCGAATTGCGCAGGATACCTGCCACAGGTGCCCTGGCAATTCTAGAAGGGGGTACCACTCCAGGTGGGAGGGTACAGAGCCCCAACAAGGAGGAGGAGGACTGGGTGTGGGAAAGCCCATCCCAGTCTCCTGTCCAGCTGCCGGGTACAGGCCTGGGACTGGTGGGTCATTGCCAGGATGTCATACCTGACCTGACAGGAGGGAGAATGGACAAAGGGTGCCGGGCACCTGGGGTTACTGCCCCCCGCTCCCTGACGCCACAGAGGTTTGAGAGCCCTGAGAGGCATAAGGCCTGGGTCTCATCACTGAACACCGTCATTGGCCACTGTGGCATTTTGCTGTCTGTCTGTTGGGACACACCGGTGAGCAAGTTAAGGTTAGATGCTGAACAGGTGGGGTCCACAGGTTAGGAAAAGGGGTCCACATAGGTTAGCTTGGTGGGCCCTGAGAGTATGGACAGAGGAATTGAAATGGGTTCAGATTGGCGTAGAACTGGAATATGCCCCTGCAGTGGCGGGCCAGGTCCAGGTTCTATCGCCCAAAGCAGGGAAGCCCATCAAGGTAGTGATTGCTCTACCCTGCGTTTTGGCTGGAAGGGGGTTGTGTTGGACTTGGCCCTTTTTGCAGGGTCATCCCTAAACTTTTTGCCTTCCTCCTGTATTTTTTCTGACCTGTTGTTGGCTGTTTTATTACTCTGGGCACTTTACCACTGCTGATCAGTGCTAAAGTGCATATGCTCTCCCTATTGTAAATTATTGTACGAATTAGTGATTCCATGATTAGTTGGTTTGGTTTACCTGTCAGACCCTAGTACAGTGCACCAGGAGTGCCCAGGGCTTATAAATCCAAATGCTGCTGGTGGGCTTGCAGCACGGGATGTGCAACCCACAGAAGCAGCCTGCAAAAGTGTGTCTAAGGCCTGCCATTGCAGAGCCTGCGTGCAGTCTGGTACTGTCATGCTGACTGGGCAAGTGCACCCACTTGCCAGTCCCTATACCTTCCCTTTTCTTCATATCAGACACCCCTATGGTAGGCCCAAGGGCAGGCTGCACTGTAAGTATAAGGTAGGACATGCCCTGGTGTGTGTGGTATGTCCTAATAGTTAATTACAGCCATTTTCATTTTTCACTATTGCAAGGCGACCTGTTTTCCATAGGCCAGAATGGGCAGTTTGATTATTACATCTGATAATCCTAACTGACTCAGGGAACAAGTAGAAATTCGAATTTAGTTGGTTTTAACATTCTGTGTTTGAAAATACTACTTTTAGAAAGTAGGTATTTTCTTGTCTAACCATTCAAACCTGCCTCTGCTAGGTTGTGTATTTCTTGTCTTGAGTTTGAGTGACAGGGCTGGGGGATTCCAGGAGACAGGGGGAGTCCGCCCGGTGGTGAAAAGAGAGATCTGCATCTAGATGGGAGGGAGGAGTTGCACCTGGGACCTGAATAGGACAGTGTCTGCCCCCCACAGTGCTGGCTCCACCTCCGTAGGTGCGTCTGATGTCTCTGCCCTGCACTGTGAAAGGAGAGAAGGAATCATGTCAACAAATTGCTCCAGGGCTGTGCTTTCCCTCCACAATGCTGGCTCCACTTCCTGTGGCGCGTCTGATTTTTCTGCTCTGCACTGTGAAAGGAAAAAGGAGTCATGTAAACAGAGTGCTCCATAACTGGTTTGGACTGGGCAAAGGACCCTCTGCCCTCAGAGGACAAAGGATTTTGGAGTATAAGTTTTTGGGACCCTGATCCCAAGAATTTAGATCACTTTGGGAAAACAGGAAGAACCTCTGCTGAGGGAGGAACCAGAAGAAGCTGAGGAGGAAACTATCCCTGAACCTGGGGGATTGGATTGCAGTGGTTGCCTTACTGCTAAAGAGAGGAGAAAGGAACTTTGTGTGTACTTTTGCTCAACTTGTGAAGGATCTCCAAGGGCTTGGAGTAGAGCTTGCCTCCTGCTGAAGTCTCAGGAACAACACACTTCACCCCCAGCTCCCCAAAGTTATTTGGAAGTGCCTGCTGCTGTTGTTGGGCCTTCTGAGGGACTGCATGTCGCAAGGAGCTGGAAGCGCGACTCAAGAAGGAGAAGCGTGTCGCCATCGCAGCCATCATAGCTGACGCATTGCACCGCATCAAGAGAAGAGTCTCGCATCGAGGAAGAAGAGTGTCGCCATCGCAGCCATCATAGTTGTCGCATTCCACCGCATCAAGAAAAGCGCCTCGCATCCACGGAGAAGCGTGCCGCCGTGTCTCGCAAACGTCGGAGAAGAGTGTCGATGCCAAGGCAGCTGTCGTCGCATTGCGTAAAGTGTGTCGCCGCTGCAGCTCAAGCATCGAGTCGAGTCTTCTCGCAACATCGGAGAAGCGTGCCGCATCAGGAAGATCTTCACGTCTTTATTTCTTTGCACCAAAAACTTCATCGGATCAACATCGTTGCAACACTTTCGTTGCCCTGCGTGTCGCATCTAAAAGGTACATTGACTTAAAGTGTTGCATTTAGGAACTTAAGAGAACTAAGCAAAATCCTACCATCTAAAGTAACAGTATTGAGTGTTTTTGTCGTTTAATGGTCTTGTGATAAATCTATATAAAGAATACTCATTTTTGATATAAAACCTGTGTGGTGTCCATCTGTAGTGTTGTCACTTGGTTACTTTATGTGTTCACAAATGCTTTACACACTGCCTCTGAGATAAGCCTGTTTGCTTGTGCCAAGCTACCAAGGGGGTGAGCAGGGGTTATTTTAGGAGTGTACCCCCCTACCCTGACTAGAGGAGATGGTCCCTATTTGTCACAAGTGCATACCTGTGCCAACTAGAGACCCCAAGTCTAACAAAGCATCAACAAGTTATCTCTTTACAATTGCCAAATAACTCATTTGCTCAATTTAAAAATAAATCCCTAAACAAATCCACATTACCTCTTGCGTTGTGTTATGTGCTTTATACGAACATTATGAGTTTAAATGCAGTGGGTGAGGTAAATGATTACAAGAAGCATAAAAAGAGGACTTCATGAGCACACTGACTAGTCCGGGGTGAAACCGCTGTTCTGCATAAAAAGTTCTATTTTGTCCCACCATTTTCCTCTCCCGTAGATGGTACATGGAAACAACACCATCTGTGATTCTGAATAATTTTGAAGCAATTATTCCAAAATAAATATCTATGAGTCATAAGGTACCTCTGCATCATTTGAACCAGTCCCATTGGCACTCCTCCGATGTCTGCCCCTCTTAGGGTAACCATTGATCTTGCATTCGTAGCAGGCTTCTGGAGAGAGCGCGTTCTCATCATCCTCCTCAGTGTCTGGCTGGTCTTGGCTTCTGCCCAGTCCTGCTCCAGACAAACAGTGGCTGTTCCCAAAAACACACAAAGAGAGGTAGAATTCTTCAAAAGCTCAAAGGCATTTTAGAAAAAAACAGCAAAAGTTTAATTACTGAAACAGTGTCTGTAGAGGTAACAATGTCCTTGTTTTGGAACAAAGCAAGTAATCTATTGATAATACAAATATAGGTATAAGCTTTTGGGACCTCACAGGGCCCTACCCCAAAAACCTGAGAAGAGGTGTTGAAAACATTGAATTATGTCCAAAACATCAATATGTACCTCGCATTGGTTTAATTAAAGTTATCGCTATCTCTCCAGACAATCTTATCAACCATTTTTTGTCCTGAACCAACACAACATTTGAAACTTTTCTTTATCTAACTATGTTATTATAAAGTAACTTGACTTGTGGCCAGCCGCGGCCAGTGCATGTAAGCGTGGTGGGGCGGTGGAGCAGGCGGGGTCTGGGTGGGGGAGTCGACAGACGACAGAATATGTTTTATTTATTTATTTATTTTACCTATTCCGTTGTCTGTCTACTTGCCCCCTTTCACCCCGCATCACAGCCCCCACCGCGCTTACCTGCGCCTGCTTCCACTGCTTGTGGCCCTTAACAGAGGGAGCAAAATTTGTTTCCAAAACAAACCTTTTCAGAGGATCAATATTACTAAATGGCTATTTTTTGCTTCTGCATTTTCCCTTAACAATGGTCCAGTACATGACGCTTCAAATAAAGCTCAAGTCTGTCTAAGGAGCAGCTTTAACATCCAGGATAACATCTCGCCAGTGCTCTGCAGCTTTGACTTGGTCTTGGCCATTCTTTGCTCCCCTGTTATGACACAAGGCTGTCCTACAATGCAATACTCTAGTGTATGCCACCCCAAAGACAGTGTCCTGTTCTAACACACAAGGTTCATTGTTCCCTGAACTAGCCACTTCTCGTAATGTTAAGTGAATTTCTAAATGTGGCTACTCATTTTTAGCATTTAGTCTGTGCCCTAAGTAACAAACTATGACATAGTTCTAAAATATTGCATTTTATTTTATTATTTAAATAGTTGATTTTTGCGTAGCATTGGGGGAAGTGGAGTGGTGACACAGGAGGAGGGACAAAGAAATTATACCAGAAATAAAGACTGCAAATCAGGAGAGAGGCAGTCCAAAGATTTGTCAAAAGAAGGGTATATAAAGTGATTTCTTTAAAAAGCCTTCTTTTATATGTAGACATAAAGGATGACATTTCCAAAGGAGAGGGCCCTGAGAATAAAATGACGTATTATTTATTTGTAGTTTTTGTATAGCATGGACAAGGCCCTGGGTGCCAGAGCGCTTTACATAATTTGAAAAATCAATGCCAGAGAAAACCCAAATGAATAGAAGAGTTACACAAATTTAAGTTACTGTTAAACGATAAATATGCTATTTTAATATACACATTAAAACCACATTACATGAGGGCATCTTGCATGGACAGTAGAATTAAATTAACTACCAAACAAAAAATGAAGCAGAAGTATTGAGTATGGGTAGAAAGCGTGCTGATAGGCTCCCAGTAGGGGACAGCCAGGTACTGATCTATAATCTGCCACTAAGCAGTCATATTTTGCTGAATGACTGACAAGACGGATTGTGATTGCTGATCTTAGGTAACTGGGGGATGCGACGGGCAGCATGCAAGGTTTAGTTAATTCAAGAAAACACTGACGCGGCCTTTCACAAAGGTAGGTTACACTTGTGTGTAATTTACATATGTAAATTCACTGTTACACTTTTGAGTAACATTACTACTTTTGGCTATTCATAACATCTGAGAGTAAAGTTCCTAAAAAAATGTAGACTTGCACATCTTCAACCCCTGAAATAGTGTGGAACCTAACTAACAAGTGTAAGTTACTACTAAAAAAATAAAAAACTGTACCAAGTTTAGCACCCTCCCAATAGAAAATAATGGAGGCGGGGTTTTAAATGTAAACCCCATAGGGAAAAATGTTCATTTTAATTTTATAATTGGAAATACTGAAAAATATAAATGCATAGAATTTTATGATAAAAATTAATAAAAGTTGTAGATAGTTTTAATTCCATTATAAAATATTTGTATAACTGTATTTAAAATGTATGAATTAATGTAACAAAGTTTATTAAATATAAGTACATTAATATAATAATATATGTACATTTCTTTAAATGAATTATATACATCACTGTTAATGATTATTTATGAATGATAAAATATTTTTTTCCTTTAGTTAGGAATTTATTTTTTAATTTAACCTTGCTAAAAATGTACTATATATTATATATTTTTAACATTAAACTGTATGTATTTATGTTGCTGACTATTTTAATTATTTAATTTCAGCTAACATTACTTCCTATTAGGTTTTTATTTTAAGTCCACTAACTCCATTACTTTCTATTGGAGGGTGTTGCAGTACCAGTGGTTAGCCAAGCACGGTGCTGCACTTGCTCAAGCTCTGAGCTGGAGCACTTTACTACCGTTTTCGGTCCCTTATTGGGTGTCGTAGCTTTAGAAGTGCATTTTGTGAATTGAAATTAGCTTCATTGTTTCTGTGCCGGTAGACGTCTACTTAAACCCTAAATCCCTCCCTGACTCTCTCTTAACCCCTCCCTGTTCCCCTCCTAACGTATTATCCATGTTCTAACCACTGTCCTCTGTACCTCCTACATTTACCACTAAAATGTGAAATTAGGTGCTCAGGGCAGAGCTCAGGGCAGAGCTCTCTGCACAGAAAAAGATGTAGTGGAGTAAACTCCTCATGTAGGAGTGTGAATAGCATTTTGTAGTACTACAAACCGTGCTACAAAAAGCAGATGGTGACTAGACCCCTGAAATCCTTCTTGCTTAACCAAAGAGCCGCAACCTGGTGCTCAGACATGCACTTTGAAGCTGTTCGCTCTCTGCCAGCTCACTCACTTATGCATGCATGCAGATATGCACACATACGCATGCATTCAATTTGTTGTCTATTTGGAATCAGATGTATTTTCATGGCATTTTGTATATAGCACATTTTAGGTACAGCTGAAATAAAAGAAAAGAGGTTTTATTACCTTTCTTTATGTTTTGTGTAGGACTAGCCTTTTTAAAAAAAACTCTTCCTACAAGAATTTGATGTTTTAATAGTAGAATTTTGATAAAAAATCATAACAGTCTGAATATGTAAAGTTCTTTGTGTTTTATTTAATCAGTGCAAAGTGTATCTGTACTATTTGGTTGACCTGGATATAGAGTCCTTCAAATAACACATTTCTTTACTCTATATAGGAAAGGGATGTTGTTGACGTAAGGCTATGATAAGTAATTTGCAAGGATGCCTGCAAAGAAGAATACAAATGAGGAGAAATGCACACATTTCTCCTTGTTACGCCTCACATGGGGAGATGTAGCAGTTTTGGTTTATTTCCAGGTCTACTACTTGTGGTAAATCTAGGAATGCATCAAAATCCATGTGTGTTGCGTGGGAACACCTCCCATAGAATGGCTTCCTGAGGCAGAGTAACGCAACGCAGCAATTTGCACTGCGTTGCTTTTCTTTATAAAGCCACTCGGGTCCAAGAAATGTGGACTTGCGTGGTTGATAAATTGCACTTAAGAATTGTGTTGCACATGCACCCCATTGCGTGGTGCATAAGCAACACAACCCTTTAACAAATATGGCCCATAGGGTCTTGCTAGACCAAGCAATGTTTAACAGGTGGGTATCACTTAAGTAGAGAGTCTCACACAGAGTTACTTGTATACATGCAATATGTCTTACGTATTCACAAACATGAATAGAGTGAATTTCATGGAGTAAGATTCTCACCAAGCACAACGCCTCACAGTAACAGCAAGAAGAACCCGCAGGGTAATAATTAAAACAGCCTAGTGGGAATTCCCAATCATTTTGTTTTCTCCATTATTTGTCATGCTGAAACCTATGTTTTTGGCTCAGTCCACTTGTGCTTCTGTAAAATGGCAGTCATTTTATCTTTGTGCAGTCCAGTCTGGTACAATCTGTGTGGCCTGGTGCCAATAAGGCCTACTGGTCAGTACAAGGGACATAAATTTGATTACAATATACCTTTTACATGTTGCTGGCATGTGGCCCAACAGTCCCTGTCAAAGACTGCAAAGACCTAGGGTAAACGCTCATGTAGCCTCAATTTGATCATGTGGTTTATCTCACTTTCAGCAGAGTCTACAAACCCGTTTAATTTCCAGATAATATACAAGAAGACTTCAACACAATTCAGTCCTTGCACTGAGCTTCACCTAACAAAACATAGATTGTCCACCCTGGAGCTTAGGTCTTCAAGATGTTTTTGTCACTTCAGGCTCATTTAGAGGGAGGCAAAAGAGGAGCATCTACTATAAATTTGCAGATGCTACAGCGGCCACCCTTCTTGATCCCTGCTTCTAAATGGATCTCTTCGTTTCCAACATCACAGGCTCAGTTGGCTCCATCATCAGACATCGTCTGCTGCAGTTCTTCATTCACAGGACTACCATAGTAAGAGTGTTGAAAGACCCACCAAAGTGAGGGGACGCCTCTAGTGCTATTTACTTCTGTTCACCACTGAAGTGGTAAATAGGATAAACAGGAAAAGCAACAGTCACCAATCAATAATGAAAATTCACATTAAAAATGAAAAATAAACAAAGCGACACCAATGTTCTTAGTTAGTTTGTGGATGGGGGGAGGGGGGATGGGGTTGGGTTGAATTGTGTATCATATTAATCTGCTCACTGTAAGGACAGTGCCTGCCACTAGAGGTACTGATTGATTGTCTTGTTCGCTTATAATCATTGACAAAGTTGGAAATGTTGTAATGCATAGATGGAGAGGCGGATCTTTGTAAGTTGGATACCAGATCTTGGACTAAATTCCGAAAAATGCACAGATGACGCATTGATATAGGATGCACATGTATTTTCTTTCTTGGTCTGTTCAATAAATATATAAAAAAAAAAAAATGAAAAATAAACAGCTAGAACCAGGGATACTGCGTTTTTGCTGTATTAAAACACTACCTACTTTGAAGGACTTGGCAATCCAGCCAGCATTCCATTCTTGCTGAACATAAAATTCTCTGATGAGACGGTGGTGTACTCTCAAACAGACCAGCCTATTGGCCACCAAGGAACGGGCAGAGGGAGGGGCTCTCAAATGCCCCCTCCCTTCTGCCCTTGGGGAGAACTGCTGTAATTGATCGGTTCTCCTGTCCTAACACACTTGCAGTAGCTTACTCCATTTTGAGCAGGGTGTCCACAATAGATCCAGCAGTCAATCATGGTGACAACCATCACCCACAGAGTAGCTGCTTTTCATGCATTGGGTGACAAATCATGTTTAGGGTAGCCCTGCGATATCGCAAACATAGGTATGATGGAAATTGTGACACACACAAATAGGGAAAATAATTGATATCACACATACAGGCAGCAAGAGTAAAAAATATTATAAGCCATTCTAGAGCCAGAATGACAAAATGAGCATGATCACACATAAGCAGGATAAAACCTCTCACACATAGGTAGGGGACACAGGAAGGTCAGCCATTGTGACAAAAATATTGGTATGGTCAATATTATCGAACACTAGCAGAGATAATACTTTCACATGAATAGGGAAACAATGGGGAAACTATCACCCAAACCTTTTGTGAGCACAGCACAGGCACATATGTGTTTGTGGGGACTATGGGCCTGATTACAAGTTGCCAGTGCGGAAGCAGGACCACCATGCCGCCACTTCGCTTCCATACTGCCAAACCCATGTGTGCACCATCCGCCAGATTATAACTTTTTTGTCACTGGCGGGTGGTCCTTGGCTGTCCCACAGCTGTGAAATAGGCACTGCAATGGGAAAGTCAAAGGCAGTACCTGCAAAGCATGGACTGCTGCAGTCCATGCTGTGCAGGTACTGGGGTGCATGCACATAGGGGGACACAACATGTGCCCCCCTGCATGCATTCAAGGGCCCTGAGGCAACAGGGGGCTGCATGCACCCCATGAACCTGAAGCAATAGGGGTGCCTGTAGAACCCCCATGCTTCCTCTCAGCCACGGTTTTCATGGAAAAGAAACTGCCATGAAAACCGTGGCAGAGAGGAAATGCGTAGTATGCTTGGCAGGACTGCGGTGGTCCCACCAAGCATATTCCAGCCTCAAGACCACAGCACCACGGCAAGAGATCACTGATCAATGGCCATCTGACAGCCCTAATTGTAAAAGGGTGGTCAGACCGCCAGTGCAGCGGTGGCTGGACCATCACCGCCTCACCACCGTGAATCTGGTGGTCCATGGAATGCCAGACTCATAATCAAGCCCTATGTGTGGAAAGCTTGTGCAGACCAACATTTACCAATGTTTTTAAAATGTACCAATTACAGAAAAACGTTAAGAACATTCATTATACAGGATCCTGCTTCAAATTTACATACGCATGCACACGCACTCACACACACTCGCACACACACACACAGACCGTGTCCTACTTAGGAGAGCTGTATAATATCTTTTTTAATGCATAATCATTGTTTTTTTACAAACATCACATTCTGATGCTCTCCCCACATGTCCTACACCCTTTGTTTGCAATTGTTGCCTTAAACTAACAATCACGTTTTTTTTATGTTCTTCCTGTCAGACACTTTGCACGTTCAACATTTTAAAATCTAAAAAGATGGGAATTTTGGAAAAGAAGGATCCTGCTCTAGTCCTTCATTATTTTTCATGATAGTAAAATGCACTGATCCAGTGTCCGCTAAACAGAACCATTTTCCAATAACCTTAAAAAAAAGTTGCTGTTAGTGAAAACCTAAATCCCCCAGTGGAGTTTTCTTCAGTCCTTATTAAAACGTAATTAATGCTACTGATCAAATGAGCTTTAGAATGCATACCTTCACCAACCCATCCTTATTTTCTATCTTTATGATCAAACCTGAAGTGACCATCCATACACCTTCTTACTCAACCATATTTCCAAAAAGAACTCAACCACCATAAAAAAACTATGTCAATGTTCTTGGGGCATATTAACAAAGGCCGCCGATAAATACCGCAAAGCGCGCTTAGCGCTTGCATATTTATCGCCGGCTATCTCTGGAATTTATCGCCCGGTTAGCGCGTTGTCAACAACGCGCATCGCCGAGGCGATAAAAATTCCAGAGATAGTGTGGATATCGCCGTTTTACATGGTGGAAAACGGTGATATCCTAGATGATAGGGCCTGTGGTGTTAGCCACAGAATCCACCCCCTATGTTAAGTATGCCTTAGTCAGGAATTTAACAGACGTTAAATTCCTGCGTTAAGGCATACTTAACGCGATTTAAATAATCGCTACCCTTCCTTGTTAATATCGCGAAGCTGCCTTCACGATATGTTCCCTGGTTGGCTTCACAGCCACGCCTACTTTGCATCTCATTAGCGATGCAAAGTTAGGCATTCTGGAAACGGGTGCTAAGTCAGCAAAACATGCAATAGCGTGTCTTTGCTGATAAGACGATAAAATTATCGCCGCTTTTCGGCCGAAAACGACCGCAAAAGCGGCGATAATTTTATAGCGCCGCCTTGTTAATATGCCCCCTTGTTTTTTATGTGACTTCATATATATTGAATAGCATGAGAGATGGGAGCAGGTTATGCCCCATGTAAAGGATGATGCGGCCCTCTTGACGGTTGTTAGAGTGGAGAATTGGTAATTATGGATGGAAAGAGCACAACTGGATATGAAGAGTGTGGCAGTGAAGAAATGGTCAGAAATAATTTGAAGGTGCATACAGGTGGGTATTTGTGTGATACAAGGAAGCAAAGTGAGAGGGGTAGGAACGCAGGTTGAACTTGTGACTATAAGCTATTTTCGTATCAGACGGGTATGAGAATATCTGGAAGAGATGTCTTTGAGATGTTCTTGAGTTCTTTTTTTCTAACATTATTGTATTAATGCTGTGAGTGCCCCCCTTTTGTTTAGCGTCCTTCTCAGAAACGTCCTTCTACAGAGGAACCCATTAAGGTAGCTAAAAGGTATGCTATTGATCACCAGAACAGAATAAACATACTCAAGAGAAGAACACACAAGTGGGAGTGGTGGAATTGGAATCCCTTACCCCTGTCCGATTCTGAAGTAGTCAGGTGGACATCCACAGACATAACCACCCTCGGTGTTCGAACAGCCATAGCTGCACGGCATCTGCGAGGAGCCACATTCATTAACATCTTGGCAGGCCCCAGCAAACTGCTCATACTGAAATCCTGTGGGACATGTGCACTTAAAGCTCCCCAGAGTATTGTGGCATGAAGCTCCTCCACAAATGTGGGCATTGTGGCATTCATTTTCATCTGCAATAAAAAAAACACATAACCACTTAGCAATTACAAACAGTTTGAACTCCACATTTGCTTTGTATAATCATGCTACAGTTTGGAAATGTATTTTACATCAACTAACTGGGGCTCTAAGGTCATAATTTGGAAATGAAACAAGCATGTCTGGATGAAAAAACCAAATGATTATGACTCAATAGTCCCGACACCGGCTGCCAGATAGGCAAACTGGGGCTCTGTGACAAAACACAGCTCTACGGAAAGACATTAGTGGATTGCTGCTATAAAATGTGAAGTAATTTCCAAGAGACAAAGATTTACTCAGGATAACTTCCTAAAGTCTATGATAAAAGGGTTGGTTTGGTAAAATAATTTTCTTGAACTGAAAACTGAAGTTCACCGATTAGAAATTCTAGAAATAGTAATGGATTCGTAAAGCTTCGAAAACACAGTTGCAATAGAGGGTAAGGTTTGAAGTCCAGACCAACTGCATAGTGAAATATTGAAATATGCTTAGGAATGGCGGGGCCTATCTTATTCATGACTGAGAGTGGTGGGTGTCTCTATTATTGATGACTTGGAACGTGGGGGCTCTCTATTATTGTAGTAGGAGCAATCCGAATTTCATGGCCCGTCTCTCTCAACAGAATGACTGTAGTCCTATCTGAGGAAACTTCCAATGCAGTCTTGGGGCTGCCCAATAATCCCTTAGCTCAAAAAAACCTCCCTGCACTGTCCACAGCTCACCATGACAAACATATCTTTCATAGTCAAAGAATGGGACTATGTGCTTGCTTTCAACTATTATGTCACTGGCAGCTGCCTCTCAAAAGGATTTCAGTCAAACTTCTGTCCAAGGTGCAGCAGAAAAACGACTCGGTATCAAGTAGTTACTATTGTGCTCTAAGTAATGAGCAATGTTTATGATCTAGTTAGGATTGTACATTGCTTACAAGATCCTGGTTTATGGTGCTGTAAACATTCAATTTAAGTGTTGGGAAGAGGCGTCGCAAGATTTCAAACAAGAAAGACATTTATCCTGAGTTTTTCTGCTGAAGAGAAATCTAGGTGAGATAATCTCCAGAGATCAACCATCCATGTGTGTTATGTTAAGCACCTGTAGCATTAGCCAATGGCAAGTGGCATACTGACTCAAATGTTGGTGAGGAAGCAGATTTGATGATGTGAGGCAAGTAAAAAACTGGCATTGCCCCTCATATATATCCACAGCAGAGTTGAAGACCACAAACAGCATGGCTGTTGTCACAATACATTTGCATAAGGCAGAAGGTTCTGAACCTGTTTGTAGTCCTGGTGGGGTTCGTACAGTGAGCCGCAGTGAGGAAATACTAGAAACAGATTGTGAGACTCCAGAGTATTTGGAAAGCTTGGCAGGCCTAGTCTAAAAGAAGAAGGATGTTTGTGTTTAGTCATAACATGAATCTGAATAACAAAATAAATTAAAATTAAATTAAAATCAATGTAGAGTAAGTAGGAATGGTAGAAAATATCTCTATGTAACCTTTATAAATGGCTTGTAACTAAATGTATGATTATTGAGGGAAAGGTGTTGCCTGTATCAGCATGTGGAAGATAACGTTAGCAGACTGAACTGAGAGGATGCATATGCCCCTCAACGTCAATACAGTGGTTAGTCATATCAGTAGGGGAAATGGTCATCTTCAACACCATGAAGTCCTACAGGTGCATCTGATGTAGAGTCCTTGATTGATTCATCTTAAGTGCACCAGCTATCCGAAACTGCAAACTCTAAGGTGATTATGAAAACACTATTTGAAGGGATATAATGTTCAATACAGATTAAACACAATTCAAATAAGAATGAGAGGGGACAGATTTTAGCATTTGGTATAGGCCTTAACTCTTGTTGGCTCTTCCAATTCAACCTCTTCTGGGTCACTAAAAATAATGCCAGCTGGCTCCATATGTTGCCTGCATCTCCTGTCATACATGGTACAAATGATAGAAGGTCAATTCACAATGCCACCAAGAGTCTAGCCCCGTCCCTCTTGGTCTTCAGCATACACCATGAAACTATTGCAATATGTCTATAACCTACTGTACCCTTTCAAGACAGCTTGGGAAGCACAGTAAATACATACACTAATGAACAGAATGGTACAATAAAGCGTTAGCTGTGCAGATTGTCACTTAAAACTTAGTGAAATCCAGTACAGTTCACAAATAGCTAAATTGGATGTAAAATAATTTACACCCGGAAAGTCCCTCAATGTGTACATGTTCAAAAATGGAAAGAGAACAAGATAGTGTTACTTTGTGCCTGATTAACTTAGGTTACACGTAGATATATGTGATCTACCAAAAAAAGATGGGTGGGGAAGCATGGAACGGTAACATCATTCTTTCGCGTATGAAAAATGGAAAAATGGCACTCACTAAGGAGAGGCCAAGGATAATAAATGCATATGAAAGAAGCCAAAAGCAAATTTGTTTCTGCTGATTTACAGAAAGGAGCAAATTAGTTGCTGCAATACTCCTGGAACCAAAGCAGTCTTTCTGCATTCAAAGATATAATTTAAATGCTATACTTTTATATGAAAATGATGCTTTCTCATCTAAATATCATGATGAGAAAAGTAAAATCTTTTCTGACTCTAAAGCATGTAGTACAGGTTGTGGGTGATTAGTGTGCGTATTTAAAAGAATTTCTTCCTACATATACACTATATGTTTCTTCTGTTTTGCACTCACTAACATTATTCAATTAGCACAATAACTAATTTTTGTAGCAACAAAAACTGGTCTATGTTTAAAGTTGTATGTTTTCTGGCGCCATAGCATATGTGAGGCAAACATCTTACTCCTCAGTTCCTCCAAAATACAGAATTTATTACTGTCACTTGCCAAATCAAAGCTAAGTTTGAAAACCTAATTAGAGACTCTTTGGAAGAGGTTAAAAATAAAACAGTAATTACAGAAATGTAAAGGATCGTCTAAATGTACATTCTATATTAGGGAAGTTACTTTGCATCCCCTTACAGTAGAAACCAGAATTGTCATTAAAGTCTTACATTTTGTGAAGAAATGGATGCTATTGAGATCTCTATATGTAAAAAAGCAGCGAGCCATACAATAAATTCTTACATGTCATTTACATTATAGTATTATATAGAACCTGGTTTACTTCTCATGCGTTACATGTGGGTTGTTTGAGGATTAGCTTGAAAAGTCTATTGAAACAATGTATAAAATCACATATCGCTTTAGCATTAGTAATAAATATGAACTTGCCAACACACTGATTCCATTGGTAGTGCTGGAGATATCCTTGTGGGCATCCACACCTGAATCCACCAATGATATTCTGGCAGCCGTGCTGGCACCGATGGTGTCCATCACATTCATCAACATCTAAAAAGAAGACACATTTTACCCTTTTTATCTTTATTAGCAATAGTGCTGCTAAAGTATTACATTCAGAAGAAGCCATCTTTCAGCCCAAAATACCCAAATAAGGACTCAGGTAATGAAATTTAAGTAAATTACTGAGTTTAAATTCTTGATTAGCAAGCACACAAAAAGTGATGGGGAGGAATGCTTGTAATAGGTTTAACCACTGGCAGTCCCTTGGGGTAGCATTCCAACCTATTGTTCCTTTACCCATCCTGCCACCTTCATGTGGACCCTGCCATGTGCAAATCAGTCATTACCCTGCTACAATAGAGAGCTTACCCAGCTCCACAATAGAAGCGATAATGATCCCGTTCCTGAAACCGGGGAAACCAGCAACCAACTCCAGGGCCTACAGACCACTTTCCATGTTCAAGATAGACTATAAACTACTGAGTAAAATCCTAGCAAATAGGCTCATGTAATTTATGTCCAAGCTAGTACATTGAGACCAAGCGCGATATATCCCTGGTCACAATACAGCCCTAAAGTTTAGGCGACTGCTGACGATTCTAGAAACAGACACATATGACTACGAACAAGCTGCTATATTTAGTGTCCACATTTAAAAGGCATTCAATAGCCTAGAGTGGTCATATCTCAATGGAGTAATGGAGCAGATGCAACTTGGGAGCGGGTTCCTGAACTGGAACAAGCTGCTTTATAAAGACCCCACGGAAAGAGTACGTTCAGGTCACACTGTCTATGACAAATATCCTTTTGGCAGGGGGACACATCAAGGGTGCCCCCTATCCCTGTTACTCTTTGCCCTAGCAATTGAGCCCTTGGCCTATAAAGCCCGACAAGAACTTTGGTACCAAAGGATCTGAGTGAATGATCACCATAGCAGTATATATTAATGACTGGCTACTCTTCCTGAGGAACACAAGGGAAGAGCCAAGCAAATGCTGGGTGACTTCAGGCTAAGGTGGGCGTCAATTTCCGTTCCGCTCGCGGAAATTGCGAAAATTCGACATTTTCGCGTTACGCCCGGAACGCGGAAATGTCGAAACTTCCGCGCTCCGCGAGGTAACGGAAATTGTCGCCCACCCTTACTCTTTAGTCCCCTCCGTTCTCTGCTCTTGCATCTCTCTCTGACCCCTGTGTTGTCATATTTTGTCCCCGTCTCTTTAAGCTCTCAGTGCCTCGTGCATTTCTGTCCCTCTATCCTGCCTCCTGTCTCATCCCCAGGCTCTGCCTCACCCTCGATCCTCTCTCCTCTTCAATCCTTCTGTCTCTCTAGTGCTGTGACTCCTGCCCAAGCATCTCCTGCTGACCCTTGAGACTGTTTACATTACACCCTCCTCCTGCGGCCATCTCTTGTTCCCACCTCTGCTCTCTGGACATAGTGTGTACATGCTGCCTTTCTTCTCACAGCAAGTGCCAGGAGTCAAGAGCAGGCAAACACCGGCACAAATTAAGCACTGAAGCAAGGCAGCCCCAGTTCGTCCCTCAAACTACCAGTGTAACTGCCACTACCTCTCAAGTGCCTACCAAAGTAACTCCGAGGTGGTCTCACCCTGCATTACTCACATCACACCACAAAATACCGATTAATTACGTAGATTCCTGCATAACTGCTTTTCGGTTGTTGAGAAAGTGCTTGCACGTCTTAAAGGAATTGCATTAGTGTTAATTTCCCGCATTAGCATTTCACAGCATTATTCAAACGTATTTGTTCTTGTTGATTAAAGTCACAAAATGTGGACAAACAAAACAATACACCTCACAGAAAGAAAAGATAGATAGATACAGCAGTACATGGTTAAAATAGCAAAAGTGTATGAAACTTTAAGACAACATATAAATCTGATATGTCTGTTACTGTCATGGAAAGATATAAAACTCAGAGCTCGATTACCACTCAGTGTTATAAGTACGTCTCGTGCTTACAGGCCCAGGACGAGTGAATAAAACATGTTTGAAATCCTGTGGCGCTGATTTGCATAATGAGCCAATCGAATTCTGACCACTCTGGATGTCACTTACACAGATTACTATTCCAGTGCAAACCACTGCTTCTTAATTCAGAACAGGTCTGCGTAATATGTGATGGTTAATTAATAACACATATGGTTGCATCACTTTGGGTTTTTTCTTTGTGCAAGCTGTCTCTTGGACTTCCAGACTACAATAATGCCTTCACAAATATTCTTTTCATGAACTTAAAAAAATATAAAAGCTTATCGGAAGAAACAAGTACGAACCAGGTTTAACTTCAAAATAAATAATTCAAAAGAAAACCTTCAGGTAAAGTAAATAATTTATTCTCACCTAAGCAGATCTCATAGCATTATTGCAGTAATGTTAAAAGGGCAATACTCGGAGATGCACGAACCGTGGGCCCAGGAGGAAGCACACATCATGTTTGTCCGCTTCCACATCGGATAGACATATCACACTGTCTGCTGTAGATTCACTTTAAATAGATTCTTCCAACAATTACTATCAATTAATCGAAGAAGCTGTCTGTGGGGCCTCATTGACCATGACATCTGATATATGTGTGTATTTTGCCACATTGCAGCTTTTATGACCAGAACATTCTCAAATACCATGGGCCAGCCCACACAACATATGGAAAATAGAAAATAAGCAGTTGTGTTAATTTAAAATACGCAATGTTCGATGAATATTTATGTATTAGAATAATTATTTGCTGTGTTTTGTGATGTTAGAAGTTACAGACACACATGGTCGCTGGAGACAACTCTCCTGGCCCTTTACGCAGCTGTAGTGTAGGAAAAGCACTATACATTTACCCAACGAGGTAGCACTTACTGATTAGCTAGTAGAAAGTACTCCCGTTGAGTAGAGGCATTGCCCAAAACGGTGGCATCTTCTTGGATAAATATGCAGGGCAGGATTCATTCTGGCACGATGCTCCTGTCACAAAAATTAAACCTCAACAGGAAGCACTTAAACTGAATTTGACCTTCAACTCGGGCACCTGCTTTATTTATATCTGTAAGTCTTACAGATATAAATAAAGCAGGTGCCCGAGTTGAAGGCCAAATTCAGTAACGCATTAATCAGCACAAAATCTCTGCGATCACGCGTAATTTCACGTGATCGTGGAGATTTTTTGACGTTTTGCGATATTTTACGAAAGGCACTTTCGCAAATTCCGCCCACCCTTACTTCAGGCCCAGTCCAGGATCCCAGTCAACTGGTAGATATCTAGCCTGTTTCTAACAGTGGCAAGCCAACTCCCCCCACTGGGGCTAGGGTAACTAAGATGGAAACCTGGCTGCTTTCCATTTCTATCGGGCAGCATCTTCCATGACTATAATGACCTCTTAGAGGGCAACGTGAACCTAACAATCAAAGCACTAAGGCAAAACATAGAGTTTAGGAAAACGCTCCCGCTAGCTGTGGCTGGTAGAGTGGTTCTACTATAGAGGTTAGCACTGCCCAGGCTGTTATTGTATTTCATCGTACTGAATACAGAGAAAGGTGTTCAAGGAGCTTGACTCCCTGGCCACAGAATTCATATGGGGAGCAGGCCACAGCAGAATAGCTATAACCACACCGCAACGTCGGGTCAATGACAGAGGTTTAGCGGCGCCAGAATTTGAAGAATACTAGTAGGCTGTGCAACTGCAGTGGCTCACACAATGATCAGCAGAGAGACAGGACCCAGCGAGAACGCTGGGGTTGTTTAACCTCACCTTAGACAGGTTGTGTGGGGTGCTTTTGCAAACATGACATCATGCAGCCCACGACATAAGAGAGCTTCAAGTCATGAGTAAATGCTGGATGCGTTGCCTTCAAAAGATGAGGCGTTAAATCCCTTATTCACCTTAGCTCCCCATCACCTTGCTTACCTCATTACCACATGGAAGAGACTGGAGAGGGCTGATGGAATAGGTGACAGCAGGAGTGACAAAAATAGGGAACCTCTTTAGAAACGGGGGAGCTGCTCCTGTTCGAGGAACTTCAAATGGTATTCGACTTACCACTGGGCCACTTCCTGCTTCACAGGGCAGTGACAACAGCTTTCCGCAAACACTGGAAAACTGGACTAGAAGAGCCACCCTCACACAAAACCTGCCAATATGTGGCAACCGCAGCGTGCACCTTTAGGCCAGTTTCAGCCTTTGACAGGGCGATAGGAGGGGACATCCTACTGCCATTAACAGCATTCTGTCAGCTCAACAGCAGAAGCTGGATCCTTCCAGTATTAATGGGACTCTTTGGAAGGGAGAACACCAAAGCCAGATTTGAGAATTCATGGACACAAGGAGCCAAGAGCCATTCAGACTTTGAAACATGCTGAAACAAGGCGCAACACAGGAAAACCGGAAATGGGTGGGAGGAGGGAGTTAAGAAAGCTGTTTGTTGTATTGGATAAATGCCAACTGATTAGCGAATATTACTGTGTGGCTAACATGCACCAAGCACAGGAATATGTGATGCTGCAACATAATGTCATGTACAATGTGTTCATAATCAAAATACAATAAAATCTGTTTACAAAAAAAATTACCCTGCTCCAACAGAAACAGTCCAGGTCCTCACTGAACCGGAACACAAGCAATCAAAGATTGGTTTTGCTTGATTTGGGCTCATCAGTCAGGTGTAGCTTTGTTCCAATAGCAAAGTGAGCACGGGACCCACGCCTGGCCATACCCGTCCCAGTTAGGGCGGTAAATAACATAGTACCTCAATATATAATGCCCTCACCTAAATGACCATGGGTATGCCCGGATGTGGGTCTTTTCTGCCATACAACAATCAGTGGAAATGTTTTTTTCAGTGATAACCAATTAAAAATAATTTCTGTACAGATTTAAATGCTGAAAGCAGACCCAACACCTGTACTAAATGGCTATTACACTAAACAGCTTATGCTGAATCACAAAAGAAGGTAGTACATTTCACACAGCTTTTAAATATCTTACACCTGCAGGCAAGGTTTCTGAATTCTGGGGTATGACTGTGCATTGAAATTTCCTCTGGCACAATTGTACATAGTCCAGTATTGCATTTGTGGAAAACAGAAATGCAGGAATCCAAACATTTCTGTAGGAGCTCACCATCAGGACCATCAAATGACAGGGTTGCCGAATGGAAAAGCTCCCTAGTTTTTATTTTACCCCGTGATTCTTTATTCTACGACTTTAAACTTCCAGTTTCTTTATCTCACCATTGAGGGTTTGTTTTCATCCCTTTCTCTCTTTCTCTACCTTTCTCTATCCTACTTATGGTTAAAGTTTGATGATAACAAATGTGTCCCAGTCCAAACAATTGAGGGCCTGTTGTCACCAGTTAAACCTACCCACTCAAATTAGGCACAAGAGAAAATCCTTTCCATTATATCACTCAACTTTGATGAGTAAATCTCCAATATTCTCCAGTACGAGAAAAGGTTGAAGGGGAGTTAGCGAATGGCAACAAACTCATGTATTAAATGTTCACAAACATTCCAAGCAGACACAACCTGGAACGCCCACTCCTCATCCCTTGAATGGAATTTACTCATAAACAGTAATTTTTACTCATGTGTTAAATAAATCATTTAACTCATTCACAATAATTCTGGAATAATATTGTAAATGATTTTCAGGCTTTACCGATGAAATGTAATTTTTCTCCTTAGAACTGTAAATCGACCCATTTGCCCAAATAAATTAGATTTTCAGAAACACACACATGTGAATCATCCCCCATGTGTCATTGTATAGTTTACCTTCACAACTGGAGCCACTTTGATCGAGGGAAAAGCCACGCTGACATTCACAAGCAAAGCTCCCAGGTGTATTCTGGCAAACGCCTTTAGTGCCGCAAAGTTGAGGTTCGGAAGTGCATTCGTTGTTATCTGGAAGTAAACATGGATATCAGAATGTATTTTCCTGTCACTTGACCCACCTTACTCCTTAAAGAAAAAACTACTTAAAAACGTTAGCATATCACATACGTCATGAAAATCAAACCCACCATGTTATGGATGTTCTATTTATTTATAAAGCACCAGTAAGCTAAAAGGTGAACATGTTCTCAAAGTAACGCAAAGCTTGTCCAGTGCAGCATAAAATATAGAGGAAAGCTATCTTCAAATGCATAAACACCTTTTCAAAGGAAGTCAGTGAATTGTCTCAGATGCCTTGTTGAGCATTAATATGCATAAATATGCAGCCCTTTGCCCACTCCTAGTGCTGAACTACCTTCCTCATATGTTATGTTATGTGCATTCACATAGTTCTAACACTTTGAGAGTGGGGATGTTTTGGATTCTGTATAGATGTGGGGGTGTATTTGATTTACCAAAGCTAGCAAGCTGGATTATTGGTAGATTTCTTCAAGGAGCCTATTTTAGGTGACTGACGTCAGTAAATGAAGGAACGTCTATAGCATAAACCAGCTGCAGAGCTTTAAGAAAAGGACTTAACTACAAAGTCGCGGCTGCAAAGCTAGTGCCAGTGTAGTAACAGGAGGTGAGTCAAACTAAATATGAATAAGGGACAGGCAAGGGAAGCATATATAATTACAAATTCTTTTTTATTCCATACTATCACATGGCTTTGGCACAGTTGTGTGCCCTTTGTGTGGTGTGTTCTCTCACATTTCCTTTGAGGGGGAATAGATTTAGGAGTAGCCAAAGAGCACCTCTTTATCTTTACCCTTCTCAGACAGCAGATAGGTCAAGCAAAACATAAGCATCAACTGGCTTGAATGCATATGTGGAATACTAGATATGGGTAGTAGTACACCACACCAATGGCCTCCTCAAGAAAAAGAGAATAGTTCGGGGCTGACCCAGATGATAGTTTGATGCCCATAGGGTGATATTTCCCAAATGCAACTTCATGGCTTGTTTTGGGGAAAATACATTTCTCTTATCTTATGATCGTGGAGATTACTACATGACATATCATTTTAAGACTTAGAACTGCTGGTTGCATGTCAGAATATCAACAACACAAATATTGTCTGACATAAATATCGTGGAATAATATTGTACAAAAAATAGATTTACATGACTTACTCCAGTGGAGAGCTATTTTTGTTAACATTATTTAGACACTATAATCTTGAACGACAATATTTAGACCACAATAATATGGTACCATACAGTTAGTGCTCATATGGAATGATGTAATATGTAATATTGGGGAAATATATGTCGTGTACACTAATATGACATGTAAGAGAACAATTTTGTGGTACTGTTAGAATCAATTTTAATTTGGTACACAGTGTCCCTATGTTAGCATTGCATCTGCACATGGGTATTAAAGGCTGAGCAGATGTAACTAATCTTAGACCACTGCTATACTGATGTAGAATTTGGTATAAAGAGGAATTGCCTCTTTACAGATTGTGCTTACAAGAACTTTTGGCCCTGGATCGTGACTGTGCCACATTGTGGCTTAAACAAGATATGGGCTAAACCAGTTCCATCACCAGGGGAGAAGGTAATATTCTTAAGGCACATTTTTGGTCTTATACAATGGAGTTATGGTATTGCTCTGTGAGGGTAGAATATATAATTGATTATTTTTGGAGATCAAAATTTTTCCAAATTCCAAGCCCTTTTGAGACAACATTTTTCCATATTCGCCCAAATATTGGTAAATAAAATAGAGCTATTGAATTTTACGCGTAACTGGCTACTTCTAGTTCTTTTCTGATTTTTAGAATTTTGCCTAGCGGACTTAGTACAGAAGGAAACGGAGGCTCACTGCTTTTCTTTTTAGCCCAATCATGTGGTTCAACAAATAAAAGCAGATTATACCGATATGCCGCCTGTTATGGGTTTTACAATACAAAGATGCTTTACGGATAATGAAATCTGATCTGAGAAGCTCAATTGTTTTTAGTGTGGATCTGTATTTTACATGCTTGGCACCTGCAGAGCAAGATGTAATGAACAATGAATTGTCTGTATAAATGGAGAAAAAAACTTAGGGGTATCTTGTATATATTTCTTTTATATATTTTATCACGTATGTATTTAAGGATGTTGTATTGTATTTATTGTTTCATGGTCTTTATAGCTACCAGTCAAATAGCTTTTTCTCATTTTATTTTTTCCACGGAATATGTCCTGGACTAAACAAGTTATACTTTACAGCTCACAAGGGTAGTTTCATAAAATATGGACGCAATTTCATGATCAACTGGGGACTGTCCACGACTCATGTGTTCTCATAGCAATTATTGAGCAAATATGCGATTTTTTTATTCAGGTCCTTCCATGTTTAATGCAGAGTGCTTTCCAGCTTCTATAATAGCAAATAATGTTTTTCTTGGAGGTAGATCTGATGGCATCATTGAGAAATATCATGTCTCTAATCTAGATGACTGATTCCTAAAAAGGTAAGAACATACTGTCTTTCTGAGCAGTGTAGGACCTGTTCTTTTACTCTATTAAGTGGGGACATTTTGTAGTTTTTGCCAAGTTTTTTAAAGGACCTATACTAGGAATTCAAAATGCAATTTTATCAGTATTTAAATAGCATGATAAATCCATGGAATATACATGGTCTTGCAGTTTATTTTGAAAGAAGTTTAATTCTGTTACTCTTCCAATTTATTATTTGAGACCAAAAGAGAGCTAAGGTCAATTTTTCAACTTTACATTCAGGGGCGTAGCTTGGTCAGTAAGATTGGGAGGGGGGAGGGTGAACATCAGGGTTCCTGACCATCACCCTGGCATATAATGTTAAATGTCATTGTATGACAAGCAGAGCACACGAGTTGGCCTTAAGAGGCAGTGGAAAGGGAGAAGAATATGGATTAATAGGAGTACTAAATAAGAGGTAACTCTTCAGTGGAACCAACCTGGTCCCAGTATCTGACCTCCTCTTGACTGCTATCGACCTGAACCTGTGACTTTCCCCTGGTCTAACACAACCAGATGACCACGAGTGGCGCTTTGTGCATTTTGGTGCTATTTTCACCTGAACCTTCAAAAATGTAAATCTCTGGATTTACTGATAGGCCTTTTGTCATTTTGGAGTGATTTTATTTATTGAAATGTACTCTCTTTTTCGAAGTTTGTTTGAGATTTTTCTTTTGCTGTGTTTTCACTTTATTACTGTTTATGTGCTGCATAAATACTTTACACATTGTCTCTAAATTAAGCCTGGCTAATGTTGTGCCAGGCTACCAGATGGTTAAGGACAGGTTAATTTAGTAGTTCACCCTGACAAGGACTGTGTTTATTATTCGAGTGAGGCTCCTCCCCCCTCAACTAATAATCCAATTTCTTACATTGGGGCACACTGTGACCTGCCTCGATATGGTGCACAGTCTATGTGACCACTGAAATACTCTTTGCCTTGGCTTCGCTGTCTGTAATATGGTACAGGCACAAAGGGAAAGTGAATCATCATTTGTGGGGGGCCACACCTGCATGCATGACAAAACTTCCAAAAATTGATATTATAGAAGTGGACACACATGCATGTTCAGCTCTGTCTATAATAAGAAAGTGCCTCAAAGAGCAAGAAGTAGGCACTAACGGCTATTGTGCTCCTAGGGCGTTTACTATATAGGAGCAAATTCAATAGCTAGCCCTATTTAGGTTCATCTCTTAATGGTAAAATTAGTGCAAACACTCTTTGTACTCATCCTTAACCCTAATGCTCCAATCTAAATGACCATGGACTTGGTTTATAACCCACAGTGCAATACAGTATTTTTCCCCAAGATTTTTATAGCTCGATTTAGTGCTCTTTGCATTTCATCTGGGAGCTTTATTTATTATAGGGTTTCTTCATATTGTACTAGGACCTTTTACACAGTACATTCCCTTTGCTTACTCCTGTCATAAAACAGGAAAACCTACAAAACATAGTTTGAAGTTGGATGGAGACTGGTGTAAAATGTATCATTAAAACAGGTTGAAACAAGCCAACTATATGAGGCAATATCTGGCAGTGCAATCCAGCTGAAACCCATTGGCAGCCATTAGCAATGATCACAGGCACTTGAAACTCCATAAAACAGATTCTTTTTTTTAAGTTTCTGGATTCAGAGGACCGCAGAGATGTCTTTTTTAACTGCACATGTAAAATGTACATCCAATTTCAACAAAAACTGCTGGAGTAATGAGAACATTTCTGGCACCAGTTCTTGCATCAATATAATTAAACTATGAGTGATGCTACAAAACGGCATGACTGTACAAAATGTTTGTGTTTTATTATTGCATAGAGGGGTTTTTAGGGGTCAGTAATCTGCCTTACTGAGCTTCCCTTTCCATATTCCAACCTAGCTTGTCACCCACCGGCATACCCCATTAAACAAGCATTTGCAATGCAATCAATCTCGCCTTTGGGAACTTATATGTATTTAGCTATGCAGCACATTAGCCTGTGTGCTGAAACATCTACTGTTCTTTAACATGGAGGGAAAGTAAGCTCCCAACTGCGTGGCACGCCAGTTATGGGAACACATGGAGAGAAATATTGCCTTTCAGATGGAAATGGTATAGTCCAAGCTCATTTTTTAATATAAAATGAGGGCTTTGGTGGTCATATCACTGAAAATACGAGATTTGAAAAAAATATTATTATCTACGGGTCCTTGTGGAAGACAATTTCGATGGACTGGAATCTAGAGAATGCTAAATTGATTCTGGTATTTTACTGACCTCTGCTGGTCATTTTCTATTGAGATAGTTAAATAGAGGCAGTTGCCAGAAAAATAAAAAAAGAAAGTCCCTTAGCAGAAAGCAATTCTGGGATTTTACTGTCCTCTGCTGGTCGTTTTCTATCAAGACAGTTAAATAGAGGCAGTTGAACAGAAAAAAATTCCCTAAGCGGAAGCAGACAAGTCCTAGGGCTGATCTCCAGAGCCCACAAAGTACATACACATATAAGTATATACTAAAGTATGTACTAAAGTATATACAAGCAGTCTCGAATGCGCGACCTAAAAATGGAGACAATTTAATTGTTTTGAAAGATGTACAATTTCACTTTTGCAGTCAAGTGTCATTTGTAATTGCTATGTCTGTGTTTCTACTTATAAAAACATGTGAGGTAATTCAACCAACTTAACAGCTTATCTTTTAAAAAATTATTACTGTCTTTAGGTTGTACTAGTTTTGCCAGTTAGTTATTTCCACATGATATCAATCACTCATTAATTAAAACGAAGAACAAAGCTAGCTACACTATTATTGGCCAACAACACTCTCTTGCTCTCCTAGACTCTCAAGGATCTACATAAAGACAAAGGTCTTCTCATTAATACAGACAAAAGCAAACTTATGATGTTCAGTCAAAAAGGTGTGAGAAATAATGTCATTCTGGTTAACAAGCTTGTAGCAAGTGTAAGTGTATTATTTTCTGGCAATTAGTTTGTTTTCTAGCATCTCCTGAAGCCACTTGTTGTAAGAGGTACAGAGGGCCGATTCAACAGCTTTCTTCAAAGAAGAAAATGAGGGACAACTTGTGTCTCCTGCCTCGGAGATACAAAACCAGTGCCAGAGCACTTCTCTTCATGGAGCCGATTTATGGGGGCATTCAGATCTTCCCCATTCGACATTCGGTGTAAGAGAGTTATTCAAAGGACTGCTGAGACTTCTCTCTGGCACTCCCACATTGCCTCTGTATTTGGACATGGGGATCCCCAATATTAGCTGCTGTGATAATCTCAAACCATTATATAACGGATAAACTTCTGGGGTGCACCAGAACATAGCCATCTCAGGGATGCTTTGATTTGTCATCCAAACAGCTGAGCCTTGGGATGGTGTAAAAACATAAAAAACACTGGGGCTAATTGGTCTTGAAGGTCAAGCAATGGGAAAACCGATTGAAACATCCACATGTCAAATTGACTAAGATAATTTTGCTACTCAGAACTTCACGCCAATTTGAGCCTTTTTAGATATAACACTAATTTTGCTAAGGCTCTGTATCTCAAACTGATAAAGGGTATTCTGCTAATAAACAGTGTTGTTTACAATTGGGGTAATCCACCTCTGTAAACCCTCTGTTCCAATTATATACATTGCCTTGAAGATGAGATACACTTGTTATTCTTTTGTGCCGTGTGTACTGCCCAAAGGTGGAAATGGTTGTTGCCCTCATTAAGAGTGACGGGTGTTTGCAATACAAAGCCAGCATTAAAGGTACTGAAGACTGAGTACTCAAACTGAAATGGTGGTTGTCATTTCCCGGTATCTCCTCTCTGCTTGGCTTATTAGGCATGAAACTGTTTGTCATGGTCCTTGACCCTTGTTTTGAATTACTTATATGATTTTATAATGGTACCTTTTTCTCTTTCAACGGTTTATGGGTATTAATACCCAAAAGAAATAAACATTGCTGCAACTTTGAGTCTCCAATATATATTTTTTTAAAGGTGAAATGGCATGACATGATATCAAAAGGGCAAGTATTGTCATTCTTGCCATGGTTGTGGTGAAATGATGGCACTGCTTTTATAAACCTCACATTTTGCTATTATATTTTGCCATTGTTTGCTTCTCATTTTAAATATATGTTCTCAACCATTATCTTACACCTTGTATGTACCACAACAGTTTTAGTAACATGCATGTTATGAATTTATTTCATACCAGTACGGCCTTTGATAAAATTCAATGGATCCAGAGCATATGCATATTTTCAAAAATATATTTATATTTTAGTTAATATACCTCATTTGAATTATCATTAGAGATGGCTACTGGCTGTTTAAACACATTGCTGTGGATATCACCATCTCATGTCCCAGCTAGAGGCCAGTTTATGAACTGAAGGCTGTTGTACACTTCTGTGATATCTGTTCTCTTATTATATAATTTTATTTATTTATAGAATTATAGCTTTGTGCAGAATCATTGGTATTCTAAAATGGAAATTGTTCATCACTTTAAAAGTTCTTCATTATGTTAAGATTAGTTAGCTCTTTCGTTTTTCGTATGTGCTTGTGAAAATCAAATATCACTTTTAATATTTTAAGAATACACTTCTATGAACTAAATTTGTCATCATTGATCTCTAATTTAATGCTACAGGTAGATCTAATTGATTTTATAAATTCAGCAGATTTTCAATAAGGGGCCTGCTATTTGAAGTAATTTTGCTGTTGCAAAATCTGCGATTCGGAAAATCACAGGTTTTGCGAACACATAATGGTAATATTTGTTATGCTCTTAACATATTTTGCGGTAATAGGTTACTAATTCACAAAATTAGTTTAAAAACCCATAAAAATGATCTACTCAAAAAGGGTCCTATTTATTGTGTCCCTTCCAAGCATTGATTTGTTATGGGATCTATCAGTGTTGTGCAAACGTAATCCAGTTGCATAACATTGAAAAGTTGGGGTAGTGACATATTCACAAACCCCTCTGCCCCCTTTGTGAATGCAAAAAAATGTTGTTGGGGAGGTGGCAGTAGTCTAGGGGAAACAGAAGTCCTCTGTTCTTTAATTCAATTTGATCACAGACATGCTATTCTGCATACAACAGCAGCCCCCCATCACTGTGATGGCATCCAATAATAGTGAGTTGCAACTCATGAACTACCCAAAAAAATCTTTCCCATTTGCTAAAAATCTGTGCACAATTGGTGAAATCAGCCTTAACATTTTGTGGGAAAATATATAACTTAATGAGCAGTACACCAATTCACCAGTAATTTTTTGCACCCCCATTAAAAGCTGTGGTTTTATTTTATTGGAATGTGAGATTGGAAAATCAATCAATATATAGTAAAAAATCTATATAGTAATCTAGGAATAATTCTTGGATTTTTTACTACTTCATCATTTGATTGAAATTCTTCCAGTTCCATTTGAGAAAGTTTATATTTTATAATACAATTCATGTTGTGTGTTGGTCAAAATGCTATCCAGTGATGTTTTTTCAGTGACATTCTGTTTATGCACATCCATTCCATGTTTCATTTGTAAAATCTATGTATTCAATGTAATCATTCAGATCATAACCAATTTGTTGAGAGTTCAGTTCAAATTCTATCTGTAAAACCTTTTCTATAATTCCATGACACAACCATGCATTGTCAATACAAACCTGTGTTTTTTTTATGTCACAAACAAATATAATATATATTCGTTTCAAATACTATTACTATACTTGCTATTTCTATGTAATTATAATGATTTTTTCCCAAGGCATTTTTGAGCATCTATTGTCAGTTACATATTACAATTTCAATGCCATTCCTCTGTAAGGCAGTGTGCCATGACTAATGGGCGTTATTGATCTGACAGTATCTCCGAGATAAAGCAGTATGAAGCATATTTACTTGTCTGGAGAAAAGATTTATTTGTCTCCAACAGTTGGACACAAGGTGAAGCGCATCAGTTACCATTATATTCTAAATTGAGAAGAATTACATTGTTGTTAAAGGGCTTTTTTATTAGATTTCAGATTGATAAAATGCACTGAAATTGAACAACTGATGAAAATGTATGAGATGAACATAACACACAGGTTTGTATTGACAATGTATGATAGTATCAAGGAATAATTGCATTGGCTAAAAATGAATTAATACAAATAGGAATTGAAATAATTGTTAAACAAACTGATTATGAGACAAACAATTTGTTGGTGGGTGCAAATGATATAAACAATTGTGTTGGATTCAAAGTTTCCTACTAAAATTTGAAACAAATGTTCAAGAAACAGATACAAAGATGGATAAACATAAGCAGCATTATTATGACACTGGACTGCACACATTTACCAATGGGCATCCTGGAGTGCATTGGTAATGAGACGAACAAAAATCTACAAGAATGTATTGCTAACAATAGCACAGACGTTAAATTACATATATTTACCAATCAAGATCTGGATTGTATTACAGGATGCAAAGGTTCTCCTATGGAAATTGTATATAACACAATAAAATTTTTTTACAACAACAAGGATTGTGGACAAGCCACTATATGTCGTTTTGCGAGACATTTATGTTTGGAAGCAGAGGTGCATATTCCATCATAAAAATCCTTTCAGATTCATTTTCTGGATGGGTTGCAAGCTCAGTGGAGCACCATTGGGCACAGCAATTCTTAACTAACAATGTGTATACAGTGAGCATTGTTGAGGACATAGAGTGCTCCAACAGTTCACAAATTAAAAGCTATAATATGCACTCTGCCATCCAACCATTGTGTCTTCTTGTCACTCACCTATACATGCTGTCTGATGCTGTGTAAATCCAGGCGGGCATTTGCAAGCAAAACTTCCAATAGTGTTAACACATATGAACTGGCAGTTATGTTGCTTTGTGGAACATTCATCAAGATCTGAAAAGAAAGATCATTGAGTTCATGTTCAAGTCACATGTTAGATTATATTGTACTTCTGAAATTAATAAAAAGAGAATATACAAAATTAACACTCATATTGATTTTCACAATAAATAGAGTTAATATGGATATTTTATTTTTAACTGTGCCTATTGAGCATGCAAAACGTATACCTCTAATTTAGCAGATACAAGCAATTTTTTAATTTTCAAAAATACAAATATTTAATTTTTGTTTTGTGTGTTACTAAGGGTTGTTAAGCAAGTAAACAGTACGAATAATGTACAGAGTGAAATCAAGAGATTAGGAACAAAAACAGGGTCCAAAGCAGATGTGAAAGATTTAAAATCCAAATTGCAAGGTAAAAAAATCTCGGGGTCCTCAATAGCATTTTGACATGAAGGTAAGCCTACGTGTTGGAGCACAAGGCACCATATAAAAGAGAAGGCTCTGAGAAACTGCCAAAAAAAGGATGGGAACCTGATTATTCACACACTGGAAGATTTGGAACTTTTCTTTGAAGAGTTTAAACTTACAAAGTTGTTGACCTGCAGTAAGGAGGCCTCAATGCAATCTATTGAATGAATGAATGAATGAAATTTGATTTGTATAGCGCATAGCTACCCTGAGGCCTCCTAGCGCTCCTATTAATATTGAGAATAAGTTAAAGGCCTAATAAAGGACCTGAAGACTAGCAAATCCACAAGCACAGAAGGCTTTGGGTCAGAGTTTTAGAAGGCCATTAGTTTGTTGCTGACTCGTTATTTAAGTAAATGAATTTGGTGACCCAGGCAGTCATTACAACAATATTTAAGACAGGAAAGTATGGTTTAGTGGCTAGGTTAGTGACTGATCTCACTGGGTCTTTTTATTAACTGTTTGTATTGAAGTTAAAGGCACATTATCCAGAACACAGTACATTCTGGGAATAAGGATTGGATTTCATCCCATAGAGAATTCCCTACCCCCCTCCATCAATCTCTACCCTAATTGTGCAGGCTGTGTGTCTCTGGTTCTTCCATTAGATTCCTCTCCTCGCTTCTCCTCTCCGGGGTTGTCACTATGGCTTTAGTCTGTTAGAATATTGTGTTCCATAACACCTTATAGTATGTCAAATCCATATTATGTTAGCTATTCTCCTCAGTTAGCCAAACATTTTTAGGCTGCCCCTAACTTCAAACACCACCCTTTGCCCCTCCATACATATGTTCATTCCCTCTTTCCACTTAACTCTTGTCAGATTTTGTGTCTATCCCCACAACCTAATTAAAATGATGGATTTAACCCCGATCTGTGACTAGGGGTGAATGTTTAATTTGTTTAGCATTCCGTCAATCATTTGTTTTCTGTAATTTTCAACCTAAGTGGGATGGGTATGCCAAGACGTGGGTCCTATGCTCGCTACAACACTAGATTCAAGCTAGCCCAACTGATGTGGGGTGATACCCTGAAACCGGTCCCAAGATGCTTGTTTATGGTTCAGGGAAAAGCTGGCCTGGCAGTTCAGACTGGACCGTTTCCATGGGGAGCAGGGTCTAGACTGATTTGCTGTGGAATTTCTTCATCATTCAGGATCCCCAAAAGGGACTAATCTCATTGTTGGAGGTGAATCTAACAGTGAAGATTCTGGGTCAAAGGCAAAAGAAGTAAATACGTGTTGATGCACAAGGACAAGGTGTGATTCATAGCCACAACACACTCAATCAACTAAGCAGAAGCTGATACTCAAGATGTGTGTTACAAAACACAAAAAACCTTCTTCCATACACAGGGAAGATGTTTAACAGTGATTATCCCTTTCCTACTTGTGAACACCAACCCTGAACCTCTAGCAATAGCTGTAATGTGCACCATTTATGTATTAAAATTAATTTTAAAATTAATGGTCTGTTATCTAAAGAATAGAACGTTCATATAGGCACTAATTACAGATGTCCCTTATCCTCCTTTTGTTAAAATTGCTCTTGAACCTTTTGCAGTAGCCATATGTAGCAATAATAATTTTTTGGGTGTTAAATTAGGCCAAACATTGGCAAACAAAAGCCCAAAACTTTTAGATGGTGTGCTTATTCTGTTCTCATCTCATCCAATATGTACACCAGCCTTGCTGTATAATCATTACAGAACAGGTAGGAAGCAAGACAGAGGGAGGAAGACTTACTTATTCAATTCTGAAGAGACTGCAAACCATACAGAATTCAGCATCCAGACTCATCCTCGACCTCCCGTAGAGAACCCACATCACCTCCCACCTCAAAAAGCTCCTCTGGCTCCCCATTCAGAAAAGATTTCAATTCAAGATGCTGATCTACACCTACAGAGCCCTACACAGCCAAGGAACAGCATATATCAACCACCCCTGAACTTCCACCAACCCTCCAAACACCTGCGCTCTATCTCCCTCTCCCTCACACACACTCCCTGCATCCACCAAACAGTGGGTGACGCTCCTTCTCCTACCTCACTGCGAAGTCATGGAATGACCTCCCCTTCACCTTTGGACCTCATCCACCTGTCTGTTCAACTAACCATCCTAAAGCAGCAGGTTCTCAGCGCCTGGCTACCCTCACAGATGATTAGCCATGCTTTATAAGTCCTGTTTGATTGATTGACTTATTCACTGATTTTAATCACCAGAAGTCCAAATCGTGCTAATATCCAGAACTGATTAATTCAAGTCTACAAAGTACACCTCCATTAATAGTTGAATATTAGTGTGTGGTACTTGGTGGGGCCACTACAGAAGATGATACTCCCTAGAATGGTATATGCTTTTAACATTATTTGTGCGAAGTACACAATTACCGTTTGCATGAAAATGCAATTTATGGTGACTTTGTTTATCTGACCACCACATATGTAAACAGATATTAGACTGGATACATTGAAACTCCCCTTTAGAAGGGGATTTGGCAATCTAAAGTTAAAGGAATACTGCTTCTGCTTTGGAATGAAATATGCAAATTATAGCATCCTCATATATGGGAGGATTTAACTGAGAATGGCTTTATTATTGTTCTTTACTGCCACAACTCCAGCCCAAAATCAATAGCATTTGACAGCATCTAATTTACAAGAAGGATTTACAAAAAAATGAAGATAAACCAAATTCACTATAATACTCTTAAACTAACCCACAATTTGAGGATAACATTTCATTAGGGGAAAATATTTTGACCACTCAGATTAAGCACTTTGTAATACAAAAACATAAATTAAGGACTAAATTGTTGAATGACCTACACACCATCCCTACCAAGGCCATAATAATGTATCAATCCGGTATTTAGATAATGAGTCTTAAAGATTATTTGTTTGCTGAAAGAAACGGAAGAGAAAAATTCTGTTCTACTGTTTCTTGGCAACCTTAAATTAGTAAAGATCACCAGGTAAATTTTGACTTTAAACATACATACCCACAAAATAGAGAACATACTCAAAAGCTTAAATAACTAAAGACTGAAAAGACTGCTTGTGAGCTGAATGTTTGTTAGACCAACAATGGAGCCAATAGCTAATTATTCTTAAAGCTCATTAGTTACCCTTAAAAATGCAAACAGCGCATTTATTGGATAGGGTATGTTTTGAGAGTCTTAGAGGGCCAAAAGCTGGAACTTAATTACCCGGACATCGAAAATTAACAGGACATCGAAAATCTTGCTGCATTTTGTGACCACTGAGGGCCGTGACAGGAACTATAACACCTAGAAGGCAACATGAGCCCAAGAGGAGGGCTTTAACGCCTGGAGACTGCTTTCAGAGCAACGGGCTCCCACAGGCGTGGAATGCCGAAAACTCTTGCTGCATTTAATGACTCCTGGGTGCCGCGATAGAAACCACAAACCCCAGAAGGCAACAAGAGCCCAGGAGGAGGGCTCAAATGCCTGGGGAGCGCTTTTCAGTACTCCGGGTTCCAACAGGTGTGGGACACCAAAAATCTTGCAGCATTTTGTTACTTCTGGGGGCTGTGACAGGAACCACACACCCCAGAAGGTAATAGGAGCCCAGGAGGAGGGCTCCAGAGACTGGGAAGCACTTTTCAGTGCTCCGGGTTCCCGCAGGTGCAGGAACCTGAAAATCTTGCCACATCTCGTGACGCAGGGAGGTTGCAACAGGAACCAAAATCCCCAGAAGGTAAAACGTGCACAGGAGGAGAGCTTCAACACCCGGGGAGTGCTTTTCAACATGCCGGTTCCCAAAGGTGCGGAAAACTGACTCCTGGGGGCCGCGACAGGAACCAAAACCCCTAGAAGGCAACACGAGCAGAGGTGGAGGGCTCCAACACCCGAGAAGAGCTTTTCAGTATGCCAAGAGCAGGCCTGTCTGCAGCTGTCAGAGCCCAGAGGAGGCTGGGCCCATTTTCTTGGCTTTGCAGCTCAAGGTAATGTGATCATCATGTTGTTCATTCACTAGTTATCCTCTGTGCCCGTAATGAACCAAGTCATACTTCTGTAAGTGCCTGTCAATCAGTCTGGCAGGATGGTCAAGTGTAAACTTGACCTTAATTTGGATGGGTCCACCACTAAAAAAAGATGAATACCCTTGATAGATTTATCAAAAAAGCTGTGGGTATTATTAATAAGGAAATCCTTTCTGTTTAAAGGAGGCTGTCAGGCCCTACTCGCCGCCACAGACGACATCCGCACCCTCCTGGACCAGGCCACTCTGCAGCCCTCATCCTACTCGGCCTATCAGCGGCTTCGACACAGTCTCCCACCGCACACTAGTCACCAGACTACACGATGCAGGCATAGAAGAGCCCTGGACTGGATCCGATCATTCCTCAGCGGAAGAAGCCAGAAGGATCAGACTCCCACCCTTCCTCTCCGACCCCACGAAAACCACCTGCGGAGTCCCACAGGGTTCATTACTCAGCCCCACCCTCTTCAACATCTACATGGCCCCCCTCGCAGCAATCGTCCGACAACACAGCCTCAACATCGTGTCCTACGCCGGTGACACTCAGCTCATCCTCTCCCTCACCTAAGACCCCACCACTGCCAAACTCAACTTCCAGAAAAGAATGTAAGACGTTGCAGTCTGGATGACCAACAGCTGCCTGAAACTCAACGCCGAGAAGACAGAAGTCCTCGTCCCCTGTACCACCCCTTCTGCATGGGACAGCACCTGGTGGCCGACCGCCCTCGGAAGCCCACCTACTCCCTTAGACCACGCCAAGAACCTCAGCATCGTACTCGATTCATCACTCACCATGAACCGACAGGTCAACGCCGCCACCTCCAGCTGCTTCAACACCCTCTACATCCTCCGCAAGACCTTCAAGTGGATCCTCCCTGAGTCAAGGAAGACAGTCACCCATGCACTCATCACCAGCAGACTGGACTATGGAAACGCACTCTACGCCGGAATCAACAAGTCCCTACTCCACAAATTCCAGACAATACAGAACTCTGCCGCCAGACTCGTCCTCAGCATCCCCTGACACAAACACATCAGCCAACACCTACGAAGTCTCCACTGGCTCCCCGTGGAGAAAAGAGTCACTTTCAAAATCCTCACTCACGCCTACAAATGCCTACACAACAACGGACTCAAATACCTCAACGACAAACTCAACTTCCACGTACCCAAAAGAAACCTCCAATCTTCCAACCTGGCACTGGCCAAAACCCTGCACATCCACAGAAGAAGGCAGAAGATCCTTCTCACATTGCAACCAAGACCTGGAACGAGCTACCGTCAGACATCAGACGCTCCCCCCCGCCTGAACACCTTCAGGAAGACCCTCAAGGCCTGGCTCTTCAGCTAAACAGATCTGCGGACCTCTCCCCCTCCTTCAGCGCTTTGAGACTCTCACGGGTAAGTAGCGCGCTTACAATTGCCTGACTGATTGATTGAGGGGCGTTTTCACCCACTCACTGTGGGGGCTTTCTTTCTTCCCCCGCTGCCTCTGCCTCTTCGAACCATCCGGCCGATAAACCAACCTCTGAGGAGGCCCTCTTGTGCCATCCCATGCCAACTCGAGGCATTGGGGGTAAACCTCCATCTGCGGCAAATGCCCTAATGGGCAGCCCACAAAACTAGATAAGCTGCCGAATGTTAAGCGGGGGGTACTGACAAGTTTGCCACTACCCCAAGCCAACCTACTCCAACCCCATTTTCACTTCCTGCTACTATTACCTCAGTTGAAGAGGCTATTAGTTCTCTGTTTGCCCAGCTCAGGACGTATGTTGAATTACTCCTGGATTCTAAGTTGCAGGATGTCCATGGCTGCCTGCGGTTCATCGAGAAGAAACTGTATGACTTCCATGTAAAATTGACTCAGAATCCAGCAACCGTTGGTTTCCCAATTGCTGGAAGTTCCTTCTTCCAACCGAGTGTTAGTGGACTTACCATTGGTGGGGGTATGGGCAACTGGGCCAGTTTATCTGAAGGCCCAAGTGGATCTTGCCCAACATTAACACATGCTCGGTGGGCCTATGAGGTATCTGGCCCAATCCCAAGTGCCTGGGTTAATTCCGTGACAGCAGGGAGAGTGATGGTCCTGGCCCCAACTTTTACTTCCAGATATGACTTGTGGGTGACTGTGTCGTAACTCTTAGATACCCAAAAATTGTTGGTAACCTGATTAGGACTTCCCTTCAAGGCCATTGCATGCCTGGCAATATGAAGATATTGCCTCTTGGCTATTTCTATAGAGAAACGGCAAGATACCCCCAAATCTGGTAAAGACCTCACGGTATTATGCCATCGCAGCCATCACCCTATAATATCCCTGTCCAGACCGTTTTGAGACCCTGGGTGACATGGCTGACACTGATTGGCTCAGTGCTCACCAGCCATCTGAGGGGTGCCTAGACCTGAAAGCACATTATATCGCTCGTCACCCATTTGTGATTTGTGCCCGATAGTGGATATATTCCGTGGAGTTTGCCCCACACTGGTTAGCTCATTTGCCACTAACTCAGTTATGGATGTAGGTTCATCAACTAGCCAAAAACATGAAAGAGGTAAACATACTCTCCTGGAACATTGCTGGTATAGCCAGCAAAGTGAGCTGCGAGAACTGGGTCACTTTTATAAATAATGACAACATAATTTTCTTCCAAGAGACCTGGGCTATTGAAGATTTTAGCTTGGATGGTTTTGTCTTTTATTTGGTCCCTGTACTCAAATCTCACTTTGGTAGGGCTAGGATGGGACTTGCAGCACTGTTTAGAGTAACCTTGGCATGCAAAATGTGTATGGGTTACACTGATAGCACTTTATTCCAAGCTTTTTATCCTCCTGGCCAAGTGCTTTGATTATTGTTTTTATTCATTTTTATAATAGGAACACTGGATCAGATTCTAGCCCCAACATTAAATTGCTCTCTGACTTTATTTTGGACCTGTATAGCACATTCCCCTTGATGCACAAAGAGTATCAGATCTTTTTTAGGTGGTGACGTTCAGACAGAACTGAGGACTGCCAAGGAGAATAATATCCTTACCTTGTTTGATGCCAATAACTCAGAGTGCATAGACCGGGGGAAGGACCAAAAGACCCTTGCACTTATGCGCTTTATGAACCTATTTCACCTTGTTAATGTCTGTGAATTCCAGGACCCTCTCTAACCTTTCAAAGTGACATTGATAGATTGAGACTATGGCTCAGTCCTTTTCTATATTTTGTATCCAGAGATCTAATGGGCCAGGCCTCAAGGAATTTATAGCGACCATAACCCTCTGAGTGTCATCTTATAGACTGGCAAGGGAGGTAGCGGTGTGAAGGCCATGACTTTATCCTCCTTAGTTGTTTAGATGCAGGGTCTCCAGTTGGCTTGGAGAAACAATGATTTATTTGCCATTATGTTCCATCTGTGCGTATTCCATCTTAACACTTTTATTAATTGCCTTACTCTCCCAGACAAGCATTCGTGTCTGGTCAAACAATTTTCTCTGTTGGTGCAGACATTAAGCAGTTTTGTCGTGAAGTCGATTAGACAAGGGAAACAGGAGGCCAAATGGTTTCATAAATCTTGCAGGAAGGCCTTGGCTAATCTTTATAAGGAATTGAGGGAGAAGCCCATGGATTAAGTGCAAAATTCTACAGTGCAGAGCAGCCTACAAGATGGCCCAGCAACATAGGTGCAAGGAGCTTCAACACTAATCTTGGGGAGGCTGGTGTCAGCATGCAGACTGAAAGACACCAAGGCCTTTTGGGTGGTGATTAACAATATTGAGCCTAATGGGTCTAGTAGTAACTCAGTTATCACCTCAATTAGCCTTGAGTATTGGGTAAATAATTTTAAAGCACTGTACGGCTCTGACACCCTAATCAGCCATGTGAGGAACAGGTGGCTTTACCCTTAGCTCTGGAATTCACCATTGAAAAAGTGTGGGAGGCTATTATCAAGCCCCCATTAAACAAGGCCCCAGGGCCAGACGGGGTTCCTATGGACTTGTACAAATCCCTACCAGAGATTTGGAGTCCCCTACTGTGCAACTGCTGTAATGCTTTTGTTAAAGAGGGCCTCCCAGACTCCTGGCACACGGCCATCATAGTTCTCATTTTTTTAAAAGGTAACCCCAATCACCTGGCTTTTACAGGGAGTCAGACACACTGTCGGAGGTCCAGTATGGATTCTGTGACGGTCTTGGCACGGTGGAGCAGTGTTTGAACCTGCACCTACTGATCACTAAAAATAACATTGCCAAGCAGGGCTCCACCTGCCTGGCCTGCAAGGATCTATTGTGCACCTTTGAAAGCGCAGTTAGATCAAAACTGTCGGAGATATTAATCAATATGAGGGTGTACGGAGGTTTAGTGGAAGTTCTGCGAGCCCTAAAGTATGATCTCTCAGCCTCAGTAAGGTTTGGCCCTGCTGGTAAGTGGACCAATAGTTTTAATCTCGAGAAGAGGGTGTGCTAGGCTGTGTCCTGGCCCCAATCTTAATCCTTCTGTATCCAAATGGTTTAGGCACAGCACTTTCAAATATAACCTGGGATGTTCGTCTCATCGGCAAGAAAAAGGTACCAGTGTTGTGATATGCAGATGCCATTATTTTATTTGCTAGAACTTTTAATTGGTCTTAACATAATGTTCCAGGAATCTGCCACTTGTATTGGTCACTTGGCCTTTCCACTAATCACTCTAAGAGATTTACAATGTCCTGTGGTCCTAGGAACCATAAGATGCGTAATTTATATCTGAAAGGCCATCCTGCAGTCCCTACGCAGGATTTCTCATATTAGGGCATGTTTTGACACCAGTGGGAACTGGGGATCCTACACCACTAAGGCATGCCACTGATTTGTTAGCACAGCTGGGTATATCCATAACTTAGCGTCCCAAATCGGGTAAAAAAAAAACAGTGGCCCCTATGTTGGAGGTTTAAAGGAGTCAATGCCTTCCTAACCTCACCTATGGGGTGACCATACGGAGCTACACCAATATTAAGGCCCTGAAGGGCGAAGAATACCGAGTCTTTCGGTGGCTCCTGGGTGTTTATGCATGCGCAACCTCCTTTGTTCACTAAGAGCTTGGGGTTGAGTACGTGGTGGACATCATCAAACTGGTCCCCTTTGCCCTATGGTGCGCAATCTGGACTAACCTGCATGCTTCATTCAATAGGGAGATCATTCTAGACTGCCTTGTGTGTGGCCATGGTAAGAATATCCCCTGATTAAAATGCATTAAGACGGAACTAGTGACTTTGGGCAGGTTGGAGATTTTCTCCAGATCTGCCTCCATAATCAAAACCAACGTGGCTTGGGTTAAGAAATCTTTTAAAACTATGAGGCAGTAACGAAAGGAGAAAAACGAATTATTAAAATCTACCGTCAGGGAGTACATTCCTAACTACACCAGCTGAAGAGGCGTACCTTGAAGGGGTGGATAACACCTGGGACAGACTACTCTTAACAATATTTAGGCTGGGTTTTATTAGATGGCACCTCGGTTTCCCCGTTGGTAAATTTGACTCATCTAAGGTTCTGATATGCCCTTGTAACGAATCCCCTCCCCCCCCAGAGTCCATTACATTTTACCTTTTTTTTCAATATCATTTTCCCTCACTAAAAGGTTTTCAATCCCAGTTTTAAAGGAGAGTGGAATCAGAAGAAGAGGCACTGCCCTGGTTATTTGGCGAAAGCTAAACTCTCCCTTGGTATGAGTAAATATCGGTTCCTTTCTAAAATGTGCTTTTGCTAAAAGGAAATCTATTGCGTTTAAGCTGTACTTACATCACTTTTTTATGATATATCCAGAATATTGGAATGGGTTTAAAGATGTGACTGTATTGATGTAACTTTATGTTAGAATATCTGAGGACCTATACTGATTCATTTTTTTATTCCCATGCATTGTCACTCTCCTGCAGCACTTATCACCTTTGCTTCTGCAATGTATTTGCTTAATGGGCCATACCGTGACTATTTCTTTTACCTTTTTTTATTGAAGATTTTCTGATGTACTTTTATGACTGCTTATGTAATTGAAATAAAGTATTTTGAACTGAAGTGAAAAATTATTGGCCCAGTCATTGAATGTGCGAAAGGTTGAAAAATATTTCTGGATAAATTAATTAGTGACAAGTCTAGAAATCAAACTAATAATGTTGATAATACTGTTCAATTTCTGATTTAGCATAAAAAACAACTCACAGCTATAAAACATTATGGGTAATTTGTGGTCTTAAGGCAGAAAAGATTTCTTGTCAGGAAATGGAAGTTCTCAACTCAGTTTTAAATTAATGACTAGCACCTGCAAATACCTGAAATTATCTGGGATTTAAAATATAATAATTTTAATATAATGCTTAGATTGCATACTAATGAAGTCCTTGGTCTGCACATTTGTAACCATGTTCTTGATTTACAATGTCCTATATGAGTTACAATATATGAATGCGTGAGTATGAGTGCATGGATTGTTTAGAGTATGAGTCTAAGTGTCTGTATGTTAGTTGTCAATATTTCAGGATATTCAGATATTCCATCAGAGAGGAATGTCTTCAGTCTCCCTTTCATTAGCAATACTTCAATTTCTAAACATCTATGATATGATATGTAGATGATGGTGACAGTCGCGGCTGGCATGACTCGTAGGTGGGAGGGCGGGGGTCGCGCGGTGGAGGGGTTGTGCGGCTAGGGGCGGTTTAATTTAAAATTACAATCAAAAATAAAAAGTTACCTTGCCCGGTCCCGCATCGTCTCTGCTCCTCTCCTGAACAGGAAGCAGGCAGCCGCCCTCCCCTCCCCTCCCCAAAGCCAATCACAAAACTGCAATGGCAGTCTTGTGATTAGTCAGGACGTCGACCAGCCAGGCGTCTATAGGGAGGCCATGCAACCTACATGGAGAAAAGGGAGAGTGCGCATGACTGGTTTGGTCAGCCCCAGAGGGTTGACCAAACAGTCAGCGCTCTCAGCAGTGGGCAAGCCACTCCTCCCCTGCCTGAGAACAGGACCACCAACTCACCTGCCCCCAACCAAACCCTTCTATTTTCTCGCACTGCGAGAAGCAGAAACATAAAATGGTATTTATATACAATTTTATGTTTCTGCTTCTCACACTGCGAGAAAGTAGTGGGGCAACCCACCTCCGCCCCCATGGAGGAGCTGCCCCTGGATGGTGATTATATACTGTTGTACCTGTTGTAGAGGACAGCTTATAATGTATGAGTATATTTTCCAGTCTAGTTTTGACTAACAAGGCATCACATTGGTATGTCTTATAAACTAGGAGAAAGCAAGGATGCTCATCTTAACTCTAGATAGATAGATCAGAATAACAATCAATCTGATAATAACCAAGTATGGAGACTAATATAAAAACAAACCTACAAAGACTGGATAGACTGTTCTTTTAGCTAGTTAGATATGTGGTGTTCTTACAAATGATGCAATCTACTCAACTGAACTACATGTTGTATTCAATTATCCTGCTAAGTATTTCACCATATGATATCATCCAACAGTGAACGCAGAAAGAAAGGAGATATTTTGGAATGTTTTTTGTATGGGCTAGTCCTTTTATTCAATCATTCTGGGAAAGGAAATCTGAAGGACGGAAGAGCAAATTTTATGTGTATAAAGAGGCATTCTGAAAAGATATGTAAATTATCAACACCCTGAATGACATTAAGGAACAGCAGTACAATTAATCAGATAACAGGTAGAATGGCATAGGAATATGGTATGTCAAAATAGAATAGCCTCATAGGTACCATATTAATGGGATCAATAAATGAAGGGTGCTCGACAGAAAGACGGGTGGACACATGATGTGTTTGTACCAGGGCCTAATGTCTCTGCGGGATAAATTTTTGGAGTCGACTGAGTGGACCCTAAATACATGGTCTTAGAGAGAACTCAGACCTGCATTTTTGGGTCTATCTATATGGATAGTGGGAGTGGGACTAGGCAGAGGCAATGTGACCTATGTAAGAAGAGCAGAAGAGAAAATAATGTTACACTGGGATACAAGCATTGCAGTGGTAGTTAAGTCATTTCAAGACACACTGACACAAATGGGATTATTTAAGAAAGAGCAGTTGTGGGAAACAAGTGACTGTCATCAATTGACAGGAAAAGTTAGAACTAACAATGTCTGTTTGACACTAAACCCACAATTAAGGGACAAAACAAATTTAGCAGACAAAAGGAAAGAGTAAGAGAGAAGGATTAAATAGCACACAAAGAGCAAGTCAAGAAAGAAGAGCTGAGGTAAGGGTTATAAAAGATAAGTTATGCTCTGTAAAGATATAAAGTTACAGTGTAATTTTGAGGAAAAAGTGGATTGATTAAATACTAGCAAAGTGGCATTTCTGTACAATAATACAACGTCTGGATTGAAAAGTAGAGATCTTTACTGAAAGCAGCGGCAAATAAGAGGAATGTCTACTGGAAGAGGATTATTCTCATTTTACAATTAGAAGATGACTTTCTTCTGCTTGCTACTTTAGCAATAATAAATAAAGAAAAGAATATTACCATTGTAACACTATTTAACATTTTGATGGGTGTATTATCAGAATTTTAAGTTTGTTGTCCTTCCACAATATTGTATCTAAAATAGCAGCTACCACTATATAGATATACGACCCTTAACTGCACACTTGCATATATTGAAAATATGTATTGTCAAGGTACAAAGATGTGTAGTTAAGAATAGTAATTCTATACCTATCCATATATACTTACCTTTACAATATACTGGTATTTTAAATTCTGGACTCAATGTTTTGGCACAATGGTCTTTTTGTTGCTGATATTCTTACACAGTTTCCTGACATGAAATCAGCATTCCTTAATCTGAGGTGTTAAGTGTCAGTGATATTATTCACTTGGAACAGGACCTGTAACTCCAAAAGACTCCTACTTAGATGCATTCTTTACAAATCAAAAACCATGCCACCATTTTTCTTATACCTTTGCAACTTCTTCCATCTTCTTGTAGAATATACCCTCTTGGGCATGAACACTGGTAGCTCCCTTCTGTGTTTTTGCAGATGAAGTTACACGGTTTTGGAGCCTGACTGCACTCATCCAGATCTATAAATTAAAGGCATGTTTTCAATGTTTTTGAATATTAGGGGTCAATATACCATTAGTTTGACTTATGTTCATTTACACTTTGTATATTGATTATATCACCATTGTCATTAATATTAAAGATATCACTATGTATTTACAAAAATAAAACAATATTTTAAATCCGATGGGCTTAAGTAGCTGAACAGAATCAGCATGAATTGAATACTTCTCTAGACTAGCCTCTTATATTCTGTACACACTAATGAACAACAGTAAAAACGTACCCAAGCAGAGAGTGCCACTGATGTCTGTGGTGTATCCAATTTTGCATTGACATCGATATGATCCTCTCTCATTGATGCATTCTCCATTGCGGCAGATGTCAAGAAGAACCTTACACTCATCAATGTCTGTAGGGAAGGGAAGAGAAATGAAGACAAGTAAAGCTTTCCATTTTTATTCTGATCATCAGTAAACAATTGTGATGGTGTATAACAAAGATATGTCAAATATTCCTAATAGATAGACATAAAAACACATCAAATGCTCTTAGTAGGTATTGTTTACGGGCTCATCAAATGTGCTTAGCAGGTTTGTGTAAAGGCACATGAAATATACAGCAAGCTTATTGTAGCTTATTGAAGATGTATCAAACGTACTTCATAGCTATTTGTGAAGGTCCATCAAATGATCTTCGTAAGTATATGTGACAGTGCATCAAATGTGCGTAGTAGGTAATGGTGAAACAGCATTAAGGTAATTTATTAGCTAGGTCTAAATGTATTAGTGAATCAAATACCTAAAAAAGTGGCTCATACTTGCATCGGACAGTTTTTAACTTGTAGAGACATGCTGTACAGGTGTTTTGCAAGGTATAGGATTCAGCATGCATTTGTGCTTGCTGCAGCCAATGTCTGTGGTAAAATAAAAGGCCCACAAATAGGAAAACGTGGCCCACCCACTGACCTGTCAGACCAGCTATTTAGGCACAACCATATTTCCCTACAGGCGAGTCTGAACTGTATCTAGCTCAAATGTAACAAAGGTTATTCAAACTGCTATAAACACGGTTCAATATCATGCTAGACAATGATGTCATATAATGGGTTGTCTAATTTGTATTTATTCAAGAAATATGCACATAACTTGCCTTGCCACATAATTTACCTTCCTTTGCCACATAATTTGACTTTCCTTACAGTATACAACCATGTTGCATATCTGGCTATTAGCTTCGAATAAATGTGAAAAGTGTATTAAACTAACTCAGTGGTCATGTGTGTAGGTGATTCAGATGTACTTAGTAGGTAAAATAGTGCATCACATGTTTTAGTAGGCATGCGTGAAGATGAATCAAATATGCTTATTTGGTATGTGAGAAGACACATTACATTTGTTTACTAATAAGCTGGAAAAATGAATCAAATGGGGATGGTAGATGTGTTTAGAAGTGAATCTAGTTTTTTGCCAAACTTTGAGTAAAGATTAATGCAATTTGCTTAGTTGATGAAGGTGAGTCAAACTTGCTTACAAGGTGCGTGCAAATGTGCATGAAATGTGCTGAGTAGTAATGAGTGTAGATACATCAACAAAACTCAATAGCTATGTGTATAAGTGAATTGAATGTTCTTTGTTGGTATGCGAAAGCTCTCTGAAAGTATGCCTAGATATACCTTGGAACGTTTACCTCCTATTTTGCCTAACTTGCCTTCGATCTAAACACTGAAACAAAGTGTTACTCAAGCCATATTATTGAAAACATATTAAATGGATGCCATAAAGGTTTTAAGCGTGTGTTCCTTCTGAAGTGTTTGCCGCATAACACAAACTATGTTCCATCTAAAATCCGCTGACATCATCGTATGTGAATTGCAACATGTAAAATTAAATTATAAAGGAATGTTGGTTTACCGCATGGGTATTCTACTGGAAACTAGTTAAAAGCTCAGTATAGCTTTAGACAAGCTAGCTGTGTGGTTTACAAATCAAAGGTGCCTGTTAAAAAACACGAATTAAAAAAAAAGTACATGATAGCTTTCTAGGCGCTCACACATGAAGATTGAACAGCTGTATTTTTGCACAGACAACCAGTCATGCAGCAATGCTGGGCATACTCTGAATGCAAAGTAGATCTCGGTTGGCTTGTGGAAGACTGCAGTCACAGAAATAAGTACTAGCCTCTTAGGAAATCGGGAGGTTTCCAAAACAGGCTAGTACCTTTGAAAAGCAGGTAGCAGGCCGGACATGCGCTGGATAAAATCACGTTAGACTCAAATCCTCGATTCCAATTCACAGGATAACTTCTGTACAAAGGTTGCTTAGGAACGTTTACTTCCAGTAGCGCATCAAGGGTACCCTGGGCTCTAATGCAAGGTGGGACAATGTGCCACCTGACCGCTGGTTAGGTAGTAAAAGGCATCCATACTCAGAGTACAGTGTGCTGTTCACAACACTCGGCCCCACAGCCACAGTATCCTCTGTACTGATGGTAGCTATGTCCCTGGTTAATTCATAGTCACACTGTACCTTCTCCAGTCGTTGTGTAACCTCGCCCGTGGGGGCACATTTTCTTGAATGCGACAGTGCCAGGCAGAGGACAGATCTCACAGTTGGCACCCCAACCTCGACCACCGTCGCAACAGCACTCGGATTTGGTGACAGTGTTTCTGTTGCTGGATCCCAATTGGCACATGGTTTGCAAGACTTCAGCAAAACAGTACCCTTGTCGGTTGTCTGCGAAAAAGATAATAGGAAAGGAAATGCATCACTGGGAGAGTGAGTTCATGGACAATGGATGTGCTATGGTATCTGAAAAGCAAGGATGCAAAAGAAACAAGAACATATCCTCTAAAGAAACCATCTTATCCATGACCTTCAGCCCAAAACAGATAATGAGCAGACAAGACCCAAGACTGAAGACCATGACTTGAATACAGATAATCAGGTGTCATTTTTTGAAAACATAAATAGGCAGTGGTGATTTCATGCCACTTTATCTTTCAATAACATTTCTGCCACTTTTAAAGAACATAATAATGTACTTACCTATGCATTCATTCTGAGACTCGCTTACGATATATCCGTCACTGCATTCACACCTGAAACTTCCCTTCGTATTGATGCAGCGCCCATTTTCACAGACAGCGGGCTTCGCCTGGCATTCATTTTGATCTAATTTTGAAACAAGACAAACAATTTACATTGATTCTAATGTACAGGCTGCAAACTCTCCAAAATGGCTAAAGCCATAATGAAGACAACAAAACAAAGTGTTGAATTATTTTACAGTTAACAGCAACAACGGAAGCACAGATTACACTAAGCAGTAAGAAATACAATAAAAACTGGCTTAAAGAAAATAAAAACATTAATTTTGTAGGAAACGCAAAAAGAGTGCAAATGGTATTATCGCTTAAAACCAGGACAGAACTAAAAATGGCTAAATGTTGCCATGCTAACTCGATTATTTATCTTTGTATGAAACCTGGTCTTATGTCTCACTTGATGTTACAGGCTATTGCCTACAAAAATAAGTAAAGATAGAAGGACCCTAGCACACACACACACACACAGTAATCACAACTCAAGAACTACCGCTCACACTCACATAGGTTAATGCAAAGCCATGGGGCCTGATTCCCATTCAGAGTTGTTGCTTTTATTATAACCTTCCACCTTCAGACAATAATCTGCCTACTAAGAACAGAAAGACATTGATGCCACATAGCAACCAAACCTTAGGACCGCCTACAACCACTCATACATCTCACTGGGCATCTCTAAGATTAGAAATTCTTCCAAATGTGGCTTGATTTCATTCTAAAGACAGACACATGAGTGGTTACCAAAACTGAAGACCCACTGAGCACACCAACCTAGGCTAGTGGAGCTTCAGATGTCCCATCTTCAAAGGGCCAACAATAAAGAAAACAAACAACCAGCAAGCAACAATCTGCATCCCAAGAACAGGAAGACTCTCACCTGCACTTTGAATTCACATTGCAAGATCCATCAAACACTCCACCATGGTTGTTTACAAGTAGTAGTGACAAAAAGGCTAAATTAAACTAAGTTACTTGAGATCAAGGAAAGGCTTTGCCCATACCCAAAAGCATTAAAGGGGCTATACAATAAAAAGGAAAAAACTCTCTTTACCTAATACTGTATCACAAACCATCAACTGATAGACATTATAGATAGAAGTAGTTGGAGTGCAGCTGTGGATATTATGTGGGACTCTTTGAAAGCTGATATTAAAGGGGAAACATTTAGTTTAGATTTTTACAATCATAAAATACAAGCAAATCAAGGCAAAGAATATTACAAGGAGCTGGCCAAACTGGAAGTTGACCATGTTAAGGCCATGATTGAAGGACATGACGAGTATAAGCTCCTAAAAAGGATTGCAGTTACTAAGGCTAGCATTAATAGCTATCACGCTAAAAAGATAGCAGAGAGATCAAAAACATTCATAAGGCACAGAGCTATTAATATAGTAATTGCATAGGAAAGGTCCTGACGCTGAAAACGCATCAGAAAAAGTTGCATAATATCATCAGTGTTATAAGGGATAAGGATGGGCATTAGCTTAACACTCTGGGATTTATTATCAGGGTGTTTGAAGAAAATTATCAAGCACTCTGTCAAGAAGGCTTTCCCCCCTCCTCCAGCAAGATTAAACAGTATCTCAAATTAGTCAATGAATCAGCATTAGATAAGGGCGACCAGCCATATTTGGATACTCCGTTTGCAGTGGAGGAACTGAAAGAGGCCCTTAATTCTCTGCCATCTGGGAAGGCAGAAGAACTGGATAGGATCCTGTTGGAGTTTAATTGGGTATTTTACCCGATTCTCTTGGGGGGATATGATTATCAATTTCTTGGAAGCTCAGCAGGGAGCCTCGGTCCCAGAATCATGGGCAGCCACCAATATTGTGTTTTTTTTTAAGAACGGGAAACCACAGAATTCTGGTTAATAAAGATAAATCTCACTTACCAATAGTGTAGGAAAGTCATCCTTTTTGCGCTGATCACCCCTATTTTTGACTGATGCTGGTGGCTACTGACTTTGAAAGTGCCCTGGGTTCTGCTAACCAGGTCCAGGGCAAGCGCTCTGCCCTTAAAAGGTACGTGGTAATTGGTATAATTCTAATTGACCTTAAAAGTGTACCTGTAAGTCCCTAGTATATAGTAGGGCATGTTGGTTTGGAGACACCAGCGGACTTAATGCACTTAAGTGTGCATTGCTGTGGTGTCTGGTGTGATTTTTTTTTTTTTTTTTTTTTTTTTGAAAAATTTTTTATTGAACAGTAAATCGGGTACAAGTACGGGCCTACAACCACCCGGGCCGGCCGCTAGGTACAGAAGGAATCTACACATATCAAGGCTACAATCAGTTCCCAGGGCGCTGCCCCGCAGTGGCTCCAGATAGTTCTCGAGGAACAGGAAGCGCAAGTCCAACAATCACAAAGACAAAAAGAAAAACAATAAAAAACAAAAGGCGAGTTATGAGGGAAACCAGTGCGGGACAGGCTCCCCCCGGGAAACTCAAGTCAGGACAATTGAGCAATCCGCTAAAGAGAGGAGTACCGGGAGGCCGGGGGGCGGAGGGGGGGGGGGAAGGGGGCCAAGGGAGCTGAACGTCCATATGTAGTTGTTACAAAAGGCGCCAGGAACCATCAAGGGTCAGGGGGACATGGCGATATCAGTGTCTACCAGGGGGGGCGTACAGATGCCTCCGCGATACGCGTTCCATTGCCCCCAAATTCTACCCCACGCCCCCGGCTTGCCACGGGCCACATACACTGTCTTCTCCCTAAACATACACCAGTCCATATTCTCCTTCCATACTGACACGGTGGGCGGCCGTTGAGCGCCCCAAAGTTGCGCTATGTCCCTCTTGGCAATCATGTTCCCTAGGGCCGCCCACCGAGTCTGAGCCGCGCTGTAGTCATTGGGCTCCCACACATTCAGGACACAGCGACGCACCTCCGGCAGCAGCACAACCCCAGTGACCTGTCCCATAACCGTGACGACCCGGCGCCAGTAGTCCGCCACCTCGCGGCACTCCCAAAGGATATGAAGAAAGGTGGCGCTGAGCCCACAGCCTCGCTTACAGAGCCCGTCGTCGGAAAATCCCATCGAGACCAAGCGCGGACCCGTCACATACACCCGGTGGAGAATCTTGAGCTGTACCAACCGGAGACGAGCCGGAATGGCAACCTCCTTGGGGGACGACAGTGCAGACTGCCAATCTTCGTCGTCCAATTCCACCCCATCCCCAGTCCAAGCCTCCCGAAGGCGCACAAAAAGGTCCGCCCGGTGATTAATTAATTTTTTATAAATTAAAGAAATAGTACTATCGGGGACATGTCCGTCAAGTATGCGGTCCTCGAGGGGCGAGGAAACAGGGATCTTGGTCCCCTCCCCGAAGACCGAGAGCAGGGCGTGTCGAACCTGGGCGGCGCGGAAGAACTCCCTGTCGGTCAGCTCGTATTCTGCCTGGAGCACCGCGAAAGTCTTGACCGCGCCCTTGTGCCACAGGTCTCCCACTTTGCTGATACCAATCGTGTCCCACTGGTCAAACCCCTTCGTGGTCCACAAGCTGCCCAGGCGGTCGGAGGCAAACAAGGGAGTAGCACATGTTAATCGCTCACTCCAGCCCATGGCCGCAGTGGCAGCCCTCCAGGTCCGCACAGCAATCTTAGTAGGACCCGTAAGGGTCCGGCCAGCCAGGCGGGAATAAAGTGCCCTGTTGTAGTTCCCGCCGGGAAGCAGGAACTTGTCCATCTCATACGCCGGATTCAAGCCGGGCGCATACATGGCGTGGTTAATGGCAGCTAGCTGCGAGGCCCAATAGTACCTGCGAATGTCAGGAAGCGCGATGCCCCCGTCATACCAGGGAAGAGTGAGCTTGGCAAGAGCAATACGCGCCCGCCCGTCCCACACCAGTCTCCTCTGCAGGCTCTCCACCTCCCGAAAGTAGGCCACTGGGATAACGTCGAAGGAGTTCTGGAGTGCATAGAGGAACCTGGGAAGGGACATCATTTTGAACAGCGCGGCCCGACCCAGCGGGGACAGGGGCAGCCTGCACCACCGGGCCGTGTCCTCCCGCAATCGCCGAAGTGGACGCAGGAGATTCTGCTCATAGCGAGCCGCCGGGTCCAGCGAAACGTATATCCCCAGGTACTTAAAGCCGCTCAGAGATATTTGAATCGGGAGCCGAGGCGGCAGGAGAGGAGGACCACCAGAGATGGGATAAACGCAGGATTTAGACCAATTGATCGTGAGACCCGAATTGTTCCCAAAGGAGGTTAGAACGTCAAAGAGGACGTTGAGCGACTGCCGTGGTGAGGTGAGATACAGGAGAATGTCGTCCGCATACAGCGAGACCCGATCTTCAAAGCCCGGGCCCCACCGGATCCCTCTGAGCGAGGGCTCCCAACGGAGCCAGGCAGCGAGCGGCTCCAGGGCGAGAGCAAAAAGCAACGGGGACAACGGGCACCCCTGCCTCGTGCCCCTGCCGAGGGCAAAGGGCCGAGAGACCCGCCCATTCACCACCACTTGGGCCATGGGTCCCGTGTAAAGGAGCCTCACCCAGCCAATAAAGCCCGCTCCAAAGCCGAATTTATCCAAGACGGCCCAGAGGAATGGCCACTCAATAGTGTCAAAGGCCATCGTGGCATCCAAAGAAACCAGCACGGCCGGTTCGGAGAGGAACTCCGCCCTGGCAAGGGCACCGTGAAGACGCCGCAAGTTAAGAGCGGTGTTGCGGTGCGGGATAAAGCCGCATTGGTCCGGATGAATAAGGTCGCACACGACACTCAACAATCGATTGGCCAGGACTTTCGCCAGGATTTTAGGCTCCGCATTGAGCAGTGAAATAGGCCGGTAAGAAGTACAGCGGTCTCGCGGCTTGCCCTCCTTGGGGATAACGACTATAGTGGCCAAGCGCTGGTCGGCCGGAAGGGAACCCGCCGCAAGAGAGTCGCGGAACATGCGGCTGAGGAAGGGCGCAAGCTTATCAGGACGCAATTTGTATAGTTCAATGGGCAGTCCGTTAGGACCCATAGCCTTGCCCGAGCGAAGGGAACGAATCGCGGTCGCTATTTCATCCGACGACAAAGGGGCGTCCAGCCGCTCCCGGTCCTCAACGGACAGGCCGGGCAGAGCAATATCTCTCAGTAGGAGGCGAGAGTCATCCTCATCCCTGTCAGTCACCGGGGAGTACACCGCCCGGAGGTGGTCAGCGAAACATTCCACAATCTCATCCGGCTCAGTCACACACACACCATCCGCAGCACGCAACTCGGGGACCACACGATTCACTCTCTCCTTTTTGTCCAGCCACGCAATCAACTTTCCCGCCTTGTCCCCCGCGTCATACAATCGGCCCTGCTGCTCCCTATACATAGTTTTGGCCGCGTCAGTGACCAGGGACCTATATTCGAACTGTTTCAGGCTAAGGGCATGTAGCCCGTCCGGAGTAACATCCGCCTCCAAGGCCGACTCCAGCCCCGAGATGTCAGTCTCCAGCTTCACCACCGCCTCACTCCTAACCTTCTTGGCCACCACTATTTGGGCGAGGGCGTGTCCGCGTATCACAGTTTTAAAGGCTTCCCAAAGGGACAACGCAGACGACACCGACCCCTCGTTTTCACTGAAGTATTGGTCCATGGCCTTAACCAGGCTGTCACGAGTCACAGGGTCCCGCAAGTACCAGGGGTTAATGGGAGCTATCCGCCCTGCGGACCGCGACCCGGTGTCGAAGAGAAGCCACAGCGGAGAATGGTCGGAGATACCACGCGCCAGGTGCCTGACCTCTCGAATCCGACCAGTCTGCGCCGCGGGCATAAGGAAGTAGTCTAACCTGGAGAGACTCCCATGCGCCCCCGAATGAAAGGTAAACTGACACTGGGTCGGATGCATTAGTCTCCAACTATCCACCAAGCCGAAGGTCTCCAACATCCCACCCAGCCATGACTGGGCAGCGGGGAGGGTCCTTGGTGGGTGACGATCCAGTTCACCCGAAACCACAGAATTAAAGTCCCCGCCCATGAGCAGGAGGCCGTCCGGAAGGTCAAGCAGCATTCGACCCAAGTCAATAAAGGTGGAGTTCTGGAGGCCCGGGGGGACGTAGACTGAAACCAGGGTAAGGGGCTGCCCCTCCCACCTCCCAATCAAACACACATAGCGCCCTCTGTCATCCGAGACTATCCTCGTGATCTCCACCGGAAGGGAGGTTTGCAGGAGAATGCCCACCCCCCTGGAGCCAGTTGTGAAACCAGAATGGGCTACGAGGCGGTATCCCCCCCTGTTCATCGCATGGCAGACATTGCCAACCAAATGCGTCTCCTGGAGAAACACCACATCAGGAGTCAAACGACGCAAATATTGCAGTACAACACCCCGCTTAATACGATCCCCCAACCCATTGACGTTCCATGACATAAGCCTCAACCCGTCTCCCCCCATCCCCTCCAATAGATCAAGAGGCCCCCAGCCCGCCGCACAGTTCCCAAATATGGACAAAAATCAATACCTCGCCCTGTAAACAAACAACACACAACAAAACAACCCCTCTTCCCCCCCAACCCCACCCCAAATCCAACTCCCCCCACCCTGCACCCCTGCGGGCCAAAGACCCCCCCCAACTTGCAGTGTGCCTGTCGCCCCACTAACCCCATTCTACAAAAAGACCCCGGAGGAGGAAAGGGACCCGAACCCGCCCGCACCCCTCACGGGTCCTGGTAAGACACAGTATGCATAAGAAGTAAGACCCAACTGTACAGTGCAAAACCGCAAAAGCAAGGACCAAATGTCAGTCTAAGGGGACCCGTCACCTGCGATGCCCCCAGAGGGCCCGGGCCGGCCACCCCCGTCCGGCAGCGAGTCCAGCCAGTCACTTGCGGCCACAGGAGAGTCAAAAAAGGCTGTCCGCTCTCCCTGCTCCACTCGTAGTTTAGCCGGGTAGATCATCAAATACTTCAGGCCTAGCTCGCGGAGACGGCGCTTCACCCCTTGGAATCCCATCCGCTGTTTCTGGACCAGTTGCGTAAAGTCCGGATAAAAATTTATGGTCGAGTTCTCGTAGCGGACCGGGCCACGGGTCCGTGAAGCCTGCAGAATAGCGTCGCGGTCCCTGTAGTGGAACAGTTTAGCCACGATAGGCCTCGGGGGGGCCCCCGGCCGAGGCCGGCCGCCCGGCACTCGATGGGCCCGCTCCACGGCGAAGAATCTGCTTAGGCCAGCCGGGGACAGCTGTTGCATGATAAGTTCCTCGACCACGAGGTCCACCGGGCGGCTGTCGGAGGACTCCGGTACACCAATGATGCGGATGTTGTTGCGTCGGGCCCGTCCCTCGAAGTCCTCAAGCCGCCGGGCCATATGGTCGTTGACCACTCTAATGTCCCCAAGCGCGGCCCGCAGATCCGACACCTCCGCACCCAGGGTGGAGGTCCGTGTATCAAGGGCCTGGACCTTCTCGTTGGTTTTGGAGAGGTCGGCCCGAATCAGGGTGACATCGATCGCGACAGTGTCGATCTTACGGGCCAGGGCCTCATATTGCGTCGCGATGGTTTCCCTGATGCCCTCGATGGCGCCCATAATGTCCTGCAGGGAAGGTTCCGCAGAAACGGCCGTGCCTCCCCCTGCAGCATCCGGGGAGAGGCCAGCAGCGCCAGGGGACCCCCGGCCCTGGGTGTAGCGGTCCATGTTGTTGCTCTGGACCGCCCCCCCGCGCAGAGAAGCCTTGGTCTTGCGCCCCTCCGGACCCCCTTTGCCCGCCATGTGAGCGCAGTCTCTCAATGGGACCTCCGATCACGAGGTGTGCGGGCGCAGCAAAAGGACCACAAGCTGTCGGTGTAGGGGTCGGAGGCGTTAGGCCCACCAGTAGCAGATGGAAGCAAGCCCCGGGCAGAGGCCCAGGAGGCACCTCGCCACCTTGAGCACGCACGCCAGCTGCTCCCCTGAAGGCCAAAACCGAAACCGAAAGCGCTGAATCGGCAACTGGCACCGGGCTGAGGCCGCTGTTGTTCAATTGCAGCCCGGCCCCACGGGTCACCTTCACCCCGGCCACCTCCGTCGGGTGGGTCCCAAACGTTCCGGCGACGACAACTCAGGATTCCCAGGTCCGATTAGAGTTTTAAAAAGAGATATAAGATCAGCTGGTCTTCATCTCCCAGATTCCATAAACCAAATCAGGATAGTCTCAGGATATATTCCGAGGAGCAGAAAGGGTCCGGGGAGCCCTGTGCTCACGCGACCATCTTGGATGCGCGCTAGGCTCCTCCCTTGTCTGGTGTGATTTAAAGCCAGGCCTGCCTTGCAAGCTGGTTTTAAAATGCCCAAATCCGACTTTTAGAATTAAAAGTACTTCCAACATCCCAAACTACCTTTTTATTACATATAAGTCACCTCTAAGGTCTGCCCTAGGTGCCTCAAGGGTAGGGTGCATTGTTATAATAAGCAAGGCCAAAATAAAAGATGGATTATATGAACTGGTAGAGAAAATCAGTCAAAGTCGTTTTTCCCTGTTATAGTGCTACTAACACCATAGGCTCACATGGGAAGGCTGTATTGCATCCAATACAGTCAAACGTTGATTGGATTTAGCTGACAATATAATTTGGAGGATCAAAATAATGGTTACAATAAATCCAATAGCTTGCCAAGATCGAATTTAATATAACTATCACAGGAAAGTAATTTTAGAACTTACTATCCTGAAGTTACCTGAGGCAGCCCAGTAGCAGCCTCTTCTGACTGGTCAGCCTTTCTCAGCCTCAGCCAGGCTCTCATCTGAGTAGCTGTGAAGTAGGTGGGCAGCAATACAGTCACTTGGTGGGAGGAGATCTGCTTGTTTGAAAGTCAGGGAAAGGAAAAGGGCTGGGGAGATAAGCTGGACTTCAAAGGCTGGAAAACAGATGTCACAGGACCTAGGCCAACCCCCACTTCCTTAATCCCCAACCAGATGGGAGCTCCGTGGATTAGATTAGGACAGGGGCTGGAAGGGGAGTGTAGTCAAAGGTTAGCCATACACCTGGGTTGGGTTATACTGACACACACTCGAAGGAGAGAATTTCTCCATTTTGATTTTTGTTAGAACAGTACATTCTAGGTAAAAAATATGCCACACTTCGCAGGAAGTGGTCATAGCAGAAGTTGGCAACTCTGACGCTATTGTTTGGGGTGTGCGACCCTATTGCCAGCCCAGAACGGAGAATAAATATGGGTGAACTCCAGAAGCTCCTAAGATCCCTGCCTGAAACATTTGAAGAAGAAGGACTGCCATGCTGGACCCTTGGACTTCACCACAGAAATAGAACTCCGAAATTTAAATCCCATAGGCTATAACATTATTTATATTTCGGCAGACAGGATATCCATCACCATTTTGATGGAGTAATCTATCTGCCGACATCTAAATCAAGCCCTTAGTCCGTTATCATGTGGGGGTATTATCATGGGGATTTGTTTTGATGGGAAGGTGGGTAGGTTTCGTATAATTGTGTCAGACGACGGCCAATTACAACTAATGAATTATTATACAGTATTATGCTGTAATGTTGGTGCTCCGAATGAAAACTTATGGGCATATGACGTATTCTTTTTGTACTCAATTATTTAAACAAAGATTATCCATGGGTAGTGAGGCTCACGCTAGTAGAGTAAGTTCTACCTGGCACCCGCTGCTTCTTTCACTGATTACCGAGTTGTCCCCTTTTATTGTACACAAGGACTAGACGAAGCATGTATGGAAAACGTTAATAAAAAGCTTCCTTGGTCTGCTCATGGAAGCTTCATAACTTAGGAGATCACTTAAATATTGTTGATGAATAAAAGTTTTGTAAAGATGTGGCACAACACACTAGATGAAAGAACCGTGCTTAATTTACCGAAGCAAAGATGGTGTATGTACACATTTTTATGTGTTGCAAATGAAGATATGTAAATGCATGCGAGCAATGAACTGTCTGTGGAATATGCCACACATGAGATTTAAGGAGGAAACTGACTGTATGGAACACTCTTCTATAAAATGTAATGTTATGGAAATCAGAATGGCGTTCAAAAAACACCACAGGTTACAGGGTTAAACATAACAGGGAGCATTTTCTTTCTTTGTCTAATGGTAATTCTGTGCAAACTCATGGGCTGTGAGCATCAGTTCAAAATGCAATGCTTTCGTCATCGTATTTAATGCAGAATGGTGCATGATCTGCGACCCATACTGTACCTATGCACCCTTCACCATCTGGTCTGCGTTGGTATCCAGGTCCACAAATGCACATGTATGTTCCAATCATATTTTTACAGGTCATTTGCTTGGCATCACAGTCGTGTATTCCTTCCTCACATTCGTTCTGATCTGGAAAGGAGTTTAAAGCAATGTATTTAGTCATAGCTCATATAGCTTTGAAAGTCTATGGAGCTCAGTGTCTGTCGCTGCATGGGTCAAACATGCTATGAGCAAAGTATCACCGCAGGTTACAAGACGGGTCATCAGACTGCACAAAGAGCTAATTAACAGATCACACTGCAAAACCAAAGTAAAATAAACGTGAAAGCTGTGGGTGTTAACAGAAAACTATGAATGAGGAGAAATCTAAAGGCTGTTTATTTTCAAGCAAAAATAACTTAATATTAAAATATTGGAATGTTGAGAGCTCCCTGAAAGACAAAGGAGCAAGAGCCTATGGAACTCTCAGACAGACCCACTGTCGGCAACATCTGAAAACCCCAATCTATAGTCTAAGTCTCTCACTTTCCTCATGATGTGTGGGGTTGTGTGGAGTGATGCAAGAGAGCCAGGAAAGCAGAGGCTGAGGTCAAGGGGCAAGAGTGGATGGTTTTGCAGTGATAGCCAGACCCAATGGAGGAGCAAACCTTTCAGTACCTTTCTTCTCAGCCTCTCTCTTGTCAAATAAATTAAGGAAATGTGGCAGAGCTGAGGGAGAGGCAAGGGCCGCAGAAGCTTCACACTCCCTTTGTTCACAGCTCATACTGCCCGTCCATGACAGCTACAGCCAGGACCCTACACTCTGGTGTGATGGACCCTCATTCAATAGCATACATGCACAGCAGAGGCAGTTGTAAAAGGCAGGGGCAGCTGCAGGAAGCCGTAGGAGTTTTTAAAGCCCCAGTGTCTAACAGGTGAAACTTTTAAATAAATCATTCCGCACACATGCATAAGAGTGTGATAACTGCCTTAATGCAGGCCATTGAAATGGGCTTTATCAGCCACACAAATGCCCCTCCCATGTCACTGGACCTCTTCAGCTTGGGCCAATAGTGCTACAGCGGGCCTTCAAGGGCCTGTGGTACCAGCGACAATGGCCTTTATGTCGATCGGGATGTTATGAGTAGGAAGTCCTACTAAAATATGCACAGAAAATAAACAATGAAATCAAATACTGAACTACATAAAATGATCGCAATCAAAAAGGAAATAAGAGACGGAAACACATAAGTACTTAGCAGTGTAATATTATAGCAATAATTTGATGACAAAAGTGAAAAATAACTCACAATGTGATCCTTATTGTGGAAAAATCATTTATATTAAACACTTTGCTAATCTACACAAATCTTATGCAGCGCTATTTAAAGGCATGTTAAAGAGTTTGTAGTAAAACAAAATAAAACTAGGGTGAAAAGCCTAAATACTTGGTGAACTACTCCTACTTTGCAGGTGTGGAAACATTTTGGGCCCAGCTCACCTCTGCACATCCTGTTGTCCTCTCGCAGCACATAGCCAGAAGGACATTTGCACTCATATGCTCCGTAGGTGTTCACACATCGGAAAGCACACAGCAGAGGATTCTGGGTACATTCATTGATATCTGTGTGGTTGGAAACAGGAAACAATTGTCAACAAAAGAAAAAAATAACTACTTAGTAGGCACTATGCATAGCATCTGAATACACTTTTTTTCCTTACTGCATTTGTTCTGAGTGTCAAATGTATGTATTTTCATCAGAGTCTCCGAAAGAACTGACAGAAATGTTGCTTTAGATTGGCAGAAATGACTGGAGAGCTTGTGGCTCCCCAACATACCAAGATGGTCACTGAGTCAGCACGAACTTGCCACTGAGACCATTCTGCTCAGTCCCATCTTTCTTTCACTGCTGAGGTGAGCGCTACCGAGTTGTTCTACAGGACACTTCCAAGATGGCCACCGGTGCATAAGCCATGTGGAGCAAGCACGTACTGTCTCACTATTTCTGGGAACTATGGGGCTTATTTACCAGGAACTTGCGCCACCTTTGCGTCATTTTTAACATGGTCCTATGTATTCACCATTCACAAAGGGTAGTCATGCAAGTGAGTAATGATAATGCGAGGAGACAAGAGCATGCAGAGGGGCCTATCTCCCCTCTGCGGTAGTGCTCGGGCCAATAATATAATGGGAGAGGGATTTGCAGTAGGCCAAATTGGTCAAATTTTCCTTACGCCGGTGACATTTGAGAAATTCCCAAATTCCATGTTATCTAAAATCTGTGAAACCTCTCAGACTAACACATTATGCAATACTTCTGTTTGTCTCCATTTTGACTGTGGAAGACTGGTTCATGCAGAACATGATTAATGTAGTGACATATTCTGCTCATACCACTCTCCCTCCAGTATCAGAGCAAGATTTCTCATCGGAGAAGGAATATGCCGTGGTGTAGGGTGTGGAATTCTGCTACAGCGAGGTAACTGGAAGGCAAAGGTAGGGTTGAAGAGGGATAAGAAGTATGAAGAACGTTTTGGGTGGGATCTAATGGGGCTCCTCTCTAAGGACACGGAGAGGAACAATAGGATAGCATCTAATGGGGATCGATAGGGGAGCAAAGACCACAATGGTTGTGGGCAGGAGACCGAGACTCAGAGAGAAGGTTCTGAGGCTCAGGTTGGTGCAAGGGTGACTAGAGCACTCCTTTCTTGCGTGGTAGACAGGATCTCTGCACAGCGCATAGAGGAATGGGAAGATTAATGTTCCGAGGGCCATCGGAATGGGATGATGCTTGTGAACTTGGCTACTAGAGACATAGAAAGAGGCACTTTTACAGATTTCGACTGAGAGTTGAGTCACAGGAAACATGACCAAAAGGACAGGACATAAGCATGCATATTTAGCTTGATCACATAACTAAGGAAGACAGACAAGCTACCAGGGATGCGTGTGAGGGATGAGCCAGGGCCTGGTTGGGTGAGGAATATCTGAGCTGTGCAAGGGCGCTGTCGGGTGGTGCAAGGGCGCTGTTGGGTGGTGCAAGGGCGCTGTCGGGTGGTGCAAGGGCGCTGTCGGGTGGTGCAAGGGCGCTGTCGGGTGGTGCAAGGGCGCTGTCGGGTGGTGCAAGGGCGCTGTTAGGTTAGACAAATGAGTACCCCTTGGTTTTGAGAGAGTGACCAGAGTCGAGATTCTTTCCTATGGTTCTAGACTGGTAATCTGTTTCAGTAACGTAAATAGTGAGGGAAAAACCTCTTCTAACTGCGTCCCAAAGGCACATGTTATTTTTGTTCATTGGGATATCTTCTCTAGATGTAAGGAATTAAGCGGTTCTCGAAGCATGTTTGAGGATGAAAACTGTCATGTGTGGGGTTTGAGTCATGTTTGAGTTTGATGTTTGAAGGGGCTCCTCATAAAACGTCCCACTTTCTTTCCTTTTGGGTAATTCCATGTCTAAAAGTGACATTTCATTGCTCTAGTATCACTGTTATTCATTCACACATAAGAGAATCACAAATGTATATTTTAAAGCAAATGCCACTGAAAGTGAAAAGCCCAGTAGCAAACCCACACAAGCTACATCTGCATATATTTTTATACTGTACTCAGCTGCTTTCTAGCTGGACCACAGGTCAAAACAGATGAACAAGAAAATTGAAACAGAGATCCACATAAGCCTGAGAGATGCATTATCAAAGTAGTTCTCATCTAAAAAGCCATGACACAGGGGTGCTTTTTGCCTTCTACCCTCTTTTACATAAATGTCACAGACACGATGGCTGCATCCTCAAAGCAATGCCTCACATTCTATCAGTAAATAGCATCAAGTTCTAAACGTCATTCCTCCTATATACTGACTAATGGGCTAAGGGCAAAAACAGGAGCAAAAAGTCCCCTATATTTACCAATCTCAAGCAACAGAAATATTTAGGAATTCTGAGTTTTTACCTTCGCATGTCATCATTGGTCCTGGCTCGAAACCTTCATCACATGTACACTCAAATCCTCCAACAACATTCTTGCAAGTCCCATTTCCACATGGCTGCCCGACCGAACATTCATCGACATCTGCAGTACAGATCATGTGTTTAATTATACACGGGGTGGAAAAATCCTAAAGTGGACTCGTAATATTACAGATTACTTTCCTAATTGCTAGAGTTATCAATTAAATAATAAAGGTATTTAATTTAGCATTGATATAATCTTTTCTTGCACAAAAATACCTACCTCTGCATTCAACGCCAAAAAGTTCAAATCCGAAGGGACATTCACAGCGATAAGATCCGTCGGTGTTGATACATTGTCCGTTTAGACACCTTTCTGGGTCTTCACATTCATCCACATCTTAGTTTGGAAAATGAGAAAAGAATGAAACAACACCAAAAAAAAAAATCTGCAAGAGTCAGGATAGACAAAATAGCAAAACAGACTCTCGGCATGTAGCACTGAACACCAGGGTGGTACCGCCATGCCCACGGGTCTCCTGGTACCCCTGCTTATTGCATTGTCAGAGGTCTTTCTGTTATTAAATATTTGCTCTGGAATTGATCAAGATTCTGGGAGGCAGGGAATATGCAGAAGAAGTTTGAAGGGAACATCGAAGTAAAAGCAACCACTAAAGAGCTGCAGACATCACACTTTCCACCTTCACACTACTACATTTAGGATTAATGAACATGGCGGACTGAAGGCAGCAAGAGGAGTGGAGAGAATGCCTTGGCTGTGATGGTCAGAAGAAATGCAAATGTGGCAGAATACATAGGAAAGGAAGTCAGGGTGAGGAACTACTGGTTTGATTGATCTGCCCATTTTAATCTCCATGTGATTGTGCAGCTCTTTTTGAGCAGGGAAGAGGTTGCACTGATGATGAGAGGAAGTGAATGAAAGAATATGGGATGGGGTAAGTGCAGGTGGGAATAGGAGGAGGTAGGGAGCAGGTCCATTTTCCAACTATTTGTAATTCTCCGGATCCTTTTATATTTTCCAGGTTTATAGAACTCCTGTAGAATGAGAATATGGGTAAGTGGTATAAAGCGGTAGTATTATGGGAAAAGGAGGGGCAGAAAGAGTTTTGAAAGTCTAGTCTAGTTCACAGTTATTTTCTCATATTATTGTGCCTCCGCCTCTTGCCATTTTAACTTGATAATTTATGTGAATGACACAATTTAGGTTAGGTTATTAAGAGGAACATACCAAGCCGCTCATCATCGGGTCCCAGGCGTATCCCAACTCCAAATGGGCAAATCTGTTTGAAGGCCTCTGTAAAATAAAACGGGTGCATTTTTAAGAGAATCGTTTTCTGTAAATGCAACCAACTTATCAGCAGACAAGGTGCAGGAGATTCCAACTCTACACTTCATAGGTCTGCTCTTGAAACTTGCAGGAGATGTCTGCTTGTGAACATGTTACAAGTGAGTAGGAGGGAAGCCGGTGTCATTGACACCTGACTCAAAGTCAGGTAGTGGGATAGCGTCCAGCAGAAAGACTCCCAGAATTCACTTTTACAGAGCATTGTGAGTTTTGAAGACCATGGAAAATACAGGATTGTTTGATTACATTGTCAGATGTTGATCAATGATGGACCCAAGGAAGTGCCTTGCAGAAAGAGTGCCCGAGTAACACTTTTTCTATGGTTGCAAATGGACACACCACATTCAAAAATGTGTAAACTGTCCGCAAAGAAATACTATACCAGTTAATAAATTCAAAGATTTTGATGTTAACAGTTCTAAACTTGAGCTGCTCATCAATTTTTTTCATTGCCCTTGCAAAATATAAGATGCCTTAAACTGCAAGCTGGAACCTAAAGCTAAGCGTATATTTCAAACCGGAGCATTGAAGAACTGGCCAGTGAAATTTGCGTACATTTCATGGTGTGGCAAACACTGGCTCTCTTTCGACGCCAGTGTTTGCCCTAAGGTGATGCATTCTCAACGGGGCGCCCCCCATACTCCTGCTCCCTTCCCAAACTATTGACAGCGATTTCCCTACCTACGACTGCATAGGGATTTAATTTGGCGCTGCCGTGCAGGCGACAAAATGTCTGTCAACATTAACAACACGTGCCAAAGCCTGCGTACCGGCCACTGAGAGTATATACAAATCATTTTTCACATGGGAGTTGACCGTGAGCAACCCTCCTGCTCATGACTTGCCTTGTGCGTCATTTACATGTATTTCTGCCGTGCATGCTTTACATTTGCCACTTTTGAAATGTCTGTGAATAAGAATCCCGTCGATTACAGGTATGCTTTGTACATCTAATCTGTTAATTGCAGAGGCCTATTGGCAGCAGGAACTGCCAGAAAAGCGGTCCCAGTGTTATAAGGTAATCTTGCAGTGTGTAAAGATGTAAATATGGGATGTATGACAGAACAATGCATTCCATTGCAACGCGTGTCTTTACCACGCATGAGTAATAACGTGAATGCCTTTACCACGCATGCGTTACAAAGCAAATGTCTGTACCAAACATTTTTTTTACAAAGTATATACCTTAACCACACATGCCTTTATAACGAATTTCCTTGTTAAGGCCTGTATGTTATAGGTCTATGGGTGGGAAAGGTTTTCCCTGACCTTGAAACCGGGTACCTGGCACCTCCTGCCACCCCTCGCCCCCTGCCCTCAGCACAGTGACATCGGCCATTCCCATAAATGAACCGAGTAACTATCACAAATATAGAACTCAGGCATGTACAAGAGGTTGAAATAAGGATCAACGCCCTAGTCTGTTCGCACGCGCTGCATAGTCTAGGACTAGAAATACTTAATAACTTCTCTTTAGAAGGAAGAGACTACGGTCCAATTTTTCAGTCTTTCTTACTCTGGAGAATGCTTGGCACAGCTCACAGTTTTTATCTTTTCATCCAGACTAAACTTCAAAACATTATTAAAAACGTGGATTTTATTGTGAATGTGTGCACATGTACATCATCCTTCAGTATGATGATAGGCTTAGAAACAATACAACATTAACGTTATTTCACAATTACAGTTCTCACAGCAATTTTCAGATCTTTCACAGAGATATTATTTAGATTTGGCAACACACTGCCAGTGCATCTGGCAAGCTCATATCTACTGGTCCAAAGCCACAATATGTTCTCAGCTAGCTTAATAGCATATTATTGGAAGGAATGGCCACTGGACCGATCATTAGAACATCTGACGCAAGTAACACATTTTGTTGAAAACTAGTAATGGAATATATTCCCTACCAGCAGAACTAGTCGGTTTTACGGTTTGCCAAGCACAAGATCCCGGCATGAATATTAAACATTTAACGTGTGCATATCCAAGTATGGGCCTAACTTTAAAAAACATATCCTGAGGAATGATGCATGTGAAAATGCTGTCTCATTTTCACAAAATAACCATGGGTAATCTGTTTAAAACCATTTTCAATCTATACAAATGTGTGTGTAATTTGGTGAGACCCTGCCTGATTAAGAGTTCAGCACACCAAGGCGATATCAATGGTCGACACAGCACTTTATCAATTCTTTACTTAACCAATAATGAAATGAAAATGCATATTTCTTTAAGTACAGCTGGACCACTGCCCTGAGCCTAGAACCCCTTGCATTTTCTATTAATACTATAGGCCAGCTATGTTTGCAACTTATCTCTTTTGTTAATGATGCTGCAGTGTCTAACGGCTTTTCAAATGCCCCAAGCATGTGGACTACATTAAAAATTAGTTTTAATTATGGTCCAGGGGTTTATCCACTTTGACTAATAAGAACCATGGCAGGCCCTCAACATTTGAATAAAGCACAACTGTAGTCAAACTAATCTATTTTTTTTAATTCATAAAATAGGGTAATTCAAGTCAGATAAATCACAATAATCTTTAATGTAAGGGAGTTGAAAAACGTAAGTACACAGAGAAATAATGAGAGCTTTTACTACAAAATCTGGCGTCTGGATACCCCGGCGGGTGATTAGCCGCGCACTACAAATCCGAGTTGATTGATAGCATATTTAATTATAGCATTTCTAACAAGACTCATGGCATGTGTAATGAAATCAGTTATAAAACACTATGCTTGGTAGAGTGGTGAATAATAGTTAATGTAGCATGGTTAGCGAGTTGCTAACAGTGTGTATGGAGGTCATACTAAATTGAGTGGTGTGTTGAGTGGAGTGTCATTAAAAAGACTGCCACAGAGTACAGTAGTGTAGAGTGATATATAGTGTCGTACATTAGAGTGTCGTAGAATGGAGTAGAGTGGAGGGACATAAAGTGGAGTAGCGTCCAGTGGAATACCTTACAGTGAAGTGGAATAGAGTCATGTATAGTGGAGTGATGTAGAGTTGAATACGGTAGAGTGGACGTGCGTAGAGTACAGAGGCGTACAATGGAGTGACAATAGAATGGCGTAGAGTGGAACACAGAAGAGTGGAATGCCATATAATGATATACAGTGGAGTGGTGCAGAGTGGAATAGCGTGGATAGGCGTAGTGCAGAGTGGAGCGGTGTAAAAGAGAGTGGTGTAGAGCAGAATAGCGCAGAAATCAGTTGCGTAGAGTGACATAGAGTGGCGTAGATTGAAATAGCATGAACGGGAGTGGAGTGGCGTACAGTAGAGTGATGTAGAATGGAGTGGCATAGAGTTGAATGGCTTGGAGTGGAGTGGCATAAAGTGGCAAAGATTGGAGTGGTGCAGAGTGGAGTGGCATAAATTAGAGTCTTGTAGAGTTGATTAGCATAGAGTCGAATTGCGTAAAATGTGGTGCCTGCCACACAGGTACCTGGATGTTTGAGGGGCACCACATGTGCCCTCCTGGCACCATAGCGAAGGCCCACGGGTCCCTTTATGTCTGCCTTTACATGGCGGTGGGACTGCCATGTAAAATCTGGGAGAAAGGGACATCCTAATCCCTACGGAGGTGTCTCTACAGGCACTGCCCCCATTATAGGGATTGGCCTCCTACTGCCGCCCTTATGGACTCCTTGAGCCTGTCGGAGGTGGCAGTCTCTCCTCCTGCCCAAATCGCTCCGACCGTCAGTATCTTAATACGGCGGTTTGACCGATACACTGGATGTCAGACGGATCGCCACCGATGGCCTGTCGGTGACAGTCTGCCTGCCATCAAAATGAGGCTCTTAGTCTGTGTTCTGGGTTTTGAGAGGAAATATAGCGTAGCAATGTGTTTTTTTTATTTTTTACACATTCATTTTTTTAAGTACACTATACTACACCACATTTCCCCGTACAACTCAAAACACAGACAAAGGGGCCGATTACGATCTTGCTAGGAAAGCCCTCCATACGACCCAGATCCAGAGGGCTTTACTAGCGAATTGCGCTCCGCAAGTCTGAACGACAGATTCCGATGAACGCGTATGGTGACAGACTTTTTTTGCTCGGACTCCCATTGAACTCTATGGGAGCCTGTATACAGGACGCATACACAGGCTCCCATAGCACAGAGGGGTGGGTGGGGAAATGCATACACTCTGTGGCAGGCACACCATGGTGCCCGCCACACTGTGCATACATGGAAAGGGGGGCTCATGGGTACCCCCAATTGATCAATTCGGAGGGCCCCGGATGAAGGGGGGCCTGCTATAGCCGCCTGAAGTCCGATTCCCACAGCCGTTTCATCTCGCGGAGACCGAATCGTGCATGGTACTCGCTCTTTCGGAAGCCGGCTCCATTGCCCGGCTGCGAACAAGTTGGACTTACAGGATCGGGTTCGGAAACGATTAGGTTGAGGCAGACCAGATCTTCGCATCGTACTTGGTCGTTCGGAACGGGAGACGATTCGGTCGGAAACATATGCTCCGAATAGGATTTTCTCATTCCGGAACCCGTCTGGAGGCCTTCCTAGAGAGATCGTAATCGGCCAAAATTGAAAGCGCAAAATATAGTTTAGACTAAACTTAGCCTGCGTTCCGGCTTTTAGGGGAATTTTGGTGCAGTAGAATGTTTTTTAAAAATTTTGTGCATATTTAATTTTTACTGAACTACACTATATTTCCCCTTAAAATCCAGAATGCAGACTAAGGACCTGATTACGATGGTCGATCGTCCGACCGCAATCACCGCGGTAATTGAACTGTCCGACATGTATTCGACAGTTCCACCCACCTAATTAGGATGCAACCACTGTGTAGGCAGTTGGAAAAATGCCATTTTCCATTGCGGCTTGTGCTGTGGCCCAGAAAAGGACTGCAGCACAAGCCACAATGGAAAAAGGCATTTTGCAAACATCCGTTCACCGTGCGCCGGGTACCACATGGTGCCTGGGAATTTGGTGGGGTGGAGGGGCACCACATGTCCCTCCCGGGCCTATAGCTGAGGCTCAAGGGGGACGGGGGCCCTGCTGGCAGCCAACAAAGTCCCTTTCATCTGCCTTTACGTGGCAGTCAGACCGCCATGTAAAGGCAGAGGGAAAAGGGACATCGTAATCCCTACGGCGGTGCAGGCAATTCTCCCATTGTAGGGATTACAGTCGGACCGACACCCCAACAGGCTCCTTGAGCCTGTGGGAGCATAGTCAGTCCCTCCAACCACTGCGCTCCCAATGACCGCATCATAATGCAGCTGTCGGACTGTATTCCTGGCTGTCGGGCAGACGACCACCAACAACCTGTCGATGGCAGTCCGCCAAACATCCTAATCGGGGCCTAAGTGTCAAATCAAAAGAAAATGTACAAATTGTAAAAGAAATGAACTGTACTATATTTCTTCTTAAATATAATGTAGTAGTGTACCGCAGCCTGAGATATCACCAAGTTTCTGAGACGTATAGCTAAAAAAAATACTGAATGGGTTTTCATGAAATAGCAAAAAGGATCCTTTCCAGACCATTATCTATATTCCTGACAAATTTCATGAAATCCGTTCAGCTGTTTTGGCGCAACATCTTTTTAAAAGGTCTACGGAAAATGCATTGTTGGAAAAACATGTTTTGAGCCCTCCCCTTTTTTCTTTGCACCCCCTTAACAAATCACCACGAAACTATGCATCATCTGCCCATGTAGAAAAAGCAAAAGGTCCGCAAAGTTTTGTGGACATTCATCGAATGGGTGCACAGTTATTCCTGACCAAAATCTGGAGTATATATCACCATCCTTGCATTTGCTTTACAAAGTAGCCCATTAAAGTGAGAGATGATGAATTTAAACATTTTTTTTTTCATTTCAGTCCTCTATAAACCTCTCTGGTCATCTCTTCCCCAAGGCTGGCTGCCAGTTATGAGTCACAAAGGCAAACAGTCGTAAATCATTGATACACATTACTTCCAATCACAATTAGAGGGGATGCCCTTTTCACAACCTGTACTAACTGTGATTCAGAATATTTTATAAAATGCCTTTTGTGAGTTAGAAATGCTTTGCTGACTCATCAAAGGGATTTCGTACATGGCCCTATACCATTTTATGGAGACAAACCATGTGACTTTGTAAATCATAGGTTTTGTGACTGGAAAAAGGCCTAGTACACGTGAACTTTAGAGTACTAATAATAAGAACGGTTTAATCATGATCGCTATTGTTCTATTTGTGTATTCCACTAAACCAGCGTTTCTCAAACCTTTGTTTCATTTAGCTTAAATTTTCTTCAGTAGTTAAAATAAAATAGTGATGTGACCGTGCTAACTCATGACTGTGTTTTGCAAGTGTTACAAATTGATTAAACTGGCCTCGCTGGGCAAATCCATTGTACCATTCTGAGGACCCTGCTGGAATCAATTCACTGATATGAGAATCCCTGGTCTATTATCCCTCTCATTACAGACTTGAGTGAGCACCATCTGTCTGCAACTTACCATCTCCTTCAACTGGGCAGATCTCACATGGATCGCCCCAGCCAGCACCATAGATGGCACAGCAGCATTCCTGTTTGGTGTGGTTTTTGGGTTTTGGAGAAGAGCACCTTCCTTCATCGAACTTCGAAAAGCAGAAGCTTGCTCTTAAGTCTGCAAGAAAATAAAATCATGTTTACACACTCTTTATCACAAGTTAATTAATAGAATTACAAAAGAACTCAATACAGCTAATATGTATCATCCGACTTATCAACAAACCAGGTGGCATTAATTTTCAAGGAAAACAGTACTAAACGTATTCCGTGAAACCCACTGTCCCTAAACCGGAAGCAATCTGGCACCCATCATAGATTTTTATTTCAGATTATATGAAGCTCATCCAAAGAAAAAGCATATTATATGAAGCTCATCCAAAGAAAAAGCATAGCAATTCTCGCTGTATTGTTTATTTGGTATGGGTCTGATGATGTTTTCAGTTCACATTTACTGCATGATGAAAGATTAATGTATTTTTACAACTTTATATTTATTAGGAAAAGAGTGTATAATATTTCATCCATTTGTAAAAGGCATTGTTTTTACAGATTGTGCAATTTGGAGTATAGCATATGTTTTCCAATTTATATAAAAATAATAAGTAACATTTGTATGTATTTGTATTCATTTCATTTGAATTGTCAAGATAAACTGGAATTACTTTTTAACATTTTAAAAACGTTTTAACATTAAGGTGCCGATTCCGATCCGGTAGAAAAATTTCCCGTACGAATCGTATCTGTATTTATTTACGTACGAATCGTACAAGTCCCGTACAAACGGGCAAGTACGATTTTTACGTGGAAAATACACACGAATGACATCGGGAAAAGTCCACGACACGTCCCCAGACAGTTTTACGTACGATTCGTAAAACTGAAGTCCGAGCGCACAGGTACGATCCGTACCGTCCGTCCGAATATACAAACGCAGGTAATACGCTCCGTCCGAATATACAACCGCATGTAAAACGTCCCGTTCGGAGCAAACTGCGTACCACCCCTACCCCGGGCACACCTGGGCGAGGGGTACGAGTCATACGGCCCCCCCAGCCTCCCACCCCTCCCGCGTACATCCGCACCATACCCCAGCATCCCCCCATGTCCGCGCCGTACCCCAGCACCCCCCGTATGTACGGTGCATACCCCCCGTATGTACGGTGCGTACCGCCACCCCCCGTATGTACGGTGCGTACCACCACCCCCCCGTATGTACGGTGCGTACCCCCGTATGTACGGTGTGTACCACCACCCCCCCGTATGTATGGTGCGTACCCCCCGTATGTACGGTGCATACCCCCAGGACGCGCTGGGGGTATGCACCGTACATACGGGGGGTGGTGGTACGCACCGTACATACGGGGGGTACGCACCGTACATACTGGGGGTGGTGGTATGCACCGTACATATGGGGGTACGCACCGTACATACGGGGGGTGGTGGTACGCACCGTACATACGGGGGGTGGCGATATGCACCATACATACGGGGGGTACGCACCGTACATACGGGGGGTGGTGGTACGCACCATACATACGGGGGGTGGTGGTACGCACCATACATACGGGGGGTACCCACCGTACATACGGGGGGTGGTGGTACGCACCGTACATACGGGGGGTACGCACCGTACATACTGGGGGTGGTGGTATGCACCGTACATATGGGGGTACGCACCGTACATACGGGGGGTGGTGGTACGCACCGTACATACGGGGGGTGGCGATATGCACCGTACATACGGGGGTACGCACCGTACATACGGGGGGTGGTGGTACGCACCGTACATACGGGGGGGTGGTGGTACGCACCATACATACGGGGGGTACGCACCGTACATACGGGGGGTGGTGGTACGGACCGTACATACGGGGGGTACGCACCGTACATACTGGGGGTGGTGGTATGCACCGTACATATGGGGGTACGCACCGTACATACGGGGGGTGGTGGTACGCACCGTACATACGGGGGGTGGCGATATGCACCGTACATACGGGGGGTACGCACCGTACATACGGGGGTGGTGGTACGCACCGTACATACGGGGGGGTGGTGGTACGCACCATACATACGGGGGGTACGCACCGTACATACGGGGGGTGGTGGTACGCACCGTACATACGGGGGTACGCACCGTACATACGGGGGTGGTACGGCGGGGACATGGGGGGTCTGGGGGTACGGCACGGACATGGGGGGGGCTGGGGGTACAGTGCGGACAAGGGGGGGATGCTGGGGTACGGTGCGGATGTGTAGGTATGGGGGTACGGTGCGCACCAGGCCCCCTTTTCGCCGTGCATCGTGGCGTACTTAGCTTTTCCGGCACTTTTTGGGTCCCGTAAAAATATTGCCGTGCGAAGTGCTGTGGGTACGAATCGTACTTGCTGGTCCATAACACGCTGCCTGACTCCGTCCGGACGTCGCGTATGCGCCGTCCAGATTCAGATTTGTATGTATTTTTTTGCCGGTCGGTGTTTTTTATGACTCGTACGGATTTGGTATTTCTGTGCGAATCGTACTTGCGAGTTTGTAAGGTGTTTTTCCCGGGTACGAGTCGAACGGAAAAAATGCTCCGTATGACCATTCGTACCCGGATTTTACCGGATCGGAATCGGCACCTTAATGTCTTGAAACCCACAAATTAAATGCAGAACTTTTCCAGCAGTTGGGATTATCTGACTGAAGATTAATAATGGTTTTATACAGATAATACTGTTTGTTAATAAAATAAAAAGTTGCTTTGAATCTTTTTAGCTAGAAATGAAGCTCAAATACTTATGTTTTTAACTTGTTTTACATAATTAGTCACATTAGGCATTTTACAACCCTTTTACAAAAGAGACCCATGTACCTAAAAAGGAGGGCACATTTTGTTGTGTTTTAAAAGTTTGTGTTGTGATTCCACATATAATCTCCCCTAGTCAAAAATATAGAAGAGTCAGTTATGAAGCAGGCTGTGAAAAAAGTATATGTTTTTCCACAAACAATAACATATTTTTGTGCATTTAGTAATGGTATTTAAGAACGTTAACATATATTTGTGACAAGTGATTTACAGTTTCATAACCATTTCCAACTTTCCAACAATATATAAACAATTCTTATGAGTGTCTAAGGGAATTAGGATCAGTAGTAAAAAGATCAGAATTACATTGGGAGCTTTATTTTTATAAACACACCAATGTTTGAGAAAAACGTGTAGAGATTTGTTTCCCAAATGAGTGTACTTTATATTAATAAAGATGGAATTGCATATCAACTGTAGACACATCACAACTTACCTATGCATCTTCTGCCAGTGGACGATAACACAAATTCATCAGGACATAGGCACAAGAAGCTGCCAGGCGTGTTGCTGCATGTGCCTAATGCACAGATGTCTGGTTCCTCTACACATTCATCAATATCTAAGTAAATGAAAACACAATGGAAACAGGCAAGCAAAATAAAATGAGTCAGTTATCTTATACTAGATAAACTACCAATTGACTTGTCTAACTACATGCATTGAAATCCTGTCTTACATAGGATATCCTGATATTTCTGCGCTCAGAAACAAGGTTAGACGTTATTAATCTAAAAAATGTTTACACAATGTTAGTTGTAGAGCACCTAAACCACAGATGTGAGACAAGGGTAACAATTCTCTGACCCAAAATTGTGATAACTCCCTCACAGAAAGTAGTTCATGATCACTGCAATTTCCCAACTTCAATTTAACAAAGTTCTTTATCAGAGTCTATACTGGCGATGTGTGAAGCAAAATAAAAGGTATGGAAAATGCATTTGATTGTCCAAAAAAGCACAGCACAATGAAGAGTGAAATACAGTCAAATTCAGGAAAATGCATTGGGTGTACAAGTGGGAACGAGGAACACATACAGCTAATTCACCCTAGCTACTGTGTGAAATCTTGTAATCATTACCAGTCAGGAATTGAAGCAGTAACTCAGGTAGTTGTACACCTAACATGACAAAACATGATTCCCTGTGTATATTATTTTATTCTAAAACCATTGTGTAGCTCCTTGTGTGGCGCTCAGTTAAAACAGTTATGTACTAATAGTCATAACCTTTATAGGCTGAATATATTTTTTTATATATCTTGCTCCAATACATGTGCTATGCCAGCTAACGCTTGACCTGTTTCACAAGAGCTTGTTATTGTTATGCCACAGATTCAAAATAATAGATGTTTAATATGCACTGAACAGTGACAGTCCACCAAAAAAGGAATCTACAATCTCTGGGCATTAGATGTAGTCAAGTTCAGCATATCCTGACCTATCATTCAGTGAATAATAAAATGGCAGTGTGTTCGTAACACAGAGGCGAATACACTTTTTTGGATTTACTTCCAAAATAGTTAATTCCAATGGCGTCTTCATATCTCCCGACTAACTCTGCTGGAATTTTTGAAGTAAACGTAATCAACTTCAGTTCCTCTTAATCATCTGTTGTGATGAATTTCTGTTCCATTTTACCTGTCACCCCAAAGATACCATAGCCATATCTGGCTCTCCAAGCATGGCACCTATTACCCTAACCAATTTTCATATACAGTGTTTCCTTTGTGCAATCCTTCACGTGATGGCACATTTATATGTGTTTTTCTCATGCAGAGTCAACTTGTGTGCTGTGCCTTTATGTTGCAAACACATGACAGTATAGTTACACAATAGTTTTTAAGCAATTTAATGAATAGACAATATACTCTTACCTTGGAAAGTTGCTATGTGTTGACAAGTAAGTACTCTGTTTTACTAGACACTAACAAGTACATGAACCTGACTTCATTTGGACTATGGATAATGACAGTTCTCTCAATTATGTTTTAGGTTTGGTAATATATTAAATATACCTTCACAATTGTCATTCTGCAAAATGTATCCAGGAGGGCAGATACATCTATAAGTACCATCCAGATTCTGACATGTTCCTGGGGCACATTTTCCAGGTTCCACTAAACATTCGTTGATGTCTATAAAAACAGAAAGCTGATTAGAATTCTATACTTTTATCATGAGTAATGTTTTACAATCTAAGGACTAACATGCATATTTTTATTTCTGTTTTTGGGTAGGATGAAGACAGACTGTTTCTATACTACAATATTTCAATATTAGGCACTGCAAACTATACTCTATTTTTTTGTGTCAAAACATCTTTCTAGACTTTGCCCATGCACCTTTGTCTTGTGGCACCAAAACCCAAACCAGCTTATGAACTGAAAGTACAGTCTGATATGTGATTCTCCCTTCATAAAGGGACCGAAGTATAAGTACCCCAAACAGAAGATGATTCATTAGCAGGTGCATGAGCCATCGGTACCAATATTGTGGCTCACTCAGATCAATTCAAGTCAAATCAAAAGATCTTGATTTGGCCATAAAAGAGAATTAGTCATGGTAAAAGTCTAAAATCCCTATACGATCGATAAAGTGCATTAGAAGGTGAAGCAGCATTGTTAGACAAAGTAAAACACAGAATAAAACCAAATAAAAATACATACTAAACATTACTTTGGGAACAGTTTGCTTATGTGTAATGATGTGGGAGAGTGAGCCACACCAGGAATCTAGCCTTCCATGGTTTTCCTGCATTTCAATGCAGCTTTAAGGAATGAGCTACCCCTCAAACATACATCATGGCTGTTCAGCACCTGAAGATAAAATAGCGCTTCTCTACATTTCCGGTGGCCTGATGACTTTAATACGGGTTTAAGAAAGTGTTGAAACAGAGGGTTAACGAATTTGCAGAAGAGCGCAAAATGCTACAAAGTTTGTTCAGCTAAGCCATCACATGGTCAATACAGAGAGGGACCCCCCCCAGAGTGCTGCAGTCCTCTCAGAAGCACAAAAGCCACATACTGTTCCTGCTCTGAAGCGGAAGAGAAGGGATCTCTCCCAGTGCGTAAGATCTAGGGTCAGGTACAGTACAGGTTCAAGAAACGCCAAGGACATATAATAACCCCGCACAGAACTCTTACTTAATTCAATATGAAGCCTTTTTGTTGTACAAAGCTCTGAGAAATGGTGCTTAACCCTTGACTTGTCATCCCTATTGATGTTTTAGGGGGTCGTGAACAGTGCATACAGTCCCATAGCAGAAAAGGTTTTTGAAATATAATCTAGCCATGGGATTGTGCAGCTCTTGTCCAAGGGAAGACAGTAGATAATAATAATTTTACATAGAGAGGCATCAGGATTAACCCACATGCTAAACCACAACAACAGGGGAGCCACATTTCCTTTATCTGATATGTACTGCAAGTTTAGCTCCAAGTGCATGATGACATTTGAGCTAGAGGGAGGGAGATAGTGAAGCCTCCGATGTATACGATTTTGCTCGGCTTGGAGGTAGGAAATATTAAGATATCCTCAAACCCCTGCATCGTATAGGGCTGCGGAAAGGCACTGACCATTATAAATATTTAGACATTTGGGAAATGATCCCTTTCTCCATGGCCCTTGGTAGAGTTCAAAACTGCGCCAGCCGCTCTGCTATGTTTGAATCATGAGCTATTAAGCTGCAGTTGCCAGGAGCCCATGGAATTAAAAACTATCCCGAAATAGCCAAAATCATTCATGTTGCTGAGCAATTGGCTTTTATTAAAAGCTTGGAAGTGTTTGTTTTGCCAGGCCCACAAGTCATAATGTGTGACATCCCAAAGTTCGCAGCCAGATCTAAACTACTCATGAAGGAGGCAAAGCGGTCCCCAAGCATCCATAAAGTGTTTGTGCCAGTAGGACTGCGTCATTGGCATACAACAGCGCGGGTACCTGGATGTGAGCAATCTAAGGGATATCTACAGGAGCCAAGGTCAGGTGGAGAACACAGACTATTTATACAGATGCTAAAAAGTAACAGAGCCAAGATGCAGCCTTGATAAACTCCTCGTTCATAGGAAACGTCAGTGGACATTTCACCGTTTTGGCTAACGTGCACTTTCGTGGCTAGATTTTCATGTAACATGTGCAAAAAGCTTACTAGTGTCTCCTCCACCCCAAGGTCCAATAACATCAACCACAGCTTGGCCCTGCTAACGCAGTTGAAGACTGTGGAGAGGTCCATAAAAGCCAGGTATAGTGGGTAGCGCCTTACAAACGTGTACTTATTGAGTAACAAATTTAGACATTGTTCCACTGTACCCAGCCGAGGACGGAAGCCAAATTGAAAGGGGCAGAGAGTGTCGTTATCTTGGGCCCATGTAGTAACGCAGTTAAAAACAACACTGCCTATTATTTTCATTTCTGATGTTCTTTAACTATCGATTCTCTGATCACCGTAGCAATACCCCTACTGAAACTACACCTTCACATAATACCTTTTCTTAATGCAACAGCCCATAGGCTTTTCCATTAAGAGACCCTATCTGCCAATATATCTCATGACTACACCATCTCACTTATTGCTGCTTCATCTCCCTTTGCTCATATCTCTTTCACAGACTACCTTCTCTCACAAGACACACTGAGCACGAGAATCTTTTGGTACCCCTCTGCCCTGACAGGCACACTATATTTCTTACCTCTTTTGACTCTCTGCTCCATGAGAATAAGTTCTGCCTACTATACTTTTGGCTAGTCTTGCTTTACCAATTCCTACATTCGCTTAGCCTTACATTAAACAAAATACATTACATAATTAGGTGTTAGATTCTGGGCATGTCAAAATAATGTAGTATTTTCCCCGCTAATACTGTAATGAGGATGTATCGTCCAGGACACTTGCACGTTATATTTCTGACGTTTGGCAGAGGCCTTAATATGTACCTTACTTTCATTTACGAAGTCTGCTTGTATGCCTAAAATCTGAAATTTGGTCCTTGCTTTACAATATGTAGAGGTCTCTCACCGGTTTCTTGTATGCCAAACATGATAGTCAATTTGTCTCACCATATTTTGTTTAACAACACTACACAATGATGATTCTAATTCATAGACATTTGACTTTATTTGTACTCTATCCACCCAGCCCCTCTTTTCTTCCCCTCTTCCCTTTTCCAATTCACTCTCCCTATTTCTTTCGTCCAATCCCCATCTGTTATCGGGGTTGACTCAACTATACTGGTTTACATTACCCGCAATCCCATGTCTTCCTTACCCCTCACTACCTCACTATCGTATCTTTTGAATATGCTCTCACATATGTTATGCACAATATTATTCCTGCTTGCCCAAAAGCAGCCTTGAGGAAGCCCTTGGGCGGCTGGCCACACAGGCAAAACACGTGTTGGCTGTTTGTCTCAACTACTTCTGGCAACTATTAAATACAGCATATAACTTTGAAAACAAAATTTGAATTTGGGATTTTGTACCCCAGGAAATTACCAGACACCAACCTATCATAAATTTCGAATAATCCTATTATTTTTAATGCACTATCAATGAATGTAAATCGGGTGGTAGCATTTAGGTGTCATACGGTCTCCTTTTTTAAAGATGGGTACAATGGTGGACAAGTCCCAAGAGCTGGGGATGCTTTTGTTCAAAGAGAGATTGAAAGCGTTGTAATCAAGGGTCTCCACAGACATTGTTACACTTTATGAGGTCAGTGTGTACCCTGTCCGGTCCAGGGGCTTTCCCACCTGCACTCTGACAGATTGCCGTCTCCACTTTTGGCTGGGATACTGAGAGTGGCACTCAGATTCATTAACAGTGCAGCAGTAAACTGCATTTTCAGCTGAACTTGAAATATGTCTATATTATCTGCTTGTATCTGTATGCACATTTGGTCAGTGAGAGCTATCAACAGTAAATCTCTTTCTAACATTGGCTTTTGATCAAAATATAACACACATTATTCAATTTTACTAAATGTTTGCTCCTCTAATGTTTTCTCCTCAATTTAGTTTTGAAATGAAATATACTTCAAATTATGTTTAGATTGAATACAGTCCAACTGATAGTATATAGACTAATAGATGTTTTCTCAAATGATGTTTATAACTGATGCTTGGTTGATTATGGAGCTCTCTATACTCAGTGTTCAAGGCATTTGTCTTATGCTGAAATTGAAAAAATATTAACTTTCAACACTCCTTCATTCCTTCCTTGCTCAAAGGGGAACTTTTCAATATTTTAACAAAGTTCAAGCATGCATAACTGTAAGAATGTTTGGCATACACTTCTTAGTTCACATTCCTCTCCCAACTGGTTGTTTTTAGTAAATTGTTACCATATTTACCCTATGGGCATGCTTCTTTTACACAGTGATGATTACCTTAAGCTTAGGTTCATGGGTGAAGGGGAAGGTGGAGACGGGTCGAGGGGTAATCCGGGATCCTTAATTAGTGCATTCTATGCAATATTCTTGTGACTGCCAGACATCTGCTGTGATATAGAATCTTGGATGTATCTTAGAAGCTTTCAGGCAATAAGGTGTTTGAGACTATCTGAAACTGTTACTTCATCACTATTTTGATGTATGTATAGAGCTTGAGATGGTGTCTCTCTGAGCCATTGAGGGATCGTTTCACAAGTGTTTGAATTCCTACAATACGCAAAAAAACTCTGATATGGCTCTACCTGACAGTATTAGTGCAAAACCTTTGATATATAATTTGTTTTTAGAGTTCGATCCTTCCAACATGGATACATTTTCCTTCACTCTGATTCCAACATATTGCAGTCCATTCCTCAGAAAAGTCTGGGAGGCCACTTGCAAAATTCAATTCATATAAAAAAAGCTGCATTTGAGTCTAAATATTGGGAATTAAATAGCTTTGCACATTCTATTAAGCAAAATTGTTATAAGATGATTGAGGTCCTGGGAAACAATATGGAGTGGAAGGCCACAATACCTATGTGCAAGTTTTTCTTCATGAATTTACAGATAAGAATTTATGTTACAGTTTATGTTACAGTTAGTGAAGAAAATGGAAAGATGGTTATGTAAACCATAATTGCTATGTTTTGCTAGAGAACAAACAAGAAAGCTAAAGACAGCAATGCTGAATGGTTATGAAAGATTCAAAGGACAGGAAAGCGCCAGTTCTAGACAGACTCCTACCAAGAGATGTAGCCAACTGATCTATTCCAGTGAACTACTGGTTAAATGAAATGCACCCAGTATTTGAGGTCAAGATGCAATGACTTTGTTAAAATCAACAAATGTAAATATTCTCACTCATTATATTTACTGAATGCGGCTGTGAGGCTATTTTATAATTTTATCACCAGATCTTTCAACATGTTGTTTTAGGGTTATTGCACACAAAGTTTTTAATTGGAGAGATATAAGTCAGGAATAACACACAAGGATATTGGGGCAGTTAGAGTTACCTCAAGGAAAGAGACCCTGGTCATGTTACCAATACATGCATAAGAAAGGATTTGGACGTGAGAAGTGTTTTTTTGGAGGATTTAAAGAAAATGGCATGGTAAACAAAGTCATTAGATGTTTAGAATTATGTGGGATAGAAAGACACCCTGGTGTTATGAATGAGACCATCTTAGAAGAAATTTAGGTTATGAGATGGAGCAGGAAGTGTTGTCTTTTATCCCCTCTTTGTTTTTTATTTGGATGTTTGAAGCACAAAACAGAAGAACATAGACCTTTCTGCAGAAAACTGGTCCTATAAGCTGGGTCTTTTACCTGTCGATTTAAAGTCCTTATTATAACTAACACTAGCTATATCCATAATGAGACACTCAAGCCAGTATGGTATTTTAGGAAACCTTCAGGTTACAGATAGCATTGATGACAAGGTAGACACATAACAATCTAAGTGTAGAAATAACAAACTGCTCTCAACAGTGAGCGCTGGATTTGCCAAGCATAACAAATCAGTGATGTTAATGTTAATGTTAATAAAGCTTATAAAGCGCACTGTTACCCTAAGGTGTACTGGTGCTGGGAGCTGCCTGCTTGGTTACTGGAAGGAATGACTGATTTAGGAAAAAAGCCAGGTTTTCAGCCCCCTTCTAAACGAAAGGAGCGCGGTTGCACTTCTGAGGTGGAGGGGAAGGCCATTCCAGGACTTTGCGGCACAACAGAAGAAACTCCTGCCCCCCCAACTGGCTGTTTTGACCCGTGGAATTTGTATTTGTTTTTCCTCGGGCGAGCGCAGTGCTCTGCTGGAAACATACCATTGAAGGTGTTGTCTCATGTAAGCAGGGCCAGATCCTTTAAGGGCCTTAAAGACCATACAAAGGGCCTTACATTCCACGCGTTGTTTCACCGGGAGCCAGTGGAGTTTCCGAAGTCCTTTCTTCACCGAAACAAACCTTGGGGTGCCCAAAAGGACCCTGGCTGCTGCATTTTGCATGATCTGTAGTCGGTTAAAATGTCTTTTTTGGATGTTAAGATAAAGACCGTTACAGTAATCAAGTCGAGACAAAATGACTGCAGTGATTACTGTCGTGAGGCTATCTTCAGGAAGAAGAAATTTGATTTTCCTGATGATCCTGAGAGGTCCATACATAAATGTTCCTGGTTCTTGTTTAAGATATATTATCAATTGATCTTCTTGGACTTGAGAGGGGCATTTAGAAGCCAGTATGCTAATGACTACTGAACAAACAAGAGCACTTGCATTGATATCCTACAGGAAGAGCTAGACACATCAAATAGTCAAGTATATTCCAACATTGGTTTGTTCTCCCCCTTACCATGTAGCATGCCTCACACAACTCTAGCTTAATTTAACACATCTGTGATTTTGCACTTCATTGTCTTCAGCAAGAAATGTCACACACTTGTTTGCATTTGCAAGGAAAAAAACCACTTTCGAGTCTTCATAAGTATCTACATTGTATTCTTCTTCTCCCTAAATCAGCAATAAATTCACAAGAGCGAGCATATAGCATGCTGCCCTAGATTCTTAGCTAAAGTTGTTCTTCTGGTAAATTCAAGACAGAAATCAAAGTCCCTAAAAGAGACACCATTGGAGCTCCAACAGACCTAACAATAAGGTCATGTGTTTCATAACCTGCAGAAGACACTTGCATACCAGCCTTGTTTAAGGAGAAACGTACCTTTTATATATCCAGTTAATATATGCATTCTTTAAAGGGCTGATGAACATTGTTTCTCCTAAAGAAATATATTGCTTTCCTCTTACATAGCAATTGGTATCACGGATTGACTTACCCACGCAGGTTCTTCCATCAGGAGCCACCTCGTAGCCCTCGTTACACAGGCACGTGAAAGATCCAACTGTATTTATGCAGCGACCGTTCCTACACAGGAGTCCATTTAGAGTAGAACATTCATCGAGATCTGGAAAAACCAAATGATCAAATATTAAGTGCAATGGTGCCATGGCCCTAATGAATGCAGGAATAATGCCCTCTGGTTGGGTAGTAAAAGACAACCACACTTGGTTTAGAAAGACCCCCACACAATCCGTAGTTCCAGTGCAACTGCACCCACTGCATTATCTATAGCTACATCGCTAACTGAATACTATAAAAGTACACTTCTTAATATAAAGCAGTATTAAAACACAGAAAGAACACCAATCTTAGTAAAAACCTATCATCATCAAGGAAAAGTAATAGGCGTAGTTATTCTGATTTTTTTCTCCTCCTCACACTTATACTTCATTCTGAGTATCAGTCAGAACTAGCACGGAAAGGAGCATTGTGAGATCAGATTTGGTAAATAATGCAATTATGCTGAGACTCTCTATGAAAAAGAGATTTTGTACACAATACAACAGCACTTTACCTATGCAGTCATTGTTATGGGACAGAATGAATCCATCGAAGCAGCGGCAGTTGTATGAACCAATGGTATTTCGGCAAGTTCCATTTCCGCATGGATCTCTTTCGCATTCATTGACATCTAAAACACACAGAGTACATGCCCATTATGCACTGATAGTGGTAAGCATAGCAAAACAGCAAATCATATTTTTATATATAGCTATTGAATTAGGAAGAGAATCTTGGTCATGGGTAAAGGTTAAGAGCCATATGGAAAACAGAATCAACTGGAGTTCATTTTATGTGTAACCTTTAATCTCAAAAGGAAATAACAGGCCCATACCTAAAGTTGCAGTATATTAAAACTTTGGGCCCTGACATAAAATGCAATGTAGAAGTTATTAAACACGCATTCACCTCTTTGCAACCAGGAGATGAAAAAGACCTAGAATCTGAATCTTGAACTTTGATTCAGCTGGCAGCATTTTAGTACATCTGGAGCTGTTAGTACATTTACTGTGCATTGGGCCGGTTTGCACAAGTGGCATCTCAAGCACTTGAGGTGTCACTACTTCTAGTGTGCCTCTGTGGAAAATACAAGCCACTATTGTCGGATGTGCACACTGCCTATATAAGTGCCTTCTCCTCGCCTGCCAGAATACATGGCTTCAGAAAATCAACACTGGATGCCCGGATCCACCCTATCGCCTATCCATGGGATCAGAGAGCCCTTCAGGAGAAGTTATGGTATGGGCCGACTGCTACCGAGTCCTCTGTCACTAGGCAAGGAGCCTGTGGCTACACATGAAACCACATTGATGTACAACACCTTTCCTCACTCATTGGTGAATTCCTACAATTCATCCATCTAGCTAAAAATATGTGTGTTAACTCAGCTATAGAGAAATGTGCGTATATAGGCAGTCAGTACTGAGTCTGTATACAGGCTCCTCCCTCAGCCTATTGAAATGAGAAACTGGTGCGCAAGAGCAAGAGCATAAGAGCAAAGGGCGCACTTTACTCTTCGAATCAATGGCAATCCCAATCCACAGGTCAGATCATAAACCTGCATTAAGTCTGTCTTGACGGAACTGGTGTCATTTAGATTCTGCTCCTGAGGATCAAGGCCTTGCTTCTTCTCCTACTGCTTCTTTCCTGGGAATCCCTGGTGAGCGCTCGATCCAACCATCCTCTGTACGCTGGTGTCAGGTGTTGATAGCAAACTATCTTTTATAGGTGTTGGTTTATCCTGCACTATCCAACTAATAATGGCTTCACATTTGTAATTTTAATTTGCTCTAAGATAGCAAGTGACCGTGGCATTGGTCTTCCAAAGTCAATATGAAGTAGCTGTATTGAAAAAAACATATTTGTGTCATCAGCTAGAAGACTTTATAGCTCCTGGAATTTAGACAAAATAGGCAAAGGTTTGGGTTGACTGATAGAGTAGGAAAACTATTTAGTTAATGAGAAATACTAATTATGAAGGTTGTAAAGCCACTCTAGCTGTTCATGGAAAAGCCTGAATTCTGCAACCAACCGCCAACACCAATGAGTAACCTGTATTTATTGAACAATCTGTATCCTTCTAATGACTGTCCCACCTCTTCGAAGAAAGTTACTTCACTAAGGGCCACATGTTTCAAACAATTTTGCATTCGCAAATGGTGCGAATCAGTAATTTCCGCCGTTTGAGAATGCAAAATAGCCTTTCAAGATGTATGAAAGCCTTTGTAGTTGCAATTTTAAGTAATTGCAAAAATAGTGATTACCTAAAATTGTGACTACAAATAGGGAATTGCAATTTGCGATTCCCTTAGCACAATCATTTTCTAATTGCAAACTGTTCATTTAAGAATATGCTATTACCATAGACTTCAAGTCAAACTTTGAAAAATGCACAAAAATGAATTTTTCAAAGTGCCATTTTGTGCAAACATGCCCCTATAGCATGTGTGCGCTTTACATGTGCACATTTATTTCCTTTTTCGGGGTGCTTCAGGGGGGCCTTAGGCACCCGGGCACCCTTGGCTTTACATTACCTAATTTTAAATTACCAACAAGGCAATTGCAAATTAACTAATGCAAACCCATTCGCACCTATGGGCCTTTGGGTGTAGTATTCCCTAATAGCGAATACCTATCTATCGAATCGCTATTTGGTAATATTCAGGAATCGCTAAATCTTTGACGATTCCTTACATACATAGCATTTTGCGATTACCAAATAGCGATTTGGTAAAAATCACTATTTGGTCATCGCAAAATGCTTTTTTGATACATGTGGCCCTAAAAGTGGGCAGGTGCAATTTACTCTAGGACAGGACCCTTTCCATAAAGGGTGCTGTGATCTGTCAGGAACAATTGCAACTGGACACAATTTGATGGAGAAATGACTATCCTCCATCAAACATTAATCAATGCATTGTCATTTTTGATGGCGGACAAAACACACAGCATTTCATAAGAAGCTGTCCCTTCTTTGGTTCAAGGGAGTGCATGCTTGGGAACAGACAAAGGGACGAAAATACATATCAGTTAAGAGACGGGCAAACAACAAAAAAATGCAGGTCATGCATAGAGAAATATTTGCATATGTCTCTATTGTGTTCTGAAAGACATTCAAAGGGAACAGACCGAGGTTCCATCTTGAGAAAAAAAAAAACCAATGTTGGTGAAGTGTGAGAGGGCAACTTGCCTGAAGAACACCTGTGAGGATAGCCTGACCTTCCAATGATTGAGAGGATGCTGATGAGCCAGTTGTATTTCAGAGAAGTGTTTTTTCAAACTGTGGTAATTAACCCATTTCACCCAACTACAAGTTATGTCATTGTATTTTATGTTAATATAGCACGTTGTAACCTAAAAAGCTATATTGGTACCCATGGAATAAGGCTAGCAAAAAATCTGCATTATTGTGTAAAAAAGCCATGTCTTTAAGGCTGTCAACTAATCTTACGCGATGAAACTGTGGAAGAAATTATCACCAGGAGACCACAACTTATAAGCTGCAAGATAATAGTGAAACTTTCCTTTGCAAATAGCAGGGATCCCAGTTATAAAAAGAGTGATGCACCAGGCAGAGACTGAAAAGGCATCTATTTGGAGATAGGCAGCCAATAAAGAGTATTAAGACAACCATGGCAACTGTAGAGACAGTCTCAAAGCAACATTCTGAATGCGTTGGAGGTGCGCTTCAGCAGCCCAGAGGAGAGTTGACAAATAAGGAGTTAAGGTATACCATGTGGCTAAAAATTGTCACCTAAACCCTAGCGCTCGAGCTTGTAATGGCAAAAACGGTAGGACAGCTTGTCGTCAAAATGAAAATCCAAATTGCACACTGCTGCTGACGAAGGTGGTAAAACGACCAAGGAGGTTTGACAAAAATCAAGGAGCAAGCTTGAGGAGAGCCATGTCCAGGAAAATTCAGAACCTCTGTATAGTCCGCACTGAATTTGAAAGAACTGTCTGTCAATATAGAGGCGGCTGCCACCATGCAGATCTGAAATAACAGACATGGATCAGCAACAGTGTTGCCTGCAGAAATTAAATTCTCACTGTCATTCACATAGCTCATGAATTTGACACAAAGAATGAATCAACTCGGGCAGCAAAAGGGGTCTAGTGAAGCACTTGGAATCTGGATCCAGGACAAGACTCAATCTGATGTAATTTACGTAGTGGGTCGCGACACTGCTCGTCATACTAGCAAATAGCCCCAAAGAATTCTGGATAATGTAGTGGCAGCGGTGAGTACGCCTATGCCACGAGTATGTGAAATAATGCCATCCCTGGACACGTGTTTCGAGGTAATTGCCTCTCGTCAGCAGGGAGCAGGTAGGTATGCGGGGTGCCAAGTAGACTGCCAAAATATATAGGTAAAGTACCTTTCAAGGCGCGCAGGTGCAGACACCAGGCTCGTCAGCCCAAAGTCGCTCGAAAGAGCTTTAAATAGTTTACGTAGTGGGTCGCGACACTGCTCGTCATACTAGCAAATAGCCCCAAAGAATTCTGGATAATGTAGTGGCAGCGGTGAGTACGCCTATGCCACGAGTATGTGAAATAATGCCATCCCTCGAAACACGTGTCCAGGGATGGCATTATATTTCTATATACTCGTGGCGTAGGCGTACTCACCGTAGCCACTACACTATCCAGAATCCTTTGGGGTTATTTGCAGCATGACGAGCAGTGTCGCGACCCATTTACGTAAATTACTAATAGCTCATTCGAGCGACTTTGGCTGACGAGCCCGGTGTCTGCACCTGCGCGCCTTGGAAGGTATTTTACCTATATATATGGCAGTCATCGGCACCCCGCATACCTACCTGCTCCCTGCTGACGAGAGGCAATTACCTCGAAACACGTGTCCAGGGATGGCATTATATTTCTATATACTCGTGGCGTAGGCGTACTCACCGTAGCCACTACACTATCCAGAATCCTTTGGGGTTATTTGCAGCATGACGAGCAGTGTCGCGACCCATTTACGTAAATTACTAATAGCTCATTCGAGCGACTTTGGCTGACGAGCCCGGTGTCTGCACCTGCGCGCCTTGGAAGGTATTTTACCTATATATATGGCAGTCATCGGCACCCCGCATACCTACCTGCTCCCTGCTGACGAGAGGCAATTACCTCGAAACACGTGTCCAGGGATGGCATTATATTTCTATATACTCGTGGCGTAGGCGTACTCACCGTAGCCACTACACTATCCAGAATCCTTTGGGGTTATTTGCAGCATGACGAGCAGTGTCGCGACCCATTTACGTAAATTACTAATAGCTCATTCGAGCGACTTTGGCTGACGAGCCCGGTGTCTGCACCTGCGCGCCTTGGAAGGTATTTTACCTATATATATGGCAGTCATCGGCACCCCGCATACCTACCTGCTCCCTGCTGACGAGAGGCAATTACCTCGAAACACGTGTCCAGGGATGGCATTATATTTCTATATACTCGTGGCGTAGGCGTACTCACCGTAGCCACTACACTATCCAGAATCCTTTGGGGTTATTTGCAGCATGACGAGCAGTGTCGCGACCCATTTACGTAAATTACTAATAGCTCATTCGAGCGACTTTGGCTGACGAGCCCGGTGTCTGCACCTGCGCGCCTTGGAAGGTATTTTACCTATATATATGGCAGTCATCGGCACCCCGCATACCTACCTGCTCCCTGCTGACGAGAGGCAATTACCTCGAAACACGTGTCCAGGGATGGCATTATATTTCTATATACTCGTGGCGTAGGCGTACTCACCGTAGCCACTACACTATCCAGAATCCTTTGGGGTTATTTGCAGCATGACGAGCAGTGTCGCGACCCATTTACGTAAATTACTAATAGCTCATTCGAGCGACTTTGGCTGACGAGCCCGGTGTCTGCACCTGCGCGCCTTGGAAGGTATTTTACCTATATATATGGCAGTCATCGGCACCCCGCATACCTACCTGCTCCCTGCTGACGAGAGGCAATTACCTCGAAACACGTGTCCAGGGATGGCATTATATTTCTATATACTCGTGGCGTAGGCGTACTCACCGTAGCCACTACACTATCCAGAATCCTTTGGGGTTATTTGCAGCATGACGAGCAGTGTCGCGACCCATTTACGTAAATTACTAATAGCTCATTCGAGCGACTTTGGCTGACGAGCCCGGTGTCTGCACCTGCGCGCCTTGGAAGGTATTTTACCTATATATATGGCAGTCATCGGCACCCCGCATACCTACCTGCTCCCTGCTGACGAGAGGCAATTACCTCGAAACACGTGTCCAGGGATGGCATTATATTTCTATATACTCGTGGCGTAGGCGTACTCACCGTAGCCACTACACTATCCAGAATCCTTTGGGGTTATTTGCAGCATGACGAGCAGTGTCGCGACCCATTTACGTAAATTACTAATAGCTCATTCGAGCGACTTTGGCTGACGAGCCCGGTGTCTGCACCTGCGCGCCTTGGAAGGTATTTTACCTATATATATGGCAGTCATCGGCACCCCGCATACCTACCTGCTCCCTGCTGACGAGAGGCAATTACCTCGAAACACGTGTCCAGGGATGGCATTATATTTCTATATACTCGTGGCGTAGGCGTACTCACCGTAGCCACTACACTATCCAGAATCCTTTGGGGTTATTTGCAGCATGACGAGCAGTGTCGCGACCCATTTACGTAAATTACTAATAGCTCATTCGAGCGACTTTGGCTGACGAGCCCGGTGTCTGCACCTGCGCGCCTTGGAAGGTATTTTACCTATATATATGGCAGTCATCGGCACCCCGCATACCTACCTGCTCCCTGCTGACGAGAGGCAATTACCTCGAAACACGTGTCCAGGGATGGCATTATATTTCTATATACTCGTGGCGTAGGCGTACTCACCGTAGCCACTACACTATCCAGAATCCTTTGGGGTTATTTGCAGCATGACGAGCAGTGTCGCGACCCATTTACGTAAATTACTAATAGCTCATTCGAGCGACTTTGGCTGACGAGCCCGGTGTCTGCACCTGCGCGCCTTGGAAGGTATTTTACCTATATATATGGCAGTCATCGGCACCCCGCATACCTACCTGCTCCCTGCTGACGAGAGGCAATTACCTCGAAACACGTGTCCAGGGATGGCATTATATTTCTATATACTCGTGGCGTAGGCGTACTCACCGTAGCCACTACACTATCCAGAATCCTTTGGGGTTATTTGCAGCATGACGAGCAGTGTCGCGACCCATTTACGTAAATTACTAATAGCTCATTCGAGCGACTTTGGCTGACGAGCCCGGTGTCTGCACCTGCGCGCCTTGGAAGGTATTTTACCTATATATATGGCAGTCATCGGCACCCCGCATACCTACCTGCTCCCTGCTGACGAGAGGCAATTACCTCGAAACACGTGTCCAGGGATGGCATTATATTTCTATATACTCGTGGCGTAGGCGTACTCACCGTAGCCACTACACTATCCAGAATCCTTTGGGGTTATTTGCAGCATGACGAGCAGTGTCGCGACCCATTTACGTAAATTACTAATAGCTCATTCGAGCGACTTTGGCTGACGAGCCCGGTGTCTGCACCTGCGCGCCTTGGAAGGTATTTTACCTATATATATGGCAGTCATCGGCACCCCGCATACCTACCTGCTCCCTGCTGACGAGAGGCAATTACCTCGAAACACGTGTCCAGGGATGGCATTATATTTCTATATACTCGTGGCGTAGGCGTACTCACCGTAGCCACTACACTATCCAGAATCCTTTGGGGTTATTTGCAGCATGACGAGCAGTGTCGCGACCCATTTACGTAAATTACTAATAGCTCATTCGAGCGACTTTGGCTGACGAGCCCGGTGTCTGCACCTGCGCGCCTTGGAAGGTATTTTACCTATATATATGGCAGTCATCGGCACCCCGCATACCTACCTGCTCCCTGCTGACGAGAGGCAATTACCTCGAAACACGTGTCCAGGGATGGCATTATATTTCTATATACTCGTGGCGTAGGCGTACTCACCGTAGCCACTACACTATCCAGAATCCTTTGGGGTTATTTGCAGCATGACGAGCAGTGTCGCGACCCATTTACGTAAATTACTAATAGCTCATTCGAGCGACTTTGGCTGACGAGCCCGGTGTCTGCACCTGCGCGCCTTGGAAGGTATTTTACCTATATATATGGCAGTCATCGGCACCCCGCATACCTACCTGCTCCCTGCTGACGAGAGGCAATTACCTCGAAACACGTGTCCAGGGATGGCATTATATTTCTATATACTCGTGGCGTAGGCGTACTCACCGTAGCCACTACACTATCCAGAATCCTTTGGGGTTATTTGCAGCATGACGAGCAGTGTCGCGACCCATTTACGTAAATTACTAATAGCTCATTCGAGCGACTTTGGCTGACGAGCCCGGTGTCTGCACCTGCGCGCCTTGGAAGGTATTTTACCTATATATATGGCAGTCATCGGCACCCCGCATACCTACCTGCTCCCTGCTGACGAGAGGCAATTACCTCGAAACACGTGTCCAGGGATGGCATTATATTTCTATATACTCGTGGCGTAGGCGTACTCACCGTAGCCACTACACTATCCAGAATCCTTTGGGGTTATTTGCAGCATGACGAGCAGTGTCGCGACCCATTTACGTAAATTACTAATAGCTCATTCGAGCGACTTTGGCTGACGAGCCCGGTGTCTGCACCTGCGCGCCTTGGAAGGTATTTTACCTATATATATGGCAGTCATCGGCACCCCGCATACCTACCTGCTCCCTGCTGACGAGAGGCAATTACCTCGAAACACGTGTCCAGGGATGGCATTATATTTCTATATACTCGTGGCGTAGGCGTACTCACCGTAGCCACTACACTATCCAGAATCCTTTGGGGTTATTTGCAGCATGACGAGCAGTGTCGCGACCCATTTACGTAAATTACTAATAGCTCATTCGAGCGACTTTGGCTGACGAGCCCGGTGTCTGCACCTGCGCGCCTTGGAAGGTATTTTACCTATATATATGGCAGTCATCGGCACCCCGCATACCTACCTGCTCCCTGCTGACGAGAGGCAATTACCTCGAAACACGTGTCCAGGGATGGCATTATATTTCTATATACTCGTGGCGTAGGCGTACTCACCGTAGCCACTACACTATCCAGAATCCTTTGGGGTTATTTGCAGCATGACGAGCAGTGTCGCGACCCATTTACGTAAATTACTAATAGCTCATTCGAGCGACTTTGGCTGACGAGCCCGGTGTCTGCACCTGCGCGCCTTGGAAGGTATTTTACCTATATATATGGCAGTCATCGGCACCCCGCATACCTACCTGCTCCCTGCTGACGAGAGGCAATTACCTCGAAACACGTGTCCAGGGATGGCATTATATTTCTATATACTCGTGGCGTAGGCGTACTCACCGTAGCCACTACACTATCCAGAATCCTTTGGGGTTATTTGCAGCATGACGAGCAGTGTCGCGACCCATTTACGTAAATTACTAATAGCTCATTCGAGCGACTTTGGCTGACGAGCCCGGTGTCTGCACCTGCGCGCCTTGGAAGGTATTTTACCTATATATATGGCAGTCATCGGCACCCCGCATACCTACCTGCTCCCTGCTGACGAGAGGCAATTACCTCGAAACACGTGTCCAGGGATGGCATTATATTTCTATATACTCGTGGCGTAGGCGTACTCACCGTAGCCACTACACTATCCAGAATCCTTTGGGGTTATTTGCAGCATGACGAGCAGTGTCGCGACCCATTTACGTAAATTACTAATAGCTCATTCGAGCGACTTTGGCTGACGAGCCCGGTGTCTGCACCTGCGCGCCTTGGAAGGTATTTTACCTATATATATGGCAGTCATCGGCACCCCGCATACCTACCTGCTCCCTGCTGACGAGAGGCAATTACCTCGAAACACGTGTCCAGGGATGGCATTATATTTCTATATACTCGTGGCGTAGGCGTACTCACCGTAGCCACTACACTATCCAGAATCCTTTGGGGTTATTTGCAGCATGACGAGCAGTGTCGCGACCCATTTACGTAAATTACTAATAGCTCATTCGAGCGACTTTGGCTGACGAGCCCGGTGTCTGCACCTGCGCGCCTTGGAAGGTATTTTACCTATATATATGGCAGTCATCGGCACCCCGCATACCTACCTGCTCCCTGCTGACGAGAGGCAATTACCTCGAAACACGTGTCCAGGGATGGCATTATATTTCTATATACTCGTGGCGTAGGCGTACTCACCGTAGCCACTACACTATCCAGAATCCTTTGGGGTTATTTGCAGCATGACGAGCAGTGTCGCGACCCATTTACGTAAATTACTAATAGCTCATTCGAGCGACTTTGGCTGACGAGCCCGGTGTCTGCACCTGCGCGCCTTGGAAGGTATTTTACCTATATATATGGCAGTCATCGGCACCCCGCATACCTACCTGCTCCCTGCTGACGAGAGGCAATTACCTCGAAACACGTGTCCAGGGATGGCATTATATTTCTATATACTCGTGGCGTAGGCGTACTCACCGTAGCCACTACACTATCCAGAATCCTTTGGGGTTATTTGCAGCATGACGAGCAGTGTCGCGACCCATTTACGTAAATTACTAATAGCTCATTCGAGCGACTTTGGCTGACGAGCCCGGTGTCTGCACCTGCGCGCCTTGGAAGGTATTTTACCTATATATATGGCAGTCATCGGCACCCCGCATACCTACCTGCTCCCTGCTGACGAGAGGCAATTACCTCGAAACACGTGTCCAGGGATGGCATTATATTTCTATATACTCGTGGCGTAGGCGTACTCACCGTAGCCACTACACTATCCAGAATCCTTTGGGGTTATTTGCAGCATGACGAGCAGTGTCGCGACCCATTTACGTAAATTACTAATAGCTCATTCGAGCGACTTTGGCTGACGAGCCCGGTGTCTGCACCTGCGCGCCTTGGAAGGTATTTTACCTATATATATGGCAGTCATCGGCACCCCGCATACCTACCTGCTCCCTGCTGACGAGAGGCAATTACCTCGAAACACGTGTCCAGGGATGGCATTATATTTCTATATACTCGTGGCGTAGGCGTACTCACCGTAGCCACTACACTATCCAGAATCCTTTGGGGTTATTTGCAGCATGACGAGCAGTGTCGCGACCCATTTACGTAAATTACTAATAGCTCATTCGAGCGACTTTGGCTGACGAGCCCGGTGTCTGCACCTGCGCGCCTTGGAAGGTATTTTACCTATATATATGGCAGTCATCGGCACCCCGCATACCTACCTGCTCCCTGCTGACGAGAGGCAATTACCTCGAAACACGTGTCCAGGGATGGCATTATATTTCTATATACTCGTGGCGTAGGCGTACTCACCGTAGCCACTACACTATCCAGAATCCTTTGGGGTTATTTGCAGCATGACGAGCAGTGTCGCGACCCATTTACGTAAATTTCAATCTGATGTAAAGCCAGTCCATAAATGCCAGCCTCAGCCAACCTGATGAACAAATTATCATGGGAGACTGTTTTGAATCTAGCATAGACGCTGAAGCAGTTCTGTCCCATGAGATGGACGAAAGCCCGTTGGAGCCTCATCCAGAATATTGTTTAACTTCAAAAGTCAGGAAATATGCCTATTTGTAGCTTAATTGCAACCTTTAACCGGGTATGGTAGAACAGAAAATAGAGCGGTAATTGCTCATACTGGAAGAGTCGACAGCTGGCTTTTTTGAAGAAACATCCCCTTCTTCCAGACATCCGGTGCATAAGTTTTCAAAATCAATTTGTTACAGATCTCCAGAGGAGGTTGTGCCAATCAAGTTACTGGTAACTTCCAAATGGCTGACGTTATTCGTATGAGAGGCAAACCCAACAAAATACACTTGGATTGCTCTGTGAGATCCTCCAAAGTTAATAAATCAAATTGCAAAGGCAAAGAGCCACAGAATCAAGACCCTGCACAAGTCGCTCCGTTCTAACTAAATTGCTTGAAGAAGGTTCAAAACTATTCAAATCTTATGGATTTTTTTTTTTAGAAAAACTAGAGAGATTTTTGCATTGCTCTTGTGTATGCTCAAAGGTCTGAGTGGAACAAGGAGGAGCAGTAAGAGCAGAAACAATCTTACTAAAAACAAGTTGTCCTAAGTTGTTTACAGAAACTTTTTTAACTGCTTCTTGACTTTATCCTTTTTAAAATTTTATTTTTAATGTATTTGTAGCTTTACAAATTATTAACACATTTCAATTTTGGATACCTTTGACCCACCATTGCATTCACTGTATAGTATGATATATCTTGAGAACTTAAGGCAATAGCATTCTGTACTGAACCTGTTCACATACACAATACATATCTTACCAGAAAACAGTATGCAATCAGCCCCAACCCACCCTCTCTTCCTAAACCACCACTTGTGCTTGTAAATATTGCCTCAGAGGACCCCAAATGGCTGTTGGTAGTTCCTCTGCATATGTCGTTAACTGCTCTTTGCAGTATACAAAGTCAGTTATCTAGTCCTTAACATTGAGAGCTTTCTTGTTACCCTATTTCATCACAACTCGTCGTTTGGCCAGTAGAAGGGCGATGGATATCAGCCTGCGGCTTAACAATGACTTAACCCTTAACAATCCTAGTAGACAGAGTTGCGGAGTGTTGTTTAATGATTTTGAAAGCATATCTCCCATTACCTTCAGCACCTCACCCCAATAGATCTTGATTGTAGGACATGCCCATGCAAAAAGCCTGGTTGTGCCTCTGCACAGTGTATACATGTATCATTTTCACGAAGGCCATATCTATACAATTGCATTGGGGTGTAGTATGTTTGCTGCAGAAAGTTAAAATGGATAATGCGCAAGTTACAGTTAGACGTGAGCATCTAGGTTAGCGAGCAGCAGAAAGCCCCGTCTTCAACTGATAATGGTGTGTCTAACATGGTATTCCATTTGTCCATCACTTTTTCGACAAGCCTGTATTGCTCTTGTTGTGCTGTAGCATAAAGTTTAGTGACAAGGCGGGCGCATGTGGGTGCTTGCAGCAGTACCTGCAAGGTGTAAAGTGTTGGGGGTTCCTGAGGGAATGATGGATATAGGTTTTAAAACGCCAGGCACAGTCTTAAGTAGGTGAAGATGGTCAGCGGAGTAGTCATAGTGTCCTGGACAATAAATGGGGAATTATTAAACTGTTCTTCATGGAACAGGTCACCCATAGTGCGCAAACCAATCTCAGCCAATATTGTCCTCACTCTCTGTTCGTGTTACAGATATATTCAAGTGTTTTTCTGGTGAGAGAGCCGGGGTTTAGAGTGTGAGCTTGTGGGCTCGTCTCCCTAGTGCTCGCCAGGCCACTATAGTGCTTTGAACCGGGTTTATCTCTGTACGGGTTGCCCCAGTAGCTGCTTGTGGAATGTGAGCAGCAAGAGGGATGGGCTGGGATGTGTGATGTCATTCTCAATAGCACAGATAATATAATTGTAGATCTGGAGCTCCGAATCCCCTTGGGTATAGGGGCACGTCAGCTCTTTTCAGCTGATTCACGCTTGGTGGCCTGCCCAAGTGAGTGCATTAAGCTGTGATTGTAATAGACAGAAAAATTGCTGCATAAGGGGAATAGGGATGGTAAGGAAAAGGTACAAGAAACGGGGCAAAAACATCATGTTTGGAATCACTATGCCGTCCGCCAATGACAGTGGTAGTCGGATCCAGCGGGCCACCTGATGCTCTAACTTAGTGAGAGCTCTTCCATAATTTGCCCAGACCACCAGCTCATTTTATTGTCATAGGATTGAGAAGTATACAGTTAGGTAGGCCATTCTACAATGCAATGTCTTAACCTGGATCATCCAGACCTGAGGTGTGGCCTGAATCGTTCTCACCACCTCTGGGTGTTTCCCGCTGACTGCTCGTTTTGGCCCTATGTAGCAGACACTGCTGTGCATCTTTGGGATCCCCAAAGATCTTGGAGTTGTCATCTATAGTGATTTTAAGTTTGTTTGGGTATAAAATAGCATAGGCCACTTTCATATCTTGCAGCTTTCTCTTTATTGGTGCAGACTTCTTTCATGCTTCCTGGACTTGTGACGTGAAGTCAGGGTATACAGAGACTTTCATACCTTCGTAGCTGAGATTTCATAGTCCCTGGCTCAGCGTAGCACAGTGTCTCTATCTCTATAATTTAGGAGCGTTACTATGATTGGTCGGGGTCTTGCTGCTGGCGGTGGCTGCGGTGCCAGTGATCTGTGTGCCCTTTCCACCACAAATATATTGGAGAAGGTCTCAGCACCCAGTAGCTCAATCAAAAGCTATTCCACGAAGCGCTCCATATTACCTGTATTCGTGGTCTCCACAACACCAAGTATACAGAGATTGTTGCTCCTAGAGCGCGCCTCTAAGTCCTCTGCCTTGGTCTGTATCACCGCTAGGGCCTTCTCCAACTTTCGCTGAGCATCTGCCGTGGTATTTTGAGCATCCTCGGTGTCTGACACCCTACGTTCCACCATATCCAAGGATTCTGCATGCTTGTGCATCCTTTCTGACAGCCTGTCCACCCGGTATGTTAGGGCTAGATCTTCTCATCAATGGTGGTTAATGTGGCCTGCATTGCAGTTAATATTTGGCGTATATCCCCTCCTGTCTCTGAGTCTGGGGCCGGCTCTTCTGGGTCTTCCTGCTCCGCTGAACTGGCGCTTCTTGCCCCATGACAATCAAACTGAAGCTTCCACATACCTGCAGTGGGTCTGCGCGATGTGAAGTGGGACGTGGATAGCAATTATTTGGCACCCCACTGCTCCACCAGGGTCACAATCAAGGCTCCTTTGTAGGCACCGCACCGGCCAACTCCCAGTACAGGCCGCAATGACTCAGGCAGTTTTCATGCGTAATGGGGCCGTGGTCGAGTGCTGTATTTTTGCCTGGGGCCACAGAGTAGTCGCACCGTGCCGCCGTGCTCTCAGCACATCGGTCGCGGCCCGCAGTTATCATTTGCCACGGGCCGTTGAAGGCCGTGCCCCACTCAGCATGTGACTATTTAGTAAGAGGCCAAGCTGTTTCCGTAGCATCTAACACAGTCTAAAAAATTGATCAAAGAGTGATCTGACCAAACTAGTAGAATGATGTCACCATATTCTACAAGCTTCTCAGGAGCAAAAATTAAATGCAAACAATGTCCATTTTGATGTGTGGTCCAATTCACTGTTTGTATGAGATAGACAGACAACATACTAATTAGAGATGCTGCATGCAATTACTGGGAAGTTTCAGCCAGTCACTCAAAGCTATAAATGTCTGACTAATCAGTAAAGGCGCTAGAAAATCAGCAATGTAATCAGCAAAGTCCAAATGAATGCTGGGAGGGCGAAAGCAACAATTGCACCCAATAGAAGCTTTGGGAGATAGCGTTAACGGTTAAGGTAAAATCTAACAGTAAGGCCTTTGGAAAAGGACTCAGATTCAACAGCTTGACATCCGGCCTATCATAAATAAATGCAAAACTACCACTTCTTCAATCATGGCATGATAATTGGAAAATATTATAATCTGGAGGACAGTCAGCAGCCAAACCAGGTACTGAATCTTCAGAGGTCCAGGCACAGCTCCAATTGTCATTCAACTCATGAACTTCTATTACGTGCTTAACTAAGGAGAGTGTATTAACAGTGCACAATCAAGTCCAAGCCCTCTATTAATGATCTATGGAGCAGCTCTAGCATGAAAAGAGACAAGCCTCAGTTGACATCCCACTAGCTTTCTGTAATCTTGGATTGGTGTTAACAAGATAAAATGTATTCGTAGCCTCCCTGATCCTCAACAGTTGGCCATTCTAGAAAGTAATTATCTCATTCTCACCTATCCTTGGAATCAAGATGCTACCCATAGCGAAATATACAGCATGGTTGCCACTGTGTGCCCACGGACGAACTGCGGGCAGCCTTATATAACCACCCTCTTGTCTGCATAAAGCCCCAGTCAAGTCCAGCACCGACCAAGATAGCTGCTAGTCTTCTAAGCTTGATGACATTACTTTTTGTACTAACATTACAACACTTTTGTATGCCACGTGTGGTGATAGCATCAGCCTGCTTATTTGGGTTTACACGTCTTTGTTTGTTCAGACAGGGAGAGTTCAGTGCTCTACTTACTACAACAATATGAGCAGAGGCCACCAATGGTGAAAGAGAGCTACGTGGCATGTTTGCATGCTGCTGGGTCAGAGTGACCTCTGGCAAGTCATCTCACAAGGCAGTCTAGGTCAGGGATGTAAAAGCCTCTTTAAGAGGCAATGCTTTGGGACCATTCCAAATTGACATTTAAAAAAATAATGGGGACCATGCCTGTTTATATTCTCCTCCACATGACCTAGCAAAATCCTGTAGAAGCCAAAAATCTTAATTCTCTCCTTTCACACATTATTACACACATTGATTATAAAAGTCTCTCATTGTGGAATATGCAGTTGAACATGTGAATATTGAAGCTTTCAGGTTCTGAAATCAACATGTGATGTAGAAGAAAGTGTCACACCTGGGTCTTTCACAAAAAGGGATTTGTCTTGCTTAAAAATCTAATTATAGATAATTTAGGCAACCTTCTGATATTCATTCGCTAGGAATCACGACATGAAATACATTAATATTGCTGTTGTCTGTCAGAATATTTCACTGCAGGCAGCAGCTAGTTCAACCTTATCTAATCTAATGCACAGGTCAACGTCAACACTTGTTGCCTCCTGGTCTAGTCCAAAGGTTCAGCATCAATTTCAATAGTAGATGGAGTGACGACCTTACTCCAGGTTAATACAGACACTTTCACCTATAAATGACGGTTTTCAGGTGTGTAAGACTAATTAATTCAAGAAAAGTAAAACCAGCTACAACACTCAGAATACATTAGGAGATTACAAGAAAGTTCAGGACTGAGAACATTGTTTGAAATGACCTGGAGGGAGGGGGTCGCTGTAGACCCTAAATCAAAACATCTTAGGTCATCATTGCTAGTATCTTGATATCACACCAAACCAAAACTAAGTTCTTGGAGACGGCTATTGCCTATGTGTGTTGCTTTATAAACTAGATAAATAGAGAAGAGTCACTTACCCATGCACATAGTTTGGTCTTCATTGGTTTTAAATCCATTGTGGCAAACACAGTAATAGCCACCGACTTTATCTATACACTGGCCATGGCTGCATACATTGGGGATTTCTTGGCACTCATTTCGATCTATAAAAAAATCATTATGTTTTACATACAGTACTTAATAGAAGAACACAAAATAAGCTAAATACTGACTGAACTTCTATGCATTGTGTCTATAAACATATCTGTCTAAACATTACTATATATAACAGGTGGATAATGTGGATAAGCTCATTGTAGCACATGTAAAACCAAGCCAGCGTATATTCCTTGTAAATAGTAACCAAAAATAAAATTATAGGCAGTGGCGTGATGCTAACACACTATTTATTTTAAATTGAATTATGCTGGATGGAGTTCTAAATAGAAAGCATTTCCTTGGCTAGGAGGATACAGACTTGCTGTTGATAAATTTAGTAAGTCACTCCTAAGCAAATATGATTAAGGTGCAGCCTGCTAACTATCTGGAACCCAATGAACCAATGAGGCTGCAATGGACTAAGGGGTCTATTAGGATGGTGGTCCGAAAATCACTCCGACCACCATGGTAGCGGGAAAACAAGGCCTGCTAGGACCACGGCATAACCGCCGGTCCAATTAGCATGCTCCGCAGTCGAAATTCGACCGCGGCGGTATGATCGCGGCATTTAACATTGCAGCGGTTGCTGCTGCCAGCAGCACCGCTGTGATGTCTCAAAAAGCATGTCCAGCATATCCCTGCACAGCGTGGCAGGCACTGCACAGTGCCAACCACCTGGTACAGGGACATGGGTACCCCCACAGTGCACCCACACTCCCCCAAACACATTGGGGACCCGCAATGGTCCCCCAGAGACATTCACCGCATGCCTTTCCATGGCGGTTCCACAGGCGCGGAAAAGCTGGCTGCCGCAGGCATCATAATCATGCTGGTGGAGCTTGACCCTGCACCGGCCCCATTTTAGCTCAGCCCGCCAGGCAAGTGTGTGGTCTACTACAGGTGAAAAAGTGGTGGGCAGAAAATCTCACCGCCGTGGTCCTCATCGCCATGCTAATGGGACCGGCGGTTTTCTGGGTTGCGGACGCGGGCGGCTGACTGCCGCCGACTCGGCGGCCATCCGACCACCATCCTAATAGACCCCTTGTTATGTCCCTGAATATGGGGACTTTGTAGCTCTTGACAACAATTAATTCAGAACGAAGTGTCTCCAAAGGCCAGTCAAGCCTCAGCATGGACTTACTTAAGGGTATTCAGGTGTTGCCAGAGTGGGTTTGACCCTTGACACCCCTGGCCAAGGCCTTCCTAAGTCTCATGGGTCAGGAATGCAGCATCAAGGACAGAATGTACACAGACATCTATCAGCCTGTTCTCTTTGTCTCAGTTCCACTACTGCTCTCCCCTTTATCCCTTAGTGCTAAATGAAAGGCTAATGATGGGTGGGACAAATGATTACATCTGTGATGTCACCAGGGTCAGAGGCCTCGTGAGTTACCTCTGCTACGACAGGCATCTTTGCAAATGACATCGATGAGCCTAACTTCAAAAATTCTACGGAAAAGCAAGAGATTATTTGAACTTGGCACTATGAAAGCAGGTAGCATTTCAATCAAAAAGGAAACTGTGACATATTTAACACTAACCACAAAAAGGCAACATCCTTCTGAACAGGGAAGATATTTGTGGGAGGGGGTAAAGTGGCACTCCTAGAGGGACATGTCATCGTTGGTTATACTAAGGTGGGACCTGTGGTTAATTTGTAAAATAAATAATTGCCGGGTCTGTCGTCGGGAGGCAGCTTGTGCCAGCCCAGCTCCAGTTAGCGCTGCCTAAAACAGAACCAACTACACTAACTATGGAAGTGGGGAGAGGATGTGGTGTAATGGCCAGAGCTTCTGACTTAAGAGCTGGGGAACCAGGTTCGAGTCTTGACGACGCTCAACATCCTGTGATTTTGGGTAAATCACTTAATCTCCCTGTGCCTACCATGGCAATAAATAATAAATGAATGTGTCCTTAACAGGTGCTCATGAAAAGTGCCCGTGTTGATGATTAAGTGCTGGTGCTGAGCACCGGAAACCACCGGCTCAAATTAAGCACGGGGTGGGACCATGGTCAAACACGTTGGCCTGATTGCGCTATTATGGCTTCAGTCATAGTTTGGCTAAATATGAGCTCTTTTGACTATGATACAGATCATTTCCAGAAACCTTTGCCACAAATAAAGTTTCAATTATCCCATAAATTGGTTATTTTTCGAGATCAGCTTATGAACAGAGTTGCAGTGAAGATATAATTCTTTAGTGTTTTGAGTCATAGAGCAAGTGATGCATGGAGAACCTCAGCGTCAATCACTGCATTTCCCTCACAGAACCTTTCTTGTAGGTCCAGGCTCCGCGGTCATGGCTGCTGTTTCTGTTTAAGAAGACTCTTCGGTCCTTAGAAAACTTTATTTTATTTACAATTACTGCCCACTTTAATCTTGATTGAAGTTGATTGCACAATTATTCATTTTTTAGTAAGAATTAAATAGACGGAAATAACGTATGTGCCAATGTGTGCTAGTGCATTGTGACTCATATCAGATTTTTTCCATGGTTTTCCTGTTCTGCTATTTCAATGAATGCGTTACAATAACAACTCAATTAAGAACACACGAAACCTTTCCAGTGTGTTACTTTACAAGGCGCAGAAGAGGCATGGTTTTTATTATTTGCCCTGTTTGCAGATGACTTTCATGCTTTGATTTCACGAAACAATAGAAAAGACATGGTGGTGTATGAGCATTCCTTAAACTGCAAATAAAGCTTGATGGGGAAACTTGAGCAGGGGTGTATTAAATCATTCAACAGTCCAGCAGTATCACTTCAGAACTTGACTGGTTCTGGTTAATGTCAGGACTCTTATGGTCATAGTATTTGTGGCCATTTGGGTTTCTTCCGCCATTATTAGAACAAGATTGGCTCGTGCTCACCAACATAATTTTGTGGCCAGCCGAAGAATACCTGCTAGGAAATTGCCCACGGTCTAAGGAACTCCAGAGAGTTCAAATCAGCCCATCACTTGTCTACTTTCAACTATACTATACTATATAACACCACTTGCACAATTCTACATGTATCAACCACATACATAATACGCTCAGATGCGGCCCCTGTGACATTGTTATGTTACAACAGAACAATCGTGATGTCACCTGTGCCACCCACAACTCATACAGGAGATACACCATAGAACGGAATTTTCAGGACAAAATAAAAAATACATATTTACCATTATGGTACTATGTGTAATATGATTTGTGTGGAGCATAAGATGTTTCTTACAATTGCGACTGCTGTAAAAATATATATGTGAATTCACTATGAAAGTAAATGCCTGAGGTCTGGAAATCTGTTGATTTCCAACTCTGTTTTTACCCACATGCACTCTATTTATATGTTGTTTTTCCTACCGAATTTCTGTTTGATAAAAATAATTGCCCATTTGGAAAATCCTACACAGTTCACAGTGTAGTTCTGTGTTATACTACTCCTTATATATTCGTTTGTGAAAGGGACCTTTGCCTCTCATAACAAGAGTCCTATAAAGGTGCACCAATCCTGCCAGTTTCAAAACTATTATACACGGTTTACTAAATGGTTTCAAGGATGATAAAATCTTACTTTTTCACTGGCGAAGCAGCAAACACAAAGAAAGCAAGGGTATTCAGGGAAGATTATTTGACAACATGGCTGTCAGACATGTTGTGATGAAGTCTCTCCTGGCATTCTGCAGCGCACCCCATTCCTGTTTGCGTTAGCACCTATGTTAGACCTCTAATCTTAATGATGCTGCATGGCTGTGTCACACCTTTGGCAATTCATGTCTGGCACAAAATGGCATCCGTCTAGTACGCCAGTAAAAAAGTTCATGAAAATACTTACCGATGCACTGCCCTATGGATGTTAACCTGTACCCAGGTTTGCACTCACAGCGATAGCTGCCTGCAGTATTGACACAATCGGCATTCCGTTGGCAGACTGGGCCGTTCTGGCATTCATCAATATCTATCAAAATGAAATAAGGATATTTAGACAGAATAACAACATTTAAAGCTTCATCATGCATAAGACTTAATGTAAAGAAAACATTTATTCAATATGCCCAACCTTCCAAACCTTTTGAGAACATCAGCTTTTTAACCATATCTCCCATTGAAGTTGACATGTTAGAAGTTTATAAATTGGGAAATACTTTGTCAATGAATATCTCTTCATGGCAATAACTGTTAAATGTCCTCTAAACTTGAATCCACATGGAATTATTTGCTACAAATACTAGCTCATCACTCCAGAACTGTACTGAAATGACACAATAATGTTTGTAATTTCCTGCTTTTAACAATAAATGCAACGATCTCCTGTGGTGCCGTATTTACCTTCCTTATACCCACCAAGATTTCAGAAAGAGATTCCAGGCAGTCCTATTTTTAAACATACCCAGCGCTTGCCAGGAAGGGAAGGTGAAAGGATCATCCAAAATTGTGTGGGGTATGGGGAACGGGATTTGTTTCTCCATGGGAAAAATATTTTCCCCGCAGAGAAAACACATAATGAAAAAATGTGCATTTTCACAAGGGATTTTATTCCAACAAGTGCAAAATTCTGTGTCACAGAGAACTCCATAGAGCGGAAATAGGATAACAATTCGGAAATCACACACTTGATTTTCCAAGCAATCCAAATGAAAACCTGCACCAGGCATGGCTTTCCACGCGAATTCCAGGCGTAATTCATGAATTCCAAAAAGTAATAAATAACTAGAAATGAATGAAGATCTAAATCTCCGAGTGTACATCAACTACTTATTTTGTAAATTGGCCCTAATGTGTTCAGATACCTCAAGACAAAAAGAAAGAATATTTGAGTGCAAGAATGCAAAACTTTGGATTGGCCATATTTGTTCACTATCTACACTTTACCTATTAATGCAAATGTGCATTCATGCAATTGTGGTTATCAGGTGTTAAACTCCGGAGTTCGACTTGGAACATGTGAAATGATTACCTTCGCAGACCAGCAGCTTGTCGTTGTACACAAATCCCATTGGACATTCACACCGGAAGCTGCCCACCATGTTAATGCACACTCCATTCTCACAAACTCCAGGGATCTCCCGGCACTCATCAATATCTGAAACCGGAAAAACACAGAGTCAAAGGAAGGTCTTCACAATAAGGACTGTTTGTTCCCAACATATCTAAATGTGAAAGGCAGGCACAAGGAGCATTCATTTATTGAAACCTGTCAGATTGATGATTACTTTTGACTCCCATGCAGTGATATCATGGAAAGTGAAGTTTATATTCTTATAAAATCAACCATTTTGGGAGAACCAAAAAAATTAAAAATAGAGTTAATTTGCCTAATTACACTGAAAGATTTAGTTGACTAGTTGCAGATGATTTCCAGTAGAACCTCGGAAGGCCTCTACAGAGCTAATTTCCATGTTGACTAAATTTACAGGAAAGAACACTTTACTAACATGTACCACTTCAAGTTATAACATTGAATTAAATTGTAGAATCCACCTTGTTTTTCTCCACTGGATGCATTTAGTCCAATATCTAAAAATTCAAAGGGTGTAAATAAATTCAGGAGAATCCATTTATAATCCATTAGCTGGGTTTCCACGCAGAAAATGTGTTTTCATATAATAAATAAGCAGCTATTTGAAATAAGTTCTGAGTACAGGTATTAAATAACCTGTACAGCAAAAATAGCATATCATCCTTGGTAATCCCTCTTTGTTTAATGGAAATCCCTTTCCCATGATAATGAAAATACAGTCATCAGAAAGACTCCTTTTGCACAAATGACTATTAATGAACAGTTAAAATGTACTTGTCTTAAAAAGATTATCCTCAAATAGTATTAACATGTTTCTTACAAGATGTGATTTAAAGAGTGAACCCACATAACTGACTTTTGAGTGAGACACAATTTCGACTTCTGACATTTAACAATCATGCTACACAAGATTGCACAAGATTATTCAGTGTGTTTTATGTGAACCAAGTTGAAATCCAGTTAGGCCTTTACCTATCTTCCATTGTCATGTCTTCATTTCAAATCCCCATTGAAAAATATATGAATTTGTATTCTCAATTTTCCCATGAGTTGTAATTTTGTCAAAGTGCAAAAACTGGCACACACAAATGATGCACCCAGCAGATTTAAGTTCTAAAGAGAAATCAGCATGATCTTTACCCATAACATTTTAGAATTTGTTTCCGAGTTTCGTTGGAACATCACACATGAACACCATGAAGGTGGGTAAGCCATTTATCTATGCACAGACCTAATGCCTGTCATAGCCACCAGTTACCATAAGGAAATCAATTGCGTTTATTTGGCCCAATGCCATGCAGCCTGCACTGCTTATTAGCGAGGTGGTGATGTTATGCCATCGAAGACTAAAGTGCCTGTCTTACATAGGACATAGCTTCTTAGCAGTGTTCTGAAAAGCTCCTTTCAGAGTATAGCCACATGTTGCATTGATATTTTATGCATGAAAACTACTAAAACAATGATTCATAAATCAATGAGCAAACGATTAAAAACTGAGCTTGTTCAATGTTTCTTAGCATTTGAGTCCAGCTTCTCATCCTATGTGACATGAATGCTCTTTCAGTAAACCGGACTTTCCAGTACTAGCATCTATTCCCCTCCACTAGGTTTTCTGAACCTTTGCATCTTTGACAAGCTATTAAGCTCTTCCGCTTGTTATCAATGCACCGTTCGTATGTTTAGAGTTCTGCTTGAGGTGCTTAGCTAGCCTTATGGCAACGCCCATACTATTTATAATGTTAACAAATATATACCTAGTAACAGTAGAATTGTTATGTAAACTTTATTTTTTCTCTTTGTTCGCATTCTCCAAATAAGACACAGCATTCTCATGCTAATGTCATATTTTTCTTGATTTCTTACAGAAATGCTCATTTCTATAATATATACATTTTACAGGTATTGTAGTTGTATACGTTTTCATTAAAGAGCACCAGATGTCTATCTATTTCAACTCCATTTTAGTCCCATGTCATACTCTAGTATAGCAGAATATGCAAATTTAAATAACCACCCAGAACAAATCTGCTCAAGATTGACTTCACAAAAAGAGGATGACACGTCATATTTTTATTTCCTTTAAAATATAATAATATTTTCTTTTTCGAAATCCTAGAGAGTAGATTGTAGATAATCCGAAGATATAAATAATTACTCACCAACTGGTAGTCCAGTGTAAATATCAATGACAAAACCAGGCCTCTGGCTTCCGCAGAAAGATGTGAATTCATCTACAGCAAAAGAAGAGATAGTGAAAATGGATAAATACTACTATTACATTCATCTGCTATTTGTCACGTTAGTACAACTTCCTTCTTTCTGAATTCTGATCGTTAGCAAGCTTTTTAAAGCCAATACCTTGAAATTGTTAATGGCTTGGCAGCAAATTTGCCTTTTCTGTGGGATTGCTGCAGATTTGTAGCCTTTTTTATGGACCTTTTTTTTTGCTTGCATTATGACTGTGCACTGTGGAACTGGCTATCAGCATTACTACAACTGTACGTTTGCATTGACTACACCCAATTGGTTTATATAACTAAAGCAAGGTTAACGAATTGGTACGTTGAAACAAGACTGGGGTAAATGTAACGTGATGCAAAGCAAGGCAAGGACAATGCAGCAATAGATGAAAATAGGTACATGGCAAAATAAATTAGGGTAAATTAAGGCACAAATTAAACGAGGCCCCAGTTAAATAAGACTGAATTAATGCACAGCTGGGTTATAGTAAGAAATACTGGCAAAGCAAGTCTGATTTAATACAAGGCCAGTCTAATACTTAGATGTGAGATGTGGGGAAAAATGGCCAGAGTAAAGCAATTCTTAACTAAGATGGAGTTGTGGTGAATTAATGTTGTAGTAAAGCTAGCCTAGTGTAAGTCAGAGTGGCGATTAGGAAAACTGTAGTATGTAACTAAGGAATACATTTTGTAATCCAAATAATAGAAATTGAAATTTTGGCTACAGAAAGCCTAGAGCAAAGCAGTGCTTGCATATAGTAGAGCCCATGCAAACCATGGTGTTATTTAGCAAGCATGTGCAAGACTGGGCTAAAGACTGATGTGAAGCAAGTCTGATAAACAATTTTGAGATAAAGCACATGTACAGTCACTTGTAGTGCCATTTAGATCAAGATTCTGTAATAAGACAGACGGTTCCCATCAATTTTAAAGTTCTCATATATGTTACGATTGCAAAATGGAGAACATATTTGTTTACAGATCTCAACATACTCTGGCTTCTAACCAGAAAAGGTGAGTCCGTAATCAAAAGATAGCAAAAGCAATGAGGAAAATTGAGTACATTTATGTATCTATTAAATTCATGAAGAATCATACGAGCCTACAAGTAGCAGAGTAATTCACTAAAGAATAGAACAAATGATCAGGGGAACGATAAACCTAGGGCACTAAATGTTGAAGATTTCGAAGTCTTCTGTTTATAGGTGGAGGAAAGAAATGTGGGGTTGTTAATTACTTTAAAAATGTAGGTAAATGGAGCCAATTGGTTACCCAAGGGCAGAGCATCCCTAAACGTGAGCGTGAAAGCTAACAAGATCTGATTTCTGGTCTTTGCTTTTTCCACAAGCAGTATTTCTTGGTGGGCAGCATATTGGCTCAGAAAAGTGCTATGATCTATGCAGATGCTCATTAAGTTACACAGGATGGCAGAGGAGAAGCGCTTCTAATAAAATAGTGCAGCGTGAAAAGGAGCGCAACGCGCAAGAGGACAATAGTGGAGAGGGACAAGAACAGGCATGATAAGATTAAATCATGATAACCAGCTCTTCTGAAATGGACAACATAGCACTTGAGTATATCATCAGGTATGACAATGGTGTGAGCTATATAGGAAAGTGGAATACTGCCTCCCATCACTGTGACGCACGACTTAAGGCCTAGCTGGCAGCTCTGGTATGAATTAAGGAATTACAATACTGTACTTTCCTGACAAAGTTGTAAAGCAACAATTTGAAAGCACTTGAACGTGTGACCATACAGGAAGAATTGTAAATCCAGAAGGAAGCCACAATGTTTAACTAACTGTTCCAGTTTGGGGGATATGCTAAGAAGCAAACAAATTATAGCAAAGACTAAATGAAAGAAACAAAAGGAAAGGAAATCAAGGTCAGTATATGGACATCATATGAATTTCAGTCTTTGAAGGTATTGTTGTTGGATTGCTAATCCTTTATGCACTTGTTGCTGCCTACTAGTATGAATATTGTCTACTATGAACCACTTTCAATGTTGCCGTGTATTAGGTAACATTGCACAATGAATGTTAATGCATTAATCACAGTGTAAAAGTGATGTGCTCCTCGGAATTATAGTCTAATCACTGTTTTACATAAGAAGCCACTGGACCTATAGAGAAGAAATGTCTCTTTTATGCTTAATCCAAAGGCATTTGCCCCACTGCTCAATGATGAGCTGGCTGCTCCATAGAGTACAGGGAATGTTTGGTAGGGGTGCACAGTCACTCATTCACAGAGCAGGAGCACTGTATGCGGCTGTGTTTTTCTACACTGGGTGCACTGTTTACCCTGAGGCCTGGAGAGGGTTGAAGTTAGGCGATTCCCATGGGTGTCCAGTTTCTGACACTGCTGTGTGCCACTCCTCATCAGCACAATGAATACCAAGCAAGTGACTGGACAGAATGGGTATGTGTCAGTATTGCAAACTGACCCCTTGTAGGGTGGTCAACCTCAGGTTTTCATATTTTTGTGGTAATTTTGAAATTTAACACTGGAATACTGCTATCACGTGTCCAATCAAAGTGTTCTGACACCCACAACAAGTTCAATAGAGGCTTAAAACTAAACTCCATTTTGTATATTGACATTTATTATTAGGCCATTTTATATGGGTAACGTGTAAATGTAGAGCCGTCTAGGATTCGCAAGCAGAGATCACGTATCTGAGAGTGGGACTTCCACAAACGTGAGCAGATGTTTCACGTGGCACAGAGTAGTAGTGGGGAGTGCTCCTATAGCAGCAAGATACGAGTTGTAAGGAAAACACACTGCAAATGGCATGAACACCAAAAATAATAATTGCCACAGTTGTTTCTAATCTTTGATTCCACCTGGCCCCTCCACAGCTCGGGGCAGTGCAGGGAACGCTCCCATTTCTGTACCAATGTTTCAGAACTCAGAGTACCAGCTCAGACGTGCATTTGTACTTTGTAGCAGAGCAGATGTTTGCCCCAAAAACACTGAATTAGCTATTGGGCATATTGAATTCTACCCAGACCCAGGGACAGGGTTGACATCCCAGAGATGTCCACACACTTTAAAATCAGCTTTCTTCCTCTCTCAGAGAGCTCAAGACACCCTCACACTTCTGTGCCAGGTTACCCAGGTCTGCTTTGTCTCTGCTTCTGGGTCTTGTAGTCTTTGCATTTCCTGTTATAAATCCAGGACTACAATAGCAGAGAGCAACCAAGAATATCAGTCGCCACTGCTGACAGGGAACACAGTGAATCTCTGTGTCTGCAATTGTTGAGGAGGCATCCCTGAGCCTTTCTTAAAGTCAGACTGCATCTAGTGATGAGGGAATACAGAAGATGCGCACCTTACACTTAGCTCTTCAGCACATCCTCTAAATTCTAGGAACAAATACCCTTTTGAGTGAAGCTAATTGTATCTTTCAACTGTTTGCACTGGTTTTTTGCAAGTTTAATCTGCAAACCCCAAAATGCTTTTAAAGTAAGTACGATATAGTGCACCTGTACTTACAAATCATTCATAGACGTCAAGTAGGGGTTGCCAGGGTCGCAGCTGTGACCTCTGGCTTGCCCCTTGCAACCCCTGGCACTGCCTTTGTGATCCTTGGCCTCAGAGGTGGCAAAACAGTGCCAAGAACACAGTTGCCGCTCTTCCTTATGGACTTCAGTTGGGGCTGCACTCTCTTTGTTGTCTGTCAATTCATTTGTTACACTAATAGTGGATAATAATATATATATTATATTTCTCACTATTAGTGTAATAAAAATGGAGTTCAATTAGCTGAAATATAATCCTATCTGGCAGCTAAGGTATGTAAAACAAGCTTTTAAATGTATGTTGTGTGCGTGCTTGAGGGTGAGAGTGTCTATGTAAGAGTGTGTGTGTAATGCGAATGTGTGTGTATGTGTCAGCTGTGTGTGTGAGGGAAAGTTTAATTCAAAGGGCGTGTGACGTCACTTTTGCTACCCATAGGGTTTTTTGGTGAAATCACATGTATGATTGGATTTCCCTAAATGTGCAATAAACATTCATGTGGTCGTGTTTTAGTGATAATAGATATACATACCAGTGCTAGGAACTGGGCATTGCTCACACGGTCTATTCCAAGCTCGCCCGATGTTGTAGGAACAGCAACACATTTTCTTTGTCATGTTAAAAAGCAATTCACCATCACAGGTCTGATTGTCAGCGTAATAATTTCTGAAGCACAAACTCCTTCTCATATCTGTAGGTAAACAAAACACCCATATATTTAATGATGTATACATACATGCACATTTAGTAAAAAAAGGAAGCTATACACAATGATATCATTCAAGTATACCATTAGGTGGATGGTCAAGTAATTTCCAACTTTAAGTTCATAAAAAATAATAATAATAGTCTCGATACAGACATGTTTGCCAATTCGATGTGGTAATATCGCAGAGGAAAACAAAAATACCCTAGGAGTATTCACTTTTCCCCACTGCATTATTACCCACCATTTATCCCATTACAGCTTTTCTGTGGAATGTGCTTGGTAAAATCTGACAGGCATGTGGTGTAATTTTGTACAAATTGTAATACCAAGTCTGGTGCAAACTCCTGTTTTCACCTGAATCAGGATCACTGGCCAATAAGGTCGATGGCATTAGTGTTGCAAACAGCAGTTGTTTTTATCTGTGATTCAGTTTAATAGGGCAATGGATGCAGGAACCTTGCACTCCAGAAGCACGCATGGCAGCTTCACAGGGGCAACTGGAATGGCTTTGGAATCCTGGCATAAATAGGCATCGCCAGGCCAGGCAGGCTCTGATCTCGAGGCTTGGAGATGCCTTCAGTAAGGGGCCTTCAGAACAGTCTTCTCTCTCTCACACACATACTTGTATTTCTTAGGAGGAGACAGTGCTGTAAATGCTTCCCTGTGTGGTGTTTTTGTAAAGGGTGCAATGGGACTGTTTGTGGACATTAGGCATCATCTGAAACCCAAGGATTTTGGATTGTACAGGAGTGTGGCACGTGCATCTATGACAAATAGCAAAACAGAACGTTTTCCCCCCAACTCTGGTAACTTAACTCTATTTAAAGTATATAAAATAATCTGGAGACAGACAAGCCACAATATAAAGGAATTATATTGTGTTCACTTTTCTTCAAACTGTTAGTTCATATTATTTTGGCAAAAAGATGCACATTGTTAGATCATTTACATTTTCTTAATTATGTACCATTATTTTCCATTTAACTCCCCAATGCTCTCTTGGGGGAAAAGAGCAGGGCAGGGGGGAAATGTGTCATCAGTCAAATGATTGCTCCCTCCTTGGAAAGGAGTGATGCCCCAGTCCAGGAGTGGTGGCTGGAATACTCTTCAGACTGCCACAAGGGCTTATTGTCTGCTCGTGTGTCCATCATTTGATGGCTCGCAGTGGAAAGGTGTAGCGCCTACCCTAAGCAAATGTGGCATAGGAGCCACCAGGTATGCCAAGGTAGTTCCTTTCAATAGCCATTGCATTCTACACAAACGCATGAGGGCCCGGGTGTGTGGTGGACTTTGTGGAAGCGAGGTGACACAAATCAATTGAACATAATATTATTCCGTGACGTCTAAGCATAGCACACCAAAGAAAAAGACCTTGTGTGTGAATACTACGTTTTTAAGGTGTAGAGCTGCTATTCCATGTTGATTCGCCTTGGGAATGGACAGAAAGGGGCAGTGTTTCCCTTAATATAACCTCCCCACAGGTGCAGTGTACCGTGGGGCTCTAACTCTGGGGTTTGTGACTCAAGACACACTGCTGTTGTTGTAATGTCGCACTACTTCACTCAACAAACAGACTATGATTACAAATGTTGTCATGAAAGGTGCAACAAAAAAAACCCTGGCATCATACAATTTATTTAAATTCTGTTTTTCCAAGCAATAAGAACCTATGCTTACCCATGCAGTTGTTTCCGCCGTTGATCTGCATGTAGTCAGGAGGACAGATACAGGTATAATTTCCAACTGTGTTATAACAGGTGCCAGGGCCGCAAATACCAGGAGTTTCGCACTCATTGACATCTGTTTAAAATACAAACAATACATTAAATAAATACAATTATTTTCAATTCTGTACAGGTAACTGATTCTTTCCAGTAGTCTCAAATCAGTACTTGTAGCTGTTATATGTAAATCGAAATGGTTTTATTAAGCTCTAAACCGCTGCATGTATGATGGCGTACATAGATTATAAATTATTAGTCTGGTTTTATGCATGTTTTCTAATATTGGCTATGGAATTTAACCCATATCTAGAAAGTTTTCAATGGGACAGATGAGGTCAGAACATATCAACATGTTTCACAATGTATAATGCTCACATATTAGCAGGGCACCGGCCAGACAGTTGGAATAAGGGCACCATTTTGCAATTATGCATAATTATGAATAAGGAATCCGTGCAGCTTTCAGCAGGCTTAGCATGTAATTTACGCATCCAGGCAATGGGCAAATGAATCACATGAATGCAAGCATAATTTCCACTAAACTCTATGCAGAGTTATTACCACCATTCCACACAGGCACTTTATTCTGGACTTGCGTTGTAAAGTTGTGTCTGACTCCTTGTAAGTCAAGCTTTATTATTTCTTGTTTAATGTTCGGCAAGCACTTTGATCATGTGAATTGCTCATCAGTACAAGATGTGAATTGTTTTGATCCGTCAGCTTGTATAATTACCCTCATTTCATTTGTGCGCCTCGCCGTTATCATCAAGCTGTTTTATGGTTGCGAATATTGCATTTCACAGGCACTCTACTTTGGATTCATGTTGCAAAGTCTTGGCAGATCTCTTGCACGTTGAGCCTTATTATTTTACGTTTAAAGTTTACGCATGCACTTTATCAATGCGAACAGCTCATTGGTATAGGAACTGCATTGGCTGGATCTTTGAGCTTGTAATATTTTTTATTTCATTTGAACGTTTAGCTACTAATATTAATTAGATTCACTGGTTGTCCATTTAAAAACTCTTTTGGCATTTTATTTCGTGTATTATTATCATAATGCTATTCGGGTCATACATTAAGATGAATTAGTCGACAAGATATCAACAAATAGATTGTTTGTACTGCTTGATGGTTTTCAGGGTGCTCATGATCACACTCAGTTTTTAAAATGTGAGGTTCTTCTTGATTATTTCTAATTGCTATGGGAATGCGCTGATAAAATAAAGATTTACTTGACCTGGAGTACTAAATCTATACTTGCCTACTTATACTTTATCATCTATATTTACTTTTCCTAAATTAACATAACTTGAAGATATATATGGTCATGGTACATATGCAGAGTTACGAATGGTAAATCTATACTTGCCTACCTACATGTGACCATATTCTGTATATGTTGTTTTGTAGGATGATATTCAGAGCACCATATACTGGCTGTGTCTGCCCTTTGTCTGCCAGTGGCTGCCCTTTGTCTGCCAGTGTCTGCCTTTTGTCTTGCAGTGTTTTCCCTTTGCCTGCCAGTGTCTGCCCTTTGTCTGCCAGTGTCTGCCTTTTGTCTTGCAGTGTCTGCCTTTTGTCTTGCAGTGTCTTCCCTTTGCCTGCCAGTGTCTGCCCTTTGTCTGCCAGTGTCTTCCCTTTGCCTGCCAGTGTCTCCCCTTGGTCTGCCAGTGTCTGCCTTTTGTCTTGCAGTGTTTTCCCTTTGTCTTGCAGTGTCTGCTCTTTGTCTGCCAGTGTCTGCCTTTTGTCTTGCAGTGTCTTCCCTTTGTCTGCCAGTGTCTGCCCTTTGTCTGCCAGTGTCTGCCTTTTGTCTTGCAGTGTCTTCCCTTTGTCTTGCAGTGTCTGCCCTTTGTCTGCCAGTGTCTGCCCTTTGTCTTGCAGTGTCTTCCCTTTGTCTGCCAGTGTATGCCCTTTGTCTGCCAGTGTCTGCCTTTTGTCTTGCAGTGTTTCCCTTTGTCTTGCAGTGTCTGCCCTTTGTCTGCCAGTGTCTGCCTTTTGTCTTGCAGTGTCTTCCCTTTGTCTGCCAGTGTCTGCCTTTTGTCTTGCAGTGTCTTCCCTTTGTCTGCCAGTGTCTGCCCTTTGTCTGCCAGTGGCTGCCCTTTGTCTTGCAGTGTCTGCCCTTTGTCTTGCAGTGTCTTCCCTTTGCCTGCCAGTGTCTGCCCTTTGTCTGCCAGTGTCTGCCTTTTGTCTTGCAGTGTTTTCCCTTTGTCTTGCAGTGTCTTCCCTTTGTCTGCCAGTGTCTGCCCTTTGTCTTGCAGTGTCTTCCCTTTGCCTGCCAGTGTCTGCCCTTTGTCTGCCAGTGTCTGCCTTTTGTCTTGCAGTGTCTTCCCTTTGTCTGCCAGTGTCTGCCCTTTGTCTGCCAGTGTCTGCCTTTTGTCTTGCAGTGTCTTCCCTTTGTCTTGCAGTGTCTGCCCTTTGTCTGCCAGTGTCTGCCCTTTGTCTTGCAGTGTCTTCCCTTTGTCTGCCAGTGTATGCCCTTTGTCTGCCAGTGTCTGCCTTTTGTCTTGCAGTGTTTCCCTTTGTCTTGCAGTGTCTGCCCTTTGTCTGCCAGTGTCTGCCTTTTGTCTTGCAGTGTCTTCCCTTTGTCTGCCAGTGTCTGCCCTTTGTCTGCCAGTGGCTGCCCTTTGTCTTGCAGTGTCTGCCCTTTGTCTTGCAGTGTCTTCCCTTTGCCTGCCAGTGTCTGCCCTTTGTCTGCCAGTGTCTGCCTTTTGTCTTGCAGTGTTTTCCCTTTGTCTTGCAGTGTCTGCCCTTTGTCTGCCAGTGTCTGCCCTTTGTCTTGCAGTATCTTCCCTTTGCCTGCCAGTGTCTGCCCTTTGTCTGCCAGTGTCTGCCTTTTGTCTTGCAGTGTCTTCCCTTTGTCTGCCAGTGTCTGCCCTTTGTCTGCCAGTGTCTGCCTTTTGTCTTGCAGTGTCTTCCCTTTGCTTGCAGTGTCTGCCCTTTGTCTGCCAGTGTCTGCCGTTTGTCTTGCAGTGTTTTCCCTTTGCCTGCCAGTGTCTGCCCTTTGTCTGCCAGTGTCTGCCTTTTGTCTTGCAGTGTCTTCCCTTTGTCTGCCAGTGTCTTCCCTTTGTCTTCCAGTGTCTGCCTTTTGTCTTGCAGTGTCTTCCCTTTGTCTTGCAGTGTCTGCCCTTTGTCTGCCAGTGTCTGCCCTTTGTCTTGCATTGTCTTCCCTTTGCCTGCCAGTGTCTGCCCTTTGTCTGCCAGTGTCTGCCTTTTGTCTTGCAGTGTCTTCCCTTTGCCTGCCAGTGTCTGCCAGTGTCTGCCCTTTGTCTGCCAGTAACATGCTCTGGTGAGCAGGCTTGGATACTTCTGTGATTTGGTCCATCCCTATAATGTTATTTTTGGAATTCATTGTCATGGCTAGATCGCAAAGACCAACTGAAAAAACCCCACTGTGAATCAAGCTCTCTGAAAAACCGTATTGTTCGAATATCTGTGAGTTTAAAAAGGGAGGAGTGAAAACTGAATTAATGAGCCTTTTCTGGGAGTTCTCTTCTAAAATTATTCTGAGTACCATCAAATTCAGCAAATCTAGGAATAGGTTAGTTTGCAGATTAGCTGTGAGCTAGAATCATTTACGTATTTCCTAATTCTTAGTATTTTGCACAGTCTGGAGACAATTACATCATTACATCAGTTAAATCTGTTGATAACCCCATGCTTCCACCATGTGGGGGAAGCCTCCTCCTGTATTCCTTAAACAACTCAGGGAACGTTCCTCACGTCCCCTTTTTTGGATCTCTTTGAGTTCCAAATCATAATAAAATACTTTTGACGTTTTTACTTTTTTGACCTCACGTCATGTGTTGGATTTCATTCATTCATTCAATACAAAGAACACACTATACCACTGTGAACCCAGGGAAATTAATGTTAACCAATGATACTTGGAAAACTCATCTGTGTGATGCTCTGCAAAACCGCCTAAAATTAGTCGAAATTTTGTCCAAAATGGTTTTATCAGTATATTTATCAAAACTGTTTTATTTCAAATTTTAAATTGATTGTCAATATTTCCGAAATTTTGGAGGTATCTTGTGCCCAAACTGAGAGGATGGAATGCTGGTGGTGAATATTTGCAAGGCCGCCTTACCATCGCACACACGGGCGTCTTCATTCAGATAGTAGCCTGTGGGACATCGGCACTGGAAGCTACCAAACGTGTTGATACATTTTCCTCCCTGACAAAGCCCCGGCAGCTCTTGGCACTCATCAATGTCTATGGAAGAGACACAACAACCACATTTTAGGGTCACAAAATGTCCTGTGAATCGCTGCGAGCGCTGCATAGTGTAAACACAATTCTGTTGGAACTCCTTCTTACCCTCCAGTATGACTGTAATGGGATTTGGTCGGAATCCTTCTCCACCAGGACATAAAACTTTATATTCAGCTAATAAAATAAACAGAGGTATAATAGCATGTCAAAATATGTGACAAATAATTTGTAGTTTTCCCACTTCCCTACTAAATCATAGCTTTTACAGCATACATATTAAGTGCCAAGATTCCTTCAACACATTATGAAAGTCTGTCTGCATGAAGCCAATATGAAATTCAAGTAAATACTAGAATAGGTTTTTTGCAGATCAGCTATGGTCTAGAATTGTTTACATTTGTCTCAACTCCCATCATGTTGCACAGTCTGGAGACAATGACCACACAAAGCATGCTTACTTTTAGGTATTGTTGTGTTATCCCATGATCTATGGCATTGATTAAAGTGGACAATCAACTTTATATTTTTTTTAATCTTTTTTATTTTATTTCATTTAGACAAACACATAACTTTGAAAAAGAACAACCCCCTCCCCATCAGACAGCTTTCATGTCCGACAATCGAATGCTGGTTCGCAATTCCACTACATACTGCTTCATATTTTCCAGTAGTCTGTACACTTCTCATCAACCACAGCTTTGTCACCGTCAGTGGCACCTTCATAGTCAACACCCCCGCGCCATTGCAGGGACCCCAAACTTGATCATCTATATCGTCTTATCTGCCAAGTTTCTGCCTAAACATTGGTGAATTGTTAAGGGCATGCCCTCACTTTATATATCTGTGCCTCTGCTCGCATGCACCAGACCATGTTGTCTTCCCATCTTCCCACTATCTGGACCTTATCACTTCCCCATTGCAGTATAACATCACGTTTAGCCACCATTAGTACCACATTACAAACTTGTCCAAATCGTGATATCCCCAGAGTCCAAGCATGATGGCAGGGCAACTCCTCGCCCAGAACTCCTGCGCTTAACATGACATAACATAGCATAACATAACATAACATAAGGTAACATGTATTTGTAACGCTCATGTCCACCCAGAAGGATTTCTTGGTGCTGAATAACAGATGTTTAAGCCATTACCAAAGAGAGTGCATAAACATGCCTCTGGGTGTACAGCCCATCAGGCAGTGATCTGTGGAGGTGAGAAGGTACTGCCCATTGCATGTCACCTAGCCCTGGTGTAGCAGGCTCTATAGAAGACCTTCAGTTGGTCCAGTCGAAACCCAGCCCACATAGCCACACCCCTGGGGTACCTGCAGGTTCCCCCCTTAGTCTTAGTCTTCCAGTCTACCAGATCTACTTCCCACTTCTCTCCTAACACCCTCAGTGGTGGCAGACTTTTTGCAAACAGTAAATTGTATATTATGGATAGTGCATGTCGATTGAGGGGGACATATGGTACTCTGTATTCTATGGGTCTCTCATCAGGAATGTCTTCCATTATATCCATAAAGTCCTTCAAGATGTGCCAAATTTGTAAGTACTGCAGGTAGTGAGTTCCTGTTAGCTCATACTGTGTCTGTAGGTCTGCAAAGGTTACTATCTCATTGTCACTCCAAAGATAAACCACCTTGGAGATGCCCAGTATGTCCCACTTTCTATATCCTTCCACCCCTCAAAGGGGTGCCAGGGCCTCTGCATCCCATAATGGCACTTCTAATGTCAGTTTACCCTGCCATTCTATTCTCCCCGCCTCGATCACCATCACCGTCTGAGTCGGTCGAATAGTAAGTTTTCCCTTTCTATACAGTTGCCTAATAAAGCCCTCCAGGTCCTTAGTCCTACAGTCCGCCATCAGTGATGGCTTTTTTTGCTCCACAAATGGCCTGTCAGTGACCGCCACTAGTTGGGTCACCCATAAGTATAGGTGTAGGTCTGGTAGAGCTATGCCTCCATCAAAGGGCTTCCTAGTCCGTGCTGACAATGCTACTCGCCGTACTCCCCCATCCCATAGCAACAATCTTGGTTCAGCCTGTACCATCCCTGAAGTGCTCAGGGACCTGGAAGAGAGAGTTTTGAAGTGCATTAAGGAACTTCGGCAAGTATATCATTTTATAAGGTGCCGCTCTACCCAGAAAGGACAATGGCGGCTGGCGCTAATGACCAATGTCTTTTCTATAATCCTCCAACAACCTTCCAGAATTTCAGTCATAGAATCATTTCTGGTCTGAGGTTACATAGATCCCCAGGTAGGTAAAACCCCTTTCTTCTCTTGGTATTGGACAGTTCCATCCCTTACTGGACTGCCACACCGCTAGAGGTTACAGGTAGCACTCGTCCCATTTAATGCAGATCCTAGAATAGCAATCCTTATCATGGTCCCTGCAGAGAGCCCAGATCTAAGCTTCTTGTCGAATTCAGGTGGCCACTGGCTCCATTTCCACTGTAAACAAGAGCGAGGTCAAGGAGCACACCTGCCGAGTTGCCTTCCCTAGTTCAAACTCTTTGAACAGTATGCCATTCACCTGAACCCAGGCTGTGGGTGTACAGATGCTACACCCATACACGAAAGGAGGGGCAAAAGCCCACATGCTCCAACAGTACCATCATATGGCCATTCCAAAAATCAAACACTTTGTCAGCATCTAGTGCTAGAATCACTGCTGGGTTTTTCATCCCTTTCTAGTATGCCAGGCATCTGAATAGCCACCCGGGGTTATGCCTAGTTGATTTGTAGAGCATAAAGCTCGATTTATCTGGGGCTATAATACCATGTTTCAGCCGCATCAGGCGTTTAGCTAATACATCACTAAATGTGTTGCTTTGATATTAAAGATAAATATCAGTATATATGAGGAGCTATGAGGAGCATAACTCAGTCGGTTTTCCTATTGACTGTTGTAGGTCTCATGGGAACTAACCCACTGCTTTGTACTCTTAGAGTATGGTTCTAATAAGCCATACCATCTGGCTTCATACACATTTAAAGAATTATGGAGGCAGTCCCTCCTGTCTCTCCCAGTCTATGAGCTGCCTTGCCTCCCTCCCTCCATTTCCTAGTGATGGGGATATCATTGATAAAGGCATCCAGGCTCCCCCCATTCACTATGAGTGCGTGGGGCACATAGTCCTTTTAGGAAGTCTACAAAGGTTTGTGCTATCTCCCAAGCTGATTCCATTAGCTGCCCTCCTGCTGAGGATACTTTCTGTACTCAACCCTGCCCTTGATCTCTCTTTGCCTGCTACGAAAGAAGTTTCCCAGCCTTGTTTCCCACCTTGTAGATATGCTTAGATTATGTTGTTTAGCTTTATCTATTAACTTGAACTCCTGTTGCACCAATCGTCTACATTTGTCCCATGTGTATTCTATTAGGGCAGCCAGATTTGTTCCAGGCTTTACACATATTGTGCTTCCCAGGTCAGTAGTTTGTCTTCCAGCTCCCTCCCCTGTCCCTTTCCCTCTTTATTCCCACCTTATGAGATATCAACTGGCCTCTCACCACCATCTTGTATTCCTACCTAAGGACTACCCTCCATTTCACTGAATCCTTGTTCTCCTTAAAGTAACCTTCTGTCATCTCTTGGGTAAACCACTTTGTTGCCCAGTCAGTCAATACACAGGGATCACAATGGTAACTTCTTTCTGTAGTTGTTGTAGTTTTACCGTTTCAATTCTTCTGCTTCCTTCACTCTCTCCATCAACCTTTTCCTGGTCAATTCGGAGCAGACCCATTTCTATTTCCACCTCCTCGATTTTGTGCTCAAGCTCAGTCTTGGTGTCACGGATTGCCGCTTGAATCTGATTTTCCCTCTATCTTGGTAGCAGTGGTCATTATCTAGCATGACACCCCACTGTCCTGCTCCATTATTTTGTTTTCCTTTTGGGAGCACCATTCCCCAAACCCCTCGCCAAGCCCCGGCCCTTCGATAATCACTCTATGGTACTCCCTCTGCCACCAGCACTCACTCAAGGGCTAGAAAGCAACCACCTTCTTAAATAAATTAAATCATCAATGCTGGTAAGAGCTGGTAGGTTGTGCTTTTAGGGGCAGTTCCTTCTCACTGGACTGCAGCTCTTCAGTATTTCCCTCCACCTGGGGTTTCAGAGGCTGCAGTTCCCCAGCCGTACTCACACTTATCCCCTGGTAGGCCTTTTATCTTTCAGTCCTCAGATGAGCTTTGTGCCACTGTATGTGGCGTACCACTAGTCATCTCTGTGCTAAGCAACCTGATGATTCCTACTCCACAGCCTTGGTACTGTACTGCCGCCTGCCCCTCAGGGCCAAGCTCACCTCATGGGAGGGGCATAGATACCAAATCTGGGGGCATTCATTTCCCTCATCCGTCTTCCACTGCATTCCTCCAGTCACCAATCTGGTACCCGCTTTGTCTTTTCCCTCGACCATGGTCCACAGATCTTCACGTGGCTGCCTGGCTCTATGCCGTGCTTGGTTGTGCTCAAGGTTATAACGGCCATGTCGGTAAGTCCATCACCGTTTCAGCTTGCCTGTTGTGTGCTGCACTCTGGGGCGGTAGTCAGCAGTGCCCCACCGACGGGCCCCGGTGTGCTCCGACTCCTCAGTGCCACTCCGGCTGTCTCTGGTCCCCGACCTGGAGCCCAATTTTCTTCTTCTTGGCTGCACATGGCCTCTCCGTCCAGCTCCGTGCTTGGCCCAGCAATGCTATTTTGTGGGGCACAGCCCCTCCGACCTGTTCCGAGCCCTCCACATCCTGCACTCTGGGGCGGATGATGGAAACGCAGCCGTCGAGGTCCCCGGGTGTCTCAGAGCCTCTTTCCAGCCCAGTTTGGCATTGGATGAGTCAGGATCTTTGAACCTGCTGGGCTTTGCGGCAGAGATACGGATTATGCGATCATCTCCATTGCCACCCAGGCAATGCCCCTCATTAAACTTTATATTCAGCTAATAAACAACAGAAATGTTTTAGCACATTAAAATATTTCACAAATAATTTGTAGTTTTCCCTTTGCTCTTATACATCAGACCTCTTGCAATAAAAGTATTAAGAGTTAAAATTCATTTAATGCATCATGGCAGTTTGCCTACAAAGAGCAACATTCTGCAGGTGCCCCCAAGAGCTAAAGTCTGCTGCAATTGAATGTTGGAGCTTGTTGACTTGCAGTACAGCTGTGATCTACAATGATTTATATTGTTCTCAACTCCTAATGCATTTCACAAAATGGAGATAATTCACAGGTCTGCTTCTATTTCAATATTTTGGTATAATCTTTAAATATTTTAGTATAATCCCATGGTCCTTAACACTGACACATGAAGTGAAATGACAGACTTACTTGTGTTGACTGGCGGACACAATTCACAGGGGGTGCCCCAGGCTCTACCGAGGGAACAGCAACACGAGGCCTTAGAAACGCCAACGCCAATCTCATTGCTGCAGGAGTGGCCTCCGTTGTCCCCACGTGGCTTCACATCCAAAAAGCAGTTTCCGTGCCTTGTGTCTAATCAAAAGATTTAAAACATTACAATTTTATTAATGAAAATTCAGAACCTGGATGATTATTCTCAGAAGCAAAACCAGGTTTCTGGCAGTAAGGGCGCAGATTTTGCACTGGCGAATTGCTCACTTTATCACTATATACAGGAAAACAAATTAAAAAGCAAAGCATCCAAACAATACTTAGAAGTGAGCAATGCTTTTGTTTTCAGGCGTTTTGCCACATGAGCAAGTATATTCCACACAATTCAGTGCAAACAAGCCTAGTCAGAGGGAGTCTGGAGATTAATCGTGGCAGACAAACCAAATATATAATTACAGGCATATACAGAGCTTTCTATTTCAAAAGGAAGTGTCTATTTACTAGGCTGCCTGCAAATAGTACAAAATCTGAGATATTTACCCGGGAGCCGGTAAAATAGTAACTAATCTCTGCTGTTTTGCCGGCCATACACTACATAGTATAGCTGATGTACAATTTGACCAGCAGCCGGATAAACAGAGTGAAGGAGGTCTTTATTTAGCCAGCCATAAATAAAAGAAGCATTAGCAATTCCAATAGGTCTCATCTTTGGACCTTATAAGTGTTTAGCTAGAGCTATTGGCTTTACCAATGTCTTTAAGCGATGTTGTACAGCATGGCTGCTATACACCATGTTGAAGAGGTATAATAAAAAAGTGTAATAAGTATGTTATCTTATATATAACCAAGAAGACTTTATGTACAACTGAACGACCGTATTAAAAAAATAATTAACATAAAAAATGTTTACTAGTTTTATGTCCTTGCAATGCTGGCAAGTTCTCTCTGCCTGTTCTAATGCTTGTTTGTTATAGGTTGTTTTTGTGATGGGGGGGGAGCTGGACAAAAACGACAGGAGGGTGGAGGTTGGGGAATAGTACCTGAATTACAACAATGAGCATCGGGCGGACAATAGGGGAGAATCAAAAGATGCCAGATTCCGAGGGCACGCTGAGATGGTGCTGAGTGATGCTGAGGTGGTGGCGTGCTGGTGTGGAGGTGATGCTGAGTGATATTGAGGTGGTGCTTAGTGATGCTAGGGTGGTGCTGACTGATGCTAAGGTGGTGCTGAGTGATGTTCAGGTGATGGTGCTGTGCTGGTGCTCAGGTGGGTAGTGAGTCTAGGAGCTACAAATGTGACGCTAATGTTATACAGACCGGTTGGCTTGAATGGTCTTTCTTTTTTGCCCATCAATGTTTGAAAAGCACTAGCCTACGCAAGTGCACAGCGCCAAATGTGCACTCAGCCACGATGCACGTTCTCATGTGATTTACTGCACTGTTTGTATTTTATAATCTATCACATTTCTTGTCTGATATTCCATCTGCTTATAATGTCTCAAACCCTCGCCCTTCCATTTCCCACCAGTTCCTTTCTATTCAGGATCCAACTGTTGGAGGTTGCCCAGAGAAAGTTATAGCAGAGTATGCTCCATTGCATCGCCTTCCCCTTGACACCGTGATGAACTCAAGTTGGACAACGTAAAACAAAAAAAAGCCAGCAAATAAAAAGCAACCAATTTGAGTTACGAACCATAAAGCCAATGGTAACCAATAGGCGGAATCCATTCCCATGGAAGCCTTCAGAATGTCCCCCAGATATTATCAGTAAACTAGACAACTGCGCTGTCTGGTAGGCTTTGACCTAAAAATAATACATTAACCACTTACCATGTATCCAGAGTAGTGAGCTACTCACCATAAAACGGCTCTCAGGGGTAGTAAGTGCTATAATAATACAACTATATTACATTACATTAACAAACTATTGTCACTTTGATGGTTTTCCTCCAAATATTCCTCTACTGGCAATTTGATCGCTTCAGAAAGAGGGTACATTCTGCCAAAAGGAACCACAACAGCTGATATGACCTGTGATTGGCAGTCGTGCTCTCTAGAAAGAGGAGGAGTCCTTATTGGAACACTTCATGAGATATAGAGCCAAGGAGAAGAGAACTGAAGTATTTCTATGCAAGGCCTTTGCCTACACTAAATACCAGGCTGTAGGTAAATACAAAGGGTTTGTATGATTATTGTGCAGCACATCAACACCAGCAGCAAAGCTCTGAAAACCAGTTCCATGGTACTTTTGACAAGTTTATAAATGTATGTTGATGACTGTACTGTTGAATACACAAAATGATAGTTTTATTTGGTGTGGCGATCCAATCAAATGCACAAAGTTAATTTTGCTGGTTGATCTGCCGTTCTGAAGTGTTTTGCCTGTTAGGAACAGACCCCTATCTCAGCATTGAAACATCAGCTCTCCGTAAAAAGGCATTCAAAGATCCCTAGAACACACTGATTTAAGCAACTACTATAACGACAGCTTAAGGCAGTGTTTTTGTGTCAGAACTGCTTTTTCGTCTGGCTTTTTACCACTAAATCATGTGGTTTGAAAGTCTCTACTGTCCTTGTGCCTGCACTTTATACGCCATCACTGTTACAAAGGTGGAAAACATTTACTTGGAATAACTGAATCTGTATGCTTCAGTCCACTCCTGTGCTCCCTCATGGGCAGACCTTTCTCACAGCCAGCACAGAATACCACATTCATAAATCACCCAGAATGTGTTTGTCTGTATTTGTTTCTATCACTGGAGTGTTTTGGGGAATGCCACTTGTACGTTTTTGTTATTCATGAAGCTACAGGAGTGTCTGTGGGGAATTGCAATGAGACATCAAGTGTACCCTGAAACCTTGATGTGAAATCTGGGGAGCGAGGATGGGGTCTTTAAGAGAAGGGGGAAGAAACCTTATCTGAACTTTACAAACCATCTTGGGCCGCACTGCTTGAAGCATGAGGCCTGTCCTTCAGGCATGTGTTTTTATGGTCAGGGAGATGTATCTATCTAGCAAACGAGAAATGTTACGGGTTCCATGTGTTATGGGTTTTCGCAGACCTGCTGGCAATCTGCCAGGATAATGGTATTTGTTTAAGGCCTAAACGGCAGGAAATTCCGTGCTGGATGGAGGCCATTCCTGAGTCCTGCCTCTGTTCTCTTGGCCCCAGAGCCTATTGTCAAGTCCCACTGTCTGTCAAAGAACTTGAGTCTAAATGGGGCAACCAGTTTGTACAACTCCCATTTCGTGGTGGGGGCGAGAGCTATCTCTCTCTCCTAGGAGCTTGGCTGTAGATTCTTTGAGCACAGTACTCCCCGTGGGGCACCCATTCCCCTCAGTGATGTGTAGAGACAGTCCCAGTACCAGGGCATAGTGGACCCTGGTTGCCTTGGGCATGCATACACATGCCAGCACTTAAAAAACCAGAATGGGAGCTCTTGGAATTTTAAAAGCTTCTCCAAACAGTGGTGTCATTTGGTCTAACTCATTAAAACATGATTGTATATCTTTTTCCAAATATTATGATTAAAATCTATCAAAGGAAGAATAGCCATTTTGATTAGTGCTGCCGGTCCAATAATTGTAAGAGACAGTGAATGATACTGGTGTAGTAGCCCACAAGCCTTGTTCAAAGTATTTGCTGAAAAATCAGGGCATGCAAAGGGAAGAAAAAGCTGGGAATGTAACACACTGGCCTCTGAGTGTAGAAGACATGGTCTGAGAGAATGTGGACTTAAACCTGGCAGAGCAGTTTAAAGTTGGATGTGTGAAATTGAGAGTGGTCTGTGAAGGATGGCAGAAAAGGTTTTGAGAAACTCAGATGGGAATCAGCAGAAGGAAGCTCAAGATCATAAGAAGGCTCAGCTGAGCAGAACACGGGTTAATGGAGGCTCTAGATAGATCATTTCAGATGGCCCAAAGAGGGATTCTGTGTGACCCCCAGATTTTTGCACTGACATTCCATGTGTGCCAATGTGAGGTGGATATGTAGCAAAGGGCAGATTTACTTAGAAGTCATGTAATGCAAGGCAGCAAAACAACTAGTTGTGTGACAGGGAGAGAGCAGAAGAGAGCCATTTCTACAAAGATATGATGCATTTCAGTTGTATCCATAGCAAACTATAAATGCAACACCTTCAACACAAACTATCTTGGATGTGTCAAAATCATAAACAAAAACAGCCGTAGGAAAGGTGATGCGCCAGCTCCTCACGCCCAGGGAAGGTGATGCATCGGTTCCTTCCTTCAGGGGAGGTGATGCGTCTATTCCTTCCTGCCACGCAGGGGAGGGGATGCATCGGTTTCTTACTGAAGGGAAGGTGATGAGTCAGTTTTGTACTGTGCGGGAGGTTATGCATCGGTTTCTTACTGCGGCTCAGGCGTTCTTGTAGACTTGGTGCCCCGGTGCAATGCGTGGGGATCGGGGATGCTTCAGTTCTTGATGCAGCGGTGGTGACAACGGCGCTGCGTTGGTCTCTCCAGCCACGGTTCCATGATGCATTGGTTCTTGCAGCCACACAGCAGGGCCTGCGTCAGAATCGGTGCGGTGATCTCGGACTTCGTAGCTCAGTGCACGCGATTTGGCGTGCAGCGATTTCTCTAGCCGCGGGCAGGTACTGCGTCGGTTTCTTCAGCGGCACAATGGTGATGTGTGGAAATTCTTCCCGCACGGCGACGATGCATCGGAAACAGGTACGAATGCATCACGCTTCTCATAGTTGCATCTCTTTCCCAGCTCCCAACAGCAGGAACTACCTTCAGAGGCCCAACTCAGCAACAGGCACCTCTTGGCAGATCAGAACTCCCAGATAGGAAATTCAGGGAGAGCTGGTGGTGATGTCTTTGTTTCCCTGAGACTTCAGAACAGGAGGAAAGCTCTACTCCAAGCCCTCTGAGATCTTCTTCAAGCAGGATACACAGCACACAGCAAAGTATTTGTCCTCTCCTTGGCAGAAAAAGCCACTACAGGCCAACCCCAGACAGCACACAGCGAAGGGGCAGAACTTCTTCTTCAGCTTTCTCAACTCTTTTCCTTGGCAGAGGTTCCTCTTGAGTCCAGAAGTAATCTAAAGTCCTGGGTTCTGGGCCGCAATATTTATATTCCATTTCTCTTTGTTCTCTTGTAGCAGATAGGCTCTGTGCTCAATCAAAACCAGTTCTGTCTTCTGTGGTCCAGCTTCCCGACATTAGGTGGAGACAGCATTGTGTAAGGCAGACCAGGCCTATTCAGTTGAAAGGAAATCTTCTCCCCCTATTCTAAATGCAGCCCAGGTCTATTCAGCCCAGCCCTGACTCATCCAGGCAAGGCAGGACACACCTCACCCCCCCCCCCCAGTTGCTGTCTACAGGGCATGCACATCCCCAGCCACTGTCATTCCAAAGCCAAACAGACAATCCACAACCCAGCAGAGGCACACAGGATGGCTAAGCAAGAAAATACCCACTGTCTAAAAGTGGTATTTTCAAACACAGAATGTAAAAATCATCCTTACTAAAAGATGCATCTTTATATTCTGAGTTCAGGCATACTAAACTTTAACTTACTATCTTTTCCCAATGGAAAGTTATACTTATAAGATGTTATAAATAAACTCCCATTCTGTCCTATGGGACAGATGGCCTTTCAATAGTTAAAAACGAACTACACCATATTTCACCATCAGGACATATCACATACATCAGTTCATGTCCTACCTTTCACATACACTGCACTCTGCCCACAGTGGTACCTTGGGCCTACCTTAGGGGTGAGTCACATGTAATAAAAGGGACAGTTAGGGCCTGGCAAGTGGGTGCACTTGCCAGGCTGACATGGCAGTATTGACTGTGCGCAGACACTACAATGGCAGGTTTGAGACCCCTTTGAAAGGCTGCTTGTGTGAATGGCACAATCAGTGCTGCAGGCCCACTAGCAGCAGTTAACTTACAGGTCCTGGGCACACACAGTGCACTGTACTAGGGACTTAGTAGTAAATCAAACAAGCCAATCATGGAAACACCAATCCATATTCACAATTTACAGAGGGAGCACTTGCATTTACTGATCAGCAGTGGCAAAGTGCCAAAAGCATCTAGATCAGCAAAAACAAAATCCAGCACACGGCAAAAATACAGGAGACAGAGGCAAAAAGACTGGGGAAAACCACGCCAAGGATGCCAGGTCTAACAGAGTAGGATTGTTTTTGTGCAGGAATGTGCACCTTCCTGCAAAAATACAATCCTTTGAGGCATTGGCCTCTTTCTATGTGTGCTGCAGAATGCAGCATGCATAGAAAGATAAAAAGAGGAAGTCACGAGGAGCAATAAAGATAATTCTCCTATTACGTCTCACTTGGGATTGATTACCATTTTGACGCAATCCCAGATTTACTCACCTGAGTAAATCTGTGATTTAGTCCCAATCTATTGGTGGGTGCATGAGAACACCCATTCTCCACCCATGGAATACCTTTTTGACAGAGGGTAACGCAAGGTATCGATTTGCACTGCCTTGCGTTGCTCTGGATTTACTAAGCTATACATAGCCATGCAAGGTGCTTGGTGTGGCTTAGTAAGTCCATTTTAGGGGCTTGACGCAAGGGCAACGCAAGTCCTTAGTAAATCTGCCTCTAAGTGCGTAGTAGTAAGACTCCTTGTGTGATTAAAGTTTTAGTGCATGGGCCAGTGGGATGCATTCTGCATGGCGTGATGGAGAGTAGACAATGCTTTCCTATACAGTGGGAGTGCATTCACTGCATCCCTGAGGATAAAGGATGGAGACCCAGAATTGAATTGAGGGAGAATGGAGTAACGGCTACCCCAAAATAATCTGTGAGGTCCTCTTTAGCAAACGGCTGCTGATTAGTTCTTCCTGAGTGATGATAATTTGGTAGATGGTAGAAGCAATAGTAATAAGTCATAGTTTTTTTTTGCTAAAGGTGTCAAAGTTTCTAAACATGGCTGCCATTTTGTCTGTACCTGATGACTACTCAGAAAGACAGATGACAGCCAGGTGCTTAGAATTCATGCTTCAGTGTATCCTTGTTTTCGGATACTTCTGTTTAATGTAGCACTATTGCTGCTTCTATCAAAGCCATCACCTAGCACAAAGGCTGTGTCTGAGGCAGAGACAGAAAATTATATTTGAAAGAGAAACACCCCAATGAGTGCCCCAAATCAGTTCTGAAACCTCAAAAGTGGATCCACACCCCATGTCTGGAAAATGAGCATTTAAGTGGAACTATGAAATGATCGAGCAGTATGTCACAATAATGGAGGTCACAAAATGTCTGTTTATTCAGTGTCTTATTTCTTGAAATATTTGAATGAAGTGAATGGATACAGATCTGTGAGTTGCTTTTCTTCTGTGTTTTGATGCCTATATATCTTTCTCTTATTTTATGGTAAAATTAATTCATATCCCAATGACATTCAGTTCAATTAATTATAGTCTGATTCCTTTACTTGTGGCTTCTCAATAAAATACATCCTCTGAAGGCCCAACAAAGTACAGGCCATTGAGGGAAGGACTTTATATCATCTACCCTATTTAGACTAAAACCTGGCTGCAAGGGACAGGAAAAAATGAATGACCCCGTCACCCTGGAAGAAAATACCAAACGTGTGGCACCATTAGTTTTTCTGTTTTTCAAAACCAAACTCGTAATTTAGGAGTTTGTTTTTGAAAAACAAACATTTTTAAAAAATGTTTATTAGCTGGCCATCATGCCTGACTGTACTTTCCTTCAAAATGCTGCAGTTCTTGTCAATGAAGACAGTTGTCAACAGGACCAGCAGACAACTCTAAAATTGGCGGGTGGAGGTCCCTCAGGATGTCGGAGGTACTGTCCTCTGCTATCCTAAAGTAGTTAACACCGTACTTGAAACTCTAAATCAGCCCCATAGTTTTTCTTACTTTCCCCATACAATTGGAATGAAGCCTTGAAATGATACTGTGTCGAACACTTTATAAGGGGCCCCTGCAATTGTTTCTATTTTGATCAAATCACCCTATATATTAGATGGCTCTATGTTACTGGGATACAACATTTCTGGTCTTTGCTTTCACATATCATTTTTACAGATGTTTTAGCCTGATTGGGTTAATTGAATTGAACAAAAATGAATACTTCTAGGATACACTGATTTGCCTCAGAAAAAGAGGTGTTCTACGAACATGGGGTGTTTTGATAATCCTACCTCTAGCCATTTACATTCTAATGGCTTTGTCATTAAGAGCGAGTAAACAGCTTTAACTGGTGTTGCAAAGGTTCTAATTATCTTAATCATTAGTCACATATGCACCTAGTTGTAAAATGTAGGAGAATTTGTGGAGCGTCAGAGGGCTGTGCACAGTTCACTTGTCTTCCTATATCCAGGAATCCGTGTTTCTGATCTTTTTTCTCAGGGTCCTTGCTATCTAGAAACAGTGGTTTTCATGCGGGTTTTGGTTTAATGTCGGTGTATTTATTTTTCTAGCCATTAGAGTTGTATGGTCATCATTTTGTCTATGGCGAGGGCTAGCCATTTTTATGTTCTTTGAGCCTGTTAATATGGAAAGAACAACATCTCTCTAATCTAGATAGACACTGTAATATGAATTCAAAAGTAGGGATAAGGTCCATTCTTGAAACAATATAACATGTTTAGGTGCTGTCCAGTAAAATGCAAAGAAATGCTGTTTTCTATAGTCAATTTTGTATCACCATTACTCACAAACAACTAGCAGAAGAGGATGTGCAAGCGATAGGTGAGCATCCTGTGATGAGGTATAGGAGAACCTGTATATTTCAATTTGATAATTTATCTCCTCCAAGAGGCATACTATGAGCTTTTTAGTCCTACACAATGACGCACTCTCAGTCAATATCCACAGTAGGTGGGGACTACTGGGCCTGTGCTCCCCCGACACTTTGAAACAAGGACTTTCAGAGCTCCAAGCAAATAGATTTTTGCCTCGTGGAGGGCTCCCCATACACTGAAGAGAGGCTAATTTTGGGACTTTTGAAGTAATTCAGCTATCAGCAGTCGGTGCTCGGAGGCTATAAAACAGCATGAGGGAGAAAGAGTCAAAGCAAAACATCCCTATTATGGGTTTAGGACTAGTGTACAACCCCCAAACATGCATGCTTCTATGCTAAGTGAACATTGTTTTATTCAAATGAAATGCAACACAGGGTTCTTTCTTGATTCTATGAGATGATGAAGATGTGCCACTGCAAATCCTACAAGGATCCCAGAATAAATCTTTGTCTGATGAGGTCTGTTTGGGATTGTTGATCTATTGCATCACATTGAACATGTTAAATAAAAAGTTTGAATGAGAAAAGCCAGATTTGTTCAAGATAGTCATGGTTGCAAATTATTACAGGACATCTTACGGAAGGTTTGATAGACAAATCTAAGTGTTCCGTACGTCTGGATAAAAGGCATTGGACTATTGTATTTTTTTATATGTGCCTCCGTGCATGCCACTGCTCAGCAGGAGAGCAAGGCACCAAGACAAAATTCATTTAAAAGGACACATGCCCGTTTTTGTGAAAAAATACAACACAACAATAAACACAGTGCAGGGATGATGTTTTTTTTGCTAAAACAGAACAAATAAAAGGGATATCTTACCCACACAGCCAACACGTGTTGGGTTCAGCTCAAAGTCCGGTGGGCACTCACAGGTGTAACTACCAGGTGTATTTTCACAGCTTCCACTGATGCAGGTTGTGGGGTCTGCACATTCATTCACATCTGAAACACAGGGATATTGATATCATTTAAAAATATAACCCATTTATGGCATGCAAAAGGGTATGCAAGAAAATGCAATCCCTTCGATGTGACACATTAACAACCAATAGCAGGCACACGGAGGCAGTGGGTATGTTTTTTTTTACCTGGGTTTGGGCAGATTGAGGGGACATATGCCAACAGCCTTATAGTCAACATACTGTCAGGAAGAAATAGTTTTTAATTGCTCCTCCTCATGTCATCCCTCCTCAAAAAACCAAATACAGACCCAGAAACCCTCTCTAATTTCAGACCTATCTCTTTGCTCCCGGGGGTCTCCAAGAGTATTGATCGTAAACACCCAACCATTGATATACCTGGATACCTACAATCTCCTCTACCCCTCACAATCAGGCTTTAGGGCTCACCACAGCACAGAGACAATGCTTTTGGAAATGACAGACTCCATCAAATGTATGCTAGATGCTGGCCATAACATCGTCCTAATACTATTAGACCTCTTTCCGCCATTTGACATGATCTCACATGAGATCCTGTTACATCACCTTGCCTCTATTGGTGTGGAGTGGACAGCCCTAGCCTGGCTGGGTTCCTTACTGGGTCACAGATTACAGGCTGTGTGCCTCACCTGTTTTTTTCGGAGGCAAACCTATGCAGATAACACCCAGCTTCTGCTGACTTATGACAACAATGAGTCGGAAGGCAAGACAAAATTTGCAGCCCAATACAACCTGATGTCTATTCAGTTGTTTCTCTGATGTTACAGACGTCACAAATACTACTGGACCAAAAGCTGACCTTAAACTTGAGAATTATCATCTTATCGCCCACCCTCTGAATATGTGCAAAACGATACCGCTGCCACCGCCCTACTGTCTTATAAGGCTCCAACAGTGCCACAGTCTCTTACTTCTAGTTAATGGACTCCAGTCGGGATTTTGTCACTCTGTATTGGTACGAGATCGTTGATTGTGGACCCTTAAAAAGTTTCTACATGCCAAACAGAGCTCAAACCCAGTAAAAGAGCACCCCCCGGCAAATACCTCATTGCAGCAGAGCACTCCAATAAGACTACTACACGCTGCCGCACACACACACTCACCTCCTCCCCAGAGGGGGCCACTCAGTAGCGAGGACCGATCATAAGCACCAGGCATGCCTGGAGGAAAAACCCAAGTGTGAAACCAAAGCTCAAGCAAAACAACTTTCTATCTTCTCCTAAACAATCCTCCGTCACTGTCACCAACTGTTCAGACGTCCAGCTGGATAGGCGAAGACCATTGGGGGACTGCTCCTTGAGAATGCTTGTCTCTGTTAGCTGCAGAAAGGTACCAATGGGGAAGGCAATGGAGGGACTCAGAGACTTGGGGCCTTGGAGACTCAGGACGTGAAGGTGTGAAGGTGTGGAGGGAGGAGAAGCTCAGCGGCACTCAGAGACAGGAGACTGTGCAGCAGCCATGCATAAATGACGACCATGAAGTCACGAGCACATCAAACACTGAGAAAGTAGCCTTCTAGTCCCTCCAGACCATATGTGCCAAAGCACAAGCTCTAGGAGTGCTAAGGTAACTTCTGCCGCAGGCATCACTGTAACCCCCTGGGATGCCAATGTCTACTTTTTGTGAAAATGCTCTTTGTGGCTTCTGCACCTCCAGCAATCAACCCAAAAACTGATGGCCAACATTGGTGGTGATGCTGCCCTACATGAGGCAGCACAGAAGAGACAATATGCAAATTTTAACCCATGCAATGACTTATGGGGGCACTCCTTAGCCCGAGGCAGTGAATACTTTATGAGTTGCTTTGTGTGAGGCTTTTTCTTTTTTTCAACATGTGGGCTTGTGATTCTGCGCACCCCTGTCTCTTTGATGAGGCTTCCAGCATATGCCAACTATTGGGCTTCATGGGAAGACCAGTACTGCACAACTCAGCCACCACAGCTTTATGTGGTTCTGCAGAATGGGCATACTCCTTGTTCTCCTGCTCACATGACCATGGGTAGGGAGATATCGACAGTGTGCTCTGGGCCCCAGTAGCATCTTCTTCAAGCCCCTCAGGCTTTAAATTAGCTTTTTAATAGGAAGCTTGATTCACCACAGCTGTCCTCTGTCCATACTCTTCATGCTCTTTGATGATGTCCATTTCCCCTACTGTGCCTCAGTGGGCATCAAGAATCCAGCACCACTGGCTCTAAAGAGACCCATTCGTGTCTTTGGAATCAGTAGAGGTTTTAGAGTCCCAAAGTCCATCCTTGTGGAAATTCAGGGGTCTTCTTCCTTCCTGCTGGGCATTATTCTGGCATTAGAGTTCCAGGTCCAGTGTCTTCCCAAGGGTCTAACCTTTGTGCACATTGTTTTAATTTGGGGTATAAAGTTCTGAAAGGCAGGACCCTCCGCCCATTCCTAGAGTGCCACATCAGCACTCCACCCCTGCCCGACCCTCCTGCACAGCAATCGGGGATATAGAAACACAGCGACTTCAGGTGATCTATGAAAAGACCTTCCCTGGGAGTCTCAGCTTCCCCCCCAACTGACACAGCTGCCTGATGCATTCCCACCAAAGCATCAAAGGAAAGCCCTCCCGTGTTTGGCTTTAGAGGTCTGGCTTTTCTCCTCTGTTTTTGTGGCTGTGGGCTTGCCCAGGCGAGGTGCAGTGTACAGAGTTTACTAGTGCATGCGTATTATGTCCCACGCCTGCCTTAACCTGGAATTGAGCCAAGCACTGTCACATGGCTCATATGTTTTGGTGAGGCCTTTGGTCCTTCTTCCAGCCAGCAAAAAAATTAACTCGGGCCAATAGCGGGCATAAGGGCCTGGAATATAATGATGCCCGAGCCAGGGAAATATATAAGTTGTCAAAGTGCCATAAGGGGTACAATTATCGCAAAAATGACAGAGGATCAGGACTTGGTGTACACATTTACCCTAAAGTTGATACCTGACCGGTCTCTCTAGGTCTTAGTATAGTGGAACGTCAGTGGTGCAGCTTTCAACCATAAGGCATAATGCTGCGAGCGCACAGCCTTTCAGAAACCACTACAGACCTACACTATGAATGCCCACTCACAATACAAAGCCTACACCAGGTCAGTACCAATCCCTGAAGGGTCAATACTGCAATAGGCTACCTGTGTGCAGATACCAGGCTGAACTACATAGTAGTCTCATGCGTTCACCCAGGACACATGCACATGCCTGTGCTCACATGTTTGCTTGTAACCACTCCAGAGCCTCTTACCCTAGCTGCACATCAGTGGATCTTATCTTAAAAGGTGGACACTGGTGGTTAGCACTCTGATGTGATATGATATTCATTTGTAGAGTGCCACGAATCACCCCCGAAGATGTCTCTCGGCGCACGTTCCGCTGCCAAATAGCAGCTGTTCTTTAGTTTTCTGCAAACTGCCTTCTGCAACCATAAATCCTTCATGAACCAAGACGCATGGGACCTGTCAGAAGAATGTTTGGAGGTTTTTTAAGGGAGCAAGTTTGTCGAAAGTCCTCGACAACGTCAGATGATAATGATCTAACGCAGCCTCAATAACAGAGTTTTGGGTCACCATTTCCCAAGACACAGTTCTAGCAAATGTTTATGCTGTGATATTTCTCCAAATTCTAGATGGATGATTCACTAGCAGCACCTTCTGCTTTAATGAATCTGCCATGGTAATGTGGAACTTAAACAAAGAATGATCTGTCCATGTGAGGGGGAGAGGATCTTCAATAACCAACAGAGGTGAATTAGTAAAAAGCAGATTCAACGTATGGCCCACAGTGTGTGTGGGGCCTTTAATCAGTTGTATCAGATTTAGGGACTCCATGGCTTCAAAAAGGCCCCTATCTCTGATTTGAAGACCTCTTCCCCATAGAAATTAAAGTCTCCCAACAAAAGGAAATTTTCCAATGAAAGTATATGGGGAGCAATGCATTTCATCAGCATATGGCTGAAATCATTCCTGGGCCCTGGAGGGTGGTAAATTAATGCACCCAACCAATGAGGGCCTGAATCCAATTAAAGTTTAAAAACCCAAATTTCCATTCCCAATCCTCAAGTGATTTACTGAGTTGAATTATTGCCGGTTTGTGAAATGTAATCTCAACTCCAACACCTGGATTCCCTGTCTAATCTGACTAGTTGGTAATTGTCTGGTAATGCAAGTGAAATGCAGAGCAGAGCGGAGCGGATGCATTTAGCTGAGTTTTGCTCAGGAAATGTAAGTAAGTCCCTAACTTCTCTAAGTTTCAGAAGGGACCAAATGCTACAATAAATGCCTACAAGTGAGGATTGAGTGACTATTTTTGTAACTACATCCAAGGACGTCTAGCAAGTTGGGGATCGGGAGTGACTCAACTGCCCTGCACTCCCTCAATGCAGAGATGGGCATAGATTTGAGGGGCCGTCAGGCTCATTTGGTGATGATAACAAGCATGAGAAGCCATAAGACCTACAGGAAACCAAACCTTCAATGCCCTGAGAAGGAAACATACTGCAGCTATGTTTGAGACCGACATCAGCCTGTCCATTTACACAGAATTTACTGAGAGTAAGAACAGGTATTGAGACTCATTCACAGTAACTGGATAGTCAAAAAGTGAAATTGTCAGAACCCATTTCCTAGAGTACTGTATTGGGATTGGATTTATATAGCACTAACTACCCCAGACAAGGTATTAGATTTCTTGACGGCAACCAGCACACTGGTCCAGAACCCAAAGATAGCAGTTAATCCACTGTTTATTTATTATATTTAATATTGGCCTTGTGCTCTCAATAAAATCGTTCCATGCATTTACTCCAGTTTATTTCTAGTAGATTATATTAATAGGCATTTGATGTAAATATTCTTACCTGTACAGTTCCCACCACTTCTGTCCAATTCATATCCCGAGTCACACTCACATCGGAAGAAGCCAGGAAGGTTCTTGCAAGTACCAAACACACATATATTGGCGAGGGTGCACTCATCAATATCTAAAATAATAGCAATGGAACAGAGTTAACTGTTGTTGAATAATTCAATGTGAGTTGAAAAATCTACTTTTGATGTTGCATTATTTCCTGGTACTTAATAGCAAAAATAATATATATAGCTACATTCTTATCTTAACAGTTAGAATTAAAATTCATAAATAGTAAAAAAAAAAGCATGTGAACTAACACAACAACCATTTCTCGGCATTCACAGTAATTATTGAGGTGCATGGCAAAGATATACTGAAAAGATTGTAAATAAAGACCCTTCGAATCCACCTAGTAACTCCTAGTAACTCTTTACATACAACAACAAAATGGGACCCATCAGGAGCAGCTATCCTTTACAACTGGTGGTCCCATAATGACCAACAAATAAGACTCTGTGGCAAGTGGGAACTACCAGTTTTAATGTGATGTTCTATTACTATAGAAAAGTGACAGCTACACACCAGAAAAAGTCATTTTCAATGGCTACCAATGTATCTGTAGACTAGGCCTTAAGAAGTTGTCACAGAGACCTGCATCTGTGTTGGTACGCACTATTGAGCTTCTCTACCTATGGTGGACAAATCTCACCAGTCCTCATCTACATGTTTAATGCCTACTTGTAATCAATAATCCCTCTCTGCCAGTTCATGTTACATCTGGGTGTATTTATTTTTTTACAAATATGATCCAAAGCTTCTGGTTTCTGCTCTGATGCTGGGATATTTCTGAGACTTTTGTGTATCCTCCTCCCTTTGGTTCTTCTGGACAGGTTTGAAACATGTTTGTTAAAGGGTATTTAGACTTGAAACATCTGCTAGTTAGCCTATTTGGAAAAGAATTAACATTCTATAGCTGATGATCTCATTATTTGTAATATTCATTGTAATTACAAATGTAGTCACAAATCAGATAGAACAATTAATCCGTATTCAATTCAGAGTAGAAGCCTTATGACCTAAACTCTTATCAAGTGAGTAAAGGTTTTGGGGAGAACACCTTTATCCTGTCTGAAGGCAGGCTGGGTTTCCAAGTGGTGGGTGGTTATCCAGCAACAAAACACAACTAAAAATATATATAAATACCAACCTAAAAGTTATACCATCATCACCAAGCCTATTTGTCACCATGCCCCAACAGCCTTAAGCTCATATTTTCACATTGTTGCAGTTAGCTATGACATTTGCTCATAAAGACTGCCTCAGAGCTGAGTTTATTTCGGGCTGGAAAACATAACATTATTTTTACCAGAAGTAACACAGTTAAGGGACTCTGATAAGGAATTTACCATTAGTGCCAATTTTACCCCTAATAGCGATCCACCATGATGGATTTTACAATCAGGTGTTACTTTCACACTAAGTAACAGGTGCCTATAACAGGCAGCGGTAGTTGCCAATTGCAGCTGGTGCTATTCACGCCACCCGTTCCACAATATTATCCTTAGAGGTTTGGTCTATGGCCTCCACCGTCTTCATGGTCTGGTCTACTATGTACAAAATACTACAGGTTGCCAATCTGGTTAGGGAGCTTGTAGGATCTGCTGAGGGCATAGATGGCATTTAAGGCCTAATGACATATCTAGAATACTAAGATTACCTATGAACATCCTGAAGCAAGTTCAAGATGTACTAAAGGATGAAAAAGAAGTAATCTATCTGTATACAATTACACCATTTGTTCAATAAAGAAAAGTACAACATACACAATAGGATCCTAGTAAGTTAGGTGATTATGTTTGTATGAAATCCACATTTTTCTGCCTGGTCAGTCCGAATTTTTCACCTTTAGCTGGACCATAAATTTTTGCGGGCTTTAGAACTCTGTGCACTTTACCCCTTTTAACCAGTCGTGAAGTGCCTGTGCTCCACCTTTTAACATGGTTACATTGGCATATTTCTAAATAGTATATTTTACCTATCTATAAGTCCCTAGTATATCGTACAAGTTGTACCCATTGACTAGAAGGTCGATGCCCCTAGGGGACTGCCGCTCCTACTGTGCCATCTACTTCAGTGGCAGTACAAACATGGCTTCAAGTATAGCCTGACTGTAGGAGTGTAAAAACTGCAATGTGACCTGTCAAAATAAACCATTTTAACAGGTTGAAACCTTCCTTTGAAACATTTATAAGTCACCCTTACATAGCTCGTATAGGCCACTAGTCAGGGTGCATGGTATTTAAAAGGACATGTGAAATTTAATATTAACATTTCTTTACAGTGACTAACCCAAAAGCAATTTCTTTTTTATTTTGGCAGGCATAGCTGTCCTATGTAAAAAAACAGAATACAGATTAAAATCTTAATACTATATCTCAGGAAGGGGACAAGATAGGAAAATAATTAAACCACTACTTTTAATAGTTATTAAAAATCCAATTCAGTGGTGAAGTTGGAATTGTAATAATTGTTCAGGAACAAGTTACCGGACGTTCCTGGAGGCTAATTTACATTTGTCACAAACCTCTCTCAGATAGGAATAACATTTGAATAGGTGTAAAAGAGGTGGGAAATGCCTCCCAGGAGCAAACAATAGCTGACCTGTATGGGCAAAGATAACGCCTCCAAACATAACAGAATATGTATGGTTGTGAGCTTCCTTTTTGACAGTATCAATTCCTGCTTGAGTGTCAACACTGCTTGATAGGTCTGCTAGGTTTATACATAAAACTGGGGGCACACTTGAAGGGAAGGCAAACAGGATTGCAAGACTACTCTTCTGCATACACAGTCTGGTTGCTGATGAACCTGGCTTTGTCCATTCATACTTTTGTCTCTAGGTTTATTGTGGGTGTATAGGCTGCTTAAAACTGGATTTTAGTGTTAGATGTGGGAGGACACAAGGATTACAATAGTATATTCCCCATACACACACCGAGCCCTCAGAGCCCAAGTTTTGAGTGGCCAAAGACTTCTACCATTTGGAAAATGCCCAAAGTATGTAGGGTAGACTATGGGAACTTTTACAGAGGACTGTAAATTCTATCTGTGGCCTGAGAAGAGCCTTGTAGATCTGGGCTTGTTCCCTCTTGTACCCAGGATAAAGAAATGGACTCCAAGTGTCATAATGCTGACCTCTGGTTGAAGTTGCAGGGATACAACAAAGTACAAGAGGCCTGTCCAGCAACTGCCCAGCTGACCAGTGGCGACTGGACCCTGCTTTTGGCCTCTGCCAGTCTCTAAGTGCTTCCCCTGATGTCCAGGGGAGCTTTCAAAGTGTACTCCTTTGATGGATTGGGACGTAAAGGACTAAATCAGAAGATAACATCTTTGACCAGAACCCTGGGTGGTGTATCTGACCAACGCTCCATGAAATCCTGCCTCAACTTGTACCTAGTACCCAGTCTATAGCAACCATTGACTATGATTGGCACATTGTGTTTCTTGGCGCTATTGCTACTTAAAACATTTAAAATGAATATCTCCAGTTCCCATTATTCGATTTTTGTCAATTTGTTAGTTACATTTTACTTTGTTTTTCTAATTCGGATTGAAATTGTTATTGTTTTTCAGTATGACTTTATTACTTTTTCGGTGTCGCATAAATACTTTACACTTCGTCCTAAGAGTAAGCCTGTCTGCTCTGTGCCATACCTACCAGGTGGATGAGCTCAGGTTGATTTAGTGACTCAAGATTCACCCTGACAAGGGCTGTGATTATTCCTTAAGGTGGGTAGTCGCGCACCACAAATAATAATAAAATTTCTAACAATGTTGAAATTGTTTCTATTTTAACCCTGAATGGCCACTTCACTGCGTTAGAAAACATGCATGCTTGCCAAATGTGTTGTTTTATGCCCAATATTCTCATGGTGGGATGGTCATGCATGCCTGGATGATAGTACACTACTATTTATTCTACTTTTGGGAGAAGACATAATTTGTTACACCACCCCAAAACTACTATGTCTTTAGGCAGTCATGTCTGAGCGAAATCGTTGATGAATGCAACCTATCACAGAAAGAAGAACACAAGGCTTCTACATTTCAATCCGAATTAATACAATTTTATGGAAATGTATTTTGTTTAGGGAATGCGTACTTTACCTTGGCATGTTTTTCCATCAAGGTTTGGTAAAAATCCCATTTCACATTCGCATCGATATCCTCCAGGGATGTTAAGGCACAGTCCATTTTCACACAGATTTGGGTTTTCTGAACACTCGTCGACATCTGCAATTAGAAAATTTTACTTTTTACTGATCATCCTATTCTGTTTCCAGTTTAACAATACGTCAAATAATAAACTTCAAGCAGAGAGATAGGGGAAAAGTCAAATCTCGGCTTCTGAAATAAAGATTAGTAACTTGTTTTTTTTAAATATAAAAAGTTTAATGAACTTTCCTTCACATTGCCCAATATTCAAACGTGGCACCAAGAAAAACATTGCCACTGCATCTTGGCATTAGTCCTCAGCATTTATTCTTGGTATTTTGAAACCTCAGCATTTATTCTTGGTATTGTGAAACAAACAGAAAGCATTTGTGTCTCATACTGGTGAGCTGGAGGGAACTGTGGGATCAAAGAAGGACCTGCCAACATGAATTTACTTACTGTAAATCCACCGTGTGTACTCCAGTTATCAGTAGCAAAGAATTTTACCTTCAAATCGACTGAAGCATTTACCTGTGGTCAATGAAATGCAGTACTGATCTCAAAAGACAATACTTACTAATATCAAAAATAGGCTATGTGGCAATAAAAATTGCTCATTGTGTAATAATTTACTGAAATAGGTTTATATTTTTCAATTTACCAATGATGAGAAATACCCAATCCAGCAAATGTCAACTCTCGGATGTCATGTACGCACTTCGATGACCCCCACATATGTGAGTGGTATAGCTAATGAAATTATGGGACATGTCTGTGACACTAGGAACTATGACAAGAACTATCAAGAGTAGAAATGTTTTGTGCTCACTTACATGCTTATCAATAAGGTTAACCTATCACTATGGGGTGGAGAGCATACCCTCCAAAGCCCTAAAAAGAAGGGACAATGGATTTTCAGACTCTGAGCTGATAATGTAAATTTCGAATAACATGATGCTTACAGTGTTTTATTAAAAGATTGAAAACAAACACAGCAAAACACTGTGATAGGTGTATGAAGCATTTTTTGGCCAAAGATTTTCCAATTCGGAGGTTGCTGCTGCAAAAATACTTTTTGCAATATATAAAATCCATTTTTGAAATCAGGAGCTTTTTTCTGACTCCTAAAATTGTTTTAGAAATGGTTAAAGAAAGGGCTATTTGAAAGGGGCGTGTTATAAGCCTCACTTCCAAACAGCAGTTCCTAAGCATATTCATCAGTGGTTTAGAACCAAAATAGCGGTCACAAACCATTGGAAAGTTACCGACTCTCTAGTTGGATTGGTAAACTAATCCCAAAACGGAAGTAGTCCTTTGGGTCCTCCTCCCCTTTGTGAATGTTAAAAAACACGGGACCACTGCCAACTCCCAAACAAACATTAACAATAAATACGGTATTGAAAGGCAGAAGGCAATTATAAAAAATTGTGGTCTGCTGACCTCATCACATCCCTGTGATGGCCTCCAATCAGTGAGTAGCAATGTGCAACCTGCTTCAATAATTTTAAAGAGGCAGGTCAGATTGTGGTCCAATCCGAATCTAAATATTTCAACCAAGCTGTTTGTACATAGATTGGTTTGGAAAATTATTTACTGTTCGCAAAAGTACTGATTATGAATTGCGATCAGTATTCTGCAAGCAATAAATGGTGCATATGGGTCAGTGATTGATTTGTATCACGTTGATGAATCAGCAGAGAAACTGTGGCAGCCATTGTAAGTGGCCCAGCACGAATGGAATTAATATTTGTAAATTGTTTACTTCACTTCTCTCTGAAAACTGCTCACTGGCTAATGTGGGCTTGTGTGCTACTGAAAAGGGGATTAGAGTAGTTGTTGTAAAGCAAAGCAATAGTAATGAATAAAAATAAATCTATGGTGTCTGATATCTTCTAGAAGTTCCAAAATATTTAACCCGCTGTACAAACTGCTAGTTGTTTTCCAAATTTTGATTCATTACAATGGAATGAATTGGATATTATTTAAAATACTTAAGGTAAATATGTTAACATTTTACTTATTATGTTTGTAAAATATGGTTATAATACTAATATTATGCGTTGTTTTAGCCTTTGTTAAATCAAGTACTAACCATTTAATGAGTAATTACTATGCTTTTATTATCCTTTGCAAGCCTGAAAAAAATTACATCAATGAAGCAAAATAACCATGGGGACAGCAATTATAAATTTGTTTTATAAACCTTTGAGAATATTGCGGTAAAAAATATCAATTGATTATATAGGTTATACAGCAACGTGAAATGACTGCGTTAGATGGTGATAGCATGTGCAGTTGTGCTGTGGACTACAAAGCTCTGGATCAGAAGAAACCAGGTGTTTGGCGAACAAACACTACAGTTGCTATCACTGAATGAAAACTCACCAGTACAAGTGAGGCCATCTCCGGTGTATCCTTCCTTGCAAAGACATCGGTATGATCCCATGGTGTTCTTACATTCTGCATGCGTGCTGCACATGTGTGTTCCATTGGAACATTCATCCAAATCTGGTAAGAACAGGAAAAAATATTGATTATTTTCGGTGACTTTGAGGGAATACATAGTCAGCTACATCACCTTTTTTTTAACATATATTGTATTAGTCAAAATCATGGTACCAAATGTGTTTTTTTGATTATATATTTACTTTGGAGCCCACAGGTCTGGGTGCCAGTACTATTATTCAAATACATTGCCTTACTACAATACAAATCCTTCTTCGCTTACACCAGAAGCTTTGTTTAAAGCCTGCATCATGGCAGTATGTTCATCTAATCATTTTAGACACATCTAAAAAAGTACAAATGATTAAAAAAATTAGGATCTATGTGTGCTAAGCATTTTAACAGTTACAAACTCTCCTACTCAGAGAGCACTAAAATGCTTTTTCTTATGTGCTAATTCAGTTTTACAAGTCGACAACAGCAGGCCACTATCCCAGCGATGGCCTCCAATCATAGCAAGGAGCAATTTATGGCCTTCCTCATTGATATTAAAGAGGTAATTTGTGACCACTATTTTGTGACCAGATATTCGTACATCTAGTCCTATACTTGTTAATGTTATAATAGAAGGCTTAGCCCAACACAAAATAATACAAACAGTACTATATGTAAGCATATAAATAAAAAATCCATAAGTGTAAATGATGCATTGATATATGAGAGTAAAGGGCTGTTGTGAGGGCGGTATTAGCCTAACATAAAGAATAGTCCTTAAATATAAGTTATGACTATAAACGTAGACTCTGAAGGAGAGTTGGTCAATGAGTATAAGGTCATGTTGAAGGTCATGGAACAGAGTCCACATTGACTATTTTCAAGAAAATATTGTACAAAAACTTTCATTCTACAATAACTACAATGTGGCATATGAGTTTCACCCTTTTTTCACCAGATGGCTCAGTTAGAAATGACCAGTGGCTAAGGACATGGGCTACACAGTTCACTCTTCTGTACCTAGCACAGTGCAACCTGTTCCATAAAAATACACAGTGAGCGTACAGGAATTCAACTATGGCAATACTTTTAAAATATGTCCCTAAATCATCACGGTGTATGCAGCACTGACATCAGTTTTGACACTTAGTGTGTTTTCAAACTGAAAAGTGCTGTTTAACGAATTGGTGGCTTAATACAAGATGCCTGATTTTAATCACTCAGGGCGGTATCACCACACTCTGCCCAAGTCGTAATGTGCTCCTAAGCAATATTTCTTCCCTGATTTGATGTTTAAAATACAATTTAGTATAGTCTCATAAAGCTAAATATCTTGAAAAGATTATGTAGATAGGCACCTTTAAAATAACCTGAACAAATATTGCATCTCTTTGGACTGAATTGTAACCGTTTCACAGCTATATTTAACCTGGGTGGGCAAACAATTGACCTCAGTGGGCACAAATCCCAGATCCTGATTCATAAACTCACGACATTTGAACATTTACGGCTGAGAACGACTTTAGTATCAAGAAAATTTCAACAGCTTTTCTGGGAACATGCCGTCTTCCAGGGGTGGCATAGGAAGTTGTGAAGGTAGGGAAAACTCAGTCAACACCCCTATGTTTCACACAGATATGCAGGAAGGGATTTCCATAATGGGGCAATATTTATCTGGTCCTATCTACTTCAATAGTCAAACTCAGAGAGAAATATAGCAATTCATTTCCACAGCAAATCTTGTAGGCAGTCTACTCAACTCTCATTTAAATCAACGAAAATGTGGGGTCTATGGCAATGTTTCGTAAGTGATGGCACGACCAATGTGGCCACTCTAAATATACATCACTGACTCTTAAATGACGCAAAGGCATCTCTAATAGTTTCATGAAACTTACCAGAGCACGTTATGCCATCCCCAATCCAGCCAGGACCACAGTTGCACTTAAAGCTTCCTGCCGTGTTTGTACACACGGCATGTCTGTCGCAGTTATGTGCTCCAATTTCACACTCATTTAAATCTGTGAAGCAAAGGAACGTGATAAGTATTAATAATGCCACACCTGTTAACATGATTCAATATTAATCTTACTACTGTACAGTTGTGTAATTGAAGAGAATACCTTTACTAAAATAACTCTATTTATAACAGATATGTTGCACATTATTGTATGGATGTTCTCAGAAAAGCCCAGTGACAAAAACTTGAAAATGCAAATTTGGTTCAGCAAATTTTGAGTTTGCACATTTGGAAGCATCAGCAGAGATAAAAGAAGGAAAAGGGCAAGGATCACATACTATCACTGTTTGTAACTCCAATGAGTAGTCTTAATACCTAAAGCTCTAGAAATAATTAGATTTATTCTTGTCTGTACCAAAGAAGTGATGCCCAAATGCGGATCTTCAGAGAAAAGTGTGAGCGTTATCCTGGGCCTAATCAGCCTAAAATCAGGGGTTTTAACATCTCTATAAATTTGTTAATTTCCGACTGAGAGATTAGGGTCATTTAAAAAAAAAAAAAAAAGAATAGGACATTACTGATTATGGTAGTTTTATTTTGTAGGGAATTTGAGAAAGTAACCATGTCAACCACACAATGTGATTTCTCGGAGAGATTTGTGCGACTAAAGGTTGCTTATTGTTACAGAATAGTTGAAAGGGAGGGGCCTTATTTCAGGTCCTATAAGATATGGACAGAGGTTAAACATGAACATTTACCAAAACTTGATGATAACTAATGTATATAAGGAGAGAATTATAGGGGAAAGCTTACGACAAAAGTAGCTTAAAGTAAGCACTAACGAGCTCTAGCAAATAAGTAGCATACAACCTGTAAATCGGCAAAGGTAATTTTCAGTTTCAATCACTATTTGCATTACATGGGGTTGATGGACAAGATCTCAACCTGGAAGTATACCCCTTTGAGCTGCAGCAAGCTGTTCACCTCTAACTTGCACAGATTTCTGAAATCACAATATTAAGTGACCTACAGATTGCATTTAATGTTCTGTTCAATCCCTCCGTTACGTGGTAGGAACGCAGCCTCATTTAAGTACACACTGTCTGGAAATTCAGTACTACTGGATGCAGGCGTAAAAGTGCTAACCAGTCTTTTCGGGGACAGGATTATCTCCTGGAATTAAAAAAAAACGTTTATTTTTTTCTACTCAAGGTGGAAATCACTCCCTGGTTTTAATTAGCTAGATTAATTATGAGACAGAAGAGATGCCCCAGCTTGAAGTGAGGTATGCCTTGTATATGGCATGGAAAAGATAATGCGCAGTCTGGTTATGGCAAGCAAGCTAATGTCTTCCAGCCCAATTGATGAATGTTTTGTCCAGTACGAATTGTGCTATTGCAATTAATTGTACTTGATATGATGTTGTGAGCCATTTCTTTTTTTATCAGATTCGATCCAGTTATTAACCACTTTTTTCTTTCTGAAATATTATTTTTTTGTAAACCTCCAAAATTTATGATTGAGCTAATTTTTCTGTGTCTGGCAGTCTTTCAGATTTTTTAAAGTTCTTTCACATTCAGGAAGTTCATGGCCAAGATTTGGTATTTTCGTGCAACGCAGAATGAGATCCCACTTTGCTGTAATTCTCAGGAAAGGAAACAAAGGAAAACACCGTCGCTACGAAGCTTGGCCTACAGATGATGTAATTTCCGGCACTGGTGCAAAAACAGGCTTCCTTGTGCACCACATATCCTGACAGCATGGTGCAAAGGTGAGTGTATGCTTGCTGCCCAGCTTGTACTGGAGGCAGACCCTTTCATTACCAATTCCTACGCGTAGACAAATTCAAAGATTGCTGTGAACTGGGTGTGTGCTGTGTACGGCAGCACACATGTAACGTGATCCATTGGTTTTTGGGAGACATCAACACATTTTCCTTGTTTGCCCCTCCTGCAAGTAGCCATTAGTTTTTGATTCAAACCCCAGTCTCACTGTCATAGTAGATCGCTCATTGCCTCAAATTTATCTGAGTTTTGTGCTGATCAGTCCCAGTAATTCCCCCGTTGGTGGAAAGTAGCACAAAACCATGTTTTCTTCTGTGAAAAGATCACCTTTCAATCGTGAAATCCCCTTTTGCTGCAGCTGGCATGAAGCCTTATTGAATCTAGGCCTAAGTGGTTACTATAAGTACTCCTGGGTATGACTAGACTTCAATGCAGTCTGCTCCATACTTGAAAGGTGCACTGATGGGGGGCTAAAGACACCTTTGTGCACTGGTGTGCATTTACTTTGAACAAATAGATATTTAAAAGTGAGTTTTCTCTTCCAAATATAACTTTTTCATATAAAGATTAAATGGGAAATCAGTCCAAATGTGTTATTACGTTGCAGTTATATGATTTCTTGAACCACTGCCTGTAGAGAAAAAGAACTGTCCCATAACAAAGAATACATGTCTACTTTCCTGCCAAAGAAAATGACCTTATATTTCCTAAATACTAAATTATTTTTTACATCACATATTTTACTCTTACTTTTGTAATAAACAAATTACATGAACGTGTCTAATTGACAAATGGCATGTTCACAGTTACCTTTTAGCATCTTTAACTACAAAAACTAAACTGAATTGTCATTTAACCCAAGTTGTATTTTGTGGTCTGTAGGTGTTGTGTTATCACTCTTCTTGTGACATCACTTTAAAGTATACAAAATAAGGAATTCTGCAGTGCAGAGGATGTGATGGGATTCTACACTTTCATTACTTGTCTTTATGCTGCTGCTTAATGTGCTAGTCCTCTATTGAATAATGGCTTACTTTCTGCCAGGCCAGTCCACACCTAGTGATTAGGAAGTGCAATGTCAGACAAATGATCACATTAAGGACCTCATCAGAACACAACCTCTGACCTCGGCCAGGGACTTGCTCTCTCCCTCCGTAGCTCCGGCTGCTGTGCATCTGCCCTAGGCAGGACTCAGTGCAGGTAGGGGTTCGAGCCTCAGCTCCTTCCTAGGCTGCGCCCTTCTTGGTTTTGCCCCGTTGTCTCTCTGACTGCCTTTCCTCATTGTGCTTTTATTCTTTTGTGCTTTTTATTCTCTTTTCACTTATTGTGCCTTTGTTTGTTATTGTACCATTCCTCCCTCTCTGCCCATTTTTTCCTGCTTCCCCACCCGCCGCTGTTGCCCCCCTTGGCTTTCCCCCGCCGATAACTGCTCCCGCCTCCTAGCTGTGCCTCCCAGCTGTGCCTCCCTATTTAATGCTGGCCGCTGCGCGGCCATGCAGTGGAAGCGCAAAGCGGGTGCACCGCTGGCGCACCAAAGGCGCTCCAAAGGAAAGCTGGTCTGTGCCCCTTCATGACCCGCCCGCGGCCAGCGCCAGGAAACCTGGATCTGCGACCTTCCACCGTTACAACTCCACTACCCACCTCGCAGTCAACCCCGGAAGAAAAAACAACTGCCAGAGATCGACGCCGAACACCACCCATGGCCAGTTCTCCTGCCGACACTGCCGACAATCCTTCACAATCAACAGCCCCCCCTCAGCCGCTGAACCTACAACGGACGCCCGCACCGCCGAAGCCCTGACCTTCATACTCCTCAACGTGCGCTCCCTCCACAGACACGCCATGGAGATCTAGGACCTGCTCGACACCCTCTCTCCAGACGTGGCCTTTTTTACGGAAACATGGACCAACGCCACCTCCGCCCCCGACCTTGCCACCGCCATCCCGACAGATACAAGAAAGAAAGGACCGCCCCAACCACCCAGGAGGAGGACTCGCCATCGCACACAAGAGCTCCCTCCAACTCTCCACCACGAGCACAAGCGACTTCCTCTCCAACACTGAGCACCTCCACTTCCAGATCCAAACCACCCCAGAACCATGCTGCACGGGATCCTCGTCTACAGGCCCCCCAGGCCTTGCACCTCCTCCACCACCACCATTGCCGACCTCGTCGCACCCCATGCCATCGCCTCCACAGACTACATTCTCATCGGAGACCTGAACTTCCACCTCGACAAATGCGGCGACCCTGACTCCACCACCCTCCTTGACAACCTCGCCAACCTCAGACTGAAGCTGCTCGTCACCACCCCTACCCACAGAGCAGGAAACACCCTCGACCCCATCTTCACAGGGTGGACAAACATCCACTTCAGCCACACCAAGGAGCCCCTCTGGACAGACCACCACTGCGTACACTTCGCCTTCAACACCACCACCTCACCCAAACCCACCCCGCACGGATCTCGAAGGAACTGGAGCAAGATCACAAAGGAATACCTCAACACCACCCTCCGCCACGACCCCCCCCACCACCAACGCCAACTCACAGCCAAAGTACTAAACCGCTGGATCTCCAGCTGCGCTGACAAGCTCGCACCCCTCCGCCACCCCGTCAAACAATGCCCCCTGAAGGTTACCTGGTTCACCACCGAACTCCAAGAAGTCAGGCGCTCCTGCAGACGCCTCGAGAAACTATGGAGGAACAGGAAAACCACTGAAGACCAGAACAACTACAGGACCGACATGAATGAATACTACCAGCGCATAAGAGCCACCAAGCGGACCTTAATCAAGAACAAAATCCACACTACCGCTAGTAATGCCAAGTAACTCTTCCACATCATACAGCAGTTCACCAAACCCCCAGTGAAACGACAGATGTCACACCTGTCCAGGACCACAGCAACAAGCTCAGCTCCTACTTCCACCTAAAAATCAGTGTCCTCTATGACAACTCCAGCGAACAGACTCCGGTCACCACCTGTCTCCCCACCACCGACAACCAACCGACCATCACCACCTGGAAAATCGCTACTACCGAAGACACCCCCACGACCATGAAGAACACCCACTCAGGAGCCCCCACGGACCACTGCCCGCGGCACATCTATGATAGAGACGCCGCCACCATAGCACCCAAACTAGGCCGGACCATAAACGCCTCCCTTTAAACCAGCATCTTCCCTGATGACTGCAAGCGGGCAGAGGTAAAGCCCCTCCTCAGGAAACCCTCAGCCGACCCGACAGACATGAAAACTACCGGCCCATCTCATTCCTTCCCTTCGCAGCCAAAGTCACAGAGAGATTCATCAACGCCCAGCTAACCACCTTCATCAAAGAAAACGTCATTCTCCACTTCTCCCAGTCTGGATTTTGCAGCAACCACAGCACCTAGAACGCCCTCCTTGCCGCCACCGATGCTACTCGACCAGGGCCACACTGCGGCCCTCATCCTACTAGACCTCTCCGCAGCCTTCGACACCAGCTCACACCGCACTCTCGCAGCTAGACTCCATGACGCCGGTATACGAGGAACCGCCCTAGACTTGATCCACTCCTTTCTCTCTGGTCGAACCCAAAGGATCAGACTCCACCCCTTCCTCTCAGAACCTACAGAGATCAACTGTGGAGTACCCCAAGGATTCTCACTCAGCCCCATGCTCTTCAACATCTACATGGCCCCTCTCGCCGCCATCACCAGACAGCATGAGCTCAGCATAGTATCTTACGCCAACGACACACAGCTCATCCTCTCTCAAACAAAGAACCCCGAAGACACCAGACTCATCTTCCAAGAAGGAATGAAAGACGTCACAGCATGGATGAACGACACCTGCCTAAAACTGAACTCGGAGAAGACTGAGGTCCTCGTCCTTGGAACCTCCCCCACTGCATGGTACACCTTCTGGTGGCCCCCTGCGCTCAGAAACCCACCCAAGCCGATGGACCACGCCCAGAACCTCGGCATCATTCTAGACTCCTCCCTCACCATGACCCACCAGACCAACTCCGTCACCTCCACCTGCTTCAACTCCCTCCACATCCTCCATAAGAACTTCAAGTGGATCCCCCTGAATGCAGAAAGGCCGTCACCCACGCACTCATAAAACAGACTGGACTACTTTAATGCCCTCTACGCAGGAAGCAACAAAATCTTGCTACACAAGCTCTAAACCATCCAGAACACCGCAGCCAGACTCGTCCTCGGAACCCCACGACACGAGCACATGACCCGGCACCTACGAGACCTACACTGGCTCCCCATCGAGAAGAGAGTATCATTCAAGCTACTCACCTACGCCTACAAATCCCTCCACAACATTGGACCCAAATACCTCAATGAAAGAGTCTCCTTCCACGTACCCAAAAGGAACCTCCGCTCTGCCGACCTCGCCCTGGCAGAGCCCCCACGCATCCGCAGAACCAGAGCAGGCAAAAGGGCCTTCTACTACCACACAGCAAAGACCTGGAACAACCTCCCAGTCAACATCAGACACTCCCCCACCCTGCACACCTTCAGGAAGAGCCTCACACCTGGCTCTTCTTATGATCTGGAGCTGCACCCCATCCCCAGCGACTTGAGACCCTCACAGGTGAGTAGCGCGCTCTACAAACCCCTGATTGATTGATTAATTGATTGATTGATTTATTGAACCAGATTCAAGTTTTCTCTCCACTTTGCGTCATCTCCCTACCTTACCACCCAATTCCACAATTGACAGACATTTGTAATTCCTCCAGTTCTACAGAGATTAAAACCTGAAAATTCAACAACCTCAAGCCTGCTTCTCCTCTAACACCCACCCATCCATTCTGGATCCCACACTGTTCATCGTTCAAACTTCTGTTTCAAACAGACTTTAGAAACATCCTCAGTTTTCTCAAAGCTACCTATGAAGAGGATATCTCCTCTATCATCAAACCCTCTCACCTCTACTCAACATGGTCAATATCTCCCTTACTCAACGCATTTCACAAACTCTGAAGACAGGAGAGATCTTACCACTCCTTAAGAAACCCCCACTAGACCCTCATAACTCACCAACTACTGGCCGATCCAGGGATGCATCCTCGCCATTCCTACCAATCCTACTTCAGGACATTCTGCAGCATCGAAAGAACTACCTAAATATGAATGACACTCTATTGACCACAGATAAAAATAATTTTTGCCTCATGACATTGCTAGACCTGCAGGCCACTTTCAACTCGATCGACCATTCCACTTTCATCCAAACCCTGAATTCTCAAATGGAATTCATCGGTGACATCCTCTACTAGTTCTCACTTCTACAACTAACACAATCTCATTCACATGTGCTCCTCCAGATCCCAGTAGGTCCTCATCACTTATAAGTTACCCTAAGGTACCCAAGAGGGTACCCAAGAGGTACCCTCTTGCCTCCAATACGTTTCAGTCTCTACATAGAACACCTTCAACCTTTAATCACCATTAACAGAATCAAATCCATCAATATACTGATGACACACAACTCTACATAAAATTCTCCTCCACTCTAGATATCCCCTGCCTAAAGCATGGCCTATAACTCATCCAGACCTAGATGCCCAGGGCCTACCTGAAACCTAAAGCCACAGAAACCCAATTCCTCCTATTTTCAAATAACAAAGAAGAACAAGTTGCCCAAACCAAGGTTGAGTGCATGAACCTGAATCGATTTAAAATCTAATTTCAACCAACAAGTCACTCAGATTCACTCTTGACACAGAATCGTCATCAAGGAGCAACCCACCAAGAAAACCAAGATGGTCCAATACCAGTTCTCTGTACTATCAAAAGTAAAACAGTTTCTCCCACAAAGCCACCTCTGAACTTCCATTCATGCCCTTGTACTCTTGAATCTTGATGATGGTTATTTCATACTCTACAGCCACTCAGACTCCACACTGGAACTCATTTAGGTCATCCTACATACACAACTCATCAAGAGCCTGAAGAAATATATCAACCACGCAAATTTTCTTTCCATTGTCTCCATTGCCAGCTCATACAACCCTCATGTCCAGCTGCATTATCTACAGAGATATGATGCCAAGCATCCTCACCTACCTTCCTGACAAAACCATCATCTCCGATGGCTCTCAACACAACCTCAGCTATGACACCATCAGACTACAGACGAAGTAGTGCAAGAAAGAAATAACCAGGCAGCAGGCCTTCTCAATTTGTGCACTCTGGATCTGAAGCAACATCCCCGCATTCATCAGATCCACCGTACCACTTTTCAATATAGAAAAAGAGTGAAGACACACATCTTCATAGAATACTACACATACCACAGTAAATAGGTGGCCTCCCCTCTCAGACCCTGGCACCCCCTCCTAGATTCTCTATCTTATTTGTTCAGCACAGTATAGTGCCCCCACTGCATTTTGGCTTATTTTCTGCTATGCAAATAGCACATATGGGCAAGTGTTCATACATATGCCAAAGAAGGTCAAAAACAGAATCAGTAATCACCCAGTTAAAGTCAAACCCTAAGTGTGTGCACCTAAAGTGACAGAGAAAAAACCCTGATAAACATGCTGTTCATAGTCACTTCAAGCAGATGTTTCTTGTGGCCAATGCCAGGACTAATCTTGCAAAAGTTGCTTTGGTGGTCTTGGGTGCAGGAGTAATAAACATGCAGAGGAAGATGCCATTTGTCGAAAATGAATGGGTAATACTCTACAAAGCCTAGCCCCAATAACACCAATTACTTGTGAAAAACATAGAATGTGGATGAATAGATGTATGTGGATGAAATTTAACTTAGGAGGACACTCACCAGGACAGTGTTCCATTGCATCCAATTTAAACTTGTGTACTGTTTTAGGTCATGTGATAAATTTGGGGAAACCTGGCATCAATTCAATTATTTCCAACATTAATACACCTGAGCACATCTCTTACTGAGACATTATTGGAGATCCACAAGTTGTTACATGATGTTAGATTGATTTGTGCACATTTTTAACAAACTAGACTGCTCAAACTAAACGTCATTATTGATTCAAGTATTGCATTTTGACAAGGCCAAGAATCAATAGTGGAAGATGACTCAGGAAAGGGGACTAACAAGAGCAATGTAGGGTTACAAAAGTGTAGGTAGAACAGTGACAATAAAGTCAGTGGAATCAGTAATGTTCAATTAAATGTGGTGGAGCGTGAATGTGATAGAATGTAGGGATATGGAGCTGTAAGCAGCTCTATAGAGTGATGAGCAAGAAGTGTGAAAGTATTAAAAGATATATGGTGTTATGTTTACAAATAATTTAATTAATAAACAAGAAACTCTCTGATTTATGTCAAATCACTTTGTGGTCAGAATATTCCATAAAGGCAATCCATTTAAAAGTTTGGATGGTGTGCAGTTAATATGATCTGTGGAACACAGCAGCTCACTATGGGCCTCATGTAGGTAGCCAAATACCGGTCGGTAACGGCCGATTTTCGGTAATAATACCGTTACCGACCGGTATTTTGGCTATTGGTATGTAGGGGGACGAGTTTTGGCTTCGGAATTTACCGAATCGGTAAAATTACCGATTCGGTAATAATACCGAATCGGTAATGTTACCGAATCGGTAACTATTCCGAATCGGTAATTTTACCGATTCGGTAAATTCCGAAGCCAAAATCGAGATGTAGGGGGAGTGTGTGGGTGTGTTTTAGAGTCGGTATTTACCACCAACTTAAAGTTGGTGGTAAATAATTAATGTGTGTGTTTAAGCATTTTTACGCGCGTCGCAGTGTGCAATGTGGCATACATACATGCCCTTAGGGCATGTATGTGTGCCACATGTGCACACATGGCCGAATCAGGGGTGCAACAGGGTGTCAATGTGACACCCTGCCACCCTTTCATGTGTTCCCCCCATTACCGAATCGGTATTTACCGATTCGGTAATGAGGCATACCTTCCCATCAATGGGAAGGTATGCCTCATTACCGAATCGGTAAATACCGATTCGGTAATTACCGACTTGTAACGAATCGGTAAAAAATACCGACTCATTACCTACATACGAGTTACCACTTCTAAAATACCGATTCGGTATCGTTCGGTATTTTAGAAGTGGTAACTGGTATGCTACCTACATGAGGCCCTATGTACATAAGAGGAGATTGTGTTCTTACTCCATATATTTCTGGGACCATGCTTAAATCTCGATCAATCAAGCAATCAGCAGATTTGTAGAGCACTTCGTGTCACCCGTGGAGGTATCCAGGCACTTGATTGCTAAGCAAGTGGTTCAACTACTGCCCATAAGGTGTGTTGCCAGATAACACCCTTTCTACTTGCCACACTAAATTATATACTGTTTCCAAGCATCTACTTTTTTCAATGGGTTGACCTGCAAAAATCATATTATGAAGATGAAGTTCCAATCAGATCCCATCTTTTGGATAATGCTAAGCATTAAAAACGAAGAGCCCCATTCAAATGTATTTGCAGCATTAAATGATACAAACTGTGGGATGCTTATATTAACCAGCACATTTCTCATACTGAAAACTCAGGGGAGGTCCAGTGTGATACATCTAATAATCATATGATAACAATGATCACTAGTTTATCGGAGAGTTAATAGGAATACTCAGTCATGCAGATGGAACTAAAACATCTCCAGCGGGACGAAGCAGAGGGCTGTAGCCAAAGACAGTTCCACGGGGTCGGATAGCCCTTGAGCAAAGGATCTCGAAAAAGGATCTGCTGCTGCGGAGAAGAACGTAGTGGGAGAAGCTAAGAAGTCAATTCAACCAGCAATGCACCTCGGGCAGATAGGCGAGAAGGTTGGTCCCAGTCTCTGTTTTCTCAGAGCAATTTCTAGCCAAAACTTCCTGGGACAGTTGAAGATCCAGTCTTTGTACCCAGGCAGAAGGTGGCAGAGTAGCAGGACAAGCAGGACAGCAATCCAACAGGGTAACAGTCTTTCAGAGTAGCAGTCCAGCAGTCCAGCCGTCCAGCAGCAGCAGAGTGGCAGTCATTCCAGCAGCACAGTAGTCCTTCTTCCTAGCAGAGTATTCACAGGTCCAGAAGTGTACTGAAGTGTTGGTATTTGACAAGATGAGGCGCACTACTGAAGGACAGGGCAAAAATTGCATTTCTCCAACCCACCCAGGAGAATCCTACAGTTAAATGAGAAGGTGGTGAGTGGTGGGGGGAAAGTGACTGAGTCCTTTGTGATATGCGAGTAAAAGACGTGGTGATTTCTTGTTACCATACTGCCTGGATCATAAAGAGGTCACAGTGGTGGGGTACCTCTAACTACGCCAACAGACTACGGTACATGGCACTGAGTTGCAGGCTCTCCGGCCCCATGATTTGTATTATAGACAGCATTGGTAAATTTATGTTATAAAATTACGGCCCTAAATACCTTTAGAAAGATGGAATGGTTCCTTTAGAGAGAACACAGTTTTGGACATAAAGCATGGCATTGCATTTCCTCATACATTGTAGAGCTAAATTGAGTTTGCAGTACAGAGATAAATGTTAACATTTTAAATCCTTTTGGTCTTTCTGTCTCATTTGTACTCTCTGCTGGCTTTTCTCAGGAGCCCTATGCTGATCTTCTGTGCTCCTATGTATAAACAAATCTTAATTTTTCCAAGAAATGTTGCACAGCTTAATGGAAAAAATGCCCAAATAGTAACTTGCCCTTTCCATGCTAAGTATGCCACATCTCAGAGCATGAGGCTGTAACTGAGGGAGAATCTTAACTGTCCTGGAATGTGGTACACTCCACAACCGAGGTGGTTCTATTTTTTACCAAATAAAGCAAAATTATTTGTGCCTATGACCAATGTCACTCCTTTTCAGTATTCTGATATTTTGGGATATTAAGTGCCAGGTGGGTGTATTCATAATGACATATATCACTCCATCCACCAGTGATTGGCGCCCAGGTACATGAAGCCACTGTCTGAAAATGTCAGAATTCTTCATTGAGAAAGTTGATTTTATATTTATACTCTCAGCTCATTCTATTGCCTCTTCAGTGTATGAGTCTGCCTTACATGAAGTGCTACACTTCGAATGCAGAAGGGACTATTTTCCATTCGAATAACACACTCAGTGATCAATTATTATGTTTGTCAAATTCTACTGTGATTATTGGGTGACTTATTTGGCTTTACTACAAGATGCATGAATCATACAACTTCTCGTTTATTCATTCAAATCTTTTTTGTGCAGGTTTGCCTAGCAATGCTTGAGTAGTAATAATATTATGTAACTCATATGGAGTTATTTATTAATTAAAAGTAGGAAGGGAAACACAGCAAATGGCCTATTTAGCACACAAGGCACACCTAGCTATCTTTGACTGTGTTATTCAAAACTAGCAGAAGAACAGAAGCATGATATTCCTTGTCGAAGTTATGCATTATGTCAAGTGCACACCTCCTTCAGTTTAAGACCATGTACCTTAGTCCAGGAGTTTCACAAGATTTACTATGCTGAAGTCTTGCCCAAAGCAACTTGTGTTGTTTGGGCATTATTAGACATTAAGGATTCTCTGGGAATTTTTTCTTGGGGGTTGACACCCCTAAATCTTTCTGCAGCTATCATCTGGTGCTTGTGAGAGAGTCCAGGCAGAAGAAGACAGACTAGAGGCAAAATGAGTATTTGTTCAATGGGATAAGGCTCACCAGCATGTCTCGCTTCAATGCAACATGAACACAAGTCCATTCACAGGCCATGATGGTTTTTCCACTTGCACTCTGAGACTAATTCCAAGTGTCATTTTCAGAATGGGAGGCTCTTTCATTATTGTGAATGGGACTCCTGGAGAACCGATGGTTCTGTCCTTCTACACAAAGTCTTTGCTCCGTAGTCTGTGTGACTAAAGCTGAGTGCCTCTCTGTTCAAGACCTCACCACATAATCATGTTAGACATATGCAATGCCGCTAGCACACTGATATTTTTTTTTCCAATTTATTTTTCCTATTTATTTTATTCAACAGATGACTACCTTATTGATCTGATGGTTATCATGCTTTTGCTATTCAGATACTGTAACTAAAAACGTTTTGCTGTTTTTTGATCTTATACAGCAGGTACAGATTGATTTGTGACTGCTTTAGTCTCGAGATGAGTCCTTGTCAAAGCCTTACAGACACCCTCCTATTCCTTTCATTGATCAAAGCAAGGGAAACAATCATCATGCAAAGGAATCTCTTAAAATGTACTCAAGACCTTTAATAACTCATCCGGCCTCACTACTGCCTGATCTCACGCTCTTATCTAATGCTTGTCAGTGTACTGTTCATGCTAAACTACAGCCGAGCAGAACAATGACAGCACAACCATGCCACAATGTCATACAACAGTTGAAGAGCCCTTGAGAAGTTACAAGTTTTTAAACAAAGCCTTATGGGGAGTTCACCTTTTAAGGACAGGAAAGATAAGTTAAATCACTGATTCCTACCACCCGTCACAATACAATGACAAGCTTTGATAAAGCCAGTAGGACTGCATTTAATGTTCTAACATGTACAACACAGGCATGCTGAAGTTCACCTTTGTGCATATCTGTGCTTCTACACATTGGTTTATTAAAGCAGATCTGGTGCAGAGTCTTTTGGATCTTTGTTTTAAATTAAAGCAAAGCTACAGGAAAGGCTCCCTCTATTATAATCCTGTTCTACATGAAATGAACATTGGATGGAAAGGCAGCCTTCATACAGTTTGGGACATTATAAGTCAAGCAAAAAATCCAATAAATGTAGATTTTGTGAAAAAAAGAATAACAAAAAGATTTGCTTAAAGGTGTACAATGCTTGCATGAGATAATAAATGTAATATGTAATGATTAAGCATACTTTTTATTTGTAAAATAGGCCCTCCTGCATTACAATTGTAGGTGGAAGGATACATCCACAAACAGTCAATAGTGTTAGGTGAAAGAGTATTATTCCCAGCCAGTAAAGCTAAAGCCCACTCTATGCATATGTCAAAATACTGGTAGGAATAGATCTTGTAGGCCTGATAAACCCCAGTCACATGCCCTAAAATAAGCACAAGAACGCCATTGATTGTAGCATCAGGTAGAAAGATTGTTGGAATCCTCAGGCAAAAGTACAATTTGCCATTCAGACACTCACTATTCCCTAGCAACAAGGCCATTTTGCGGCCACATACCGCAATCTGCTACCTTCTTGTAGCTATTGGTGATGGTTAGATAATGCAGGTGCTTGCACTGATCAAAATGTAACACCAACAAGGACGTTAAGTGCATTGCCCACTTGTTTCACACTAATATGAAGAAGCACATATATGATCATTTCAATGTATTACATAAAATATTTATATGTAATGTGCAACATACTGAACATGTTCTGCAGCTCACTCATACGGAAAGCTTTGAGTGGGATCCCCTCTGCTTTCTCCTTGAGCTCGATTAAGTTAGGAGCAACAACACTGAGCAATCCTCACTAATCTCTGCATGTTGATGAGTTTCATACCTCCTAAAACTCAAAGATACACACTGGGGTTCAGAACAACTTTGACTCCAGTTTCAATCAGCCTAAAATTGTTGCTATCTAAAACAATGGAATTTTCCAGCATCACCTTTTAAGGACAGGAAAGATAAGTTATATCACTGATTCCTACCACCCGTCACAATACAATGACAAGCTTTGATAAAGCCAGTAGGATTGCATTTAATGTTGTAACATGTACAACACAGGCATGCTGAAGTTCACCTTTGTGCATATCTGTGCTTCTACACATTGGTTTATTAAAGCAGATCTGGTGCAGAGTCGTTTGGATCTTTGTTTTAGATAGAAATTAAAGCAAAGCTACAGGAAAGGCTCCCTCCATTATAATCCTGTTCTACATGAAATGAACATTGGATGGAAAGGCAGCCTTCATTCAGTTTGGGACATTATAAGTCAAGCAAAAAATCCAAAAATGTAGATTTTGTGAAAAAAAGAATAACAAAAAGATTTGCTTAAAGGTGTACAATGCTTGCATGAGATAATAAATGTAATATGTAATGATTAAGCATACTGTTTATTTGTAAAATAGGCCCTCCTGCATTACAATTGTAGGTGGAAGGATACATCCACAAACAGTCAATAGTGTTAGGTGAAAGAGTATTATTCCCAGCCAGTAAAGCTAAAGCCCACTCTATGCATATGTCAAAATACTGGTAGGAATAGATCTTGTAGGCCTGATAAACCCCAGTCACATGCCCTAAAATAAGCACAAGAATGCCAGTGATTGTAGCATCAGGCAGAAAGATTGTTGGAATCCTCAGGCAAAAGTACAATTTGCCATTCAGACACTCACTTTTCCCTAGCAACAAGGCCATTTTGCGGCCACATACTGCAATCTGCTACCTTCTTGTAGCTATTTCTGATGGTCTAAAACAATGGAATTTTCCAGCATCCCTGCCACGTGGGTGAAATGAGGACATTGCAATGATAATGCCAAGTGTGTTCTTTGTGATCCAAAATTGAGTGCATTACTTTTAATTCAAATCCCTTGTCACACTTGCAGCATTTTCAGATCCAAAAGACACATTTTTTGTTGGTTGTCGAAAAAGTCAAATCAACAAGTGTGCTGTCAGAAACATAGTTTCTTTTGGCTGCTTTGAAAAGTGGGAGATCACCACCACTCTAGATCCACGAATGTCCACCATAGGTGGAGGACAGAAGATCCATAGCAGGCTTTCAGAATAGCCACTGGCTATGTAAATTTGTTTCCATTAGATTCACTATAAATATGTCTTACTGCAAAAACCTGGCATGCACCAGTCCACCCATGAGTTACATTAGTTATCACTGTTGTAAGCTTAAAGGCCAGAAGCCGGGAGTTGTAGTGCGGCAGTAGACTTTTACACGGGATCCAAATGCTGAAAGGTTTCTTTTAGAGTGAGAGATGTGCCCTTACAACTGGTGTGTTACTATTGTCAGAGAAAGCAGACCATAGAGACCAAATCTACTTTGACTACTTAAGTCATTATAAAAATGTGTTTCTATGCCTCTTCTACTGTCAGACAAAACATGCCTATATCTGACTAGCCCTATGAGCTTGAGGATCAACTAAAATGGCAATCCCGCTACACCCTCCACTATGGTTGACCCTGAGTAGAAACAAATTGCAGAAAGGCAAACCAAATCACCGATCTACTCCGATGGACGTACCGGCACTGAAGGCTCCCCACTATAGGACCTTCTTCAATGTACCAGAAATCGCCCTACCAGGGATAAGCTTAACTAGAGGCATTACCCAAATGTCCTCATTTGCCCAGGATCATCAGAGTAAACACTCTGTGAGATCCTCACTTGCACAAATATTCGAGTTTCTACGTTTACACCTCACATGCTCATTAACGCTTTATTGGCTTCCCTACCGTGTCCTGAAGAAGCCCATGCTTGGGCGAAACGCGTTGGCTGTATTGAACTCTGAGCATCTCAAGATTAAAGACCGCCTAAGAATACAAGCTTCAGCGTGGACTCTCTAATTATTTGTACTTTGTATATATACTGTAAAACAACCTACAACGTATTGCCTCTCATACCCTTGGAAACCAAATAATTAATACATCCTGGGGTAATCCAGAAGTACAAATTAGCATTTCTGCTAGTCAATGATTCAATTTATGATAGAAGTTTAAAAAAAATTAGATGGGAAAACGCCAGTCATTTATTCCATTAACCCTTTCTGTGCCAAGGTCGTAACAGTTACGTCCTCCACCATGGTGGCTGTGTGTGGAGGACGTAACTGTTACGTCCTCAGCACACGTCCAGGAAATTCCTTTGCTGTTCACAGTAGTGGGGTTTGGTTTACATTTTGTTTTCACCCACGGGAGCAGGGGAAGCTCGATTCCCCTGCCATTTGTCTCGGGAGACCTGGGGGAATGCCAGGTGTGTGGCTCCCTGCAGATTTCAGAACGTTCAATCACAGAAATGGGGGGAAAATGTGTTTTTTATAGTCTAAGTTTGAGATTTGCAAGGGATTCTGGGTAATAAAATGTGGTGAAAGCCACGCAAGTCAACCCACCCTGGATAGTCCTAGGATGATTAGGTTTCCCTGGATGCTGGCTAAGCTAGGGACCAAGCTCTAAAGGAACAACTTGGTAGAACAAGTGTTATCATTTTCCAGACCCTAGGAGCCTTCACAGGGTGGGCACTCTCCCCCCGGGCTCCACTGCCAAAGGCCCGGTTGGGGTTCCACATGACCGGGGAGTCCTCCCCCGCTTCGCCAGCATGATAAGGTGCCTTCGGGCCCCAGGCAGAGTTCCATCAGGGCCCTCCTTGGGCCCAGCTGGGGCTCCTGAACACCTGATCACACGCCATGCTTTCCACTGGTGCTACCAGATGGCTGAGCCACCCAGGAAGTTCCAATGGGGGCTCATTTGCTTCCCTGAGCCCAGCCAGGGTTCTAGGAGGATGGGTGCTTTAGCGCCTGTGCTCCCCTCTGTCACTCAGTGACATGGATAACAAGAAAGGAGGGTAGCCTTCCTCCAGATTATTAGGGACAGGGTACCCTGGACCCCATTGTGGTCTGGCGGGTTCTCAGCCTGCGACTAGATGACCCACGACTGGGTCCGGTGGGTTCTGGGATCGGGGCCTTCCTATCCTGATCGCTGTCCTCAGGCCTGCCGAATGGCAGAGTGCCCCAGACGGAGTCCCGAGGGCCCAGGGAGGCCTTCCCTGTGTGGCCAGGTCCACTGTGATGTTTGCAAGTATTTGAGCTAGACAATCAACCTAAAACAACTTTAGAAACATATGTGCACCCCATATCTTGCATAGACAGACATCAGACATATTTTCCCTGGAATAGTCTGAGAAAAGTAAATGTTTTGCCATCTGAAATAACAAAAAGTCTTGCAGCCATAAAAATATTTGCTTTGCAATGCACTAAATTGCACAGTCTGTTAGCATCCTAACCGGCATTCACTCACCGAGGCATATCTGCTAATTTCAACATTTAAATAATCACGCAATCTTTATACAAAATTGCAGGTTTAAATAAATGCACTAGAAGAAAATGCTGCATCAGTGATATTGATTATATTAAAGAGATAGCAGAAGTAAATTTTCATGGTATCTAAATATGATGCAAATGCCAGAAATATAGATATGGAAGAGAGAAGCCAAAAATCTGTGGCCATGAACTAACATGTTTATCTACGAGTTAGGGTAGCTCTAGCCAGAGGTGTCAGTACACTGTGGCAGGGATATACATCAATATGAAAATAAATGTGAAATGTCCTTCTTCTCTTTAATCAAAGCGGGGCGGTAAGAAATTCTAATTAGGATTCATTTACAACGCCTATATGGGTGGTGCAAAATGTGTCATGCCAACGTCAGTGGTGATGTTTTGAAATAAATCAACAAAGCACGTCACTTCCTTCATGTGACATGTGTTCAGAATTCCAAGTTGCAATGGAAGTCTGAAAGGTCTCATTTGATGCTTCAGGCTCAGTCAGGGCTCCAGAGGGCCAGATACATTCTCTCAAAGGTCTCCATCTGTTACTCAGCATGCATGGATTATAAGAATGAGTAATACTGTGTCAGGTGAAGGGTGAGGACACCGGGACCTGAGGTCCGTGCGCTGGCCATCCATGTTACTGGGTACCGCAGGCCCAGCAAGACCTCCCCTGCTCGCCTGGGTGAAGAAGCTGTGACCAGTCAGAGCTCCATCCGGACCAGGGCTGGAAGCGACTGTCCATGGTCTCGCTTCCCAGACCACCATGTTGCAAGGAGGAAGGCCTCCCCTGCCCGCCTGTGTAAAGAAACTCTAAGCGGACCCCAGGTCAGAACTCTGGCAGGCCAGGGGATTTAAGCCCCTGGACTTTGGCTCCATTTCTATGGCCCACTGTGTTCCAAAATGCCTGGGACGGGGTTCAGCAGGCTTGGGAAGGCCTCTGCTGACTACCCAAGATCCGAAGCTCTGACTGGGCAACGGGTCAGATCTCTGGCAGGCTATGTGCTAGAAGACCCCGACCCTGGCTCCCTTGCTCAGCCTGCTGTGTCATAAAGTGCCCAGGACAGAGTACCGCAGGCATATAAAGGACTACCCAGCCTGACCAGGTTAAAAGCTCTGACTGGGCCCACGGTCAGAGCTCTGGCAGGCCGGAGGTGGAAGCCCCTGTCCTGGCTTCTATTTTTTGTCCCCTGCGTCTCAAAGTGCCCAGGACGGGTTAAGGGATGAGGTAACATACAAAATTTCAAGTAGCATTATCCAGAGAAATTACAAAAAAATTACACAAAATTATCCATAGTTACACGAACTGCATCTCGCACTTAGAAAATTACATGAATGGTCTATTCGGGTAAAAATTTCATCTCGAAAATGTAATTTCAAATTTATTTCCAGTGGCTCATGTTCAAAACACTGCCACTCACATTCAGATTTGCAGTTTTGCGTTTGAAAATTACTGTTTGGGTAAAAATATTTACCTGACATGTTTGTTAAATTACCCGAATGGTGTATCTTGAGTTTCTCCTGAAATTATGTAATATAGCGTAGTATCAGTAATTTTACGTAGATCTCCTTATGAACAATTATGCTAGTTACTCAGGTGTAATGAAAATTTCGTCAACAACTAGACAGGGTCCTGCTGGCTGAGAACATCTCTCCTGCCGGCCCATGTTAAGAAGCTCTGACCGGCCCTGAGACCTCTAAAAGTCCTTGACCATAGGCTGTATTTCCTGGCCGGCTGTATCCCAAAGTGCCCAGAGCAGGACCCGCTGGTCCTGCCAGGCCTCCCCTGCCTGTGGGGCTTAAAGAGATCTGACTGGACCCCAAGTCTGAGCTCCAGCAACACTGGGGTGGAAGACCTCAGGCTACCTTCCCTGGGTGAAAGCTCTGTGAGCCTTCACGACAGCCCTATGCCTGAGGCCCAACCAGGGCCACGAGAATCCTGCTCAGGGAGACCCTTGACTCTCCAAGGGTGAGTGGAAGCCCATTCATGAGACATGGTACGACCAGATAGCTGTACTTCAAGCCCGGCCATCTGGTCACTCTTAGCCCAGCCATGTGGTCACACATGCCATAGGAATGAATTGTGCACCCAGATGGTGAGGCTGACCTGAAAGTCCTGATGATGGATCATTTGACTCTTTGAGCACACCCAGGGCTTCAGGGCTGGATGGAAGACCTCAGGCTACATTCCCTGGGTGAAAGCTCTGTGAGCCTTCACGACAGCCCTATGCCTGAGGCCCAACCAGGGCCACGAGAATCCTGCTCAGGGAGACCCTTGACTCTCCAAGGGTGAGTGGAAGCCCAATCATGAGACATGGTACGACCAGATAGCTGTACTTCAAGCCCGGCCATCTGGTCGCTCTTAGCCCAGCCATGTGGTCACACATGCCATAGGAATGAATTGTGCACCCAGATGGTGAGGCTGACCTGAAAGTCCTGATGATGGATCATTTGACTCTGTGAGCACAGCCAGGGCTTCAGGGCTATGGATGCATTTTTCCGAATGTCCCCCCTCTGTCATGCTTTGTGTATTGATTAAAAGAAAGGCAGGTAATCTTCCTATGGATTAATATATATATATATTGCTAGGGACCTCCTTCTCACATGGTTATGCTCCACAGGTCCCACAAGGGCCCAGGCAGGTCTGACACAAGCCACTGGGCCCTGGTCAAAAGACGCCTTCCAGCCTTGTCCAATGGGCAAGCTGACATCCTCATGCATGGTGGCATGCTCGAGGATGATGTAGCCAGCACTGTATTCTGATTGATTAGGCATACTTGGTCCATTTAAGAATGGAATGATTGGCCAGCCTCAGCTGTTATTTCAAGCAAACGGCTTCTAATGTCTGGCTCGAGGGTCATTCTTTTGTGGAGGTTACCCAGTAGAGCGAAGGCCAAGCAGCATGTTAGCTTGTGCCTACCCTGTGGTCTGGCCAGAGTGGATAGGGTTGGGTGATGCTAGTCCTGGATGCCACATGGCAGTCTGAGGCCCATACGCCTGTCAGTTGAGCTTCTCAACCCAGCATATTGCCACAGCAGCTTGGAAAGTCCCACTTTGGGGTGAACTGGTTGCTCTGGCCAGCACCCCTGTGTCATGCTCAGGCTGCACCTTGGACTGTCTCTTACCATCTGCTGTCATAGAACAGGATGGACCCACCAGTACCTGTGACACTGTCCTGTCCCCCAGACCCTTTCAGGCAAACAGGGCTCCCACAGCAGGCTCCCAAGGGAAGTTATGGGCACGCGGCTCTTCCTCCTGTCCAGTAGCTGTAGCTATCTGGTTGATCCTACCAGTAGCATAGCTTGCCTCAAAGATTACGACATGCACGTATCAGTACACTCAGCCAGTACAGTGAAACTGCAAACAACTCTTTAATCAGTTGTTGTTTCTTTGATTACACCATCTGTTACTTGGATAACTGTGGTAATTCTAGAGCTAATACATGCAAGCGAGTGCTGACCTCATGGCATGCATGCATTAATCAGATCAAAACCAAAACAGGCTGACCTGGTCGCTTGGGTGACTCTAGGTAATCTCCAATCAATTGCACGTCCCGAGACGGCAATGATACAAGTGCCTACCATGGTGACAACAGGGAATCAGGGTTTGATTCTGGAGAGGGAGCCAGAGAAATGGCTACCACATCCAAGAAAGGTAGAAGGTGTACAAATTAGCCACTTTGGACTCTGGGAGGAAGTGATGAAAAATAACAACACAGGGCGATTTTTAACCTTGTAATTGGAATGAGTACACTTTAAATCCTTTAATAAGTATCCATTGGAGGGCAAATCTGGTGCCAGCAGCTGTGGTCATTCCAGCTCCAGTAGCGTTTATTAAAGTTGCTGCAGTAAAAAATCTCATATGTTGAACCTGGGATTGAGATGGCACCTGTCCCAGAACCTACCTCTCTGCACCCTCTTGATGCTCTTGACTGAGTGTCCTGGGGTTCCGTAGCGTTTATTTTGAAACAGTTAGAGTGTCAAAGCAGGCCGTTCACCTGAATACTTCAGCTAGGAACTATGGAATAGGACACTGGTTCTATTTTGTTGGTTTTGAGAACTGGGGCCATGATTAAAAGGAATGGATGGACCATTTGTATTGTGCTGCCAGAGGTGAAATTCTTAGACCGGCACAAGACAAACCAAAGTAAAAGCATTTTCTAAAAAAGTTTTAATTAATCAAGCATGAAAGTAGGAGTCTTGAAGATGATCAGATACCGTCGTAGCTCCAGCCAGAAACAATGCCGACTAGCAATCCAGTGGCAATATTTCCATGACACACTGAGCAGCACCCAGGAAACCAAAGTCATTGGGTTCAATGGGTTCAAGGGGGAGTATGTTTGCAAACCCAAAACCTAAAGGATTTGACGGAAGGGCACCAAAAGGATTGGAGTCTGCGGCTTGATTTGACTTAACATGGGAAATCTTGCCCGGACACGGAAATGATTGGCAAATTGATAGCTTTTTCTGTGGTGGTGGTGCATAGCCTTTCTTAGTTGTTGGAGTAAATTGTCTGGTTGATTCCGATAATGAACAACTCCTCCATGCTAGTTACTTGACCCGCAGCAGTCGGCGTCTTCACGAGGTCGAGCAATAGCAGGTCTGTGATACCCTTGGATGGCCTGGCTGCACATGTGATAAACTGAACTGATCAGCATGTGTCTACCCTTCACCGACAGGTGCGGGTAACCTGCTGAACTTCATTTGAGATGGGGATTTGGGATTGTAATTATTTCCCATGAACGGGTGTAGGTCATAACCTCAAGTTAGAAGTAGCGGACGGAGTGACTGATGCCAAACCAAACCCTTGTCTGCCTCCCAGATGGACCTCAAAGCAGAGGACCCAGCCTTCCTCTCTTGCGCCCTCACCAGTGGAGTGGTCTGCACTTGCCGGCATTTAGGTGAGGTCCAGGAGCTGAGCAGGCACCTCGACCTCAGGTAACCCTCGGCACCTCTGTAAGTGGCATGATGTAACAGACAGCCCTTGCAAAATGGAACCAATGCTCTCCCAGCATGACTGTGGGAGTAAATGAATTGCAGCGCCTTCATGGGCTGGGACCCCACCTAAAGATCCTGTCACCTGGGCTCTCCCATCCCCGCCAGTCCCAGTCAGTCTGGGTTTCGAGTGATTGAGGAGTGGTATGTCTTGGGCAGAAGGGCAGCCTGGATAAGAAGGAGTTGGGGCCAGAAAGGAACCCTGGCTGCTCTCAGTGGAGATGCCCTGCTCCATGTGAACTGCTACAAGGGGTGGGAGAAAAAGCAGCCTCCGGTGCTTGAGCTTCTCTGAGTGTTCCGGAAGTGGGTGAGTCACTTTGACGGTGTATGTGAACCTGGCTCTTCTCTCCTCAGTGCCTCCCACGTGGGCCAGGGGGAGGCTCAGCCTGCAGTCATGGCTCGGCATTGCATCTAAACTAGGGATTATTGACATGGAGTGGTCCAGCCCTGTCTGCTGTGCAGGTTGGGCAACCCTCCGTTATTGTAAGGTACCTGGTGGCCTGGCCCGGTGTGGCTAGGCTGGGGTTTCAGGAATGTCCAGGAGGGCTGGTCGTAGAGATGCCTGCCTCCACTGCTGTTAAAGTCTCTCGCGTGCCCACCTGCTAAGGTGGCAAAGTGGGGTTCCCAGGCTGAGCACCTGGAAACACGCTTTAATTCATGGAGGCTGACTTCCAGAGGCCAGACCCCTGATCACATAGCACAGTTTCACTGTGGAAGTATGCCTCTGGGTGCCTGGCTTTTACTACAGTGGTGGGGGCAGGTAGGTGCCGGTCTGCCCCTGGCATGAAAAACCAGGTGTTCCTCGCTGCGTGCTGCGTGTGGCTATCTGTGGTGTCACACATCTGCCTGTGAGCACTGCCTTGGGTGCCCACCTCTGTGGCAGGGCTGAGAAGGCCCTCTGTTTGACTGTGGGTGCTAGTTTCGAAGTTGGCCCGCAGGCTTTAGTTCCTAATCTGCAAAAAAGGTGTGCTTCAATGATGCTCTGTGTGAAGGAGGGTCCTCCCCTTTTGCAACTCAGGAATCGGTCCAGATTCGGCATCCACCTACAACCTCAAATCAGACATAGTGACTCACTGAAATTAAGTATATAAATAGGCGGACAAAAAAAACTAACTAGGATTACTTCAGTAACAGTCAGTGAAGAGCCCAGCACCGAATCCCCACCTGGTGGAGCATGAAGGGCATGTGACAAAAGGAAGCTCGATTCCATGGCGTCTCTCAGGTGGCCCAAGTCCTTCTTATCAACGCTCACCCCACAGATGGTGTTAGGATGGTACTGGCCCCCAGCGTGCTGGGATTGGGTCTTCTTGTAGTCTGGTTACTTGGGGAAAAAAGCCCAAAGCAGATGCTAAACTCCATCCAAGGCTAAATACAGGCATGAGAACCATAAGCAAGAGGTACTGTAAGGGAAAGTTAAAAAGAACTTTGAAGAGAGAGTCCAAAAAGGCATGAAATTATTTTGAGGTAGTTAAGTGGCGTTGGTGCAGTATGCCCAAAGGATTCAACATGGCAGGAAAGCCAGCCACTCGGGTGGGCAGATACCCTCCTCTGGAATACTCAGGCCCCGCAGCACTCATTTCCTCTCTGACAGTTAACCGCAGCCGGCTCAGGAGGAGTTAGAAAAGTTACCACAAGCATGACTGGCTTGTGAAGGCTAAGAGTTTAAAGTAGCATTGATTTTTGATCCTTCGATATCAGTTCTTCCTATCATTGTGAAGCAGAAATCACCAAGCATTGCATTGTGCACTCCCTACCAGGGAATATGAGCTGGGTTTATACCATTGTGAAACTGGTTAGTTTTACCCTACTGATAATATATTGTTGCAATAGTATTCCTGCTCAGTATGAGAGAGACAAAAGCTTCCCCACCCTCTAGGCAAAGTCTACATTTCTTATAAATAAGAAGATATAATTTAGATTTGACTTTCATTCAGGAGATGAAGAACCAGACCAAAAAGCAGAGCTGGTCATTATACACATTAGGTCTGACATAGGTTTCAGGCAAGTCGTCTTCCTAAAAACTGCACAGAATCCCATGCCTACATATAAATAAAATGTAAACCTGGGAAGCATTAGTCTAGGCAGGATTGAGAAAGTAGGGAGCTCTCAAATGAAGGTACCCTAACATACAGTCTTACAGAGAAACAATAACCCAAGGCATACCACATTAAGCAGAACAGCCAAAGTCCATTTATGGGACAAAATATTATGCCAAAAACAGTAGAATACACTTACATGGCATATTCATTCTGAGATACTGCAGTATCTACACATTATTCTGAGCTATAAATAACCTGGCTGGTTCACAGTGGCTTGTGTTTACATGTTGTAACTGAAGATTTGGACCTCTATTTTAAACTTGTAGGTATCCTGATGTCAAATACACTCACCTACTGTAAAACCTGGTCAGAGCACTAAGTATTGTGTGTGAGGGATTCCATGTAGGGATCAAAAGGGTATCTTTTCCTTAACATTTAGAGATCTGTTCATCACATGGGCTTACAGTCTTCTTGAAGACAGGTTGCAAGCATGCCTCCAAAGTGGAGTATTCAGATTAGTATTTTCGACCACCCTAACCGTTAGAAAATCTCTAATGATTTGTGTGACGAAGTCCACCTCATTAGTCCTGCCTCCCAGAAAACAAGAAATGTGAAATCTTCTCCCCCTCATGCACACCAATCAGACATTTTACTGAACAGGTATCTTGTTGTCATTCCCAAGAGATAACAGGTTCAGCGCTCTATAAAAGTGGTATGGAAGAGCAATCGCATCCCTGAAATATCACGATGTATGCTGTAGAATGTATATAGCGCTTACTACAAAGCACACTGATTTGCATCGCGTTCCCAGATACTATTTTGACTGCATGGTTGACAGAGTTTTGGGTTAGTTTGGCCTGTATGGGAGATGTTGATCGAGGTGTGTGACAATACGAAATGTGTTTCAATCATGGTGCAGCAAATTGGTAACTTTGAATAAGCATACTTTGTTGCAGAGAGTACAAGACTAGGTGTGAGGATAAAACAAAGAAATACTGACACTATTTTGAAAAAATCAGCTGACACCATCACTCCCATAACCTAACTAACATTTACAGACAGGGGTACATAACTCCCAAAAACTAACCAATGTGAACAGAGAGGGATAAATGGCAACCTCATTTGGAAAAACACACTTTGCTGCTGAGATTATGATTTTAATACCGCCATGCTATATTTTAAAGCAGATTAACTTATTTATACGTGTAAAAAATACACTGTTAAAATGTGTTGAGTGAAGAAATACAATATTACTCTAAACTCAAGCGACATTCTCACAAAAGAGAACAAGATGAACATCTGTGTAGGAGAGGACTGCACTGCAAGTTGGTGGGCGTTTTCTGAATTCTCTTATGTGAGTGGGAAAAACATGTTTATTTGTTGGAATGGAAACAGTTTGTAATGACAAGGGAGAAGAAATATTTAGACAGAAATGTAATAGCACCCAGAGGAAATTAGCTTGTTGTTCTCACAGAAAAAAATGTTTCACATCAAAATTTCATATACTTGTGGTGTTGGAAGCAAAAACCAATAAAAATCGTTGCTGCTTTTTTAGGTCGAGCATTCCAGGCCTCTTGTATATGCTTTAGTATATACTTAATATATACTTATACGTGTATATACTTTGTGGGCTCTGGAGATCAGCCCTAGGACTTGACTGCTTCCGCTTAGGTACTTTTTTCTGTTCAACTGCCTCTGTTTATCTGTCTTGATAGAAAACGACCAGCAGAGGTCAGTAAAATACCGAATTGCTTTCTGCTGAGGGACTTTCTTTTTATAATTTTTCTGGCAACTGTCTATATTTAACTTTCTTGATAGAAAACGACCAGCAGAGGTCAGTAAAATACCAGAATCACTTTAGCATTCTCTAGATTCCAGTCCATAGAAATTGTCATCCACAAGCACCCATAGACAATAATATTTTTTTCAAATCTTGTATTTTCAGTGATATGACCACTAAAGGCCCTGATTTTATATTAAAAACAGAGCTTTGGACTATACCATTTCCCACTGAAAGGCAATATTTCTCTCCATGTGTTACCATACCTGGAGTGTTACGTAGTTTGGTGCTTACTTTCCCTCCATGTTAAAGAACAGTAGATGATTCAGCACCCAGGCTAATGTGCTGCATAGATAAATACATATAATGTCCCACAGGCGAGACTGATTGCATTGCAAATGCTTGTTAATGGTTGAAAAGACATGAAAGTCTACATCTAATAAGCGTGCCCCATGCAAAATATATGATAACTAAAAAAAAAAAATCGATTTTGGGACACATTTTTATCATTTCGATTTTTGGATTTTGCTATACAGTTTTTAGGTCTCGCCTAGCGACGCAGCGCATGCGCGTTGCTCGCCTTGACGAGACCTATTGTCGTCAACTTGAGTTTGGAAGGGGGACAGGAGATGTGCACTTTCCCCCGGACAGCATATGTGCACACTCACAGCTCCCCTGGGCTCGCCTGGACAGCCCGACGCCATCGGCTCCGCGAAGGGTGAAGTTCCTCACAGCAGCCGCCGTCTGATACGGGCACGGAAATGTCGCACTCGTAAAGAGGTGGCAACGAGAAGGCAGCGCGGTGATTCCATCCACCTGCGGGCACAAGCACCCATCAACCAGCCTCAGGGGGTGACATAAATAGCAGGCAGGCATCAGGGGAAGAGAAACTCGAAACTGTACAAAGGAAGTAGCGGGTAATTCATTATAATTGTAAAATTAGTTTCCGTTAATCAATGCCTTAAAAAAACACACATACACAAAAAAAATACAAATCAGGTGTCATTTGCCTAGAGCGTTAAGTAAACTCTGCAGCTCTTTCTCCGACTTCGCAGCGCCTTCTTCTGCACAAGGCAGACGTGCACCGCCGCTGCCAGTGAGGTTCACAGTCAATCCGAGGCAACTTGTTTTACTTGTACTAGACATGTTCTAAGGGTGGGGAGATGTATGGCCAGAGCATCAAAGAAAAATAATAGTTCACCTGTTTTTCCCGTGTACACAAAATACGCAGGCTCCGCGGTTGCTTGGAGAAAGCTATTAGAGCCTTCTGGTATATCCAAGCAGATTATGAAAACAGACATACTATGAAGAATTGTTAAGTCAGTGGGTCGAACTGACTTAACAATAAACACCAACCTGCAAACAAGTCGCAGGTTTCTGTTGAGGGCCACAATAAGTAAAGGATCATTTCCTGCAGAAGAACTTATTTTACACGGTACAGGTGCGGCCTGTCATGCACAAAAGCCTCTTTGGAGTCTGCAGGGTTCGTTATGTCCTGCATCCCAAGATCCGACCCTCCGCCTGATGAGGAAGGCGTGACCCATAACATCCCACTGTTGTCATGTCTCCTTACCTGGCTGCCTCTGCATTAGAAAGCCTTTCCCCAGCAGCAGGACTGCCACGCCAGGGAAAGAAGATCAAATAAACATATGTGTAGCCAGAGTCAAGCACCCCCATCCCCTAACCCTCCAGGCATTTGCTTTAGGTATTCAAGAAAGACGACTTTATGAAGCAGTCACCACATCTTGAGCCGGCAACATTATGTCATTTGAATCTCGTCAATAAAAGGAATACCGACACGGGGATAACACAGTTTGAAAATGTAAAAGGTGCTTGTTTTTTTTACAATTCAGTTGTGATAGTAGCCGCTATATAAATGCAATTCAAACAAATTTAAACAACACGGATTGTAATATACAGTGAACTTTCTCAGTGTATTAAAACTATTTTCAAAGTGACGTTGTGCAGAAAGATTACACTTTCCCCCATAAGGCTGGCATAAAAGATAGCAAGCATTTGCAATGCAATAGGTCTCGCAGTTGTGAGAGTTTGAGCTATTGGCATTGTAAATAGCAATGCCTTTTATTTACGTGTTGGTTTTTAACCCCTTGCATGCTTCTGACGGAACCACTCCGTCATGAGCCACGGGCGCTGTGTGCTCATGACGGAGTGGTTCCGTCATGCTGCGGCCGTTGGCGGACGCTCCGCTCACGCGGTGCTGTTTCCCCGCCTGTGCGGGCGATCAGCGCAAGTGGGTGGAGTCATGACGGAACCACGCCATCATGAGCACAGCTCGCCCGTGACTCATGACGGCGTGGTTCCGTCATGAGCATGGCGGCGCCGCAAACCCCCCAAACACCCCCAGCGCTGCGGCGGAATTCGCGCCGCAGCGAAGGGGTTAAAACATAAATGAAAGGCATTGTCATTTACAATGCCAATAGCTTAAACTCTCGCAAATGCGAGACCTATTGCATTGCAAATGCTTGTTTAAATGTTCTTCTCAGGCTTCTGTTTTTGTTTTCAGTCTGCACGGATCGCATGTTTATCAGTGTATTTGTTACTCAGAATGCAACAATTTTTTATTTGGCTGAGTCCAATTTCAAAGAGACTGGATTCCGTTCAAATGATACCTAGCTGATCTGATGAAAGTGTAAAGTGTTCTTTGACTCTGTCACAGTTGAGAGAATAGGGTACCGCCACACATATTCAAAAAAGTAATGTTTTTTCTTTTTGTGAAGCATGCTGATCTAGTTCAACAGAAGTGGGTCGGAATTAGCACTACCTATTATATTCTTTCTTCCCTGCTCGCTTCTTTTCTGCGCTGCCAAACCTATCTCAACTACCGGGGCGCCACCAAAGGAGGATGACCTAATGTCATCGATCACCTTCACGCAGTTCTAGGAAGCACGAGCTGTCATAAGTGTGATGTACTGATTCTGTGGTTTCTGTTACTTTCGCTTTCGTTTTATCAGTGCTGGGAAGCTCTTGGAAGGGAATTAGGCCTCTCTAGGTTCTCCATTTGTCTTCCCTCTCTGATTCACTCTTTCTCTAATTCTAGTTCGCCTTTTGCTTTACCATCTCTTTCACAGACAGTTCTTCCAACTGCTTGCCTTTGCTTTAAAAGGCAACAACGTCACTATCTACTCGTTTGGCTGCATCCTTACCCTGGCAGTTAATCTTTTTGGCTGGACTGGCAGAAACCTGTTGGCCTTGAGAACAATACTGGGGAGCTCCAGGGAGTTTGTTTTCACTGAGTTCCTTTCCAATTTGTTGTTAAATTTCCTTCCTCTATCAGACTTTGGAACTTCAAATTACCATGTTCATGACCGAAGCACAGTAGCAGAAGACAAGGATAATGCGTTAACCTCCTCTTCACCTATGATGCAGGCAGGAATATGCATAGGACCACTCTGCACTTGACCCTGTAGAATAATTGTGAGTACAACAGATGAAGAAAAGCTCATGATGATTTGGGGCTTCTGTCATAGGTCATACGAGATGCCTCCTGTTGAATTTCACACCTTATCTTATCAGACCTAGTGTGATGCTTACCACACTCACTTAGATTTCTGTGCTGAGAATAAACATTTGTGTTTCACATCCCGCTGTTCCTATTTGCCCATTTCTCCTTAGATTGAAAGGTCTCTTTTTGGCCTATCTTCCCTTATTATATTCTGCAGCAATGGGCAGTTGTGGCAAAAAGAGGAAAAACGACTCCAGCCCTATTGTTTCTCCTTTTCTCCATTCACGTTCACCCAATTATATTTGCTTTTTTGGGGGGGGGGCTAACTACTTTAAATTCGTCTTCCGATTTTTAAGACGTTTTATAATTTTTTTAATCAAAAGGAGGTCACTTTTGAAAATGGGTCGCAGGATCTATGCATGTTCTCCTTGTTGGACCGTCTTGCTATCCATGACACTACAAATGTCCTACTTAGAAAATCTTCAAACGAGCTTACATAAGATGCAAATAAAAGAATACAATAAAATTAGACATGCAAATGAAGCATAGTCTGTGTGTGTTTGTGCAATAACCAATGGTATTAACATTTGAATAGGCTGTAATAGCTGCCTACAAAATCACGCTCATGCTACTAAAACATTGGATCCAGGTTTAAAACCAGAGCCCACTGCTTGTTGTACCACCAAGTCTATAACTCCTGGCACCTCCAGGAAATAGAAATACAGAATTGTATAACTCCTGGCTGTTCCATCAAACAGAAATACAGAATTGTATTGCTTTGAATATCGATTTACATGTGCATTTCATAAAGTACATGCACAACTAATAGAATTGGGAGCATCCAACTTGCAGCACACAGGCTGCAACATCCCTTTGTCTTTGCTAATACTCCTACTCCCTCTGGAGTTGAGTTGGCCGACTTTTGAGTCTAAACACCAACTTCCTGCTGAAGTAATTGGAAATAATTTGAGCTGTCACAACCTATTACTAAAGGGGAAGGAACATCTTCTAATGATAGTTAAAGAGTTCAATAATCTAGGAAAGAGAGACGCTTGCCATTTTAAATGTGATACTCCTTGAAAGCCGTGGAATCCTGTCAAAAATGGATTCCCAGATGCCTAGTGCACCACAACTTGGAGGCGCTTATGTAAAAGGATAAAGATTATTTGTACAGTGGCACAAAGTAATTTTCCCTGTGGTGTTATTCATTAAAGCTTCCACACACTGAAAACCCTGCTTGGAACCACTAGAAGAAAGCTACACTGATCTGATGGAGCTGCTGTGGCTGATAATGGCGGACGGGCTTCTTGAATCCAGAAGCCCACTATATTGCAATCAGCATAACAGTAGCAAGCTCATTTTTTATAAACATCAGTTGATGTGTTAATCTGCATATTATTCTTGGTTTGGAGCCCTTCTTTTAATGTCTTTGTTAGCCTCCTAACCCACTACTTAGTAAAATTGACACTACATCCAGTATCAATTTTCCTTCTGGTGTCAGAAATGTGGTGTCATCGGAAATCACTAGTCACCGAAGGCCACGCAAAAGTGCAGCCCAATAAGAGTAGCAGCTATTTCTCATCTGAGCCTTAGCTCAAAGCCCAAGCCCTCTTAGTGCCTGCCCCGTGAGTGCAGCAAGGGATACGGGGTAGTCCCTTAAGCGTGCATCATGAGCAACCATAAATGTTTAGCCTGTTTCTCAGGCGGGCATCACTGAGAACTGCCAAGTCGCACGTTGCCAGGTCAAAATAGGGTGGGAAAGACATTTACATTTTTGTGGTGTTCTGAAGAACTGTAGTATGCTGTTCTCAAACAAGCCATTGTTTAAATGTACTTTTGGCAATGGGGTCAAATACTGGTATTCTGTCACTTCTGGTTAAAACATTATGGTATGCTTTTATCAGGCTTCTTAAACATAAAACTAGTTATCTATAACTAAGCTTAACTAACCTATTTTGTAATACATGTTTCCATTTACTCAAAACTTCTAAAATTACTGTTATTTCTAATATGTTTTTTTCTAATGAGTGCAATTTCTTCCAGGGAAGAGGATGTAGCCTAACGGCTACAGCGGTCGACCTCCAAGCTGGGGAACTGAGTTTGAGTCTCGGTAAGGGACGCTCATCATCCTGTGATTCTGGGCAAATCACTTAATCTCCCTGTGCCTAACAAAATGAATGTGTTCCTCAGTAATGCAACTGGTGCTCATGTAAAGTGGTCTGATATCTTCGGGTCAAGTTCACGCTATATAAAAGTCTCAAAAATAAAACAAAATGTTTTTACTTATTTCTCCTTTAAAACCTTTTACCTGATCCTGAAAATACAGATGGCAAATAATTTGCTTTTACTGCCACTTAAATTCATTTTTAAAGTTATGAAGTAGGGGAAAACATTAAATATTTGTACTTAGATATTATAAGCTGTTTAAAGATGTGTAAAGAGACCTGGTTTGCTGCCAATGGGCCCCAATACAATACATCGCATACCTTTTACATGTATTTTTCTTATTTATTTAGTATTTTTGCATCATACGACCACAAAACATTTCTGCCAACTGTGTTTCGTATCACAAGACCACATCACTTATCTGTCACGTTGGTTTACGTCATAATTAGACAAATAAACCCTTAACTCAGGTCAGGCGAAATATACCTTGGCTTGTAAGACATTTAAACGCTTCAAAACATTGCTAACATATGTACTTGTAAAATATTGCACATGACATTTGTTGACATTCAACATGCTCGTGTAATGGTGATCAACCATGTAGATGGAGAGATATGGGAAAAATCCAAAGAACCTAAATCGTTGATCTACCTAAATCTGTGTGTTTTGGCAACTAACTAGAATACGTCACTCGGTGCATTAAGTGGGAAATTGGAAGGCTTACCAGTGCATCCAGTTGTTCCTTTTTTGCCTGAGTATCCACGATCACAGTGGCAAATGAAGGATCCTTTAGTGTTCTCACAGGTCCCACTTAGACAAATGTTAGGATTGAGGTCACACTCATTAACATCTGGAAAATCAAATGATATAGAGTTGCACATTAAGGATATTTAGTGATATGTAAGATGGCGCCTTGAAATTGACGGATTGATTGATTTTACACACACTTCAATGACATGTAATATTTACTATGAAATGTCAGACAACTCTGCCTACTTCGTAACATGGGGCTTAAGTTGCTATTTAGAGTTTAGCAGATGTGGGATATCTGCCAAAAATTGGTGGATGTGTCATCCAATCTATGTATAGTGTATGTATGGGTACACAACCCAAACAAGGAGGATGGGACATCCTCCAGTTTTTGCACCCATCAAATTGAATGAGGCCCTTAAAGTTGAAGATATTTTGTCACATTTCTTTCTCCCCGCTACTTACAACACGGATGTATATGCAGTAATCGTGGCATATCCATTTGTCTACAGCGAAGTACTGTAGTGTCATATGGCCACCCACTCCTCTGAGATACCACGGCTGGGGTGTCAGGAACTTGTTCCGCTTCTGTCAATATCCAGTGATTCAATTTATCATTATCCAGGTACCATTACTGAGACATTACTGTAAAAGGACAATTGTTGGCTCTAAGAAAGAGTCTATCATTATCCAGGTACCATTACTGAGACATTACTGTAAAAGGACGATTGTTGGCTCTAAGAAAGAGTCTATCATTATCCAGGTACCATTACTGAGACATTACTGTTAAAGGACGATTGTTGGCTCTAAGAAAGAGTCTATCATTATCCAGGTACCATTACTGAGACATTACTGTAAAAGGACGATTGATGGCTCTAAGAAAGAGTCTATCATTATCCAGGTACCATTACTGAGACATTAATATAAAAGGAAAAGTGTTGGCTCTAAGAAAGAGTCTATCATTATCCAGGTACCATTAATGAGACATTACTGTAAAAGGATAAGTGTTGGCTCTAAGAAAGAGTCTATCATTATCCAGGTACCATTACTGAGACATTACTGTAAAAGGACAAGTGTTGGCTCTAAGAAAGAGTCTATCATTATCCAGGTACCATTACTGAGACATTACTGTAAAAGGACAAGTGTTGGCTCTAAGAAAGAGTCTATCATTATCCAGGTACCATTACTGAGACATTAATATAAAAGGAAAAGTGTTGGCTCTAAGAAAGAGTCTATCATTATCCAGGTACCATTACTGAGACATTAATATAAAAGGAAGATTGTTGGCTCTAAGAAAGAGTCTATCTCCGAACGCTTTTAAGAGGGAAATTTGTGCCTGGAGGAAGATTGAATTGTCTCAGCAGATGTTTCACTGTTATTCTTGACTCGACTGAAGCACACATTTCCACACTTCTATCTGACCTCACGTATTTAGTTAATTTAGAGTGGGTAGACACACTCCGAAAAAGGAACTCCATCTTGTCAAGTAGCCAGAGAGACTACTGCTCTGCCATTTCTGTAAACATGTAAGCTACTGTGTGCTGCTTTTCACTTCTAGGCAGTGGGAATCGTACATTATTTTTCCTTTAATTGTTGGTGTTTGAGGTCAATTATAAATTAGAGCTGGTCTGGGGTATTTCACAGACAAATGACCAAGTGTTGTGCCTGTGCAGAAATAACACTGTTTTCCATGAGAGAGTTTTAGCCTGTCTCCTGAAGTAAACTAATAGTATCAAATAATGATGTCTGTGGAAGGATTACAGAAGAGACAATAAGCAAACTTCAGTATCTTCAGGAAGAGCTCCTCTATCTTTGGGTAACAGGTTGGTCAATTTAGTCCTTGCCATTCATGTTATCATCCATCACTGACAGCAGTCCCAAGAAGCTTCGAACTAGAGCTGACATGGCCTCGTTCATCAGATGAGATATTAAATACAACCCGTTCCCTCTGTGAATATTAAAGATCAGTGCAGCTTATCTTAGAGTTATTGCTACTGGACAGTTCACAACTATAAAGTAAATGCAACACTAGAGCTGGCATCTGTAGCCATACATTGCACTAGGCAATGAAAACTGCACATTTTGATTACTGTTTATCCTATCAGTAACTTTTGAAGCAATTTAAATCTAGGGAAATTTCCCTTCCGCTCTGATCAACACAGCTGAGTGGACAGAACCGAAGAGTATAAACTACTCAGGTCAAAATGTAAATGTCACCCCTAGTTACTACATAACTACTAAATAGCAAAAAAGATTCGGAGCCTGGTTCTGCTCAATGAGTAAACCACTCAGTAATGATTTCAATCTATTGACTCTACTGTGAAATGTCTGTATCGCAAAGGTGAACCTTTATGGGTTGTGACAGATTCCTGTCAAATGACCCATTCCGTTTTCATAATGATGTAGATAAAATTTAGCATTGTGGCCAAATTTACTTTTCATTTGTTCTGCGTTTAAGGTTTTGCCTTAAACTATTCTCTTTTATCTGGGTTACGGTGCACAGGAAGCAAGAGAGGTCTTCTACGCACATGCTAACTGTTCCTAAACCAGCGGATGTGAAGTAGGAATAAAATGCATAAATATGTGTAATTTTCTGAGGTAAAAACTCACACCTGGTTTATCCAAAAAAGCTGGGCAAAAGAGCCTTCCACTATAGATGAGTAAAAAAACAAAGGTAGAAGTGATGTAACTGAAATTCACCAGTTATAGTTACATTTATAGAACCCCACCATGCACAGTATTGTCATCAATTATGTAATTTCAGGTGTCATCAATAATGTTATCAATGATGTCATAGCACATGACATCAGTGATGTAAAATGTGAGGTTATAAGCAGTTGATTGAACTAAATATAACTAGTGAATTTCGGTGTTTTATTTTAGTTTAAAAAGTTACGTTGAGACTGACAATTTCACATAACTATAATGTCACATATGCATATCTATAAATAGTATGTGTGTACCACTATATATAGTTGAACTGCATGCATATTTGACTGATTATACATTATGTACATACTGCTGAGTATATGTAATAAAGTGTTATCCATTGTGTCAGATAAAAAATGTCATATGAGTATAGCCATCTTTGAATAGACAATTGAATTTAAATGCTGTGTACGTGGATTCTTTAGGAAATTCCAGGTTTTACCTACCTATACAAGTACGCATGTCATCAGATGCCATGAATCCATCGAAGCACAGGCATCGGTATTCTCCAGGTATATTGGTGCACTGGCCTCCATCGCAGATATTGGGATTGTTCTCGCATTCATCAATATCTACAGCAGATCAAGCAAATAAGACAAATGCAAAATAATGCCATTATACAAGACGCGTAGGTTTACTTCCATGATCTACAGTATACAGCTCTGTTTCTAATTACATAGTTTTTTATCATTGAAATATCAATAGGAAAATCCCACAAACAAAGACAAACATTTCTGTCCTCATGAGAAATGGGTGTAACCGGATAACATTTTAGTCAATTAGTCAGTCGTGGTTTGGGACAGAATGCAGCTGTACAAAACAATTATCTTCATCACTAAGGTGGAATGCATCCAAAACTGTCAATCGTGCATAACATGCTGGGCTTCCCTGGGTTGAACACATAGTGCTGTGGACATTAGGAAAATTGCCACTATTTAGAATCGCTTAATGCTGGGGCTTAGAGTTCTGCTCAACAACCACATTTCTGTGTCATCAACGGGAAAGGGGATAGAGATTAATTGCAAGAGGTGGAAGCTTTCCAAAAGCTGAGTCTAAGAGTCTAAAACACCAAACACTACTCTTTGAATAGCAACAATCTGGTTTCCTTTGAAAACATCACTAGATTAGGGACCCCTCGTGAGCAGTGCAACAAAGTGAATGTTAAACCATCCACACCTGGTTGTTATGTTTGACAAAATGGAACCAGGTTGCCCCCTCAACTGTATCTCTTAGCCCACAATCTAGAGGTTCCACTCTAATGTATCCTGTTTCCACTTCACCATTATTTCCAGTGTGTTCTCAGTGACACAAGTACTGAATATCGACCACACAAATATTGTGATACAAGAATTTCGTGGACAAAATACCAAAGGCCACAATATCAAAGGGTAAGTGCATATAGAGGCAGTATAGATTTACTATTCCTAACTCGACATCTACGTACCTTGAAGTTATATATATCATCAAGGTACATATATGGTTAGGTTTACAAAATCTATACTTGCTTGCCTTTTGATATTTCAGTTTCAATATTTTCTCCTCAATATTTCCATTTTACGATATTCAGTCTTCAATATTCAGAGGACACACCCGTCTCAATCTGGGACTTAATTCGAACTGGAGGCATAAAAGACACTGCTGCAGCCAAAGTGCACTTAGTGACTTTTAAACATGTTTTTTCTCCAGTGGCACACAAAGGTGTCTCTTTTAATCCCCTCAATAATTTGTGACTGAACAGATTTCTAGCACTGCCATGTGTACCACCCTCCACTGGTCATCAATCAATCAACGGCTGCTTATAGAGCGTACAGCTACCTCAGAAGAGGTGTCTCAGTGCTAAAAAACAGACTAGAGGGACTGAGAAGCTCCAGATACTACTCCCCCTGCCTAAAGAGCCAGGTTTTTAAAGCCTGTTCTGTATCCAACATGGGCATGTGACTGGGCAAGGCATTCCACAGTTTAGCCATCTTTACTGTGGAGGACCTGCCTCTTTGTCGCATTTTTGTGAAACGGGGAACATTGAGAAGACACTGCTTATTAGATCTCAATGTCCGCTCCTGACAATATGGGATGAGCCTTGACCTAAGGTATCCTGGGCCTTTGCCCCGATAAGCTTGAAAAGCAAGGGTGAGTGCCTAAAACTCAATCCACCTGGCTACAGGGAGCCAGTGAAGCTGTCTCAGATGAGGAGAAAAGTGCTGGCGAAAAGGGACCCAACGGATAAGCCTTGCAGCTGCGTTCTGCACCGTCTGTAGCATGAGGGTCATATAGCCTGGCAAACCCAGGTACAGACAATTGGCATAGTCTAGTTGGGAGGTAGCCAATGCATGGACCGTAATCCTATGGCTCTCTTCAGGCAGGAAACATAAGAATTTCCTGATAGTTCTCATTTTCTCAAAGCAGGCCGTGAAAAAAAAATAAGGCAGTTTGTCACAAGGGCGAGGTACTTCTTCCACCTCACTTCAAGATTTTTAACCTAGTCCTTGGGGGGGAGGGGGGACCCAGCTCCCTATCCCACCAGATGCACGATGGAGGAGGAGATGCACGATTAAAAAACAAGACCTTGATTTGTCTGCATTCAGCAATGGGATTAAGCTGAGCCCTGAGGCACTCCGCAGGTAAGTTGTTTGACTGGAGAAGAGAAAGGGGGCAGAAAAACCTGTTGACCACGGTCTTTAAGATAAGACTGGATCAAGTCATGTGCCACTCCCTGTACACCCATATGTTCAAATCTTTCCAGCAGGATTGAGTGGGACAGCGTATCAAAAGCCGCTGAAAGATCCAGCAGCACAAGCATGGCAGCAGAACTGCCGTCCACAGACATTCTCTCCGAATTGGCTACTTCTACCAATGCAGTCTCTGTAGTAAGTTAGTTGTTGCTGGACCAATTTCTCAAGAATTTTTGCCAGAGCAGACGGCAGGGAAATTGGCCTAAAGTTGCTAAGAACTTCGAGCTCAGCATTGGGTTTCTTTAACAGTGGTAACAAATAGGCTTGTTTCCACAAAGCTGGAAAAATACCTATCTCAAGAGACGCATTCCAAATTTGGTTGAGTACGGGATTGAGCTGTAAGGCCAGAGACCTGAACCATCTAGCTGAACAAGGATCTCCAGGGGAACCCGGTTTGCATTTCATGAGTTCGATCACTGTCTTCTCTGTTGTTACAGGGAGAAATTCTGAGAAAATGTGTGGTGTGTTATAAGGGAAAAGGTGGTTGTTGCTTCTTAGGGATTCTGCAACTGGTGTAAATGACTAATACAGCTTTAGAATTTTATCCTCAAAGGATTCTGACAGGTGAGAGCACATGGCCTGGGAGGGGTAAAAATAACAATCCAACGCTGTAGGATGAGTGAAGGTTTTAATAATCCTAAACATTTCTTTAGAATAGTGTTCTGCACTCTCGATACATCTAGGAAAATCATCCCTCCTCTTACATCTTAAAAGCTTATGGTACTTCTTCAGGGCCTCTTTGTAGGCACGTTTAGCTGAAGGCAGATAGGACTTTCTCCACTCATGTTCCATCCTTTTGCAGCTGCTTTTTTCCTGTCTGAGTTCAGCCGAGAACCAAGGGGCAGAGGAGATGGTTCTGGCAGAAATAATTTACCTCAGTGGAGCCACCAGGTCAAGAGCAGACGTCAACCAGGTGTTAAAACATGTGGCGTCACTGTCGGGGTTGCCTATTAATTGTGGCATTGTTTCTTCAAGGACCGGGCCCAAGGACATAGTGATGACCCTGCTCAAGTTAATCTTTACTTCTGTAATTTTTATGTTGGCTAAACTTTTAGCCTTAAAACGAAACCTGAACGTGACCAAAAAATGGTCTATCCAAACCATACGCAGCGGCTGCTCAACCCTCAGATCCTGCATATGAGAGCAGATGAGATCCAACACATGGCCTGCTTTGTGGGTAGGTGCTGAGACCAACTGAATCCGGTTACAGCCATTAAGTGCTGATATAAAGAATCATCAACATGCAGATTAAGGTTTCCCAACACTGTAAAATTAGCATAGTGTAGGTACATCTGGCCAATAATATGAGCCCGCTTCGGCTCGTGGCTGTGTGGGAAATCTGGCGACCTATGGAGCAGCAGCCCCACAAAGGAGAAGGATGCAGCTATTTTGGTGCAACAAATTAGGCCTTCGATGTTACCTACGTGGCCCAATTTGGAGGTACGAATCTCCAAGGTGCCCTTAAAAATGATGCCCATCCCTTCCCCAACCTGTCTCCCTCTGTTGGCACACACAATTCAAAAGCCTGGGGGAATCGTGAGGGCCACATCGGAGTTAATTCCTTACCTAAGCCAGGTCTCTGTTGGGAAAATAATATCCCACGCATTGTTTATAAGGGATTGGCAGATATCACCTTCATGCTTTGGTAAAGACCTGCAGTTGATAATACAAGCTTTAATGTCAAAATGCCTTGAGTTCTGGTGCATGGAGTGAGCTTCTGTTTCTACATTTATCTCTGGTCGCACCTTAAGAGTAACATTGAAGGCTGAGCAGCAGTACTCCATGCATCCTCTACAATGCAGTGCAAGACATACCTGAGCACGGCTCTCCTTTCAGGGTCATGAGACTATCTTGCACCCATGTAATAACTTTGCCTCTATCCATCTGGGTAATGGGGCTGGCGCTGGCCGCAATCCGGTCGCCAGTGGCACGTCTGTTATGCAGTGGGCATTAAATAGCTGCCGGGAGGGAAGCAGGCACCTAGACTATTAACCTACTCAAAATGGCGCCCAGATAGTGCCTCAGCGGAGCAAAGGAAAATGCCGCTCTACGAGGCTACAATGAGCACACGCTCCCCCGGGGCTTGTCATCGTCTGAACTCCTGAAGGCTTTGCCACATTACTATATCACTGCGGAGGTCTTGTGAGAGTGCAAACCCCACCTCAGTCTTACACGTCAGGTCCTCTCACTCTCATTCAATCTCTGGCCTTGCTGCAGCGTGCATCACTTCTCACATGTATCACCGTTTTCACCTCAGGGGTGGATTTTCTCTTGGTGTCCGGGAATCACTAGCAGACCTGTGATCTCTTTCACGTTTCTACAATTCCAGTCCTCTCAACCCATGCCCGATTTCTATGATAAACTTCACGCTCTTGAACCGCCAGCTCGTCATCCATCATTACCATATCTTTTTTTCTCATCCTGGGCATCGTTTTGGATTCTGAAGAGGCATGACCCCCCCTCCTGTCTTTCTGCAGTCCTTTTATTTTAGAACGGAGGTCTTTTCTAGTAGTCCCCACCTCTTCCCACGAACTGTGTGCTGCCCATTGTAAACGTGATTTAGTACTAAAACGGGGAGGTACATAAGACCTAAGCACACAGACAGCAAGCATAAGGCCAACACGGAGACGAATGCCCTCTGCCTTGACACTGTGTGCAGTCTGTGTGGCGCGTCGTACTCTGCGTGCTGATAAAACCCTTGCCCTCTGCTCCAACAGTTCTGCTTCGTGTCCAGCGAGCCTTTGCCAAAATGTCACATTCCCAGCTGAGCTCGACTCGTTTCAGCCTTCCCACTGTTTCCTCATTTCAGCTGCCAGGCAGACATACTTTCCAAGAACGTCCCTACAAGAGAACGATTCTTCTGCCCACACACGTCAGGATCTCGCAGCCACTTGCTGCATTCGGCCTTGCCACAATGCGCACACCGCACGCAGAAGGGCTACGTGCGCAAAGACGACACAGGTCGAACTGAAGATAAATAATATGGCAGGGTTCTGAGGATATAGTTGGGCGATGTTTACATTTTGGCACATTCTCAATGTTGGAAGCCTGTGTGTCGTACTATGATGAGAACCAAAGCCTGACTGACAAGCCCAGCAAATGTTCTGCATTACACAACTGGAAAAGTCCGCTCTACACCAGTGCTTGATTTGAGCCGGTGTTTTTCGGTTGTTTGAACGGGCACTTCATTGTCAGCACTGGGGCTTATCACAGTCTGCCACATGGTGGCACTGTCTGCCTAATTTAGAGATGAACCCAAAAACAGTTATTAATTCGGTATACATTAAAAATGAAGAATACCTGCCACCCAAGCCATTATTTTAGCTGTAGGGCATGGAGTAGTCTGACTGCCACACTTTTAGGAATGTGTTGGTTAGTGGTGGTGTTGGTGCTGTCATTGGCAGCTCTCGCAGGGGCATGGACAGGACATGCTGCAGTGGTCTCCTGGATAGGGCCCTGGTACTTATTTTGTTACAAATTAAGCGCTGCTCTAAACTGTTTGAAAAGAGTCTCTTGCGAAATCTTGCACAGGTTAGCTCAGCCTAGCTCAGCCAGCTGTGACTTCCCCAACAGGGAGAGCCCTGGGGGAAATGCTATTCCCTTGGAACCTCTCTCTGGGTCGCTGGAAGTGTTGACTAAAGATCAACAATTAGTGAGCAGAAGAGGATAGCTGTATTTAATTGGCTGGATCAAGGATTATTTTGCTTAAGGTATATGCATATTCCGAATTTGATGCAAAGACTTTATAGGAGATGTGAAGAAGCGGTATCCTTATAGGCACTGCCATTGGAAAGATAGAGCTCAAAAAAGGACATCAGATAAGGACGGTGCCCCATTACAGCAAATACCACTATATGAGAAGACACAACATAACATGTTCAGGGCATAATTACAAAAGGCTGGGTGTATTATAAATACTGACCCCAGAATATTGTGGTATAAGAATCTAGATTTAGTGGACAGGATATTGAAGGACAAAATATCGAATGGTAAGTGCATATAGAGAAGAATACATGTACTATTCCTAACTCCCATCTATGTACCTTGAAGACATATGTACAGAGTTGGTACATACATGTGGTGATAGGTGTAGAAAATCTAGATTTACACACCTGTCAATAATTGTTTTCAATGTGTTGCCCTTGATAGTCTGTCCTAACGATATTCTGTGGCGCACATCCAAAAACATCATTTTCTTTGTTCGCGCTTCAGGACTAGTAGATAAACAGGTCAACAATGCTTGATTTGTTGCTGCAGCTACTTATATGACAAGTGTTGGTTTATGTGTCTCCCTCTCCCAGTGTGTGTGCGCCCCTGTGCAAGGAAACAGCAGGGCTCTGTAGGCTCTTCAGCATCTGGGTGGGGCACAGTGCCTCCTGCCACTTCCTGTTCTTCCAGGATATGCAGCAGTTCAAAACCAGCCTTATGCTGTAATGTGGCCGAGGCGAGCTCTCCTCCACATAAATAACCTTCACTCTTCCTCATCATCTGGGACAAGTGTGTAAAAAGCCTCAGTGGCTCACTGAGAACTCACTGCTAGAAGCGATAGTCCACAGCACTCTGTAGTAGCAGGACCCGGAATTGAATGAAAGGTCACTCACTACTGCCAATCATCGATAGGCCATATGCCTTGCACTAGGGAACAGACATCAGTTCCCATCCGGTGACCACTAGTGAGCTGACCCGTCCCTCGGGTGCTCGCACGCTGCTCTATCGATGCTTTGAAATATGCCGCCGATCCTTCATTCAAGCCTGAACGAGAACACTTGTTGGTTCGGATTTATCAAAAGAAGAGCATGCTTTCAGAGCCGCATCTGGATTCGTGAAATCAGATCCTGTGGCCACCCGTCACGTAGTGCTGTTGCTAGGCAACCAAACAGCAATAACAGCGGCTGTGCTAGCGCGAGGGTGACCTCAAGGAGTCCTCATAAATCTGCTTCGCCGTTTTTTAAAGTATGTTTTACGTACTTGAAGCCGACAGCACTCTCTGCTTGCATTCTTACATTACAAACATCATAAATTTAAAGATGTCCCTCGCACATACTTTTTTTCCGAACACAAGGCTGCGCATTTTTGGAACACTGGTTTAAATAGCTGTTGTTTGAAGTGTGCCATAAATATTACCTACAGTTTGAGCAGAGAAGTGATGTGCACCAATGGTGGCGGCCCCTCCGCTGACGCGGGCCGCATCTGTGGGAACTCCCCTCTGGAATTGTCCCCCACAAGGCGGTCGTGTTCTAGGCTGTATGGAAGTGGCCCACCACTGAGCGATATGCGTAACCGTGGGGATAGGACTGCGGGCACGCAGAAGAGACTAGAGGCCATTTGAGAAGTATTTAGTGGCCAGTGCACCCACGAGGGAGAGGATGTGTAAGGAAGTACACGGGTAGAGGAGAATGTTATAGCAGGCAAACAAGGCCTAGCTTGTTTAGTTTAAGGCTATTACAAGATCGGGCCAGGCATCTAAAGTGCACTTGGGTAGTGGGTCAGAGAACCCGCAAGCATTGCACCATTGTGATAGGTCTTGGAAATTATCAATCGCGGGTGTGGGAGGGCGCAGATTATTCTCTACGGGGCGTCAATGGTGAGGCTGTGACTGGGTCAGAACTGAGCTAGAAGTCAGATGATGGCCGTGGAATGGTCAGCTCCGAGGCACACTGCAGTGCATAGGGAACAGACGTCACTAGAGGACAGCCTTATGTGGCAGCGCGAGAGCACTGCAGGAATCAAAGGGCAACTCCTTGCTCCCCAACCACTGTTTGTGGTATGCAGGATGGCGCTGACACCAGTAAGTGGGAACGTACGTTTCGGACAGTTAATCTGTGCAATTATGGCATCAGGTGGCCACCGAGGGCTGCCGAGCCAATGCTCGGCTATGCCTGCATTGCCTCGTGGACAGTGACTGCTGCCCCGCGTACTGCATGTGCGATTACTTAAGGAATGCTACATTCAGCCCGCAAGTATCTTATGAGTGTTCCCTTGCAGTGGGACCACCAGTCGGCCTGTGTAGAGTCGAGACCATTGGTCACTCCTACATCGTGAGAACACGGCAGTGGGCATTGCCACAGTGGGAGTACAAAGGGATAGGGGCTGCACAACACAGCAGTAACCGGGTTTGTATGCCCAGGCTTGACATGGGGCCAACGGAGGCCAGCCGTACGGGAAGTGCAGCAGCGGGAAGGAAAACGAGAAGCCGGACTAGAACACTGGGGGGTCAATGACCTGGCAGTCTTGGGGTAGAAGACATTGTGGGGCCATGCTATCTGGCCTCATAGTCAGTGCTAGATTGATCAGCACAGTGGACACCATATGGTCAGGGATCATAGCGCGTCGCAAATGGAAGGGGGTCCTTGACCACAGGACTGTGGAGAGGTCCAGGTGAAAGCGGGACATCCCCATGGCAAAAACCTGTAGGCAAACAGCTGAGGATTCATGAGACATAGCCGGAGGAACCTCAGGATGCCAAGCAGCAGAAGGGGTACACCTGATTAGGGTAGGCATGGGTATGTTCCTTATCAATATAGTCAGGGTGCTAGAGCAGCCAGAGATCTCGTAGACGAATGGACGAAGGGGGAGCTGCGAATGATCGAGGAACCACCGGCATCGTGGTGGAGACAGCACGCAAAGACAAACAGAAAAGATCAGTAGCCCAGTAGAAAGAGTGTCTCAAACAGTGTCATCGGGATACCTCACGGCAGGGGCACTGGCAGTAGGCGATAGGTCACCAAAGGTCAAAGGATGGCTCAAACAGTGTCATTGGAGATGCCTCAAGTCAGTGGCACTGGCAGTAGGCGAGTGGTCAGCAAAGGTCAAAGAGTGGCTGACATGCCTCATGGCAGGGGCACTGGGAGTAGGCGATAGGTCAGCAAAGGTCAAAGGATGGCTCAAACAGTGTCATTGGGATGCCTCACGGCAGTGGCACTGGCAGTAGACGATAGGTCATCAAAGGTCAAAGGATGGCTCAAACAGTGTCATCGGGATGCCTCACGGCAGTGGCACTGACAGTAGGCGATAGGTCAGCAAAGGTCAAAGGATGGCTCAAACAGTGTCATCGGGATGCCTCAAGGCAGGGGCACTGGCAGTAGGCGATTGGTCAGCAAAGGTCAAAGAGTGGCTCAAAGAGCGTCCTTGAGATGCCTCATGGCAGGGGCACTGGGAGTAGGCGATAGGTCAGCAAAGGTTAAAGGATGGCTCAAACAGTGTCATTGGGATGCCTCACGGCAGTGGCATTGACAGTAGACGATAGGTCATCAAAGGTCAAAGGATGGCTCAAACAGTGTCATCGGGATGCCTCACGGCAGTGGCACTGACAGTAGGCGATAGGTCAGCAAAGGTCAAAGGATGGCTCAAACAGTGTCATCGGGATGCCTCAAGGCAGGGGCACTGGCAGTAGGCGATTGGTCAGCAAAGGTCAAAGAGTGGCTCAAAGAGCGTCCTTGAGATGCCTCATGGCAGGGCACTGGGAGTAGGCGATAGGTCAGCAAAGGTCAAAGGATGGCTCAAACAGTGTCATTGGGATGCCTCACGGCAGTGGCACTGACAGTAGACGATAGGTCATCAAAGGTCAAAGGATGGCTCAAACAGTGTCATCGGGATGCCTCACGGCAGTGGCACTGTCAGTAGGCGATAGGTCAGCAAAGGTCAAAGGATGGCTCAAACAGTGTCATCGGGATGCCTCAAGGCAGGGGCACTGGCAGTAGGCGATTGGTCAGCAAAGGTCAAAGAGTGGCTCAAAGAGCGTCCTTGAGATGCCTCATGGCAGGGGCACTGGGAGTAGGCGATAGGTCAGCAAAGGTTAAAGGATGGCTCAAACAGTGTCATTGGGATGCCTCACGGCAGTGGCATTGACAGTAGACGATAGGTCATCAAAGGTCAAAGGATGGCTCAAACAGTGTCATCGGGATGCCTCACGGCAGTGGCACTGACAGTAGGCGATAGGTCAGCAAAGGTCAAAGGATGGCTCAAACAGTGTCATCGGGATGCCTCAAGGCAGGGGCACTGGCAGTAGGCGATTGGTCAGCAAAGGTCAAAGAGTGGCTCAAAGAGCGTCCTTGAGATGCCTCATGGCAGGGGCACTGGGAGTAGGCGATAGGTCAGCAAAGGTCAAAGGATGGCTCAAACAGTGTCATTGGGATGCCTCACGGCAGTGGCACTGACAGTAGACGATAGGTCATCAAAGGTCAAAGGATGGCTCAAACAGTGTCATCGGGATGCCTCACGGCAGTGGCACTGTCAGTAGACGATAGGTCATCAAAGGTCAAAGGATGGCTCAAACAGTGTCATCGGGATGCCTCAAGGCAGGGGCACTGGCAGTAGGCGATTGGTCAGCAAAGGTCAAAGAGTGGCTCAAAGAGCGTCCTTGAGATGCCTCATGGCAGGGGCACTGGGAGTAAGCATTTGGTCAGCAAGGGTCAGGGTTAAGCGGTCACAGAATTTGCAGCCCAGGATGGACGGGACAGCCACTCACACAGATCGAGGTAGCAAGGGAAGCCTAGAAGCCGCAAACACAGGACACCTGCTAAGGGGCCACCGCATGGGGCTGGGACACGTCTGGCTGTCAAAGTATCAGTAAGTACAATGACTGTGTAACTACTGTCCATTTATGATTTGTATTATAATAACCAAGTAATGTGTTTCGATAAACCATGTGTTACACAAGATAGAATGAACTGCGGCCTGTTTGCGCCATACGTGGTTTCCCAGTGTAGTCAATGAAAGTGTGAGGTGCTCAGGTCGTCTGGGAGGGACAAGGCGCACTCGCACGTCTGGGAGGGTCTGGGAGGGGTCTGAGTTTAAGACTCCTCTCTCCCAAAGCTGGTCGCGCGCCTCTGGCCTGTGCCGTGGCTGGAGTGCTTCAGAATGATGCTGGGCTTCCTCAAGTCCTCCTATACAGGTACAGGGTCCAGTTACTCAGCAGTACTCAGCAGGGCTGCCTTCTCTCATCATCAATCCTTTCTTCATACTCCATGCTTTCGCCTACTTTCTTTACTTTCCTTGCTCACTCCTTTTGATCTTTCATCCCTTCCTCTTATATTCCTTTTTCTTCTCATTCTAACGTTTCTTCTATATTATCTATATTCTAAAATTGCACCTTCCTTTATCACTTCTCTCCGCCTTCATCCCCTTTCTTCACCTTTCATTTTCTGTAGAGTTTATTTTCATCTATCCACAGCAAAAAGCAGCTGCACCAACGTTGTGTTCCTGCAGAGGGAGCTCTTCTTATACAGCACTTTTACTCTGGAATGAATATACCACGGGCAGAGTCCTACACGCAATCACTCCGACACTCTCACTTTCGCGCGATCTCTTAGCAGCTGTGCTTATTGTACGTTACGAGCTGGGTCATTGCTATTGGGTATCTGCATGCAATATGCATGTTAGAAAACATATGTATGCTTCACTCTGCTCTACATTACAACTGAATCCATATTGATGACTTTTACAGACAAAAAGAACGTTTCTTGGAGTTTGCGGCTCTGTTGAAAGGAAATTGTGTTTTTTACGACCAACACTTTTAATTTCTATAGGTTTTGAAACTTGGAAAGTAACTTACCTGTGCATGATCTGTGATCAGGCATCAGGGCGAATCCTGTTCTGCAACTGCACTCGTAGCTGCCTTCGGAGTTCGTGCAGAAGGTGTCGCAGCCGCCATTGATGATTCCGCACTCGTCAATATCTGAAAAGGAAACAACAGGCGGTGTGATCGAGGGCGATGCTGGTCTGTGTGAGGCCGATGTTCGACAAGGCGCTTCTTTCGTGATGCGCTTTCGCCTATCCCGCTTGCATTCTGCTTCAGCTCGCTTCCTCCTGCATTCCAGATTGATACGTACACGATGCCAAAGGAAATACTGCTTCGGATACATACAAAATGAACGCCTGCTGTGCGTTTAATAGTTCAGCAGAACTCATTTGACCCACACTTTATTGCAGCGCTAGACAGTAGTGGCAGCTCTTGTGGTTGACATTTAAAATGACACATACCACATCCTGAAGTGCATGTTGATGCGTGGGAAGTCTTGAAAATGCAACGTCATCGAGGAATGTGAAAATGATGATTCTCTCAAATGCGCAGACACCACAAATAAAAAGAGTTGCCACTAAAGCTAACCTTGCATCTCATAAAGACGCTCCAGGGTCACCTCATCTGACACTCAGCCCTGATGGCGAGTCACCTGCAGCAGAGTGGCTGCATGCCAGACCCGTGATCCAGGCCGGCCTGCTCCTCCCGCTGCCAGGTTTCCGGATTGGTAGAACACTGGACCCTAATTTTCCAGCCGGTAATTCCGTCTGGAAAAATCACGAGGTTCTTTTTTTCTGCTCCCACTTCCAGAACCTATATTTCCCTCCCCTCCCCTACTCCCCACACCGACTCCCTGTACCCCAACCCCACTCTGGGGCAGAAGCATGCATTTACCACCTGCCCACTGCACGTGGTAATTGCATGCCGGGTCTGTTGGCTCAGTGGACGAATGCATCCACTGCAGGGGTCACAGGTTCAAATCCCGGCAGGTCCACTCAGCCTTTCATCCATTTGAGGTCGATAAAATGAGTACCATTAAGTTGGGTAACAATAATCGTCTGTTATTCAGCGTCTTGAGACCCATGGGTGATAAGTGCGCTATACAAGTGTTATGTTATGTGCAATACCCCGGGGAATTAGGAATCCCGTGTGGTTTTACAACCAATAAATCTGGATCCACATGGTGCCAGGTCTTTTTTCTGAATATTGCAACACTTCTGAGGTCTTTGAACAGGTTCATATAAAAACTTTAAGACCACAAGATTGAGCAACCTTTAAATAATTAATTTTGTGAGTTTCTACCCTCTGATCCTAAAAGTTGTTTTGGAAAGTGGAGCAGCAGCCACTTGACCAGCATTTGATAAACGCCCCACAGTTGAACAAATGGGTCATGCAAAAGGTTTTTTCCAACCAAGAAAGAGAGGAGAAGCTTCCCAGATTGCATATGGTTTCGTCCTTGTGAAGATGTTCCCACATACCAAGGGGCCTGTCATTACATAGCAAGATATTGTTCACTGTAACAGAACCCATCCACGCTGGAAAAATTATGCAGAAATTGTATGTGTAAATGTAGCTTTTGCAGAGCTTTTCCATGCATAACGGCAAATGTTGCAAAATAACCCTAGGCAAGTGTACCCTTCGCTGAGCTTTTCTACGCAGAATTGCAATGAATAGGAGTAGAATTCCTACTGTTTTTTGTGATGCTTTCCTCACACAGGAAGGGGTGTTAGACTTAAATCACAATATATGCAACAGAAAGTGCGGCAGAAGGCAAGACGTTTACATAGATGGAAAGAAATATGTTTTGCAATATTAGTAAACGTCGAAATGTTTTCCATTGTTCATGGTTTCAAAACCTCCATTACTCTACATCCCAGTGAGGAAAAGCTTAATACTAAATTGCAACTCAATATTGTTGCGGATAAGAATGGGAAAAGGACGATTCTTTTTTTCAAATCACCCTTAGCACTCGCTTATTTTGGAAGTCAGCTGCCAAAGAGTAAGAGGATGACATAAAATTGCAATTTATCTTTTAATACTGTTTATTTGGATCTGAACACGTTTATCAATGTGTGCTTTCAATTTTGTGGACTTACCAATGCAAGATAATTTGTCTGCTGTAAGATGGTATCCTTGATCACACGTACATTGATAACGTCCGACTAAGTTCACACACCGGCCATTTTTGCACAGATTGGCGCTTAGCTCACACTCATTAATATCTAGAGGAGGAAACAAAACACACGCGATAGTAAATGCACGCTTTTAGTAGTTGCTAATGACTGCACATCGTTGATGGCAAAAAAGAGAGGCTGGTGCATATTGTTAGAAGTGTTGGCATTATGGAAGTGTTTAATGCCACAGGATGTAAATGTGGCTTTCCCTGGCACACTGCTTGTTGTAAAACAGAATGAATCTGTAATTGCATAAGGCATTTGTAGTTTAACATCTGGCATCTAAGGCCACATTCTCAGAATGTAAAATATGACTAATACACTATACCCTCATTATTTTATATATAAAGCAGAACCCTCTCACCTTTAGTTATTTAGCATTTATGTGTTTCATATGCTAATCACGTGTACTCAGAACACAAGATTTCCAAATATTGCTTATTTGAGAGATGTAGTTAGTGCACATGTGGGACATTTTTACAAATGAATGTTCTCACATGCCAGCTGACATAATGTTCTTGCTTTTCCTTTACTTCTTTCCATTATTTATATTTACAACTAACATAGGTTTCACCCTTTCCTGATTAGAAACTGCCTGGATGTCACCACAGAAACAACATCCTTGTACCTATGCAGGCTGAGCCATCCAGGGCCACGCTGTGTCCAGGAGGGCAGTCACACTGGAAGCTTCCTTCAGTGTTGAGGCAAAGGCCGCCTCTGCAGAGAAGAGGATTTCTTTCACATTCATCGATATCTGCAAAATAATAACAATATATGGATCATTCGAACATTTCATATTTAATCTTAACTTGTTTTGAGTATGTTGTTTGGGGCCAGGAAAAGAAGGAGAATGGGTAGTATCTGTGCATCATTACTTTGCAGGAAAGACTGGAAGGCTCTAGCAGGAAGTCTCTGTTGTCATATTCTCTGTGTATGTTCTCTTTGAATACCTCCTGTCATTAATCATCAATAGTAGTGCATACATCTATATTTAAATGAATGGATGACTAAAAAAGAATGTCTGCATTAACCTGTGGTCGGTTGTGATTGGGGGCAAGGTGGTAAGGTGTAGAAATACCCAGTCTACAGTAAATTTGTGATATGATGAGAACAAAACCATTGCAAAATTGGTGTTAGTGTGCACTTTAATTCTGCCACTCCAGCACCCAGTGTTTCATGAGTATTTCAACCAGTCCTTCCACCTCTGCCTTAGTCAACAGCTGATCTTTTAACTGCCATGAAGCTAGTCCTGCTATAGGTCCTCAGAAGCAGGGGATTAGTGATGTGGGGTTTCAAGCTAGAAGCACAGTATGACTGAGCAGTGCACACAGCCACCGCCGGCTGCTTTAGTGAAGCTAGCCGTGCCCCTCCCTTCTGCCTCTAGGCACATGCTGATGCACTGATCGACAGCAGCCATGTTTACGCATTAGTTAAAAGGTTTAGCCGCCCAATCACATTCTTTTAATGTGTCTGAATTCTCTTGTGAATTCATCCTCCTTTTTTACCTTTGAAATGCACGTTGACATGCATCGAAATCTTTGACACCCTTCCATGGCATTAAGAATTTTATTTTTGGATCATACAATATTTTTCTATTTTTTGTGCCAGTTTTCAATTATATGGGGATTCCTGTCCCCAACATATGGCATCTCAAGTAATACTCCTTACAGTAAACTTTCTCTGGCAGTTGCCTAGTACATTATCTAATAATGAGTTGTATTTGTTTATTATTGAAATATTTAATTGCTTCTTCTATTTTTGGCTAGGTAGCCTTTTGACTGAGAAAGATTCCTTTGAACCCTCCTCAAAATTCCCGATTTCTATCCCTTCTGTAAAAATAAGTTTTTTTGATAATAAATGCTTACTATCACCCGCTCTGAAGTAGGAAAAAAGAATCTATTGAAATTATGAGTTATGTCAGCTAAACATGTGCCATCTTTGACATACGGCGTGGAGATTCTAAGAGGGAAGTCTGATAACAACATAGATAAGCGTGTGACAGGAAGGAATCGTCGCTTGTTCAATCTCCCTCAGCAGGCATCACCAGCACAATTTCGATTAGAGTTTAGACTTAGAAGACAGCACTTAAACAGCTTAGGGGCATATTTGAAATTCTGCCACAGACTTAGAAATTATAATAATTCCACACTTATGACAGGTGTTTGGGAGGCAATAGGTGATCATAAACACATGCAGACCCATGAATATTTTAATCTGGCCTTATCTACGTTTAAGGCAGAGCAACTATGGGCCTTACCCCTCTCTCAGGCTGCATTTACCAGAGTTATTAATAGGTGCAGTAAAAAAAAAAATCATCACTATTGGACAGAGAGGCGTTGGCGCAAAGATCCCATGCATGGATGGTAATTGCAACATATGTCAAGTTACACCCTCAGAATAATCTAGGGAACCTGAATGGTCTAAATGCTAAGCTGAAGCTAATGAGGCTCCGGCTTGGCGATTTTAAATTTTACAGGGATGCACCAGCTTGGAAAAAGCTGAGTAGTGAAACGTCATGCCACCTCTGCAACTACAAGAGAGAAGATATTTGCCATTTAGTCTGTAGTTGCCCTGCTTTATCAGCTGAAGGTAAAAGTCTGTTAAGGCAGGACTTTAATCGTCAAGCTATACGAACATGCCGCCAAGCAGTAATAGCCTACTTGTAGGGAGAAGCTTTACAATTTACTGGAAGATTTTTAAAGTTCATAGATATAGCAGAGAGGAAACTGGTTAATAGTGCCCAGTAAAGGGCTCTTATCGTAATTAATCTGTTAATTCATGAAAAAACACCTAGAAGGGCAGATAAATAAATTACCTAGAAGGGCAGGTAAATCTTACATGAGTGAAGCATAGTTTTTAATACACAAATAATTGGAACACCGTGAAATAATAAGGGCTTCGCATTGGCAGGCCTTGCAAGGGTATTATAAAATAGGCACTTTGTACCTTAAAGCTCGCTTGTGGTAGGTTTGTTCGGTAAAACCAGGTGTTAATAATAAACAGACTAGGACTCTGTATGCTACACAATATGAATGGTTAGATCCACTCATAGTGTTGCAAGTTAGTAACAAACAGAATAAACGGGGTACCGTAGGTAGAGGAAATAGTAGGTGGATTGTGTCATCAGTAAATGCACATGACGTGTAGGTTTTTTACACATTTTATTTAGATGAATTGCGTGTTCTTACCGTGGGACTAACCCTTATTTTACATGTGTTTTGATTATTGTTTAATAATGGTAATATGTATGAAATGTGTATAAATGTGTTACATTGTAAATTTTTATTAACTGAACAATACATTTTCATTCATTCATTCAATAAGTTTTTTAAACATCAAGATGGACAAGCGGTACTCTGGTATTGTACAGCAATCAAGATGATGATGTGCTGAGCTTCATGTGTTCATAGTGGTGGTTAGAAGGAGCTAAATGTTCATACATGTAATATTATCATAGCTTCTCTAAACAAAGTATTCTTTTGCTTCTTTGGCAGTATCCAAGCAGATTGTACTGGCACAACTCTGCTGGGCATGGCCCGGTGGGGTGGAATCCAGTGCTCTGAAGTGGATGGGTACCACAATTCTAACTCTATCAAATGTCACACTGTGTAAGCTTTTATGGTTTATGGTTTAGTAAGCCACCAGTTTGCTTCATTATTTGCTTTTCCTATCCTCATTTCTAAACCCTTTGGTGTTAAGAAGAGAGTAGTTTAATGATGATAATGCCTTGATGGGCTTCTGGGAGAGGATTCAATTATTTTCCAATCCGGGTGCTAAAGGGTTTTATTTTCATGTTGCTATATATAACACAGTATTAATGATACACAATGCATAATTTCTCAACAGATCACCAAGTCCACCCATTCATAGAGTCAGTGCATGATGGCCCTTAAAAGTAGCCTGATACTTCTCAGACGACACAAAAGAAATTTGTGCATACAAAAACAGAAAAGTTAATGTGGTGAAAGGCACTCATTAGTGGCCACATTAATGTTTTTCCACTTAGGTTAGGTCGAGAAACAACTTAATCAATATCGCTCTGAGAATACCTAGGTGGCCTACAGGGAAGAACCAACTATTGGATTGCAAGGCCCAGCTAGCCCCATTATGAACTAGGGAAATATCAAGTCACATAGGCACACCTCCATGTGGAAGTAACTACCAACGACCCGCCTCGGTTCACCCGAATACTGGTCCCTCATTGATTTTCAAGTCACCGTGAATCTACTTTATATATATATATGTGTGTGTTTGTGTAAAATAATGAAAGTAATTGTCATAATAATTGTCATTGGTTGGCAACGTGAACCAGTGCACCGTTGCTTAGCTTAGCACTCAGCATGTACAATTAACCTGATCAAAAAGCGTATCCATGCTAGTGAATAGACACGGTCTCTTCCCTCACTGTCCAATTCACCCGAGTTATCTTAAATACAGGCTCTCGAGAGGGCTACATTTGGCCCTGGCACCTTGTACATGTACACATTGGTCTAAATCTATAGTTTAGTGTGTTTTTCATGATCATAGATGAGGGTGACTTTATGCGTCACTGATCCGAATATATGGGCTGGAATATTCAGGTAGGGCCCTTCGCTGATCTGAAATATTTCTCCAGCCTGTTGGACAGTCATACATCTTCAAACACATTAACAGCCTGAAGTTTCTATAGAAGTGTAACTGTCTAATAAGTGTTCCTTAAACTTACCCATGCAGTTTTTCATCATCATAAATCCGCTTTCGTATCCCTCAAAGCAGTCACACTCGAAGTCCCCTGGAGTGTTAATGCAGTTGCCTTGGCCACACAGGTCAGGAGATATCTGGCATTCGTTGATATCTACAAAGGACCCAAAACAGGTGGACATTAGATTCAAAAGCCATTTTTGTATTTTTAAATCTACATCGAAACGTTTGAAGGAGAGTTGTGAATTCGCTTACCTGTGCAGTTCCTTTCTTCAGAATCGATTGCAAACCCGCTGTCGCATCTGCATTTGAAGCTCCCAATGGTATTCCTGCACTTCCCATGCGTGCACAGACTGGGGATCATTTTACACTCGTTGATGTCTGAAGGAGGAGAGGAGACACCATGGTCAGAACCACATACCATTCGTACCTCTACGTCACATGCCTTTTATGTCTTTCAAGGAGCTGCTCATGGCTGCAAGTCTTTTCCCCTCTGTTAACATATGTGGGGGCAGGTAGGAATACGGATAGAAGTGCTGAGCTGAACACAAACCACGGTAGGGATCATTGCATGATCCAGGCTTTCAATGCACTCAACTTTTCCTAAGGATTTGTGTAAAGAGAAAATGTTGTGGGAAAACTTTTTGAAACAAGTAATCTGCACTTGACTCTGAAATCCCCAAGAAGGTCAAGAGTGAGCCCTACTTGTGATGGAAGTGATTCCCGTACCCCCTGTTAGAGCACAGAGAACAACCCTTTCACCTCACTACTAGAAGGATCCCATATCAGGACTGCTCTACTGGGAATCCAGAGGCTAAAATTAAATATCTGTTAGAAGGTCCCCATCCGCAGGCGGCTCAAACTGATTACAACATTGTTTTACATCTCTTTCTGGATTTATAGCTAAAGGAGTCTTCTCACAGCAATCGAGACCATAGTAAATCTTCTAAGCCATTGAGAGTTAAACCCTTTTAATGGATGTCTGGGATATAAATAGTAATTTTATAATAGCTCCATAGCATTGCCAAGGCGTGTGCCCTGTCAGGCCTCTTTCTTGAGTAAATAACAGGGCTTTGGACTTCTTTTGCAAATATGTGAAGGTATTTGCATAAGTCCTAAAGCAGACACTCACGCGAGGCACTCAAATTAAACGCCTCCAGATTGGATGCTCAACGCAGAAAGTATGCCTTGCAGGAAGAGTATTAGCCACGGTTCAGCTCAAAGTTGGGAACTGAATTTAATAACTATGTTTGCATATGAATAGGTACCAACAAATAACTTTTTAATTTTTATTAAGATGCCTTGCTATTAAAGAAGAATTTACCCGTGGAAATTATTTTCTAAACAGCAGAGCCCCATTACATAATGGGGGCCCTCTAGATAATGGACCTGGGTTTCTTGCACTTGGTATAAAATGCTCTGAGCACATTTTTACTGAATGTACATAAGCCTAACAGGGCCTAGGTTGACTGTTTCAGAGCACCAGCTGATTGTGTGCTGCCGGATACTAACTGCCCTTGGTATGAGAGACAGGGAGGGGCCCCCGCAAAAGAGGTAACACCCCATCTGGACGACTTTCCGAACCCTACTGGAAGATGGTAACTTTTAGACCATCATAGCCCAGCTGGTCTCAAGTCTGTTCCTCACCTGGCAGTGGTGGAGTTCATTCGCACAGGGCTTCCTCCATTGCAAATGAGCTCTGCCATGTGCGCAAAGGAACACGCGCACCTTACGTCTCAACCCATCAACTGCACTGTTCGCGTGCATTTGGTACAGAAAGATTAAACTGGCCCTTTCTGAACCCTCCAAATCTGCCTTTTGATGTCAACTTAGTCAGTGAATCTGCTGAACGTTGAATCCATTTTACCTATTGAATGTATTCAACGATTGTCTCAGTATCTAACGCTGAGCTTTGTTACATAATACTGCTGTGGGTGTAAAACTCTTTTGTTGGCTGGTGAAATGCTGTCATACTGAATAACTCCTAATTAAAAAAGTTTCATGGAGATTGTAGTTGATCATAATAAAGTATCAAGTCAGGAGCAGCAATGCTAATTCGTTTTTACTGCAAAGAGAAAGAAGCAACATAGTGACATCACATGTAAAGGCAACTTAAAAGTGCTTATGACATATCCATCACTTGGTACGAGAAAAAGCAGAGATCTGTAATACACGAGTAAAAGCAGTGAGCCATAATACACACACCTTCGAGAATTTGCTGGCACATGCATCAAAAATGTCATTCGCGATTCCTTATTAACGAAAAATAAGGATTTGCTAATAAGGAATCGCAAATGCCTATGCATGTAGGCCTCCCTAAAAGAAATTGCAATTCCTAAACATTCCTTAATTGCGACTCACAAATTGTGAGTCACAATTAAGGAATTGCTACCTATTCATTCCTATGGGCCTAGAGGCCCATGCAAATCAATAGAAATTGCGCATGCAATGTCAAGGGTGCAAGGTTGCCAAAAGGACACTGTGTTGCACCCCTGAAATTGATATGTGAACACATGTTGCGCACACACATGCCCTATGTGTAACCTGGAACTTTAAAAAATGCACCTTTGTGCATTTTTCAAAGTTTTTGCTATTTACCATCAGGTATAATTTTCCGGTAATTAGCGGAACCTAATAGCGAAATCGCTATTTTAAATGGCATCTTGCATTGCATTCAAGGCATCGCAATTTGCGATTTCATAAATGCAATCACAATTTTGCGATTTTTGCATTTGGAATGATGCATCCCAAATGCAAAAATACCGGTCGTAAAGGGGCCGACCATTTTTTTCCTTGATGCATGTGGCCCTTTGTTCGTATGAGTTTGTAGCTGAAGGATTCTGACGAGGAATCAGGAGTCAGGAAAAATAGGCGAGAGGAGGTTGTGGAAAGGAGGCAAGGTGAGGGTATTTTCTACATTACATATTTGCCATGGTATGTGTGTAATATTCGTAGTTTCCACGATGCTTTATGTTTTTATGTCATATCACTGAGAAACAACCTAAACAGATGTATGGACAGACGGATAACAGAAATGGACCAGCATAAAAATACACACAATATCACAAGAGTTCTACTACTAGCATTACCACCTTGCCTCAAACATCATTACTATGCGAGAATGATACCAGGTGAGAAGAAGGTGTCAATGAGATAGAAAATCATAGGCTCATCTAGGCGGTGCCTCTAAGGGGCATATGTATCAAATACCATTATTGCGATTCTCAAATAGCGGTTTTTAGGGAATCGCTATTTGAGAATCGCAAAACGGGATGTAATAAAAAATTTGCAAATATTTTGCGATTCCTTGGCATTCCTTAACTTGAAGTTGGTGGTAATTTGCGATTCTTTAAGGCGAAATCGCACCTTTTCTGTACTTCATACATTGCATTTAAGGAATCGCCATTTGCGATTCCTTAAATGCAATCGCAAAATAGAGAATCGCACATTTTGCGATTCTCTAATTTGTGATGCCCTTTTGGGATGATACATCCCAAAAGGCCTTTTCCCGTTCGCAAACGGGCCAATTCTGAGAATCGGCCCAGGGCTTGATACATATGCCCCCAAGTGAAATGTGATAAAGATGATGAATTAAGTGACGGTTAAGGTTGTAAACACTCCACTGAATAGGAGCAGAAACGTTGCTGCCGTGGAAAGCAGTGTTGGGAAGCTGGTAGGTTTACAAAATGACTTGAATGGACGGTGAAAATGACAATAGGATCTGCAAAGCTAAAGGGGCTTACAAAAACCTACAGAGTGTACTAAAAACCGCAGCAGGGAAGTAAAGCTATGCATTTGCATTCTTAGAAGGATGAGAGGACTTTAGAGTACATCCCTCAGCAACATAATCTTGGGGTACTCTTAACAATGCCCCCAGAGGCCCCAAGGAGTCTGACAAAGTAGCTTAAAGTGCCATAAACTGTTGTAGTGCCTCTGGAGATGTTTTACTATCATAAAAAAGAAATGTTGCATTTCTACTGCTGAGTTCCACTTTGGGCCACGTTGGCTAATTCCGGAGGATGCTTGTGTGATACCTCCCAGAGGAGCTGCAACGAGCTCAATCACTATAGTTGGCTGCCTGAGACTTTCTCACACATAATAAAGACAAAAACGAGACCTAAAAGAGAAATAATGATGGCATGAGAGAAGGTCCTTGGGTTCTCATCCCCCTTAACTGCAGGATATTCTCAGCATAAAGTGAGCCCCTGCTTCATCCCTGAAGACCTATACTTTTTACAGGGGCGAGCCCTGCCTCTAAACAGAAAGCAATCCCAAGAGACCCCTGAAAAGCCTGCCAGAAGGCAATCTTAAGCCTTACTTTATTGGCTTACACCACAGAGATCCATCATGAAACTTTACATAATGTCTTGTCAATTAACCTGCATCTCTCACTGAGGATTCCGCCGTGGCAGCTTTAGGACTGGTCTGTGTTACATCTGTTTGCCAAGTGATGTAAAAGAGTCCCTGTTCAAGACTGAGACCATTCACAGGTCAAGAAAGCCCAAGTCTCACCATCAAAATCTAACTTTTGTTTTGAACCTTCGAGTCTTGGGGCACATAATTCAGAAGGTGGTAAACTAGCAGCTCCCAGAGCAACCACATGTCTCTCATCTGCTACCGCTCTGGGCTACAGCTATAAGTATACTAGAGAGGGTACAACCCGCCTGTACTAGATCAGGCGCTGAACAGTCTCAGTCCTGGTAACACCTTCCTCCTGGTTATGCGCTCAGCATTTTTTGATAGCACCATACATAAGGTTCTAATTCATCCTTTATCCATGCGTATCGGGACCGGAGCATTTGTTCTGAAGTAATTGCCCCCTGTCCTAAAGGAAGATTGTATTTTGAGCAGGTGGAATCTGCCCTACTTACTTCATTCCCACTGGTGAGTGGAGTACCTCAAGGTTCAATTCATTTACTCGCAAATTTGAACCTGTATGTGGAACCACTGGGACCCCTGATTTCAGGGAGATTGTGGAGTAACCGACCACCAAGGTGCACGGACACCACATTATACCTTAGGGGATGTTGTCAAGAGAATGCCAGTAAACTAAAATACCGTAATCCCAACCTAGAGAGCTGGAAACTCAACTAACTGAATGCTGCAAAGATATGCAAATAATAGAGCACTGAAAGGAATTTATGAGCATATCTGATTTATTTTACTGCCACAACCTTCTGGTGTGCAGTATGGAGCATAGGAGACAAGGTACTCAAGCACCTTCACGGTCAGGTCTGTATAAGACGAGAAGGCAGAACAGTAGTACAGATGTCACATGGTAGTCAATATATTTTTCCACATGACATGGAATTGAAGCATAAATGAACAATTTTTCAACATTCATATTAAGAAAAGAGAGAAAATTGAGCATGGAGCCTATGAATGTATCAAATGAAACAAAAATATAAATATGCATGTTGTAGGAGGGATGGACCGACCAACTGAATAGACACAAGCTGACAAACGTCATGGCATGTCAGTCGTATAAACATGTATGGAAGTGACAAACCATCTGCCAAATATTCCACTTTCTCTAGGTCAAATTACTAGGACGAAAGGATCAAACCATGTCGCATGTTACATATCCAAGTTAAGCAATTCTTTAAAAGGAATGGCAAAGGCTGGCCTCTGGTGGATGGTATTTCATTGATCCAATGATGTGCCTCGATTTTAAAATGTATGATTTAAGTAGATACTGCAGTGTGTTTGTGTGTGTGGCAATATTATCTCAAATGCATTTTCCTTCCTTTCCATCACATACTAGTATTTGTAATCCACTTTCACGCCACAAACCATACTTTTACATTGGCATCACCTTATATTAAAGATGGTCCAGCTATGATCAAAAGGTTTTCAGTAATGCCATCCACCTCTGCATAAAGTACTAAAATAAATCAATTAAATTAGAAAACAAATGTATAACCACTTTAGCAGAAAGTGGAGCAAAAAGTGTTCGGAAAAGAATGTGCTGCTGGTGGATGATTATTACTCTGCACCTAGACCAACAGGTTTATAGAGTACTCTTTATGTTTTGCATAATTTATGCTTCTTATTTTCCATTCTTATTTCTTGAAATGGTCCAACTTTACTACTCTTCATGCATTAATAAAAACATACAAACATAAATCTGATGACTAGCCTCAAACCCCCACTTCCAGCCCCCCACATGTCAAAGATGACTCATTCACTTATGAGTAGGGATTCTGCCTTGTGTACCTTTATAGAATGGCTTTCCATTGATCACTTCCCCCCTGGTAGCGAAGCCAGGTCCTCTTGGGCAAAGGCTCTCATACGTTGGTGTTCCCTTGAGGGGGCACTCATCGCAGTCAGGCCCCCATGCTGCCCCCACAGAACAGCAGCAGCCGTCTATCCGATGCCGGCCCGCCATAGGTGTGGTGCATTCTTCATCTTCATATTTCAAGTAGCAGGTTTCCAAGCGGATATCTGTTGGCAAGTGAAGAAAACATACATGTGTTGTCACTCAAAGACACGTGCTATGTGAAGAGCTTGTCTGCCATCTTTCAATTCTACAAATTACAATTGTTTTGTAGGGGGAGTCTGAGCAGGGACTATGGGGCGCTGTGAGGTTAGTTTCAATCATCATTCACTAATGAGTTATGAAAGTTCGCTCTCAGAGGAGAGGAGGGCGGGTTTCAAACATAACATTATGGTTTTGTGCTGTGGAGGCAACACCCCCGACCCATGGGGGAGGGAGAGTCTGCACTGCTGGGCGTGAAATCTCATTCCATGATGACAGAATGGCACTGGCCTGTGCTCACTATTCTCTAACGTGCAGATAATGTGGGTTGGACGCTTGAGACCACCTAGAACACTTCTACATGTTTGAAAAAATACACGAGACAGGATTTTAATGATTTCACACAGTAACGTTTGTCTTAGAAGGTTTGAACCAGGACCAGAATTTTTAAATTCTAGCGTACTTACTTCTTAACCGCTTGGGTAATTTAAAAAAAGATATGTTTCCCCATTGATATACATAGATAGTTGATGGTCGTGTGGCCATCGATTCACGAACCATCCCCCAAGTTAACACCCGCATCTACGGGTGTTAACTTGGGGGCCAAAGTCAGTTTGGACAAAGGTGGAACTGCTCAAACGGGGGATAACATTGGGGGGCCACTAGAGCGCCTCCTTGACTAATCTCTGAAGCTAAGGGATATTGGGTAAGGTAGAGAGATCCTTTGAGGATGGCTGGTCCAATCAGCAGACCTAAATATTAATTGTCCAAGGCCTCCTGGGCAGCCATTTGAAAGGAGTAACATTTGCCTGTGGATATTAACCCAGGTGGTGAGCTGGCGACTGGAGATCACCCTACCGCGACTTTGGCCCAACAGCCATCTCTTAAAATATTATAGTGGAATGCAGCAGGGATCATCAAATTGCTCTCCGAGGTGGAATGGGGCAAATTTTTAGATTCCCACAGCATCTGCCTCTTCCAAGAGACATGGTGCCTGTTCTCCTTTCATAGAAGTGGGTACACTTCCTATTGTGTTAATGCAGTACAGAGTGGAAAGGGCAGACCCTCTGGGAGGCTGGGAATCTGGGTCAAAACATCCCTACCGTGTAAGATCAGGGAAATCTCCATTGCTTCCCTTGATGTTATAGCAGTTCGCCTTGAGCTCCCATCAGGGCTGATCTTAAAAATGTTCAATGTTTATAATAGCACTTCGGAGACCAGGGTTTTAAATGTATTAAAGGAATCTTTATCGAGGCTCACAGGGAATGGTCTCTTGCTGGTGGCTGGGTATTTAAACACCACATTTATTATTATTATTACTATTAGGTGATTTATAAGGGGCCTGGGTACTCCAACTGGAGTGTCCCCGCACAATAAATGCAAACTCCAGTACTGACCCTTAAGTGGTGTACCTGGCCAGCTGTAAATTTGCCTAAAGAAACAAGTCTTGAGTTTCTTGTGAAAGACTGGTTTGAACTGATTTGAACCCCTAACAGACACCCCTTCCGACTTATCAGTGGACTGTGACAACCAGTGCTGTATTCCACAACTAAACATACCTAGTGTGAGATGGACCCCCAAAGCAGCTCAGGTTTTAGCACCCACACTTAACTTTGAACTTAGAGTTACAAATTGTAGGACTCCCTCAGACCAACAATGTAAAATGGCATTTAATAGTTCAGGCCACCATAGCAGAATTGATTATTTTCTGGTTGAAGTGAAGCGCCTAGACACCCCAGGGTATTTACCGCGCTTTACAAATTTCAAATCAAATCAAATCAGCTCTTGTCAGCCGTTTTAGACATGGTAGTGGTTGACAGATCCAATAGTGATCACCATGCACTAACCCTGACACTTTTAGATAACTCAGCTACAAAACCATTACTCCAGGGTTATGTGGATCTGGGTTGCCTTTTTCCAGCTAACAATAGTAAAACCATCAGGTAAAACTGGATGGAAAAAATCCTCTAGCCCCAGAGGCAGCCAAACCCAGAGAGGAGAAACATGTTGATTATCTATCTTATCTCCCAGCGGAATAGAGGAGGGTGGTGTTGCGCTCTAGTCACATTTCCCTGTTTTCTCAAATCAGTGATTTGTTAGGCAAAACTACACGAGCGGTAAGAAGGGGCCCAAGACCTCTTCCTGGTACACCGGTGAATGCAGGTCAGCCAAAAGCAAACTCCTAATTGCAGTAAAGACTAACACCCGCTCAGACATAATGAAGTGTAGGGCCAGGTATAAGCAGGTATTGGCATGAGCCAAAAATGAGTGGGAACATTCCTTGTGGTCTTCTTTAAATGAAGCCATGACTGTTAAAGTTAATAACCTTTCTGGAGGACTGCAGCAGTCTACCTAAATTGCCCAAAAACTGAATTTGAATTTTGTGTACACCAGTCGAGTGGGCGGCCCATTAGAATAAGTAGTACACAAATGGGAGTGTTGTCGAGGACAGTGAAAGAGAATGCAGACATCTTACTTTCTGGCACAAGCTGAGAACTATCCCAGCCCTAGAACCATATTGAGAAGGTATAAGAGATCTGATGCCTACACGCTGCTTAGAGAAGATCCCCTGGTTCCAAACTTTAAAGTCACTCCTGCAGAAACTTGGGCTTGATAACTATTGGTCCTCCCCAGAGTCCATGGAGCCTGCTCTCAAGTGATAGGACCAAAGGCCATTATTGGGAGTCCGTAGCCGTTGATGGGGGCTTTGTCCTGAGGACGTTTCCCGTAAGGATTACTGATTCACAGGCAGTGGGATAAAATTGACTTACGTTAACCTAAATGTTATTATGCCCCAAGTAAACTCAAAATTGAATTATTTCTTTCCTCCCACAGGTTTCATATGGCACAGGTGAGAGAGACCTTCTGCTATCAATGTTAAACCCTGGATATTTTCACTTGATCTTATGGATCTAGTTGATGTTTCTGGACACTTAGATATACACGTGCAGTGGTCCCGTTCTCTTTAAAGCCTCAAATAATACCAGTATTTACTAGCTCAATGTCAATCCCAGCCTTGACATACAGTGGTTGCTGCTGACAATCCCAGCCTTGACATGCAGTGGTTGCTGCTGACAATCCCAGCCTTGACATGCAGTGGTTACTGCTGACAATCACAGCCTTGACATGCAGTGGTTACTGCTGACAATCACAGCCTTGACATGCAGTGGTTGACACTTTTCAGGCAGGAGGCTGCACTGTAGCAGTAATCGGTCTGTGGACTCAGAGGAGGCAGGAGAGATGCTGCTGGACATCCATGCGTACCCACTGGTGGGGTGGGACGGGATGATGATGGCTAGCAGGCAACGAGAGGGGTTGGTGGAGAACACGAAGAAGTCTCGAGTGACATAGTACGAGTTCCTTCTTCAGATCCAGAGCCGGCTTTAGGGCAGTGCGACTGGTGCGGCGGCACTGGGCGCTAACCATTGGAGGGGGGTGCTGTGATGTCAGGGGGCGCTGTGTTTAGCAATATCTTATGATAGGCAAGATGAGGGGCACTTTTGCAGGTGGTAGGGAGAGAATCCGGGGAGGCGGTCATGGGAGGTGGGTGCACCAAAAGTGATTGCTGCACCGGGCGCTACTAGTGCTACAGCCGGCCCTATTCAGATCTGCACTCTGCGGAGAGTTGTGCCGAGTGGGGTGCGTGAGACTGGCTCATCCTTTACTACCACAAGGGGTAGGAGGACGACTAACAGCATCAATGGTGTTCTGCTTAAAGCAGCTTTACAAACACTGCTTTGCCTTTTTATCATAGATGAAAAAGAGGAATGCGGACACCCGTAGTGACCCGACAAAGGTGTTCAATCCTATACCAGCAGGGGAACTTACCTACCCTGTCCAGCCATTAAACTTGCCTCTTCCCTCCAAATAGAGGCCACGCATCGCTAGTGATGGAGCTAATCATTCTAGGGGAAGGATGGAGATGGAGTTAGCACAACGCATGAGAACTCAATCTTGGATTAGTTTACTTAGTCACAGGCCCCTATATAGATGTCTCATGTTTTCATGTTGCACCTAACACTGAAGATTAGCTTATTAAGTAGATATATGTGCTTCAAATGTTAACAATTAGGGAAGCAAGAATCAATTCGCTCTAGATCACATAGTTTAGCCAACTGGGGTTGCCATCATTAAAGGTCAGCCTGCAGGGTTTTCCATGCTCACCATAACTAGTAGAACAAAAGCTTATCCTACTTAAGGTGGCCTTCAGTGCTCCTCCCCTACCCTTACATGTTGCTCCACCAACCCTGCCTGGGAAAGCAAAAGAGGTACCTCCCACCAGCTGGAGATTTCATGCTAAGAAACATTCTGAGGTTCTCAACAAGTTAGGTTGCAATGATCCCTAGTTCATGTGGAACCATCGACACGGTTCCACATGAGAGACTTCTTGATAGATTGAGTAACTTGGGCATAGGTGGGACGGCTTTAGCCTGGATGACTTCTTTCTTGAACAACTGATCTCAGGAAATGTGGTCACCTCCTTTTTCATCTCCCATGCCTACCATGAAGGTAGGAGTACCCCAGAGCTCCATTCTCAGCCCCACCCTCGTTGATCTATATATGTCTTCTGTTGGACCCTTAGTATAGGATAGTGGTGCAAGATTATATACGCAGATGATACACAACTGAATTTCACTTGTAATAAAGGAGCCAACTTTGATGGAGTCAATATTAGATCCAGTCTCACAAAGGTGTTCAACTGGATCAAAGTAAATAATTTGAAATGCAATCCGGATAAATCTGAGATTGGCTGTTTTTGGCCAGCCAGTAGCGAGTAATTGGAGTTTATGGTGGCCGGAGGAGATATCTGACCCCCTTTCAGCCCAAACATTGGTTAAAAATCTGGGCATTTTCATTGATAGTGCCCTTTCCATGGGGTCCCAGGTTTAAGCATTGGTTGGTTCCTGTTTTGGCATACTTCATATGCTAAGAAAATTCCTACCTCTTCTGTCATCTGATACAGGAAGATAGTGGTCCAAGCCTTGGTGATGTCAAGACTAAACTATGCTAATATCTTGTACCTGGGTCTATCAGGCTATTTCATCAAGCGCCTGCAAGTAGTACATAATGCAACGGCCAGGGCTATTCTTAGACCTAAACCCAAGTCCCATATGGCCACCATCCTTAAAACCCTACATTGGTTGCGAATGAAGGAAAGAATCAAGTTCAAAGCCCTGGTGATAATTTTTCAAAGCCCTTCATGGCTTAGGAGCCAGCTACCTCAATAAGCGCGTAAACCGCTACATTCCAGCGTGGACTTTACGATTCTCCTCTTCCGATCCTGTCTGTAATCCTAAAGTTCGCTGTCCTGCATGGGGGGGCGGGTCTTTTGTGTTTTGGGCGCACAGGCGTGGAACAGATTACCAACTACACTGAGAGCCACTTCAGACCTCCCTACTTTTAAGAAACATCTTAAAACGTGGCTTTTCAGGAATTAGTTGCGCCACAGAGTCCTCCCACATATTCCCCCAGCGATGGGACACGCTTGTTGAGAAGCTGTGTGCTACATGAAATCCCTTTCATTCATTCATTCATTCATAAAACAAGCGTGGGAAGTGCAGGGCCTTGCAGCTACCCTATGCTCTCAAAATAGCTGCCAAATTCCATTGGCAAATGGAAGCCCCAGTGGGTGCAGTAGGTGGCGCCAAGCACTGAATTCCCCAGACAAATTCGTTGCCCCCCCCCCGAACTTCCTTTATTGCAAATTGAGCTCTGATTTAAACAGATGATATCTGTGACTATTCTTGCTTCATAATGCCATCCACCAACGCTAATGCGGTCCCAGGATGCACTGAGTAGCCTCCGATGCACACAGTAGGTGTTAGTACAAAATAATACAGCAGTTATATGATATTAAGTTTATATTTCTGACTGCACGCAATAAAGGGAAATGTTATCAAATGCCTTCATAAACCTACATATCAACTTCTACTAAAATATATGTTCACTGGGATTTAATATTAATTTACGACTCGTGCATTGTCTTTGCAACAGCTTGGAGTCCTACCGATGCACGTCCGCGCAGAGGAGTCCAGGGTCATGCCGCTCGGGCACTGACAGACGAAGGAGCCCAGGGTGTTGACACACTGCCCGTTCGTGCACACGCCCGGAAATACGTCGCATTCGTTGACATCTGTTTGCAAGGGGGAAAAAACAATTAGCGCAAACAGGATCGTGCAGCAGGAAACAAAACACAATTTGCCATCAAAACAAATACAATACTATAGACAACACATGGTATAGTATCCATATTGAGGCCTTCACTGAAAGGCACATCCTATAGTGGTACATTTGGGAATCCCGTAGATAATCTGATTAGTGATGGACATTTGCAGACGTCTCTGAAGGGGGCCTATTCCAGCGATTTAAAAAAAAAAAGTCCTTTTCCCAAGAGGCCTGGCATGGACAGGTAAAGATAAACCAGATATTTTGATGCCTGAGATGGAACCTTGCCCTTTACTTACACGGAACACGCACATAGCTGCTCAAATAATTTACCAGTGTGGAAATTATAATATTTTCTCATTTTGCAACTCCAATTGCTCACATTCTTTTCACTATCGTTATCCGTCTATATAAAACTTGAACAACTTTACAAAAAAAAATAAAAAGCATTATCAAAGCGAATAGGTCTGGCGTTGGCTGCCAGCCTTTTTAGGTCTCGCCTACGCAGCGCACATGCGCTCCAAAGGAGAAAGACCTTTAGCCATCGATGCGCCTTTTCAGCCAAAAACATGCACGCATTGCATTGCTTTTAACCCCTTCGGTGCTCATGACGGAACGGTTCCGTCATGAGCGTCAGTTGAGCTGTGCTCATTACGGAACCGTTCCGTCATGACCACGCCCGCGCAAGCAGCGCTCAGCACAGCGGGGGAATCCGCCCCGCATGGAAGGGGTTAATGGCAACGCATGCATGTTTGGCGATTCCCTTACGCGCTGTATATAATTGAATCTTCTTTATTGCTTTAAATGCGCACACATTTGCTACACCCCATTCTCAATATTTAGTGTCGTTTTTATCTCAGTCTCTCATCAAAGGCATGGTGTCAGAGTTCCCTGCAAAGCCTAATATCCTGCATCCACTCCTTTCCACAAATGCTGAAAAATGTGCTTCTTCGAATCCCCAATACTATGCTTCTGCCCCTCCCCAAATGCCTGATGTCCTGCTTCTGTTGCTGTTTCCTCTTTCCTAGATGCCAGGTGCATATTTCATTATCGACAAATCTCTGGTGGGCTTCTACACCATAAAACCGGATGTCGTGTCCTACTCAACTCATTTCCTCATAATCACTTGTCAGACTTCAACCCATTTCAGTCAAATGTGTGGCGTTACGATTCTACTCGATCCTCGGCGGCGTTTTTACTCTCCATGTACCCAAATGAAACACATTTGCTTTTCCACAAAAAGGAGTTTCCAAACCCTTCCCAAATACTGCTTTCATGAACCTCTCCTTCCATATGCCTGTTGTCTAACTCCTAGTCCTAAATCCCAGTATAAGCTTAAATCCAAAATCCATGTATTTTGGTCTTCTTCCGTGGTCTGTACATTGCTAAGAGACAGAGCTTACAAATGAGGCACCTTTCGTTTTTAGGCACATGATCCTGCTGCCTCCTTCTTTAGCGTGAGTCGCGCGCGCGTGTTTGTTTTCTTTCATGGCGGGGAAGGGAGACGCATCGCCTGTCTTTTCACTTGCCACGGTGCCTTACACCCTCTGGACACCAGGGACACGGCACGCATTGCGAAATAACACAGACCCACACAGCCGTGTCTCCTTGTCGCACAGAGGAGGTTGTATATAAAGGTTGTATAGAACCTATCACCTACATTCAACTACCCCTCTACTACCACTCTTCAACCCCTCCACTAACCCTCTTCTACCCCTCTACTACCCCTATACTCCCCCACTTCTACACATCTTCTACACCTCTACTCCTTACTACCCCTCTACCACTCTACCACTCTACTACCCCTCCTCTAACACTCTACTATCGCTCTACCCATCTTATACCCCCTTCTACCCTTCTAGCCCTGTACCCATCTACTCCCCCTCTACCTCTTTAATACCCTTCTAGCCCTCTACTACCCCTCTGCCCCTGTACTAACCCTCTAGCCCTAACTAATTCAATGCATCTGAGAGAGTGTGGTTATGGAGACTTGGTCACTGTTAAAGGGTGCAAGCGAGAGATACCCCTGGGGGTGGAGGTGGTCATTGGGGGGGGGAACGCCAACAAACACTTTCGCACAGGGCGCCACCAGCACTAAAGCCGGCCCTGAATCCAGCTGTCAGGGAAAGCCATATCAGGTCAACCATGGTACAGGCCTTCGAGGGTATCGAGAGCCTGCAATCTGAAGCTTTCGGGGTGTCACTGCCAGCACGTGCTGCAAATGACTGTGAGGCCTGTCAATGTCACGAGCCCAAAAGGCCTTTATACCATATGGAAAATTTGTTGGAAGTCACTGCCTCGGACTAGTCCTCTGACTTAAATATATCTATCAGTGGTGTGCTAAGGTGAGAAGTTTTTGTCTCATGAACTTCTCGTAATTCTCAGGAATACTGTGTTTAATTTTCGTAATTCCTATTTTTTTCTGCATGTGCTTTTTCACATTGAAATGATGGGAGAGTTAAGAGGAAATCGGTTTTAACTTAACTCACAAGAAGGCAGCACATTCACTTTTAGCACCAACTAACACTCGGAACAAATGGGAATCCCTCAACAAATGATGACGCGGCTCGTGCAGATAGCGATGGCATCCACCAGTGTGCCGGTAAAATCCCCTGCTCGAGACGTATACCACTATGTCACGTGCATTATATCACGACAATAATGTTGCATTGACTGCATCGGCCCAACCACCCTATCACAAGGCAAGTTCAGGTAAGAAGATGTGGCGTTAAGGATTGTAAATATATATTTACCTTGCGTCAGAGAGGTCACCTCGACACACTCAATGCAATATTAATGTGGTTCGACCACAATATAGAGTCAGTCAGCCTTCAAGATTTGTTGTGATGCAGAACTAGACATGAATTGTGCGTTTTCACAAGCAAAGCCTTCATCTGGGATAATTCTAATATTTATTTTCAAGCCCATTTCTAAGAAATGCTAAATACACGACTCACCTTCGCATATGGTGCCCCTACTTCTGGCAAATCCTCTGGCACAGACTGGGTCTGGAAATAAAAAGCACAGCTATGACACACATCTGTGATCCAGAACATGCTCTTAAAACATATGGAACGTCCACCGACACATGTATTGTGGATATTCCCCAATTCCGAGCTTGAGGGTGCACATACGAACATAGGGGAGGGAAGGACTGGAAATGTGAGTATGCTTCACCTGGTTCGCAGGGGATGCAGGGGCTGCCCCAGGCCGCACCCATCGAGGAACAGCACTGGGACCTCAGGGTCGCGCCATTGATGTTGACCTCACAGCGTCCATTCACAAAGTGCAGCCAACACGTGCCTTTGATGGTTTCTAAGTAGAGCAAAACAGTACAGTGTCATTTGGGCTATTCAGACATCTATGTTAACAACACAGTAACCTACATTTTTGACAATTCATGCACATGGAATGTTATTTTTGCAGATACATTAACATGAGGATTTTAGATGTTCAGCTGGAGCAGACACAGAGCGTGACATATCCGGGGATGATGGCCAGAAGTGATTCTGATCGCGGTTTAGCCGCCCACAGCCCACCCAGTATTCCCTATCGCAAAATACAAGGTCAATTAATCAGGACTGATTATCATACCTCTTCTGAAACCTTAACAACAGGCTTTGTTTTCCTAAGAGCTACACAACATTCACACCTAGGACATTGGTCTGCAAGGTTAGCATTTAGTTTCAAGGTGTAAGTAAGACAGAGGGCTCTTGTATGCTGGGAGCTGCAGATCTCCACTGTCCCGCCGCTCTCATTCCTGGAGGACAGTGTGAAGGGCTGGAGCGGAGTGGGTCACACTGGGATGGAGAGTCAGGTCCGGTGCGGGCCCGAGGGAGTTGGGCATGAGGGCAAGCACCATCCAGTGGAGATTGTCAAGTCTACCTCAAAAGGACTGTTTGGGGTCCCCCAGGACTGTACAGGTCTAAAGGCAGTCACCTCCTGGACTCCTCCCCAAACCCCCTTTATTCTGTCTCAATCAAAGGGCCGTCATCCCGGTGCAATGGACATAGGTGGCACAGAGGGGGGTAGGAGTGCCCCAGTGACAGTGAGTTGCGCCCACGATGAGGGCTTCGGGGCAGAGCGACCCAAGGCACTTGTGACTGGAAAGCCAGGAAGGGATGTGACGCTGTGGCTCCCATGCACAAGAGGGCTGTGATTTACAGGCCCTGATGGCACAGGCCCCCCTGAGAAGACAGAGCCTCGATGGATGGTTGGAATCACCAAAGGAACTGAACCCAGGTGCCCCCTGCAAGAGTTGAGAAAGGCCGCTTGGGCCACTGAAGGGCGGGCCCTTAGGAGAGAGGGAGCCAGGAAGAGAAGCTTATAGCCTAGTAACCATCAGCAAGATACAGAGTGGGGCCATCTCCCACATGGCCCCTGGTGGGGACCGCATACTAGACTGGTGCTGAAAGCTGAGAAGGATGTAAATAAGTGGAGTGGTTGGACAGATGTGGATTGGCAGGGGGGAGTAATGTAACCTGTCCATTTCTTGCCCACTGAACCTCCCGACCAGCCCATGATGGATTAAATGAACAGGGAAAAGGCAGGGGAAGGCCCTGGCAACAGGCCATGACTGTAGCAAAGGGGCCAACAGTAGAGGAAAGAAAACAATAGAGGATGTTGTGAAGTGAAGGTGCTACCCCTATGAAAGAGGGCTACATTGGCAAATTTTCCAGGATAGGGCAACAAGACCGGGACCAATGGGAAGGGCCGAGACCTGTTGAATCCAAAAGAAACAACAGCAAGTGAAGGAGCCCTCTTATCGACATATACTATTTTGCGGCCAACTTGAGATACTCGACAAATTTTGAAAAACAATATAGAGGAAGTGGGTGTAGATGTGGGCTTGACAAATAGCAGAGTCACAGAGGCAAGAGTTTCGGATCTGAAAGATGACTTTAGGATAAAATTGAAGACATGGCAGCCAGAAGATTCCAATCTGCTTATCATAGATCTCCCGGAGGGGACATATGGAGCACAACCTAAAGGATAAGGGAAAGGATAAAGTTTATAAAGCGCTCGAATGCCGAGGCGTCTTGGTGCAAAGTGAGAGAAGAGAGGGACTGCAAACAGCTATACCGGCTGTTTTATGCCCTGGGGAACAGCCACATTTTTAACAGTTTCCTGAACATTAGCCTGTTTGGTTGAAGTCTCACAGTGGTAGGCAGTTGGTTCCATAGCCGGACTGCACAGTGTGATAGACTCCTCCCTCCCCATCTGGCTCTACAGACTTTGGTGGTACAGATGCGACCTGTGTTTGAGGATCTGAGGCTTCTCATAGGAATGTACCAATGGAAAAATTTACGGAGGTCGGCTGCCCCTCCGCCATTTAGTGTCTTGTGAACCAGGCATAAAGCCTTGAATTCCATACGCTGCTGTATTGGAAGCCAATGCAGCGATTTAATGGCAGCGGAGGTAGAGTGGCCTTTCGGGATATTCAATAATATCCGCGCAGCGGCATTTTGTATAGACTGCAATTTGGCCTCCTGCGACTTGTCAATGCTTATAAATAGTGCATTGCAGTAATCTAGGCATGATAGAACTAGGGCCACTACCACTGTTTTTCTTAGCTCCTGCGAATAAAAGGGAACACCTTCCGAAGAAGCTTCAGTATGAAAAAACAAGTGAAGCTTACACGGTTTATCTGGGCCGAAAAGCTAAGTTAGTCATCAAAAATAATCCCCAAATTCTTAACTTTAGTAGATGGTGCCGGACATTCGCCAGCCTCTATCGGCCACCAAGTGTGGTTCCATAGGGACGGACCGTCAAAAAACTCCATCACCTCCGTCTTATCCGTGTTGATTTTAAGGTAGTTACTGCTCATCCAGCTCATGATGTGAGTCAGACAAGCATGGAAACACGCAGCAACAGACTCAGACTGTTTAGATACAGAGATGATAATCTGTGAGTCCTCCACGTAAGGCTCAAACGAGAAACCATGCTGTCTGATGAGACTTGCGAGTGGGGTGACATATATATTAAACAGAGTTGGTGACAGTGCCACTCCCTGTGGCACTCCAAATGGGAGAAGGAAGGGTTCAGTTTGTAGATTTTCCCAATGTATGGTCTGTTCCCTATCCTCTAGAAATGAGGAGCGGAGCGACATAGCCGCATCACCAATCCCCACCGCCTTCAGCCGCCACAGTAACACCGGGTTATTCACTGTGTCAAATGCTGCTGATAGGTCCAGGAGGATGAGGATAGCTCACCCCCCCATCTACCTGTCTCCGAATCTCCTCTGTTGCCATGACAAGCGCAGTCTCTGTCGAATGACACGACTGGAAGCCATGCTGACTTGAGTCCAGCAGGTTGTTAACGTCTAGATATGACGTCAGCTCCTGGTTTATCGACCTTTCAAGAATTTTGGCTGCAATTGTCAGACACGAGATAGGTCGATAGTTCTTGACCTCCAATGGATCAAGCGCCGGCTTTTTCAAGATTGGTCTAATGCAGGCTTTTTTCCAGACCGACGGATAACTCCCCTACTCAATTACTTGATTTAGAATGGGAGTTAAATGTCTGCTCATAGACCCGGAAACCACATGCATAACGGCCGGTGGGCATGGATCCTTCGGGGACCTTGACTTAGTGGATAGCAGGATTTTGTTGAATTAATCCTGGAGGAATGGTTAAATACTCTGGTTCCACCAAAGTATCTATCACAGTGTTTTGTGGTGGACCAAGCACAGAACCATAACTCAATGCCCCCCACCCAGAGCTGCATCAAAACCAATCATAGTGAAAGTGCACTACTAGAAAGATCGAGACAGCATACTGAAGATGGCCAGAAAATAGAGAAATGTAATGTATAATTTCCCACATATTATTTTCTTCTTTGACTGCTTGAGAAAAGTCCGCAAGTAGTGGAAATCTTTTGACAAAGTGAAAAAGAAACTGCAGGCAATGAATCTATGCTACATGCCTCTTTACCTGTCCAAACCCAAAACGATTCATGGCTTTAGATCTCACTTTTTTGAGACACTGGAAGTTGCATGGGACTAGGCAGCAGAGCAGAAGTAGCTACACCAACCTACCACAAATAGATCACAGGACTTAGGCTGGACAAGTAGGTTATCAGAAGTGTAGGACAATGACTTAGAAGGACAAAATGGGAGTGGATAACCAGACCGAAGGATAAAAGGTTTGACTCATTAGGGGTGGAAGAAAGAGAGAGAAGGCCCAACAGAGGATGCTGCAGGAGATCAGACACCACAGCACCATGAAGACAAATGATAAAACAAATGCTCCAGAGATCAGGTACAACATGAGAATGAGGTAAGGGTGGTGAGGTGCCAACATTTCTTGAATTAATTGTATGGGGGGACAATTACATGGAATAGACTGGGTCTGTTCTGTATCCATCAGCTGGAAGTTAATTGTCGGGGGAAAGGCTGATGCATTGTCAGATGGGACTTTCACAAAAGCACATGTTTAAGGTCGAGATGTAACCACACATAATGGGAATAGACATCAGGCCTCTCGACCCCTTCACAATATACTATTACGGGGGAACCATGTCCGAGAAGACAATGGTAAAATTTAAATACAAAGTTTGGGATGAGGACTATTAATGGTCTGGTGGACAGAATTAAACATGTAATGGTAGGACAATTCCTCAGGTGATTTGAACCAGAGATCAGCCTGTTGCAGGAGACATATATGAAAGATGCTGGATGTACCTTTCTGGCCAAGGGGAAAAACAAACTGATCACATTGGTGGGATTTACAATAGGCGTTAGAGAAGTGCCAATTATGATGAAAAAGGGCCACTTATTCAAGACATTGAAAAAATGGAAAGACCCAAATAGGTGCTTCCCTGGGGTGACAGGCATCTGCGGACAACAAACTCTTACACTTGTTGGTCTATACAATTCTCCAACATTGAAGGAAAACATGCTCACTGAAGTGGGAGAGAAGCATTTGAACACACAAGATTCATTGCACATCATAGCAGGGGACCTTAATGACGTTATGGATAGCCTATGTGACAAATCTTGCAGTAGACAACACAGGGAGGGAGAGGAGACACAATTAAAGACATTCGTGAACAGGAATGACCTGACTAACGTGTTTAGATGGGACCATCCACATGACTCACAATGCTCCTGTTACCTTGGGGTACACCATCTAGGGGTGGAGGGAAGAATGACCCAATAAAAGACAAACAATAAGAGAAGACATGAAGCAAAAGGGTTACAGAGAAAGTAGTTCAGCATGGAAGAGCCAGATGATTCTGAAATATGTGATCTAGAGTTCACATGAAAAGAAGCAGAGAATTAGGGCAAATAGGGAGTGGTAAGAAAAGAAAACAAATACTCTGTGCAAAAGCATAAATTCAAATAATTAAATCCTAATCCTTCTGCAGTGCCAGTACATGAAGTCAAGAATGTAAATAAAATACCTGAAATACATTCAGGCAATTCAACCCAAAGCTACACCACTGGAAGGAGGTCTTATTAAATTACATGCAGAGACCATAAAACAGCCAAGACTACATCAAATGAAAAGATACTTAAGTTGAATACCCCAAGAAATAAAAGGTGTCCTAAATATGAACACACAGAGGGAGAAATCTGTGGATCATTGAGTCAATCTGTCTATTAAAGGTGAGTTTGTCCATTTTCTAAAACATCATCCTCAGAGTGCAGATAACGGATAACAAGAAGTCTGTGTTGATATATAGAAAGAGGGAAGTGAGCATTGACTCAAAAGCAAAACAAACCTGTGGCATGGATAAGATCTACAAAGTTACCCAGTATAGTCAAAGCGTATGGCTGAAGATGCTCCAGAAAATACAGATACCAGAGAGCTGTCCAATTAAGAAATGTATTGCCATTATGTATGAAGAAGGACGTCTTTTCAAGCTCATTCACGATAAAGGCAGACCATGAAGCCACATAACAGGCCCAAACCTTGCCCTAGTCTAAATCTCTGGATGAAAAGAAGACTAGGTTGCATGATTTGACAAGGCCACTTACAGAACCTATATTTCAGGATCCAACTATATTCCATGTTTTACTATCTTCACATCTAATATTGCAACTTTGATTTTTAGGTGTATTTGTTAACAAATGATTGCTTCAAGGCAATTGGGCATGAACATTCTAACATTCCACATGATTTAATGTTTACTTTACTCAATGTAAACGTTTAACTGTGTTGTAAATCATTTGCTTGTGAACTACAAATATGCTTAATAAAAGTTGAATCGGAAATACCCTTGGATATCATCAACAAATAAACAATGGAAACTACTACTGTTTGAAAGTCTGTGTTCCTTACCAACACAGATGGTTCCTGTTGTATCCAGAGTACTTCCGGTGGGGCACTCACATACAAAGGAGCTTGGTGTGTTCTTGCAGACTCCATTAATGCAGGGACTGGACTCACATTCATCAATATCTACAGGAGGAACAGAAGTCGATGTAACTATTAGGCAATGTTTGGATTGTTAAAATGTAGAAACAAGCCTTCATCAGGACACGTGAGTATACAGTTGAATTAAATATTATGAGGAAGTCACTGGATAATGTACTAAATCACAAAAGTCTCAAAACAACCTAAAAGAGTTTTGATACATCATTTTGAAATTAAATTGAACATTATAATTTTTATCTATAAAAACTAAGGGTGAGAACATTTTAACAGTCCCCAGTTGTGAGCAGAAATACTTGGCTGGCAGAGAGAAACAGTAAATAAATACAGACTATTGTGAACGATAAGAGCTACCCGGTCTTGCCACACTGTCTAGCTACTTGTCTGTATATTTCTTGCTACTTTGCTGCATTTTTTTTATACCAATGTCATCAACCCACCTTTTACACGCCCAGGCCCCATCTTTCTTCCCTCTTTTACAAATTGCATCAATGGATTAGATCACCCGCTAACCAGGTCTCCTGCAAGCAGATTATCTCATTCTCTTCCCAGATTTTAGTAAGATCTATCATTCTAATTAAGTTTCCCAACCCACAGACATTCCAGGACACAACTCACAATCTAGCGGATGAGGCACCAACTAATACACCTGCCACCCCCTGCCCCATGAGAAGACACTCTCCCTATCCACACTTAGACGAAAAAATCTATTGCGACGTAGGATTGGGTCTAACACTCCTTCTCTTGAGTAGGTAAATTGTTACCTCAAGGGTACTCCGATTATAATCCACCAAGTGGGAAAGGGCCGGCAGTACCTCTGCTCCAATTAAAAAATGTAGTTGTTCCAAATTAAGGCCACATGATTAGCCAACTGCGGCAACTGTAGATAAGGCGTCTCTACCTCTGTTACAGGCACTATTCTTAGGCCAAGTTTATTGAACTCATCTCCAGTCTACAAAACCAAGCCCACTTAAACTGAAGAACTAAAATTAATTTTCGTGATTTCTCTTCTTGCTTTGGAATCTCTGAAGGCTACTTGCTCTTTATCCCTTGACCTAAGCTCCTCCAATGCCTTACAGGTTGAGAATGCCCTCAATAAGCTGGCCCTGTTCAGCAGCTTCCATTTACTTGCCTTTTTCCCCTTACAGGCCACACCTAAATACAAGCATTTTGCTCTGGGATCCCCGCCAAGATCTGTGCTTGATCTTGGTCCGACTCTAGACAAAGTTGTCCAGTACTTGGGAAATCTTGGCACTTCATTGTCTTAAGGTTCCTTTCCTTTTGTGGGGAGGGATTTCTCATGGTTACCTGAACTCATTTTCCTGAACATGTGGGCCCCTTAATTCACATTTTATTACGTTTATTGCTAAAGCCTCTACTAACGCCCGACTGCAATTGGGCGCGTCCTCCTTTGCCACACCCTTTGCTCTCTTTGTCACACCCTGACATACTCTTCTATTTATCCATTGGTTCTTTGCAGGATGTGGCTGATCGGCTTGGTCTTCTACTGACATAGGTTTCCTTGTATTAAAACAGCATAAACGCCAATTTCTGGCCCAACCATGATTCCATCTTCTCATCAGCATAGGTCTTCCCTGATCCCCCACTTGTGCTGGTACCTCCTCACCAAGCTCCACAGTTTGGGAGGCTACTGGCATTACAAGTGTAGGCAAACAGGAGTTAATTGACTTTAGTTCACAGTGGATCTCTTTCAGTATACCAGCCTCCGCTCTCAGGGACTCATTTGCAGCAAGTGAAAATTCAAATAGTCCATGCAAGGTTTTCTATATTGATAGTAAAACATCCAGTATCGGTGAGGGACCAGTGAATGAAGAGTCCATATTTGCAGCTGAAGTGGTCATAGTTCCTTGAGCTGCACTGTGAGGTGACACACAAGCTGTATTGGGCATAGCAGCCAGAATTCTTCTAGGGTGTCCGTTAACAAGTACTTCCCTATTGCTTTTAATCTCCAGGGGTCACCCCGCTAGCCTGTAACCCTGTTCAGAGCTCGCAAAACTCAGCTCAGAAGGACAGAACAGGCATGAAGAGGAGGAAAGTAGTGGTGTATCACTTCAGTATTTTCAAATAAGTCCAAAGCCTCCTTTTTCTGGTCATGTAATAAATTTAGGGGTCCTCCTACGGGGAGACCACTTGACCCACATTTGCAGAAGCCGCCGTCACAATGAACCTGAAGTGCTTTCCCACAAAGTCCTTGAACAAAACTGCCAGGATTTTTGCTGAGGATTGCACATTTCCGAGAGCGTTCAACTCCAACATGGCTTATCTCATCATAACATTAGGTCAAAACTATTTCAGGTCCTGAAGATTCCCTAATTTCAGGTGTAATGACTATCCCCAACCATTTCCAACCAGTTTTTAGAGCACTTGAAGGTTTGCAATAAATTTACATGCCTCCTCCTTTTGTACATAGTGACTAGAGCAGTGCTACTGAGCCGCCACCTCCACCATGTATAACCGTTTTCCTGGTATATGCTGTACTTCAATTGTGCACCCTTAGAACGCTCCCTCTCCTTAAATTCAGGGAGCTATGGTGCCAATGGACCCAATGCAGGGAAGTCTCTTGGAATGCCTTCCAGGATTGTCTGGCCATCCAGGACCTTTGCTGACTGTCCCTTTCAGTGCAAAATTAAGAATTGCAGCAACTTGCCCCTATGACAGGGGCTCCTTCCGGCCCCTGCCGGCTGTGCCAAAGGCGCAAGGAGACCCGAAGTAAATTTCAGCCGGCTAGCCAAAGCCACAAAGATGGAGAGAAGTAACTCCAGGTGCTGGAGAGAATTATACTGCTAGATATTTACAATACTTTGAAGGCAGCACTAAAAGGCGTATTTTGAGAGTAGTAGCTCCAGGTGCCGCCAACCGAGGAATGAAGCCCCCATGTACAGCCTCCCCTTCACGTCATTTAATATTTTATTTTAAAGTGCCCAGCAAGTTCAATCTACTAAACTTTCAAAAACTAAAGTAAGCATCCAAACCCAAAAGCACTTGAAAATTCAAATGATTCAGGGTCTGGGCGATGAAGTCGCATTGGCCTATCTTCTACCCGTAGTGTAATTTTATGATACAGCATCATTCTTCTACATTTCTTATCTAATGGTTCAGAATGACACGCTATTTATTAAGAGACATGCCATAGACCAATTTGGTACATATACTAATAATCAACAGGGTAACTCTGAAGAAAAAGGAATCTAAAGTTTTTAGTTTTCTTACCTTCACATGTTTTTTGATCTGGCTTGTATACGTATCCCTTTGGACAGGTGCAGGTAAAACTTCCAGGGGTGTTTCTGCACTGGCCATTATCACAGAGCAACCTGTTCAGTGTGCATTCATCAATATCTGCAACCAAGAATGAGATTAAGCAAATTATATTAATACATTTCTTCTGTATTGCTACTGCCATTATTGTAATGTTTATTGTGACTCCTGCTACGTCTTATCTGCGACAAAAGACAAGGCCCAATCCAAAAGAAATAATAACTATATGGACTATTAATAAATGTAGTAGAAGACACCATCATGTCTGGCCTTTTTAACTGGATGCAAGTTTTTATACATTGTTTTTTGGACATTATCCAATTGTGATTACACAATGGTAAAAAACCTTCAGTACAATGTTAGCAATTCCTAGCCCTAACAACAAAGATTGTAGATTGAATAATGACTTATCAATGACATTTTTCCAGTGAATAATCTACAATCTTTTAAGCATCTAAACATTTCACACATTTCATAGAAACTTGTAATCCTGCAGCCATTTCTTTCATGTCATATGTAAACGTATAGTTATATCTAATCGACAGATGAAGAAAAAATGTTTCTAATGGTAGAACTTAATTTTAATTTAAGATGATGCACTCTTCAGAACATTCTTTGCAGCTGTTGCTGACCCCGATTTGATGGGCTTTTTAAACATGTATTTTCTTAAGGAAGGGCCAATGGCCCTTTTCATCGTAGAAGAATACTAGTTCAAGATGGCTGCCGAGATTACAAGATTATCACACAACATCCTGATGTGCTTTTCTACTTACCAATAGATCTAGAAATTATGGAGGCAGCAGTTCTGGTAAGAGATCTTAAAGTAGTTCATCATTAGTCTTTCACTCTGTAAGCGTGGTTTCAGAATAATGGCCAACCCCTTTGAAGCCCCTTTGTTTCTATTTTGTTACTTTTTATGAAGGACTGTTTGGTGAGAGGCAAAAACTGGTTTCTGCTTCCTCTCTACTATTTCCACTCATGAAAGCAGTAGGGCTTTCGGATGTTTTGTCAATCCCCTCCCATGGTAGACACTAGGGGATGTATTGCCAGATTTGCCACTGCTGCAGGCATGTCCCTCCTTGGCTCATCCTGTGCTCCCTTCATCAATGCTGCTGTTCATGTTATGCCGCTGTGAGCCAGGCTGCAGAGCTGATGGTAGGATGAATAGGAGCAGCATGGATGCCATCTCAGATCTGTACCAACTGTAGGAAATGGATGCTGCAGATGAGAGAGGCTGGGGTACTCAAAACAACAAACTTCCTCTCAATGGAGCCCACTGCCTATGTTACCAGGCACTGTCATAATATACTGTCCTGTCCTACAAACATTAGAGCACCAAACACAAGAACAGTTCTTAATATACAGTAGAACAATGAAGGAATATACTTTAATCACCCCCTTGTGGCATAACTACTTCAAAATGAAATCGGGGTGTGCAATATGGAAAAATATTTTTAGTTTCACAATGGTAACTCCAAATTGACCTCAAGGCTAAACCCTATCTTTGCATTTACGAGGCTCACTGTTTGGACACTTACAGGACACAGCAATCTTTTAAAGATAATACATTAATTTTTTCAATTTGGATTGTTGTGTTCTACTTATTAATTATAACATTATATCCTTTGGGTAACTCAGTGTTTCACTTTTGATTATGGAAATGCTTGAACATTCCAAGCCTTCATGTATAATTAACATGTAAAAGAATGAATAAGAAGGATCTTTAAAAAAGTGACTAGACTCTATAAAAGTGTACCAAAACATGAGTTCTTTGTTTAAATAGTCCCTATTAAACAATGTTTATTGCTTTGGGGAAAAGTTCTATAATAAAAAAATGTCATAGAAAATATTTTTCATATGCAATACCTATTGGGTTCTCGAATGCTTGTTTTTTTTAAGTGTTCATGTGCCCACTGGCATAGAATTACTTTCAGTGGGTGCCCCTGTCTTTGTACCAGTGCTTCCTCAGACCATACAGGAGGCTGCAGGACCCACTCAGTCTTGCTGAAGCCCACACTCAAGCACACATTCTTCTGCACTGGGAGGGGACATTGGCTGCTCTTCTCTCCACTTTTCCCCAGACATGGGTATGGGGAATGGGAAAGGTATGTTGATGTGATCCTCGATGATGGTCTTTTGAAACCCCTAAGAGGATGGGCTATACTTTTCAGGCTAAAGTGCCGCCCTGGGGAAATCAACTTCTTTCTCCGGTCCCTCCACCATCTGCAGGGAATTGTACCGGGGCTTCCCCATCTCAAATGGATTATTAGAAAGAAATAACACAAAAGGACTCCTGGTCCCATAGAACCTCTGGGGTTTATTTATATAAATGGGTGCCACCAAGCCGCAATGTGCCCAATGCTAGCATTTAAGTATGGCACACATTAATTCTACAACTTTTTTAAGACTAGCTATCTTTAGGACTATCTTGTGCCTGCTTGCCCAACTTAACAGGGACTTGGTCATTTTTTGGCTCTTGGCGGCGGGCTTCAGCCACCAGGAGTGTTCTTGTGGGCCTCATGGAAATCACATTTTTGATGACCTTTTCTGTTGCTTTGGATAATTCTTCACAGCCCCTTGTCACCTTTGTTTCTTCCTTGTTAGCAACAGCATGGTGTAAGTGACAGGACTGGCTTTCCTAGGCAGCCCTTGCCAGTCTTTTAAATAAGAGTCTACCTGCAGCAGCACTCTATGGACTTCTAAGCAAATCACTCTCTCTGTCCACACCTCCTGATGCCTTCAGTCACTAGCAGGGTTCCTGTCTGTCTAGCAGGAGTCTGTGGAAGACATTCGTAGGTCAGCAACAACCAGAACCAAGCACCAGAAGATGAAGTGGAACATCTTTCTTCAGGGACCCCAGTAAGTCCATCCTGTACTGTTCCTTAAAATGAGGCTAAGAGCTAACACCTAAAGCTTTGGAGATGGAATCCAACAAAAGACCTGAAGTACCAGTCTAGACTAGGTCCCCCAACTCTAGTTACAGTTCATCCACTGTGTGTGTGTCTGTCCTTCTCCCAAAGGTTCTACTCTGTGCAGCAGTTTAAAAATGGATGTGGAGAAGTCTAGATGGAGGGAGTTCATACCCAATGCAGAACTGCCGCTTCACTCCTCCGCTACTAACTGCTCTTTCATGGAGCAGTCCACTAGCCTTTTATTAAGATGCCGCTGAACAAGACATTGTAGCACACCACTCTTCTCACCAAGTCTACCCCCATTCAGGTGTGGTTACTTCCTTCCATGACATTAAAGAACCCCCGGGGTAGCTGGAGCAAGAGGTCTGTCTGCCTTCCCTTTGTCCCACATGGGATCATCCTGCAGGCAACAGGCAGATTCTTGCTGATCTCCGGGGATATTTGGAGCCATGCGCTAAGTTCAAGATGGTGGGCCATAGCAGTTGCCTTGAGCCCCTGCAGGCCTGTGGATTGCTCTGGCTCATGTGAGGTGAGGCGATCCCTTGTCTGGATTCCAAGAGCTGGGGACTGTAACACAGGTGCGAAATGTATGTGCTCCCACAAAAGAAACCATAGCCTGGCGGCTGTATGAAGAGGATGTGACCTGACCGATTTGATTCCTCCTGCCCCCGTACTCTCCACAGGAGAACAGCAGCAGTGTGCTGTGGTAAGTCGACTAGAGACCTGCAGGACAGAAGGTGCAGGAGTGATGCCGGCTTGGCTGCACTTGGCGAGTGCTTCCTGCTTTGAGGGCACATAAGAGGATAGCCAAAAAGGAAAAAGCACTAGAGGCATTTATTTTCAATGCTGCAGGGGGCACTGCCTAAAGCTGTCTGCTCCTACCGGCCCAGAATATTCTGGGTGGGGGCAGACCTTCCCAGTTGGGGCCTGGTATGAAGAATTTGAAGGCAATCAAGGGCATTTGGGAGTCTAAGCAGAAATAAAAGCCGATATACCTGCACGGCAGCAGAGCACTATAGGGGTAAGCCCAGCCATACAACCATGGGAAGGCAACTAAAGCATGAAGACGCTTGCCAGTAGGCCCTCAAGCGGAGGCCCGGATGCCTTCTGCTCATGGTGCTGGGATGCCCCAACCCATGACACTCCTAAAAGGTTGGATACTATATTGGCCGCTATCAAGTCCACGTGGGATTCATTAGAGCAGAAGATTGACACTGCAGTACTGGATTTGAATCTGCTGAGGGCCTATCAGAGGAAAATGTCAAACTGGGTCTCGAGAACTGAGGCAATACTCACTGAGCTAGTCCGGCACACATATGAGTTGCATAAACAGATGCAGTAAGTAACTGAACTGTTCTGATATCTTAAATAAAGGCACAACAACTTAAGAATAGTATGCCAACCGGAAAAGTTCAAAGGGAAAGTTATGTATGGTAACCTTCCTGTAGAACTGGCTAAAACAATGTGTCTGAGAGGCTGATCTTGTTCTTTGCTTTGGAGAGGGTCCACAGAGTGATGCCAAAACTGCTGCCACCCAGGTCTTCTCCATGATTTGTGGTGGCGTGGTTGCTCCATTTCTAAGATAGGGACCATATACAACACCATGTCTAGCAAACAGTGGCTAACTAACTTAAGCTAACTAACAGTAGTAAATAGTAGGGTTTTATTTTTCCAAACTTTACTGTGACTATAAAATAGAAATTTTCAGCACTCGCTGAAGCTGAGAAAAAATGGTGAGAAATGGGAGTCTAATGTGGCTTGTTGTTTCCAGCAAAACTGAAATGAATCTCTGCCCAGGACACCCTGTTTTTCACTGATCCACAAAAAGTGTGTGACTGGGCAGAACAGCAAATACAACGAACTAATGCAGAGCTTGCAGACGTACGAGTTACTTACCTTCGGTAACAATGTATCTGGTGGAGACGATTCTAGCCGCAGATTCCTTATTGTAGAATTATCCCCAGGCGTGAGACTGGATCTGGAAACTTTTTGCCACAGCATCCCTGCGTGCCAGGGGGCAGGGCGACACCATGCGACTCTGCCTAGGTGTCGTCCACGTACGTGACGTCAGCGAGGTCACATAAGCCCCACCCCGGCGCACCTACCTCAGTTATCTTCAGAGAACTTTTCCGTGCCACAACGCGGAGCCACCGGGCAAACTGTAGGAGCAGGGGAACAGTGAGCGAAAGAGTAGAAACAAAGAACGGAGACAAGCGACACCATAAGGAGCGGTGCAACACTGCAGCCTCCAAAGGCAGGGGCGGAATAAAGAACAGAGCAGAGCCCCGAGAAGCCACCCTGCCAGCATGTAACCGCCTTCCCCCCACCTCCCCCGGAGACATGGAACATATGTAAGGGCAGGACACCTGTAGCAGGCCTACAACTCCCACCCGGGAATAGGGAATGGGAGCCAGCCCCAGAACAGACAGGAGGACAACAACAACAACAACCCTCCAAGCCACCCCGGCACAGAGGGCAACCATCCTCCAAGGAACAAGGGCAGGGCATGGCCAGGTGACCCCCAGACAGAGGACGGCAGAGGGGCAGGGACCCCCAGCAGCAAGAGGAAGGGAGGGCAGAGATTGAAGGTAAACCCCCCCCCCAAACCTGGAGCAGCCCGAGTAGCGGGGCACAGGAGCACCATAACCCCATCCTCCAGAGAACCAAGGGGAGGAAGGAACAGCAACAAGACGGAGCAACCCGCCAAGAGCAAAGGAATGCACTCACAAGAGACACAGCCCCCCACCTGGAGGCGAGTGCCGAGACCAATCCATGGGTCATCGCAGAACGGGGAGGAAGAGTGGGCCGTGAAGGAATCTGCGGCTAGAATCATCTCTACCAGATACATCGTTACCGAAGGTAAGTAACTCGTACATCTGATAGAGACTACTAGCTGCAGATTCCTTCACGTAGAATAGATACCCTAGCAATACCCACGGGGAAGGAGGGTCTGCGAAAGGACCCCCCCAGCCATAACAGGACAGAGGATCACACAGGGGACCAGACCTGCGGATCGGGCAATAACCCGGCCCCTCCCAGGCAAGAGGAGCCCCCCACAAGCAGAACACCACCAACCCCAGAGGGATGGGGGAAGAAGAAAAAAGGGGGGCCTTCACACTCAAGATAGAGGAACCAAGGGCCAGACCAGAGAGGCCGAAGTACCCCACACCCTTCAAAGCAATAAGCTTCCCTCCAAAGCCAGGGGGAGAGCCCAGAGGGCCCAAGGAAACAAGGGAAAAGAAGGCTAAGCCACACCAAATGGAAGGCAATAGGCCAACCAGAGCGGTGCTAACAGACAAGCCGCCAGAACAAGAAAAACCAGCCCAGGGCCCCAGGAAGAATGAGTGGGCAACACCTGACAAGGGAGGGCACAGAACTATCCCAAGCAGGGAGAAGAGGAAAGGGCCGGACACACCCCCACGAAGGGCCGCGCACACGAAGCAAAGCAACATACAGAAACGCCATGGAGAACAGGCCACCAGAACTCCCCAGCAGAGCGCAAGCTGTATAACAGCTACCACTACCCCACATAGGGTACGTTAAGTCCCAAGACATGGGAACCCTCTTTGGAAGAACTTCCGCAACAGAGAAAAAACAAAAGAGCCACAGGGAAAACACCTCGCGAACAGCTTGACAATCAGCCCAAAGAAAAACAGAAGGCCTAATCTCTGGGCCAAGTCTGTGTAACAGTTCTAGCAAAAAACACACACACAGCGAACAAGGGCCGTCCAGCAGCCAACATTGCCAAAGTCCCCACAAGGAGGACTCAATGGCCAGAAAACACACTCCACCGCAAGAGCGACCATCCCAAGAAGGACCAGAACCAGCTCAACTCCTTAATCACTGAGGAGGAGGAGGAGGAGTATAAGAGGGAGGATGACGGAGCCCCACCAGGAACCTTTGGATGGCAGAGTCAGCTGGGGCATGGAACAACAGGCTACCATCAAACGGGAGATCAATGAGCCGTTCCCGAATATTTTCGGGGAAGACGCCGTCCCGAAGCCAAGCATGGCGACGGAGGGCAACTAAGGAAGCCATGGCCCGGCCCAGCACCTCCGAGATGTCCAGAGCAGAGTGAAGGATGAACGCCGCTAGCTCCCAGCCATCCAACGCATGACACCGTAAGTCCACCTGAACAGTCTCCTGAGAAGCTGCGGATCCCAAAGACTCAACCGAGTCCCACAGACAAGAGGAGGACACACAAGATGTTCAGGGCCCGCAGGGCTGCGCCGGTCGAGGCAAACATGTTGCGCCCCCAAGAGTCCAGCCAGCGAGCCTCCCAGGAGGGCGGAGTCAACAGCAGCAGCTGGGAGGGAAAGGCGGTCCGCAAAAGAGGACTGGCGGCATAGGGGTGGAGGGAAAGACACGCTGGGTCACACGGCACCGGAAATTGCTGGTGTAGAAGGTGCTGAGGCACCGGATCCCCTGAGGCAGGACGCCCCCAAGCCCCCGTCAGGGACGAAAGGAGCGAACCCTCAAAGGGAAGCAAGATCTTCCTCCCACCAGAGCCCTGGTGGAGAACCTCCAAGAGATGATCTGCCGGAAAATGAGCAATCGTGTCACCCATGCGCAGAGTATCCGCACCCGCCTCTGTAGGGCCCCGCGGCGGAGAAAGCAGCTCCTCAGTGGGCGACGGCTGCAGACTAAGGCAGCCGTCCCCCAAGCCAAGCGGAACGGGCAGCAGGGGCCAGACCTGGAAGGTAGGAGGAGCCGAGGAATGGGGGACCTGCCATTCCTCCGGCGAACACCGCGGCCTCAGAAATGGCGGGGAGCCACCCTTCGACGATGCCGGTGAAAAAGACACCACTCGGCGGCCAGTTTCCGTTGAGGACGGCACCAATATACAGGCAGCCTCCGGAGCAGAGGGAGTGTCCAAAGACGAATCCGCAACTCGACGCCTGTCATGAGCCGTAGAGTCCGCCGCCTGAGGCAGAGCGGTAACGCCAGCCTGCGCCAAAGGAGACGCTATATAGGGCTCCTCGAAGTCACACTGCGCTGGGGACTGGAGCGGGGCCGGAGTCGCATTGGACAGGGGGCCGCGTCGGAATGGCACCAACTCAACCTCCGCCAAGGCAGCCGCCTGCGTGGAAGGACGAGAAGGACCAGGGGAGTGACACGAAGCCCTCCGCCAGCCTCGGCCCAGTATACGACAGAGGTGGTCCGGCGAGCCATGCGGCGCTGCCAGAGCTGACCCAACCTCCGACTCACCCTCCAACAAGGCAGCTGCCTGCGTGGAGGGATGAGAATGTCCTGGAGCAGGGTAAGGGGTTCGTTCCCAGCCTCGACCCGGAGCGGGATGAGGAGAGTCCACCGACTCCTGTGGCGCCGCCCGGTCCAGCAGCTGCCGGCGTCATAGCGGCATCACCTCGGCCTTAGATGCCTTGTCAAGGGACCGAGAGGGGCTTGGGGATGGGACCTGAGCCCCGGCGACCTCACGTGACACCACAGGGACTCCCGTGAGAGTTTGCGGCGAGGCAGAGATGCTGTGGTGTGAAGGAGGGACCCCAGAGGAGCCGCACCCCAACAGCACCACATCTTCCAAGCCTGGATCCGACCCAGTCGGGGCCGGAGCCACCGGCTGCGCCGCAGAAGGCCCCGCGCAAGGCAAGGGAACCGCTGACGCCCCAGGAGGGAAAGGGGGAGGAGACGCCAGCGAGGCCTGCAAAGCCACCGCGTATGTCTCCATCTGGACTCTCGATGCTTCATCACCGGGAAACGGTGGGTAGGAGGACACATGGGCTGCATCACCCGCAGAGGGTCCATGCCCCCGGCAGGCCGAAACCCGGCCCCCGGGGACAAACTGCGACACTTACCCACCGGTGAGCGACGCTCTCGCGACATCAGGGAAGGGCGATGGCGACGACCACAGCCGTCAGCCGTGGCTGATCGAGGGGAGGAGGTCGACCTGGAGAGACGCGCAGAGAGAAGTTTCATTCGGCGCTCCTGCCGCGACTTCGGCTTCAACTGTTGGCACGCCTCACAATCCGTGGTGCCGTGATCCTCCCCCAAAATCCACATACAAATGCGATGAGGGTCCATCGCCGACATGAGATGCCCACACGACGTGCAAGCTTTGAAGCCCGAAGGCATTCGCATACTCTTCCACCAAGAGAAGGACAATGATGAAGAAAAAAGGGCCCGAAACAGGCCCGTAGCAAGACCGGATCCGCGTTGCATGCGGAAATGGAAAAAACTGACATAGGCGCGCCGGGTGGGGCTTATGTGACCTCGCTGATGTCACGTACGCGGACGACGCTTAGGCGGAGTCGCGTGGTGTCGCCCTGTCCCCTGGCGCGCAGGGATGCTGTGGCAAAACGTTTCTGGATCCAGTCTCAGGCCTTGGGATAATTCTACGTGAAGGAATCTGTGGTTAGTAGTCTCTATCAGATATTAATTTTCGCACACAGGTGTGCATTAGACGAAGAGAAACCAAACTAACTACCACAACAACCATTGCACCAACAATATCAGCAGGAGAGATCCCTGTCAGCAATCACAGCATGGTGGGCAACAACTGTCCAATGATGTGGGTATATCTGAAGGGAATTCATCCTCAAACCCGAGGTATGAATATTAACAATTCACAGGATGCTAAAGGTGACCCACATGGCATGCGGATTATGTTATTTGAAAATAAAACCCGGATTGGAGTGGGGCTACATCCCCAGCACAAACCTGGGGTACAAGGATTGCTACTTTGCTGTGTATTGGTGTACATGATGTGTGTCTGGTGGTTCCGGAAGACATTATAGGACACTGGATCACAGTTAACCCAATTTTTATAGATGCTGAATGCCTGGTCGGACTGGTGAGGCTGAAGTAGTGTATTAACTGGGATTTGTTTTACAGATTTGGAGAGAGGGCTGTTGCTCTACAGTCCAGGGAGGGATGTGTTGGAAAACAGTTTATTGTTTATTGAGGTTCGGGATCCTGGGAAGCTACAGTCACTGTGATAAGTTATTGTGACCTCAAGGAGAGGGGGTGCAAGGTCGATGCAGTTGGGAGACATCTGTCAGGCAAGGGGCAGAAAACTTGAAGGTTCCAATGCTCACTTAGCAGAAAGTTGGAAAAATTCACATGGAATGTAAGGGGGCTCAACAGCATAGCCAAACAATAGAAGGTTCAGGCTTACATAAGGCACAGAGAAGCTTAGGTTACAATGTCTTAAGAGATACATTTAATTAAGACAAAAGAGCTAGACTTGCAGTAGCGCTGGAGAGGGAAAGTGTACTTTATGCATTCTTCTGCATATGTCAGAAGGGTGCTGATTTGGATCGGACCAGGGGTGCCATTCCAATTGATTACGGAGCTTTAATTCTGGAATGGATTATTTGCATGTGTACTTGACCAAGATTGTATGCACCCCTGAGTACATGCAGAGATTACGCACACTGAGTCCTTGTCCAGCACATATTTTGATCACAACCTGCTGATTATAGCAATACAGTGGAGTAGAATCAAACCCACAATCTGAGCTTCGCCTTTGAAGGTGGAAGCCTCTGCAGATTAAGTATTTGGCAGCACCATCAGGGAGGAAATCCAGAGCTACTTTATGGAGAGTCAGGGTTTTGCCTTGTATAAATTAGTGGAATGGGAGGCCTTCAAAGTGGTGATTAGAGGCCACAGAATTAACATGGGAAGTCGAAAAGCAGGAACAAACCCTTGGGGAATTGGAAAAAAAGGCCAGAACACCTGGAGCTTAAAGAAACATTTCTGGTGGAGCAGGGAAAATGGGTGCATCTTACTGAGCATCTTAGGATTTTTGATTACAAAGAGTACACAGTGAGGCCCAGAACGAACAGGACAAGGTGGGAAGGCCCCTGGCTTTACTGCCCGATCTGCATGAATGGGGATCACCTATTATAGTGAATAAATTAATGAATGGCATTTGTAAAGTGCATGCATACTCCAAAGAGTGTCCTGGTGCTGGAATGTAAGGTTGGCTACTAAATAGTGCTGATCGTCCTATCAAGCTTGTTGAAAAGAGCCAGGTTTTTAGTTTTTTCCTCAAGACAGATAGCTCAGAAATGGAATGAAGTTCCATGGGGAGATTGCTCCAGGCCATCAAGCCAAGGTAGGTGAGGATCTGCCTCCATTTTTGGCCAGAGTTATATAGCAATGGGGTAACCTGATAGGCCACTGGACTTGGGTAAGTTATGGTACAAAAGTTAATATCACAGTGGCGAACCGTCAAACCACATACAAAAACAGAAGAAATTCTTTGTTAGCTAATCAAATTTAGACATCATCATTAAATTATACCAACTAAGGTTGTGATTTTATTTCATCACAAAACAGGAGATAATCAACTCGTAAAGCAAAATGTATTTCATTTTTACACAATTTTTGAAAGAACAGGTGCACAAGGGATGGGGTGGCAAGTGCATGGGAGGGATTTGTGATAGTGATGTGAAGAGGGAAGGTAGTGCGCATATACATCAGCAATCAATATTTACAACCTATCCAGCCAGATGACTGGCCTGCACACATATGACAAATCATAACATAATTGAAGCAGATATCAAATCTCTGTCATCCATGTTTGACAATAAAGCAAACAAAAAATATGTCAACGTTTCGACCCCTATAGAGAACAGGAAACTTTGCGCCTTGGGGGTGGGGTCTTCATCAGGACTGAAGTGAGGGAAATAGGGCGGCACCAATAAGCAGCAAGATCACTTCAGGCACCTGCAAATTTGTCTCCTGCCAGCAGCCCGCATCCACAGGTTACTAATCAACCGTGGCCTCCGTAATCTAACCCACGAACACCGATGAACATTCTGAGAGCCCATGAGGCCCAGCATTCATATCTTCAGCCTGAAGTGATCTTGCTGCTTATTGGTGCCTCCCTATTTCCCTCATGTCAGTTCTAATGAAGACCCCACCCTCAAGACGCAAAGTTTCCTGTTCTCTATAGGGGTCGAAACTTTGACTTTTTTTTTTGCTTTACTGTCAAACATGGATGGTAGAGATTTGATATCTGCTCCAATTATGTTATGATTTGTCATATGTGTGCAAGCCAGTCATCTGGCTGGATAGGTTGTAAATATTGATTGCTGATGTATATATGCGCACTACCTTCCCTCTTCACATCACTATCACAAATCCCTCCCGTGCACTTGCCACCCCATCCCTTGTGCACCCGTTCTTTCAAAAATTGTATAAAATGAAATACATTGTGCTTTACGAGTTGATTATCTCCTGTTTTGTGATGAAATAAAATCACAACCTTAGTTGGTATAATTTAATGGTGATGTCTACATTTGATTAGCTAACAAATAATTTCTTCTGTTTTTGTATGTGGTTTGACGGTTCGCCACTGTGACATTAATTTTTGTACCATCCGTTTTTGGCCAGGCAGATTTTAGAATTCTGACTAAATAGCCAGGAGTAGATTGTAAATTCCTGGAGGGGCGTAAGCACAAATGTTCATCTTCAAGTACACTGCTACTTTCTCATGAAGGGCTTTATGAGCCAGGACCAGCGTTTTAAAGAGAACCTTCTTTTAAATGGGGAGCCAGGGAGCGCTTTTAAATGCGGGGTCATATGGGTTCTAGGAGTAAGGTTGAGAATCATTCTAGCCGCCACATTCTGCACCACTTGGAGTCTACTAAAGTATTAAAGAAGGAGCACAGAGAAAACATAATGGATGGTAATTAATTGAAAAGTAGTTCCATATTACTAAATTATTAAATGTCACAGGTTAATCCAAAGGGTTCTCTTGGGAGAGTGATGTGGGCTTGCTAATAATTCCAGAAACTCCAATAAGTGCTAAGTTATTAGAGACTTTTACAAGGAAGTGCTATCAATTGACCATCACCTTCGTTAATTTATCTGAAGATTAATGACTTACTCGAACAATAGAATGTAAAGTAAATGAAACTATCTACTGGGCGTTATTTAAACAAAGTAATACCTAGACAGTTCTTTCCACTGGAGTCCACTTCATATCCAGAGTTGCATATGCATTTGTATGTCCCACGCAGATTTTCACAGATTCCATTTGGACAAATATCAGGATCCAGTGCACATTCATTAATATCTGCCAATAAAAAGTATAATGAATGATTACATTATGCTCGCAAATGAAATTAGTATAGCATTGAAACACCTGTCATGTGTCTGGCATCTGATGCATGCCACTGCCAACACTACAGGGCCTTATTAAGACCAGATGCAATTCCTACCATCTGCTCTGTCTGTACTTGCAGTATCCCTACCAATAGATAATCACAGAGCATTTTTGTGAAATGGAGTATTGTTAACAAGTGCAGATTGTGAAATCTAAACACAAGTTTTGGAAATTCTTGAAATGACACGGAGACCTTCTCTTTGAGCCCAAAGAAAGAAAGGCTACTCAAGCATCAGAAAGGAAGGGGTATTGACTGGTCAAAGTGGCGGAACCTTAACGACAGCTGCCACGAAAAGAATTCGGATCAATGCTGAATTTGGTGTGGCAAACACCAATTCTGCATGCTATTCCTCATTTTCCAATACCTGGATGTATTTGCCATACCTGTTGAATAACCCACCTAACGGTGTCAGTTTTTACCAGGTGCTTTAAATACCTCTCTTTCCCATTCCACTCATAAACTGAGCTCTTGACACAATTCACAGAGACATGAGGGACAAGGACAAATCCCTACACATTTTGAATAGATGTTCTAAGCAATCAGGACGGATGAACATAAATTCATGGATCCAATTATATGTAGTTGCAGCGGCGGCAAGCACAGGTAAGAGCGGTGAGGTGTTGGTGTGAGGCAGCGCGCAGCAGAAGGGGGGAGACGACAGACGGCGGAATAGGTATCATTTATTTATTTAATTATAACTATTCCGTCGTCTGTCGACTTCTCCCCCTCCCATCCTGCTCCGCCCACCTCACCGGCTCACCACATTTACCTGTGCCGGCCACCGCTGTGTAGTTGTGCTAATAATTGCCATTGTGAAACACCTTTGTGCATTTTCACGATCATCTGCACAGATTCCTGTGCTTTTCTATTTAATGTTTTGCTACAGAAACTTGGCCAAATATTGCCTTTGATTTGGAGTGCCAATAGCAAAGGCGATTATTGTACAGTTCCATGCTTAATGCACACTTTAAATAAATGTCACGGGTGGCACAGAAATGATTTCGTTTGTAAGATGTGCTTTAGTCACATCTGCATGTGAGATTGGAACTAATGTTTGCTGAAACAATTCAAGAAATCTTTCCCTTTGCTTAATGTTATGACATAAAACCAGAATGGTAATCTCAGAAATAGTTTTTTATTTTTTATTTTCCTTTGGGGCCGGATACAGAGACTTGAAATAAATTGCAGATAGTCACTTTTCAGGCTCCTATTCGTACTAGCTCAGAAAATCTCTAGAGGAGGAGTGGAGGACGCGCTCTTTCATTTTCAACTCTTACCAGCCTCCTCCCCTGTGCCAGATTATGGCCCCAATCACAGAGAGCTCACATTCTGCATGTCCTAATTGCATCCCCGCAAATTTGTGATAGCAATGACTTCGCAAATTGGTGGGTGCACAATTTGCATCCAGGTAAGTGAGAAGGGGAATCAACATGCAAAGAGAGATTGTTATTCCCCACTTCTTCATGCACTAGCAGTGCATTTGTACTGGGTTTCCTCAGCCGCAAATCTCAGGGGCAAATACCCACATTTAGAGCACAAAGTATAATCCTGTTCTGGGGTCACAGAGGAGTTTGCGCCCAAACGGGGATTTGCTGGTCCCTCATGATTGTGGTTTTCATGATTGTTCTACTTAATATTGCTACCAACAATATTGTAGCATATTAATATCAAGGGCAGAATATGGAGGGACAACATATGGAAAGGTAAGTGCATATAGAGAGGTATAGAATTATTATTCCTAACTCCACATGTTCGTACCTTGAAGATGTCACCTGTGGGTACATATATGTGGTGCTAGATATAGAAATCTACACCTCTACCTGTCGATATTTCATTTTTGATCTTCTGTCCTTGATATTCTCTCCCATCCATACTGTTCATTCAATGTTCAGGGGGCTCACTGGTTTACACCAGGACCAACAGATTCTGAGGACATTCCTTCCTAGTGGACCCTTTTGCAATGTGACACACACTACACACATCTACACACACACATTCAGGAATGGCTGTTTTGCTCTGTTCATTCACATGACATTTTAAAAAGTCATCCCCCTCCACCCTTCCTGCTCATCTCAGAAGCTTTTACTCTGTTGTATCCATGTTTAGAGAAGTTTATCATGCATTCTTACCACTTCCTGCCGAGGTCATCCCAGGTCCGCTGCTACAGAGCGCCTGATATTCATCTGGAAGGAAGGCAAAGAAGTCTGTTTAGCCTTATTCATTTATCCAATGATCTTCCTCTTTTAACAGAAACTGATAAATGAATATGATGGGCGTCTGTCAGGGATTATTGGACACAATTATTAAAGAACTGGAGTAGGGCTGAAGAGGGGCTTGCATTGTTTCTTTAAAAATACTAAAAGGTGAAAGATCTTCCAAACAGATCCTCTGCTCCTTCCACTGTCACTGGTGTCATGCAGTATAGTCGATATCTTCATGAGAGTCCCAAATGAAAGGCCTTCCATCTAGGTGGCAGAGTCCCAAAGGGACATAGATGTTTGGGCGCTTTCATTACACAAAATGAAATGGTATAAAACCCATGTTTAACAGCGACCACTAACATATTTCAAAGATCCCTGTGAAATATGGAGAATATTTCATGGGTCCTGTGAAATATGAGTATCATCAATATAAAGGTAGCCCCAAACCATTCTTTCGAGGTTTATTATTGTTCACTTTTTCAATCAACAATCTATTCATAAAAGGTGAAAAAAGCTTGAACATTCTAATGCCCATCAGTGCACACTGATGGCTAAAATTTTCATTCTCTAGTTAGAATGTGTTTTTTTAGAAAGTAAAGGGTATTTTCTAAAATACTACATTCTTAACCACGTATTTATTTTCTTTTCGTTTAACTATAGAAAGCCATACAATATATTACAGTGTTTCACTTCATCAGTTCAAAAAACTACTTTTTCATCCTAAGTGCCCAAAAATAAACATTTAATATAAACATACTTACCAGGTAACATGCATAATGGTCCTATATTGCCAGCTTCTGGTTGAAGTGGCATCCTAAACCACAAAGCCATGGGCAGAGTTGTTTGTAAGCGTTCCACTGTCTGCAAGTCTCTATGCACCGCCCCCTTGAATTAAGTAGGAAAGACTCGCATTGGCGCCCACATCTTGGAGGCTCTCTCTTAAGCACTAAGGCCCAAGAACATCTGGATTCCATCAGTGATAAGTGGGCATATGATGGGGCAAGGTACATCTATCACATCCTCTTCAGCGACCTCCCTACTCAGGTTGTTATACTGTATTCACACTTTGTATATTCAGCTATTATTTCAGGATGGGTGCTATGTTTTCTGTAGGGTACGAGGGCAGGGGTGAACATTAAAGCTAAACAGTAACCTTTGTATAGGGAAAGCCAAAATATTTTCTAAGTCTGTTCGGGTGCTGCACAACGATATAGTTGATTGTTGATTTAGCCCATCTGTTCAACAAAAGGTTTTGACAGTTGTTTTGGTGAATATGCTTTGTAACCTTTTTGTTGACTTAATTACAGTTAATTTGGCTTTACCCCATGTGATGTCTGCGTTGAAATCTGTCAGCTGATATATAAAAATTTGGGTAGACAATTTGTAAAGGTGAAATAATGGCCTTCACACATCTCTGAAAATCTGGCCTACCCCGAATGGGTTGTCTTTTGAAATATTTTCAACTGCTGAACTTATTTTTAGAGCAAGAGCGCGGTAGATGATGATGGATTGATGTTTTATGTGTATTCTAATACTGGTGGTTTTATTACACTTTTTCTTACAGAGCCAGAAAGCTGCCAGCGAGTCTACATGAGTGGCACGGATCGGTCAGACCATTAGGAAATCCTTATCTGACCAGCAAAGAGCATTCCAGAAACTGGAAGCCAACAATCCACCAATCAAATGATCACATCACATGCACCAAAAAACAGAAACCCATTGAGCAATCCACCAGTCAACCAGCAGCCCAAACGAATTAAGAAAGTATCTGTAAGCAGTGAGACCACTAGAGCAGTCAAAGGTCTGTAAACTTCAATCACCCATTCAACACATTTAAACATGTACTTTAAGGCAAATGTTCACCCAAGGCTTTATGGTGTTAAGAAAACTGAACCCTGGGAGCAACACAAATAGCAGAGGGACTGCCCGCATTAGTTAACTGGCAAACAGGCAAGCCTTCAATTTCAGCACAAGGTATTGCTGCCAGAGGTGAAGATGCAGGGAAGTTCGGACCTTGTAGAAGGAGGGTAAATGAAGAAAGCAAGACTTGAGGAACATAGGCTCTAAACAGGGCAGACGTTTTAAAATCTATTAGTCAGGAAATTCAGGCATACAGACTGGTGTGCCCTTATACACTACTGAGACACCCTTAAATTTGATGTGTTGCTCTACCAGCAACCAGTGGAGGTGAGCCAGCAACAGAGACAGGACAGACATATCTGGTCTTTGGAATTCCCAAATACACACCATTAAAATGGTACATTCTTGAGAAAATACAATGAGCGTAATTGGATTCTTAGACTTACAGAAAGATACATCACAGTTGAAAGCAGCAGGACCATACCAGGCCACCCATCTGTGCTTTGAAAGACAAGCGTTCTTTAAGTATTTCCCCGAGAATCAGAGTGCATCAAGACATGACTTCAATGTGGGGTCCGCAGAATGGTTGGGTCCCTCACTGTGAAGCAGGACCTGAGTTGACAGCAAATGGCTGAGAAAGAATCATCCCAGAGGAAACCCCACGCTCTGATTACAAAGTGCAGGTCTGTATAGGTCTAGCATCATCAGGTGTCTTAGATGTATGTTACACAATAATGTGATTTGATTGAGAACAGCACATCCACAACCTGCTTGGATAGCACCTGGATGCATCTGGGCCGATGTGCTCTTTAGGAATGCCCAATTAATTAATTAATCTATTCATCTCAAAGAATTACCACACAGAAGAATCAATCATCAGCGAGGATAGACAGTGCCATTAGTAGAACTTGTGTGCACCTGACTAGTTTGGAACCACGAGTAGATCAAGAAAATCTCAACTTTCCGAAACTATTGTAATTCATCACTACTATTTCCAGGAGTTTGGGAAGATAGGACAAGTATGAAATAAGGTAAAAATTCCCTAAATCTGCAGGGTTCAAATAGTGCTTTAGAGAGGGAGATGCAACTGAATCATGTGAAGAGTTAATGAAAATGGAGATGTGGGTGTGAAGATCTCAGGAACTTTGCTGAACATACATCAATGAGAAGCCAGCTCCCCACTTCTGTTTCATTTGGGCAATACACCTGAAGTGGACTGAACAGGCTGAGAGTAGACACCAAAATTGAAGCAGACGCTATGATGTCCCTGATGGTGGTAGATTGAAAAATTACCAACATTGTTTTGCAAATATTAGCGATCTTGTTGTCGAAGTCCCTGTTCTGCTTAGCAAGACCATGCTTTGGGTGAACAACTTTTGAGGACCAATCAGATCTCTACAATGCAGAACACTGACTTACATTTTACAAGTGAAGCGTAATTTTTAAATATATTACTGAGTTTGTGTAATGTGTTTCAACTCATGAATGAATCCTCAGCATTGTGTCTAACAAAAAACTATTTAAAAAAGATGTCTACTGTTATTTGCAAAGTCAGGGAGACACATTTAGGTGATAAAACAAGGAGAATTCAATAAAAAAAACAACCTATGAGAGCTCGGCAAACGTCGCATCATCACGAAATTTCTATAGATTGACTTTGGCCAGGTTCACTTCACCCCGTCATTATCAAAACCAGGGACTTGCCTGCTTCAGGTCACACATTTGCAAAACGGAATTCCATGAGTACTGTGCATAAATACTAAAGTTAAAACATGTTATTTGTAAATAAGATATTGCTACTGTACCTGAATTTAGCGCTGGACAAGGTTGGCACGGCTCCCCAAATGCAAACTCAGTGCTGGCGCAGCAGCATTCGGATTTCGTAACGGCTCCTAGTAACGGCTTCACACATTGGCCTCTCTTGTAACCACCGTAGCACGTGCTTCGCATATGCGTATCTAGATGACAAAAAGGGCATTGGTATTACACCTGAGATTCTTTCACTAGCACATATGCACTTACTTTTGCATACGAAAACTAGTAAGCTTCATGCTGTTAACATAATTCATCTACCTGAACATGTTCTATGTTAATAGCCTTTAAATATGGTCTTTGTTTTCTGTGGTAGCCACATTTTTCCACAACAATATAAACTGTGCAAAACAGATTCAATTTTTGCTTTGGTTTTAGAATAAATACAGGATTAGTATTTGCAAGGGGTGTGTAAAGGGCTTCTTTATTAATGTTTTGTGACCGAAATACTGTTGCGAAACATTCATATTTTACCACCAAATCAAATTTGGTGCTAACCATTTGCAAACAGGAAGGGGTCTACAAGTAACACCTCCACCATTGTTTTTTTTTTTTAAAGTAGTCATTGAAAAAAAATGCATCCTGTTTTCCAAATAGGAAAGGAGAGTGCATTCTAAAAAAAATAATAAAGATTGCTTTATTTCAAAGCAATTGAGACATGGTGGTCTGCTGATGTCAGCAGGTTCATCATGCTTGTTGCTCTAATCAGCTATAGAAGGTCTCAATTTCCCATGCATATTAATGAGGTAGATTGAATTGCGTCCCACTACGAGTCTGTATAGGTTGGTTCACTAAATACCAAGGTAATCAGTAGAAGTTGGTGTACAAATTGCACCCACTTCTATCAAATCAAGTTTAGAAGATTCCTAATGAGTTTGCACTGCTGTATTGCCTGCTGTCATTTTAAAAGTCAGCCGTGCTTTGCAAGTTGCTATTAAACTGAAATTGCATGCAAATTTGACTTTGGATTTAAAGGTCCTTCCAAAGTATTAAACTATCTTATTTTTACATATATGTCACCCCTAAGGTCTACCCTACTACCCTTGGTGCCCCCAAGCAAATAAGCAGGGGCATTTTAAAAGAGGTTTTATATGCCCCAGTGAGGGAAAAACTATCAATTTTGTTTTTCCCCATTGTAGCAAGTTTAGCTCCAAAGGCTAACATGGGAATACTGTAATACAGTGTAACTGTTGACTGGAGTGAACGAAAACAATATTTCAAGGACTTGAAAGATTGGTAATAATAAATCCAACAACTTGCCACTGTTGAATTTATCATAACAAATACAGAAAGGAAGTTATACAACTTTATTTTCTGTGAGCCAAACTCCAGCCTTCTAGCAGCCTCTCCTGATTGAGCAGCCGTAAGAGGCTTAGCAAAATTGCTTTGATGACTTGATAAGTGACCTGCACAGAGACAGAGGTTATCTGATCGGGGAGCTCTGCAGCTGTAGAGAACAGGCAAGGAAGGGGGCTGGGTAAATCGAACTAGGCTTCAGAAGGAGCAGGACAGTAAGGAATGCCAGCCAGGCATACCCCTCTTCCTGTACCCCACCACGGCAGATAGCAGCCCCAAGAGTGGAATTTGCAGGAGGTCTAGAATGGGAGTGTTAGGGGAAATGAGCCACACCAGTGGGTTGCTTTAGCCAGCTCTTACTCCGAAGGAGAGAAAATCTCCATCTTGAATTTTAACGTGCAGTGCTTTGTGGTAAGAGAAAATGTCACACTTTAGAGGAAGCTGTCATGCTTTTTGGTGGCACCCTGTATGCCATTGGTCAGGGGTGTCCCCCGGCTTGTTGCCCCAGAACATTGAATAAATATGTTAGAGCTGCAGAGCAACTCAGATCTGCTGCCTGAAACTACAAGGAGAAGAAGGGCTGCCCCGAAGGAACCCTGGTCTGCGCCACACAGGATTGCACTCTGAAGGACTGCTACTGCTGCATACTTGGAATGACAGCCCTGGGGACTTTGCCTTGCTTCAAAAGGATTAAGGAGTGGACTCCCTGAAAGCAACAGGTTAACAGAACTCACCTTTAACATCTCCCTCAAGAAGTCCCCAGCCAGGAGTGCGTACAGTGGACTTTTAAGTATTTGGCTAGGTGCATTGTTGGAACTGTAGTCCCAACTTCCGAGGAGCAACTCAGAAACTCTGGAACCCTAGATTTGTGTTGTGGACACTTTTAACCCTCAAGAGGAACTTCAGAAAGAAGTTCCAGAAGTTTGGAGCAACGTTTAGAAAAAGCTTCATAAGGTACTGACCCGACGTTGAGGGTCCAGCCGACTACCTCACACCACGACATGGCTTGGATTTCAGGTCAGTCCAGCTGAAAGGTCCAGAACTCATGACTTCCAGGAGTTGACTGGGGGCTCCCGAGGAATCAAGCCGATGAAGCCGCTGTGAATCTGGCCTACTGGAGCGACCCGATCGATGTTGAGAGAAAATCCTCCAGAAAAGTTTATAAGTGCAAAGATAAATTTTTGATCGGGGCCTTCCGCTTAGTGTATTTGACGAGGGCTCTTTCGCCGCCGACCTCAAACTTTCACTGTGTTCCAGTCAAGTGCGACCAGATGTCCAAAATTGGTGCTATTATGTTTTTAAGCACTAGAAAGTTTTCATTCTTTAAAAATGTACATCTCTGCTTCCCAATATTAGATTTCTGTCATTTTGGTGCCATTTTAATCATACAAATAGTTCCTATTTTTATAAATAGGTTCTGTATTTTGTGTGTGTGTGTGTTTTACTTATTTAATGTACCAGTGTTTTTAAATGCTTCACACACCTGTCGACTAAGTTAAGCTTGGTTGCTCGTTGCCAGCTACCAATGGTCGAGCAAGGGAATAAGTTGTTGAGACCTTGTCTGGATCTAATATGGCGTTGGTTGCTAGCGGTAGATGCCTACTTACCCCTACTAATAATTCACCTTCCAACAAGGCCCCACATTTTTGCAGAGATTTTCACTGCGATAATTATGACTTTAGTCCAATCTTTAGAATATCAGGATTTCTATCTGTACTTCCACCTCAAGGAGCACAATCTCTACACATTGATTTGACATGTTTCAAAAAGGTAATATATTTTTGGGACGTATGCTAAAGACACACAATTATAATACCATGAATATGTTGATGGGGGACATACCTGAGTGAGGTTGGGGTTCAGCAGTGGCTCTTATGAGCCGACGCATAGTGTCACTACACATCATTTGGCAGAACATAAAGAGCATTTACACTACCCAGACCAAAGTCTTCAGAGCAGTGTGATGACATGCATACTCATTCTGCATATTCATTTTGCAAATATAGCCTGGCATGTGGTGTTGTGCATGATGGGTATTATATTCTACCAAGCAGTGGGCTTGCTCACAGCAGGAGAGAGCATGACACCAATTTAGCTAGTATGGCCCACACACTTCAACAACTGTGTCACAACAGGTATATTTATTTTGACTAGGAAAGCATTTAGGATTAGAACTGTTAAAAGGAACAAGAGAGATGTGAGAATACTAGTAAATGCTGTTTCATGTAGATTTCCACTGTTTTAGTTTTTATTTTGTTCCTATAAGTATGTGCATGTATGTGTATAAGAGTATGTATAGTGTATGTATGTATGTGTGTGGTATTTGAATAGCTCAAACCCAGCCAAAGGGATGAGCAACTCTTTCCTAAATTGGACCAGCATTGGGGGGGTCCTGATGAATATAAGGATGTTTTCCAGATCCTGTGTACATAGATTGAAAAGGCTTGCTGACTTGATTATTTAATTATTTATTCACACTGCTTGGTCTGCATTCTGATAATTCCCTATCTGCAGTTGGGCCTAAACCAGCAGAAATATTATGCTTGTTAGCAAGATAGGGGGAGTGCTGGCTGTGATCCCGGCCATTTTCCTAACTAAATAGCAATGGAGAACTGCACATCATTCAGTCGGGTTTACAGTAGTAGGAACTTCAGGGTGATGATTCCTATTATGTAAATGTTTTCCTAGTGGCATGATGTTAAGTCTTTGAAGCATAGTTGGTCTCTGAGAAGGATTGTCTTACCAACACACACGCGGCCATCAAGGCCAACGGCTAGGCCGGGGAAACATTCACATCTGAAGGAGCCATCGGTATTCACGCAGTGGCCATTCATGCAGATTCCGGCAATCTCACATTCATCGATATCTATTGGAATGGAAAAAAATTAAGTCAGCATTATTATACATGGAGAACACATGGAACCATAAGTTGTGCCAAACCCCGGACACATTATACCAACAAAAGACAGGTTTTAAAAATATATATTTTTATTGGTTTACATCATCAGATGTCATGAAATAATGGCAGATCTTGTAACATCACACATTGATGCATGTATTCTGTTTTTGTTTTACTTGATATTGAAACATATAACAAAACGCTCTCCTTTTTTTTTGTTACCCTCCCTCCTCCGCAACAGGCAAAAGGTCTAGGATTCGATCAGTAATTTCAACATTTGTAGAGATGAGCATGGTATAGCTGATTGACACGTGAAACATGTGTCACTCCTATGGTTGAATGGTTTTGCATATTATTCCATGATCTGATCCTATTTTATCTTACACTTTCTTTATATGATACATAACTTAAAAATATTGGATACATTTTTATCTACTCGGGTGCATTCTGCTGCGTAGGTGTGTCACCCTGAGTATTCAACTCCGCTATCATACGTCTCCATGCTCTTAAGCCATCCTCCAGCCTATTATCACATCAGATCTGTTTCAGTCTAACTTCCTCGACAGTAGGCCATGCCATCATGTCTCGTAACCATTCACTAAACAGCGGCGGGGATGGGTTTAACCATCTAATAGCTATTCAGTGTTTTGCTAGTACGAGTGATTAATACATAGCTGTAGGATAAGGTGACAGCATTGTAGGGGAAGAAGCAAGGGGGTGATGAGGGCAGGGAAGGAGGCGGCTGCTGACCAGCACCGGCTGCCGCCGCGGGCAGAGTGCCGATGGGGAGCACGGGAGAGGCAGTCTGGCTCAGATGTGATCGGGTATGAAGGTATGTCACTAGGGGGCACCATATGTCGAGTGGGCGAGATCTCGCAGGCATGAGGTCCCAGAATTCAGTTAGAAGGGTCTGGCATCTTGAAGCATCTTCAAGCCACTGGGCGAACTTAGGTGCCGGTCTACGACCCCAACACATGGACACCCTATGCCGTGCAAGGAGGAGCAGCATAGCGACCAATCGGCGAGAGGCGTCCGGGGAAAACTTAACAAAGCCCAGCAGGCATAACGGCTCGGGCTGAACCAGTGTAGAGGTGATTTCAGTAATAGCGGCGCAGACCTCCCGCCTGAAGTCCGACACCCTTGGGCACAACCAAGCAAGATGAGAAAAGTCCGCGGCAGGAGCAGAGCATCGCAAGCACCTATCGTTAGGGATGAGTCCCAATTTATGTAGCTGAACAGGGGTGTGATAGAGCCTATGTAAATATTTGAAGTGTATAAGACGGAGGCGATAGTTGGGAGATAGTTTCTTTGTCTGGTTGCAGCAATAGAGCCAATCGGCTTGGGAAATGTCCACACCGAGATCCTCGCCCCATGCCACACGAGCAAGATCAGTGTAAGGGTGTATAGTTTGGTCACCAACTTCCGGGGAGTGGGAGATGAATATAAGAAGTCAAAAGAGGACATCGAAGGTGGAGGCTGGGGGAACGTGGGATGTAACTCCCTACAGATAGCCCGCAGCTGAGAAAAGATCAGTGTGTTCATGGGACCAGAGGCGGCAGGGAGAGAATAGAACGTGTTTCCGGGTAGAGATCCGCCAGTGTCACCAGCCTCAGGCGGGCGGCATGTTTGGTCATGCCAGAGGGTTGGAGGGGAAGTGAATCCAGAAATTTAAAACGCTGGCCTGGGCACTTAAGGCATAAAGCTTAAAACTGGGAGCGATCATGCCGCCAACTGACATGGGGAGGGTAAGGATATTGTATGCAATCCTGGGTTGTTTGCCAGCCCAGACAAGAGATATGATCAGGGAGCGGATCTTACAAAAGAAATGGGCAGTTAGGGGTATAGGGATATTCAAAAAGAGGTAAAGGAATTTCGGGAGGACTACCATCTTAGCAATGGCTATACAACCAGCCAGCGACAGGGGGAGCCAGTTCCAGTGAGGTATTTTGGACTCGAGCCAGTCCACCGCACATCCAAAGTTGGCCCTCCAAATGTCATCCACATCCCTGCTCAGCCAAATACCTAGATAGCGAATAGGGCCAGAAGCCCATACAAAAGGAAAGTCCGGGGTGAATGACCTGGTGGCATCAGTAAGAGGGAACAGATCTGACTTAATCCAGTTCACCTATATGCCGGAGAATCCACCAAACCGTATTATCTCGTGCACAAGGGGACTGAGATTTTCTTGGGGGTGGCGGACATACAATGTAATATCATCCGTGTACATGGAGACCAAGAGGGCGCGGGCCGAAAAGCCAATGCCCTTCTGAGTGTGGTGTTGCCGGAGTCTGGCAGCGAGAGGCTCCATCGCGATGTCGAAGAGCATAGGGAGAGTGGGCACCCCTGTCGGGTGCCGCGTTCAATCGCGTTCAATCGGAATGGGATCGGAAATGTGTTCATTGATTCGAAGGCGGGCGGAGGGGTGGGTGTAGAGGAGTAAGATTTTACGAATAAAGATGTTGCTGAAGCTGAGTCGCGGTAGAAGAAAGAATAAAAAGGGCCACTCGAGGGTGTCGAATGCCTTGGTGGCATCGAGAAGAGCAGCCACTGCAGGGAGGCTAGGATTAATCTGATGGAGGACAGATGGAGGACAGAGAATATGGTCCAGAGGTTGTGGGATGTGGCGCGGCCAGGAATGAAACTGGACTGATCAGGGAGGGCGATGAGGGGCATGAGGAGGAGAAGACGCAAAGCCAATAACTTTGCGAAAATGTTATTGTCCGTATCAATTAGAGAAAGGGGGCGATAGGAATCACGACAGTCTGAAGGTTTGTCCAGTTTAAGGAGAAGCGTTATCATTGCCTCACGGAGCGATGGTAGTGTTTTGAGGGTTTGATATAGTTGATTCCAGCAAATGACAGTTGTTTGGAATTGTGCTCCTAATATCACACAGTAACAGATGAAGCAAATTGTCATTGCCTCCGTTTCAGTATACAACAGCAAGCACTGATGATTTAAAAAAGGTTCTCAAATGCAGTAATATCAGGTATAGTACACCTCACTCTCAATAAAGGCTGCTGAGTCGTTACTAACCTTAGCAAAGAGGATTGCATTTGTGCTGTAAATCGTGAGATGAAATCTCATCACACAAAGGCGCCTGCAGGCACATTAAAAAAGACCACAGCCAACAGTGACCAGGAATGAAAAAATAAAATGTACTTACAGTTTTGATACATGTCTTATTACTGATCGTACCGAAAACGTTATATTACTCTCAAATTAGTTATTTATACTCAGTTTCAAAATATCTGTGTCTCTGCATGGATCAATGTAATTGATTTGCAAATATAGGACACGTGCAAGTTATTATTGATTGAATAAAAAGTAATAATAATCACAATGTTCTAAAGGTCTGACTCGATTCACCAGTCTGGAAAGTTCAGGTTACTGTTGGTTGGATAACATCTTGGATAGGCTTAAGACTGGTTTCATAGCCAATTTCTGAGAGTATTTGATAATGAGATTATAAAAAAAGGTGTACATGCCGAACCCTGGAAAGATCTAAATTATACTGAAAATTTTATGGCAAATAGATTTATTTCTATATTCATGTAACACTTTACTCGGGGTCATTTAATAAACTAAACACAATAAAATGTCATTTTTCAAAATATCATTCATTAATCTTAAAAGACTTCAATTACATCAACAACTTTCTGTTTAATTTTGAAGTGTGGATTTGTATTCAAATATTACTTTACTGTACAGTGAAAACATACTTTTCCAGTGCTACGGTACTTTTTACATTTATGTTATTTTCAAACAATTCTATTACACAATGCACTTAATGTACATTTTTCGATAACAAATACATCCTACTACTCAAAGGCACAGATTTAGTTTGATAATAATTTGTATTTGTAGAATTTTGCTTATTATTATTGCATTATTGAGAACATTTATCAGACTGCCTGACTGTCAGCAATCGGACTGCAAGTACCCGTCTTTCAAAGTTGATGAAGAGAGAAGAACGGGAGGGGTGGCTACAGCAATATGTACTGTAGTTTTTATTTGACCCATTTAAAATCATATCCTAGTGGTACGTTATTCCATCATTGGGCCTAAGATGTCCTCCAGCTGAGTTTAGTTATGCATCTATTTGTGAAATACAGTTTATCCAGAAGATCAGAAGGCCCAGGATAGTGCATAAGCATTAGCTTTACTGTCAAGGACATAGGCAGCTGTTGTTTTAGTCATGCATTCAATGCAGACGACACAGGCATTTAAATATGATTCAAAATTATATTGGAAGCTTATGTAGTACTGCTGCATTAAAAAAAATCTATTTTATTTTGCAATTACTAGGTGTTAATAAGTGGATTATTATTGACTAAGCATGATTTCATCCAGAAGGTGAGCTACCACCTGTACCGCCGGCCTCTGATATTGGTGCCCCATTGAGGCTCTTGACTGAGTGTCAGAGGGGTTTGAAGATAAAAAAACATCTTTGGGGTTGAAATGTTAATAACTGTTTGCAATATAGACTGCATTATTCTTTCATATTGTGTATAACTATGAGGCTTCCGTGGCTCATACAAATGCGGTGCAATACTGTATGACCAATGCAGCCTGTTGTTTATGTTAAAGCATTCCTGTTTGCGTGTATATAAAATGACTTGCACCGCAAGAATTATAATCAGCACTTAGCCTTTGTAACAATAGCACTGCACCGTTATATTTATCTTTGGATCTACAGTAATATACTAAAATTGTTAATCACTGATGCAGTTGCATGCTCTTTATTCTAATTAATTTCCTTTATGCTGTGCGCATACTGGCTACAAATCATATAGGTAATTACTTGTTTATCGAATTTAACAATTAGTTGTTGAAGAGGAGGAGCCTAGCGCGTATCCAAGATGGTCGCGTGAGCACAGGGCTCCCCGGACCCTTTCTGCTCCTCGGAATTTATCCTGAGAATATCCTGATGTGGTTTATGGAATCTGGGAGATGAAGACCAGCTGAGCACATATCTCTTTTCAAAAATCAACTCGGACCTGGGAATCCTGAGTTGTCGTCGTCGGAACTTTTGGGACCCACCCGACGGAGGTGACCGGGGTGAAGGTGACTCGTGGGGCCGGGCTGCAATTGAACAACAGCGGCTTCAGCGCGGTACCAGTTGCCGATCCACCACTTTCGGTTTCGGTTTTGGACTTCAGGAGACCAGCTGGCGGGTGCGCTCGGGGTGGAGAGGTGCTTCCTGGGCCTCTGCACGAGGTTTTCCTCCACCTGCCACTAGAGTGCCTATAGCCTCGGACCCCCTATACAGACATTTTGAGGTCTTCTTGCTGGCGCCCTTACACCTCTTGGTTGGAGGTCCCCTTGAGTGGCCGTGTTCACATGGGGGGCAAAGGGGGTCCCGAGGGGCGCAAGACCAAGGCCTCCCTCCGCGGGGGAGCGGTCCAGAGCAACAACATGGACCGCTACACCCAGGGCAGAGGGTCCCCTGGCGCTGCTGGCCTCCCCCCGGACGCTGCAGGGGGAGGCACGAACGTCTCTACGGAACTTTCCCTGCAGGACATTATGGGCGCCATTGCTGGCATCAGGGAAACCATCGCCACGCAATACGAGGCCCTGGCCCGTAAGATCGACACCGTCGCGATTGATGTCACCCTGATCCGGGCCGACCTCTCCAAAACAAACGAGAGGGTCCAGGCCCTCGATACACGGACCTCCACCCTCGGTGCGGAGGTGTCGGATCTGCGGGTCGCGCTTAGAGACATCAGGGTGGTCAACGATCATATGGCCCGGCGGCTTGAGGACTTCGAGGGACGGGCCCGACGCAACAACATCCGCGTCATAGGTGTACCGGAGTCCTCCGACGGCCGCCCGGTTGACCTCGTGGTCGAGGAACTTATCCTGCAACAGTTGTCCCCGGCTGGCCTAAGTAAGTTCTTTGCCGTGGAGCGGGCCCATCGAGTTCCGGGCGGTCGGCCACGGCCGGGGGCCCCCCCGAGGCCTATCGTGGCCAAACTATTCCACTACAGGGACCGCGACGCTATTCTGCAGGCCTCACGGACCCACGGCCCGGTTCGTCACGAGAACTCGACCATCAATTTTTACCCGGACTTCACGCAACTGGTCCAGAAACAGCGGATGGGATTCCAAGGGGTGAAGCGTCGTCTCCGCGAGCTGGGCCTAAAGTATTCGATGCTCTACCCTGCAAAACTCCGAGTGGAACATGGGGATCGGACAGCCTTTTTTGACTCTCCTGTGGCCGCAAGTGACTGGCTGGACTCGCTGCCTGACGGAGGTGGCCGTCCCGGACCCTCTGCGGGCACCGCAGGTGACGGGTCCCCTTTAGAATGACTTTTGGTCCTTGATTTTGCCGTTTTGCACTGTTCAGTTGGGTCTTACTTCTTTTGTATATTGTGTTTCACCAGGACCTGTGAGGGGGGCGGGCGGGGACGGGTCCCTTTCCTCCTCCGGGGTCTTTTCGTAGAATGGGGTTAGTGGGGCGACAGGCACACTGCAAGTTGGGGGGGTTTTTTGGCCCGCAGGGGTGCAGGGTGGGGGGAGTTGGACTTGGGGTGGGGTTGGGGGGGAGGAGGGGTTGTTTTGTTGTGTGTTTTTTGTTTACAGGGCGAGGTATTGATTTTTGTCCACATCTGGGAACTGTGCTGCAGGCTGGGGGACCCTTGATCTATTGGAGGGGATGGGGGGGGACGGGTTGAGGCTTATGTCATGGAACGTCAATGGGTTGGGGGACCGTATCAAGCGGGGTGTAGTGCTGCAATATTTGCGTCGTTTGACTCCTGATGTGGTGTTTCTCCAGGAGACGCATCTGGTTGGCAATGTTTGTCATGCAATGAACAGGGGGGGATATCGCCTCGTAGCCCATTCTGGTTTCACAACTGGTTCCAGGGGGGTGGGCATTCTCCTACGAACCTCCCTTCCGGTGGAGATCACTAAGATAGTCTCGGATGACAGAGGGCGCTATGTGTGTTTGATTGGGAGGTGGGAGGGGCAGCCCCTTACCCTGGTTTCAGTCTACGTCCCCCCGGGCCTCCAGAACTCCACCTTCACTGACTTGGGTCGAATGCTGCTTGACCTTCCGGACGGCCTCCTGCTCATGGGCGGGGACTTTAATTCTGTGGTTTCGGGTGAACTGGATCGTCACCCACCAAGGACCCTCCCCGCTGCCCAGGCATGGCTGGGTGGGATGTTGGAGACCTTCGGCCTGGTGGATAGCTGGAGATTAATGCATCCGACCCAATGTCAGTTCACCTTTCACTCGGGGGCGCATGGGAGTCTCTCTAGGTTAGACTACTTCCTTATGCCCGCGGCGCAGACTGGTCGGATTAGAGAGGTCAGGCACCTGGCGCGGGGTATCTCCGACCATTCGCCGCTGTGGCTTCTTTTTGACACCGGGTCGCGGTCTGCAGGGCGGATCGCTCCCATTAACCCATGGTACCTGCGAGACCCTACGACTCGCGACAGCCTGGTTAAGGCTATGGACCAATACTTCCTTGATAACGAGGGGTCGGTGTCGTCTGCGATGTCCCTGTGGGAAGCCTTTAAAACCGTGATCCGCGGACACGCCCTCGCCCAGATAGTGGTGGCTAAGAAGGTCAAGAGTGAGGCAGTGGTGAGGCTGGAGACTGACATCTCGGGGCTGGAGTCGGCCTTGGAGGCGAATGTCACTCCGGACGGGCTCCATGCCCTTAGCCTGAAACAGTTTGAATATAGGTCCCTGGTCACTGACGCGGCCAAAACTATGTATAGGGAGCAGCAGGGTCGACTGTACGGCGCCGGGGACAAGGCGGGAAAGTTGATTGCGTGGCTGGACAAAAAGGAGAGAGTGAATCGTGTGGTCTCGGAGTTGCGTGCTGCGGATGGTGTGTGTGTGACTGAGCCGGATGAGATTGTGGAATGTTTCGCCGACCACCTCCGGGCTGTGTACTCCCCAGTGACTGACAGAGATGAGGACGACTCTCGCCTTCTACTGAGGGATATTGCCTTGCCCGGCCTGTCCGTTGAGGACCGTGAGCGGCTGGACGCCCCCTTGTCGGCGGATGAAATAGCGACCGCGATCCGCTCCCTTCGCTCGGGCAAGGCTATGGGTCCCAACGGTCTGCCCATTGAGCTATATAAATTGCGCCCTGATAAGCTTGCGCCCTTCCTCAGTCGCATGTTCCGTGAGTCTCTTGCGGCGGGTTCCCTTCCGGCTGACCAGCGTTTGGCCACGATAGTCGTGATCCCCAAGGAGGGCAAGCCGCGAGACCGCTGTACTTCTTACCGGCCTATTTCACTGCTAAATGCAGAGCCTAAAATCCTGGCGAAAGTCCTTGCCAATCGTTTGTTGAGCGTCGTGTGCGATCTTATTCATCCGGACCAATGCGGCTTCATCCCGCATCGCAACACCGCTCTTAACTTGCGGCGTCTCCACGGCGCCCTGGCCAGGGCGGAGCTCCTCTCCGAACCGGCCGTGCTGGTTTCTTTGGATGCCACGATGGCTTTTGACACCATCGAGTGGCCATTCCTCTGGGCTGTCTTGGCTAAATTTGGCTTTGGGGAGGGATTTATTGGCTGGGTGAAGCTTCTTTACACGGGACCCATGGCTCAGGTGGTGGTGAATGGGCGGGTCTCTCGGCCCTTTGCCCTCGGCAGGGGCACGAGGCAGGGGTGCCCGTTGTCCCCTTTGCTCTTTGCTCTCGCCCTGGAGCCACTCGCTGCTTGGCTCCGCTGGGAGCCCTCGCTTAGAGGGATCCGGTGGGCCCCGGGCTTCGAAGATCGGGTCTTGCTGTATGCGGACGATATTCTCCTGTATCTCACCTCACCGCGGCAGTCGCTCAACGTCCTCTTTGACGTTCTGACTTCCTTTGGGAACAATTCGGGTCTCACGATCAATTGGTCTAAATCCTGCGTCTATCCTATCTCTGGTGGTCCTCCTCTCCTGCCGCCTCGGCTTCCGATCCAAATATCTCTGAGCGGCTTTAAGTACCTGGGGATATACGTTTCGCTGGACCCGGTGGCTCGCTATGAGCAGAATCTCCTGCGTCCACTCCGGCGATTGCGAGAGGACACGGCCCGGTGGTGCAGGCTGCCCCTGTCCCCGCTGGGTCGGGCTGCGCTGTTCAAAATGATGTCCCTTCCCAGGTTCCTCTATGCACTCCAGAACTCCTTCGACGTTATCCCAGTGGCCAACTTTCGGGAGGTGGAGAGCCTGCAGAGGAGACTGGTGTGGGACGGGCGGGCGCGTATTGCTCTTGCTAAGCTTACTCTCCCCTGGTACGACGGGGGCATCGCGCTTCCTGACATTCGCAGGTACTATTGGGCCTCGCAGCTAGCGGCCATTAACCATGCCACGTATGCGCCTGGCTTGAATCCGGCATATGAGATGGACAAGTTCCTGCTTCCCGGCGGGAACTATAACAGGGCGCTTTACTCCCGCTCGGCTGGCCGGACCCTTACGGGTCCTACTAAGATTGCGGTGCGGACCTGGAGGGCTGCCACTGCGGCCACGGGCTGGAGTGAGCGACTAACATGTGCTACTCCTTTGTTTGCCTCCGACCGCCTGGGCAGCCTCTGGACTACGAAGGGGTTTGACCAGTGGGATACGATTGGTATCAGCAAAGTGGGAGACCTGTGGCATAAGGGCACGGTTAAGACTTTCGCGGTGCTCCAGGCCGAATACGAGCTTACGGACAGGGAGTTCTTCCGCTATGCCCAGGTTCGACACGCCCTGCTCTCGGTCTTTGGGGAGGGGACCAAGATCCCGGTTTCCTCGCCCCTCGAGGACCGCATACTTGACGGACATGTCCCTGACAGTACTATTTCTTTAACTTATAAAAAACTGATTAATCATCGGGCTGACCTCTTTGTGCGCCTCCGGGAGGCTTGGACGGGGGATGGGGTGGAATTGGACGACGAGGACTGGCAGTCTGCACTGTCGTCCCCCAAGGAGGTCGCCATTCCAGCCCGTCTCCGGTTGGTACAGCTCAAGATTCTTCACCGGGTGTATGTGACGGGTCCTCGCTTGGTCTCGATGGGATTTTCCGATGACGGGCTCTGTAAGCGGGGTTGTGGGCTCAGCGCCACCTTTCTCCATATCCTGTGGGAGTGCCGCGAGGTGGCGGACTACTGGCGCCGGGTCCATATGGTTATGGGACAGGTCACTGGGGTTGTGCTGCTGCCGGAGGTGCGTCGCTGTGTCCTGAATGTGTGGGAGCCCAATGATTACAGCGCGGCTCAGACTCGGTGGGCGGCCCTGGGGAACATGATTGCCAAGAGAGATATAGCGCAGCTTTGGGGCGCCCAACGGCCGCCCACCGTGTCAGTATGGACGGAGAATATGGACTGGTGTATGTTCAGGGAGAAGACTGTGTATGTGGCCCGTGGTAAGCCGGGGGCATGGGGTAGAATCTGGGGGCAATGGAATGCGTATCGCGGGGGTATCTGTACGCCCCCCCTGGTGGACACCGATATCGCCATGTCCCCCTGACCTCTGATGGTTCCTGGCACCTTTTGGAATAACTACATATGGACGTTCATCTCCCTTGACCCCCCCCCCGTCCCCAGCCTCCCGGTACTCCTTCCTTTTGCCGGCTGCTTAATGGTCTGCACTGGAGTTCCCCGGAGGAAGCCTGACCCGCACTGTTTGCCCTTACGCCTCGCCTTTTGTTTTTCTTTTAGTTTTTGTGTCTGTTGGACTTAAGTCTCCTGTTCCTTTAGAACTATCCGGAGCCACTACGGGGCTGCGCCCCGGGACTTGACTGCAGCCATGATAAATGTATATTTCATTCTGTACCTAGCGGCCGGCCCTGGTGGTTGTAGGCCCGTGCTTGTAACCGAATTATTGTTCAATAAAAATTAAAAAAAAAAAAAAAAAAAACAATTAGTTGTTGTTCAAGAATATTTTCTGATACACTGTGACTACCCTGGTTGTAAAGGGTCCGCCCGACTGATAGTTACACATCATTGTTTTAATAAAGCCAGCATGCTTGTTTTAAATTCATATTCTTTAAATAAAAAATGTTCTGCCTGCGCATGGAGTCCCTGAAAAGCATGGGGCCTATGAATGGTGTCCCTTTCCAGTGACGGCTCCTCCACTAAGGCGAGAAGCGTCGCCCCATTGCTGTTTGAGCAGTGGAAAAATAAAAATAAAACGATGATGACAAGACATTATTATCATTTTATTTTTCTGTGCGGGACTGGAGCCAGGTTGCTTGAAAGAGCAGATTGAGGAGTGGTTTGCACTCCCTAAGTGCACATGACTGTTGAGCCGGCCCCCTTGGGCCAGCCAAACAGTCATGCACTCTTAGCATGTTCTCCACCTGGCTATGTTGCCCAGCCCAATGGAGAACATGTCAGGCTCCCAGAACCTGCCAAACAGGCTGCTCGGACCAGTCACGAAGCTCCTCGTGCACCGTCGTGATTGGCTGGAGAGTCTGCTTTGGTGCTGCCAGTGCAGACAGAGAGGACGGATGAGAGGCGTGCAGCAGTGGCAGCGAAAGTAAGTTATTTTATTTTTTAATTCGACCCCCGCCTCACCAGCCCCCTCTCTGAGGCTGCCGCCACTGTCGCTCCCCCCTTGTGTAAGCCCTGCCAGCAAACGTCTGGTGTGCAAGTGTTGGGTAAGGTTTGCAGTGTTACAGTCCCCTATTATTCGGAAACCTCTCCCACCGTAATCACAGAGCTATTACAGCAAACAGTCACCCATAGCGATGGACTATGCACTGCAGTAACATGGGACTCCAGGCAGAAATGTGCACTGAAACATGGTCCGGAATTTTCTATCCACAAATTAGTTTTTGGGCACTTATGCATCGAATTGAGTGAAATCGGACCCTTGTTTAGGGATATAGTAAAGTGAATTATTTTTGAATTATTAGTATCATAGGACCCTGTGCAAAAACAGTACTGCTCTTGCTCTTATCTGCATCACCTGCTCCTCTCAAATCCTATAGATCTAAAGACAATCTAGCACTCCAAGTGAGAGGCCTTCAAAGTTACGAAGCAACAAGGAACCCAAAGCTGAAAGTGGAAAACCTCGCACCACTCCAGGAGAGCTCACATTTTTAGTGAAAGTCTGGTGCTCAGAAACACAAGAAACGGTTCCAAAATGTCTTGGTCAGCAGGCCTGTAATTGGAAGCAATATAAGTGGATTATTTTGGGTTGGTTAGAGAACTGGCTTCGTCATACTCAGGGAGTTGCAGTGCTGGAAGGTCCTATTAAATTTCATTTGGCTTCGTATGTCTGTACCCTGGTACGACCTACAGCTCTATAAACATCCGTCTGTGCACTAATGCTTTCTCCTGCATGGCTTTCTATCTCTGTACCTAGTTGTATTTCACTTGTTATTCTGTAGATTGCAGGTCCAAACAACTTTCCACATTCTACTTTACCAGTGTATGACTTACATGACATCATAATATACGCTTTGGGAAATGAAAAACGTGGGCAACACTCGGGCAGGATGTCCGAACTATGACTGTATGATATTAGCAAGCATTCCATTCCTATGCTGGTCTTTACCAAGCATGTAAAATCTGTCTGTCTATCTGTCTGTCTGTCTGTCTATCTATCTATCTATCTATCTATCTATCTATCTATCTATCTATCTATCTATCTATCTATCTATCTATCTACATCGATATATATATAGATACATTTATATACATATATATATATATATTTTACACAAAGGACGCTGCACTCCTAAGTTCTAAATTCAAATTACAGGTGTATTTTGTGGTCAGGCCGGCAGCAAACTCCCCATAAGCACCCAACCCCGCACTGCGCACAGCCTTAGGCTCTGCACAGCAGGGGGTTGTCAGCTGGGCCTGTGGCCAGCCCTGTGGTCAATCCACCCGTAGCCAGCTCTATTGCATACTACTCACGTGGAAGGGACGAGGGCAAACGTGCAAAGCTTGTCGGTGATTTGGCGCCTTTGCATACTAAGCAGCAATTAAAATGAAGAACTGTGGACTCTGCTCTCAGACCAGGCGACGACAAGAAAGAACCCACTTGTCTTGGACAGTCACTACAGAAGGGATTGTGCTCCAATAAAACAAAAATACATTCGCCTCTATGAAGGATTTCACATCTTTTTTCAAAGTGCAATTTTAAAGAAACCACACTGTCCATTAGCCTGAAAAATGGTGGGGATGCTGTTGCATACAAGTAACATGGAATAAGTTAGCAAGTTGATGCTTTGGACTTCTTCACTTCTTAAGAAAAGTACTTAGTTGTCTCAAAGCACCTACACGTAGAGTGGTAGTTCAGGGACTTATTAATTCACGTTTGATTTAGGGTAATTCCCGGTACTTAAGCAGTCCCAAATACATAACTAGTACAGACTGCAGCAGTATGTACATATTTCAATATTCACAAGCGAACATCAGGGATCCCGCTCTGGCAGCTCTCCATTGGCTACCAATCCAAAAGAGGACACAATTCAAATCTTTCTGTTTGGTCCATTATGCCATGTATAAAAAAGGTCCCCGGCTCATACAATGTCTCGTAACCCCCTATGTGCAGAAGCGTAGTTTGCTATCAGAAGGTCAAAAACTGCTCCTTGTTCCTAAAGTCAAGAAAGCCAGAGGTGGGGAAGTTCCTTCACATTTCTAGCCTCCAAACTATGAAACGCACGTCCTGTCCACATCAGGCTAGACAGCTCCAAAGTTAGCTTCAGGAACCAACTCAAATCCTATCTATTCTAGCAGGCAACTAACACCAAGAGCAGAGGTTTACCAGTGCTGGGAGGTCCATTCGATAGGCATGCACTATATAAATCCCCAAAATAGAAAATAATAGATTAGAACAGAATAGAAGAGGTGAGGCCAAATGGGTAGGGCTTGTAGGTGATTTGATGCCTTAGCAACCTCAGCAGCATTTAAAAGGAAGAACTGTGGACTCTGCCCTCAGACCAGGGGAAAACAAGAAAGAACTCACTTGTCTTCGACAGTCACTACAGAGGAGATTGCACTCCTCCTATCAATCAATGATGCGTTCACCTCCATCAAGGATTTCAGATCCTTGATGGAGGTTTTCAACATGCAATTGTAGAAAAATCAAAATGTATTCCTCAGCCTAGAAAATGGAGGGAACACTGTTGCGGTAGATTCGGGAGGAAGGGCAGCCTTCATATTATTAGATTTATCCGCTGCTTTTGACACGGTCCACCACCGTTTGTTGGATCGGCTCTGGGCATGCGGACTTCAGGGCAAGGCCTGGAATCTCATAAAATCCTTTCTTACTGACAGATCCCAGGTGGTTTCCATGGGTGACTTCCATTCAAAACAATTTATTCTACCTTGCGGAGTCCCTCTGGGTTCGTCCCTGAGCCCGACCATGTTTAATATTTATGTGTCCTCATTGGCCCCCATTATTAAGACCTTTGATTTTGACTTAACATCCTACGCAGATGATACCCAAATTGTGGTATCCTTGCAGCCAGGTCAGGAGGGCAGCTTGGTCAATAGATTTCATGACTGTATGATGGCAGTGAGTCACTGGATGGCGGATAACTGCCTAAAGCTGAACTCCGATAAAACAGAGGTCATGGTGCTTGGAAATGCCCCAACCTTTTGTAATGCTAAATGGTGGCCTGCTAGCATGGGGATTTTCCCAGTCCCAGTTCAAAAAGTAAAAAATTTGGGAGTAATTGTAGACGACAAGCTGTATCTGGGGGCCCAAATTAATTCAGTCTCCTCCTCTACGTCGTTTGTTCTTCGGACTGTGAAAAGAATTCTGCCTTTCCTGCCAGCAGGAAGCCAGAAAACAGTGGTCTCGGCTTTGGTGATGTCTAGACTGGACTACTGTAACAGTCTCTATTTAAACATCCAGGAACGCTTTCTGAACAAACTACAAAGGCTACAAAACGTAGCGGCCAGACTACTTACTGGGATCCCTAAATTTGCACCTATCTCTAAAGAAATCCAGAAACTTCACTGGCTTCCAGTCAGGAAAAGGATACTCTTCAAAACTTTAAGCACGGTTTTTAAGGCGCTTCATGCGACCGGACCTGATTATCGGCAAAAGCATCTAAAGTGGTATATACCCTCTAGAAATATGTGATCACTAGGGGCAAAATTGGCCACTATCCCCAAGATAAAAAAACTTTCATGGGGAGGCAGAAGATTTGTTGTGGGGGCAGCTAAGGCCTGGAACGCCCTTCCGGCTCAGCTCAGAAATCTGTCAGATCTGCTGTCCTTTAGAAGGGCACTAAAAACATGGCTATTTATCCACTAAACCTGCTTACTCCTCAGTCTGCTCTTTGGTAACCGAGCTATATAGGATTTGGTAACAGCGCCAGGACACCCCAGGGTAACCGTTGCGCTTAATAAATTTATTAACATAACATAACATATTATTATTAACGCTGCATACTACTAAGGTTTAAGGGACAGGCCAAACCAGTGAAGTTTGAAAGATTTTGGAACTTTTTTAGTTAAAGGGAGGGCTTTAATACCCTTTATCTATAACCATAAATAAACTCTAAAATCACCCATCCCTCTTTTTACCTTTACCCACCCCTAAACTATAAAGTCTCCTGTACACCGCTTTATATCTACTCCCCTCTAAAACACTAAAATGGATGTGTGGTAAAGGTTGTTTCCCCATTCCTAAACCAATGGAAGTTAAGTCAGTAATATTTTTCCAAAAACCTCATAAGTGACAAATGTTTTAGATCTGTTTCTGGTTTCCAGATTTTTATTGTTTGCTTCTTATTCCACATTTCCTAATTATGCTTATGATCCTTCATTGTCTAAATTCAAATATAGGATATATTTGTGTGCAAAAGTGTAAATTTCCTAGTGCCAGGATACCTGTATAGGTAACAAATAGATAAACATAACATGTGCTGTATTGCAATGTCTTCCATGCGGAACCTACCCCTTAGAGTTTGCTACCACCAGTGGTAGCTGTTTTTAACCTGAAAACCTCACTGTCAGCATGATGGTAGCCACCTAAGGAGAAAAACACAGTGCCGGCAATGCCACATCGCTGAGGTGGCATGGTTCAATTGTGGTCATAAAATATGGGCACTATAAATGTAGCCCTAAATTGGGGGCTATATTTTTAGAGCCACGTCATCCCTTAAATCAACTGCTAAGACCGATCCACATTTGAGTGTTGTCACTTCTTGCCTGCAAGGCGCCTACAGAACAATTGTGGGCAAGTAGATATAGAGAATAAAAGTCTGGATTTCCACACTAAAGTCTTATTGTGTACCTGCACATCATCATTTTGCACACCTGAGTGGGCTTTATGTATGCCAGTGTGAGGTACCGTCTGTGGCCCTCAATCAATCACATTTCACTAACTCAAAATCCACCAGTTCAAATTGCATAAAATGCAAAAATTGCATATTCACTGCCCAGCACGTTCAGTTTATCCTGACATGCCAATGAAGTGCCTGGAGGCAGTGACAATACTAGCAGAGAGGGGAAGTATGTTGGCTTTCTTGCTGGGTGTCGGTAGAGTCACCTAGTTCCCACCCAACATCACTCCAATGGCAACATGCATATGGACTCTGTCCGCCCGAGCAGTGACTTACCATCCAGGGGCAGATTGCTACTGGCAGGGGCATCCAACTTGTGGTCCACACTGCCAAGTGCCAGAAAATAGTCTGATTAAAGGCAATTTTTGTAATGTGGTCAAGGTAGTTTTTTGTTTATATCTTTTAGACCATAGCAGAAAGATGTTTCCTGTAGGAAAGTGCCTCACATTCTACATGTAGCAATGATGGCCCCTGAAACTCTTTCTTAACCTTGAAAGATGGCTTACTTCTCAGACCTGCACTAGAAACAGGATGAATTACTGTGATTTGGCCTAGCCCCCTTTTTGCCACATGGATCTAGGTGGGTAAAGGTGTTGAGACGTGGGTTCCATGACCGGTCATCTCTTGGTCACAGATTGTAATCTAGTGATTTGTTTGCCAGCCTATATCAAATGGTTTAATGTCCAGACTCCAGTTTCCTGTGGACAGCTTTTGACTTCATACAAAACCACCACTTAATGGGAGAGAGTGAGAGAGGAAGAGAGATACAGAGGGAGAGAATCCTCATTAGTAATAGAATGGACTCTGATTTCCATAAGGAATACATATTCTTTCTTCCTCACCCCACCGTGGTCCACACTCTCTGAGGTGAGTCCACGGAAGTGACTTCTGTGGTCCAGCCCCAACAATACATGTTGTGGTAACTGGTGGATGCAGGACTCGTACTGTATTGAATGAGTATGTATAGCAGTAGAGAATTCCGAAAAGTGGGCAGGACAATATACTAAAATAATCTGATAACTCGCATATTACTAAAGGGCAATATTTTGATGTCTTGTTTTACCACAATGGCAGAGTAGTCTTACTGTGTCTTTTTTACTGTGTCCCGTTTACTGATGGATACTCCCTTAGAACAAAATCCATATTTCTGGGCATTTCTATATATTTCAGTATTTTGAAGAGTAAGCACATTAGTGTGAAATGATATTTTAATAGCTGTGCATAATAGTTTATGCAACGTGGTGATGAATGAGCATATTCACTTTGACCAGCATCCGGATGGCTGGGAGTTTAGCTGCGGTTCAGGATTCGGAGGGGTGGGGTGTAATGTTCTGAAGGCTCAGAATATCTCACTGTGATACTATATTCTGATGGATGAGTTTATTACTACTGCCCAGTGCTCTGATGGCTGAACATATTACCAAAGCCTGATATTCTAATGGTGGTACATATAACTCTGTCTCAGTACTCTAACAGGATGGGAATAGTGTCGTTAGCGACATTCGAATAGCAGGGCATTATCATTGGATAAACATTCTGATGGACGGGCATATTACTGGGCCACTATATTCTGATGTATGGGCATATACCTTTGTCACAATAATAATATCGCACGTTTATTACTGTGGCATAATATTCTATTTGGTATGCTCGTTAATCTTCCAAAATACTCTGATACATTTTCCTTTTGGTGTAGACAGCTCATTATGCTGTCAAAATAAGCTGATGGCTCAAATCATTTTTGTGGCAAAGTTTTCAGGTACTCAGAAGCGTATGTATGCTGGTTTTGTGTCACCCTAGCACCACACAAGGGGGCTCAAGGGCGAAGCAAAACCTAAGTCGGATTTGTCAAGCCACGCAAGGCCACCTTGAGCGACCCTGCATGGCTTGATAAATCCAGAGTAATGCAATGCAGAGTAAATTGCTGTGTTGCTTTACTCTGCCCTGGAAAGGCGTTCCATGGGTGGAGCATGGGTGTTCCCATACAGCCCACACATGGATTTAGGCACATTCCTAGATTTAACAACACTGCTAAACCTGGGAATGCGTGATAATGCTCGCCTTCCCAGGCGAGGCATGACAAGGAGAAATAGTGCAACGGTACCTGCATTGGTGCTAGGCAGTAGACTGTGCGCCAGCGGTGGAAAAAATCTAGGAATGAGCCATATATGGTTAAGTACATCGCATTCCTGCCCTTTCCCTATCATGCAGCGCAGCAAGGTGACTTACTGCACGATAATTTCATAAATATACCCCTATGTATATTTGTAAAGTAGAGCAGGATTTAGTGTCCTTGTTGTTAGTGGCTTCTCCAAACAAGCCCACGGTTTAATGAGCACATCATCTGATCCACATGACGAGTATACATGTTGAGGTGATGCAGACCCATGTAGCCCCTGCAGCAGGGGGCCTCCATTTGGCCAAAGGCCAGTGAATATCTATAAGATATTTGAGACTCAATGGCCCTTATCCCACTTTGCAGGGGGCATCATTTTCCATTACGCCACTGATGTCAGGCATGGGGACGTTTGTATTGTGTGGAGTACTATCTCCTAACCCTAACATTTTTCAAGACTCCAGAAGTACTTAACAATATGTGTTATTTACAAAAACTTGAGTGATTTGAACTATTTGGCTTTGCTCCAGGCACTCACATCAGCATCTGCGTTTTTTCATATGAGGGTTTGTGTAAGTCATGTCTATGTTTCATTTCCATCTCTTATTAATGTTTATCATTCTTGAATTGCATTATATGATAATAAAAGTAAAAGAAAATTGCAGGGGAGTCTGAAAATATCTACAAATTATACTCGTTCCTGACTCGGATGAAAAACTCTGTAAAAGGAAAGAAAAGGAAGTGAGGACTACATTTTGTTTCAAGGAAAAAATTCTTAATACTTTAGGAAATGAATATTTCATAAGTCAAAATTGTGACTTGTAAATGAATCCATGTTTGACAATTTTTTACCTTAAAAGGGCAAACACAGTAAAAAACCACAGTGATACGATTATGTTGTATCATTAGATACAAAAGGCCGTTCATGTGGTATGCGATTTATGACACAAATTCTACCTTAAAATAGAAGTCACTGTTAAGTAAATGCTCAAAGGTCATTTAAGTTTAGCCTTCAGGCTTTGCTTGAGACATCAGGATGTTTAGAAAAACATAGAGATTAGCTAAAATATACACTGCACTGAGAAAGGCCATGTGGAAACATTGGGATCTTTGCCCTGTGGAGCATAATGTACTAAGGCACTGGGCAGACACCCCATGTAGCGGACCCTTGGTCCTTGGAAAAAAGATGTGGACAGATTAAACACAGTGCTTGTTATCACTCCAGTGCCAGGACTCCTAGGAGTCTGGCCTGCTATAGTGTCTGGGACTTATTTACAAGCGCCTTGCGCCGCCGGTGAATCACTTTTTCCCATATTAAAAGTGACGCGCTGGCGGCGCAAGGGGCTTGTAAATAAGACTGAAGCTTTTAGCCTATGGTTTTGGAATATTAAGACAATATTAGCAAAGAACTCAATGTTATTGCTGTGTGTGGGTCTCTCGGACATCACACAAAGTTAAAACATTTGTTTTGTTATCCGCCAGCTGTTAAAGCGTGAAGAATCAGGAGGCGCACTTTACGCGCCTCCTTAGGTATCTGAATTTACATGGCATCGGTGAAATAAATCTTTGTGGAAAGAGCTGAGGAGAAATGAGGAATTACCATGGGAACTGAATTTGTAATTACTAATTGCGCCAGTAATTCCAGATTTCTGAGGGGAATCTCTGGGCTCCAACTGCAATGCCTCAGCAGTGAGGGCTTAAGTATCTTCAAAGGCTGATACAGTTGGAGCAGACCCTAAAGCATGAGTTCAACTAACCCCTTGCAGCCTTCTCAAACCTGCCTTTCTCGTTGTTACACTTGAATTTAGGCGTATGTGAAGGAACAGGCAATCTACTGCTATTGGTTTTATTTGTCTTGCATATGTGGGCAGAGAAATATTTTGACATATTTATGGGGAGGTCTCCAGCAGGAAACTGGAATAGCATCTGACCAAATAGTGCTCTGTTTGTCAGAAACCTATTTTTGAGATGTAACCACCTCAATGATGGCACTTAATCTGAGCTGTGGGACTTGAAGGAAGCAATGCATTTACTCAGACAGATCATGGTTTAGTGCATGAACTGCTTTCCGACAAAATACAAGTTGGGAATTCCATATGGCACTGAAGACAGCAATGCCATCCAAGTAGCTTCCACTGAAGTTCTCCAAACCAGCTAAGACCCAGTGTGTTACCCTCTGGGAGGTAACAGACAACACATTAAATGTAAAGAGTCCCTCAGGTGTGGAGAATGCTGACTTTAAAAAGTGTCAGGTTATCAACCCATCAATGCAGCAAAACCACATTAATGATACCCAATGTATTCCTTAGCATTAAGGGGCTGTATGTTCCCACTGGCAACTTGGTAGCCCAACTAGACTAGTGTGTTCTGCATGTCAGCCACTTATTTGATAATTTAATCATTGTGAGACATTCATTGTTTGGGACCGGAGTCTGGTCGGGATTCCCTGGTGGTCTTGCCCCCTCTGTAGACTGATTGGTTTGCAGCCTGGCCCAGAGGACGTCTGGCATAACGCCTTGGTGCTGGTAAATTGAGTTGCTTAATACACTTTGAGGCAGCTAATATAAATTGGTGTATTTTGTGATAATTCACTGTAGGACCATCCGGATGGGTACCATTTTCTTTTTTTTTTCTTTTGTCTTTCCCTGAGCATGAGCAGCCATTTTAAAGCTTCCACTACCAAATACCAGAGACAGAAGAAGTCCTCACCTGTCTTTCCTCATAGAAATAGAAAGAGTACTGAGTGAACCTTAGCAGCGGCCATCTTAGCATGGGCACATTAGGAGCAGTCCTTTCAGTGTAACTGCTGACTGAAACCTGGTAATTCTCTTTGTTCAACAGCTGTTTCAATTTTGATTTATGGGAATTTATTTCGAGCAATCTCTCTCACCTAAACCTTCAGGACGGCGGCGCATTTAAGAGGGGGCAACTCTGCATCTAATACAAAATTGCGGATCAATTAAATTTGTGCATCTCATCATCAAATGCACCCCCAGGCCCTTGCCCTTACACAATTGTTCCACAGCACATACGTGAATAGGCCTAGATCACTGGACTGGCCTCTTATGCAACGAATCACTGCAGCACCACTAGGGTAGAACTCCCCCTCAACACTGAGGCAACACTGAGGCAATCCTGGAGACACCTGATGAAACAACGAGAATATCCTAGGGGCCACTGAGAATACTAAGGGAAAAGATAAAAAATGGGGATTGGCCAAATGGAACCCCTGTGCTACTGTGCTCCTTTTACTCGATGAGTTACTACTCTTGGACAAAAATTGGACCTCGACCAGACCTCGAGCATATCCCCCATCGGGTTTTTTAGCTGCTACAGTGTAGATCAAAATTGGTGCCAACACATATTTAATTTTACTGATCTTCACCTACTACCATCAACATTGGCTGCATAGGGGCAGCAGTCTTCCAGGCTACTGAACCAATGACCCAACTCGCATTTCCCCTCCTACAGTGAGGGTATTTCTCTACCAGCCCGTCTGTCCCTAAAATGGCCTCCATAAGTGTGCCCTTGTCCAAAGCACTCCTACTCCCCTTGTTGGGGATGGATCCAGCACTTATGCCCTGGAGTCTCAGAGACCCCGCTGAGAGAGTCCACCGCAACTAGGAAATCACACATAATGGAGGACTGGAAATGATCCCTTTACCGCTGGGAGCCGTCACCTACCCAGCCGGATGTCAGACACTATTACTTTCTCATCTCCACACTGTGTCTCCTAATCCTCCCCCACCTCTTCCCTCCTTCATTCTTTGCCTACCTCCCCTATTCCTCTCCTCTCTCCCCTGAATTTCTCTCCCCCTGCCTGCTTTGTTTATCAAAGGTTATTTCTCTACCAGCCCGTCAGTCCCTAAAATGGCCTACATAAGTGTGCCCTTGTCCAAAGCACTCCTACCCCCCTTGTTGGGAATGGATCCAGCATTTATTCCCTGGAGTCTCAGAGACCCCTCTGCTTGAGTCCACAGCGACAAGGGAGTCACACATAGTGGAGGACTGGGAAAGATCCCCTTACCGCTGGGAGCCGTCTCCTACCCAGCCGGACATAGCACACTGTGTTTCCGCTGGGTTTGCTATCCCCTCCCCCACCTCTTCCCTCCTTCATTCTTCAGAATGTGCCCATGGCCAAAGCACTCCTCTCCCCTTGTTGGGGAGGGATCCAGCATTTATGCCCTGGAGTCTCAGAGACCCCGCTGAGAGAGTCCACCCCGACAAGGAAGTCACATATAACGGAGGACTGGAAATGACCCCTTTACCGCTGGGAGCCGTCACCTACCCAGCCGGATGTCAAACACTGTTACTTCTTCGTCTCCACGCTGTGTCTCCTACCCCTCCCCCACCTCTTCTCTCCTTCATTCTTTGCCTACCTCACCTATTCCTCCCCTCTCTACCCTGAATTTCTCTCCCCCTGCCTGTTTTGTTTATCCTTATGCTTATGATATGCTTTTGTAACTCATGTAACTACGCTCCAGCAACTGATGTAACTGTGTAACTATGTTCTAAAACAATGTTCTTCCTCATGTAAAGCACTCTGATACCTCCGGGTCTAGCCAGCGCTATATAAACCTTTTCAAAAACGTTTCAAATAAAAATAAAATGATTGGTGGTCTCCTTGTACAGTGTGAAATACTTTCCTAAGAAGAGGCAGCTGGGCCTTTCAGGTGGCACTGGACACAGCAGTGTACCAAGTAAGTGTCATTGAAGTTCTCCATACCAGATAGGACCCAGTTCACTAACTTCTAGAAGATAGGAGGCAACACATCCAATAAGCCACTCTTGCCCCTCCCTTACAGCAGCTCAGTGATTCAGGAGGATTGATGCATCTTGCTATCCTTCCTTTTCATCTACAATTAGAAGCAGTACCCAATTCAACATATCTGAAGTGGGTGTAAGTCTATTGCCATGAAAGAACCACTGGGGATACCTATCAGGTTGCTAATCTGCCAAGGTAGTTTTCTGATCATGCTTGTGTTTGATCAGCCCATAAATGACGTCCTGGTTTGTAGCATTTTTCATGACTGAACCGTCTTGGACCTGAGGTCCTGCACATTTTGTGCAGAGCTTTATGGGATTTACTTTCCAGACAATACAAAATCAGAAATCAAAAGGAGTTGAATCGTAACTCTATCTCTGGGAGCTGCTTGTAGGAGAATATAAGGCTAAGTGTGAGAATCAATTATTTTCTCCTCAGTGGTCAGCCAGGTCCTAAAAATGTTTTAGGGGCCTTTTTGTGTCTCTTCAAAGCCAGTTAGAGGAAAAAGTGAAGCAAACATATAAGTTTCACCGCACTTATCCCTGATAATTTTCATGTAAATTAGGATTGTTCCTCTTTTAGAGACATCTTCTTCCTTGGGAAACTCCTCTCTGGTAGAAACATCAATCAGAGCTTTCGCTGTTACTGCAGCAGTGATGATTTAAAAATGTCTATCACCCACCCTTCAATGTTTTTACCACACATCCATCACCACCTAATGGCCTTACACTGCAAAGCCTTTACCACTTATCTACCTTTACCACGCAGGCCTTTACAACGCAGGCTAAGTATATATAAGATGCCACGCATATAAATGCGTGGTAAACACATTGTGTGGTAAACACATTGCATTTTAATGCCTGCATTGTAAAGGTTGGTACCCGTGAGGCATTTCACAGCATTCTGCATGTGTAATGAAGGTCAGTGCACATGTTTGAGTTGCTGCAGTCCCTTGTCTTACAACACAGTATGTATAGGCTATCTGGTTTTAGGTTTAAACCTAAAATAACTGATAAACCCTCACCGAAAGGAAAATAGCCATCACCGGTGTAAATATAAAAAAACACTGAAAAAACACCTTTGCAACCACAAACTAAGTGCCATTCAAAGAAAGGAAAAAATTAGTGAAAGAGTCATATTTATTTCTTCCTATGAGGGCCAATACAATGTAACTTTGTTATACAAAGTAGCATCGAGAAAGACTGGGCTAACATTATTCTTCTTGAGTTTTGTTGTTTAGAGATGTCACTAAAACATTGTCTCTTCTTCCTTCTGCTTTTTTCAATTTTTTGGTCTTTGGTCTAAAGATGCAGTGTTTAGATGCATGTTTTAGGTCTTATTTAGTTATTTTATAAACTGTAGAAAATCAGGAAATATCAAAGTCATATTTGATATTTTGGCTACATTTGATTCCACAGATAGGTAAAATGGTTGGTTTCATAATAATCTTTCCTAATATGTACCATCACATTTACCCACAGTCAGAGAATGGGTGAAATTCTTTGATCCATCAGCCCCCTTTTCTAGTGAGTCAGTATTGATTGTAAGTGAATTGCCAAATACCCCAGGCTTTATACATTCAAAGCAAGATGTAGTGACAGGTATATGTGAAAAAAATGTTGTCACCAAGCATCTGAGATAGTGGTGAAAACATGACACCAGACGTTTGGTAAACATGGAACACAGTGTCACTTGGAATGCTGATGAAAAAAGTTCCTGCCAAGTTCAATAAAGATTGGAGTGATATTGTTTGTATTTGCAGTAATTCAGCTATGTATATGAAAAAGTTATATGATGACCTGTCAAAATCGATACCTGAACTGAAGTGCTTCCCTTAAAGAGATCCTTGTCACTTGCTAGATGGTATGCTGAAAGCCTCTTTACATTCTTCGGAGATAATGAAGAATGCTATTGACTTTGTAGCCCATTCTGGTGCAGTAAAAATGTATTTGGACCTCATATACCCTGTGCACACGCTATCTATACCTGCAGAAGGCAAGCAATAATTAAAATTAAATTCAAATTCCATAAACACCGGAAAAACACTGTTTCTGTTGTTTTTTAATGGCGTGAAAATGTGTAACCACTGATAAACACTGTTTTTTAAGGTATTGAAAAAACCCCACCAGAATTGACCAGAAAAATTGAAACTGAAAACAGGAAAGCCTAAGTATGTATATGGGGGTGACTTGCCTAATTCAGAGTAAGCACTAGAGGTCACAAAGCCAAAGCTATCACCCAGAAAAGTTCTCAAAGGAAGATAAAGGATGGCCAGTGAGGCAAATCTGAAGTGGAGAGGGGCATGTTGATGTTAGCTACCTGCCCCTTGGGGTATGAATGTGAACTCCAAACTGAGGCTCCCCAGCCCAACCTAGAGAGTTTCTCTGGGATGACTAAGATTGTAGTCTATACATAATGGGCCGGTCAAATTAACCCAGGAAATAGCAATAATGGTTTAGACGTTAGTGGTACGTAGCGCTCTAGACTTGAAGCGAATGGGCGGTGGGTGGGAGGTGTTCCAGACTTGGAGGGACTTCTTGCGAACAGCTTAGTGAGTACAATTCCTGGGTGTTTTGGGGTCAGGAAGTTCAGGGCTCACGACGGTTGGTCAGGGTACTCTATAGGGTGGGGTAGCCGGTTTTAGAGCTCGGGTGGGGGGCTGGGTAGGTAGCAGGGCTGTGTTTTAGGGCTCTAGGGGTGGGGGAGAGTGTACTTTTTACGTCTGGGGCGGCGGTTTTAGGTCTCAGGGCGGGGGGCTGGGGTGTTATTTAGGGCTGGAATCAAGGTTTTAGGGCTTAGGGCGGGGTATTCGGGCCATTTTCAAGGCTGGGGGCTGGGTTTCAGGGCTCAGGGCAGCGGAGCCGGGTGGCTGGGGGTTCCTTTTTACAGTTGGGGTTTCTTTTTGGAACTCAGGGGGGGGTAGAGTATTTTTAGGGCTGGGGTCGAGGTCGTACACAGGGCAGGGGGCTGGGTTTTAGGGCTGAGGGCAGGGGCTAGGGTGTAACCTTAACCACGCACATGCCTTTACCAATAATGCCACTACAACTAAATTCGTTGTAACGGCATGTGTGGTAAAGGCATGTGTGGTTAAGACGTGATCGTTGTTAAGACTGCGTTGTTCAGGCATGCATGGTTGGGGAATGCGTGGTTCTGACATACAACCCCCTAACCCAGATAGAAATGTGATTTGTGGTTTTGTGACATTTTTCATGGAGGAGACATGATGTCCTACATTTCCACATCATAATTGAGGGGTTAGGGGCAAGTAACAGTATTGAGTTCTAAGGGCGTTTTTAGGGTTAAGGGTTGGGTAGGTGTATAGAGTGGTAAGGGTGTTTTTAGAGTTTAGGAGTGGGTAGGTGTATAGGGTGGTAAGGGTTTTTATTGGGATTAGGGGTGTGGAAAGGTATTGGGTGGTAAATGTGTTTAAGGGTTTAGGGGTGAGTAAGGGTATTGGATACCAAAATGTAGTTCTAATCCACTCTACTCCCTGCTGCAGTCTTCAACAACACCTATCTATCCAAAGAGGTCCTCTCCTGTGGGAAAGTTGTAGTCCACACCACAATTATTGGCAGAGCTGAGAGGAGAAACGCTTTTATGAGGCATGCCACCTAAGGGTGGGTGAGGGTTTTCGTCTTAAACAAACTAGTGTGTTTGAGCATAAATAGACAGATGATTTTCTTCCAGGTGGGCAGCATTCAGCCACCTGATGTCATAGACCTAAAAAAACTGTGTTTTATGAGTAACAACACAGTCATGTATCATCCAGCTCCCTACAGTCAGTAAAGATTGGAGCCTGCTTGGCTAGTAAGAATGTACATAAGTGAATGTGGATGCCGTGTAATCCTTGGCACAATCCAATCTTTTTAGATGGGCCTCATCTTCTGGAAAAGGGTTCCCTTTATATTTGTGGAGAGCAGTTGACAACCACTGATGTGGTTCCCCAAAATTAGTTTGCCACAAATGCACACACATATGTGAGGAAGGGAAGACTGGTCCATCGTGTATTTCTTTACTGACAAAAGAACATATGAAGGCACATGTTACAGTATGCTCTTGGGTGAATACCTCACTCAGTACACTAGATATTGTTACACCCTCATTTAGGCATGAGAAGCACAGTCCTGAAGTATATCCACATCTGGTCTTCCATATCATTTCTGAGAATTGCACAATGAGCCCTGGCCCTCAATTCACTAAAAAGAACAAAGATGCATTAAGGTGTTGATATTAATTGGGTCTTTATTTGGCAGAAGTTTGCACCCTGTCTAATTAGGGACCACAATCCTAGTCAGGGTAAGCTAAATACACACTTTAAATTAACCTGTGCTCACCCTCTGGTAGCTTGGCACAGAGCAGGTAGGCTTAACTTAAGAGGCAATGTGTCAAATATTTGTAAAAACACACACACACACACACAGTAACACAATGAAAACACCACTAAAAGAATCCACACTGGTTTCGAAAAATACAGCATATTTATCTGAGTAAAACAAGACCCAAGCTATATAAATCCAATCAGTAGAAGTCAAGATATGAATTTTTAAAGGTTAAATGCTAAAATAGTGCCTAGAAGTCACTAGCTGTCAAAAGGTTACTTGAGGTTGCAAGGGACATATACAAATTAAAAGTTCAGGCCGACCGCGATGGAGGGCAGAATGGCTACAAGACTCATGTAGGTCCCGCTTAAAAAAGGTACCTTGGATGGAGCAAGCATCAATAACGAGAGCATGGTGCATCAGTTTTCGATTCACACAGTGGGTTCCTGCATCGTCGTCAGGCTGAGCAAGCAACGTCAGCATAGAACAGTGTTATATCGGTTCTGATCGGCGCAGTGGTAACAATGCGTCAGTGTGTGAGAAAACAGCTGCAGAGCACTCTTATGAGGACCGGGACTGGAGGGGGCACCTCAGGATTGCAAGACGCCTTTTGTTTCCCAGAGACTTCGGAAAACAGGAGGCAAGCCAGCAAGCCCTTTGTAGTGTACTGATTTAGTAGGGTCAGAGCCCCAGTCCTTAACCTAAAAGTGCCTTTGATGTAGGGGGTGACTTCAAAGCAACTCTCTGAAGTGCACAAGGATCCCTTTCAACCCAGCCCTGAATGCAGATGCGAGCTCAGAATACAAATGAGCCTCACCTTCCTGTGTTTATGGCTGTCTAAAGGGAATGCACAAAATGTAGGTGTCACCCAGTCCAAACGTGTATTTGATACAGGCTGCAAGCACACAGAACAAAGTTTAGAGTACAGAAATGTCTACTTTCTATATGTGGCATTTCTAAAATAGTGATGTCAAACTCATCTTTACCACTAAGAGGATTTATCATTACCATTCTGAAGATATGAAACATAATTTAGCTACTCTTTTCTAATCAGGATTTACCGCTCCAAAGTGTTTTAAAGGTGAAGCTCATCTGAGTAATCGTCTGCATTCATCTGCATACTGATAGGTCTTCTAGGGCAGGGAGAAATGGTGAGGCTAACACACTTCAATAAGTAGTGTCTTGTCCATACACAAAGCAATGATTCATCCCCCACAGATAGACTGGTAGACAGGGTTTGGTTGAAAGCAATCCTTGAGCACTTCAGGGAGTTGCTTTGAAGTCACCCCCTACCTCAAAGGCACTTTTGGGTATAAGTACCGGGGCTCTGAGCCTACCAAATCAGTACACTACTGAACGAGGGAAGAACTCTGCTGGAGTAAAGCTATGCTGTGCTGTAAAGATTGCCAGTTTGCCTTAACTGACTGTTCTGGGGAACGGTGTCACTGCTTTGCTGAGCTCCCTTGCTGCCTGCTGATCTCTGCCCTGCTGAGGACAAGGACTTGACCCATCTCATGTGAAACCTGAGTTACTCCAAGGGCTTTCTGGCTTGCCTCCTGTTTTGTGAAGTCTCAGGGACACAGAAGACTTCATGCAATTCTGCTGGTGCTGTTGGACTCTGCCATCAGTGAGTCCTACCCTTGCTTAAGGTGCCCACTCCAAAACTGATACATCGTCACCACTGTCCCAGTTAGAACTGACGCATCGCCCTTCGAAGCTAACACAGAGGATGTTCGATGATGACGGTTTAACAACCTACGCGGCCCTACGACTATGAATCGGGAACCCACTGCTTGAATAGGAACTGACGCATCGTGATCTCATCGTCGATGGTTGCACCAGCCAAGGTACTTTTTCAGTGGGACCTACGTGAGTGTCGTAGCCGGCCTGCCCTCCATCACAGTCAGCCTGAACTATGGATTTGTACCAGTCCCTTGCGTCCTCAAGTGACCTTTTGACCTCTACTGACTTCCAAGCACTATTTTTGCATTTATCCTTTAAAAATCCATATCTCGACTTCTACTGATTGGATTTTTGTCATTTTGCTCTTTTTTTTACTCAGATACATATTCTCTATATTTCTAAACCTGTTGAGTCTTGTAGTGGTGTTTTCATTGTGTTACTGTGTATGTGGGTTGCACAAAAACTATACACATTACCTCTTAAGTTAAGCTAGTCTGTTCTTTGCCAAGCTACCAGAGGATGAGCACAAGTTATTTAAAGTGTGTATCAAGTTTATCCTGACTAGGATTGTGCAAACCTCTACCAACTAGAGATCCAATGTCTAACATGGTGATCAGTGGTGAGGATAAGACTTGTGTTTGTGCAATACAATATAGTAACACAGTGTTCACTACAGCTCTATACCTAAGACCAATTCAAGCATTTTTCAATTCTCCCTGATTGGCCTTTTTAGATTTTTGTGCTAAATTATGTCTCTATCTGGGAAAGCCGCACCTGCAGGAATTGAGTCAGAGCTGATCAGGTTAGAATTCTACACTGTGCAGCAGCTGAAAGATTTCTGCAAGGATTTCCAAGTTTCTACAAGGGGCTTCACTAGGAAGGTGCATCTACAGAAAGCTTTGAGGGCCTGGGCAAACACCCAGGATGCAGGGGGTGACATCCCAAAGGAAGAGCATCAAATCACTGAGGAGGAGGGTGACCTAAATCTGGAGTCTGAAGTGGCTTTGGAACTGCCCATGGAAGGTGCCAACGACCTGCCAGGAGCACTAGTGGTTACCAGAGCAGGGAGCAGTGTCTCCTCAGAGAGCCTGCCACCAGAGGTGCTAGCACAGACAGGAGAGAAGAGAGAAAATTAAAGCTAGAGCTTGCCATGTTGGAGCAGGCTTGTGAAGAAAAGAGACTGGCCATGGAGGAGAGGAAACCTACTCATGAGATCAACCCCAGAGAGGTAGACATAAGAGCCCATGTGGTCTTACGGGAAGGCAGTCCTCAGGGGCAGGTCATAGAACATGCCAGGGTCTCCCAGCAGCTGGGAGACAGACTCAGAGGGTGAGTTGATGATCCCTGAAAATGTGAGTCATCACATCCACCAGGTGGAGGTGAATGGGGTTCCAACCACTGCTTTCAGGGATACTGGGGCTAGCAAGACCATGGTTGTAGAAGAACGAGTCTCTGCCCTATGGCCCTGATGTCCCTAGACTGGGGTCAATCAATCAATCAGGGGTTGGTAAAGTGCAACTACTCACCCGTAACGGTCTCAAGGCCCTGGGGCGGGGAGGGGGCTCCATTGAGTGCTGGAGTTACCCGAAGAGTCGGGAATTGAACTTCCTGAACTGGAGCAGTGTGAGGGATTTCTGCAGGTGGAGGGGGAGGTAGTTCCAGGCCTTGGCTACAAGGTAGGGTGGGGAGGTGACCCAAGGAAGGGTCATAGTTATTCCCCAGATTCCCATCGACTGCATTCTGGGGAATGAGTTACCCCAAGTGTCAGGAGAACCAGGAGGGGTAACCACCACAGGCACTCTGACACTTTAGCTTTCTGAGTCTACCACTCCCAAATGGAGGGTACAGAACCCCAAATGTAGTGGCAAGGGAATGAATGAATGAAAGATTTATTAAGCGCAGTCTCCTGCCCGGGGGCGTCTTGGCACTGAAAAGACATGAAGGTACAGATTCTGGGGTCCTCGTAATGGGCCTCCTATTGCTGTACAAAGAGCCATGTTTTCAGAGCTGTTCTGAAAATTGAGTGATGGAGCGGTTTTAAGTTCGAAGGGTAGGCTACCCAGAGTAGGGCGGTGGTCCTGAAGAAACTCCCCACACCCTCAAACTCCCAAGATGTTCTTCTAAAAGAGGGAACTTCTTAATTCTTAGCTGAGCCGGACTGTAGGGTTCAGCCGGGGATGTACAATCCCAGCCTATCCTTGAAAAGTGGTGGACCATAGAATTGAAGTAACTTATCGGCCATGGAAAGGGATTTGAACCTGAAAGCGTTGTTTAACTGGTAACCAGTGAAGTTTCTTGATGGCCCCTTTTGCTGAATCAAATTTGGGGATTTTAAGAAGAAAACGTGATGAAGCATTTTGCAGGGTCTGAAGCTTCTTCAGGGAGCCTACTGAATTAAGGTATAGGCTATTGCAGTAGTGAAGTCTTGTAAGTAGAAGAGAAATCACTACTGTCTTTAAGAGCTGAAATGGCAGATATCTTTCAATTTTCTTGAGTAGCTTCACTGAACAGAAGGAGGTGGATGTAACTTTGTTGACTTAGGGGCTTATTTATGAGCCCTTTCGTCACTTTTGCGCCGCCGGTGCCTCACTTTTTGTGACACACCAGCAGCGTAAACAATGCGCCATGTTGCCTCATATCTACAAAGTAGATGCGTCACTTTGTATACCTCTGCACCACATTATACCTGCGCCAGGTATAATGTATGCAGGGTGGGCGTTCTGAGGCAAATAAGCCTCGTAGAAGTGATGCAGTGAAATCTATGAGATTTCACTGCGCCACTTCTAGGACGCAAATGCATCAATATCTTACGCCTGCCTCACGGCAGGTGTAAGACTGACGCAGGCACATTTGAAATGGGACTTGCCCATGTGAAATGACCCATTGCTCGAGTTGCATCACTTTTGTGACACACTCCAGCAATGCGTCCTTTTTGCGCCTACAGAAACGTCAGAAATACTGACGTATCTGTATCTCCTTGCGACATGATGCTTCATTCTGTAAATATGATGCATCCAGCATGTCGCAAGGGGTGGCGCAATAAAAAGTGACGCATTGCTTTTTTCAAGCATATTTGTATATTTTTCTCTGGCGTGTTTGTTTATTAATGCTGTTAAAGCATCATATTCCACAAGCACCCACCGCTTTACATAAAAAGAAAATGTTACGCTGACCTCATTAAACATATTTAGTACTGGATAAAGAATGTGCTGCGTGCTGGGTCGTTTTGTTTGTCATGTGTTCCGTGGGAGACTGCAATTTTGTAGCCTTTATGACCTGAAAATGCTTCCAGAGAACATCGTGTTCAGCAATGCACATCATTCTGCTTGACTAAAATATCAAAAAATGTTAATGCTGCAAATTTGGAAAAAATTATTGGTCACTGTGCGATAAATCTAGTTTAAATATTTAAAATTGTAGGATGAACAATACTGAGATAAATGCTCAGACACCTAGTGCGCCAGTGGGAACCTCCCAAAAACTGATATGTAAAAATTAAAATCTGAGAAAATTCAGAATACTCAACAAAATCCCTGGATCTATTTACGTTTCCAAACGTTCTATAAATGCAACAATTGTATTCTGGAGCGTGTTCAGAAATGTTTTTTTCTAAGCTGCGTGGAATAGTGCAGACCTGCAGGACAGCATTGCATTTTTTTAAGCCTTGTGCTGCATGGCCCCCGCAGAGTAGGAAATGACAAGTACTAGAATTTACTCTAAAACAATGTTTCTCTAATAATGATACAAGAAATGTATTAGCTATACTCAATACGTTATTGTCAGTAAAATGGAAAACAGAATAAAATATATGATAAGTTGAACAGCCAATCAGGAATTAGGTATTGGAAACATTCTATGTCTGTCAAGAGTGTTTTTTTGCGGGATCTGAAGGAAGGCCAGGTGGCATTGACGATGGCTTAGGATGGCTTGAGGTAGTAGCTGTGCCCACTGAAAATATGAACCTGTACACTTCTGGATTCCAGATGAATCGCACTGTATAATCAGGTAGTGTCCAAGGACGCCTTAGGCATTACGGATTTGCTCCAGCCTGAGTGACTCTTAAGAAGTCTTGAAAGATTTCACACAGCTACAGGTGCAACTGGAACCTAAGCCTTATATGATGTCCCCAGATCGATATGTCAGTCAACTCCGTCACGTCTAGCAAAGTTCATACAGCGTTCGTACAGCTCACTTATAGCACTGCACGTCTTCCATCACGGTCACAATGTATTTTCTATCTTCTAGTTTGCTGAAATTAAGACTCTGCCCTGGTAAAGGTCATTCTGTACCACAGGGCGTTTGCTCTGTCACACATATATACTGTGAAATCAGTTACCCTAATTGGTCTTCAAGTAAGGCCATGTAAAGTTGGAGAAGGAAGTGCACCAGTGGTGCGGTAGTTAAATGTCATATGTGGGCCACAGGAGATATTTACCTCCCCTCCACATATGTGACTATAGTGTACGGCTTGAAAAAAAAAACACTGTTTCCTGGTTAGACCGCAGTTTAAACTACTGCAATAGCACATGACATTGCAACATGTGCTATGCCATGCACAAAACCTATTTTTGAACATTTAATAAGCTACTTGCAATTGTACCGTGTAAGCCTACAGGGTTGGGTACTTAATGCATAACATTGGAATATGGCATAGCTAAAGAAAAGTATGTCTTTACAGTGAAAAGTTGGCAGCAGCTGTTTGTAACTCTGCAGGGTCAGTTATATTTTCTATGACCAGACCTAATTTTGAATATATATCAACTGTCTCAACTCAATTTAGGAAAATAGAAGAAACAAACTTGCAAGTTATTTTCCACATTTGAGTATCATCAAGTTCATTGGTGAAAGCGGATTTTTGATAAGCTGTAGCGCCTATTCGAGCATCATCTGAAGATGTGCAGTACATACCCGTGCAGTAACGCCCATTCGGTGCCAGCTGGAACCCAGGCTTGCAGATGCACTTGAAGCTGCCGTCCTCATTGATGCACATCCCATTCAGGCACATGTTTCTTATACTGCACTCATCCATGTCTGAAATATAGAACCGGCACTTAATGTATACATACATTGCCTCTCATTTACATATGGTAATACAAAACAGAGTAATAAGGGAAAGCAGGACTGAGAATCCACCAATGACGGATAAGGTAAAGCGTTAAAAATCTGAAACTTATGTATAATGGTCCTACACGTGTATATAGCAAAAAAAAAAAACAGCACATTAGGATAAACAAGAGTAAATGTTACAAATTTGGGTTACTTCCACAGAGTGGTGGTAGAATGAAGGGACAACAGACACACGTCCATAAAGACTAGAAAAAAAGGAGAGCCAGGTAGAAGGTGTAAGGAGTTCGACACCTGAGCTACGTCAACTGAAAAAACTAGTCTTCCAAATGGCATGGTTTTTCCACCATGGTGTCCACAGGTAGCGCTCATAAGTGGAACTTGGTAATCTGTTACCTTGCATATTGGTTTAATAGTTACTTGAATATGTGTGACCTCAGTGTAGTTCTCAGCTTCTAAATCAAAGCAACATATTTCATATCAGTGGAAGACGGAAGCACTGATATTTAGTCATGAAGAGGCTAGTCGAAGGACTAAATGGGTAATTCCAACTTGGATCAATAGAGATCATGCTAGAATACCAGCGTTGTGTCAACTTGAGGAATCTTCATATTATATGAAATAGATACTCCCATAGTTAGATTTATACAGATAAACGCTATTGCCCAATGATCAGTGTACTCCTGTGCAGTTACTTATTTCCTCCTCGGCCGAGGACCGCTGATTGTCTGAGATACTGTTGAGTTTGCTTGGCTGGGTGCATCTGTTTAGAAGAGGAACTGCCCTTTCTTCTACTTTGAAGTCACAACCACTCCTATGCCCTCACTGAAGATTTTGTTTTATGATTACACTCCAGCGTTTTCTGTGGATAAATGGGAGATGTCTTTCTGCTCAACAGCATGAGCTTGGCTCTTATCACACTGTTTAGGGCAGTGTGCATGTTGTGTCAAAATATGTTAATGGTTCGTCTTCTAATCATATCCTGACTGGATCACTCAAAGTGAGGACAGCAAGGCGAGTGTTTCTCTGCTTACGTCGTATTTAAGCTAGTTCACTCACTCTGGCCACATCACTATTCAAAACTAGGGATGGGTGGATGATATTGTTTCTATTAGTAAATCAAGGATGTAGAACAGTCCTGTAGCCAGACGGCTGTGGCACTCCCATTTCCCCAATGCCTAACCTACCAAATGTAATATGCATTCCTGGACCATGAAGCGTTCATGGAAGGTGAGCACTGCTCCAGCTATGTTTGCACGCTGACCAGAATGTTCAATTTATTGGCAGAAATCCAGGAGATCAGAATTACTGAAAATAAATGATCTTTCAGCTATTCTGATTTTCCATCATGAACCAACTGATGGAATATTTATCACAACTATTCCCAAAAACATCCATGTCCATATTTCACATTATATCTACTCAGCAATCTCTATGCTTTCCCCCTTTGTTGTCTAGGTTCTGCATAACTGATTTTCTCAGCTGTTCCTCCTATACCACTTTGCATTTTTTCTCTCATTTAGACTAATTCTTGCCAAGCTCCTTAACTACTTAACTGCCTAACTGTGGACACCCTGCCCCTTCTAATTCACAGACAATTCCTACCAGTTGCTGACAATTGCCTAAAATGGCAGCATGTCTTCTCTGCTTCTATTCCCAAATGCAACTTAAAGTTCAGATACTGGTATTTCTAGGACCTGTGCCACACAAATAACAATCTCAGATGCTCTCCTGCAATGTGAAGCACACAGCACATGGATTCCGATTCCTATTCCTTGGGTTCCTGCTCAGAGGCCACATTCAAGCTATTCCTTTCCCTGGGAATAAGCTCTGGACCTTCTCACCACACTGTTTCGAGGGAGTATTGATACTTCTCAAACCTCTGTGGCCCTTCAACTGGTGTATGTGGCGTTCCAGTTTGTGTTCATAGGGAGACAACTAATGTAGACTATTTCTGCTGCCCCCCCCCTCCCCCCATCAGGTGATTGGTGGACTTTTGCAGTGTAGGGGGCAGGCAACTTTTTTTACCACAGGGATCAGGACTGCTGGGGTTGATGCACTGTCCCTATGGTGCCTTGGGGAGTGATTGTTTTGCTGTCTAAACAAGTCTCACGTGTCAGTCATTAGGGAGTCGTTCGTAGTCTTGCCTTGGCAGGAAAGGCTCCAGTATTGAAGAAAAAGACCAGAAAATTCACATAATGAAGGAGATGGCTCTACCACATGTCTAGCTACCCAAGGCAGAAGGATAAGCCGAGCCAGCTCAAGACGTATAACTAAATGACACAAAAAGAAGGGATGAGAATGGCATTTTGATGCAAGCGGACAAGGATAGAAAGCCCAGTGGATTACTTCATTTTAAGAGATCCCAAAGAAGTAGGAAAACAAAACATATCAATGCTCCCAAATTAAAGGAGAAAGGGAGAGACCCGGAGCCTTCAAGGTCATTCCCTCTGATCAGAGACCCAGTACTAGTAGCCTTGGCCAAGATTAAAAAAATACAGGCAATGGACAATCTATTTCGTAGATATTTAATCAATTTGATAAGCTGGCGTGTGAGGGTGCGTACTGAAGGAGTGAGTGTAAATAAATTACTGGATGCTAAAGAGAAGCAATACATATCTTGCATTAATGCTCACTACTGTCAATTTTAAAATAAAAGCTATATCCAAGGGAACAAATCACTTGTAGGAAAAACTGACATTTTGAAGACTAAAATCTGAGTTGACACCGTCCTGGTTTGTAGGGTATAGACCCATCCTTCTCCAAAGTTATTTGGCTTTTTGACTTTCCAGGAGATCGGTCCGAAAGAAGAACCCTATGAATATGTTATTGGTAACATCCAGAGCTTGAGGACGGGTTCTCATCAGTTGGCCCAAGTCCAGTTCTATCTCTGACAAGTGTGGGTTGAAATTCTCATTTGCTGAGTGCCAGGAATCTATCTGCTCCCAGGATGAGTCACAAATCAGCTTTTTATGTGCAAGATTCTGCAAATTTTAGTTATGGCTACAGATGTCAGAGTTTGGAACACATGTATTGTTATGTTAGGAGTTTTGATATAGCGCGACAGCTGCCCCAGCAAAGAGGCGTCCCGGTGCTGAACAGCAGAGAGATGACCAAGCGCGGAAGGGCGCAGGAAGGCCTATGGAGTGGGAAAGAGAAACGTTTTTATGGCTTTCCTGAATCGGAGGTAGTTAGTGAGCCCCCGGATGTGGGCCGGCAAAGAATTCCAAAGGATGGCAGCTCTGTTCCGAAAGGAACGGCCTCCGGCGCGGGGGACCGCTACCAGTGATTTTCCCATGGAATGGAGCTGGCGTGTGGGGGTGTAGGGTAAAAGTAGGTCGCTCAGGTTTTCCGGAGATGCCAATTTCAGGGTTACAGAGTGCCTTGAACTCGATTCGCCTAGCCACAGGCAACCAGTGGAGACGGCGAATGGCACTTGTCACTGAGCAGGCTCTACGCAGACCGAGGAGAGATCTTACGGCTGCATTCTGGACTCTCTGTAGCCTCTGTATTTCTGACTTTCTAACTCCCAGATACAATGAACTGGCGTAGTCTAGTCGTGACATAATCAGAGCCTGGATGATGATCTGCCTGGTAGGGGCATCGAAGAAACCCAGGACGGGTTTGAGTCCATGCAACAGACCAAAGCAGGTTCCCGCCACCTTTTTAGATTGAGTCTGAAAGTTGAGTGAAGCGTCCATCCAGACCCCTATGTTCTTCACTGCAGGCTTAGGGGCAGGGGCAGTGCCTAGGCTCTTTGGCCACCAGAGCTCGTTCCAACGATCATGGTCCTTTCCCACCAACAACACCTCCGACTTGTTGGCATTCAGCTGGAGACAGTTGGTGGTCATCCACTCGGCGACTGCCATGAGATCACCCTGAAATTTCATGGCGTCCCGCTCAGGGTCGCTCGAGAGAGCCACCACCAACTGTGTGTCGTCGGCATAGGAGACCATGGTCAGCCCTCTGCTCTTGGCAACTCCGGCAAGAGGTTGAACGTAAAGATTGAAAAGCAGAGGGCTCAGGGACGAGCCCTGTGGTACCCCTTGGCCTATAGGAAGGGTGCTAGAGGCAAAAGGGGGAGCTATCACCTGAAACGTCCTGTCCGCGAGGAAAGATGCCAGCCACTTCAATGCTAAGCCAGTGACTCCCGCCTCCGCCAGACGACGTAGCAGAGTGGCATGAGACACTATGTCAAATGCGGCACTAAGATCCAAAAGGATCAGTGCCGACGTTTGCCCCGTGTCTAAGGCTTTCCAGAGATGTTCAGTCACGGCCAAAAGTGCTGACTCGGTGCTATGGCCGGGGCGGAAACCATTTTGAGAGGGGTCAAGCCCATGGTTAGAATTGAGATACTCCGTGAGGAGAGAGTTAACGTAGGCCTCCGTGATCTTCACCGTCCAAGGTAGCAAGGCGATAGACTGAACGGATTCTGGCTTTTTAGGGTCTCAGGAAGGTTTTTTGAGCAGCGGTATTACCCTGGCCTATTTCCAAGCCACAGGCACGACCGCTGCGCAGAGGGACCCATTGATCACCTGTTCCAGAGGATGTATGATAGTGGATAGAATTTTCCGTAATAGGTTGGGCTTCAGAGGATCAACAGGAGAGCCCGACTTGACTTTAGAACAGAGTGTGAGTAAAACATTTTGAGGGGTAGGGGGGAAAACCTCAAGAATACCATTGGTATGATTGCAGGATGTCTCAAGGGGGCCTATCTGGACCAATGGGAAGCTTTTATAAATGTCTTTAACCTTCCTAAAAAAGTGGGCTGCCTGCTCATCACACTGCCGATCTGATGTAATCAGCGGGCCTGCGACGTCTTTCTGGATTTTAAGATCTGAGACTATCGAGGAAATGCTCTTGGCCGGGTTAGTGCTCTTGATGATCAGCCCGGCATAGAATGCTGCGTGCTCAAATTGGATGGTCCTATGGTATCTCCTAACGGCAGCACGGTAGAGATCCTTGGAGGTCGGATCAAAGTCCCGTCTCCAAGTTCTCTCCAGCTTTTTACAGATTTTGCATAAGGCAGCTAATTTAGTATTGTACCATGGATTAGATTTAGATTGTCGATTCATGGACAATTTAGCTGGAATTAGGCTATCCAAGGACTGACTAATCCAGTTAGAGAAGACCGAATTGGCCTATTTGGGTTCGGCCGGGATGGCTGGGGAGGTGGCGGCGAGGTAGGTTTGGAATTGGTCCCAATTCAGTTTACGCCAAGGACATTTAAGAGAGAATGTTTTCACTAAATTACGCACCGGCGTGATACCATGAATAGACATGGGGACTAGATAGTGATCCGACCAACCCATCGGAACAGGGGGCAGGACAGTGAGGGAAGGTGTATTTGTTAAAACAGGGTCTAATAGGTTGCCAGCTGAGTAAGTGGGACCTAATACTCGTTGATCAAGCTGACACGCTGTGAGATCGTCCAGAAAGATCGTTACTTCGGGGTCAGTGAGGTTTTCCAGATGTAAATTAAGATCCCCTGTGACTGTGAAATCGGAAGCATTGACAGACAAGGTGCTGACTGTCTCAGTAAGAGCTTCTCTGAACACCCTAGAAGGACCTGGGGGTCGATAGATCAATAAGCCTGTCATAGTGTAGTTGGGATTGAGGGTGATTTTAAAATGGGCACATTCGCAATCGGCAACTTCACCATCCTCTTGCTTGGCCACACCCCCCAACTGCTCATACTTCCTGGACAAATGTATTATCATTTGTTTTTTCTTTTGAACCACCCCCGGGTCGTCTGATAATATCCTTCCTACATTGGATGTCCCATGACAGAGTACCTCTCATGAATGTGTTATATCTGTTACATGATAGGTTTCCGAGTGGCTCCCACTTGTTGCTGTCTTTTCCACATCTACCTGGCTCACCGTCACTCCCTCCACCCCCTGAGATGTGAGGGATCTCTAATATCATGGCATTCCAGGCCCTTGCATCGTCTTCCAGCTTTTCATCTCTCCTAACGTTTTTCATGCGGACTAACTCTGCCGCTGCCCATTCGCACAGGTCTTTTGCCCAACTCTCCATCGTGGGGGGTTTCGGGCTCATCCACCAAATTGCTATTCTTTTTTTGGCTAGTACTGACCCTAATTGCAGAAATCGCCGCGTAAGTTGTTTCCCCATACTTCCTGGACAAATTATTTATGAAGTTATGCATACTGTGAAATTTCAAAATCATGCAGTGACTAGGTCTAGGTATCAACTGCTGTTAAAGAAATATACATGATGGCTTCTTGTGGTTGTAAAACAGCTCAAATGTGTTTGCTAGGAGAGAGGATTATATGTTTTAAAACAGTAATATTATTCACATTGCATTGTGCATTCGTTTTGCACACTACTGTGACCTTACTTTGAAAAATGAAAAGCTCCTTAGTGGTTCAATTTAACCTTCGCCAAGGGTTGGTGAGTTTGATAGATGAGTCCCATGGTGTATTTTCATTTCCCTTCCAGGCTGCGTTGAAAAGTTAACCATGTTCTAAGTCCAAGTAGGAATTTTGGCACCTGATCTTTGAGCTGAATCATTAGGATAATATGTCTCCAAAAATGTCTTGAAGAACCGTTTTTGAAATTACTGAACATATGCAATGATCATTGGAAAGGCTTCCAAGAGCCATGAGAAAGATAAATAGGAACATTCCTTGCTTTTTACTAAAGGTCTAGGAGGCAAGCACTCATTAATTACAGTCCAAACACAGACTGTCTTAGGTCAGACGAGGCTAGCATCTGAGAAAGCATGTTGACAAAGACACAGCTGATTGTCTTTTTACTAAACAATTATCCATTTTATGTCTTATTGAGGGTGCACATATACTGCACCTGGCATAAGGATAAGTAGAAGAAGAGCCCCAAGCCATGTAACCTACTATTCTATTGCAGAATTGCCCATGAAGGGCAAACTGATTATAATAGTCCCTGATAGACACTGCTTTCCGGGTAAATTCACTGCTCCTTGAGACAAATGAATTAAAAATGCACAGCTTTGTATATGTTGCTGTGATGTGTGAAATTTGCAACAACATAAAAAAATACTACTTAGCGAAATCTCGAATAGCTTTCACACTATTCATGCGATAAAACAGACTTTCTATTTATGAATTAAATCAATTCAACATTTTAAGGTAATTGTTACACAATAGGGGTTATTTGTGTACTACACATTACAAATTGAAATATCTTTAACCAATACACTTCAACGATATCTATTGTTACAATTTCATGAACCTTGTGAAGATAGTAGACTGAGACACACCACTGCAATTCAATACAACGGCTTCTAGAAATCAGGTATAATTATCCACTGAAATGTTATATCAGATCGCATTATTATGGAGCCTGACTCATAAAGGTAACTTACACTTTCAAGTGATTTATACTTTTCAGTAAATTCAATATTTTTACCTATTTACAAAATAAGTGTGTAACTTAATACTAAACAAAATTGTACGTTTAACACCACATATGGCAAATCACTGGTACTGCGACACCGCACATAAAAAATAATAGAGGTAAAACTCTATAGGGAGTAATGGTAAATTAATTTATTTTAAATAGTTAAAATATAAATAAATATAATTTAATGTTAAAAATATACAACAAAATAGTACATATTTATTATTTAATAATAAAATATTTTGTAACAGTATAAATTACACAAAAGTGTAAATTACTCAAAAGTGTAAATTACCTTTATGAATCTGACCCTGTGTTTTGACAGTTACAAATTAGAGCAGTTTTTTGTTCTTTAAAGCTTTTACTTGGAAAACATTAGTTACTGCTCAATTTAACAAAAGAAAAGTTTATACAATGTCATACATTACACTTTTATTGTGAAAATCAATGTGCTTACACAAAAGTGAAGGCCAAAGCTCTTACCTATACAGTTTTTCCCATCAGCTGCCACATGAAATCCTGCATTGCAGACACAGTGGAAACTGCCATCAGTGTTCACACATCGTCCATTATTGCAGATCCGCCCATTCTGTAGACACTCGTCAATATCTAGAAAGAAAATAAATGGAAATAATTTTTAAATGAATGAGAACAGTGAATACATATGTACACTGTGTGTGCTTGAGCCCTTTTTTTTGTGAGAGCAGGAATGAATAATCAGGAATGGTAGCATGTTTTTAAGCTTAGGGAACAGCATTTCTTTACTTTTGTCACATGATGGACATTAATATTGGGTGCTTACATGGGACTTCTTTCTGTTAGTCAGTTTAGAAGACCTGCCAACTCACATGGTGCCAATGGGTGTCACACAATATCAGCTCCCTGCATATGGTCACATGTGAAGAGCCGATATCCTAAGGTGGGAGGTAAAGCGGTACAGCACCCCCTGTACTCAGTGGGTTTCCGGCTATAAGGGATGTAAAAACACCCTCTGCAACCTTTTTTATTTAGGGGTAAGGAGGACAATTGGGTGAGGGTGTGGGGAGCAGAGGGCCTCTTAGGCAGTTCTGAGCATCAATCCCCTCTCTCTCCTTATCACATGGTGAACTTTATTTTGAAGTTGGCAGGTCTAGTGTCGTATATCAGATAAGGTTAAATGTATATTTATTTATGAATATACATACAGTCAAGAGTAATCCTTTTAAATGAGAGAACCCATTTTTATTACAGATAGAAACACAATTCACAGCTCTGAGAAAGACTTACAATAATGTGCCCATAAATTGGTATGCAGTAAATTTGTAGCAATTATGAAGAACAATTTTAATACATGAAATTGACAAATTGTGTAGAACAGCTGACCAATTCTAAAAGTTCTAACCAACTTTACATATTGAATCTTATATATTGATGCTTTTGGTAAATGTGACAACCCCATAAGCATTCTTGAATGTGGTGTATTAAATGACTCTCCATCTTAATCATACATTCACAAAAAAGCTTTTAATTTCTTGTTAACCTATTCTAAACAGACAATTTAGTGTTATATTAGTTGAAGACTACTACAGCAATACTCTTTAGATTTGTTGTAAAAATGCACCACAGGGTTTCAGAACCGGCTGGAAGCTCAAAACTGGTGTAAAAACAAACATACTGAGAAATAGATAACATCAAGTAAGATGTTCTACAGTTACTGATGATGTGATATATCCAACTTGTCCTCACATTCTCATCTAGGCGAAATCACACCAATGAACAGCTTCAGAGAAAGAGATAATGTGGTGGGAGATCAAGTAAGCTGTAGGATATAATAATACTACATAGCAACCATATCATACTTACATAACTGGAAAATCACATAGAAAAGCTCCATACAAGTGAGTAATTTACAATGAATATGGGATAAGATGAAAAGTCATGCGCTGAGAGCAATGTCAAGGACTGATGATCCTCAATCCCATGTCCCTATGTTCACTTGCTCCTGCATACACACAGCTATATGATGCTACATTATAATTCACTAAGTAAATTAAAGGATAATTATAATTTTCCCATTATAATTTGATTTTATGTTGACTAAAAATCCTGGTTGTCCTCCTCGCTGACGATATGGAGGGACACCATCAATAGACCAGTATTTGTACTACTGGTAGTAGTACCCCTGAAGATAACAACACAGACGATGATGGTAATGTAGATACTGTTATGTGGATCAGCCGACTTAGCACTGTTGGTTTAGTAGCAACACTAACACTACCTCATGTTACTGCACAACGTAAAACCATGCCAATTAAATAAAGAAATTTGTTTTAGTACAAATCTCTGTAAAACCATGTCATTGTCAGACATCTCAATTTGTACCATTTCAGATGTGAGTAGCTTTCCAAGTCCTTAACGTAACTTGTAATTTGTTTTCCTTAAAACACATACAATAATATAAATAGAAAAATGACAAGAAAAATAACAGGAACAGATGAGCTTTTCATACAGGCTGGATATCACTACACTTATGAATATTAAAACATCAATATTCTCCAATAGAACTTTGGGGCACAATTTGACATTTTGCACTTAATTAATTGGAAAATGACTGTTGCTTGATTCTTGAAAATGATTATAATTGGTAATTTCCCTGCTGTTTATTAAGGAAAGAGTAACAGTTGCAGTGGCGGCTCACAGAGGTAACGCTGGGGCAGGGAGGCAGGACGGGGCTGGGTGGGGGAGTAGTGGAGTTCGACATACGACGGCAGATATTTATTTATTTATTTACGTTCACCTTTGCCATCGTATATCGGACTCCACTACCCCCATCCCGCCCCACCTCACTGCCCCACAGTGTTACCACTGCGAGCCGCCACTGAACAGGAATATGCATTGATAGCATGATTAAAAATAATAATCTTACTTTCAATGATTTCACAAAAAATAAAGGTGGTGCAGAGGATATGATATTTTAATACACAATTTAACTTATTTGTACAGCAAATGTTATTTCATTTTTTAATTGCATGTTCATATACTCTGAATCGAATTGTGTGAATGAAAAACAATCCTATTTATTGTTCTAGTTATTTTCAGTGTTTTATTTGAGGTGTGGGATTTTAACATACATGAAATTTAAAATGCACCTGTGTTTTGTAGTTAGATTTCACTTGTATGTGATATCGTAGGGAGAGATTTAGAACTTCCTTTAAGTGCTGTGCAAGAGAAAGATCCTCTTGATGAATAAATATGCACAAAGCCTGTAAATCACATTTTTTGAGACATATGTATCAATGAACCTTATTCTTATTTATAACCGAACCTTAGTCATTACGGCTGAGTCTGTGTTTAACCCAAAAAACATCCAGGTAGGCACGTGTTAACTAGGAAACATTTTAAAATATGGCTGTCCACAGGTATGATACCTAGTTGTCAGAAAAGCCAATTTTATCTTAAAAGCTGATGACTGGCTGCCTGTTAATTCTTCCCATTCTAAACAGTCCTTCACTTCTAAATACAAAGTGACAAAGCTTTATGGTTTTGGTGTTGAAACACCAAATTAAGGTGCATGTATAATTTAATGTTTTCAGAGCAATGGGAAACGACTGCTTCCAAATAAGTTGGACAGCAGGAATGGAAAGTTGGAGGGGTGTTCAAAGCCTTTATCGCATGAGCATAGACTTTTGGAGTGGCCAACTGAGTTTTCCACTTTTTCCTCACAAGTGATGCTGATATTGTCTGGTGGAGTTCCTGATGTTTGGCATATAGAGAGTTCCACTATTACTCACAAGTGCCAATATTTCCTTGTAAGTGCTAGTTGGCACTGAAAATGGATGTGCACAACACACTTTTCCTCTCAATTTTGAAACAGGATGGAACTGGCAGTCTTTTTTATTACAACAACTGAAATGAGGCACGAATGTCCCAATTTTAATGTTTAGACCCATATACAGAAAATTTTGCAAACTATCAGAAGGAATTGCAGTTTTAACTAGAATTGTGGGAATTTCATAAGAGAACAACCTTGTGATTTAGCAAATCCCCTGGATAGTCAATATACTATGATTTCCAGTGAATAAAGGATTGTTGCTAAATATCTTTCAGTACAAGATCATCTGGTCCTGCAATTTTTTTAATGTTTAAGATTAAATCAAAGCGATTAAAGGATATCAAAAAGGATGTATCTCCAGAACGAGATACTTAACAAAAATGCCATTTACTACATTTTTCCAGATGAAACACCATCATACTTAATCAAAACCTGTATAAAAAAATCTTCTGGTTTCAAGTATTATGGACCAAGCTGAACACTAGTTCAGGCACCCAACAAACTGAAGTATTTCCACGTTCTTCAATGCCTTAATGACGATATTGTTCTAATTTTATAATTCATAACAAGGTGGAGTTGAAGGAAACCACGCCTACAGTAGGAAAATGCATAAATGAGTATTACAAGCGCACATACTAATACTCCAAGATGTACTCAGTTTTACCTCGGCATTCTGTTTTAGTGGCTGTGCTTTGAAATCCAGAATAACATTTGCATATGTATGATCCTTGTGTATTAACGCAGTCCGCATGGAGACACGGATTTCTATCACATTCTTCGACATCTGTAAAACAAATATAGCATTTGAGAAGTGTAAAATAAACATGATTAGCTTGTAAATAGGAATCATTATTTTAAGTGCTGAATAATGGATGTTCTGTTGATGCAAATATACAATTACCCTAACTGAGTATTACTTTTACAGATGCCTATAACATTAGGTGTTAATGATAACAAAGTATCCTTTTCTAATCATGTGGGATACCATCCTTCATTTAAACGTTTTCTTTATTAAGTCTTAAGCCTCCCTCACATAACATATCAGCAATAAATCCCCAACCTTGATACACTTCAAGGAGTAAATTACAGCCCAGAAAGACTATGAGTGTCAAACAAACTGAAGTACTACCCCATTCCCCAAGTTCTGTCACTGCTAACTGGGTAGTGTAAGCATCGTGTATTGTGGCTATGAAGGAACACCCGGCATGTGCGAGGTGAGAAGTCAAGCAAATAGGGAATTCCTTGAAAGAGACCTATTTCTTCTTATTTAAGCATATGAGGTTTCACATGACATTGAGGAAGAAGAGACGATAGGGAGAAGGAGAGCAAGCTGGGGTACGAAGACTGGCAATGCTCATGGCACCCACACATTTTAACACGAACAACTTTCCGGGCCTCGGCAGTCCCCTGCCCCAAACCCCTCTCAGCCACATCTAGAGAATGCATTGAGTAGGGTTTATGATCCTATATCAAAGAAAATATTAATAACAGCCCAGGATACTTTCAGGAGTTCTATTTGTTTTATTCCCATGTCTAACAGGATTGTGTCCCACACATATGTTGCTTAAGCGCTCTCCGTAAGGTTCTTTTATATGAGTAATGTAGCCATTTTTGCAACAGCTCATTTCCTCACATCAGCTAATTATTTTCAACAGCAGGAGCGGTGTGTGCTTTGCAGCTGTAGCTATGTTTCATTTAGCAACCACTAGGGCCAGGTCACAGTACCTGCATTCTTATTTTAATAGTTTTGGGTGGCTCATTAGTCTCAGTAGGCAGCTCAAAGGTTATAGGCCAACACTTTTGCCAGAAATCTCCTTTATAGTGTATGTACATTCACCCAGTACTGCTGGATCTGATCGCACTCCAGTACCATGTGGAAGAAGTCAGCTTTCTCCTGCAGGCATCTCGGACAAACATCATGTACTCCTGGGTACATTTTGGCAAACGAACTATTAAATCTCATCATGCCAAGCACGGTTCCAGTCAACGAGGTTGTCCCAAAGGTGGCCTGTACCTCCTGCATCTCATGATCTGATTACACATCCTGGTTTTGATACATAAGCCAGTATATCGTTCAATGCATTGAGCCCACTTCAGCCAAAGCCACCATACTGAACTATTTTTTGTGCAGGGGGTAGCATTTCTGCAGACCCCTATAACATGTCAGTAATACCTGTACTTAAATCCCATGAATTAATAGCCTGCTGAAAGATTATTTGCAGACCCTTTTGCCAGTTACAAAGTTCTCTGAACTATGGGCTGTCAACATAGTCAATATAGGCCCATATGTACTAACACATTTTCCCATTGGCACAGAATGGGTAAAAACCTTTCATACATCAGGCCCATAGCTCTGTAGATAGTTACAAATTACCACTTAATGGTGTGCGTTTAACAACATTTGCCGTGGCTAACACATGAGTCAATATTCACAAAGCTTTTTCTAGGTTTAAGTCTAATTTATATTTGGCGAAACTCATAATTTGCACATGGTGCTTGCCTTATTTTTTATGTTGCCAAAGTGATAAACTGCAAACCATATTTCAAGATTTGCTAATTCGTGGATGAGATGAATTTAATTTCAAGCTGCGGCTCTGATGATTTATTCTGAAATTAAATAGACTGCTTGATATCAGTTAACTTGGAACTGTGCAATAACTTTCGTGAAGTTCAATGTTCTTTTCTTGTCGTGTTTGAGTCTGTGAAATCATACGTAAACTACTGTCCTCAGTTAATACCAATCTGAGTTCCCAAAAGAGGGGATCCAATAAAAAGATTAACAAGCCCAAAGCCATAACCATCCGTATATTCACAAACATTCTACAATCTATCTATTGATTCTAATCCTATCTGACATACATCTGAAGGTGTAAGTCCTGCAGTATGTGCGCACAGACAGGCACACCAAATGAAATTCACATGAAGGCATAAAAGAGAAACATTTGTGTTAAATAAACTACTAGAAACTAAAAGACAATCAAAAGTCCATACATTTCCAACCCCTAGTCTTTGTGCACCGTGCAAAATAGGTGGTGTACCCACTCAGGAGATTGTAAAGGCAGGAGTAAGGCAGGAATCTATGTGAATTCCATGCCATTACTTGCGGAAACTGCCGCATGCATAGGTTTGTAGGTCGGCTACCACTGCGAATTTGCCAAGGATGAACAAATGATGACTATTCATGGACGTAACTTGCAGAGGGTCTCAAACGCATGCTTGTTGCATGCACAGAATACGAATTATGTTTTCTTTTTTAATTAAATAATATATTATTTTACATTTCAAGAGGAAGAAAGGTCAGAGGCCTGAAATGTTTTAAGTACCGCATGGCATCGCTTCAAATACACCATTTCAACTTTCAAATTGGGATTGAAAGGAATCCCCCTTTTTGATTATATGGTGGGGAATTAAAATTACAGTTTGCAGAACTGATTTTTCATAAAACGTTCTATTTATTCAGATTGCGTGAACAAGGTAAACGTGGTAATTTTAGCAGGATCCATCTTTTGACCAGGTGTCATATTAATGTGGATTTGTGGTAGCCACCACAAACTAAGAGCAAAGATTAAGCAAAACACATTCACTACTTTTGTTTCTCCTGATCTAGCCTTCTTCAGGGTCATTAACCATCCCCAATGCACAATTTTCAATCCCAGATCAGTAATAACACGTAAAATCTCTACATATATAAAACAATTATTTTTAAACTGCTCATACCGATGCATTCTCCTCGAACATCCAGGTGGAATCCTTTGTTGCACTCACAGCGATAGCTCCCACGTGTTGGAATGCAACGTCCATTAAGGCAAAGATTCCGAAATAATACACAATAATCAACTGATCCCTGGTCGGTCAAATTCACTGGCAAAATCACTGAAAGTAAACATATTGTAAAATTAAGTGCTTAAAAAGTGATAGCGTACAGTTGTCTTTGCAATGCATGTTATGTGTAACAATGTACAATGCACATCTTGCTATAATGGCTTCATCTTTACCCCATCTTTTCTTTTGGGGGAGGTTAGCCCGCTCCCTCACACGAATGGGGATACTAACTGTATGACTATACTAACTGCCCCTCTTTGGGACAGATGAAGGTGGAGAGGTTTTGGATCCTTAATGCACCCTTCCAAAGATTCCCATAAGCATGGACATTCTGCACATTTCCCTGAATCCATTTTGTCCAATCGCGCGTGCATCTGTGGCGGAAGCCCATGCATAGGCAAAGGAGGTTAACTCGTGTTCATGTAGGCACACCCCTTTAAATATAAGGAAACCCTCCTTTTCAATTAAAAATCGCTGAAGCAGTGGTAGAAGCTTCCGTATCAGAAAAAGGATATTATGTTCCTGAGCCGCGCAGACAAGCTTGTTCTGATGGGGATGGGAATATTTAAATTCTTAAAAGTGTTAATTCATCTTACCTGGTGGTCCACGAGAAGGGTACACATCTGGTAATCGTCCAGGGTAGATCCATGGAGGAAATGGACCACCAGGCGGCACACCAGGATGGACTGGAGGGCCGGGAAAGTCAGGTCTCTCCGGACCAGGACCTGGAGCAGGACCGGGCCCGACACCTGGCACTAATCCTGCTACTGTGCAAAGTTTGCGGTACTCATCTGAAACAAAACAGATTAACAACACAAGTGTGAGATTGTTCCTTTAAGAGGCATAGAGGTTGTGAAAAATGTAACACAATACCAATCATCATGTGTATAACCTCCGGGTGGTTGAGACAACGCAACAATTAAACATTGTCAACACTGGAACCACCTCCAGAGGCTAAGTGAATCCCGACGTAAGCAACTACAGTGAGGGCCACTACTGGTACCAGTGGCCTGACAGGATGGGTCACAGTAAAAAAAAATCAATTAGCGCTTTATGAACCCCTCTATTTTTTCTGGAGGTCTACAGACACGGTCTGTTAAATAACAATTCACATTCAAGTCATGATAGTGGTGAGAGACCTATGGTTCTGTTTCTGCTAACCTTCAAATAAATCCCATCTGAAAGGTGGTTTCCTTCGATCTGTTATCCCTACGAATCAATGAAAGTATAACTAGCACCACAGAACTACATCTGTCCATTCCTTACCCGCTGATGCGAGGAACTAATGGATGCATCAATGGTGATATGGTAAATCCATCAAATGTTCTCTTACAATTATCTTTATGCCGCTCTGAGCCTGTGATGCTAGCTTCTCTTATAAGGAGATGGACCATACTGAACCACAATGGAAGTGGTCCCTTGTGAAAGACTGTAAATTGTTGGTCTCAACCCGTGGCCACTACGATTTTCTCAAATTTGTGACAATCCTGGAAGCAATCAGTGATGCCATACACTATATGAGTCAAAGGCCCAGAGTGTTAGAGTTCTATACACATATCAGAATCACAGAAAAATGTTGGCACCAAAAACTGAACACTTTCCACGCAAGGCATCTCTGAAAGGTTTCAACTCATCCAAAGCCTAAAAATGAGGCCAGTACAGCAGAGGTCTCAACCGGACAAGAGACACTATGAGCCTGACGTAGCATTCAGAAGGTCACAAATAGTGGGTGAAGGCTGCAAACTGACTTTTTGGGATCTCCCCAGCATGTTGTGGTGCCACTGATGTGCAAATCAGTCGCATAGAAAAGTGTGGATTCACAGGAAGTTGTCAAGGCTGCTGACTAAAGAAATCAATTGCGAAGGAGACACTATGAGACCCCTGTGAATGTCTGGGAATACAGGGCAAAAACGTACATTTCTGTGTCCACAATCGAGATAGAAAACTTAAAGAAAAAGTAACCAGTGTCCCATACATGAAGTGGTGCTTCTTTAAAAAAATAATTATATATATTCACAAAGTTGAAGCTATCCCACAGGCGCAGCATACCCCTGGCGAATCAGGCACTCCCTACCCCCAGTTCGGGTGTCAGCACCTGAATAATGATTTGTAAAAACAACAAATATGTTGTACAGAATTATGCATACCATTGGAACTCCCTCAGAGAAGAGGGGATGTCTCTTTCACACTCCCTCTATTTGCAATTTATAATTGGTTGCCAGATGGAAACACTTTCCAAATAGAAAAAGGGGGTTTGTATATTCTTCCGCTGGTGCAAAGGCTCTGTTTTTGCGAACTGTTGGCTTGCAGACCTTACAATTTTTTATAAAAGGAGACCATATACTGAATCCAATTACAAATATAACAAAATGGTAGTGGTTTTATGAAGTAATCTCATCCGATGACTTCAGTACCTGTTTTCTTCTACAATGAACGTGGAGACTTTTGCAAACAACCGTATTTCAGACGCGTCAATAGTCCCATGAATCTGAGCGATGCCGAGTGAGATCGTTAACGTAAGATTAGCTTTAGGCCTAAGATTGCCCCGGAATATCCACAAACACGATTTCTAAAACGCATTTGAATATAACATTTTTTAGAGGGGATTACTTGAGGGCGTTTGATCACACTGACCTGGACGGAACTGGCTTCTACTATTTGGTGGCATGACAAGCACATCCCCACTAAGGTTTGACCGCTCATCCATTATAGGCGCATGTAAATATGAACCCCTTTCGTGACAGGAGAATGCTTTTGCATGGCATCACAATTGTGCAATGACATTGCTCCAAATCCCTCACCGCCTCTCAGGCTTCATTACTAATACAGGAGGTGCATACCCGATGGAGGCACCAGAGGCCTGAAGCCCTTCTCTGTGAGAGCATGCCCACCGCAAGACTCCCTCACCACCTCTCAGGCTTCAGCACTATAACCAGGGGCACAGACCAGATGACTGGAGCCATTCTCTGTGAAAGCATACCCACGTCAAGTCTCCCTCACCGGCTTTCTCAGGCTTCAGCACTATATCTGGAGACGAATACCAGATTGAGGCACCAGAGGACTGAAGCCATTCTCTGTGACAGCATGCCCACCGCAAGACTCCCTCACCACCTCTTAGGCTTCAGCCCTATAACCAGAGGTGCACATCAGATGGATGCACCAGAGGACTGGAGACATTCTGTGAGAGAGCATGCCCACCGCAAGACTCCCTCACCGCCTCTCAGGCTTCAGCCCTATAACCGAAGGCCCATACCAGATGGAGGCACTGGACGACTAGAGCCATTCTCTGTGAGAGCATGCTCACCACAAGACTCCCTCACCGCTTCTCAGGCTTCAGCCCTATAAACGAGGGTGCATACCAGATGGAGGCACAGGAGGACTGGAGCCATTCTCTGTGACTGCATTCCCACCACAATACTCCCTCACCGCCTCTCAGGCTTCAGCACTATATCTGGGGCCGCATACCATATTAGGACACCATAGGACTGTAGCCATTTTCTGTGAGAGCATGCCCACCGCAAGACTCCCTCACCACCTTTTAAGCTTCAGCACTATAACCGGAGGTGCATACCTGATGGAGGCACCAGAGTACTTGAGCCATTCTCTGTGAGAACATGCCCACCGCAAGACTCCCTCATTGCCTCTCAGCCTTCAGCACTATAACCGTAGGCACATACCAGATGGAGGCACCGGAGCCATTCTCTGTGAGAGCATGCCCACCACAAGACTCCCTCACTGCCTCTCAGGCTTCAGCACTATATTTGGAGGCGCATACCAGATTGTGGCTCCAGAGGACGGTAGCCATTCTCTGTGAGAGAAGGCCCTCCGCAACAGTCCCTTGCAGCTTCTCAGGTTTCAGCACTATAACCGGAGGCGCATTCCAGATAGAGACACCAGTGGACTAGAGCCATTCACTGTGAGAGCATGCCCACAGCAAGAACTCCTCACCTCCTCTGAGGCTTCAGCACTATAACCGGAGGTGCATACCAGATGACTGGAGCCATTCTCTCTGAGAGCATGCCCACCGCATGTCTCCCTCACCACCTTTTAGGCTTCAGCACTGTAACCGGAGGCGCATACCTGATGGAGGCACCAGAGGACTTGAGCTATTCTCTGTGAGAACATGCCCACCGCAAGACTCCCTCATCGCCTCTCAGCCTTCAGCACTATAACCGGAGGCGCATACCAGATGGAGGCACTGGAGCCATTCTCTGTGAGAGCATGCCCACCACAAGACTCCCTCATCGCCTCTCAGGCTACAGCACTATATTTGGAGGCGCATACCAGATTGAGGCTCCAGAGGACGGTAGCCATTCTCTGTGGGAGAAGGCCCACCGCAACAGTCCCTCGCAGCTTCTCAGGTTTCAGCACTATAACCGGAGGCGCATTCCAGATAGGGACACCAGAGGACTGGAGCCATCTCTGTGGGAGCATGCCCACAGCAAGAACTCCTCACCTCCTCTGAGGCTTCAGCACTATAACTGGAGGTGCATACCAGATGACTGGAGCCACTCTCTGTGAGAGCATGCCCACCGCAAGACTCCCTCACTGCCCCTCAGGCTTCAGCACTGTAACCGAAAGCGCATACCAGATGGAGGCACCAGAGGACTGGAGCCATTCTCTTTGAGAGCATGCCCACCACTAGACTCCCTCACCATCTCTCAGCCTTCAGCACCATAACCAGAGGCGCATACCAGATGGAGGCACCGGAGAACTGGAGCCATTCTCTGTGAGCTCATGCCCACTGCAAGACTCCCTCACTGCCTCTCTGGCTTCAGCACTATAACCGGAGGCGCATACCAGATGGAGACACCAGAGGACTAATGCCATTGTCTGTGAGAGCATGCCCACCACTAGACTCTCTTACCACCACTCAGGCTTCAGCACTGTAACCGGAGGCGCATACCAGATGGAAGAATCAGAGGACTGAAACCATTTTCTGTCTTCAAGGGTAAACACTGATAACAATGATGGGCAATCTCTTTCAGGTAAGGAAAAGTATGAGGAGAAAATGCAGCTATAACTGGGCATATGATGGTTGCAAAAAGAACAGTTGATAGACGGAATGCAGAACAATGTCATACATTCACCCAAGTGCAGAGATCTGGGCCTAAATCCATCGTTTTTTCGCTCCCCATGCCATTCCAGTTTGAACTCAGCCATATGCAAATTAGTTTTGACCCTGCCCCCAATGGGAACAGTCAAGTCCGAAACGCCAGTCCAGATCCTCCCTGGACTGGAAACAAGCATCTTAGGAGCGGTTTCGGAGCTTCACCCTTCATCAGCCAGGATAGCTTGACTCCAGTGGCATGGAGAGCACGGGACCCACTCGGGGTGACAAATACAAAAAGAACAGTTGGTGGACAGAATAGAAGCATGAGGCTGTATTGCTCATATTAGCCTACATTTCTTGCATGCAGTGCTGCATTTGCTCATAAGTGGCTGTTTTTCCCATGTGAGGCTCTACCTTGGGACATGATGCTGGGCATATGAGGGTTTACTGCTCATTTGAGGATGTATACTAGCATATGAGTTAGTACTTGGACATAGAAGAATTTGCTGTGTCATGTGGCTATGCTTGTGAACCTGAGGCTATAATGAGCATGCACTTCTGTAATTGAGTATGCATGGGTGTACGTGGACTTTTGAGATTCTTAACTCTCTGTGGAAGAAGTGTAAAGTCTTTCTGAGGTGTGCGTATACCTCAGAGTGACTGTCTGTGGGTTGTGTCACTGTTTCTGTGTCTTGGTATCTACATTCCAGTGCCATCTTGAACTTTTTACAGTATTCCTGCTCCGATGTTATTGTTAGAGGGTCCTTGTCTTTGAGTCTTTGTTCATTGCCATTGTTAGGACAATTAAACTTTTTGTTGATCTGATGCTGCTGTTTTTTGACTTGCACTGGCACTCTGCTAACCCGGCCTCTGTGCTCTGACCTCTAAAAGAAATTTGAAACTGGCTATACTCCCGATTGGCATATTTAACTTACCTATAAGTCTCTAGTATATGGTAGACAATCTCCCCGGGACCTCTAAATTAGATCTCACTGGTGGACTAGAGCACACCTTGTGCCACCACTATAGTAATATTGCAAAACATTACTGCGGGTCTGACACCAGTTACCTGGCTGTGCAAGTTTAAACTGCAATTTTCGTACAGCTGAAATAACCCCTTTTGAATGGCCTAACCCCTCCTTTTAAATATTACTGTGTCATCCCTAAGTAAGCTTTAATGCCCAATAAGGCATGGTGGGATCTCTGGGCTAATATCGATTCCAACAATATCGAGGGACATAAATATTGTGTCAGAAATATTGTTTCCCTAAAATATTGAAATAAGATATATTGTTTTACACTAATATCATTTAGAAACATAACACAAATATCGGTTTTTAATACATATAGAGTTTAAGTTTAAGTAGCAATTATTACTATACACAAATATATATACTTATATAAACATACACACATAAAAATATATGTTTGTATATGTATATATACATATATAATATAACACATACATTTATATAAACATATATAACACTAAAAATAGTTTTTACATTACATGATTTTTTTTATTTACTACACTAAAAAGCATATATAAATATATATTTATATGTGAATACATTTAAAAAAACAAATCAAATACAAAATATTAAATACATTACAAAAATTAATTATGTGAATAATAACTGAAAACAAAATTATACAAAAAACACACACATAAATATATAAAACTAAACAAATAAACACATAATAAATAATATGATATATTTAAACAGCATTAAAAAATATTAAAATCTGGGAATAATACATATACTGTTCACACTCCAGTCTGTGCAACAGTAGGGAAAAGGTTGGACACCAGAGGGGTAACATTTACTATTCCCACTCCACTCTGTGCAACAGTAAAGAAAGCGTTGGACTTCAAAGGGGGACAATTTAATATTCTCACTCAAGTCTGTGCAACAGTAGGGCAAGCGTTGGACTCCACAGGGGTGAAATGTACTATTCCCATTCCAGTCTGTGCAACAGTAGGGAAAGTATTAGACTCCAGAGGGGTAACATTGACTATTACCACTCCAGTCTGTGCAATAGAAGAGAACGCGTTGGACTCTGGAGGGGTAAAATGTATTATTGCCACTCCAGTCTATACACTAGTAGGGAAAGTGTTGGACGTTAGAGGGGTAAATTTACTCTTTGTACTCCAGTCTATGCAACAGTAGGGATAGTACTTCACTTCAAACTCATAACATATATTAAACATAACTGTACTGATTTAATAAAAACTATAAAACTCTTAATATAAACCTTATTAATTAACCAGAGAAAATTATATTAAAACAATTACACAATTAACAATTATTAACCAATTTAAGAATCAATTATCAATTAAAACAAATTAGCGATTATTTATTGCTTACAACTTACCAAATTATACCCTCACAAAGCTAGCAGCCCACACTCAAAATAATACAAAAATAAATGCAACACAATTAACATAATTAATAACTAATTAATGTTGTATTGATAAAATATGTAATCATTAATTCACTGGTTCCAGAAATATTATTTAATTTTGCAATTAATTATTATTTATACATTTATTTATTAATTAATAATTATCTTCCACACTTTACCCCATTAACCCAACAATCCGCACCCAACCTATAACTTAAAAAATATAATTATTACATTGACATAATTAATAATCAATTAAGTAAATAATAAATTAATAATGATTTGTTAATAAATTATACTTAACTTCCCGCCCTGTACCCCTACAAACCAAGCAACCTTCACCTAACAAAGAACTTCAAACATATCATTATTACACATTTATATCATTAATAATCAATTAAATAATTAATAATAAACTAATAAATATTTGTAAAATTAATTATACTTAACTAACTTCCCATCCTGTACCCCTACAAGCCTCACAATTCACTATGACACTCTAAATTACTATTAGCAATAAAATAAAAAATTATAAATCACTTCAAATTAATAACTGTATTTAAAAATATTGTCGACAATTATACAAACAATATTTAACATATAAAATTAATAAAAGAACTAAAGCTCAATGATAATTTAAAAAAACTATATTTTTTACAACTATACTATTGAAAACAATATTCACAACACAGATATTCTTAAAAACTATCTTACTTACCTTAAAGGAAATCGATATTCTTATCAACGATATTTCTGCATCACAAAGTTATATCACAATATTTTTTTCTGACGTTTCTGTATCTCGATATTTAAAACTAGATTTTTTTGTCCGCACACTTGTAGGGTGCATGCTATTTAAAAGTAAGACATGTAAAAGATAAATGTAAAACATTTCCTCACAGTGACAAAGCCTGCTTTACTGTAGCAGGGTTAGCCGTTCCATTGGAAAGAATTGGGAGTTAATATTCAAATTAAATAATGTGATATCTGCCTTGGAACCAGCTACAAAGTTTATTCTTGGACTTTTTAAACTATTTGTTACAAATTCAATTCACTAGTAAAGTTGGATTTGTACTAATTATTTTAGAAAATGTTTTAAATGTATTTTGTTTGCCTGCCTAAATGCAGGCCCTTGTGGACTTGGGTACAGAACCTCAAAGAAACTGCTTCGGCTCTCACCCCCTTATTCTCCCTGTTTTTCACACATTCTTCTCACTGTGTGACTTTTTGTTCCACTTCTTTTGCTCTTTAGCCATTTCGCTAGATTTTTCGGTGTCTTTTGTGCCATTTCTCTTGATCTTTTTGTGTTTTTGTGCCATCTCTTTTGATCTTTCTGGGTTTTTCATTCTCTTTCTCTTGCCCTTTCTGTGTAATTTGTGCCATTTCTCTCACTCCTTTTGCCATTTGTCTCGCTTTTTGTGCGATTTCTATTGCTCTTCTTTGCGATCTACCTCACTCTTTTTCTGACATCTTTACCATCTGTGACCTCTGCACTGTGTCTCTCTATCCCTATAAGACCTGTCTAGCCATGTCCCTTCCTCCGCCCCTTTACGGCCCTGTCTGCGCCCTCTCTCTCCTCCCCTGTTTCTTACCTGATCCTGGCGCCTCTCCTTTCTGCTCTTCTGCTGACCGTGCTCCTCCCACCACCTCCTGAGCTCCTTCCCTCTCCCAGGACCTACTTAATAGTGTTTGCAGCGCTGAAGCGCAGGGTACACAAACAGCAGGCATCCAAAGCCATGCCCGTCTGCTTTCATCCATGCCCTGCATCAGAAACTCTTACCCACCACTACCCCACAGCTTTCCTTCATGCTCTGAACTCTGGACATCACACTACTCTCCAATGGTGCACCACACAGCTTTTACTGCTCCTTCTACCACTTTACCTGCACCACCGCTCCCGTAACTCCACCAATAACATACACACGAAATCCAACACAACTCCCACTCAAACACCTACCAACAAATACACTCAGACCCCCCCCATCCACCAATATCATGTATGCTCCTTAACACTCACTTGCTTAGCAGGCATGCCGTAGAGATCTGGGACCTGCTGGATGATGACTCCCCAGACCTCCTCTTCCTCACAAGAACATGGCTGACCACAGCATCAACACCCGACATCACTGCCGTCATCCTCGCCAGATATAAAATCACCAGACAAGAGCTCCTACACAGACTTGGAGGAGGAATTGCCACTATTTATAGGGACTGCAACGTAACGTAACTCACCACCTCCACAGGAGTTGGAATGAATTAAATCGAACACCGCAACATTAAAATACAAATCACAGCAAATCTACTTTGAACAGAACCCTGGTCTATTGGCACTCAGGCTGGCGAGCGAACTTTGCTAGCAACATTAAAGACTTCATCACTGCACTAGTCCTCAACTCCAATGCATTCATCCTTGTAGGAGACCTCAATTCCCATCTAGAAGGCTGGACAGACCTCAACTTAATCACACTCCTTGACAGCCTCGGAAACCCAGGACTAACAATGCATCACGGATCCCACCCACGCCACCAGATATATCCTAGATCCCGTCTTCACATACTTCAACAGCATCCCAATCAACACACCCAGGACAGTCACCTGGAGCAACCTCATCACAGTCAGTTTCATCCTTCAATGCCGAAGAACCCCCACAGTGGGTTAAGTACACCGACACTGAAACCAACTAGCAGAGGCAGATTGGATGTAAGCCCTCAACAGAACAAGCTGAACTCACAGGCCACCTAGCATGCAACATCAAAAACTCCAACAAATAGAACACCAACTGTGCCGCCACCTAGGCCCCCTACAAACAAAGCTACACAGCAAATACTGGAACACAAACCAGCTGGTACACAGAAGACCTCAGAGTGACCAAGTGGCACTGCAAACAACTGGCACGGAAATGGAGAATCAGTCATCGGCATGTGGAAAAGGATGCTTTCAAAGCCGCCCTGAGAAGGTACTACAAGCTAATTGGATTTTACCACACCCACAGCAGCCACCCGCAACAGCAGCACAAATCAAGATCAGTGATACAACCTCCCAGACTTTTGCATTAAGATCATATCCATATACAGCAACTTCACCCCACAACCAAACTCTCTGACATTCACCAGAAGTCTTCCAGTGACAAACAAAGACAACATGATAACCACATAGAACACCATCAGCATAGTGGAAACCACAGCGATAATAAAGACCAGACATTTCAGGGCCCGACTGACCCCTGCCTTTATCGACAAAGGAGCGATTCCCATCAGTGAAGCCCTCTCCCCCATCCTTAACGTCAACACAGCCATCTTTCCAGAAACATAAAGTCCTCAATACAATTCTAAAGAAGCCCTTGGCCAATCTTACAATCCACATCAACTAATAATCCACTTTTTCACATTGTTGTTCAGCGGTGGGCAGCAGAACCTGTATTTTAGCAGTACCACTAAGCTATTAAGTTGGAAATTAAAATCCCTAAATTGAACAGAAAAAACAAATTGATTTTTGACTTTTATTGTCATCAGGTCTTTGACTGGGTCATTTTTGATTTTTCAAAATTATTTTAGTTTCACATTTTTGCAACTTTTAAAAGTCTAAGGGAACGTGTAGTTGGTTCTGGTTCCTGGACAACTCTCTCAGTGGTTGACATGATGAGAAAGGTAATTGAAATTTGTCCAGAATGCCAAAAAGGAGGATTATGAAAAGGCCCTCAAGGAATGGGAGGAATCCCACCAAGCACAGATCTCCTCTGAGGAAGATACAGTGGATGCAACAAGAGAGGATAAAGGCGCAGGGGACCACCAGTCCGAAAATTGATTATCTGGTGTACCATCTGGGGAGGGAAGTGGGCTCTGCTAGCACAAGATATTCTGAACTTGCCATATCCCAGTTGGAGCTCGGTGACAGGCAATCAGCAAGGGAGCAGCAGGCCACACTGGCAGCCATAGCACTGGAGGAAAATAAACTTTTATTGGAAGTAAAGAACCTGGCCTTGGTGGAGAAAAAGGCCAGCTTAGAACTCCTGAGGTCCGATAAAAATAGTGGTAGCAATAGGGAGGTGTCTACAGGGTGGGCTACACACCTCTCGCTTGCAATGGTATTGTGCCTAGCTTTGTGGTGGGGGACAACATTGACAAATGGTGAGCCTTCTATGCAAGAGCTTTAAGAATGAACAGAGTGGGTCAACAACACTGGAGAGCCTTACTGTGGGATTCAGCAGCAACACTGGTAAGGGATAAACTCCTGATTCTAGAACTTGGGGTAGCTGACTCCTACACTCACATGAAGGATACCCTTATGCAGAATTTTGGTCTCACACCTGAAGAATACTGGAAACCTGAACAAGATTCAGGATATACACAAAAAAGGCACACAACAGTCCTGGGTTGACTTTCTTGAATAATGGCACTAAAGGGCTGTGAAATGCAATACAGTCACTACTTTGATGGGTCATATAATCTGATCATGAAGGAGGACATTTTGAGTAATCATCATTCAGAGTTACACCAACATGTGGAACATTCCAAGTTGTCTGACCACAGGCAGCCAATACGTGGGTGCACACTAGGTTGTCTAAAAAGTCCGAGCTGTGTGATCCCAAGAAAGGTATTCAGCTCCCTTCAGGGGAAAGAGGGGAGCAACAAGAATAAAAAGGAGTTCTCACGAGATACCTGAAAGTCTACTTAACAGGGGGAGTCCTGTGCCATTTCCAAACTCAAGTGGATAGGGTACAATGTAAAGAAACCTTATGACCCTGATAAGGCTGGGGTGTGCCTGGACTGCCACAAGCCAGACTCAGGTGCCGATCACGATCCGTTAAAAACCGCGTACGAACCGTCGGTCGGAGCGAATTCCCCGTCCGACTCGTACCCGGTTGTAAAACTGTACAAACATGGAATTACGATTCGCACGGAAACACCATTTCCGTACGAATCGTAAAAAACACCGACCGACGAAAATATACATACGAATGTGATCCGGGAATGCTGCGACGTGACGTCGGGACGCTTTCAGGCAGCGTTTCACGAACCAGGAATTACGATTCGAACCGACAGCAGTCCGGACGGCAATATTTTCACGGCACCCAAAAAGTGCCGCAAAAGCGAAGTACGGCGCGAATCGACCAGAGTAGGTGGCCCGGTACGCGCCGACCCCCCCCCAGCCCCCGTAGGTACGCGCCGACCCCCCCCCCAGCCCCCGTAGGTACGCGCCGACCCCCCCCCCAGCCCCCGTAGGTACGCGCCGACCCCCCCCCCAGCCCCCGTAGGTACGCGCCGACCCCCCCCCAGCCCCCGTAGGTACGCGCCGACCCCCCCCCCAGCCCCCGTAGGTACGCGCCGACCCCCCCCCCAGCCCCCGTAGGTACGCGCCGACCCCCCCCCCAGCCCCCGTAGGTACGCGCCGACCCCCCCCCAGCCCCCGTAGGTACGCGCCGACCCCCCCTGTGTGTACACCCGTGTACGGTGCGTACCCCCCGTGTACGCTCGAGTCGAACCCCCCCGTGTATGCTCGAGTCGAACCCCCCCGTGTATGTACGGTGCGTACCCCCCCGTGTACGCTCGAGTCGGACCCCCCCGTGTACGTTCGAGTCGTACCCCCACCCGTGTATGTACGGTGCGTACCCCCCCGTGTACGCTCGAGTCGGACCCCCCCGTGTACGCTCGAGTCGGACCCCCCCGTGTACGCTCGAGTCGGACCCCCCCGTGTACGCTCGAGTCGGACCCCCCCGTGTACGTTCGAGTCGTACCCACACCCGTGTATGTACGGTGCGTACCCCCCCGTGTACGCTCGAGTCGGACCCCCCGTGTACGCTCGAGTCGGACCCCCCCGTGTACGCTCGAGTCGGACCCCCCCGTGTACGCTCGAGTCGGACCCCCCCGTGTACGTTCGAGTCGTACCCCCACCCGTGTATGTACGGTGCGTACCCCCCCGTGTACGCTCGAGTCGGACCCCCCCCGTGTACGCTCGAGTCGGACTCCCCCGTGTACGCTCGAGTCGGACCCCCCCGTGTACGCTCGAGTCGGACCCCCCCGTGTACGTTCGAGTCGTACCCCCACCCGTGTATGTACGGTGCGTACCCCCAGCGGGTAGCGCTGGGGGTACGCACCGTACATACACGGGTGGGGGTACGACTCGAACGTACACGGGGGGGTCCGACTCGAGCGTACACGGGGGGGTCCGACTCGAGCGTACACGGGGGGGTCCGACTCGAGCGTACACGGGGGGGTCCGACTCGAGCGTACACGGGGGGGTCCGACTCGAGCGTACACGGGGGGGTCCGACTCGAGCGTACACGGGGGGGTACGCACCGTACATACACGGGTGGGGGTACGACTCGAGCGTACACGGGGGGGTCCGACTCGAGCGTACACGGGGGGGTCCGACTCGAGCGTACACGGGGGGGTCCGACTCGAGCGTACACGGGGGGGTCCGACTCGAGCGTACACGGGGGGTACGCACCGTACATACACGGGTGGGGGTACGACTCGAGCGTACACGGGGGGGTCCGACTCGAGCGTACACGGGGGGGTCCGACTCGAGCGTACACGGGGGGGTCCGACTCGAGCGTACACGGGGGGGTCCGACTCGAGCGTACACGGGGGGGTACGCACCGTACATACACGGGTGGGGGTACGACTCGAACGTACACGGGGGGGTCCGACTCGAGCGTACACGGGGGGGTCCGACTCGAGCGTACACGGGGGGGTACGCACCGTACATACACGGGTGGGGGTCCGACTCGAGCGTACACGGGGGGGTCCGACTCGAGCGTACACGGGGGGGTCCGACTCGAGCGTACACGGGGGGGTACGCACCATACATACACGGGTGGGGGTACGACTCGAACGTACACGGGGGGGTCCGACTCGAGCGTACACGGGGGGGTCCGACTCGAGCGTACACGGGGGGGTACGCACCGTACATACACGGGTGGGGGTCCGACTCGAGCGTACACGGGGGGGTCCGACTCGAGCGTACACGGGGGGGTCCGACTCGAGCGTACACGGGGGGGTACGCACCGTACACGGGTGTACACACAGGGGGGTCGGCACGTACCTACGGGGGCTGGGGGGGGGTCGGCGCGTACCTACGGGGGCTGGGGGGGGTACGGCACGTACCGGGCACCTGTTTGGACGTCTCCATGGTTGTTATGGGAGTTCGGTGCGGACGGTCTTTTCACCATACGGTTGTACATTCGGACGCCCGGGATGGATCGTGATTCCCCGGTCGGAGTTCACCTTTCACGTTTGTACGGTGAATCGTCCGAGGACGTGTCGGACACATTTTCCGACCCGAGGACGTGTGGGGAAATATTCCCAGTGCGGTTCGTATGGACTTTTTACCATGCGAATCGTGATTGCCAGTTCGTACGGCACTTGTACGATTCGTACGGTAAAAAGACCCGATACGAGTCGTACGGGGACATTTTTTACCGGATCGTGATCGGCACCTCAGTCTGTTTAAAAAAAAAAACACTGATGGGCAGTTCCAAGGGTTTGCAAGTATAGGAACTGAGGGTGGAAGTTTGCCGACGGTAAACCAAGGGTTGGACTGAAGCCACCGTAGTCAATGTGTGTGAGGTGGATGTTGAAGCCCTGGCCACTTTACCTCCCAGCATGTTGAAGTACAGGCAATTGACAATCATCAGCGGGAACACAAAGAGGCTCTAAGATATACAGGAGCCAGAATGACCACAGTAAGGAACCAGCTGGTTTACCCGAAGCAGATTATCCCAGATTCTCTCCATAGGGCCGTCTATGTTGACAATGAGGTGAAATTTCATCCCTGGTCACTTTTGAGCAGGGGTGGGGGTAGTGACCTTAAAACCATAGCTGTGAGCCCTGGCATACCCATGGAGTGTCTGTTGGTTGATCTAGCAACCTTTGCTTGGATTAAGGTGGAAAAGGAGATTCTTGCAGACATTTTAGGTATTCCTGAGTGGGTGGGTGTGGCCACAAGAACTCCTCACCTCCTCTGAGGCTTCAGTACTATAACCAGAGGTGCATACCAGATGACTGGAGCCATTCTCTCTGAGAGCATGCCCACCGCAAGTCTCCCTCACCACCTTTTAGGCTTCAGCACTGTAACCGGAGGCGCATACCTGATGGAGGCACCGGAGGACTTGAGCCATTCTCTGTGAGAGCATGCCCACCACAAGACTCCCTCATCGCCTCTCAGGCTACAGCACTATATTTGGAGGCGCATACCAGATTGAGGCTCCAGAGGACGGTAGCCATTTTCTGTGGGAGAAGGCCCACCGCAACAGTCCCTCGCAGCTTCTCAGGTTTCAGCACTATAACCGGAGGCGCATTCCAGATAGAGACACCAGAGGACTGGAGCCATTCTCTGTGAGAGCATGCCCACAGCAAGAACTCCTCACCTCCTCTGAGGCTTCAGCACTATAACCGGGGGTGCATACCAGATGACTGGAGCCACACTCTGTGAGAGCATGCCCACTGCAAGACTCCCTCACTGCCCCTCAGGCTTCAGCACTGTAACCGAAAGCGCATACCAGATGGAGGCACCAGAGGACTGGAGCCATTCTCTTTGAGAGCATGCCCACCACTAGACTCCCTCACCATCTCTCAGCCTTCAGCACCATAACCAGAGGCGCATACCAGATGGAGGCACCGGAGAACTGGAGCCATTCTCTGTGAGCTCATGCCCACTGCAAGACTCCCTCACTGCCTCTCTGGCTTCAGCACTATAACCGGAGGCGCATACCAGATGGAGACACCAGAGGACTAATGCCATTGTCTGTGAGAGCATGCCCACCACTAGACTCTCTTACCACCACTCAGGCTTCAGCACTGTAACCGGAGGCGCATACCAGATGGAAGAATCAGAGGACTGAAACCATTTTCTGTCTTCAAGGGTCAACACTGATAACAATGATGGGCAATCTCTTTCAGGTAAGGAAAAGTATGAGGAGAAAATGCAGCTATAACTGGGCATATGATGGTTGCAAAAAGAACAGTTGATAGACGGAATGCAGAACAATGTCATACATTCACCCAAGTGCAGAGATCTGGGCCTAAATCCATCGTTTTTTCGCTCCCCATGCCATTCCAGTTTGAACTCAGCCATATGCAAATTAGTTTTGACCCTGCCCCCAATGGGAACAGTCCAGTCCGAAACGCCAGTCCAGATCCTCCCTGGACTGGAAACAAGCATCTTAGGAGCGGTTTCGGAGCTTCACCCTTCATCAGCCAGGATAGCTTGACTCCAGTGGCATGGAGAGCACGGGACCCACTCGGGGTGACAAATACAAAAAGAACAGTTGGTGGACAGAATAGAAGCATGAGGCTGTATTGCTCATATTAGCCTACATTTCTTGCATGCAGTGCTGCATTTGCTCATAAGTGGCTGTTTTTCCCATGTGAGGCTCTACCTTGGGACATGATGCTGGGCATATGAGGGTTTACTGCTCATTTGAGGATGTATACTAGCATATGAGTTAGTACTTGGACATAGAAGAATTTGCTGTGTCATGTGGCTATGCTTGTGAACCTGAGGCTATAATGAGCATGCACTTCTGTAATTGAGTATGCATGGGTGTACGTGGACTTTTGAGATTCTCAACTCTCTGTGGAAGAAGTGTAAAGTCTTTCTGAGGTGTGCGTATACCTCAGAGTGACTGTCTGTGGGTTGTGTCACTGTTTCTGTGTCTTGGTATCTACATTCCAGTGCCATCTTGAACTTTTTACAGTATTCCTGCTCCGATGTTATTGTTAGAGGGTCCTTGTCTTTGAGTCTTTGTTCATTGCCATTGTTAGGACAATTAAACTTTTTGCACTATCGTCCTCTTTTTGTTGATCTAATGCTGCTGTTTTTTGACTTGCACTGGCACTCTGCTAACCCGGCCTCTGTGCTCTGACCTCTAAAAGAAATTTGAAACTGGCTATACTCCCGATTGGCATATTTAACTTACCTATAAGTCTCTAGTATATGGTAGACAATCTCCCCGGGACCTCTAAATTAGATCTCACTGGTGGACTAGAGCACACTTTGTGCCACCACTATAGTAATATTGCAAAACATTACTGCGGGTCTGACACCAGTTACCTGGCTGTGCAAGTTTAAACTGCAATTTTCGTACAGCTGAAATAACCCCTTTTGAATGGCCTAACCCCTCCTTTTAAATATTACTGTGTCATCCCTAAGTAAGCTTTAATGCCCAATAAGGCATGGTGGGATCTCTGGGCTAATATCGATTCCAACAATATCGAGGGACATAAATATTGTGTCAGAAATATTGTTTCCCTAAAATATTGAAATAAGATATATCGTTTTACACTAATATCATTTAGAAACATAACACAAATATCGGTTTTTAATACATATAGAGTTTAAGTTTAAGTAGCAATTATTACTATACACAAATATATATACTTATATAAACATACACACATAAAAATATATGTTTGTATATGTATATATACATATATAATATAACACATACATTTATATAAACATATATAACACTAAAAATAGTTTTTACATTACATGATTTTTTTTATTTACTACACTAAAAAGCATATATAAATATATATTTATATGTGAATACATTTAAAAAAACAAATCAAATACAAAATATTAAATACATTACAAAAATTAATTATGTGAATAATAACTGAAAACAAAATTATACAAAAAACACACACATAAATATATAAAACTAAACAAATAAACACATAATAAATAATATGATATATTTAAACAGCATTAAAAAATATTAAAATCTGGGAATAATACATATACTGTTCACACTCCAGTCTGTGCAACAGTAGGGAAAAGGTTGGACACCAGAGGGGTAACATTTACTATTCCCACTCCACTCTGTGCAACAGTAAAGAAAGCGTTGGACTTCAAAGGGGTACAATTTAATATTCTCACTCAAGTCTGTGCAACAGTAGGGCAAGCGTTGGACTCCACAGGGGTGAAATGTACTATTCCCATTCCAGTCTGTGCAACAGTAGGGAAAGTATTAGACTCCAGAGGGGTAACATTGACTATTACCACTCCAGTCTGTACAATAGAAGAGAACGCGTTGGACTCTGGAGGGGTAAAATGTATTATTGCCACTCCAGTCTATACACTAGTAGGGAAAGTGTTGGACGTTAGAGGGGTAAATTTACTCTTTGTACTCCAGTCTATGCAACAGTAGGGATAGTACTTCACTTCAAACTCATAACATATATTAAACATAACTGTACTGATTTAATAAAAACTATAAAACTCTTAATATAAACCTTATTAATTAACCAGAGAAAATTATATTAAAACAATTAAACAATTAACAATTATTAACCAATTTAAGAATCAATTATCAATTAAAACAAATTGGCGATTATTTATTGCTTACAACTTACCAAATTATACCCTCACAAAGCTAGCAGCCCACACTCAAAATAATACAAAAATAAATGCAACACAATTAACATAATTAATAACTAATTAATGTTGTATTGATAAAATATGTAATCATTAATTCACTGGTTCCAGAAATATTATTTAATTATGCAATTAATTATTATTTATACATTTATTTATTAATTAATAATTATCTTCCACACTTTACCCCATTAACCCAACAATCCGCACCCAACCTATAACTTAAAAAATATAATTATTACATTGACATAATTAATAATCAATTAAGTAAATAATTAATTAATAATGATTTGTTAATAAATTATACTTAACTTCCCGCCCTGTACCCCTACAAACCAAGCAACCTTCACCTAACAAAGAACTTCAAACATATCATTATTACACATTTATATCATTAATAATCAATTAAATAATTATTAATAAACTAATAAATATTTGTAAAATTAATTATACTTAATTAACTTCCCGTCCTGTACCCCTACAAGCCTCACAATTCACTATGACACTCTAAATTACTATTAGCAATAAAATAAAAAATTATAAATCACTTCAAATTAATAACTGTATTTAAAAATATTATCGACAATTATACAAACAATATTTAACATATAAAATTAATAAAAGAACTAAAGCTCAATGATAATTTAAAAAAACTATATTTTTTACAACTATACTATTGAAAACAATATTCACAACACAGATATTCTTAAAAACTATCTTACTTACCTTAAAGGAAATCGATATTCTTATCAACGATATTTCTGCATCACAAAATTATATCACAATATTTTTTTCTGACGTTTCTGTATCTCGATATTTAAAACTAGATTTTTTTGTCCGCACACTTGTAGGGTGCATGCTATTTAAAAGTAAGACATGTAAAAGATAAATGTAAAACATTTCCTCACAGTGACAAAGCCTGCTTTACTGTAGCAGGGTTAGCCGTTCCATTGGAAAGAATTGGGAGTTAATATTCAAATTAAATAATGTGATATCTGCCTTGGAACCAGCTACAAAGTTTATTCTTGGACTTTTTAAACTATTTGTTACAAATTCAATTCACTAGTAAAGTTGGATTTGTACTAATTATTTTAGAAAATGTTTTAAATGTATTTTGTTTGCCTGCCTAAATGCAGGCCCTTGTGGACTTGGGTACAGAACCTCAAAGAACCTGCTTCGGCTCTCACCCCCTTATTCTCCCTGTTTTTCACACATTCTTCTCACTGTGTGACTTTTTGTTCCACTTCTTTTGCTCTTTAGCCATTTCGCTAGATTTTTCGGTGTCTTTTGTGCCATTTCTCTTGATCTTTTTGTGTTTTTGTGCCATCTCTTTTGATCTTTCTGGGTTTTTCATTCTCTTTCTCTTGCCCTTTCTGTGTAATTTGTGCCATTTCTCTCACTCCTTTTGCCATTTGTCTCGCTTTTTGTGCCATTTCTATTGCTCTTCTTTGCGATCTACCTCACTCTTTTTCTGACATCTTTACCATCTGTGACCTCTGCACTGTGTCTCTCTATCCCTATAAGACCTGTCTAGCCATGTCCCTTCCTCCGCCCCTTTACGGCCCTGTCTGCGCCCTCTCTCTCCTCCCCTGTTTCTTACCTGATCCTGGCGCCTCTCCTTTCTGCTCTTCTGCTGACCGTGCTCCTCCTGAGCCCCACCCACCACCTCCTGAGCTCCTTCCCTCTCCCAGGACCTACTTAATAGTGTTTGCAGCGCTGAAGCGCAGGGTACACAAACAGCAGGCATCCAAAGCCATGCCCGTCTGCTTTCATCCATGCCCTGCATCAGAAACTCTTACCCACCACTACCCCACCGCTTTCCTTCATGCTCTGAACTCCGGACATCACACTACTCTCCAATGGTGCACCACACAGCTTTTACTGCTCCTTCTGCCACTTTACCTGCACCACAGCTCCCGTAACTCCACCAATAACATACACACGAAATCCAACACAACTCCCACTCAAACACCTACCAACAAATACACTCAGACCCCCCCATCCACCAATATCATGTATGCTCCTTAACACTCACTTGCTTAGCAGGCACGCCGTAGAGATCTGGGACCTGCTGGATGATGACTCCCCAGACCTCCTCTTCCTCACAAGAACATGGCTGACCACAGCATCAACACCCGACATCACTGCCGTCATCCTCGCCAGATATAAAATCACCAGACAAGAGCTCCTACACAGACTTGGAGGAGGAATTGCCACTATTTATAGGGACTGCAACTTAACGTAACTCACCACCTCCACAGGAGTTGGAATGAATTAAATCGAACACCGCAACATTAAAATACAAATCACAGCAAATCTACTTTGAACAGAACCCTGGTCTATTGGCACTCAGGCTGGCGAGCGAACTTTGCTAGCAACATTAAAGACTTCATCACTGCACTAGTCCTCAACTCCAATTCATTCATCCTTGTAGGAGACCTCAATTCCCATCTAGAAGGCTGGACAGACCTCAACTTAATCACACTCCTTGACAGCCTCGGAAACCCAGGACTAACAATGCATCACGGATCCCACCCACGCCACCAGATATATCCTAGATCCCGTCTTCACATACTTCAACAGCATCCCAATCAACACACCCAGGCCAGTCACCTGGAGCAACCTCATCACAGTCAGTTTCATCCTTCAATGCCGAAGAACCCCCACAGTGGGTTAAGTACACCGACACTGAAACCAACTAGCAGAGGCAGATTGGATGTAAGCCCTCAACAGAACAAGCTGAACTCACAGGCCACCTAGCATGCAACATCAAAAACTCCAACAAATAGAACACCAACTGTGCCGCCACCTAGGCCCCCTACAAACAAAGCTACACAGCAAATACTGGAACACAAGCCAGCTGGTACACTGAAGACCTCATAGTGACCAAGTGGCACTGCAAACAACTGGCACGGAAATGGAGAATCAGTCATCGGCATGTGGAAAAGGATGCTTCCAAAGCCGCCCTGAGAAGGTACTACAAGCTAATTGGATTTTACCACACCCACAGCAGCCACCAGCAGCAGCAGCACAAATCAAGATCAGTGATACAACCTCTCAGACTTTTGCATTAAGATCATATCCATATACAGCAACTTCACCCCACAACCAAACTCTCTGACATTCACCAGAAGTCTCCCAGTGACAAACAAAGACAACATGATAACCAGATAGAACACCATCAGCATAGTGGAAACCACAGCGATAATAAAGACCAGACATTTCAGGGCCCGACTGACCCCTGCCTTTATCGACAAAGGAGCGATTCCCATCAGTGAAGCCCTCGCCCCCATCCTTAACGTCAACACAGCCATCTTTCCAGAAACATAAAGTCCTCAATACAATTCTAAAGAAGCCCTTGGCCAATCTTACAATCCACATCAACTAATAATCCACTTTTTCACATTGTTGTTCAGCGGTGGGCAGCAGAACCTGTGTTTTAGCAGTACCACTAAGCTATTAAGTTGGAAATTAAAATCCCTAAATTGAACAGAAAAAACAAATTGATTTTTGACTTTTATTGTCATCAGGTCTTTGACTGGGTCATTTTTGATTTTTCAAAATTATTTTAGTTTCACATTTTTGCAACTTTTAAAAGTCTAAGGGAACGTGTAGTTGGTTCCGGTTCCTGGACAACTCTCTCAGTGGTTGACATGATGAGAAAGGTAATTGAAATTCGTCCAGAATGCCAAAAAGGAGGATTATGAAAAGGCCCTCAAGGAATGGGAGGAATCCCACCAAGCACAGATCTCCTCTGAGGAAGATACAGTGGATGCAACAAGAGAGGATAAAGGCGCAGGGGACCACCAGTCCGAAAATGGATTATCTGGTGTACCATCCGGGGAGGGAAGTGGGCTCTGCTAGCACAAGACCTTCTGAACTTGCCATACCCCAGTTGGAGCTCGGTGACAGGCAATCAGCAAGGGAGCAGCAGGCCACACTGGCAGCCATAGCACTGGAGGAAAATAAACTTTTATTGGAAGTAAAGAGCCTGGCCTTGGTGGAGAAAAAGGCCAGCTTAGAACTCCTGAGGTCCGATAAAAATAGTGGTAGCAATAGGGAGGTGTCTACAGGGTGGGCTACACACCTCTCGCTTGCAATGGTATTGTGCCTAGCTTTGTGGTGGGGGACAACATTGACAAATGGTGAGCCTTCTATGCAAGAGCTTTAAGAATGAACAGAGTGGGTCAACAACACTGGAGAGCCTTACTGTGGGATTCAGCAGCAACACTGGTAAGGGATAAACTCCTGATTCTAGAACTTGGGGTAGCTGAATCCTACACTCACATGAAGGATACCCTTATGCAGAATTTTGGTCTCACACCTGAAGAATACTGGAAACCTGAACAAGATTCAGTATATACACAAAAAAGGCACACAACAGTCCTGGGTTGACTTTCTTGAATAATGGCACTAAAGGGCTGTGAAATGCAATACAGTCACTACTTTGATGGGTCATATAATCTGATCATGAAGGAGGACATTTTGAGTAATCATCATTCAGAGTTACACCAACATGTGGAACATTCCAAGTTGTCTGACCACAGGCAGCCAATACGTGGGTGTACACTAGGGTGTCTAAAAAGTCCGAGCTGTGTGATCCCAAGAAAGGTATTCAGCTCCCTTCAGGGGAAAGAGGGGAGCAACAAGAATAAAAAGGAGTTCTCACGAGATACCTGAAAGTCTACCTAACAGGGGGAGTCCTGTGCCATTTCCAAACTCAAGTGGATAGGGTACAGTGTAAAGAAACCTTATGACCCTGATAAGGCTGGGGTGTGCCTGGACTGCCACAAGCCAGACTCAGTCTGTTTAAAAAAAAAACACTGATGGGCAGTTCCAAGGGCTTGCAAGTATAGGAACTGAGGGTGGAAGTTTGCCCACGGTAAACCAAGGGTTGGACTGAAGCCACCGTAGTCAATGTGTGTGAGGTGGATGTTGAAGCCCTGGCCACTTTACCTCCCAGCATGTTGAAGTACAGGCAATTGACAATCATCAGCGGGAACACAAAGAGGCTCTAAGAGATACAGGAGCCAGAATGACCACAGTAAGGAACCAGCTGGTTTACCCGAAGCAGATTATCCCAGATTCTCTCCATAGGGCCGTCTATGTTGACAATGAGGTGAAATTTCATCCCTGGTCACTTTTGAGCAGGGGTGGGGGTAGTGACCTTAAAACCATAGCTGTGAGCCCTGGCATACCCATGGAGTGTCTGTTGGTTGATCTAGCAACCTTTGCTTGAATTAAGGTGGAAAAGGAGATTCTTGCAGACATTTTAGGTATTCCTGAGTGGGTGGGTGTGGCCATAAGGTCCCAAACAGCCCGTCAGGGAAGTCAAGAGAGCCTGCAGTCTGGAACAATTGCCCAGGTCCTCACAACCAAGAAGAAGGTGGAGGGGCATTAGAAACCAGCCTCAAACCTTCCCACAGCCGAGAAGGAATCTGGTCATAAGGGGGATGATCTGGAGCCTAAAGGGGAAGAAGAGTCTATCCTGAGAGACCCTCTGAGCTGCATGGCACAGTAAGACCATTAAGGGAGGAATTTTGTCAAAAGCAGAGTGGGTGCCCAACCCTTGAAGGCCTTTGAAACCAGGCTGAAGTCCAGGAGCGGGTAATACCGGTTGAACCCACAGGATCACCTGGGAAGAGGTATGTTATGCAAGACTAGGGACCCAAACCTGGAGCAACAAGGAGATTGGTGGTCCCCCAGCAGTCCAGGGAATTCCTCTTAAACTTAACTGGATGGGCGTTTGGGACAGACCAAAACCTAGGGCAGGTTGGTCAACCACATTTACTGGCCCCAGATGTTTGAGAAGGTGAAGGAGTTCTATTGATCCTGCACCACATGTGCAGCCAGTGGCAACAAAGGAGGGCAGACCAGGACTCCCATGATCTGACTACCTGTGGTGGAAACGTCTTTTGAGAGGGTCGGGATTGGCATTGTTTGGCTCCTTTATCCTAAAATAGCCTTAGGGAACATGTTCATGTTGGTGGTAGTTGACTATGTCACTAGGTATCCTGAATCCATCTCTGTGAAGATCATGACTGCGCTTGTGGTGGCTAGGACCCTGTCTGGTATCTTCGTCAGAGCTGTGATTTCAGATAGTGGGTCTTGAAGGCTATGTGGGATGACTCATAAGTTCATCACCCCTTATCACCCCCAAAACAATGGCTTATGGAGAGATTCATCAAGACCCTAATCTTGTATTATTATACAATTGTCTGAGAAACTCTGTGGGAAATAGGATTTCCTACTCCCATGACTTTTATTTACCTATAGGGAAGTACCACAAAGGGGAGGGGAAGTTATCATGTGCACAGGGACCCTATCAGAGGTCACTTAAGTCTTGCCCAAAAGGGGTAGGAGAAACCTCTCAAACACTGGTATGACCAAAAAACAATGTTGGTGGAGTATCAGCCAGGTCAGAATGTATGGGTTGTGGAGCCTTCTAGGGCAAATAGGCTGGGCCCTATACAGTACTTGACAAGATTGGGAGGTCACCTACATGGTGAAACTTGCTCACCCCCCACAAAGGGAGCCATGTTAACAATTTAAAGCCCCACTTTGACAGGGAGGATATGCTCAAGCTCATGGTCACTAATGGAGCATAGTGAACCCCTTCCAGACCTCATGTATCGCAACACCAATAATTATTCAGTGGAGGGAGTAGTTATTTTCCCTTAACTGGAAGTGCAGAAGCAAAGAGAAGATCATCAATTATAGGGGCCGTGTGCTGCACTGTTCTCACTGACACATGGACTGACCCAGTGATGTGTTCATGGCATTGACTCTGGTGACAGCTTACCTGTCTAAAACAAAATCTACAGGCTTTCAGACAAACTAAGGGCCAGCATCAAGGATGACATTTCCAAAAGGTTGTCCCTAGGACCCATTGAGCCCTCTGATAGTCTATGGGCCAAGGAGTGTCAGAGGGCCTTTGACACCCTTAAGTAGGCACCGCATACAGCACCTGTACTCAAGTCACCTGATTTTAGCTAAGAGCTTGTGGTCCATACAGATGCTTCAGAACATGGGATTGGGACAGTGCTATCACAGCTAAATGATGAGTCAGGATCAACCAGTTGCCTTTATCAGCAGGCGACTACTCTCCAGAGTGCTACATTAGAGTGCAACAGAGAGGAAAGTCGCTGCTGTGGTTTGTTTACTGAAGAATCTGAGCTCTTCCTTGTTTGAGACTCACTTCAGGGTTTAAACTAATAACAGCCTCTCAGATGGCTTATGCAAATAAGAGGGGAGTACCCCAAACATTTGAGGTTGTCTCAAATACAGGGTACGGACTTTACAGAGGAGCATAGACTGGGGACTAACCATGCCAATCCAGATGGCCTTTCCAGGTTGTTATGCTCTTTTTGCATGATCACCCCAATTTGATCGGACTTATGCCACTGTTTTTTGTTACTCTGTGCACTGGGACTTGGCTAAATAGTCCCCAGTTCATGTTCTCTGACTCCTAAAAACATGTTGAAATTGGCTGTACTCCTTATTGACATATTTAACGTGCATATGTCCCCAGTATATGGTACAAAGGGTTATAAGTTAAATGTAATTGCACAACTTTCTCAGACATTGTGTCACCACTAGAGAGACAGTGCAAAACATGGCTGCAGGCCTACCATAAGTTACCTGGCTGTGCAGGTTTAAGCTGCAAATTCAACCTGTCAAAAATAACCCCTTTTGACAGGCCTAACCCCGCCTTTTAAATACTAATTAGTCACCCCTAAGAAAATCTTAATGTCCAATAGGGCAGGGTGCATGGACATGTAAAAGTTAAATGTAAAATGTCCTTACAGTGACAAAGTCCCAAAAGCTATTTTTACTGTAGCTGAATAGCTCCGTGATGAGATTTGACGTTGTTCCCAGAGCTGACACGCAGACCTGGGGTGTGGGTAGGTGTTATGTTCCTTTGACAGTATGACATTCTGAACAGTACTCAGGAACTTAATTATCTTCTAAGAGACCTACTTTGTTACAGACAAATATAGCTAACATATGGGCCTGCCCCTTTTTCTTTCCTCTAACTAGCCGGCCACCATTTCCAGTGGGAGTAGAGTTGCCCCCAGAGCTGGTTAAGAGTAATCACAGAGGACAAGTAGCTCATTTCCCTGGTCATGCCTTGAGGGTGGGCACATGAGCTCTACACAAGGAAAGAAAGGTTCTGCCATCTGTTTTTGGGTAGAGAAGAGTACTTGTTTGTAGCAGGGCACATGAGATCTTCTGCAAAAGTAGGTAGAATTATCCCTGGGAGCTTTTTCCCTGTTGGTCAGAGAGGGGTGAAGAATCATCCCTTCTCACAGACTAGTGCTAGATCTGGCACCTCTGAGCACCCTCTTCAGAACATTACTGGGTCTGTGGAAAGACAGAAGAAGGGCTGAAACTACTGTTAAGACCTGTGAGGAAAATCCTAAGGGCTGTACCTGCTCCCACGTGTACCCAGGACAAAATAGTGGACTCCAAGAGTCAGTTGGCTGATCTCCTTTTAAGCTACAGTGACACAAAAGATTGAAGAAGCCCACTTTCCTGAAAGAGCCCAGCTGACCAGTTTCCACTGTACATGCCTTGGACTCTCCTAGTGGCTTCTACTGGAGTGAGTCATGACCCCAAAGTGCTCCTCCTGAGATTGTGGGACTGTTGGCTGTGTCAAAGTGTACTCCTCATAACATCGTGGGAAAACTTGAGTCTTTTAAACGTTTTACAAATATTTTGGCTGAAGAACCATCAATGGACAAGGACCAATGTGCCAGCTGATCTTCCGAGGGTGATCACCAATGGCTTTGACATCGCCGTAGCCCTCACTACATTCTTCACTCAAAAGAGGAATTCATAGAAGCCGAGGCCAGTTCGACTCCATCCCGCAGCACCCTTGACACACCTTCGACGAGGTTCGAAGACCTCTGGGACAAAAATACTTCAAAGTCTCCTGATCAGCTTCTCAGTGCTGGATTCCATTGACCCTGAACCCCTTATCTCATTGCCAGCCCACTCTTTTATCAGCCTGAAGACTGCAAGGCTGAGGATGTAATTTTTTCCCTGGGACAAACCTTGTACTTGTATCCGTCGCACACAGCATCGCAGTCAGCCTGAAAACCTATCCCTGTCCTTGTCAAGCACAACCAGATGACTGTAGTTGGAACTTAATGCAGTTTGGAGCTTGTTTTAATCTACAAATGTAAAGATTCAGACTTTTGGTTGCTCATCTTGGATTTTTGTGGTTCTGGTGTCATTTTGTTCATTAAAATACCCTCTAGTTGCATAAATTGGAGTGTTTTTTTAATATTGTGTTGGTCATTTTAAATGCTGTAGGCTTTTTTTAAGTTAAGGCTGCCTGCTCCGTGTGATAGCAACCAGGGTTTGATCTCAGGTTAAAATGACTGAAACTGTTATTGGACCTATCACGAATAGTGGCATTGTTACTTGTGGTGGACTACCATCCACCCAAATTAATAGTTCACTTTCTCACACCAATGACGTGCCCTTGCCTCAATATATGTGTCTCAGTGCCACTGTAATGTTAAAATCTCCAGTGTCATTGTTCTAGTCTTCTTCTCTCAACAGCCTTATTCCAGTATTCATGTCCCAGTGCCATTGGTTCAAAGGTTTTCTCTATGTCCTTTTCTCTGGGCCCATCTCCTGGTGTCACTGTCCCAGTGCCTGTGTTCCAATGTCAATCCATACATATACATGCCACTATGTCAGTGGCCCATGTGTCCATAGGCCAATCGGCCAAAAGTCTCTGTCTCGCTGTCCACGCTCCCAGAGTCCATCTCAATGTACAAATACCAGTGTATGTTTTAGTCAGTAGGTGCCCTTTTATTCTTGCCATAATCACTTTGAATGCTGACTCCATGTCAATCAATCAATCAATCAGGGGAATTCTAAGCGCATTACTCACCCGTGAGGGTCTCAAGGTGCCAGGGGTTGTGGGGATGTGGGGGTTGGGTAAGCAGCTCCGTTCAATTGAAGAGCCAGGTCTTGAGTGTCTTCCTGAAGATGTTCAGGGAGGGGGCGCGTCTGATGTTGATCGGGAGCTTGTTCCAGGTTTTGACCGCGATGTAGGAGAAATCTCTTCCCCCTGTTCTGGCTCTGCGGATCCGCGGGATTCTGATGAGGGCGAGGTCGGCGGATCGTAGGTTTTGATTGGGTGCGTGGAAGGAGATTCTCTTGTCTGATTCTCCAGGTCAGCATCCTTAAGTCTCTTTCCCATTGTCAGAATTCCTACGTGTGTTTATACGTGACTGCATCCCAGTGCCCCACTGCCACTGTCTCCATGTCTCTGATTACATGTATCCCTGTAGGTTTCTCTGTATTTATGTCCCCATAGTTATGTTTCAAATTGTTGCTAAAATGTGTTTGTTGTTACATCTGTAGAATAAAAGAGAAAATCAAAAACAGAAAACACATTTTCGCAGCAGTTCCCTTACTTTATCTCTCCATTGGCGTCAGCAACTTTGATGTCTGACCAGTTAAATCCAAACGCTCTAGGAAGGAGCCTGATGTGTATCATAAAGAGTTATGTCTGGTGTCCTTGTTCCAATGTTTTTGTACTAGCGTCCTTATTCCATTACCGGTCCGATATACCACTCACCTGAAGGTGTGCCCACAATCTGTCTGTTACTCAAAACTACCTCCGTTAGAAGGAAAAAATCTCTAAAATAATCAATATCTGGGAGTGTGCTTGAAGTGTGCAATTCCATTTTACTGTCGTGCGGAGTGTTCCTTCTTCAAATAATTTAGAAGGAAGATGAAAAATCTCATTGAGTCTTTCAATTCGAGTCTTCAAATGTATAGTACTGTATTTTATAGTGTTATGTAAATATTGCTTACCTATAGCCTCTATATCTATCTATTTTATTCATTCCTAACCTTCAATCATTGTAACTCATTGACATATTTTGTGAGATTTTTAATCTTCCATACTAGAGAGAATGTCTCATTCTCAGGCAGACCTTCTTTCATTTTCTGTAAGAGTACACGTTGCTTATGATCAGGAAACGGCCACTACAACGCGGCTGTTCCCACGCATAACCATAACCACGCATGCATTACAACGCATGTGTGGTTACCACAAATAGCCTTTACCAAGCATACCTTTACTACGAGATATGGAGTAAAGGCATGTGTGATAAAGGTTTAAAAAAGCGTGGGTTTAAAAAAGGGGGCTTGGGGGGCCTTCCCCCCCCAAAAAATAGAAAAAAACGCACCTGTTTCCGTCGTTTTCAGTTAAAGAAGAAAAAAGATGTGGAGGCAATCGATGTCGTTAGAGGAAACGGAAAGACACTTCCGCTTCCTCTTAACAACGTAAAACGCAAATCAGAAGCGCTTGGAGTGGAGAGGTAAGGGGGAATGAGGGGTTGGTGTCGCGCAGGGTTAAATTTTAAGGGTACATTTTTAGGGTTAATTTGTAGGGATCGGAGATATCCTTTAACATGAAAATGCCATTAACATGCATAGTTTAACAACGAAAATCGTTGTAAAAGTATGCGGGTTAAAGGCATTTTCGTGGTAAAGGAAATGCGTGGTGATGGCATTTGCGTTGTAACGCATGCGTGGTAAAGGCATGCGTTGCAACGGAATGTGTTGTAACGTCATACAACCCTTATGATCACACCAGAAGATTCTGTATTAGTTCCTGCCCTTAGTGGGAGCAAGATAGACTTCCAAAGACAGGTAGCACCTCCCATTGAGCCCTTCTGTATTTTTACTTAGAGTAATGTGACACCCAGGCATGGGCAAAGCTGGCAATTTACAAAGGGGTGCCCTAGAACACTCTGGCACATGCATCAAAAATGCCATTTGCAATTCCTTAAATTCTATCACAATTTGCGATTTTTGCATTTGGGATGATGCATCCCAAATGCAAAAATACCGTTCGCAAAGGGGCAGATTCTGAGAATCTGCCCGTTTGCGACCGGTTTTTCCTTTGATGCATGTGCCCCACTGTTCTCACCCACTCTGTCTCATTTCTGTTTATTTCTATATCTCAGCCTTTCTCCCTCTCTGCCTTCCTCAACCCTTGACTCTGTTTTCTCCACTCAGTGTCATTTTGTGGCAAGATAGGACACATTTGGACACAATTTGTGAGACATCATTTCTTAACATTTAACGTGGAATTAAATAATTGAATACTGTTTGCCACCAGGTTTGTGAGCGTGAGGTCAGCTGTTTGCTTGTGAGGGAAAGAGCCTACTGACACAAATGTTTCAATCTTTCAGTTGCAGCAACTGCAACAACCAATAAACTGCTGTAAACTAAAAGGCTTCGATTAGTAGTGGCAGAAAATATAATTTCTACTTGCAGCATACGTGTTTGCAGAACAGAAAATAAATCGCTGCTTTCTAAAAGTCTGCAGTCCATTCTGCACATCAGTCTGAGAATCAGTTTAAAAAGAATACATGTGCAGAGAGGCTCTGTAAATTGCTAAAGTGCTTTAAATGTAAGTTACGCATATAGGACATCTTAAGATAACGCTGTAAATAGCCTTACCGGTTCCTCGGATAGGGCACATTTCAGGAGCGCTGGTGGTTCCTGGTGACCAACACCGCCCACTGTCACAGCAGCACTGCACTTTGGGTAAGAGCTGTTGCCTTTGATCTGTACAGCGACCGCCCACTAAAGCATTGAAGCAATACCCTGGGCGTATGTCTAAATAAAAGAGGACATTAAGAATTACTTATCATATTTTAATCAAATTAAAAATATACGCATTTCTCTAGGATACGGTGGGTGCGACAACTGCTGCACAAGTACATTTTTACTTGCCCATTTCTCTTAATGACAAAAAAGTTAAAAGTGCACATGTGATCACCAAGATGCTATGAGGGGAAGTCACGATTAACCTTATTATGAATGTTGAACTTTGCATGACACCACATCTCACTCCAAATCTAATGCTGCTAAAACATACATTTGTGTTTCTCGTACTCTAGAATCGAGCGCTGATTTAGGAATGTGAAATAAAATGTTGATGTATTCAAGAACAGAAAGGGGTACCATTGTCTTGTAAGTAGTGTTAGTAATCTATATTTGTAGAACGGTGCCTGGAAGATGGAATGTCAACATTCCAGTGTAACTGTCTACCCTCTGATGACAAGCACCACTAGCCTTAGCTGTGGCCAAGACCGATGCACTTGACGATACCATGTTCACAAAATTATTCCATATCTGTGCGGTCTTTTAAAGTAATATCGATGTAATCAAACCCCACCAGGTCTCTGTAGATATGAATGGCCATACCCACAGCTGATAATCTAAAATAGAACTATCCTCGATTACTTGATGTGTCTTGGCGTTTTTCTATGTTTCAAAATTCACAAGTGTTCCTCAGGCCAACGTATGCACAAGTGAAATCAATGATGAAACACACCAAGTAATTTTGTGTCAGTGCATGATTTAGTGAGTTAGTGACAGCGCTCTTATATTTCTCATGAATGACAACCAGGAATGGGCAAAGCTGCAAACTTTGACTGCGAGGTCTCGTGAAGTGGGGAAATGTTGCACTGTATAAAGGTGGGTGAACATTACCGACCAACGTTATTCACGTTTCCTCGAGGTGAACTTTGCTTGTGTGTAATGGTGCCTTTGTAAATATCCCACATAATTTTGGTTCCAAGTTTTCATTCAAACATTCACTGCAATACAATAATAATACACTACAAAGTATCTAATGCAGCGAGAATATTTGAGCCAAATGCAAAAGAACACCACAAATAATCATGATAGGGTGTATATTTTGATCTGGTTCAGTCAACTGAACAGATGAAATTGATCTGTGATAAATATATGTCAGAATATTGGCAGCTTTAGTTGTGTAGGTTACAAAATGACTGTGATTTGAAGGATCCACAACCCTCATATGTTTGATTTTATTTGACTAATTCTCGTAATACATAGGAAAGCAGTGTACAAACACAATTGGTGACTTGCCCGCTATCAGCTGAGGTCCAGCTTTGACCTTACAACAGTGTTCTAAATTTTCGGTCATTTTTTATTTGTTTTCAAGGTAGAGTGGTCAGTCCATCTGGGATGATGAAGAAGCGAAATGGACCACAGTATCAAAGTTGTGTTTCCTGGATCAAAAGACATGGTTTCAACATAGACTATTACATTTACCAATATCTGATTGACCCACAGGTAATTTAGAGAGTCACGTCTAATGTCACTTCCGGACTAAATACAACCTGCTTGGAATGATCCTGACTTTTCATTGGTTCGGGCATATATTTTACTGAGGGACATTTCTAAAGGTTGTTCCTAAAGTTTTCTGGGGGAGCATGAAAAATCCCACACTCAAATATGTGTTCTGTTAAAAGTGTGGTCCTTTGAGATGCAATGCGTTGACACCAGCTAACGATGAACTGGTGGGTGCCAATGGAACTGGCAGCCCCAGTGTGGCATAGTGTTATCATTCTATCAGCTCTTCCTGACATAACCTCATCCCTAATATTTGTTTTAAAAGTCACATTTAAGATTGGATCCTTTTTTACTCATACTGCTCTCAATATAGCCTTCTAGCCCAGCCTGCAAAATATGCTCACCTTCTTAATTCATTTCACTGAATCCATTTAGCATTATCATCTTCCTGAAACAATGCCGTTTTTGGGATAGTCTCATAAGGTGCTTGCATGGCATCAGGAAGATCACCTGTCTATGAACTAATGAGTCCATCCTTTTTAGGTCTCGCTGAGCCCCAGCGCTTGCGCTGGCTCGAAGAGACATTTTGTATGTGGGCTTTTCAAAGTGCTGCTGGCTGGCCTAACGCTTGCGTTCACGCGATTGTGAACGCGCGCAGCCGGCCGCCAGCAGCACTTTGAAAACTCGTGCGTCATCGCGATTGCGATCACTTTCGCTTTCAGAGCGATCGCGATCACGATGACGCACGCGCACACACACCTCCCGCTTCTCCCCCTCCCCCACCACATATTGCGTCTCTGGCCGCTCGCGCGCGGCCAACGCTTGTTTTAAACGTTGCTTTCGGTCCCGGACCCTTGCTGTTTCCACCTTCTGACCACCATCTGACAGAAGCACAGCATTTCCAATGTAAATGCTAAGGTGCTGGACACCAGTTTGTTGTAATTTACCTGTCCGGCTTCTTTTCATTTGAATTTTTTTATTTACATTGTCTCCTTCCTTCCGCCCCTCGCAGTTTGTTTTCCTTGCACTGCCTCGTCTTACAGTCCCTTTAACCATTTTGGTACGGCAGTGATGGTGTTGCTCAGCCCCAACTAGCATGTTATTGTCAAGCCTCCAAATGTGCAGCACATACACGGCGTACAAAGAGATTAACGTGTTGCCTGGAGCACATTTCGGGAAGAACATTAAATGAAAGCCCAAACCCGCTTTATGGTACCGCAGATTGCTTTCACTCGTTTTATTTGTTTCCAGTGCTATTTTAGAGCTTTGTGCAAACTACACTCGTGGTTTTACTTTTCACTCACAGTACTACCAGTATTTTGCTGGTAATAACTTTGAGGGAATAGCGTATTTTTGTTTTTTAAACAGCATGCACAAAAACAGTATAATTTCAATTTGCACCAGTTATTTCCCATGTTTGTGTCAATGTAAAAATAGCCGCTGCACACCCAGCAACAGGGCAGTGTGCCTCAATGATGCACTACCCGCACCAGTAACGGAAATATGTCGACGACTGAAGGTAGTAGCTACAAGCTGTGCTCTAGTTCTGCTCTCCAAAAAATCAGCAAAGAAACAAGCAACTAAGGACATTTCATTGAAGAAACCATTGAGCAGGAAACAGAAGGAAATCTTACAGAAGGTTATGGAGCAGAAAAAGAAGCTTGAGGTATGTAAACACTTTTATTGTGCAAAGGCCATCAATTTCAGGATGATATCATTGGAGTGAAGCGATGGCTTACATTGAATGAAGAAGCAGCTCTGAGCACTGTACCTGTTGTGTACTTAAGGAAAGCAGCTGCATTACCTGTTCTGTGTGTCACTGAAGCGAGTTGCGGCTGCCTGTGCTTACCTGTTGTATGTCAGGTCCAGCTGGGAAAGCAGACACTACACTGACTTTGAGTATGAACCTCTCTTACAGGCACTTCTTTTATGAAACCCTAGAATAAACCGGCAGCAGGAAGGGGGCAAGGATTTTCTGTGCTACTGGGAAAATAGCATTTTGCCATTAGCCGGAACCCTGTTCGGTAAATAAGAGCCTATGTTCCTACATTTTCTGGTAATTTGTTGGTGGAGCCCTAACTTACTGCCTTACCTCAGCTATAGAAAGCGCTATTTCCGGGGCTTTAAGTGGGCCGGTTCTCTGTGGCTTCCAGCGCCTCGTCATGCACGAGCAGAGCCAGAGGTCTCTTCAAAGTGTAAACAGGCAACAGAGGCACTATAGGTAAGCATTTGGCAAAGCAAATCGTTGTGGTTTCTGTTTAAAAGTTTCCTCACGCTTTAGACAAAATTAACAGGTGCCTAAATCACTGCAAGGGAAAAGTTGTGAAAATTTTCACTGCTACCGTACGACGCACCATACCCTGAAAAGCGCTATTTTAATGTGTTTAGCCATCATTGGGTGTCACCAACAGGAGTGCCCTGAAGCTGACGCCTTATCTCACCACATAGAAATATTAAGGAGCTTCACTAATGCAAAATGTATAGCACAGAGTGCAACAGTGCAAGCTATATGCACAAATACAAAGACACACACCAGTGCAATCTAAATGTAATATGAACAGAGATTTAAAAAACTCTGAGAATGTTCACAGCAACGTTAATAGGCTTCTTAGTCCCTCCTTATTACCGCCTTGTCTTCATTTGTAACCTCCCATGAGGACTGTCCCTTTTACTTATGTTATTACATGGTATGTTGTATTTAGTCTGTAAGCTCTTTTTGCTTTGAGTTTCTCCTACTGCAGGCACGACATGCTTTCCTGCAACATTCATCGCGCCATGCGCGCTCTCACTTTACAAGCAGCCCAGCACAATGGCGGCTCCTTCTTTTAAATGCAATAGGTCTCACATTTACAAGGGTTTGAGCTACTGGCATTGTAAATGACAATGCCTTTTATTTATGTGTTAATTATCAAATTATATTAAAAAAAGCCATTGTCATTTACAATGCCAATATCTTAAACTCTCGTAAATGCGAGACCTATTGCATTGCAAATGCTTGTTGTCTTTATCAGCAATCCAACAAATGACAAACATCAGAAATGGTATGCTACCACACCTAAAGAGTGACTGGCACCAAACCCCAATGTATTTGTAAAGAACTGGTCAATATAGTTAAACTGTTAATCTAAATTAATAGTTACAGTGAATTCCATTACATTCAACGAGACATATATTATTTAGGAGAATGTTTTGACTTGCCAATGCATCTTGATCCGTCTGCCACAGTGTAGAAACCTAGGGGACACTTGCAAAAGTAGCTGCCGACCGTGTTGACACATTCACCTGCTTCACAAATTCCAGGGATGGTTTTGCATTCATCGATATCTGAAAAAAATGCCTTCAGTGAGCATGAGTGTTTCTTTAATGACAATTTAAAGAATGATGCGCATATGTGCAGTGCATACCATATTTATATATAAGGTCCGCAAAGCATATGCTCTGCGGTGGTCTTTAAAATAATCAACCGAATCATTCCATACCACATTTTTTATATTCTATTCTCCTGTGATGGTTCTGTTATCTGATAAACATAATGGAATCTGTATTACTATACCACACATAAGGCCTGCATGCTTATGAATGATTAATACCTAAAAATTGATACACTTGAATTAGACACTTCATGTTTACAAAACTGTCGTAAGTCTAGAATTAAGAGTGACTAACGTAGTTACATGTGTGTAACTCACAACCTCTTAAGTGGAGGATTTACAACACCAGTGGGAACATTAAAAATGCAAATGGAAGGTCCAGAAATAACGAATGCAGGCAGTGTGGGGAAGGTGGGGTGGAGGAAGAAAGGACACATGAAGGAAAATAACAGCAAGAGAAGAAATGATTTCTTTAGTTACTTTAGAAAGGTCTAAAATTCCTAAACTGGCACATTTTATGTGTATTGATGAAATGCACAACTCTAGGGCTTCGAAACAAGACACAGATGTCTTATTTAGTGAAACCAGTGCCTTATTTGTAAAATAATAAGTGCTGGGGCTAAAACATGTGTCTAGAAACTATCGTTAGAGCTGTTGAAGACCATGGTGACGAATACTATGGCTGAACAGTCATGATTCCCTCTCATTCATCTCTAATCCATCACTAGGTACTCGCCGTCACTCAAACTCACTCCTGCACATTCTTTCCTATCCCTTCTTTCTACTTTTGCCACTGTTATCCTGACTTTCTTCCAGCTTCTTGTTCTGGGTCAAAGTCTGATGAGGAAAAATGTGTGCTGTTGCCCAAAAATAAATGGGTCGTCTTGTTTCTTGTCTACCTGATATACTTTTGGCTCCGCGAACCGTTAAATCCTTGGGCATCCAGGTCTTCCACAACATGGACGATCTCTGCGAGGAAAACCTGGGGAGGGGGGCATTTGGTCTCTGAAGTCCTGTGTCTCATTTTGGTGCACTCTTAAGCTAACAACTATGGTACGCATTGCACTCTCTAAATTGTTCATCCTCCTGAGACTTCTTTACGTTTTTGTAAACCTCCCAGTGAAAATCCTGGTATCCTTTCAGAGGCTTGATGCACTCCTGCGGGAAGTGATTTGTGATGGTGGGTGCCAGAAAGTTGCATTAGCTATCCTCCGCTGCCCCCCACTTGAGGGCAGCCTGGGAGTACCAGACTTTGAATTGTATTCTCTCGCAGCTCAGCTGCAGCGGATTACAAAATGGCTGGATGGGGTGGGCTTACAGGAGCTCAGCCAGTTGGGTGCTGAGCCCAAGCAAGGATTCCTGCTGGCGAAGCTGTTGGCCTGACACTTCCGATTCCCCACGCGGTAATCCTTTTGTCCACTGCCCTGCTGACAATGTGGGCTGCTGCACACTGGTATGATGACCCCCTCTGCCCCTGAACTCCCGTTGGTGGGCCTCCATCAGGCGCTCCATTCTTTTCAGCTGGCCAACTAGACTCCTGGATGGAGGCAGGGTTTGTGACCCTGGGTGACTCCTTTTAGTTCTATTTCTTAATGCCCTTTGGAGACCTGGTGGAGTAAACATGCCTGCCAGTGGGATAATTTCTTACCTACGATTCCCTAGGGGACCTGTGAGGTGTTGCAAGAGCAGAACCTCCCACGCATGCAGTCGATCAGCTTCTCCTGATGCTGGGAACGGGCTCTCGCCTAGTCTTGTGGTTCTATAACGCTCTGAATGGACTGGTTAAGAAACCATTGGACATACTTTGGGCTCGCTGGGCCACTGACTTGGGCCTGGACATGACTGATGCTAAATGGAGGAGGGTGATTGCACATCCACAAAAAGTCTCCCGCAATACATCTCTTAAATGCATACATTTCAATTACACTCCCAGGACGTACCTTACTCCTCATAAGATACAGACTATCTATGGCGGGGAGCCTAAAGGATGGCTTCGCTGTGCGACACTGGATGCTGATTTTGTCCACAGGACTTGGAGTTGCTCTGGGCTCACTGGGTTCTAGGGAAAGGTAATCTTGTGTTTTAATAGGACTCTGTCTAGAACACTCCTAAATACACCTGCAGTTTGTTTATTGGGCCTCTTCCATAGGCTGGGCCCCAAGAAGATGGAGAATAAATTAGTGGATTTGGCCCTAGCCAAGCGATAAGTGACCATGGCTGGAAATCACCCAGGAGACCTAGTGTGGGAACACGGGTGACTGACGTCACACGCTGGGCACAGACTGCAGAAAGGGTACTACAGAGGGAGGAAGTAAGGGGTGTCAATCACAGACCTATTGAACCGTCCTGGAAGGAAGTGGTTGACAAATGTGAGTCCCCTGGGACTGCAGTTGACTCTGCGGAGGGGCAGACTGTGGGGCCAAGTCCTGGCTGCGAAAATGAGCTGAACCCTGATAGGACTGAGGGTGCGGGTCGTCGTGGTGCCCGTAGGTGAAATTGATTGGTCTTCCTTGCCCTCCTTCCACCTCCTCCTCCCCTCCTCCATAGATGATGTTCTTCATACATTCTGTGACAAGACCTGCCATGAGGCATGCATGGGCACGGTTATAGTTTGTTTTTTAAATGAGTATTATTGTTACCTTATTGCATCAAATCCTCCTGAAGGTGCGACAATAATCCCATCCCTTGTGGGTGTTCGCTTGCTCCTGCCTGCACAGCGTGGACTAAAAATGATAAACCCAGTTTACTGATTAAGTGTTTACATTGTACAGTATAGGGGGCATGGCTGCACATAGGACACGCTCCTAAGAGGCTGCCGGCCGACCCTGAAATATCCTGCATAATCCTGGCATAAATAAGCCTATCTGGCCCATTCCTTTATGGCGCACACCTCTGCCTTACCTCTGTACCTCGAATTCCTGCTGGATGGACCACGGACATCCCTGGTAGGGTGGTAGGTGGCACCTCGTGGCAGGCCTGGAGGGCTCTGTTGGGCGGCCCTAAGGGTTGGAAGAGCTGCGGGTCCTGGGGTTAGGGGTTCGATGCCAGGATTAGGGTGCCCCCTCTTGGCGTTAGGGGGGCTCCTCACTGATGGTGGAGGAGGCTGGCTGACCATCGGGGTGACTGCTGTGGGGGCAGGTGTGAGGCCTTGGCCTCCGCCGAAGGAGCACACCCCAGACTGGTGTGCAGCCTGCTGCAGACTGGGGAGGGCTGCTTGTTATTTTGTGACTGGTGCCTCATCTGTGCTGGACCGGGAGGACTTGGGGATGTGCCACCATTGGCCTGTCTGTACCTCCTATGTGGCCCCACTGAAACCCGTGGCACGCCATTGAAAGAGGGCGCACTGCGGCACGGATCGGCCAGGCAGACCTAGCTGGAATGGCAGCAGAGAGAGGACTGCAACACTGAGGACCTCAAAGAGTGACAGGGGGGCTGCTCTCCAGCTTTGTTCCCCCAGCTGGGGTCATGCTGACAGGTGCCTCATGGGGGAGTGGACTGCACCCAGAACGGCAGCTGTGAGGAATTGGGCCAAGCCCAGGGGGATTCCCATGCAGTTTGCAGCCAGCGGGGGTGAGCTGGGCTGCCGCAGGTCATTGCCTGGGTGTGGCACCATTTGAGTGGCCTCCAAGGTGGCTGCCCTGGTGAGGAACAACATGCGACTCCCTAGAGGTCCGCTGGGGACAAGAAGTAAGTGCATGGGACAGCACTGATGATCCCTGGGCCTGCCAGTAATTGAGATGGGACATGTGCTGCCAGGGATAGTGCTACCCCTGCCAGCACCATCAGGGTCTGGGTCTACACAATTGGGTGGGATCAACTATTATCAGTTGTATTACTTTACCCCCTGGGTTGAGTAGTAGGAGCCTCCCTGAGACTGCAGTTAGAAAGTCATAAAGGATGCGAGTGCACATTGCGACCCTGACCCCATAGTAGGCCTGGGCAGTGAACTCTGGTCCGTTTGTGGAGTTTGCAGAGTTTTCTGCACTCGCGGAGTGCAGAAAACTCTGCTTTGCGATGTGCAGCGGAGTTTTTTCCCCACTCGCGATCGCGAACGATAAGTTCGCGAGCGCGAGCTGCCGTGGCGGTAGAATTTCTACCCGAGCGGCAGGAGTACCAGCACTGCACTAGCACTGCACTGCACTCCGCCACTCGCTGAACTTCGCAGAACTTTTTGGTAACTTCGCAGAGTTCCGCGTAGCAAAACTCCGTGAACTATGCCCAGGCCAGCCCCAGAGCACAGGAAGGAATAAGCAGACAGGGGCCACTCGAGGGAACACCATGGAGTATTACACAACCCAAGCCCCCACCTTGCAGCGCACTACATGGTATACTCCTGGCTGGGGCAATCAAGACACTGACTAGATGGCAGGGGGACTCCTCTCCTATGCTGATGACACCCAACTGATCCTCTCCCTCACCAACGAACACACAGCTGCCGGAATCATCTTCCACAGCGGAATGAAGGCTGTTGCCAACTGTTGCCAACTGGATGAAAATAGCTGCCTCAAACTCAACTTGGACAAGACCGAAGTACTCATCTTAGGACACACCCCCTCAGCTTGGGATGACTCCTGGAGGCCTGCTGCATTAGGAATATTCCCACCCCCACAGACCACGCACGTAACCTTGGCATCATACTGGACTCCTCGCTCACAAAGAACCGCCAGATCAATGCCATATCCTCATTATGCTTCCACAAGCTCCACCTGCTTCGAAAGACACTCAGATGGATCCCAACTGAATATAGAAAGACAGCCACCCATGCTAGTGAGCAGACTTGACTACGGCAAAACACTCTTGGCCAGCACCACCCAGAAACTCCTCAGGAAACTACAGAACGTTCAAAACACAGCAGCCAGACTGGTCATCAACATCCCCCACCACAGCCACATCACCAAATACTTTTGAGAACGCCACTGGCTCCCAGTCAACAAAAAAATCTCCTTCAAGCTCCTTAAACATGCCTACAAAGCGCTGCATGATGCAGGACCAGCATATTTGAACCACTGCCTCTCAATCCACGTACTCGCCAGACACCTTCACTGTGCCTAGCCGGCACTGGCCACCGTCCCACAGATCCACAAGACCAGAGCCGGATCAGCAGGCCCCCCCCCCCACCTCAGCGCCATGAGACCCTCATCGGTGAGTAGCCACACTCTATAAACCCCTGATTAATTGCTTGATGTGGCTCTTCACTGGAAATTGGATGGTTTTCGATACATGGGTATTTGGGTTACACATACTGAGACCCAGAATCAATGTCAGAACATAGATAGGGTGCTGACAGGTTTGAAGAGCTCCATTGAGTTCTGGAATAGGCTTCCTCACTCTGTAATGGGCGGAGTGGCCGTGGCAAAAATGGTTTTGCACCACGCTGCCTGTACCTTGTGCAGAACTCTCAGTTCCTACTGAGGGATCGATTTTTCCACGGGCTGGATAGCCTGTTGGTGACTATCCTCTGAGCGGGTAAGTGCATGAGGGTGGCACTTGCAAAGCTAAAGAAGGACTTGGAGATGAGTGATTGGCGGTCCCAGGTGTGCAGTTCTACTATCACGCTGCACACCTGCAGCCTGCAGCATGCAGTTAAATGGCTAACAGAGTCAGACAATTGGTAGAAAAAAGCTACTGGGGACTAAATTCTGTGGCAAAACTCTGCCCCAGTTGTTGATGCAAGGGGGCAGGTAGGAGCTCCCAGTTCTATATCTGCTTAAGCACATGGGGGAAACATGGAAGAGGTAGTCCAAAAACTACTCCGTAGAGCCCCCTTCAGTAGGGAGTTAAAATTGTGTTATCCAGCTCTCTTTAGGAACACTAACACAACAATGTCAGCGGGGATGTCTGGAAATGGGGGATATTTACCCAGGGGATACCTTCATCTCCTTCCAGGATGCACAGGACTCCTTTGGGATAGGACCAGCCCATTTTTTATATTACACTAAGTTGGAGAGTGTGACAAGAGACCTCTGGACACATTTTCCTGCAGCTCCCCAGCCCTGTGGGGTTCTAGACTGCCTTATTGAGTGGGGAGAAAGACAACACTAAATTACAACTTTTACAAACCCCTTAGGAGTGATATGCACCCTTGACCATTTCCTGCATGTGGGGCCTAGGAGAGAGATTTGGGTACTCCCATCTAAGATTCTGACTGGGAGAGTGCGTCAGGCCTTGTTCGTACGGTGCTCACTTAGCCACTAAATTCAAGCTAGCCTGGCTGATGAGCGGTTGCTACCCCGAAACCAGTCCCAGGATGCTTATTTCCAGTCCAGGGAAGACCTTTAAGGCATTTCTTGGAAGAAATGCTGCGTAAGTTGTAGTGGAATGTTTGCAATGAACCTGGGCAGCAGAACCATTTTAGCAAATGCTGCCTGGCCCATCACTGACAGGGGAAGCCTGCACCAAAACCCAATTAAGGACCTGGCAGCCGTCAGCCCCATTCCAGGATCACCCTGGAGCCCATCTTAATGGTCTCAGTACAATCTAACCCCAAGATAGCTGAATGTAGTGGGAGCTACAGGAAGCCAAGCAATCAGAGGTGAGGTATGCAACGCAGAAACCCCCTCAGTCACGACTAGATCCAGAATGTCACCCTATTCGTATGGATGCCTGAGTGCGCCCCGAATCTGTGGAGCTCCTTCACCAACCTTGCTTCCACTTTTCATTAAAGATCTCTTCAAAGTAGGTACTGTATAAACTGGACCAGGACTAAGGAGCAGTAGAAAGCATGATGCAGACTGGGAGGCTGGCAGAGAAAGGCATTCCTGGGACCTATCTAGATGAGCAAAGATTAGCCCATTCCCAAATATTGGAAATTTACTCATACCGACTTTCACGCTTGGAGTAAATTTAAGAGATGTTTAGATAATTTAGAACAGAGAACTCACAGAGCAACCCTAGGGAACAATGAAAGTTACAGTCACCTGGAAGTATCTCGGCATTCTTTTCTGAATGGCAAGTCAATCAAATGCAAACACGTTTTTGCCTTACAAGTCATTGTATACATGAGTAAATGAGCTGAGTCCAAGACAGGAAGAAACACGTGTCGGCTAAATCATCTGTATCCTATATGATTGTCTCAACTATATTCCATGTTGATCATGTTTAGACTGAGTAAAGAACCGACTTACCACTTCCTATGAGTTCTGGACTATTGTTTTAAAAAGGAGCAATCAAGGACTATATGCCACTGAGTGGTTGGAATGAAACTTACTAGGGTACCATATTAATATCTTGTCTTTTTACAAGTGCAAGACTGCTCCAATATTCATTTGTTATATAAATGTATATGTCATTACGAATGGGCTGACAGCACCTTTATTCAGTACTGGGGGAAAACCTTTCCTCTCTGACGTTTGATGTGTTGCATTCATTTAGGGTCATTAGTTGAAGAGATAAGGCAGAACCGGAATTTCGGGCTCAGAGTTGTAGGGATCATACTGCTTACATGTACACTGAGAACATGTTGATTTTCATTACTATTCGACGTATAACTGCTTTAGAATTGAATTTTTGGGGGACATTTATCAAAATTGGTATTTGTCACAATACAAAACTAATGTCAGTAAAATACTGTTCTTTCCAGATGTTGCCTTGGTAGTATGCTTGGACTGTAAACCTCAAGGAGGCAATGTCAATTTATTGTATTTGGATACAAACACTGCCAAATGCTGTGGATGAGTTCAGCACTCATTAAAGCACTGACAGCTCATATATCTTGCACCTAATGCAGGTCATCCACTAAATCCACCTGCACCACATTACATATCATTACCTGGGTGGAATTCAACCCGAAGGGAGCTCAGTTCTGCATCTGGGGGAGGAGGGCGTTCACAAGATGGATCCTGAGAGTCTCCGTTAGAATTCGGAATTCCCGGGAGAATCAGGGGTTCTGAGTCTGACATCCCAACAATTCCTCCTTTCAAAGGGAGAATGAACATCTGAGATTGCATCATACAGATATGGCTGGTGACTATTGTTACTGGATCCTTTGTAATAAGGGCCGATGCACCCATCTAGCAGCCTCCATTTTCTGTTAGTTAGAGGTGATGATGATGACTCAAATGCTACTTCTGAATGACTTCTATAAAAGCAAGACATTGAATAAGTAGATACTGTGAATCTCTATTATATTATGTTAAAAAAGGCACCTAAATCTGTACTTATATTTGTCATAAAACGTGAGATGAATGAAAACCAATGGTGCGAATAAACAAACAAAAGCCCTTCAATCACAAATCTATGGAGATAAAAATCTGTTGAACTTCCACCTATCACATACAATTCTGTTCTATGCAGTTTTACAGGTGCAAAGTGTTACCTAATAAAAAAACAAGTACAGATACCATAAATAAACTCAATGCACAACATGAAAAATATCACCCATTTAAAAAAAATGTAAACGTATTAGGGAATTTGCATATAAACCTGAACAGGGACATTCACGCTAAGCTGGGTGCCTTATAATATTCCACATAGATGAACAGTGGGTTTTGGAAGGTCTTACCGTCACATTTTTGAGTAACTTCATTAAACTTGTGTCCAGCTGGGCATTTGCACTCAAAGGATCCAACAGTATTAATGCAATTTCCTCCTTGACACATGCCCGGGATGGCTTGGCACTCATCCACATCTGTCATAATCAAAGAATGCAACAACAGTCACGTCGTTTGGCAAATACAATCAGATTTGACCGTCACACGGAACAAATCACATTATATTTAATTGAAAACATAATCCTCAGACTATACCAGTGTCTTTCTTTCCTTTTTGATCCATTATATAGTTTAAAATCACATGATAAAGCTTAATTAGATAATTACTCATTTGTTATGTTTATTCAAGTCATTTCACCATTATACGTACTGTAACATCTTTCTGATGTGCAAGATACTTTGCCACGTGTTTTTGGTGCACCTCTCCTTTGATCCTTGCACACACTAGCAAAGTGTCCCATTCTCACGCATTTTCTACACTCCTTATTTAATGCTGGACATCCCCCATAAGACGCCATATGTGTTCTACTACCACACCTACAACAAACTCCAGTTCTATCAACTCTGTGAAATTTTCTCAAACCCCCATTGTTACTCGTGTGAGATGTATTTAATCCTGAACTGGAAGCTTTATTGCGCTGATCCTCTAAACATTTGACTGCACACACTTCTTCGCTTTTCTCTGTCTTATTGTTCACATTCCTTACAGTGTGTATCCACTTTTCAGACTGTTCCAAAGCCTTGGCTGTGGAAATAGCTTCCGAAAGTTTTGGATCTCCCATTACCCATAATTATTCCTATTTTTTCTTGCTTTTAACATGAACAATAATCTGATCTCTGATCATCTCATCACCCATATTTCCAAAATTGCACTGCATGCTCAGAGATCTTAGTGCAGTTAAAAAGTCATCAAAAGATTAATTTTCATTTTGTGCCCTGTTATAAAATTTGAACCTATCGATGTTTGTAGTAGGCTTGAATCTCTGTTCCATTCTTTGCAGAGCTTCTTAATAAACATTGGCAGCAGCTCTAACTTGAGGTAAAGATGTAAAAATAACTTGTCCTTCAGATCCCGAACAATGTAAAAAAAAAAGGGTGTCCTCTCTGCACCCATGCGTTCTCCATCAATTGCTCTCATATAATTGACAAATTCTTCCTTCCACCTTGTCCAGGGAACTGGGGGTTCACCTTTGCTTTGTAAAAATGTTGCAGGTGGATCAAACTGCATCTTAAACAGGATCACAACGTTTTAAATATGTAGTATAACAAATGTAATTATGTGTGGATAAAGGTTTTAAGAAGTTATACCAAACTTGTCACTTGTTCTTTGAGTGAGGCCCCCACCAAAATAAAACTTACTTGTGAACCAGACAGCGAGGGACAAATCTCTCAACTTTGCACCATGATGACCATTTTCCACAATATTTACACTCAAATACCAAATACCAGTTGTAGCCATGAAATGCTTCTTCAGTTTTACCACAAAAATGAAACTCTGTGTTGTTTCCGAAGGTGTGCGATCAGCGATGCTATGGAGCATTGCTATGGAGCTCCTAATACACAACAATGCAACTAAAATAGCCGCCGCGTTGCGTCTGACGTCACCACGTTGCATGCGTCACGTCACGTTGATGCTCTTCGAATGGAGTCAGCGCTGGAATCCTCCGTCAGCACTGTATGTTCTAAGTTCCCAGCAGGCTTACGCACATGAAATTCAGGTATTTGCTTTTAAAAAATATGCGCTCGCTCCGTCCTTACTGTTATTTATGCGCTGATTCCCCGCAGTGGCCAAATAGTATACATTTTCCAATTTCGGATCTGGTGGTCACCGCAAGTCCAGGTTTCGACCGGAACGAAGAGGCTGAATCACCTAACACAGTTCTTTGCTTTAAAAAGCACTGCATACCTCACATATCCATTTTGTGGATTCAGGAATACACCGCTCTTGTGCTGCACACAGCTGTTGACAGGCGTGTTTCTCCACTCGTTGCCAATTATTGCATGTAACAAGATTCAAGTATTTATACCAGACTGGTCAGCAGGAAGGTCCTGTGCAACTGAACACCAAGCTAACATAACCCCTGAGTTCCAAAATGGAATAAGAACACAGATCATAACATGCACAGATATTTGATACATCAGAACGAGTAGAACAAAGGTCCCATGCAGGGGCATGCGAGGATGTAACAACTTTCCTATTTGCTATAATCACTCCTTAGACACAGACTTAGTGCGAAAACAAGATTCGATGAGAATAGTTAGATGACTGGGCCATTTCTGTGGTTGGGATGCAATTAGGGACCGTACAACACTGACGAAGTCTTAGCTTTCAAGAAGGCCTTTATGAAATAGCTCTTATCTAGCTAAAGTGTTACCCACAGTGAACATCTTGTTGTGTTCCACTGTCTTTCAATAGCACATAGGTGAGAGGAATGAAGCATGTTATGCTAATAATGCATTATAAATACTATGACAAGATATGGCAATCTTGGTGCAGCTATAAGCAAGATACAGACTTCAAATATTTAAAAACAGTATTATGTAACAGCAGAATTACAGCAGATCAGTGAGGCCAAATGCATTGTAAAATATACCCCTCCTCGTTTCTAGCAAAACTACAGTATAGTGCTATTGGAAGATGTACGGATAGATTGCCAAAATCACCCCCTGTGAAAGAAGTTACTGTGGGGCAAAGTCTACCCTAAATTTCAGCAGAAGGTGAGAGTTGCTCCAAATAATGGTGATATTTAGGGAAGCATGTAGGACATGGAAGACTCACTGAAAACCTGTGATCAACAATATGCTTATCATATAATACTTTCATGCAGTCCATGGGGACAATAGGCAATCCAAAAAACCATAACAACATACCGCAGCAGATTGAACGCTTATGCAACTTTACATCAGAGGCTAGTCTCAACTTACTACCACATATGCTGTTATGCTATGTTAATTTTTAAACCGCACTATCACCCGTGAGGGTATCCTAACGCTGAGCCGCTGTGTGCCTAGCCCTGCCTATAGTAGGTTGGTTAATTGAAAAGTCTTCAGCTACTTGCATAATTCAAGAAGAGAGAAGGAGGCTCTAATGTGTAGTGGGAGGCTGTTCATTGCTTTGACAGAAATGTAAGGGAATGACTATCTTCCTGATCAGGTTCTGTGTATGAGTGGGATGTGTGGGATTAGGAGCCTTACAGAGTGGAGCTGGGTGGGTGGTTGGTCGAAGGAGATGCGATTGTTCAGGTAGGTGGGTCCTCCGTTGTGTAGTGCCTTCTTCAATGTGTGTGTGAGAATTATGAAATGAGCACGTTGGTGTATCTGGAGCTAGTGGAGCACCCTGAGGTGTGGTGTGATGCGAGTTCTGTGTGGGAGGTTGTCTGGCTGCCGAGTTCTAGATGATTTGTAGTCTTCTAGTGGGTTGCTTGGTGATCCTGGCATAGAGGGTGTTCCCATAGTCCACCTTGATGGTGACTAGGGCCTGAGTGACAGTTTTTCTGGTTTTTCTTGGGAGCCATTTGAAGATCTTCCTCAGTATCTACAGGGTGTGAAAGCAGACTGTATGAACAGCACTGACTAGTGCATTCAATACCAGTTTCCTGTCAATGTTTATGTCAAGGTTCCTGGTATGGATGCTGGGTATGGGTTCGAGTTTGGCCGGCCACTAATTGGAGTCTCATGGTGATGTATTCTTGCCAAAGATGACTACTTCTTTCTTGTTGGTGTTGAGCTTGAGACAGTTGGCTTTAATTGAATTAGTGACTTCAGTCATGCAGGCGGCGAACATGTTTCTTGTGCTGAGGGTCTTGTCCGAGAAGGAGAGTATGAGTTGTGTGTCGTGTGTTGGACTTGGCCCTTTTTGCAGGTTTATCCCCAAGCATTTTGCCCTGATAAGTCCCTAGTAAAGTGCACCGTTTGTGCCCAGGGCCTGTAACTCAAATGCTACTAGTGGGCCTGCAGCACTGGTTGTGCCACCCACACGAGTAGCCCTGTAAACTTGTCTCAGGCCTGACATAGCAGTGTCTCTGAGTACAGTTTTAAACTGCCATGTCTGGCAAGTGCACCCACTTCAGAGTGTGTCTGGAGCAAAGACCAGACAGGACAAGAACTTGTGCACTTCAAAGACAATCCTTTGAAGAATGCCTACTTCAAAGGACAAAATGGGTATAAGTATTGCACCTAAAACCCCAGACATCTACAACACCTCTGGGTCAAGAGGAACCTCTGCCAAGGAGAAAAGCTTAAGAGCTGTGAGGAAGAGTACTGCCCCTTTGTTGTGTAATGCTTTGCTGGGATGGCCTGCAGTTGCTGCTTCTGCTTTGGAGAGGAAAAGGGCTGGACCTTTTCTGTGTATCCTGCTTGTGACATTTCTCCAAGGGATTGTGTGTGCTTGCCTCCTGTTAAGAAGTCTCAGGACCAGCAAAGACTTCATCTGCAGCATCCCTGAACTCCACTGCTGGGAGTACTGACCTGCCTTGTGGTGCCAAATCCAGTTCTGGGCCCTTGGGGGCTTTCCCTGCTGCAAAGACCTGCTTTCAACCATCAAAATCGAAGCATCACCCTTCCATCACCTGTTTTTCCGACGCAGCCCCGCTGTGTGGGAGACATTTCCACACACCACCGCTATGAGGCTGAAGAAATCGACGCAGCACCTGTTTTTCCACAGCGACCTCCAGTGCGTATGGATTTCCATTTGTTGCACCAGTACACCAAACTTTTCAGATGCAGATCAGAATTGTCTTGGGTTTCAATACATCACTACCTCTTACAGTCTGGATTCAACGCAACACTTAACAGCAGAACTGACACAGCATCTCCCCGTGGACTCAGGAGCTGATGCATTGCTGTGTTTTCCAATGCTTCCCTCCTCTGCAGCTGTTTTGCCATGTGCATTTTGAGGCATCTGAGGTACTTTGCGTAAAATCACTGCATCCATAGAGTTCTATGCACTAAATTGCTTGAAACCTTTTAAAAGTCATATTTTGAGTTCTGTATGTTGCACTTTTGTCATTTTGGTCTTGTTTGGTTTAGATAAAGTTACTTTTTCTAAACCGGTGTGGTGTCCATTTGTAGTGTTTTCACTGTGTTACTGTGTGTTTTGAATAAAAACGTTACTCATTGCCTCTGAGATAGGCCTGACTGTTCGTGCCAAGCTGCCAAGAGGGTGAGCAGGAGTTATCTTGGATGTATAATCCCCTTATCCTGACTAGAAGGGTACCTACTTACACAGGGTGTATACCACTGCCAACTTGAGACCCCCATTTCTAAAATTATTAGCATCGAAAAGGATGTTGATGTCATGTGTGCGGATGACACTGGTCAGATTGGATTATGTAAGCATTGAAGAGGGTGGGGTTGGGGGATGAATCCTAAGGCACTCTACAGCTACAGCTAAATTTGTGGACTTCTGAGGAGTAAGAAGGAGTAAGGAGCCAGGCTGCTTGCAGTGACGTTTCTTCAACCTGAGTTCCTCTGTGTGCTAACTGGCCTCTGGTAGGGATCTTACCATTGAGTTGCACATGAGGGGAGTTAAGATGTCGGTGCATGCAGTGGTTTAGCTGTTGAGGCTCTTGATGGTTTTCGGAAAGTTGTTGGTGTGGTCGTGCCAGTGCAGAGAGAGGCCTAGGGCTCACTCCTCTTCTGTAAAGCTTTTCCACCTGTGGCAGGTAGTTCCCTTGGTGGTAGGTCTGTGGTGGTATGGGATTATGACCGTATAAGTATTCCCAAATACAGTGCCCTTGTAAAAAAGCATCGTGAAATTCATGTAGCAAAGAAACTTGCTGGTACTTATACCAGTCCAGGTGAAAAGAATCCTAAGCAGGCTGGACAGGATTACACTGCAGAGCTTTGCCACAGTCTGATTTTGTGTTTATCACGGGCTCTGCTGTAGCCCTGTCCCAGAAACGAAACAGCTTCATCTTGAACCAGGAGATCTTTCTAACATAGAATAACTACATATGTATTGCATAGAACTGACGTGATCCCCATCCACCCCCACATGAAAGGATGAATGAAATAGTTTTATAGAGCGTGCAATACCCAAAGGTGTCTTAGCGCTAGACAAATCAAGGACTGAGGAAGAAGCATCAACCAAGTTAGGTCTGAGTGACCTAGTTATTTACCTGCGGAAAAAGCCAAGTCTTAAGCTGCTTTCTGAATAGCTGCAAGCTGAGTTGGGATCGGAGGGCTAGAGGAAGGGAGTTTCATAACTTCCCCCCTGGAATGTCAGTGTTCTGCCGACCCCGGTTTATTTGTTTAACTCTGGGAATCAGGACCTTATGCGCCGATCTCGTTCTGAGCGTTCTACTAGGTGCACACCAGGAAAATCGCTCCTGGAAATAGAGGAGGCCAGTTCCGTGAAGAGCCTTGTGCATTAGGCACAGAGTTTTAAATGAGATTCTCTTCTCCACCGGTAGTCAATGAAGGCCATGTAATAGATGAGATACTGGTTTAAACTTGGGGATATTCAGAAGGGGTCTGGCTACCGCCTTCTGTATTGACTGCAATTTTTTTACCAGGTATTTCGAAGTGTCAAGATAAAGGGCATTGCAGTAGTCCAGTTTAGAGCCAATGAGGGCCAGCATTACGGACTTCTGAAGGTCAGTTGGAATGAAAGGGAGAATTCTTTTGAGGACCCGTAACATAACGTAGTCCCCAGAGGTCACTGCATTGATCTGAGCATCAAAGCATAGTTTGGTGTCAAAGATGACTCCCAAATTTTTTGCCTCCTGTACCGGCTTGGGCAGGTCACCCAGCTCCAGGGGCCACCAGGATGCATTCCAGAAGGAGGTCTCATTGCCAAAGAGCAATACTTCCGTTTTTTCTGAATTCAATTTAAGACAGTTCTCCTTCATCCAGCTTGCCACTGCAGCCATACAACTGCAAAAATTGTTGGAACGTTTTCAAACTGAGATGAGACAGACACCACTATCTGTGTGTCGTCTGAGTAAGATAGTACTGTCAGAATGAGCTTTACCAGGGGGGTGATGTACACGTTGAAGAGAGTAGGGCTGAGCTCTAAACCCTGAGGCACCCCACACGGAAGGGAAAAGGGGCTGGATTTTACCTCTCCCATCTTGACCCACTGTTGCCTATTTTCAAGAAATTAGCTCAGCAGAGATAGTGCAGTGCTCCTGAAACCCAAGGAGTGCAGGCGTTTCCTAAGAAGCATGTGGTGGACCGTATCAAAGGCGGCAAATGTAAAATCCGTATTTGTAAATCGCTAAATACTCACCCTTACGGGTCTCAAGGCGCTGGGGGGCCGTTGTGGAAATTAAGTGAGCAATTGCCCAGAGTCACATGGTGCTGAGCTGAGCTGCCGCCGGAGCCGGGGATTGAACCATGAGCCCTGTGCTTCAAGGTCAGCTGCCCTGGCCGCTGCACCACAGAGAGATTGAGTAAAATTAGTGCCGCTCTGCCGCCCTTGTCTACCCTCACTCAGATTTCCTCTGATGCGGCCACTAGTGCGGACTCTGTGCAGTGGTTCGCTCTAAACCCGTATTGAGCGGGATCCAGCAATTGATGGGAGTTCAGAAAGGTTAGAATTTCCACATTCATGGCTTTCTCTAACACCTTAGCCGGAAACGGGAGTCTAGAAATTGGTCTATAACTGTCAACCAACTTGGGGTCCAGGGAGGGTTTCCAGATGTCAGGGTAGTGCCCGAGCTCAGTACTTGGTTCAGTAGATCTATAAGTGGCCCAATCACCTGATTAGCCAGCTTGTTGATAATCCCTGGAGGGCAGGGGTCGGAGGGGGCCCCAGGCTTGATGGAACTCATGAGGATTGTTTTATCCCGCGTGAGAAGAGATAACTTCTCAAAGGTGGGAGATGCCTCATGGCCAATGAATGTGCCCGAGCTCAAGGCCTCTTCCAAATTAACGGTGAGGTCAGTACTGGGAGACTGCTGAGAAAATACCTGAAAGATGGAATTGACCTTAAATTGGAAGAAATCTGCCAGTTTGTTGCAGAAAGATTTGTTCATCACAAAGGAGTTGCTTTTGTTCCACTTCAGCAAATCTTTAACCGTTTTAAAAAGTTCCCTGGAGGAATTAACTGCTAGTCTGATTTTCTCTGCTAAGAATTTAGTCTTTCGGCTTTAATGAGCTCTTTATAGTCTGCAAGGGTTTTTTTGTACGTGGCTTTTTTCCCGGGGAAAGAAGCGCTCTTCCCGCCTGCACCTCAGTTGCGCTGCTTTCAATGCCGTAGAAAACAAGGAGCAGATGGATTTTTCCTATGGTTCTTTAGTGTTTTCACAAACACTACTTTGCTGCATGCTGTCTCCAGCCAGCGCGTGTAGCTGGTTGCTGCAGTGTCTATGTCCTTGACAGAAACAGGAACAGAGTTGGAGAGAGCCTCCTGTAGAGCATCCACCTTGGTATCCTTCTATGGCCGGTACTTAATACCTCTAGCTGTGCTATTTGATTCAGCTCTATTATACTGAATCGAAATAGAAAAATAAATGGCCATGTGGTCCGACCATGGAAGTGGAAGGATCTTCTCCATGCCTAGGTTGGCATTATTTGTAAAGATACCATCCAGTGTATGGTTGGCTGTATGAGTGGGTGCTTCAATTCGTTGGGGTAAATTGAAACTATTAAGAGTGTCCACCACATAGCCTGTATCTGCATCCAAGGGTGACTCTAAATGAAAATTGAAGTCCCCTACATGCGTAAAATTTGCATACGTTATGTTGGATTCCATGAAGGATTGGATTTAATCAACAAAGCTCCTACTTGGGCCAGGGGGTCGGTAGACTAGCAATCCTTGAAATGTGTAGGATTTGCTCAGACTTGTGCTGAGACTAAGTACCTCACACTCTAGGTGATTCACCGGTGTGCAACTGGCCTCAAGCGAATTGCGATAAATAATCGCTACCTCCCGCCCCCCCCCCCCCTTTTGTCTGATCTATCCAATCTTTCAATGCTGAACCCACAAGGGCTTTCAACAACACCTAACAGTAACCAGGTGTTCCACAAGGCAGCATTGAATCCCCATCCTGCCGCAGTGGACAGATGAGTAAACCGGTTATACCTACAGGATATGGCACTTCATATGTTCTATTGAAATGCGAGCATCGCAAATGGGACATGAAATGGCTCGGCGCATATTTGTAGTTAGAGAGTACAAAAGGGCATTTCTTTGTTAGTTGAATATTTCCATTCCCTTTTGTGTTCTCACTGTGTAAGTTTCCATGCACGATAGCTGGTAATTATATTGTGTTTGATGGAGGGATAACTGGTGCTCAGGATTTCATTAAAGAGAAACAGCCATGTCCTTGGAAGGAAATCATCCAAACCAAATTATTCTTGATAAAAATGTTCTGGGTCAGGACATACTTCTTGACCTACATTTTAACTTTGAGCAAGAGTAACTCATAAAAATAGTTTACTCTGCTGATCAAATGCTGGCAACGTGTTCTTGCCATGCTTTCATGCAATAGACACCTTTAGCCCTCCACTAGTATTTGAGTGAAAGCAGAAAAGATTACAAAGAGGGGCTTCATCGTTGATTTGTGCATTTATGATTTTGTAGTATGCTTTTACATTGGTGAATGTGCTAATGGAATATAGAGCTTCCCTGAAACAAATTCTGCCTGCAATGCCACCCATGTCATCTGTGCAGATACACAGCAGGGACAACTGTAGCAACCACATCTGCCATCAGAGCACCAATGGCAGGTGTCACCAACACCATATCCATAGCTCTGGAACAACAATGACTACAGCTGCAACCACAATTGCCAATTGCTCATGTAGCCACAACCTAAACCATCGCAGTGATCACAGTTGCCACCACGCAGCAGCAAATGCAGAAACAACAGCTGCCACCATGGCAGCAGGAAAGGCAGCAACAACAGCTGCCAGAAACGCACAAACAACAGCAGTGACCACAATTGTAAATGTAGCAATAACAATATGAAGAATGACAGCTGCCAGACCAGCAGGCACCACACCAGTGACAATGGCTGACATTACAGTAGGGACATTGGCATTAACAACTGCTGTCACTAGAGCAGCTACAACTGCCACAATAGCCATCACCATAGCAGCAACATCTCTGCAAGCACAGTATGTACCACAGTATAGATCTGCAAGCATCAGTAACAACATCTGTAATGGAAGCAGATAGCACAGGAACAGCCAAAGCTGCCACCACAGCCACTGGTAAAAAGCAGTGACTATGGCTGTAACCACACGCGGGACAAATGCACTAAATACAGCAGCCATCATAGCTGCAGCTATAGCCTTCACAATAGCTTTACCTATAACAGTTGCCACATATAGGGAACAGAAGGAGACAAAACACAAGATAAAGCAGCTATGTCTACAACCGCATCCACCCTTGCAACAACACCTACATCACTACTGGTAAGCACAACAGAGACCACAGCAGTAACAACAGATTTTATCAAAGTTGTAAAGAGAGAATAGACTATGGATGCCAACACAGCAAGTACAACAGCAACCACAATGATAGGAACTACAGCACCTACCACAAGTGCAAACACACTGGGAACTACAGCAGCAACCACATCAATCAACAAAACGGGGACAACAGCAGCAAAAACATGCCATAAAGACACAACAACAGCTACCATCATGAAGGGAACAACAACAGCTGTAACCACAGCATGGACTACAGCAACAATAAAAGATGTCAGCAAGGAAGAGACAAAAGCAGTGACAACGGCTGTAACCAATGCAGGTACAACAGCCACAACAGCAGGAACAACAGGAGCAAGAACAGCTTCCACCACCACAAGGGCCACAGCTGCAGCACCTGTTGCCACAGCAGTAACCACCACAACAGCAACACAGCTGTTTGAACAGAAAGGCCCACAGCAGTAACCACAGCTTTAATAGCATTAGGGTTCACACTAGGGACCACAGGTGCCACTATAGCAGGGATTATAGCAGGGCCCACAGCTGTGACAATAACCGGAACCACAGCATTAACCAGAATCGGTCCCATAGAAAAAGCAATAACTGCAAGAGTAGCTTCTAATAAAAGTAGCAATCACAGATGACATCATGGCAGGCACAACGGCAGGAACCACAGTTGTAACCACTGCAAGGACAACAACTGCCACAATGACAGTAACTGCAGCTCTCACAAGAGTAGGGACAACATCAGCAACAACAGCTGGCACAAAAGCATGGACAACAACAGAAACCACAGCTATACCCTAAACAATGACCACAGAAGCAACCACATCTGCTACCACAGTAAGGACAGTAGCAACAATAACTGCCACACCAGTAGTGATCACAGTTGATGCAACTGCCATGATCATTTGGAAAAACCCAGCAGTGACAATAGCTGCCAATAAGTTTTCAAACAAAACAACAACAGTGGTCAGCAAGGCTGGGACAAGGGTGTTGACTGCAACTGTAACCACAGAAGCAACTGTCACAACAGCAGAAACCATAGCAGCGATAAGTGCAGCTACAACAGGGACAACAGCAGCAACATCAATGTTAACCATTGCGATAAACAAAGAAATGCTAGAGTCAATATTAGCTCCTGAGAATCAATCTATGCTTTATTCCTTTCCACCCTTTTTTTGCAGACAAGGACCATATGCAAATCACTTTTTCCTCCTGCAATACAAACAGGCGTGCCAAACAGCTAAGCCACTGCCTAGATGAACAGGAACAAGTGCAGCCTCAGACCGATTTCGGCCTATTGGATCTACTCATTGAAGGACAGCCAGAATCACATGCTACAGCAAGCATGGGGTCGATGTCTGGATATACCATTTGCACCAAGACATCTTATTAAGAAAAATAAACAAGTATTAGCAAAGCCAATAGGTCTGGAATTAATGTGCTAACAGATGTGTTCGACCTTGCCCTTTTTGCAGCGATATCCCCAAACCTTTTGCCTTCCTCCTGTATAGTTTCTAACCTGTTTTTGTTAGCTTTAGGGCTCTGGGCACTTTACCGCGGCTAATCAATGGTAGTGTGCATGTGCTCTCTCCTTTAAACATGGTATGATTGGTCTGCACCTGTTTGGCATATTTAATTTACTTGTAAGTCCCTTGTACAGTGGTATCCCATATACCCAGAGCCTGTAAATTAAATGCTACTAGAGGGCCTGCAGTGCTGCTTGCGTCACCCACAGAAGTAGCCTTTCAAACATGTCTCAGGCCTCTGCCACTGCAGGGCCTGTATGCACAGTTTACTGCCACAGTGACTTGGCATTTAAAGTTAATTGCCAAGCCTGAAAACTTCCCTTTTACTACACATAGGTCACCCATAAGGTACTCCCTAGGTAGCCCTATGGGCAGGGTGCTGTGAAGTTAAAAGGTAGTGCATGTGCCTTCATTGTGTGGCATGTCCTGGTAGTGATAAACAGCCTATCTGGTTTCTCACTGCTGTGAGGTCTGCTCCTCTCATAGGTTTGCATTGGGAATTCCCTGATTTGTATTTCAATGGTAATTTCTGATCTGAAAGGAGAAGCGTAGCCATGCTTGGTATTTTTGGAATAGTGGTGATAAATCCTGCTTATTGGTGTAAGTGGATTTTTCATTACTATGGTAGAAATGCCACTTTTAGAAATAGGCATTTCACTGTGCTTATGACTCTTTGTGCTTTGGAGCCTGACTCCAATCCACGTCTAGGGTACAATGACAGCTGGGCTTGTGCATACCTTCCATACAGCCATCACACAGGAAGGGTTGGGTGTAACGGGGTTGCATCTGCACTCATCTGCATACAGAATGGTCTTCCTAGGCTGGGAGAGAGGGAGCAGGGCCGCACTTACATTTGTATAGGTTGTGTCCTGCACTCACACAAAGGGCTCGTTTACCCCCTTCCGATGTCCAGAGCCAGAGCTGGGATTGAATGGGGGTGTTGTGCACTTCTAAAAGTTCTTTTGAAGTTACCTCCACATCAAATAAATGTTGAGTATAAGTATATAGGGCTCTGACCCCATGTTCTTTAGACACTGTGTGGGACTTGTACCAGACGCTGCTGGCTCTACATTTTGCACCAGGAGGAACTGCTGTGCTGCCAGGAAAACCACCACTTTGAGTTTGCTACTAGAAAGACTGACACTATGCTAAGGAAACCAGTGTGCTAGCCTGTTGCCTGCCTGCCTGCCCTCCCTTCGTGCCCCCTGGGCTCTCCAGGGATGGGTGGGCTGGCAAGGATCCCAGAACAATGCTGCTTGTTGCCCAATAGTAGTGTGTGTTCCTATTCAGAGCATGTAAAGTGCTGAACTTGGCTCATCCCAGTGCGTGGTAGGTGCTTTTTCCTTGCTTCAATTTAGAGTGTAGGCACCTGTGATTGATCACGCTTTGGGCAGTCTCTGCAAATCCGGCAGTCTCTCAAGTTTTTCTGAGGCTGTCCTTCTCGACGCCGCATGCTGGTTCCAAGTGCCACAGCTGAGCTCAAGAGGAGGCCCTCAGGACACGTTGCTGTGATGACCAGGCTTCCCCTTGATGATGTGCCGGCCGCCACAGGAAGCGGATCAGCTTGATCTCCGAAGCTCCTGTGCGGCTTAGTGCTGCACCATACTGACAGCAGAGGGGGCCCCGGTGACACGAGGGTCACCCAGATTGCCGAGGGTGCTGTGCTTCAGAGACAGAGGGAAGTCTCCTGTATCGAGCAGCCATGGAGGAGTCGCACTGCCATCCCATGCTGACTTCAAGGACGCCGCTGTTGTTTTGGCTTGAGGAGGTGAGTCTGGTCAAAGGGAGATGGGAGGCTGTCCTGCACCTCCATTACTGGCAGCGACCTTTGCTTCTGTGGCATATGAGGGACCCAGCAAGGTCTCCCGGGCGATTCACGCAGTGGGTGCCCCCCCTCAGTTTTGGTCAGTTTAGGGGCACTGTATTTGGCTTCACAGATGGGGTGAGACCTCGATGGAGGACCCCCGTTTAAAGGACGGATGTTCCGGTGACCAGTAAAGGTACCAGATTAACTGTGGTAGGGGCTCCTGTGCACTCACAGTTGGCCTGTGCATTAATGGCTGCCAAACTGCTATCTGTGCTGCTACCAGAGAAAACACCATAATTTCTCTAGTTATCTAAGATACTTTAATAGCTTTACAATGTCATGTGTGTCCCCCTAAAAGTTCAAACTCAGGCAGCTAAATTAATAAACAAAATGATCAAAGCTGCTTGGAGAGCAATCACAGTCTTTGTGGAAGCACACAACTTCTGCCCAATCAAAATATGTACTCTTGGCTCCCAACATGTAGGGAGAGCAAAAGCTCCTCTATAGTGTTTCTCCAATATTTGTCTGGCGAGACCTGTGCTCAGTGGCATACCAAACTTGAGGGGGGGGGGCTGCAAAGTACATAGAGCTCACAGGCCAGGGGCCGGCCCGCCGCCTTTCACAATGATGGAGGGGGCCTTCCCCGCACCTTGTGGGCTTCAGGGGAAAATGTTACGCACTAGCTGTGCTGTCAAGACAGACCATAAGGAGCATGCAGGGACTGAGCCTGTTTAGCAGGCCTCGAAGAACAACAGAGGGCAAAAAGAAAAAACCCTCTGGAGTGTTACCAATGTGGTTGAAATTTTAGTAGTTACAATATTCTTTTCTTGATGATAGAGGAGCTTAGGATCCTTCTTAGCTCATAATTTTGGGAATTCTGAAGTAGAGAGTTTTTAAATAGCCACAAGAAGTTGTTTAGAGTTACTGCCACATCTTCCTATAGACTTATTTTATCAAAAAATAAACAAAAGCGTACACAACTCAGTAGCACAGTTGGGAATTAGTACCGTTAATGCGCCAAGTATACATCGTTTTTCGTTTCACTTTCGTGGTTTGGGCATTTATGGAAAAATATATCTAAAGACACTATCAACATACAGCCAACTGCGTCTATTTTTTTCTAGATTGCTCACATGTCAGCTATTTCCTCTTACACTGTCGACGTTTGTTGAGCTTCCTTGAAGATAAGATTAAAATACAGTCTATGAAAGGAACCAGCTGGCTGTACAGATTCTTTTGCTTTTTGTGTCTGAACTACTACTTAATTTCCTGCAAGTAGACTATTGACTTCAGTGTTCTTATAAAGAACCATTTACTGAATATAGCCTTTAGAGAATAGGCAGCAGACACTACTAGATAGAGAGGGAGCTTGTGCTGTCCCTAGACTTGTAGGCTGAGGACCCTGAGGTTTTCATTCAGATGTCTAGAAACCTGACTTAGTACTCCTGCAATTATAATATCTACTGTAATAAGGTAACTCCCTGTGGGCCCTTAGGGTAGAAACCCCATGGTTGATCAGAAGTATGCAGATATTGAAACAAGTTTGTAAAGACAGAATCGGTACAGGGGCTTGGCCTTTGACAAGGAAAGCTAGTAATTAAAATATCCATTGTTCCTTGCAGGTGAATGGTCAGATCGTACCTATGCAGGTGAGTGTCAGAGACTATCTCTATTTATTTTAATCTTGACAATTAGCAAATTGGAATAGGGATAATGGATGCTGTCTTTCCTTGTGTACATTCAGCCACCTGAAGCATAAATCCAACAAGCAAATGCAGCAAAAGACAAGTGTAAACAGCATATATTCCCTGCAACTACTAGGGCTACTGTGAAGTCAGAACAGCTTCCAGCTCAACCAGGGGAGAACGCTGATGGAACACAAGAGGTAATAGTGTCCACTCTGAAAGACTTTTTTATGTGAATGATAGTAAGGAAGGAATGCCAAGACAGATCAGAGAACATTCAGGTACAATTGTGTGCCTAACTCTCATGGAATTATACACGCTAGCCCAAGCACTGACAGATAGGGAAGCTGCTGAGCATTTCAGAATATTTTGGCATGGGGAACTCTTGTACAGTGATTTTTCTACATCTGAATCAGCCAGTTACAGGTGGTCCTGCTGAAACGGATATTCTACGGATTTGTGGGACCCTTGGCAAGATATATTTTGGGGTCCCCTGTTTGAAGCAATTTTGAATTCACTGATCTATTCAGCTGAGTCAAGCCAATATTTTATTATATATTAAACTTTCAGAAACAAGGGAACAGAATACCACATCAAAGCTCAAGCTGTCAAATGTCCACCAGCCCATTAGAAGTTCTTTTCCAGTTTTTATATAGATTTTGTTACCTGAAACAAACACATTTCACGCACAATTCAGTGTCTAATGAGCTTGTTACTACCAATGTAGGAAACGCATGCCAAGGGTGACTTCTTAGATATTTAGTGGCCAGTGTATAATATTAAAATTAGACATATGGAGATAGTGCTTGAAATTGTCTCGTTAGTTACTGAATATTACTAATCACATATATATCCCCCCTTCTCTACTGGTATTCTTTATGCAACTGTGAAAAACAAAGCTGCAGGGATTTGTACCTCTTCATTTTTTGCTGTTTGCACAATTCTGGGGGGGGGTGGAGATAGACATTATGTAGAAAGATAAGTGAGGTACAGAGAGAAGTAAAGTAAATAGAGAAGGGTGACCTAGCCAAAAGGAAATATAAGTAAAGGTAGGAAGAGGGAGTTGTAGATAGAGATGATAGGAAGTGAAGTGAGTAAGGCTTTACAGTGTCTGCAGAAGAAGAGAGATATGGAGATAGATACACATAGGGGCGAGGTAGGGAGAGAGAGGGAGAGAGAGAGATAGGTAATGTAGAAAAAGTGGTGAATTTAGAGTTAAAAGCAGTAAGCAGTAGATGTAGACAGACAAGAAAAACAACGAGATTCAAGGTAGAAAACGACCAAAGTGAGAAGAGGTATATAAAAATAGGTGTAAAGATAGTAGTGGGGAAGAGAGAAAGGTAGAGAGGGGGTGGGTTGAAGGAAGAGAAATGTGCTGTACAGAGAAAAAAGAAGTTAAGAGATATATGTGGAACAGAGAGAAAGAGAAGTGAAGTTTTTTTTGTATTTTACTCTGTTTTAGCTATGTGTGCACTGATTAGTGGGGGGGGGGGTCTGTGGACCTGGACATTCCAATCTGGAGTAGGAAATCCCCAGAGTTCTATGGAATGTCTGTTGGTTTGTTGTGTGTGTAACTCTGCCTGGAGCGGTCAAGTGTGATCATCTTTGCTCATTTCTCATAAATCTACTCTTCACAAACGACGGTGTTTGCCACTTATTACACCTGGCGATGAGTGGACTTCTGATACCCTTGACGGACAGAACCCACAGTCTTGTTACGAGGAGCGGATAACAGGAGCTGCTCATTCTACCAGCGGTCAGTTTTGAAAAAGAGAAAGGTTACCGGCATTGCTCTAGTGCTCGTGTGCTCCAGCACTGCACCATATCGGGTGTTGGTGTCAGTGTGGGTACCCCTGTGGTTCGGGGAATGCCAAGATGACCTGCCCGGCATTGGAGGAGATCACACTGATGCGTGCGGATGTAAATCTATTTCCCATAGAAAGAAGGTGTAAGCTAGAGCCCATTTTTTGGAGGAAGTTGACATTGGCTGTAGGTAAGGGCCTCTACGCATGCAGTGAGGATGCTTGAAGTCAGAAAAACAAGCCACATGTGCCATAGAAACTAGCATTAACTACGGCAGCCATCTTACTCAATTGGGAAAGAACACTGGAACATTGGATCGTCAGGAAAATTGCCCTCCTCCATTAAAAAAGAATTGAGAAAAAAACAGCGGCCATTTTGTGCAATTGGGTCAGTGTTGTTCTAGTTGCATTGTTATACAGCCTTCGCGTGCAGTATGCTCCAGGCATAAAAATCACTACCTGGCCACATACCATTTCTACTCTTGGAAACATTTACAAAAGTACGATATCAAAGTGGTTTTCTTGAAAAAATAAGAGGTAAAGAATTAAAAAAAAAAGGATTTTTTTAAAAAAAACTTGTTTCTTGCACGTTAAAGAAAATAGTTTCTTGTACATTCAGTATGGTTACAAATTGGTTGCGCTGATCATCACACCTTATTTTTCAGATTTTTGAGAGTTATTATGCAGTCAGTAAATCTCCCACCACCTTTTTTAGAGACACCCGGGGATCCACCAATACAGGGGAGGCAGTGGTATGATGCTTATGAGCGATTGGTGCTTCTAGGTTCAGATCAGAGAAGCGAAGATATCTATTATTGCACTTGTTAGGTTTTAAGGGCAGATACACGTTTAAACATTTTTCTGACATTCATGTTGATTGGGTGGATGATCCAGATTTCTATGAGGAAGCTATAAAAAATGTGCACAAAAGTTTGATGTTGCTCCCAGTCTGGTTGTGTCAAGGCACAAGTTCTTCAAGAGACAGCAGAAGATGTTGATACGTATATCTCTGTTCTGCGCAAGTTGGCAGCGGAAGGCCAGGTTGAAAATTTTGCAGAGCAACTTATCAGAGATCAGTTTATTTGTCACTGCACTGATAAGTCCATTATACAAAGGTTACTATCATTGGAGAGTGCTTCTTTGTCTGATACGATCAGGATTGCAAATAGCATTGACACTTCCATCAAGTCAGCTAAGGAGCTGGAGGACAAAACTGTTGGCCCGGTTAGTGCAGTCCTTTCAAAGGACGACAAGAGAAAAATGTACAAAACTGCGGCTCAATCGGCATCGTCTCTTTCAAATTCTGTGCAGTAGAATTCATTTTTTAAACAAAGTAACATGAGTTTCAGGTGTGGGAATCTGGCAAATCACAAAGGGGGTAGAGTTTGCCCAGCTAAAAATGTACCAAGTAGTCCATGTGGAAAAATTGGGCATTTTGCTTAAGTGTGTCAAAGTGTGAGACATAAGGGAAGTAGGATTTCAGCTGTGTGTGATGGTTATGAAGTTGAAGTGGACAATCTAATGGGTGAAGACCAAGATATGGTCTTAGTTGTAAGCCATGAGAAATATGGAAAGTGTTGACCAGGAACAGTGCGACGACCCCTATGTGTATGTTCAGGTGGGAGAAAAACAGGTTTATCTTCTGGTAGACTCTGTAGCCGGAATCACGATGATCACCCAAGAGCGATTCCAACAGAATTGGCCGGGACGGTCATTGTCTCCACCTGATAGATCTCCATTTTCATATAAAAGCAGAAAAATTGATCTCCGGGGTTTCTTTGAGGAAACCATAATGTTTAAAGGGAGAAATGTTTGTGGCAAAATTAATGTGGCTGTGAAGGGACTGAACATTTTAGGATGGTTACACAATGGATTGTTTGGTATGATTCTCCGTCCATTAACTAAGGAACAGGTTACGGTGATTAGAGATTCTTGTGACATTGAGTTACTGTTGAATGAATCCCCGAGAGTATTTTCCGGTGAGATAGGAAAAACTGTAGGATTGAAGCACAAAATTAAGACGAAGGCAAATGCTATACCAGTAAAGTATAAGTTGAGGGGCATCCCTTTCACTGTATGTGATAAGTTAGAAAATAAATTGGAGGTTTTGCATGTGAAAGCAGGGCTGGCTTTAGCACTGGTGGCGCCCAGTGCGACAATGTTTTTTGGCGCCCCCAATGACCACCTCAGTCACGGATACCCTCACTACCACCCTTTAACAGTCTCCATAACCTCTCTCTCAGCTGCATTTTATTAATTTTATAGCGTCACTCATAAAAGTGAAGGGTGTCAAAGCATTTTAGATAACACACGCATTCACAGAGACAATCAATCGTAGGTCTGTAAATCAGTGTATAGTAAATGTTGCAGAGTACTTGGTCTGGAAAAGCACAAACTCTGAATTTAAGATGTAACACAATGGATTGGGGCTCTCTTTAATAGCAAGAACTGTTTGTACCCAAAATGAATCCTTTTTGCAACATTACAATAATGAAAGTCTGGGGAAAAAATCCATAGCTCTAATTTATACCTTGAAGTCTGCACGCAGTTCTTTGATGACAGTTAATAGCTAACTGTAAACTGAAACTAACAAAAGGAAGTCTCTGACAAAAGCAGTAACCCACTGACCTGTTTACATTATATTCACTTTGTTATCTGCATGGTACATGTTATTTGCAGTAGGCATATTAACCCTCAGTGCTACCTTCAAAACTTCCACGAGTCAAAACTTCTACTAAGACAAAAAACTCTGATCTTGCCTGGAAGAACATTAATCACTGGAGTTTTCTTGACATTTTAATTGTTGACTGAAAATTGCTCGAGGCCAGGAAGGCAGCAGCAGGTGCTTTTCAGCAAACAGGCACCCCCATGTGAAGTCGGCACCCGGTGCGGTGGCACCGGTCACACCGCCCTAAAGCCGGCCCTGTGTGAAAGGAATAATTGAACCTGTTGAAAACTCATTGTGGCTTTCGCCTCTTGTTGGTGCCAAAAAGAAGAATGGTGAGTTGAGAGTCTGTGTGGATCTTTGGGCTCTCAATAAAGAGATCTGGGCAGACTCACACCCACTTCCCAACATTAGTGAGATGTTGTTAAAAATTGCTGGGTCAAGGCTCTTCACTAAACTCGATTTAGTGGCTGCTTACCATCAGGTTGAATCACGGCATTTGACAGCGCTTGTTTCCTCTTTAAGTATGTTTCAGTCCTGCCGTTTGGTCTGGCGTCAGCAAAGTCAGTGTTCCAGAGGCTGATGACTGAATTACTAAAGGGGATTAATAATTTCTCTGCTTTTCAGGATGATCTATTGATTCGTGTGAGATGTCAAAGTGAACATGACCACATTTTGAGTCTTCATGGCATGTGATAAAGCTGTTGTTCTTAAGAGGGAAAAGTGTTAATTTTTAAAACCTTTGGTGGAAAAGTTAGGACGCATAGTTTCTGAGGAGAGTGTTCATCTCAAACCAGGATTAGCTGATGCTCTTCTGGAAGCATCTCCCTCAGTAGATAAATTAGGGGTGAAATCTTTTTTGGGTCTTTGTGAGTTTTACTCATGTTTTATACCGGATTTTGCCTCTAGGGTTAGGTCAATTTCTAAAGTATTGAAAGAAAGGATGGAATTTTAATAGAATGCTGAGTGTGCTGCTGCATTTGCAGACATCAAACAACAGTTAATCACTGTGAGTGCACTCAAGGCATATGACCATAACATGAAATGTTGGTTGGCGGTGGATGCAAGCAAGTTTGGGGTTGGTGCTGTTTTAACCCAGAACTCTGGTGATATAGAGAATACAATTGGGTTTGCATCTAAGGTTCTCAGGGAAGCAGAAATTCATTATTCTGTGATAGAGAAGGAGCTCTTGGCCTGCCGGTTTTCCATAGAGAAATGTAAGTGCTATCTCTGGGGGAGACATTTTGTTTTACAAACATATCACAAACCGTTGATTGAAATTTTATATGGCACCAATTTCAAAAGCAGCACTGATTTGCATCTAGGTTGCCTCAGTTCGATTTTGAAGTAGTTCACATTTCTGGAGGGAAAAATGTGAGGGACGATTATTTGTCGAGAAATCATATTGTTGGAAAAGAGGATGCAACCAGCGAGACTGAAGATGAGTGTTGTGTGCTTGCAGCTATGGAAGCAGAAAATGTCAGTCAGTTCACGTAGGATGTGTGGAAAAGGAGCACAGCAAATGATTGGGTTTTTAAAGAGGTAATGGAATTTGTTAGAGTAGGGGGGCCTAGAGAGAAGTCATTTGAATTTACAACCTTTTTCAAAAGTGTCTGATGAGTTGACTATTGGTGACGGGTTGCTCAGGGGGGATGACAAATTGGTACTTCATTTGGATTGAGGTGTTTGATCCAGGAAAAAGCTCATGAAGGACATATTGATGGCCACAGATGGATGGTGAGGCTGATCATTTAGTCAAGGGGTATCTTGTGTGTTCTACATGTGACAAATAACTTAAAACGATCACACCACCGTTGAGGCCTATTGAATGGGGCCTTGGAAGAAACTGTGTTTTGATTTAGTGTGGCCGTTCAATGTCTTATCACATCATTTCTGTTTTGCCTTGATTCTCATGGATTATTATTCGAAATGGCCCTATGTCAAGTTCATTAGTGAAACGAACTCTAAAGCAGTGATTCTTTTTCTTAAAGAGTGAGGGTTTTCCTGAAGAGATCATCTAGGAAAATGGGGTACAGTTTGTGTCGGGTGATGTGGAGAAATGTTTGTCTGAGGGCTCGATTAAGCATCTTAAGAGTTCACTTTACCAACCTCAAACTAATGGTTTAGTAGAAGGCCTTAACAGGGTTCTTGGTGAGTGTGTAAGGTGGGCATTGGCTATTAAGTGTATATGGTGCTGTAAAGTCTATGTAGTGATCTTATAGAACCACACCCGATTCTACCACAGGAGTTTCCGAGTTTGAGCCTCTTAAAAGTAGGATGCCTACAGCACAGTTTAGCCCAGCATGGATTAATACGTTTTTAAAGGGAGTTGACATATGAATGTCGTGATGACATGATTAAATGCAATGTTGAAAGTGCTCAATCCAAGTAAAAGAATGATGCAAGAAAACATGTTCAGGTGTGCCCATTTAAGGTGGGTGATTGGGTCTGTATTAAAACATCTGGATTTGTGAAAATAAATGTGACCTGAAGTTTTCGGAATCTGTGGTTATAGATAAAGTATGTGATAATGCTGCAAGAGTGCTAGGACTCAATTGGGGGAACACAGCTAAGTTGGACTAAGTTCCAGAACAAGCACATTTAAGGTCTCCAAAGGATAAGCTGGGAAAAGATCATGGGTTTACTAGTAAATTGAGCAAATGAGAAGTGCAGGAGCTCCAAACTGAGGCTCTGCGTGGATTAGACGAAAATGCAAGTAATGCATTAGCTCCTGACGAACCTGTACGGAGGAGTGTTAGGGTTTGTAAGGTACCATTGAGATTCTGTTAGTACAGATGGGTGTCTAGATCCTTGTATTAATAATTCATTATTGATAAGAGTGTAAAATGTTGATATTTGTATTGTTTTTTGTGTTTATATATATATATTTTTTTTGTACTCCTTTCTGTATTTGTGTTTTCTTATCCTTGACAGCAATTACATTTTTAGTATTTTAGTTAGTTTTGTTAGAGTGCTTTAAAAAAAAAGTACAAGGGTAAACTCAATGTAGTATTTTCCTCTGTTTTAGCTATGTGTGCACTGATTGTGGGGTTCTGTGGACGTGTGCATTCCGTTCTTGAGTGGGGGACCCATAGAGTTCTGTGGACTATCCGTTGGTTTGTTGTGTGTGTAACTGCATGGACCAGTCAAGGGTGATTGTTTGCGCTCATTTCTAATAAATCTACTCTTCACCAATGAAGGTGTCTGCCACTTATTGCAGGTTTATGCAGAGCTGAAGAGTTGTGAGGTGAAAAAAGAGGAAGCGGTGATGAGGCAGAGCGATCTATAAAGAAAACAACTGAGAGAGATAATTGAGTTGGAGGGTATGAGATGACACGGAGAAGGAGATCCAGAGAGAGAGAGCTAGAGATGTCTTTGTGTGAGTGTGAAAGAGAGGAGTTGATGACAGAGGAAAGGGGTAGAGGTTGTGGAAGAGAAGTCTCCAGGAGTGAGCTATTTAGAAAGGTGAAGGAGAGGGAAGAGAGGCAGAACGAGAGAAAGAGGGGGTGGAGATATGAGGTAGTGAACTAATGATGAGGTAAATTGAGAAGTTAGCTATTGAGAGGGAGAGCAGTGGATATGCAGAGGTAATGTAGCGAGAGGGGTGTGAGGTAGAGAGAGACAAGAGCTACAGTAACGCTCCCTCGAAGCAAAGTGGCACAAAGTGCTATTTACAATCAGTAAAGGACACTTTTTCAGAGAAAAAATAACCTTTTTGCTGAAATGTAAATACTCTTCCAAGATGTTGCGTTGCTTTGTCACTGTGCCCCACTCAAACTCTTTGTAAATGTGGTCTTACGTTTCTGTTAAGCGTGCTCGGCGGTCAACTTAGAAAAAGGAACTGTTTTTTATAAGCAACTTTATTATGACACAAATTTCCACTGTCCATCTGACTTTAACTGGGGGCAACTTGGAGGATAGGAGCCCTGGGCTAGATCCCACTTATCCCATGCCTCAAAACATATGTGCTGACATTTGCACATAAGGTTCCTCTTACAGCACACTTTTATTGAGCTGGTAGGGGAATACCTGTGGAGAAACTCTGCCAAAGCTGCAGGACTATTTCATATGTCTAGAAATTTCAAAAGTCAAACCACAGCTTTCTTGGCTGGGGTTCTTTTTAAGGTTTAGAGACATTTTTCGTCCTGGAACTTCTAACACTCTGTGGCATAGAGAGTATTTATTTATATGGACTCTCGCTGACACCTGATAAAAAAGTGAAGGTCTTGGGGTGCATCTGAGGTTAGTTGGGGATCAGCCACAAGAAGCATTACATAGCTGGTGCTAAATTGCACCAAGTTCCAATTCACACAATATCACATGTTATGACAGGGTATTTTTTGTCTCATTTTTATGACGTGACCATTGTTGTTTGCTGAAGCAACCAAAATCAGAAGACCCTTTTAAAAAAAATGTTTTGCTTTGACAAAACAGCAAATGTACAATAAAATCCCAATCACTGGGTATTAATCCAGCCATGGTTTTAATTTTTATCATCTGTGATGTACATTTCTCATCCATAACTTACATCGATCATCTATTCATATAAGTACTTGAATGAAAGATCTAGAAGTTACCCATTACCATATAGTTCCCTCTGATGGTGTTTCACATTCCACTCTGCACTTTACCCTGCACCACTTCCAGGTAAATCAAGAAAGTGTGGCAGGGTTTGGCTGTTGATATAACAAGCATTGGCAAAGTCAATAGGTCTTGCCCATGCAAGAGCTATTGGCTTAACCAATATGTTGTAGCAATGTTGTACACCAGCATGGCTGCTGTTCAGCATGGCTAAACGCTAGTGGGGTAATGGAGAGTGGCGTAAAATGGAGTGTTGTAAAGTGGAAAAGAGTGGAGTGTTATGGAGTGGCGTGGAGTGGAGTGGTGTGGAGTGGTGCAGAGTGTTGTGGAGGGAGTAGAGTATCACAGAGTGGGCGGTCGTAGAGGGGAGTAGAGTTGAGTAGAGAATCAGAGTACAGTAGAGTGTCATAGAATGGACAGACATACAGTTTTGTCGAGTGGTGTAGAGGGTGTTGCGTAGAGTGGAGAAGAGTGTTCTAGAGTTTGTTGCATAGAGTGGAGAATAGTGTTATAGAGTAGAGTAGCATTGATACGGAGTAGATTGTGGTAGAGTGGAGTGGCATAGAGTAAAGGAGAGTGGAATTGCATAGAGTGCTGTAGAGTCAAGTGACGTAGAATAGAATGGAGCAGCAAAGAGTGTAAAGGAGTGGAGTGGCATAGAGGAGAGTGGAGTGGCATAGAGTGGAGTGGTGTAGGGTGGAGCAGTGTGTTGTACAGAGTGGAGTAAAGTTGCATGGAGTGGCATAGATGGAATTGCGTACAACATCGTAGAGTGGGGTAGTGTTGTAGAGTTGCTTAGAGTGTTGTAGAGTGGAGTGGTATACAGTGGAGTATCGTAGAGTGGAGTGTCATAGAGTGGAGTGTCGTTGGCTGGAGTAGAGTGGCCTAAAGTATAGTGGAGCAGAGTAGATTGGCATAGAGTGCATTGTTTTTGAGTAAAGTGGTGTAGAGTGCAGTGACGCAGAGTATCGTGGCATAGGGTACAGTAGTGCAGAGTCAAATGCAGTGGCATAGACTGCAGTGTTGCAGAGTGGATTGCTTCAGAGTACAGTGAAGAGGCGCAAAGTGGAGTGATGCAGGGTAGAGGAGAGAGGTGTAGTGTAGAGTGGTGTAGAGTGCACTGGCGCAGAATAGATTAGAGTGGCCTGGAGAGATGCAGAGCGCAGTGGCAAAGAGTGTAGTGGCATAGAGCCCAATGGTGTAGTGTGGCATAACGCGCAGTGGTATAGAGTGTGGTGGTGTACAGTAGAGTGGTGGTGAGTTCAGTGGTGAAGATTGCAGTTGCGCAGACTAAAGTGGTGCAGAGAGCAGTGGTGTAGAGACAGTAGTGCACAGTAGAATACAGTAGCATAGAGGGTATTGACGTGGAGGACAATGGTATAGAGTTTCATAGAGTGCCGTGGTGTAGATTGCAGTGTTGCAGAGTAGTTGGCATACAGTGCAGTGGCTTATAGTGCAGTGGTTTTGAGTAAAGTGGTATTTTGTGCATTGGGGTAGAGTGCAGTGGTTTAGATAAGAGTGGCGTAGAGTGCAGTGGTCTAGAGTAGAGCGGGGCAGAGTAGCACAGCATAGAGTGCAATGGCACAGAGTGGAGTGGTGCAGAGTGGAGTGAAGCAGATTAGACTGAAGTGGCGCAGAGTGGAGTAGAGTGCAGATGAATGCAGTGGCGTAGAGTTGATTGTTTTAGAGTTGAGTGACCTGGTGCACAGTAGAGTACAGTGGCGTACAGTGGTGTAGAGTGCAGAGTAGATTAGAGTAGCATAGAATGGACTGCTGTAGAGTGGACTGGAATAGAGTGCACTGGCATAAAGTGTAATGGTACAGAGTAGAGTGCATTGGAGTAGTGTGCATTGGCAGAGTGCAGTGTTGCAGAGTAGTGTGGAGTGGCACAGAGTGGAGTGGTGTAGAGTGCAGCGGCAAAGAGTGCAGTAGAGAGACATAGAGTGAAGTGGCATGGAGTGGTACAGAGTAGAGTGCAGTGACACAATGTGGAGTGGCATGGAGTGGTGCAGAGTAGAGTGCAGTGGCAAAGAGTGGAGTATTCATGGTGTGGTAACACATCTTCAATTGAAATGACCATTACATTTGCACAGACATACAGTTTTACTGATACATATATACTGCACACATACGAAGATGTGTGGAAATAGCATCACCTGGTGTATTGATTTGTTTTGATCATATTAAAATATTTGTTTCTCCCACACTTCAGAAACGCTAAAAAAGGTGCTTCATGTATGATGTCTCAATTCTAATATATTCTGAAATATCTGAACAGGTCATTTACAGACATTTAAATATTGCGGTGACCTAGAAAAAAAATAACACTGTACAGCATTCCTCAAGCAGACCCTCCAGTAGGTAGCATGATTGTCATTTTTAATCCTGTCATTTTGAAGTCAGAGAAAGAAAAGTAAACACTAAGCTCCATGGAAGACAGAGCCCGACAACTGACCTCTGTCTTTGATTGCACGATAAATGTAACAAGATAAGAAAAAGATTCAAAAAGCCTGTCTACAGAATTTCAGTACTGGTGTATGAATACAGTAAATAGGATTTGAGCAACGGAAGGGAAGAAAGCAAGATAGACAGCCTAAAACAATTAGAGCAAGTAAATAGAAGGCAATCAAATTTAATTTGCAAAGCCAATGGTAAACAATGGGTGAAATGCGTTCCCGTTCAAACTGTCCGAATGACCCCAAGATGTCGTTAGCCAATGAGACACCTGCGCTGTCTGGTAGGCTTTGACCTAAAAATGGCTGCCGGTATATAGCATAGGTCACGTCAGGCACGGCTGCGAACTGTTTTCAAAATTGCCTTTGCATCTGTTTCCACAGCAGAGACAGAAAAGCAGCCACTTTTCTGACACTGTGGAAAAAACGCCTGCTCCCTTCGGCATGTTATCCAATAGTTAATCCTGTCCAGACGCAAGGTGATGGAGATGCATTTCGTGCCCCACCCTCTTAAAACAAAAGCTGGAGAAACTGAACGCCATCACAACAAACTAGGGCTCAGACCTCAGGTTTCTCTGGTGAGCAGACAGCTATCGAACCAGGGATCCTCCCCAAGAGAAACGTTTCTAAGGAAAAATGGGCCAAGAAAACAAAAAATAGAAAATCACTAGGCACCCGGCTGCAGAATCTCTTACTTCATTTTGCCTTCCTTTCTTTTCTGCTAAAAACGCTCATAATTATAAAGCTAGGAATCTAGGTTGAACAAGAGTTAAGTACATGACTCCACCTTTTTTCTAATGCTTCCTTCCAAAAACCAGACATCCAGACAATAAAAGAATTTATACAGCTGGACATATTGGAACCAAAGCCAAAAGCCGTGTAAGGGTTTTCTATCGTGAGGCATGTTCTGAAACAAGCAAGCAACATCTGCGTGGGTTCGGCGAGAGCAGATCTCACAGCAGATTTATAGCCAGAAGAAATGCAGACCCTGGCCATTTACCAGCTTCAGGAGAAACACTGTACAAGCTGGACGCTCACGGCTTCAATTTAAGAATGGAAAATGAGAGACTGTAATAGTCATCAAAACTACTTTCACAAATGATGTGCCTTTTTAAAGTGTCTGACATAAAATCCATTCCCACAGAACCAGTTCCTAAGCAGCACTAGGTGATCCAATGAGGGAGTTGTTGGCAGTCAGAAACTCATTACAGTTCTGGCTGCTCCTCCAGACCCGAGTTACGATAGACTTCCATGAGCAGCATCGGTGAGTCACGAAGGAATGACTCTGACGCGACTTTTCCATTCGCCTCACTTGCATTGTAGAAGGAATGAGGACAGTCTATCAAGGCCAAAGTAACTCCTTCAGGGTCAACCCATTCACAGCCTCAACCGCCCACCCCTGGGGAATGGGTGGGCCATGCTTACCTTGACAGGCTCCGGTGCGGATATTTGGAATGAAGCCACGGCGGCACGGGTGGGGCTGGGCGGGACACATTTCGCAGGGGTGGCCCCATGCTCTTCCAACGGTGGCACAACAAAGGGTTTTTGTGCAAACAATTCCAGTGAGTTGACCTTGGCACATTTGATTGCTTACCACAGTGAAACAGGGTCCAGTTCTGTAATCTGAATGGAGACAAAAAGAAGGAGGTTCTTGTTAGGTTTAAGTAACACATCAATAGATACCATTTTACCTCTGCTGAAGCTTTCTTATTTTTCACAAGAATATGACACATTGGGCACCATCTCAGAGGGGCAAGTAGCATTACAGTCATATTAGGATACATAAATGGGCCCCACATGACTTGAAGCTCCCTGAGTATGTTAGACTGTGTAGGATGTGGTTATGACAGTAGACATGTATACCTCCAACAACCTTGCTCTTCATCAGGATGGGTCTTGCCCAGTACAGGTATGCCACACAGACTGCCAAAGTCAGTCCTGTGATCCACAAATGAATTAAAGAACCAGAAATGTCACTTTGTTGGGTTTGCAAGAACACCAGAAAAAAGACAACCAGTGTCATAGCCTTTTCACGGTGGTCTATCACATGACCACATGCTTGGCATCAAAAAGGGCGAGGCAGTGACATATTTGATGTTACCCCTGAGGACCTAAAGGCCTCCACTGGATGTTAGTGCACATTCACCATGCTCTCCAGTTTTGGATAAAGAGCAACCAGTAGGAAGAACCTGTGGCTTTAGCACAGCGTTTGACTGATGCAGAGTTAACACACCTAAAAGAGCGGCTTCCATTACAGTAGTAGCAGAACATCAAGCCATCATTCTCCCATGTTTGACCCCAGCAATGTGGCAGACAAAGGTGGAATGGGCCATTGTCCCTCTATCATGTGCAATTCTGGTCATATCATTGTGGCTGCAATGAGTTCAACATTAAATACCAGTTTCCCATTACAACTCAAAATACAGATACAATGTTCATCGTAGGTAGAACATAACATCGTATACTGAAGATGAATGTGTAACAAGTGGTGCATATCAGCAACCTATGAGTGGCCAACATGGAAGTATCCAGTGCTCTACCACTATGTAGGTGACTTTGACCCTACTGGGTGGTCTGGCAGGGGGCAGAGACAATGGCCTCCACCACCCAAGCATAGATTGACCAACCTATTGAGAGATATCTGCCTGTCTGACAGCCCCACCAGCAGCGGTACCCCTCATATCATTGCAGGCTTTCAGATGGGATGACATGTTTATAGCATCCGCTCTACAAAATGTCTTATTTAGAGAAAACAAACTCCTATAATGAGAGTATGTTTTCTCTAAACAAAAAAGACCCTGTTAGGTGAAGAGAAAAAGAAGTGGTCTGACGGCTCTTTGGCAGATGGATCACCAGGTCAGAGGTTTACATTGGTGGAGCCAGCAGAGACACAGTCTCTTTGCCCACAATGCTTCACTTACTCTAAACAGAACAATAAAACTGCATGTTTAGCGGTGCAGCAGCACTGCTGATATACGGCAGTGCACCTGCACCGCCAAGCTCCAAATGAGGGCATACTGTTGAAAAGGGAGATGCAGGCAATATATAGTTTTTGTGTAAATAGTGTTAATCCTGGTACAATTACAGCATAATTACAAACCTCGAAGCAATTAGTGAACAACAAAATGTACTGGACATCCCAAAAGTAAAAACAAAATAAACATCTCAGTGGTAGAGCAAGCATGTGTAGAAAAAGGTGCCAACAGTAGAGAGCAGAACCAAAGTTGGTGACTATACTTGAAATATTGTAATTAACCAAGGTCTCATGGGGAGTGTTATACAGTTAGCATGTACTTTATCCGTATTAGAGACGATGTGGACAGCTGGTGAATAAGCATTGTCATACCATTGCAACAGATTCACTTAAATGTCTGATACCATTAGAGGAACCACACACAATCCCCCTCATCTACAATAATCTTAATTGTGGCGTTCGACCGGCCTAAACACCAGTCTCATTTTGCCATCTGAGCCATGAAAGGTGAGAAATAGAGTAAAGAGCAACACTGACAGGTGTAAACTACTTCAGCCCCATAAAGTAGCATAGTCAACCAACTACCAAAATCCAGCAAATATGCAGAGCAACGTTACTCTGCTGTTAAAGTGATTACAACTACAATGATCCCGAATTTCTGTGGCTAGGCAGCATTGAAAGGAAACTCTACTGCCTGCTCTCACCTGCACTCAAATGTCACCCATCCTGCAGCCTGCTGAGGCGCCAGAATACATGAGACCTTTAAGCAACTGCGCCTGTCACAGGGAGGGCAGCTGCGATTGTTTAATCTTCCAATGTAGAGACTTAAACAGATTCACCACTAACTATGCATGTAGATATTACGAATATTTCCACTCGTTCAGGAACAATGAGGTGTCACCTTGCGCATTATCAAGCTCATAAACACATCTGCTCTTTGAGGCAACATTATGGTATTATTTGCTTTTTATAGATAACCTGTACAGAGTCGGGTTGTTGGGACTCTTATAGTTCAATGAGCCGCTGCATGTCCAAGAGCATAACCCATATCTCTGCGTGCAGACAAGAGATTCAGTTTGACCAGACTCTTCACTTTACCTCCAGGAAATTTCAAATAAGTATTAAATCCCCCTCTGGAATGCTGTATAGGTGACTATCATGTCTTACTCTCTAATAGTCTGGATTGCTGACCACCAAACTTGAAGACCTTGTTTTTCCCCCCTAGCTTTGGCAATTAACCAAAAAGCACAGGATTCTGGGTAAATGGCTAAAGCTCCCCTTGCCTTAATCTGCAAAGATTCGTAATGCATTTGTGTAATAGAAATATGTAAAATCCTACCTTACACACCCAATCTGCAATCTATTGCAATTGTATTGTAGAGGCAATTGCATTCATTCCCATTGAAGTACAGCTTTCCAATGCTACCTGCTAAGCTTCTGTTCTATAGATATCAATACATAATAGACATTTGCCAACTAAATTTGGAGACTACTTTGGCTAGAGGTTCTGTCCCTTTTATTAATATCTTCTAAGTTATTTAGGCTGTCAGTTCTGCTTGGAAAATATCAAATCTATGAGAGGTCTAATCGTCATTGATGGCTTGCATCCTGGACTTCACGCTCACCATTAAAGCTTTGAGGCTCTTATTTCAAGACGAAAGATGCCCTGGATGACCCTTCTTTAGAGATTGAGAAACGTCTAACGTCCAGTCAAAATCTGAATCAGCACCAAGACAGCTTGTTTCTCTTAACGAACAACAAAATGTGTCTATTAAACAATTAGCTCTGAGGCTTTTACCCCAATCCCTGAAGAACCTTTGGAACACAAATGGTACTTATCCAAAGCCCTCAAGCCATAATAAAGTTTCAAAAATACATTCATCACTATAATCCCCTTAGCTAAAAAAGACAGCTATGTACAAAACATGTACCCACAAACTGCACCCTCCTCTCCTATCACACAGGTTCTCCTTTCTGCTCACATCCCTTGAAGCTCACATCCCTGTCAGCAACTGGCACCAATGGTTCCCAAGCAAAAAGCCTCCGTCCTTCCTCAGAGTAAATGGATGTGTGGGTTCATGATGGACTCACGGGTGGTTCTCTTGCTTTTGCTCTTGTGTGGTAACAGCTGATGCAGAATAGCATCTGTGGGTGTTCTGGGAACCTAGATGTTCTAATACATTGATTGCTGTCTCTTAACCCACATGTTGTTCAGATTCTAGGAACTTTTACATAAAATTTGCTCAGAAACTCTTTCTCACTTAGAAGTCTCTCTGTAATCTTCCCACTGGTTTCCAGATTGAACTATGAAAATGCAAATTTCTGTTGTCTGTCTTGTTACTTGACAAACGTTTGTAGAATGTGCTGCAATATTGTTGGGTATATCAACTCTATTAGGGCATATATGGTTGCTGAGAGGTGCCTGTTGAAATAGCCACACCATTCAAATTTCTATGCATTGTTTCCCAGGCCGTGCATCATGCAGGCGCCTCATTCTAGTGCAGTAAAATAATCTGCTACATGAAACCTGTACATGTGCCAGGCGCATTTGGAGTAGTGCCCTCTATCCTGCATTTTTGGATTGCAGATTATATTTTGGTCCGTAGGCAGACCTAATGTATCTAATACATAAAATGAGAGATTTTAGTCTCACAGTGTTCTAAATGAATTAGTTGTAACCTGCATACTTGAGGGGATTATTTATTTTATGTGCTACTGAGCACTCCGATCCTCCCCTCTTTGCATTCTTTTTTTTACTCCTTCACCCCACATTCTCTCTATTTTTACCCACCCTGATCCCCATGGTACAGAAGATGCAAAATGTGCCCAGGCTGTATGCTTCACTTTCCGTACTTTGAACACTTCATTTTGACTCCCCATGTGCCCTCTCTGTTTGATCTTATTACTCCTTCCTTAATGACACTGTGTTTCTTTTTTAATTACTTTTTTTAAAAGAAACTTGCAATTGCAATGTACACCCGGCCCACCTACTCCCTTTTTTATTTTAATCTAGCCATGTAACATGATTGCTGCCAGGTTAGAAAAGTAAATTAAAAATAGCCACTATGGGCCTAATTACAAGTAAAGGGTGCTATTTATTGCACCTGGTAAATAATGATACCCTGTGGTTTGTTATTTATTAGGTGTGATAAATAGCACCTATTACAAGCCATTGGGGAATAACATGTGGATTTTGGTGTTTAACACATCAAAATCTAAATGCTGTGTAAATTTCCTGTGTTAAATTTCTGTAGGATTGACCTGTCGAAATGTAATGAAGCTTGAGGTATTTAACGCATCCGATAATGATCAGATGCGTTAAATACCTTTTGACTCGCATCCACATGTACGCTCATGATGCATCTCATGCATGCATATGCATCACAACGCATGTAAGTGCATTAACGCCGATATTGCAATGGATTTTCTTCAATACTGGATATTCGTGCACATGTATTTGATACATGCATTTTTATGCCAATGACAACAAGCATTAGCAAAGCCTATAGCTTAGCCACCTAAAGATCTATTGGCTTGCCAATGGGTGTTTCTATCTGGCTCATCAATGGATTTAACTTTCACTGTCCCACTAATGCTATAACTCCCTCAGAAGGGAATTAAAAAGCTGTCCCTTTACAATATAAAGGACAGACGTCATGCAAAACACCCTTTCTTTGCTAGGAAGCTCTTTGTGTAGTATGCTTTAGGTAAAGTTGCGCCTTACAAACATTGCATTACGTGACAATGGAATAGCCAGTTATCAACGACAGCTTCAACGTTACGACCGCCCCAACAGCCACGGAGGTCTCCGCCCCCACAGCCACCATCCGCATCGATCCCCTGCTCTCCTAGACCAACATAAGCGTCGACGACACCATCAAAATCATGAACAGCATCCACTCCGGATCTCCGTCAGACCCATGCCCACACTGCATCTTCAACATAGCCAGCACCACCATCGCACCCCATCTCCGGAAAACCATCAACATCTCCTTCGAGACAGCGACCTTTCCGGAGAGCTGGAAGCACGCCGAGATCAACACCTTACTCAAAAAACCCAAGGCTGACCCTAAGGACCTCAAGAACTTCCGATCCATCTCCCTGCTCCCGTTCCTGGCGAAGGTCATCGAAAAGACCGTCAACAGACAACTGACCCACTACCTCTAGGCGTACAACAACCTGGACCTGTTCCAATCTGGGTCCCACATCAACCACAGCACCGAAACTGCCCTCATCGCCGCGACTGGTGACATCAGGGCCCTGCTGGACAACGGACAAACCGCAGCCCTCATCCTCCTGGACATGTCAGCCGTCTTGGACACTGTCTGCCACCGCATCCTACGCACACGTCTCCACGACGCTGGGATCTGGGACAAGGCTCTGGACTGGTCCACCTCCTTCCTCTCCGGCAGAACCCAGAGCGTCCGCCTCCCCCCTTTCCGCTCCAAAGCCACCGAGATCTTCTGCGGCGTACCCCAGGGCTCATCCCTCAGCCCGACATTGTTCAACATCTACATGGCCCCGCTCGCCCACGTTGCCCGACTGCATGACCGACACCCAGCTGATCCTATCCCTCACCAAGGACCCCCTCACCACCAAAACCAACCTCCACGAAGGAATGAAAGCCGTCGCCGAGTGGATGAAGAGCAGCCGTCTGAAGCTATACTCAGACAAGACAGAAGTCCTCATACTCGGCTCCACCCCCTCGGCCTGGGACACCCCCTGGTGGCCGACCGAACTGGGAGCAGCACCAACACCCACCAACCACGCACACAACCTGGGGGTCTTCCTCGACTCTACTCTCTCCATGACAAAACAGATCAACACCGTCTCATCCTCCTGCTACAACATCCTCTGCATGCTCCGCAAGATCTACAGGTGGATCCCCACCGAAACAAGAAGAACGGTCACCCAGGCCCTCATCAGCAACAGGCTGGACTACAGAAACGCCCTCTACTCAGGAGCCTCGGCCAAACTCCTGAAACGACTACAACGCATTCAGAACGCCTCAGCACGCCTGATCCTCGACATCCTTCGCCGCAGCCACATCACACCCCACCTGAGAAACCTGCACCGGCTCCCCATCAACAAGAGGATCACCTTCAATCTCCTCACCCACGCACACAAGGCACTCCACAACACCAGACCAGCATACCTCAACAGACGACTCACCTTCTACACCCCCAAATGCCAGCTCCGCTCCGCCAACCTCGCCCTCACCACCGTCCCCCGCATCCAAAGAGCGACCTCCGGTGGCAGATCGTTGCCAAGACCTGGAACACCCTCCCCATCCTCCTACGGCAGACCCAGAACCTTCTAACCTTCAGAAGACTACTCAAGACCTGGCTATTCAAGAAGTAGCAGCTCCCACACCCCTCCCCCCCCCCCAGCGCCTTGAGACCCCTATGGGTGAGTAGTGCGCTTTACAAAGGTTCTGATTGATTGATTGATTGATTGAATTTAAATAAATGTCTCTTAAATTCAAGAATGATATATAGGCAGTACACTAAGATATACTTTTGCGTTGGAGAGGAGCAATCCTTGTTAATCTGATTCTATAATTTTAGCTTCTATACTCCTGTAAACTAAGCGTGCCACAGAGGCAGACATGCTGTCTAGTCATGCCTTATTTCATACTCATCTTACTTCAAGTAATGCTACTTGACCACTGTGCACTGTGTCTGTGATGCTTTTGCTTTTAATATTATGATAGCTTCACTGCAAAAAACTACTACTCCTATATTATACAATTAACAGTGCTGTGTTTATAAAGAATCTGACATAAACATGATCTCTTTTAAACATCATCAATTTAATCTGTTACAATAACATAAAACACATTCTTGGATGTTCAACACGTAGCAGAAATTCCATTTCATGCTTGAGACTCTGAATGTACACATGCATTGTAGCAAACGTGTGCAGAACTTAAAAGATGTGAGTGAAAAAAGGAAGAACCAAAGATAAAGATGACAGTAGTGAAAACCAACCACTGTGACTAGGAAGGAAACCGTAGGTCTTTCCTTTTTTCACTCACATCTTTTAAGTCCTGCACAAGTTTGCTACAACGCATGTGTACATTCAGAGCACAAGATAATTAATGTTGAATACACTACCCTGCCTAATGAATTCATGTTTCATGAACAAATGTTTATTTCATTTACAGATTCATCCCCTGAAGAATGGGCCAAATGGACCGAAATGCATTGGGCACAAGCATGAACATGTCTCAAGCATGACATTGAATTTCTGCTAAGTGTTGAACATTCAAGAATGTGGTTTCTGTGATTGAAACACAGATTAAATTGATGATGTTTAAAAGAGATCATGTTTATATCAGTTTATTTATAAAAACAGCACTGTTAATTGTATAATATATGAGTAGTAGTGTTTTGCAGTGAAGCTATCATAATATTAGGAGCAAAAGCATCACAGACACACTGCACAGAGGTCAAGTGGCATTACTTGAAGTAAGATGAGAACACTAAGGTATAACATCGACTATAAACCTAAGTCAAATACTAAAGAGGGAGCATAAAACATTAAGGGCCAGATGTATGAAACTATTTTGCGTTCCAAAACGGTGCAAATCACAAAATTTGGCCGGTTGTTAATGCAAAATGGCCTTTGCGTATGAAATGCTTTATTTTCACGATTTAGGTCATCGCAATTTTTTGCGATAACCTAAATTGTTAATACAAATAGGGAATTGCAATTTGCAAATCCCTAATGCACATGGAAGAAGCCTTTCCTAAATGCAAACTGTGCATTTAGGAAACGCTATTAGCTTCAAGTTGATGGTAACCATGATCAAACGCTGAAAAATGCACAAAACTGCATGTTTCAGAGCGCTATGTAGCACACACATGCCCTTAGATCATGGGTATGCTTTACATATGCACACTTTCTTTTTTTTTGCGATGCTTCGGGGGGCCTTATGCCCCCGGGCACCATTGGCTTTTCTTTAGCTAATTTGCCATTACTAATTAGGTAATCGCAAATTAGCTAATGCAAAACCATGTAAACCTATGGGCCTTTTAACCCATAGGAACAAATGGAGTAACATTACCTAATAGCAATTCGCTATTAAACGAATTGCTACTAGGTAATATTAAGGAATTGCAAAGACTTTGGCGATTCCTACATATATAGCATTTTGCGAATACCAAATAGCGATTTGGTAAAAATTCCTATTTGGTAATCGCAAAATGCTTTTTTGATTCATCTGGCCCTAGATGTTAAAAAGGTCTTGGATGTTTTTTAATATGACTAAACATCAAGTAATGGTAAAACATCAAAATGCATTGGTGTTCCCAGCTCTAATTGAACTCTCTGACATTCCGAGACTAGATTGTTCAGTGCGTAATGCCTACTCATGTGAGTAAGTACAACCATTTTCAAAATAAAATATATGTTTAATTATACAAAATGTATGTAGGCATTATGTAAGCACTACTAAAAAATCTAAGTAGGCATGACATATGCATTGCATAAAAATAGCTGAAATCATTGATATTTCATTTATTATCGTCCTTTTTTTCTTCCTCTTAACGCTTCCCATTACATGATCCCTTGCTACATGCATTGTATTATTCACTAATTGATGCGCCTCACCTTAAATTCATCATAAATTTAAGCTATGTAGTTCACTAGAGGATTTTTACACCAACCCATGGAGCCAAAGACTCTCAGCAGCATGGGTATAAACAAACATTCTTTAACATATGTGAAATTATTGTCTACTTATTCTACAGTGATTGATTGACCTACTGACACAGTTTATGCAGTTCCATGTTGAAGTTTCACAGTTTATTTGAAGCAGTGATTCAAAAAGCATGAAAGGAATATGCATTATTTCCAGTCACCAGTGCATGTCTTTCAAATTGTTAGGGGCCTATTCACAGATCTAATCTGAGACAAAATCCTAAATTTACTACTTATGGTATTCACAGAATGCATTTAGGACTGCACTTACGACTACTAACTTTACGTCAGCACTCGAGCCGGAATTTACGCACCTGGAGCGAAATTTCTGCACCCGGAGCAGAAATCCCACAATTGTGCCGGAATCTCTGCTCCCGGGCTGGAATACCCGCATTCTGGCCGGTTGTGCAATTTCCTCATTGCTTATCACCTGTCCAAGTGCCTACCATCCCCACCATTCAACAGACATAGTCAATTAACACCAGATTGTGGGTATTCCGGCTGGAAGCAGAGATTCTCTCCCGAGTGTGGAAATTCCGGCACAATTGCGGGATTTCCGCTCCAGGTGCAGAAATTCTGCTCCGGGTGCGGAAATTCCAGGCCGAGTGAGAACGTAAAGTTAGTAGTCGTGAGTGCAGTCTGTGAATACCATAAGTAGTGAGTTTGTCTCAGATTAGTTCTGTGAATCAGCCCCTTAGTGTTTAAATCTGGACTGAAGACATAGTTTTCTTTATTAGTTATTAAAACAGAATTAAAAATATACTGTTCCATTAACCCGGATGACTGATCAATTAGATCATTGTTACTATGGAAATTGGTGAGTAGTGATTTGTCTCCCTCAAAACAATAATTAGAATAGGCTAACAAAGATTCCTGATTTGAAATTCATGTCCCAAAGTGAAATATTTTCAATAATATAGAAGGTGGCAGTGTATGACAGTTTTACGTGTTTGATGATGAATATGGAATGTGATTCCCAATTTGGAAACCCCGGAACGTTTTACTAACTGCATAATGTATATCCTCACTGCATAATGCATAGTATTCTCTGTGGTTGCAATAGTTCTTTGCACCTGAGCCTGTCCAAGGGCAAAGAAGTCTGTACTGTGTTTTCCTTCCTGAAAATATTCACTTATGCAGGATGCTGTTAATATAATTTTCAAAATGTGACAAATATTCAAAGTTGTTAAAAAAGCTCAGCTGTTACACTGAGATCTGACATTTTTTAATTTAACTACGTTTTTGTAATCTTGTATGAGATGTTTCAGAGGGACACAACCAGTTTTTACCATACCTTGGAGCATAATATAATTCCAATGTTTCCATCAATTTTAGGCTCACAGAGTGTGTTAATCTGATCACACCACTCTTTTTTATTATGCAAATTTTTACCTGTTTTGGCAGTTGCCAAAGCTATGGACCTCCAGGAGGACATTTTTCAACAATGTACAGAAGAAAACAATTACTTGTAATAGTAAACTCTTCAAACCCAAAACAGAATCAGGGTTTAATTAGTTAATGCAATATAGTCAAATTATGCAGGAAACATCTTACACTAATCAAAATGTGGCTCATCTTAGATTCTGGTTTGTTTTAATATTATCAGTACCCAAAGGCAAACATCAAGGATGTTGATCAATTTTCTCACACTATTTTCCTAAATCACAGCTAACCCTTCAAGAAATTTTGGACAAAATCCCTCACATAGAGTGGCTTCTCAGAACATGAATGGTAACATCATCAAAGGTTTTAACCATTCAATTGTAAAATCAGTAAGTCATTTCGTAAACACATCTTTACTGACGCCATACAGTATTCAATTGGTAGCTTTAGTACCAATCTTGGACAACCAAGAAGGGTCATACAGACAATACAAAGTTTACATTCTTCATGGGAGTTGTTAGTTTCTGCTTTCTGCACCACTTAAAAGTAATGTAACCTTATTTTGCAAGCTTTTTCATTCACTAAATTCTGATATTCAAACGAAAAGTACTACAAAACACAGAGTTGAAAAATATATTAAACAAAATCAACCAATTCTATATCACAGAAATCAATGTAAGTAACCATGTTAGATTTTGCATTTTCATTTTTAATAAAAGTAACCCGTCATAAGTCTCTTTAACAACCCAGTATTGAGGTGTAGTATGTAAATCTTATAATACACCAGATTCATTGAGACAAACAGAACCTTGATTAGTAGGAAGCTTAGAATGATTTTAAGGTGCCATACGACTGGTCTCCAACGTATTTGTATCAAGCTTAATGTTATTAAAAATAGAAAGACTTGAATTGTCATAATGTGGGACATTTAGATCACAGTTATTAGCTGTTGTTCTACCTTTTTCAGTTGTAGTTAACAGTTTCATGTGCTAAGTGAGTATAGTGTGATGGTATAACACTAATATGTTGCCACTCATGGTCAGCGTTCGCGTTAAGATAAATGCATGATAAGCTGCCATGTCATACCAGTGTTCTGTAATTATCTATGGAAACCAGGAGTTCCATTATTTTAATTCTCACTGAGAGGCATATGACACATACATAACCATCACACAGTAACCCCACTCCTTTAGGCCCCCTGTTTCTATCCTACAAGACAAATCTGTATTCAAATCTCACGGACCAGGGCTAACATGTTTCTGAAAGGAGACATGGTACTATATTCACTGGTAGGCATCAGATATAAGATTTCAAATATTGTTTGCACTCTAAGCACCAGCCACTGAAATCCCTTGAGAGCATGAGAGAAATCGACTCTTGAGAAGATGGAAACCAGAAGCAAGTGGGTGCAGCTGCCATCGGTCTAAGAGCCTTCCTAAGAACAACACAGGACGTTGGAGTAGTACAATCACAGCCAGCAATCAGCCTCACTGCATTCTCTAGAAACATTTTTTGAGTGACGCTGGTGTAACAACTGAGAAGAACCGTTTAGCTTTTGTTGCCAAACACGTAACGGGCAAGGAGTGCAATGAACAAAAAGGTATTCATAATTTTAAGGTAGTATACTGGGCAACCAACTCCAAATTAAATGTCATTTCTTTTCATAGTTTGGCTTGACACTGCAGCTATTGCCAGACAATTATGGGAGCATCACTATAGAGGGGCTTTGGCTCTGCAAACATGTTGGGAGTTAGTAGTACATGTTTTGATTGGGCAGACGTTGTGTGCTTCCGAAAAAACATTGCCTCACCCCCTTGCAGCTGTGATAGTTTTGTTTATCCAGCTGCCTGAGGTTGAACTTTCAGGGGCACACACATGGTATTGTAATGCTATTTAAATTGTTTTAAGATAATTAGATCATTTATGGTGTTTGTCTTTCTCTGGCAGTTGCACAGATGGTAAGAGAGCAGTCATTAACCTACATGGACTTTTAGGTCTGCCTCTACAACTTAACTGTCGCCTGACCTTTTGACCTACTCCAATATTATTCTAAAGTTCATTGCTTCCACACAAATACATATTCATTACCTATTTTTTACCTGCAACGCTTCACATTACCATTTAACATTCCTTTAATGCGAGACCCATTGACATTGCCAATGCTTGTTTAATATCTGCATATGGCCATGTCTAAACTGGGGTGGTGTAGTGGGCAAAAGAACGATGGATTTAACCCGGATCTCTTGACTGGGGGAGAATGTATGCATTGTCAGCATTCCGTCCATCATTTGTTTGTTGTAACGCTTTTCGCCCTAAGTGGGATGGGTATTCCCAGACGTGGGACCCGTGCTCACTACGCCACTGGAGTCAAGCTATCCTGGCTGATGACGGCTGATAGCCAGAAACCGGTCCTAGGATGCTTGATTCCGGTCCAGGGAAGACATGGCTTGGCAGTTCGGGCTGGACTGTTCCCATGAGGCACAGGGTCAAGACTGATTTGCATATGGCCATGTCTAAACTGGGGTGGTGTAGTGGGCAAAAGAACGATGGATTTAACCCAGATCTCTTGACTGGGGGAGAATGTATGCATTGTCAGCATTCCGTCCATCATTTGTTTGTTGTAATGTTTAATATCTGCAGCACAATGTTATCATCTTTCTTTAGTGATGCCCTGGATACAGTATGCTTATTCTTCTATTTCTACTGATGTTTCTAAGTTGTTTCCAAGATGGCAGTGGGGGAGTGCTCTTGGAATTCAAATGTGCCACTGGATCAAACTCAGCTTTGAGCATAACATTACAGAGCCAGAGCATTACCAAAAGCATACAAATGAACAAGAACTGATTTATGCTTGGACAGCTCAAACCTCCGTGAGCAATACAATATTTTTGCATATTACCAGACAAGAAGAAAATCAGTGCGAGACAAAGGTACATTCATCTCTTTCAAAATTAACCTGCCTGTGGTAGTTTACCATCTCAAATGGCAGAGGCACTGCTTGTAGTGAATTAATTGTACAATATTTGATTCCTGATTTTTTTGTCACAAAACAAAATGGCCACCCTAATTGAGAAATGAAGCAATATTGTCTGCTTAGGGGTATTCCATCTGCTAGTTGGAAGTCTGTTCCCAGAAACACAGATGGTACTCATGATTCAAGAGCTTAGCAAAGGTTATCCTGGGTAAATACAGTAAAACAATGTCAACGATTCTTACAGAGGAATCAAATGAAATATTCAGTACAATACTGTACCAAACAGCATGCTACAATTTATTTATTTCAATTTCCCTTTGAACTTTTGACCGGTGAGCCTTTAAAGTATCAACTGTTGTAGATGATTCTAGGCAACAAAATATGACTTTTAATATATTAGTCTGCTACACTTATGTTATAACTGACAATTTTGGGTGAGATGGAGATAGGAGGCTAACCCATTTACTGAGGTTGGTTAAAGGCACTAGTTTCCACTATGTTCACGGATCTTCTAGCAAAAGCACTTTTTATATTCACCATTCATGCCTCAGTCCTACTTCCTTACACTTTACTTACATTTACTTTACCTTATACTTTACTTCCTCTTCTCTAGCTGAGGGTTCAGACCCATAGTTTGTTTCAGTGTATTAAGCAAAGTTTGCAACTGGTTAGTAGCTTGGTGCAATATCTACCCGCTCTCATCCCAGGGGGAGTATGCATCCTCAGCACAAACGCAGAGCATTTGCTTTTGGAAGAAATGCCATGCTAATGTCGGCACAAATATTCGCATGGTGCACCATGACTGGGTAATATAAAACAGGGTCGGTACTGCAGTGTAATCATTCTTATGGTCAATAACTAGGAAGTTGGTCTTTAATGTCACACCCAGTCCGAGGGCCAACTGTTTTAGCAATTCTTGTAACAGGCAACATACCCAATGTGAGGTCCTTCTATTTTGGCAATTCTTGTAACAAGCATTACCAGACTAGCTAGGCAAGGTTACATGCTAGACATATGGATGGCTCCTCATACCACGCTGGAAAATGTACCTAAATCCACTGGGCTGAATCCTTTCCAATCAGATGACCACGCCAGAATATCTGAAGGCCACTAGTTCTGGAAGCGTATTCTTTCATTGTTATTTATGCAGTGTGAATATAGCTGGTGAGCAATAGAGCACTGAACATGATGTTATCTGTCTTCAATTGTTCTCATCTGTTCATGGCTTGTTTGGAAAGGCTACTGGGATATTGTTTTTTCCCCACAGATAGGATGATGCGTTGTTAATGAGGCAAAGGTGAGGAGTGTGTAGTGGGCTGGAAGCGCTAGTGCATTTCTCACAATGTGGGTGATGTGATTCTACTTCCGCATGGATAACTTTTATCTTGTATGAAGACATGAAAACTACAAATGAAGCTTTAAAGGACAAGCACTAGCACAGTGTCAGGACTACTTGAATTACTTCAACAGACACAGACTATGCACCGCAATATGAATTATCCTCCTAGTCTCTAATTATACTATTTATGATGTGACTGCACAGTCACATATTTCCAAATATATATATAATGATTTCATTCACATTGTCTGTTTTATGACTGGCATGCTGTTGGATTCTTGAAGGACATGATGACTGGAAAAGTAGACATAGCTATAGTATTGCAGATAATTGTATTTACATGAACATTTTGGAACAATGAGATAAGCTGTCATCAAGAGCGAACCATCCATATGTGTAGCCATGCTTTAATGTGTTGAGATGCAAATGACGCCTATTTCAGAAAGGCTGCTTTCTGTAAAGTGAAAGGAAGCCTAATTCACTTTCAAATATGTCAGTTTTTTCTCTTATTCAAACAGCCTCTGAGCCATCTTCACACCCTACATAATCACAGATCAATTGCTATGTGATTTTTGCTGGAAAGGTGGGTCTGCATAACTACTTAAATAAGGGACAGCAAATGCCAAGCCTACAATAAGACCATGAACCCAAACCGTTCTAAATGGATAGTCTTCAAATACTGGGGAGGGACATCTTCAGTGAAACCTAGCACAAAGTAACAAAGATACAAAGTCCAATAAGTTCGATCAAGACCTTGACATGGCAAAATTTAATGTTAAACTTAGAAGACAGTGATGTGACCAGCAGCTTCAAGCATAATAAATATAAATATGTTATATCTCCAACAAACTTTTATAAGATAGGATTAGAAGATTTTTATGATAAGCCTGAGTGTATACCGCCAAACATGAAAATGTCCATAAAAGAAGCTTTTGGATCTGAGTTGAGTATATCATCTAGGCCTACAGATAGACCAGACCCCCCTTTCTTAAAACAGCAACAATTTTATTTGTCTTTTAGCTTGCAGGGCAATGCACGTTTTTTAATGACAAGATTTCGTTTAGGCACACTGCACTTTCTTGTGGCTTTTCCAAAACAGGTGGGGTTGTGTGAGAGGCTACCCCCCTGTCCTTGTAATAATACAGCCCAACAAAATACTATGCACCTTATGCTATTTTGCACATTATATAAAGACCCCAGGGCGCGCTTTCTTAAACCAATTTTAAACGAAAACTGTTTTCGCTCCCATAAAGAGGGTTTTAATTATTTGCATTCCTTAGCAAATGCCACCATTTACAGCTCTGTGCTTAGTTTTATAAAAATTATTTTTATAATAAGGAAACGATATGCAATGTAAAAGTATGTAATTAGGTGTTTAATTGCCTTCGAAGATATTTTTTATGCTCTTTTGTAAATATTGTCTTATTTTATGATTGTATGTTTTTCCTGTGAACTTTTATGATTCACCTGGAATCGAATAAAGGTTTCTGACTGACTGAATATATCTCCAAAATACCACAGTGGGAACTAAACATACTAATCAAGAGTCATATATACAAAACACACCCATTCCTTTGTCACTTTGGACAAAGTAAAAGATTCTGCTAAAAATGTCTCAGCAATAGCTCAGAGATTTCGCCAATTGTAGAGCTGAAATCATTTAGCCACACACACAATCCATAACTTTATCATGCTACTTCCCCTCCAACACTCTGCCTAGGTCACACTTTTCAGAAGTGCACTAGTGGTGGTCAACTTGCAACGTCATGAGAGGAAACACAACCCCCATCATCAAAGTCTCCAAGAATACCTGACTTTACCATGAAATTTTAAATGACTACACTGTATTTCAATCAGACCTTTCAAAATACATTAATACCTTTCAGTCAACTGTTACTTTGGGGTCCTGAAAGTATTATGTAAACACATAATGAAAATCACCACACATATTTGAGAAAGTTCAAAACATCAGCAGCCTGAGAGTTATTCAACTAGAAGAATGACAGAGCTGCAATGAGAGAACACCTACACAGCTTGTACACACATGCTGTGTAGGTGTTTTGCAAAGTATGGAAGACTGCAGGCATTTGTGCTTGCTGCACCTAATGTTTGAAGCAATATCGGGGAAATCAACAGAACTGGCCCACCAGACCATAAAAACTGTCTCACAGCCAAAAAACCGACTCACACACTGATCTACCAGATTGCCCTATAGGTCAATCCAAACCTGTTGATAGGGCAACTAGAGGTGTTGATCTCAGTGCATGTTTTACCATGAAACAGGCAATTTGCAGAAAAAGGAGAAGATAACATTTGACTAGAAAGGGGAACTCATACTTAGTGGCTGATTACGATGTCGTTAGGAAGGGCTCCGGATGGGATTCAGTATTGTCGATTCAGAATCCTTGTTTCCTACCGAATCGTACAGTTTTCCCAACGACCGATTACGATGCCCAGAAACCGTTCGACCAGACCGAATCAGTTCCGAAATGCATCCGGACAGCCTGAATCTCTCAGAGCCAATTCGTACAGCTCTATGGACTCGGTTTCCGGATGAGCGATTGCGATGAGCGATTCGGACAGCCGTTCCGATTCGGTTTGCCCAAGACGGCTGCCAGAATTTGTCTTTGGGGGCCCGTTGCGGGCTCCCCTTCACCCGGAGGGATCCGAATGTAGCCCGTGGAGGTACCCAAGGGACCCCTCTTCCCAACCATGCACAATGTGGTAGGCACCATGGGGTGCCAGCTACAGGTGCAAGGTTTTTCCCCAACAATGGGAGCCTGTGTTCACATTCAGAATACAGGCTCCCATTGAAGTCAATGCGTGTCAGACAGAACAATGTTGGGAGGCATCGCAATTGGTCGTCCGGACTCACAGGACCCGATTTGTTTGGAAACTAGTCCAAAACCGATTTCTTCGGGACAGTTTCCAAACGACCTCGTAATCGGCCCCTAAATCTACTCTACATTGTAAGAAACAACTTCCCTTACTCTGCTAATGTTTATTGATGCACTACTTTTTCTTGTAACATAGACAGTACGTTGATCGAACATATGCATGTAAAATGTTATTTAATGCAATTCTCCCTAATCTAATAGGACCAGGATGATGTTTTATTTTTGCTCTCAATTCCTTCAGTAGTGTATATACTGTCATGTTTTTGTATTTTTCTTTCTTGCTCTGGCACAAAGTGGTTTCTCATTAGATTTGCCAATCCCCTGTAAAAGTGTCTTGAAAGACACTTCTTGGTTTTATAAATATTTTTACTTGATGTAATAATAATATAATTCTGCCTTTTCCAACCTAACTACAATCGTTAACCATTGTAAATTCTGTTCTGCTGTATATTTATTTGAGAATACACAACAAATCCTCAGTCATCTCAGGAAAACTTTAATTTGGCCATAAATAAATACTCCCTCAAATTCCAAATAATTTCAGCAAAATTGCCCTTCAAACTTTATAATGAGCATAATATACTGTTTATTTCTACCTAAATACCACCTTCATACTGAAATAGAAGCAGAAAAAGAAATTCATGTTTTACTTAATCATTGTGACAAATGCAAGTATTTATCCAGATTTGATTGTTTTCTTGAAGTTTTCCCATTTGCATCTTTTCATACTTTGGTAGATGGATTACCTAGATTTTTTATACAAATCTGTTGTTCTAATTTATGTGCCATGTACGCATGTTCTTCTTCCGATTTACCTAATTTGGGACTTAGATGTTTAAAAATAAGCTTTGGTTCCCTTGGATTTTCTTTTGATGAAATTGTCCAAGCCATTATTAAATTAAATAATAGACGCACCCAGGGACCTGATGGTTACCCGCCTGCTTTGTTAAAATTGCTCTGTATTTATGAGCAGGTATCCTGAAGCCACTGTTTGATTTCTGTTTAAAGACAGAAACAGTGCCCCAGTCTTGGCATGGTAGTAACATCATTCCCCTTTATAAAAAAGGGGATCGTAATCTCCTTATAAACTATCACCCCATCACAATCTTAGATGTGACTGGGAAAATTTTTGCCAAATGTCTATTACATCAAATCGATTCTGGGGTGGATTCTGCTCAGTTATCGTCTATTGAGCAGATTGGCTTTCGGAAACCATGCTCTACAATGGAAAACATCTTGAGATTACATGTGACTGGCAAAATGTATGTGTGGTTGCGTAAAGTGAAGGTCTAAGTGGCATTTGTTGATTTAAACAGTGCCTTTGATTTTGTTGATCATTCCATTCTTTGGCAAACACTTAGGAGACTGGGTATTCCCTCTGAATTGTTGTCTCCATTGATTTTCCTTTATTCAGCTAATTGGATGATAGTTATTTTGGGCTCAGGAAATTAAACTTCTGATAAATCCCAGTTGACAATGGCCGTAAGCAAGGTTGTATTGAAAACCAATGAGAACTAGAGAGGTGTGGGAAGCAGATAATGTAATAGCTTGCTCACAAGGAGATTCTATTAGAGAACCACTTTCTGGGATTTGTACCGACCTTGCTCTAGGGATTCGTTAATGGAGGACAATAGGTTGAAGCTTCTTTGCTGGGACATAGCAGGGATAAAGAGGAACTTGGATGACCCAGTCTGGGTGAATCTTATCAAGTGTTATTTCATAGTATGTTTATAGGAAACCTGAGCAATTTACCCTTTTTATCTGGATGGTTACTCTTCGTTCTGTTTTTCTACCAGTAAGTCTACTCATGTTAGAGGTAAGGGTGGTGTGGCAATTTTAATTTGGGTTACTGTTGCTGTCTCTAAAAAGGCAATGTATGTCCTGAATTATCAATTGATTAGATAAGACCTTAACGGGGACAAAGTGTAAGTGTTAATTAACTATTACAATAATCTTTTCTCCTCCTCTAGTGCACGGGAGGTGGTGGAAGTTGAGAAGGATTGGAGGGTTTTCCTTGAGATAAGAGATAAAGAGATTTCAACAATTTAGATGAGAAGTATTTTTGTGGAATGATTAATAACGAAGGACAAGGTTTGACTCACTTCTTACACACAGTTTATAGGGAGTAGGGGGCATTGAATGGGTTTTGTTTTAAGGCAAACTTGATTTTTATCAATGATTGTTAGACCTGGCACCATTGGCGTGGGTCACCCTTCCATTTTTGTCTGTGCCTCAATGTGTTTTTGTGTTGGTGTTAGCTGCTCAGGGCACTGTGCCACTGCCATCTAGTGCCACAGTGCAAGTGCTCCCTATGGTAAAATGTATTATGTGAATTGACTTCCATGTTTGGCATATTTGGTTTACTGTCAGTCCCTAGTAGAGTGCACCAGGGGTGCCACGGGCTTGTATATCCAAAGGCTGCTAGTGGGCTTGCAGCACTGGTTGTGCCACCCACCAAAGCAGCGGGGTAAAAATGTGTCTAGGATCTGCCACTGCAGAACCTGCGCGCGGTCTGGTACTGTCGCGCTGACTGAGCAAGTGTCCCCACTTGCCAGTCCCTAAACCTTCCCTTAACTATATGTTAGTCACCCCTCTGGTAGGCCCAAGCGCAGGGTGCATTGTAGGCATAAGGTAGGACATGCCCTGATGTGTGTGGCATGTCTTAATAGTGAATTACAGCCATTTTCGTTTTTCACTATTGAAGGCTACCTGCTCTCCATAGGCCAGAATGGGCTGCTGGGATCGCTACACGCTGTGACCCCAGTGGACTCAGAGAGCATGGTAGAAAGTCATGTTTAGTATGCCTGAACTCAGGATGATAAAATACATCTTTTAGTAAAGGTTATTTTAATATCCTGGGTTTGCAAATGCTACTTTTAGAAAGTTAGCCTTTGCGTGCCTGACCATCTCAGTCCGCCTCCGCTGTGGGTGTGTGTTCTGCCTAGCAACAGTACAGGAGCAGGGCTGGGGGATTCCAGGAGACAGGTTGGCTGCCAGGTGGTGGGTGGAGAGATTGCACCAGGATGGGTGGGAGGAGTACACCCTGACTCTTGAATAGACCTGTGCTCCGCCACCACAAAGCCGGCTCCGCCCCCTGTGGAGCGGCTGATGTCTCTGCCCTGCTGCTGAAAGGAAAGAGCAGAGTCACCAAAACAAAGTACTCCAGAACTGGACTGAGCCAGGCCCAGGCCCCCTGGCGCTAAAGAACAAAAGAATCACTGTATAAAAGTAGGAGCCTGGCTCCTAAGAGATAAGATCCAGATTGAACCACGAAGGAACTCTGCCCGACTAGAAGGACCTGGAAGAAGCTGAAGGAGGAGTAACTTTCCCTGACCTGAGGGATTGGCCTGCAGTAGGTGCCTTGCTGAGGAAGGAGAGGAAAAAGACTGAAAGAGACTTTTGCACTTTGTTCTTCAACTATCTCCAAGGGCTTGGAAGAAGAGCTTGCCCCCTGAGCTGAACCCCAGGACCAGTGGGTCCACCGTGTCTCCGCTCGTCTGAGAACTCGAGCCGTGTGCTTTCTCCCGCCGGAGTGCTCTGCGCACCTTGCCACCCCTCCTATGGCCGTGACACCCAGAAGACTGGCCGCTTCCCCTCGCCGAGAGCCCCGCTCTGCCTGAGTCGCTCTGGACCCATCGAGTCTGGCCGCCCCGCTTCCCTGTCACCTGCCTGCCACTGGAGCGTGCCTGGTGCCCTCTCGCCCTCCCGCCGGATTTCTAATTGGGAAGTGAAATCAAGCCTCGGACGGCCGCCCGTACGTCGTAACGTATCCGGCCGCCCCGCTTCACCTCCCAGCCTGAGTCTGACCGTGCCGCCCTCCGCAGTGACCTCCCGCACAGTCCATGTCGGAGGCCCTGGGCCGCACCTGTCTACCGAGAGCCGCCCGCTGAATTCTTGATCCGGAGACCCGCGAGGTGCAGAACCTGCATCTCCCCCGAAGACTCGTCCAAGCACATCGCACGTTCCCAGGTACAGTGAACTCTCTATCGGACTCGGGGTCCGCAACGTTCTGATTTCCCCGTATCACTGTACCCCGGGTGCACTGCGCATCATCGTGACTGGACCGACTCAACCGAGCCCTGTGAAGCGCTCGTGATCGAATAAGTTACCAAAGAAAAGAACAGTGCCTAATTATCATCTCGTGGCTTCCATTTCACAACCGTTATTGATGGTCTTGTACATGCCTGCGTAACAAAGAATCTTTTATATAAAGCATCCGTATTTTTGATACAACTTACGCCTGGTGTCCGTTTGTGGGGGATCATTGTGATTTACTGTGTGTTATTGTAAATGCTTAACCGACAGCGCCCTGAAGTTTAGCCCTGACTGCTCGCGCCACACTACCTATAGGGTGAGCAGGGGTTGTTCTGAAGGGGTAATTCTCTCGCCCTGAATAGAAGAAGGGACCGCTGCTTGTCACAAGTACCTACCTGTGCCAACCAGAGGTTCCCCATTCTAACAATGATGTCTACTCCTTACCATTTATGGCACCACTAACCTCCACTGGGAATGGTCATGGAAGTACTATTGATTATATTTAAATTTCTGAGAATCTTAATCATTATACAGATTTATTTCAAATTCTTATGTCAGGTTTGAGTGAACATAAGCCTCTATTGTTGAGCCTAAAAAGTTTCAAGTGAGTTTTAATGTTTATCTGTACTTCCTGGGGGTGAAGATCCTAAGGCTAAATTGGAAATGGGAGGCAGTGGACAATGAAAGGCTGTTCTCTGATTTATTATGGGCATGCGCTAATTCTTTAGCAATCCACCTGGATAAAACAGCGGAAGGGAATGTTGTAATTAATGCTTTTAAAGAGATAGCATATTATTTCCAGCTAGCATTGATAAGATGCCCTTGCAAACAACAGCCGAAAAACTAAGGGTTGGTTTGATTCTTATTGCACAAAAGCTTACAAAGCCTTAAAAAGATATTTATGGTGTAGGACCAGAGATATGGTATTAGTCAGGCCTTGCTGAAGGCATTACACGAACGCTCTGGATATTAGGAAACTAAGCATTAAAGAGAATGCTTGGTATAGCATGGCCTTTTCGGAGCTATTCATTGCTCCCTATTTTAACGATGTAGATTTTTCATCACTTGATACGGTTATCACGGCAGAGGAGTGGATTAGGCGTTTTGGTGCCAGAGGTTGAGGAACAGGGGGAGAAGGCACAAACCTGAAAACTCCTTAGAGATCCCACTAGAATTCAGTTTGAGCAAAGTGATGGGGTTGATAAGGGTCATTAGAAAAGGGAAAGGCCCAGGATGGCGTCCCACTAGATGCCTTTTTTGATAAGATCGACTTCTGGGCACCTAGACTTATTAACATCTTTGGAGCTGAAAACACATGTGTCTGGCCCCTTACTGACCTTATCGCAGTCCATTATAGCGCCTATTTTCTAAAAGGGGAAAAAAGCGGGATCAAGTTGCTAAAGGCCTATCTCAATCTTGCTTTGACCAGGCTGTAAAATTGGGCAGATGAAAATAATATTTAAATTGATATACAGTATGGTGTGTTTGAAGCTGTGCTTGAGGTGGTATGCCAGTGCAAATAATGCAAGAGAGAGGAGTTACAGGCATGTGATCACCCCAGCCAATAGCAGGAGTAGAATAAGATGGAGCAATGAGAAGTACCTACTCAAACTCCCCCTCATAGAATGCATAATGGATAAGTACTGAGCCACAATCTTGAACTCCCTGACTTATGATAATGGGGAAATCTTAGCAGCTTATGATGGAAAGGTAAATGAGCTGAAGGCTCTGTGGTCTAAGCTAATTGGAGCCACAACAAAGGGAGATTGAGTGCAGGGTTGACTGATATGACAAAGATTGTTTTAGAATGAAGGGAGATGTCTTATTTGCCCTACTGTGGTGACACTGTAGCCCCCAAAGCGAATCGTTATTTAGAGAGTGCAGGAGCGAGTATAAGCATCTTCTAAAAACTAAGAATTTGCTGCACCAATCGGCATTTTGTGCAGAACTGAGGGGGGCTTCGTACGTAAAAAATACCAGAATAGTTTGGCAACTGGTTACCCGGGTGGAGATGGAGACAGTAAATATTATAGAAACTTATATTGGCCCACCTACATGGACCAGTCACTTTAGCACCCTATACAGAGCCAACCCCATAGGCCCGTCTGGTGACAAATCAGCATGCGAGGATATATGCATGGGGTCTGTCCAATTGACATCTTAGTACAAGAGGTGGAAAGGGTACTGAATGCTATGAAGAAACACAAGGCAGCAGGCCCAGACCTTGTACCTACTGACATTTATCGCAAGGAGCCCCACTTGTGGGCTAGAGTCCTTGTTAAAGTGTTGAACTCAGCGCTTGCTGGCAATGCCACACCCCACCTCATGGTGCTCTGCCATTATTATACTGATCCATAAGAAGGGTGAGTGGGTAGTTCCTCCAATTATCGCCCCATCTCCCTCGTGAATGGAGCATGCAAAGACCTGGGTGAAGTTCTGCTCAACCACCTCCAGGGCTAGGTGGATGCCCATGAGATTATGACACAAGTGCTAGCCGGCTTCCGGTTGTGAATAGGGACCATCGACCAGACTCTCTGACTACAAATGATTTCATATAAATTTACAGTTGTTAAAAAGTCATCACTCTATCTAATAGCAGTAGACCTGAAAACAGCTTTTGATTTTTTTGACCAAGAGAACCTGTGTGGAAATCTCTGGTAGGTTTAGGAGTCAATATCACCCTGATAACAGCTATAAAGGTTCTTCATACCAGTAACATGGCTAGAGTAAGGTGTGGCCTGGGTGGGGTGTGCACAGAACCTTCCCCGTTTTAAAAGGACATCCGACAAGGGTGTGTGCTGTTGCCCTTACTTTTTAGCCTTTTTTTAAATGGTGTAGCAGATTGCCTGGTAGAAGATTCCTTAGACATCCCCACCATAGCCGGAAGGACGTGCCGATACTACTATATGGAGATGATGCAATATTGAACAGCGTGAACAGAAAATGCCACCCTTAGTCAACTAAAGCTTTTTGAGAAATACTGCAAAATAAATCACTGAGCATGAATGGTGGTAAAACAGAGAGCATAGTACTGAGGCCGTCTTCCAGCTTCAGGTGGACGCCTACGATTGGAGGTGTGCCCTTAGAAACCGTAAGCAGTTCGATTACCAGGGTATTTGGTTTTCATTGAGCCTGCACTGGGAGACTCAACAACAGAAGGCAACTATAGTCCTGAGACAAATGCTAGGCGCGGTCCTAAAGTTCAGGCATAAGGCTGGTGCCAAAAGCATTAGTGTGATCCAGCAGATATACAAAAGGCAGTGGTGGCTGCACTTTATGGTGCAGAGCTCTTGAGGCATGTGAATGTACGATCACTCCAAGTAGCCGAGAATAACTTTCTAAGAGCTTTGCTACTGTTGGGGTCAGGCACTCTTTTATTGGCACTCTACGTGGAGCTCAGTTTCACCCCTATATCGGAAATAGCAGCCCTCAGGCCAGCTCTTTATTGGGTTAGGCTGATAAGAAATGCTAGGGCAATAATATACTTGAAAATTCTAGACAAAGTTACCGCCAGTGGTGATCGTAGGGGGAGCACATGGTCTCTCAATTTACAGAATACTTTAAAAGAGCTGCAGATGTAGTCCTTGTGAACAGATCCAAGTAGAGGAAGGCAGGGCACTGCAGATCTGATTAAAGATTGGTACTATGAATGCATGCAGACAAGGAAGTGCCTGGCACTGAGGCCAGGATCTATCTTGTGTAAATATTTTAGCAACACCTATGGTTCTCCTTGTACTGGGTATCTGGATGTGATATATCAAGAAGTCAAGCGAATGCTGTATGTTAAATACAGGCTTGGGTATACTGTTAGCTTGGGATTATTTCATCTGAATCCAAGGCTCGCTGTTGGATCTATTCACTGTGATTGTAGCTTTGGAGAGAAAAACAACTTAACTCATTTATGTTGTCCAGTTGAGTGTACTGTATATGTCCTTTTGGAAGTAAGACTCCGACTGAACTGTATGTGTTTTTTGAAGTTTCTCTGCGCTTGTACCTATACATATTTGATGACTTTGCTGATTGTTTGTATTGGAATGGAACACAGTACCTAAATGTTACTAAGTTGCCTAGTACTGTACTGTATATGCTTCTCTGCGCTTGCACTTTTACATATTTGAGGAATTTGTTGATTGGTTTTATTGGAATGGAATATAGTGCCCAAATGTTATTAGGTTATTCAGTGGATTGTACTGTATATGTTTTTAATCTGTAAATCTTTTACTTTTAGTTGTTTTAAATCAAAGTTTAAATTATTTTAAGGCTGACAGCTCAAACAATAAATGAATAAACTGAAAATGATTGTCTTGGCAAAGAGAGCTATAGCCATGCACTGGTGAGCTCCGGGGGTACACCCGGTGGAGGCTTGGGGGTGAGCAGTCAAAAAGTGGGGTGCTGCGGAGGAAGAGGCGATCCGGGAGGAGGAAGCGAAGGGAACGCGCAAACACCACACATCCATGGAATGGGCGCAACTCCTATTCCAGTTCAGTCAGCAAACCACACGAGCAGAGCCAGCCGAGTCCCCCATTCCCAGACTGCATCTGCCATGCCGACAGAACCAGTTGGCAGACATAACGAGCCAGAGCACACACCTGCCGCAGAAACCCCCTCACAGTCCACAACGTAGGGCATTGCCCAAGAACCCGATAGAGGAATTAGCCAAGTTCCCTCCCTTACCCCCCGTACTCATAGTCACCAGCCACCAGAGTAGCCCCTCACACCTACACAGAGGACCTACTTACTCCGCTCCCGTCTGCACACACACCCTCCCTCCCCGCTGATCCCAAACGAGTACCCCAGTTCAAAACCAGTTTTGTCAGTTCAGGATACAAACCAGCAGTTCAGATAACTTCAACAGGGGACAGGGACAGTCACCGACTCACTTGAGCAGAATGCTAAATTTCCCACAAGAACCGTGGGTAGGCGTAGCCCCATAACCAAACTATAGACATATAGACACATCCCAGGACACATAAGTCTGCCACAGATAGCCTCAACACATGTGCAATACCGGGATTGTGATAACACATAATGGCAGCTAAGAAGGATAGCAATTACGAATGTATACTCAAGTGCCTAAATTGTCTCTGTCTACTTATGCGTGTAACTCGAAATTGGAACACTTTTCTATGCTTCATTGTATCTAAAGTGTTAAAAGGTAATAAAAAAATGTAAACCAAAAAAATAAATGAAAATGATTGTAAAAATAAAACGTATGGTATGGGTTTTGTAAAGACTTAAACCGAACGGTGGAGCAGTGTTTGAATTTGTATCTGATGGTGACTAAATGGACTGTTGTAAAAAAGGGGTCTTTGCATATGGCCTTTTTGGACCCGTCTTCTGCATTCAATAGAGTAATTTGCGTTAAAGCTGTGAGATCTTATGACAGAGATGCAGGTTGATAGGCTGCTTATTGACTTTGGACAACAACTGTTTAGCAGCACCACAGCCAGAGTATGCAATGGGAAACAGGGAGAATGCACGGATTTGTTTGAGGTCAGCAGAGGGGTTAGGCAAGTGTGTAGCACTGTGTATGTTCATCTTGTATATTAATAATTTTGAAACGTTTTTTATTGTCCATGGCTAAGGAAATGCCACAGATTAGGTCTTGTGCACTACATATTCGCTATATGCAGACTATGCTGTCTTGATGGGGTGGACAGGAAAGACCCTCCAGCAATTAATTTAATCATTTTCTCTTTTATGGATAAGTTGAGTATGACAGTGAACTGTGGGAAATCGCTTACAATGAGCATCGGAGAGAGAAATAAGAGGGTAGGTTCTCATTCTTTGAAGGGCAATAAGATGCCGTCAACACACATGTTTTCAATACTTAGGTCCTTAATATGAGTGTAGCAGTCTGTGAACCACCGTACTCGCGGTCCAACCAACATGACCTAGGCAGTCCGACTGCTGTATTACAAGTTGGATGGACTGCCATTGTAAAGACTGCGACTGAACCGCTGACACCGCCAGCACACAGCAGCCCGCTAGGGTCACAGTGGGGGAAAACCAGCTGTACAGAGGAGTTTAACTGCCCATTGGCTTTACGACGTGCTGACCGGGGCCATGGGACCGCAAGCTTCAAGTTGGTGGAAACAAAGGATTTGGGGCGCGTACTCACCCTATTCGTCTTTTTTCAGGCAGAGTTCGACATGGCTCCCTTTCTCCTGCCCACCCCCCCCCCCCCTTCACAGCAGCATCCTCCCAAGAAATACGACCCTGTTTGCGGTGATATACAGGTAAGTCCTTTTTGTACCATATACCCAATGCCTGGACTGCGGCATCGGGTAGGTGGTATTTTTCCACGTGTATCATGCATATGTGTGCATTCAACACATATGCAGTCGAAATGCTGATACATGCATTGACATGCATGGAAAAGTAATTACCGCCACCGCAATATCTCTGCAAAAGCTAGAAACAATGTCTCAACCGGATTCAATGAAGAAGGCAAATACACATGTATGTACACGACATTACAGAAAGGAAAGGAGGAGACTCCTGGTAGTTTATTCAAAAGTGCTCATTACATCATATATTTGAAATCACAGTACATACAAAACAGTTAAATCAGCACTGTGAGCATAAATTGCAAAGGTAACCCAAAGAAACTTGGTGCACGTTGTGCTCTTGACATAGTAAGTGACGGCGCAAGTGACAAGAAAAAACAGCAAAAGGCGCAAGGTGACAAAGTGATAAAAAAATATATGTAGAAGAATAATTGGTTCAACAAGAAAGGTTATTTTCAGAGATTGATCATGGTTTAAAACAATTTTATGAACCAAAGTTAAATATGTGCCATGAGTTGCGCTGGTAAATTGGTAGACGGCTTTTCGATCCTATTTATTCAGGATCATCTTCAGGACTGGATTGCCAATTTAAAGGTGCTGCAGGTCGAACGGCGCAGTGGACAAGGGTTTGTCCAGTGATGGGTCAAGAAACCGGCGTAAGTAATAGGATCCGTGGGTATGGCGCAGCGTGGAGAGGCATCTGCGTATGGCCAAGGATTGGGTAGGGGTATCCCAATGGCCTCCCACTGTAGTACTGGGAAAGGTGAGTTGCAGGGTCAGGTCCCCGATCCACTGCGTCGGTCACGAGGAGGAAAAAAACATAATTAGGAATAATTTAAGGAGTGGAATTAATCCGGGTGCAGGAAAAGCACTGGGATTAGCGCCGGGCCGCCACGTTTGTGTGCGGTGTCCACATGTGACTCGAAACTCGCCTTTCCCAGTACTACACTGGGAGGTCATTGGGATACCCCTACCCAATCCTTGGCCATACGCAGACTCCTCTCCATGCTGCGCCATACCCACGGATCCTATTACTCACGCCGGTTTCTTGACCCAATACTGGACAAACCCTTGTCCACTGCGCCTCTCGACCTACAGCACCTTTAAATTGGCAACCCGGTCCTGAAGATGATCCTGAATAAATAGAATCAAAACGCTGTCGACCGATTTACCAGCGCAACTCACGGTGCATATTCAACTTTGGTTCATAAAATTGTTTTAAACCATGATCAATCACTGAAAATAACCTTTCTTGTTGAACCAATTATTCTTGTACAGATATTTTTTTATCACTTTGTCTCCTTGTGCCTTTCGCTGTTTTTTTCCACTTGTCACTTGCGCCGTCACTTATTGTGTCACGAGCACAATGTGCACCAAGTTTCTTTGGGTTGCCTTTGCAATTTATGCTCACAGTGCTGATATAACTGTTTTGTATGAACTGCGATTTCAAATATATGATGCCATGAGCACTTTTGAACAAACTACCAGGAGTCTTCTTCTTTCCTTTCTGTAATGTCGTGTACATACATGTGTATTTGCCTTCTTCATTGAATCCGGTTGAGACATGGTTGCTAGCTTTCGCTTACTTATCCAGATCTCAACCTGGTCTATGGGTTATACTCCTGTTGTCATTTACTACTGCAATATCTCTGCAGCCACACCGCTAGCACTGCGGTAAACTCGTCATACAGCAGTCTGAAGACTACTGGCGTTTGGGTGGTTGGACCGCCAAACTCGAAATAAGGCCCTTACGCATGTTATTTAGTGACAAAAACACCTGGAAACCACTGCTTGAGAATAGAAGTGGGAATTTCGATAAAGTCATATCGGCAGTGTTAAGATTTGCTTTCACATAGGGTTCCAAACCTTTAAAGGAGCTGATTACTATCTATGAAAGTAAATGTATGGTAGGGCAACCTAAGGAGCAGGCATTGGGGGATGCTCCAATGTAGATATGATTCAACACATTGAAAATAAGTGCCTGAAAAAGATGCTTTCATTCCCGCGGAGTTGTTCGAATTATTTCTTTCATGTTGAAATTGGTTCGTTCCTATTACAGAAAGCAGTTTGGACTAAACAGAAGAATTACGGATTGTAAGGCTTTGGCAGAAGCACGGTAAATTCCTAGCATTAATTATACTAAGCCTCTGTGTGATAGCATAGGTTTGCCTGCCCTCTTTGAGAATTCAGAATCCTTGAAGGATATAAATAAGAGAGATCTTCTCTGTGGGATTCTTAGGGCAAGATCTGATGAGAGGGAATCCAGGGAATTTAGCAAGGCGACCGTGGCTAAACATACCCTTCTAATAATTTAGCCTAGAATACAGCCATATCTTTATATGATATGGAAGGTATAAGACAGGTTTTTACTGACAAGATTTAGGTTGAGTACCATTCATCATCTATATGCCTTCGAAGAAGGCAGTTGCAATTACAGGCATCTACCTTCATGCCCATGTGACAATTGTTCAGAGCAACTACTCTCTCCCTTAAACTTTAATTTGTAATTTTTATGCCGCCCCTAGAAAAATATATATTTTACCATTGATTACATTTTTAAACTTTAAACAATGTAGACCAGCCCTGGTTTATCTCCAACAACTCAGTTCTAGGCTTATTTGTTTCTCGGTCATGAATTGTTTTAGGCAAGTTATGAAAATTAGAAAGAGTGGAATTATTCATTAGGTGAGAAATAAATGGTCTATGTACTTTAATATTTTGGTGATTTATTTAACTGTATGTCAGGGTGATGTATCAAATGTTTATGGATTGAGATTGTGTATTATTTGTGTGATTGTGTATTATTTTAATATTTGCTGTTATGTTGTTTAAATGTCGTTTTTAATGTATTATATTATATTATGCTGATGTGTGGGTTTATGGCAAATCCAGCCGAATAAAGTTTATTTGATTGATTGAATGAGAAGGCAATATGGATTCATTATAACTGCTTATAACTAAATGAAGGAAAGACCAAAGAACAATTGCTGTGATCAAATGCCAAAATATGTGCCCATGACATAGATGCAGCCTGGAGAAATAGTTGGTATACAGATCACGTTTGCCAAATAAAACCTCTGGGTCCCTGCCATACATACTTTAATGTAAATGCACATCTCGGATCCCTGTTATATCAAAATGTGACTGCCTAATCAATCCACATATAGACGAAACACATCACAGAATACAGATATGACATTTTTGTTAATTTGAAGATAAACTATGTCAATGCTTTGTATGTTGGTACAACCTAGAACCAAATAGCTCAGTTGCAGCAACTCCAAAATGGCATAGCACATCTTTTTCTGCATGGCAAGAAATTGGACAGTTCTCAATAGGACTTGTGGCCTTTACTGGCTAGCAATAACCATGTAAATCTACGTTAAAAATGTCTGCCTCATATACATTTAGTTGAATATAAGACATTTCTATCTTCAAGAATAACTGGTTACATATTGCCCTACCAGAGCTGTCAGATCACCCAACTAAGAACTCTTGAGAGTTTCTAAAACTGAATGTTGGTGGAAAGGAGAATGAGGATTCTTAGTGAATGGCCCAGAGATATGAAATGTCTTATCATCTGAGATGGGAAGCCTGAAAAATGTTACCTTCATAGAATAGTTGTCTTTAAGAATGAAATCTTTTATTAAAGCTGCACTCCATTACTTGATATGCATTGATGATCTTTTGAAACAGGTCCTGGTGCCTAGAGACAGTTGGGTTTGTGGCGAGTGCATACAAATAAATACAATACATGACCACCGTTAGAAATTGGGTTTCTGGTTGGCAGAGGTATGCACCCTCTCCAAGCAGGGACCACCACTCTCGTAAGGATAAGCTAGATACACACTAAAAGATATGTTGTGTTCACCCTCTGGTAGCTTAGCACAGATGAGTCAAGCTTATCTGAAGAGGCAATGCGTACAATATTTGTGCAACATACACACACAGAGTAGCACAAAGATTTTACCTTCAGACTAAGAGTTTTTATGGAGCTCAAAATCATCCAGCGGATCAAGTCTAAAGAGCTCTCTGTCAAAAAAGGTTATTCTGACAGGTTTGATAGCAGGTTTTTAGCTCATGCATTCAGGCTACACATGGTAGATTTGAAGCTATGCACATTCTTTGGATGGAACAATAGCCACTACAGCTCAAATCTAGTATTTAACTCTCAGACCCTGGGTACACTTTGTACACAATATATTAGGGACTTCTAGGCAAGTTAAATATGTCAATCTACAATAAGTCAATGTTAACAATGTTTACTGAAAGGGAGTTCAGACACTTTACACCTGTTTAGCAGGGGTAACAGTGCATAGAGTTCTACGGTCAGCAAAGAGAAGGCCCAGAAATAGGCAAACAATCTTGGGTGACCATGTAGAAAAGACAGATTTTCTACACATATTGGCTTTTGCATCAACATCCTTGTTGCGGCTGTGCCAATGGCGAAAGCTAGAGACAGTCTCAAGAACTTCTGGCAGAGAATTAGATTGAAATTATAATTTAATGTTTACAAACTATATTGTTACTGACAGTGTTGGATTACATTTTACTGACGGAGCTGCACTCAATAAACTGTCAGGAGGTGTTATTTTTTCCTATGAGTTACACAGGTTCCTAGCCTATTTTTACTTATGGCAGGCTCCCCGCCCCGTGTGGTATGTTGTCCTTGTTTGAAGTGAAGCTATGCAGACAATATAAGGTAGATCAGTTGCTTTCCAATAAAACCAAAAGAATGGATGTAGCAGCATCGGGATCTGCATGTCCTTTGGTCCGACAGGACCTACCCAAAGCCTGAATGTGTCAATTGGATGATCAAAGCAGTGCAGCCCCCAGGGTGTCCTGTAGACAGGCTGGCTGAGCTGTGTCACAGTCTGTGCAATCCTTACTGTAGAGTAAATGGCCCCACTACCGCTTTATCATCTTATTTTATGATCTTAGCTTATTTGTTATTAACATTCCGTTGCCAACAACTTCAGGCTGAGTTTCTAACCCATTAAAGATACACAGTAAAGTTCAAAGAAAGTACATTTAAACAAAAGTGAATCTGTTTAAGCTAATACATAGCAACTGTTAATGTCCCCGATTTAGATTCTGTGCAATGGTAGCTTGTGTACCTCTGAAAACAAATACTGCCCCCAGTTACAAGTTCCCTGGCGCTGGTCATTTAGCAGGGCAGTGAGTGCCTTCTGCTCAGTACATGCAAGTGCCAGCGCAACTGCAGCACACACCAGTGACTTCATGCAACACACATGCATGCGGAGCCACCTCCAGGGCCACTGGAATACATCTGCAGTGGAGGATGAGCGTACGCGACTTAAGGCAAATTATTCAACTCATTTGGAATTTTTATATATTAACCACACATTGGTTACGAAGAAAATTATGCTACTTCAGCAGATACAAGTAAAAAATGTTTTTCGACGGCAAATAATAATTCTGTTGTGCATGGTAGACACATGAATCCCTGTTATTGAAACTCATTTCCATCTCAGACAGTAAAATACATTGAGTAAAAAATAGACACTGCTACACTCCGCTGAAAACACACATACCTGGTACTTCCTGTGACAAACTTGCATTTCATTATTTCTAAGCATTCCATTTGTGTTCTAAAGGTGTGTTCCGTTTGAGGTTTACCCAGTGGCGTAGCAAGGGGAGGGGGTACGAGTTTAGGGGATTGAGGCCTTACCCTTCCCCACGCTCTTACCTGCAGCCATCGCAGGGCGGCAAAGGCAGGAAACGCCAGCACCGCCACCCCCCCCTCCGCCCCCCCCCCCCGCTCTTATATTTAGTTGAGGCGGGTGGCAAACGCATGGGTCGCCAGGGGCGGCATAAGGCCTAGCTATGCCGCTGTGTCTACCTTTTGGTTCATCATACTACGGTGCCTCACGGAGCACCTGAAGGCTTTAAGAATCAGCTTGCAGAACGGTATATTTGTTATCTATGTGCCAAGTGGAGAACGCAATTTAGCATTAAATGTAATAAACCTAAACAAGCATTGGCTTATAACTGAAATTGCCTCTACTGCTACTGATGAGTTTAGGCACACAATAAAGCATCATGCATGCAATATATTACTCACCCTTGCACTTACAAATCTATTCATCCACCCACTGACTCACTCTTGTGTTTAGTCATTCACTGATCCACATTAAAAGAGACACGGAAACTCTACAAGAATATGAAACATAAAGTAAGAGAATCAAATTAAAACAAGCATTGGCATAGCCAATAGGTCTCGCCTTTGGAACCTTGTAAGTGTTTAGTTATCCAGCCCAATATCCTTGGTGGAACAACATTAACTGTTGCATGGCTAAACACTTATAAGGTCCCAAAGGAGAGACCTATTGGCTATGCCAATGCTTGTTAATTGTATTTGCCGGTCCCTTTGCACAGTCTTGCACATGTTGAGAAAATAAAGTTGGGGAGACGCACACCAAATTGGGAAACAAAAATAAATAAATGAAAAAAGGGCTGATGAAGCGACAGAACAAAATCGAAACATTGGATATAAAAGTCTTTCTCCAGAGAATTCTGTCCATGCAGATTCATAGTTGGAGGTGGCAAGGGCTGTGCAGAAGTGCCAATTGAGCTCTGGCCTACATCTCCCACCACAAGCACCCTTTCCAGCTCCCCGAAGAAAGGCCCCTAACCGCACAGCTGTCATCAAGCTATGAAAAGGGAGGTCTGTAAGGAAGGCTTTATAAATGTTACCTACTTTTCTGGATCACTGTTTCCATATGCTCCCAGTAAGCCAAACAATGCGCAAAATACAATTACCTTCCGCTGTCCACCTCCCCTGCCTGCTGCTTGGCAGGCCCAATATGTTCGCCTTCGCTTGACACAAATTAATGCTGCGTGATGTGTGCGTGACGATGCTTTGGGCATGAAAGCGACAGCTCGGCCAGATGGCGTCTGACTTCAAAACCATCACATTAAATCCTAATATTCTCATAGCAAAGTGGCCTGGACCGAGAAGGCATTGCTTATGGTTAAAGCCGCTGGAATTATGTGGCAGAGGGCATAATTATGCGGCAGGGTTGACCAAAACTATGCTTCAACATCCACTTAACATAAGCTATTCAAATCAGGTGGGAAGCAACCTGATTTTCAATAACCCTATACATTTACTGTATTTTAAACATGATCTTTGACTGCACAGCTCACTACCTCTAGCCTGGGCTGTTGATTAGCAATCACTGTGCAACAGGATGCAATCGGTAGAGAACGAAGCACACAGCAGACTGTACCATGAAGAATAAAGAGCGAGACAGTGCATGGAATGGATGGATGAAGAGGAAGGGAAGCAGTGGCGAGCACATACATGTATACAGAGAAAGAGGCAGGAAAGGGGCAGTGAAAAACAGACAGAGCTAGAGACACTCAGGGCATATGTGCACATTTAAGTCAGACATGGATGCACAATTATCCTTATTTTTAAGCGCAGAATCAATTTTCTAAAGCGATATTTTTACACTCAAAAATGGATTTACTCACACAAACGCTTTTGTGTGAGTAAACCTACAAATGGCAATCTCTTGTGATAAGGAGCGGACGATACAAGGTGGGGGTGCATTGTAAGTTTGCGGGTGTTCACAAGCTACTCTTTGACCAATCACCACGAGTGGAAAAGTCGGAAGTTTACTCCTGACAAGGGTAGGAGTAAATCCTTTCCTAACGCGGGAAGGGGAATGTATAATCTCCAAAATTGGCATGAGCGTAGTAAAGGGGTTTCTGTACATGGAATTCAGAGGTTTTCCTGCAGCGTACCTGCAAATCTGCAACTTTCCCAAGTTTCCAACCGTAACCTGGAAAACCGTTGAGAATTCCAACAAGCATTGGCCGCGTGCGCGGCGGGAGAAGCGGGAGTTGTGTGCGCGCACGGCCAATGCTTTCCCAAAAAACAAGGATGCAAGCATTGGCCACGAAAGTCATCAGAATCACGATCGCTGTGAAAGTGAAAGTGATCGCGATGATGCGCTAAAGGCGTTCCTGAGTGCTGCTGGCTGGCCTAGCGCATGGCGGCTGCGCGCGTGCACGCTCACGTGCACGCAAGCGCTAGGCCAGCAAGCAGCACTTAAAAAAGCGCACATACAAAATGTCTCTCCGAGCCAGCGCATGCGCTGGGCTCAGCGAGACCTAAAAATGAAAACATGCTGGCGCCTAAACTTGGAAGGCATTTGCTTGCAATTCAAAAATAAAATTAAATCTGGCATCTGTCTTCCAATGCTACTGTACAAGTATATCATTGTTTTAAAGTTCAAATATAGGTAGCATGTTTTGAAGCCACTTGTTGGCCATCTTGGAGCAGTAAATGCAATGATACACTATGCACATTCCAAGATTTCCCCTCAGCAAACATCAAACTGGTTGACTATCTTTGAATTTTAAAGTCTATATACAGCATCGCTGTTGTACAGACTCAAGACAGCCAACATCATGCTTTTGTTCCTGCTGTGATCACCCCAATTTTTTTCTGGATGGATGCTACTGGATTTTTTCAACTTTAGAACTGGGACACTGCTAAACAGATTCCTAGAGCATGTGCTCTAACCTCTTATGTTTGGCAGAAATTGGGGTACCCCTAATTGGCAACCTTAACTTTTCTATAGGCCCAAAGTATATGGGGCTGAAATACACCTGTGGCATGAAAATGTAAATGCTACTGGTGGACTGCAGAGCTTATTGTGCTATATTGTGACAGTGGAAAACATGGCTTCAGGTAGCCCTTTTTGACAGGTAAAGAAAGACTTCCTTTTTTGAAATTAGTATGGTACCTTTAAATAGGCCTAGTAGCCCTCTAGCTAGGGTGTATGGCATTTAAAGAGGGAAATATAAAACTTTAACATGTCTCTACAGTGACAAGGCCCTAAAAGCTATTTTCACGTCCCTTGTGTCCTATGTAGAAAATTAGCATACACATTAAAATACTCATACTGTATCTCAGGAAGGAAACCAGCTAGAAAATGATTAAATCACTTTTTTTATAGCTATTAAAAATCCAATTGAATAATGAAGTCGGATTTGTAATAAATATAAAGGAAAAGTAACTTTTATTTGCCTGAAGTTACCGGGGGCGAATTTGTATTAACCCTCCAACTTCCCCGAGCCTCTATCAATAAGAAGTGAGTGAAACAGGAAATTCCTCCCAGATGTTACACAATAGGTCACTATGATTGACAAATCGATCTCAATGGACAGGGATGACTGCTTTGAGCTCAGCAGAAGGCTTGGCCTGCCATCCCATTGGCACCACGTCAAATGCTGACTGACAGGTCTCTTTGAGCCATATGTAACACCATGGTGCACTTAAAAGAAGAGCAAACTGGATGCCAGGAAAATTCTTCTGTATTCCCTGTCAGGTTGTTGAAGGACCTTGCTTTTGTCGTACCACAGTTCTGTTTCCTGGTTTGTTGTGTTGTGGGTACAGGGCCTTCATCAAGCTGGATTTGACTGTTAGTTGTGGGTGGATACTAATGATTTCCATAGTCCACTCCCCTACACACCACCAGCCTGCAGAGCCCAAGTTTAGTGTGGCTAAAGACTTTTCCCATTTCAGATTTGTTGTTATACATTGCATTTCGGGCTTGTTTGCAGTAAAGCAAACAGGACCGACTGAAAGACTAGTTGACTAGGTCCTAGGAACATTTTCTCCAGTGTCCACAGAGGAGCTATGAGTGTCCTTTTTTGAACTTGGGCTTAGAAACTTTTTCAACCAAAACCTCAAAAGCTCCAGTGGGAGCAACAGTTTTTTTTTTTTTTATTCGACATTAAGTTCCACAGTGGTGGCTACAAATTCAGCAATGTCCCACACGGAAAAGAGATTCATGAAAATGAAAAATTTACGTTTTTGGATTGTAACTTAGAATTTTTTGGGGAACTTGTCTACTTCCAGGCTTCTGCGGGATCAATCTACTTTGCATTTTGGACCCGGGCTCCACCACACTCTGCCTTCCCCAGTTATGGTCTACTATGCCCTGGACTACCATTGAAGCTTTGTGCTTTTTTCAGTTAAATCGCAAAAATTCCCTATTGGATTTTTGTTATTATGGTGTCATTTTGCTTAATACATTTTTCGCCATTTTTATAAATTGTAGTGGGATTTGTATTGCATTCGGTCTTTGACTTTGTAACTATTTTATTAATTCTAAATGCTCTACATGCTTTTGTTAAGTTAAGCCTGTTGGCTCTGTGCCATTGCTACGAAGGGTTGAGTTGAGGTTTAGTTACTCAAACCTTTAACTGAGCCTAATATGTTTGTGACATTATTACTTGTGGTAGACTCCCATCCATCGTACTACTAATCAACCTTTCTACAGCTTTTAAGCATGGTGAGCATCATTGTATGGTAAACAATGATACACTATGGACCATAACATTCCAAGAGGTCTGCCCAGATTAGAAAGTTTGGCTGTACAGGATGCAGCTAATTGGGGAGGAAATGAGTTAGATGAGAGCTGCCTGGCGGGAGCTGTAGGGCACTAAAAGAGAAGAGAAAAGAGTGTGAATAAGAAATTAAAAGACCTATAATAGATAAAAATGCAAAACTAAACTATTGGCCACAAGCCCAGACACTGAAGTGCCCTGATGTAATCGGAAAAAGGCTGGCATTCGCAGGGCAAAATATCCAATGCAGAAATTAGCGAATCCATTTACCCGGTATTGGGGCATTGGAAAGAAGCAGAATGTGAATGAAACGCATAGAGACAAAAGAGACCTGTCCAAAGACCTTGTATGTATGTTTTTTATGTTTTTATTATCAGGGCCTGGCAGACAACTGTACCTACCAGGCACTGTTAAACAGGTCCAGCAGGGATTATCAAAGTGCAGATCTTCTATCCCCTGGGTTTATCAAAGAAAGTGAACAACACCAAAATCCTTTACTACAGTAATCTTTGTGATTCTATGTAAGAAAATGCTGGTCTATATGCAATAACACAGTGGGACATCAAGCCACTGTAAAGGCCAATTGGCTTTAACATATGGTTTTCACTACAAACACGTCAAGCTTACTGCCCATGTTTTAAGTTTTCAAAATAAATAGATCGGACTGATAGTACCGGACATAATTTTTCTTAATGAATTCATTCATTTAATGCCTTTATTATTCCTTCATCATTGATGCATACCAAATCAGACCTACTATATTGAGAATAAACTTTCTTACAAGGGACCCCTTAAGAATAGTCATAAAACTATAAATATGTACAAAATTAGAGCTGACAAAACAATATACATCCACTCCTAAGATGGCTGAACAAGGAGTCTCACAGTGCAAATCCTCTACCACCAGAGTTTTGTACAAGAGGTAACCAACAATAAACCGCTTCCATATTATAGTGATCTAGAGAATCCATGCAACCCAATATATGTCTACAGGCTTTAACACAGTTTACTAACAAGCCACTACAATATGGTTTTATTGGTAAATAAGTACTGCTTTTGTCCTAACATTTCATTATCAACAGATCAGATAAAGACTTTGGACATAGCTTCTTCCAATTAACCAATCAGGCCTACAGCCTTTATTGGATTGTCACTATACAATTTTCAGGCCTACTGCAAGGCGCAAGCTTTGCCACAAAGCAAACATCTATATACAGCCAATATACATGGTGGTTTGTTTTTTAAAATACATACATATATAAATAGATATTAATTGAGTAATCCATTAATTAGGAAAGTTTTAGATAAAGATTAATTTATTGTATTTGTATTTATTAATAAAATGTAAAAATATTCATTTATATCTTTTAAAGATTTATCTGTATTTCTTTCCATGGATTGTGGGGTATATCGAGAGAATAGATGGATAGTTTATAAAAATAAATGATTTATTACTAAAAGGTAAATATGAAGAAAAAAAGAAAATTGGTTTGTGTTTTAAGTGTGAGTACGGGGATCTTTTTGATTTAAAAAAATGCTTTTAAATATCTTATCTTTTTAACAATTCTGTTAATTCAATGTAACAGTATAATGTACAGATCTTATTTGACACAAACTGATGATTTTTACATGGGGAGATCATACTTTTGACTGAGAGAAATTTGGAAGACGTGCACATTTTTTTGTATTATACATGAGAGCTAGAAAAAGTTGTTTGTATTGAAGTTTCCAAGGAGTAGGATTAACTTTGACGCTACAGACAAATATATATTTCCCACTTCCAAGCACGTTTTCAAATGTACACCAGCACATTTAACACTCCAGTATTTGCAGATGGTGTAGGGAGAGGAGAGTCTTTCTATGGAAACAGTTGTAACCTAGGAAGGAATCCAGCTATAGCAAACTACAACAGATTTTTCTAATTTCCATAATGAATAAAAGTGCAGACTTGGAATTTGGAAGAATCATTTACTTAACAGATATATCTGTCATCTGTAAGTCTGGGTGGATAATCCACTTCTGTCCTTCATTTCTCAATGGAAGAACATCTGGAGATGCTTTTTTGAATTTGAGAAGACATGAAACACAACTATTGTCAAGTGGGCGTGATTACGAGGGCAAAAACCTTCGTGGTCTGAAAGTTCTGCTTAAAAAGAACTGATTGGCTCCAGTTTATTACTTTTATAAGTAGGTTTCATAGATTCCACGCAAAGGAAACAAGTTGAACAGACAGTGCTAGAAGATATTAACTTTCAAACAAGCACCACATTCTTGCTAAAGTGTTCTTAGAATACTGCGTTCTCAAACAGTATAAGTATTTACCAAATAAAATGTGTCATGGGGAATTGCACATGACAGATGGGCTTTGTCGAAATGCTAATTCTTCCAATGCTCCAATATAAACATTGTTTAGGTTTAAATCAAATGACCATTGCTTTCTTTCAAGGGTATAAAACTACATTTCATTGTTAAGGAAAACCGTGGTGTGGTCCCAAAATTGTAGTCCTAAATCTTAAACTGAAAATGTTGATTTGCTGACATTTGTGTTAATATATAATATATATGCTGGGAGACTGCCATTATTTTACAGAGTAAAAGATGTGATCTTTAAATTATTTTGTTCTTCTTTCCAAGTTTAGCCCATTGGCTTTGGATCTGTCCAAGGGATATGCCCTAGAATTAATCATGAGAATAGTTAAACGCTTAGCCTTCTTCCATGTATATTAATGGCAAAAAAATTACCCAAAGCTCCAGTTAGATTATTCTTATGGTTTACATTTGCACTGTGTGCACCATAACAGGTGACTTTAGAAACATTGTCAATCCCTCTCTTAGGTGGGCTAGGTAGCTGCTATCTATCTACTAGACCAGTGCTTCCAAAACTTTTAGAACCACAGCCTAATTGTTGGAGTGGCAAACTTTTGTGGCCCACCTTACTTTACATGGACATGAGGCTGGTGATTTTTTAATGTAACTAAAGCATCATATGTTAGCCCACTGTCATTTACGGTCAGCATATTTTTTATTGAATTGCCACTAGATTTGTCTCAGACATGCAGTTTTACTGATAAAACTATATTGCACACAAATTATAATTAGTGGAAATCATGTTTCAGGGAATATTTATCCTCTGTGCATCACCAAGTAAAGTGTCTTCATTTCTTTTGAATGTATTAAAATCTTTGATTCCATCACACTGCTGAATGACAACAAATGTGCTTAATTTTTGCCTTCCAAATAGCTAAATGTGTACAGTTCATTTATAGAAATATCCATTTTGTTGTGAGTTACAAAAAAATGACACCCAATAGCATTTCCTTTCACACTCCCTGCACCCCAGCAAGATTGTCATATAGTTCATTTACATTTTCTTTCTCTTACTACAAAGTGAGAAGATTTTGTAAACACCAATCCCCATGTTACAAAACATAATCAGCAATTTTTCAGATGACGTAGTCTGACATTTGACCTCTGTCTTCGAAGCATTGCAAATGTGACAAGATAAAGACAGAATTTAAAGGCATCTTTATTTACTGCTTGTACTTTTGTGACCCACCAAAAACTGCCTCGAGTGTGATACACTGTACCTGCCCCTGCTGTATTTGATGTGATCGATGTGAACCAGATATTTATGCGGTTAATATGTTCACTGTGCCGTAGCACTATCTATGCTTGCATTTCTAGCAGACATTATTGTAACAGGCAGCTTAACCACCTCTATTTGCAAGATTTGTAGAGCAAGGAGCATCCAGGTGTGGGCAAAGGTGTTTGGGGAGGAAGAGAAAACAAAATAAAAACAGGAGGCAAGAAACAAAGGTAATCAAGAACTGATTTAAAAATAGATTAATTTAAGAAAAGTCAGCTTTATGAATTTGAAGTAGTTAGCTTCTGTTTTTTTATCAGAGGCAGCAGTTGATTGTAAACTATGGTTGTGCATATTTTAAAAAAGATCTACCACCTAAACATGCTTTACGAGCCTTGAGAATTTAAAAAAAAAAGAGCTGCTGAGATCTCAGCAGGAAGGAATGGAGATATTTCTTAGTTTTCTTCTGGAGAAACATTGGTTCTTGTTAATAATAGGATTAAATATGCTAAACAAAAGCACCTAAACCAGCCTTGTGTATGTACTGTTAACCAGCAAAGGTTTGTCAGGTGATAACAGGCAGCTACGCCTCCCAAAATGAGTCCAGCAGCCATGTTCTGCAAAATATGTAGTCAGTCAGTCAATTGTCGTAATCCAGGAGAGACGTTATTGGTACCTGTATCACAATCTTGTGGCAGATGACCAGAAAAAGAGGAAGGGTTTTAATCAGAATTTGTAGCATCCTAAAATACAAGGGTTGACTTTAGCTATTTGAGAAGCCAGCAAAAACTGAGTCAAAAATGGCTCCTTAATTCCTACATTTTTCTTATCGAACCAAGGCTCATCCCATATTCTCTGGACACCATGAAATGGACTAGAAAGCTGACCTGTTGCCTGCCACCAGAACTTCAGTCTTTTCAGTGTACCATCTGGTATCATGCAGATTGTAATCCAAATGTCTTCAAATGTATTTGGGCCTGGTTTACCTAAAAGATGGCAGCTGCACATCACACTTTAAGTGCCTTCACAGGAGTCGCCACAGTGGTGGCTCTTGTGAACGTATAAAAAAAGGGGGGGAGAGGATATACTGGGTTCCTCCTTCTCAAGAAGTATCTCATTCACAAAAAGGTAGCCCAGCTTTGACATGCGGACCAACTCTCCACTGTAGAAAAACAAGGTTTTCTTGTAAAAAACCCCACCCACCTAGTTTACCTTTTGGTGGCATGCTTCATCATTGGGTCCATCCCATTCTGCTGCAGATTGGAGTGTGCTGCGACCTACGGACTATGTTGGAGCTCCTTTTGATTTTATACAAGGACAAAGAAGGTGTTTAAAAGGAGTGTGGGTTTTTTTGTGCTGGAGTGTAATTTAAAAAATACCTGGTTAGTAGGTGAATCCTGTTTATTCCTACCTCTACTCGGCATGGTTAAAAAAATAGGAAAAAAGGGTATTATGTGCCTGCTTTCCTAAAGGTCGACATGTTTCAAGCCACACCACCTGGATTTTTATCAAAGTAGAAGATGTTCCTGAACATTAGAAAATACTAAATGTAAGATAAAACAGACAGCAACAATAAATTATAACGAAAACCATTTTGCATCTTTGCATTCATTGAGGTCTTTTCACAATTATAAGACTGCATGCAGCCCTTTCACTAAAAGATTGGTTTTGATGCATACAATTAGTTGTCAACAATTTATATTGGGCCGATTTGACAAATGTCAAGGAATCGGTCTATTTCTTTACACTACTGTGAAATAAAATGTACACTATTTATGTTAATGGACACCGCAAGGGATGCGCCCTGAAATACAAACTTCTGTATCACTTAATGCTCCCCATCTGTGCTTTAACATTTTAAAATTTGAGTCTCCAAACTAGTGTAAACATAGAAACAAAAAGGAGACTAAAAAAATAGAAAATATTTTTGATTGTGATTTTTGAATTGATATTTTTGATTTTCTGCTGTAAGTAGTGAAACAAACATAAACGAGCCAGAAAACTAGCATTACTTAGCATCCTAACCGGCAGCAGGGTTGGCATGTAACGAAGAACATTTAGGAACTCGCTAAGGGCATTAAGCTGAGGCAGATGAATAGAGTAAATCAATGGACACTAGAAGTTACCAAGTGGAAATCTTCACCAACAAAAAGAATTACAAAATTCAACATTTTGGTTTTAAATGTTTTACAATAATTTTGATTGAGTGATATAATACATTATATATTTACTAACAGACCCAAAAATATGTATCAAATCTATGCAGTTGATTGCTAGATTTCTTTCTTATTTAACAAGAAACACATGTGCCATGAGAGTAGTGCAACTTCTCCGAGATGTACATAGGCTTGGGCTTTAGCACACTGGCTCTTCCTTCAAAATTAAAAAACAGAATTCTCTTATGTGGACAAGACTGAGCTAATAAATCCTCTAAGATGTTGGCCAAGACATAAAAAAGAGCGCCTCTTGATGAAGTAGAACCTCCTGGTTCCTATTTTTAAAAGGTTTGTGTGAAGTTTCTGTGTGCACTGGAGTGGAGCAAAAAAAGAATAGGTGGTAACTACTTAACTCCTCCTAGGACCATTATGCACATTTTCCATATTTCAAGTGGCGATGACAAATTACCCACTTACACCTTCTATACTTCAACAACAGGAAAAGAGGGACTATCTTAGAAAGTAAAAATGATTAACTGCTCTAAGGGCCCCAGTATAGCTAAGACTCTCCGTTTACACAGAAGCCAATATATTTCCTGGATCGGCTGAAGTGCTGTGGTGTTATTTAAAATGGAGAACCTAACAGGTTAAAAAAAACACGCTCCAATCAGGAGTCAGGTAACACCACCAAACTAATTTCACATATTTGAGAAGAACATCTTGTTTGAGGCACACTAAAAGTTGCAATGAAAACAAAGTATCTCGTCCTTAAAAGTTACCAAACCAAATATCACTTTGGTGAGGAAGACTGAATCCATCCTTGCTCTAGAGTGTTGGCCACTGGAAATGGCATGTCCACTTGGTAAAGTAGAAATGTTAAAACCAACAGTAATTTGTCAGTGATGTCTGGACCACAAGTTAATATGGTGGCCAAAATATGATGAATTATTTGGCAGCAAAGTGCAAAATCTTGGCCTTTCTCCTAGATCTGCAAACTTAATTAGTTCTGTCAGTTGTTATATCCTGCCTAGATCACAGTAATAGATTGTTTGAAAGCAATGACTGTAAGCACTTGGAAACATAATTAATGCCTATACGTAGACAGGAAGAGAGCACGGGGGTGAGAAAAGTGTTCATCTCATTGAGGATGACATGCGAGGTTACAGTCCTATTCTTGAGACCTGTACTGAACTACATAATATTTTGTTTTGCTTTGAGAGTCACATACTTCCTTTTAACTAAAAGATGAGAACTGGACTGGACAACACATCATTGTTTCTGTTGGTTAACTGCTCTTGCTCCCCGACTACTTCCCTGCACATATCTCACTACCCTGATTGTCAACTGCAGAAAGGGTACACTCTGCATAGTTTGCAGAGATATAGTAGGACAATGCCCAGGACACCAGTGGCAAACAACCAAAACCACCAAGGTTGGGACCCACTAGTCCCAACCACTCTCTGCTATGTGGGCCCCAAATGGGGTTTGACAGTGAATCTGCCTGCTTCTGCAGTGCTTGCTCTCTTTCTCTTGTAGGACTATTTCCACTACAGGTCAGGGGCTCTTTCCCCGTGAAATGCTGACATCTGGACAGAAGAAATTGCAAACAATCTGCATTCTATACTGTATTTTACAAGAGTATTCAAAAAGGTTGCTCTATTTCTGAAAGCAAGTAGGACAGGCAACAGAACTATTCGGATTTTATAGCCCTTTGGAATTGGATGAGAAGAATGCATATTGTGAATTGGGAAAGCATTCCAAACCTCGGGGCAAAGTGCTGAGAACCTCTGCTCCCCTCAACATTTGAATTTTAACACTTGCAGGAGAAACTGCAACTTGTAAAAGCCTGCCAGTGTCCATGGATAATTTTCTCGTTAAGATAAGAATTGGTGGATACATTTTTACATCAGGTACCTTGAACTCTCTTCGTCTGATAAATGCCAGTCAATACAGAGGGTTAAGCAAATCCCTTTAATTCTTTTTGAAAACAAGTTCTGCTGCCTCATTCTGGACTACCTGCAGATGCAGTTTGGCCTGGTATGCATAAAGGGCCGGATTCAGTGTGTTGATGTAGTCCTACTTGGTACTTATCACTTATTCTAAAACAATATTATGGTGTTTCTATGATATGTATGGTGGACCTTTATGTAGGTGGCTCAATTTAAAGAACGAGCCCTGAACCATCATCTCTACTTGTCAATTCACTTACAGTTCACTTTCTAAACAAGGACAATCATATCTATGTTTGCAGATGATGTGGACCTCGGGTCAAAACATAATTTTAAAGAACTGTTAGGTTTCAACTTCCATTCAGCTACCAGTCACAAACTCTAACAGTGTATGTGCTGCAACATATAAAAACATGTAAAATTGGCTAATCAATTATTGGCATTTTCAACTTACCTATATGTCCCTAGTATATAGTACATTGTGTATCCAGGGCCTGTGAGCTAAATGTCACTAGTGGTCTACAGCACCTTTTATGCCACCACAAAGGTGACAGAACAAAGCATGTCTTCAAGCCTGCCCCTACAGCCTGATTGTTCAGTTTTAAATCTGCAGTTTGAACTCGCATGGGATTTAAAAAGTAGGGCGTGTTCTTAAATGTTACAAGTTCTAGCAGTGAAAAATCTCTATAGTTGTTTTCACTGGGAGCAGTCTGGCTCTCCCACAGAACAGCACTGAGTTACATTATGACACCATTTAATGAATAGCTTTAGTTTGTGAATAACTAAATCCACAGTCAAGGACTCAATTTAATAGAAATTTAAAATCTAATCTGATGCTCAATCTAAAGTCAGATTTTAAATTACTATTTTAAAAAGGCCACTTTTAGAAAGCTTGCATTTTCCCGCCTAGAGCCTCTAGTACCCCTTTCAGAGTTAATCCCCAACTGTCACCTGGCAGGGTGCTGGGAGGTGTGAATGGCCCAACATCACCCAGGATGGCCTGGGTGATGTGTCTACTGATCTCATAGGCTTCAAAGGGACATCCCCTGGAACAGGTAGATGTAAATCACAACTAGGCCTGCCCCTGTCATTGTCAAGTTAGCCGGTGTGGCACCAATCCCAGTGAACGGAAAACCTGTTATAAAACTGTTTTGCGGGGGGAGGTAATATTTCTCTAGATACACCTTGGTGGTGTTCACAGAACTCTGACTAAGGGAAGAAAGATTCTTCCATGTTGGATTTTGGCAGAGCAGGGCACTGTGGGATTGTTTAGGGCCAAACCCCTATGAAATTATTTCAAAGCGGGTAGTCTTGCCTTTGAGAATGTTTTCCCCTTTTGGACAAGGTGTTTCCCAGGCCACAAACTAGTGTCAGGCACCCAGTGTGGCACCCATGTATTCAGAACAGTGCTAGACCTGAGAAAAAGAGTTCAAGAACTGCACCTGCTGATCCTTGTTATACTTCAGAAAGAGCACCACACCTTTTGTAATCTGTGGAGAGAAACCCAAAGGGCTGAACTATGTCCCACTTGGACGCATAACAGAAAAGAAGACTGTTAGGGCTAGTTGGCTTGCCTCCCATTAAGCTACAGGGACACAAAACCGCAAGAAACCCACCTTGCTGAAGAGCCCAGCTGACCAGTTCCGACTGGACTGGCCCTGGATCCTACTGGTGGCTTCCCCTGGAGTGAGTCTTGACTTCAAGTGGTGTCTTGGATAGGTGTCAAAGTGTACTCCTCCTGCCTAACTCTAAAAGCTGTGACTTAGAAACGTTTTTAAGGATTTTTGTAAAAAGAACCAGAGGCTAACACTGGTCCTCATGCCAGCTCCACAGTCAAAAACAAGTATTCCTCCTTTTGGCACGTCTTCAAAATTCCACAGTGGCTCACAACCAAACCATTTAGTCACCAGAACAAGACACCTGAACCTGGACACGATAAAATATTCTCATACATTACAAATATTTATTTCAATATGACAAAAAAAAAACGGTAACAGTAGATAGTCACAAACATTAACATAAATAAATTTCCCTGGTTAAAAACATTAAAAAGCAAAATGGGGAGAACATGTAAGAAATGTACTTTCTTATCGGCTAAAAAAGGATGACAAAAGATCCGGATCAACTATATTCCTTGACATATGTTCCAATACTTAGTTGTTCAGAAAACAGATGTCCCCACAATCTCTAGTCTGCCTTCTAGATCATGCGTCGACGCGTTTCAGTGGAAGTCACAAAATAAAAGACCACCTTCTTCAGGACAAACGCTAAAATCTCCCATGAGATGTGCATTCAATCTATTGAATTGAGGGATACATCCACGTCTGTAGATGTTATGTAATCTTTGCACAACCGTGTCAAAGAGCGGAACTCATTCCATAGGGCCGTATTATAAAACTGACAGATCAATCTACACACATATGATCCTATACTCTCTAAAAATTATTGTAGAAAGATGAATCTCTTTTATCTTATTTCAGATGAGCTATAGTAGAATCTGCATTATTATAATTGGAGTAATCTATCCATTTCTCCACTACCCAGTACTGGAACCTTATATATATATGTGTGAAGGGTTAGTATTCTCTCCAAATGCGAGCGTAACAGCCTCGTATACTCGGTCAGATCCTCATGCCATCTCCCCCTGCGAAAGTTCTCCTGTTCAGCTTGCCTGCAGTCTGCTACCTTTTGCTGCCTGTCTACCTGCTGCCCTCTGTTTGTGCCTCCTCTGCTCGTTTCTTGGTCTGTTGTGCCTTTTTCTACTTGTTTTTCTGCCATCTGTTTTGCATTTTACTGCTCATTTTTCTGCCCTCCGGTTTTACTTTTCTGCTCATTTTTCTGCCCTCCGTTTAGCCTTTTGTGCTTGTTTCTCTGCCCTCTGTTTTGCCTTTTATGCTTGTTTTTCTGCCCTCTATTTGGCCTTTTCTGCTAACTTTTCTGCACTCTGTATTGCCCTCTCCTTCTCTGTTTCGATTTTTCTGCTCAGTCGTTTTTCTGTCTTCTGTTTTGCTGTTTCTGATTGTATTTCTGCCCTCTGTTTTGCTATTTTCTGCTTGTTTCTTCTCTGGCTTGTCGACAGAGATCTCGCACCCCAGCACTGTGATACCCCCAGGACTAACAGTACGGTAACTCTACAAATGCTGATTGATTGATTGATAAAACATGATCGATACCTGGCCGCAGGTGCTGATGTCGAACTGCCAGTAGGATTTAACTTGCTGGTTTGTTCCCCTCAAAGGATCCTGCCTTCCCAAAAAAGTTTCTACATCTAAAGGTTGAAGTCTTCTGTGGGTGAAGGGAACTAAAGTATCTGGCTGGTATGGGACAGTCTGTGAGCATAAATTTCGAATTTCTTTCTCACTCAGAGCTTTCCCACCAAAAGTCAATTCACCAGGACTACATCTAACCGCAAATTGGTCTTGTGAACCCATCTCGGCCACAGCCGACTGTCTTGCCCCGCTGAGGATCTTCGACTTCCATTTCAGAGACTAAGGGGGCCATTATGATGGTGGGCAGTGGCGATCCACCCGCCTTCACATCACAATTTACCCCCGCCATATTACTATAGCGGGGGCTACCGCCGGTCGGTAATCTTCACGTCATCCATATTATGATGACTGCGGTGGGAATGCCGTTCCATGGCGGAGACTCCGCCATGGAAAGGCATGCAGAAATTGACTTAGGAGGCCTGTTGGGGGCCCTGGGGGCTTGGGGGGTGGGTGTCTGCACTTTCATTGCCATGCCCAAGGTGGCAGGCACCGCGCGGTGCCTGTCACGTTGTGCATGGCAATGCACAACATGCCTCTTTGGTATTGCGGCGGGTGCTGCTTACAGCGAATTAGGATGCAACCGCCACCCTGGCGGTCGCATCCTAATTGGCGGTGTAGGACCGCTGCCCACTGGCGGCCGGTCCCAGCACCGCTAGGGTCCGCCCGCCATCCTAATGGGGACCTAAGTCAGAGAGTAAAACTTTCCTTTATCGAATCTAGTCCATGTAGCTGACCCACGCTCCATTGCGGTTGGTTTTAATGTTTGACTTTGACGCGGTCTAGCTCGATCAAATACCCGCAGTTGGCACTCTAGAAACATCCCAAACTTTGGAAAATGATCTCCGGTTTCCAACATCTGATTTTTTTTATTTTGGTGTCTATTTGCTCATTAAAATATTCTTTATTACTATAGATTGGAGTGGGATTTTTATTGTGGTGTGTTTTCTATCTTTAACTGTTTTGGTACCAATAAATGATCTACACATTTCTCGTAAATTATGCCTGTCTGCTCTGTGCTACAGGTACCAAGGTTGAGCTCAGGTTTAAATTATCAATACGTACCTGGACCTAGTAAGGAATAGTGCTATTATTATTCAAGTATGTCTACCATCCACTTAATTTAATAATCCACTTTCCCACTGTAACACATAGATAAATCTGAGTCAGATGTACAAATTAATAAAGACATGTTAAAAACTGACTGAATATGCCTCACCGGGCTGAAACATATATTGAAATGAGTGAGTGAAATGAGGAATGGCTGTGTGACCCTGCTTGTCGAATGCAAACAAGCCTATCTTAACCCTTTGCTCCAAGTGAGAATTTACAGCTGCACACGGGCCCCAGCTACAGATGACAAATTGTAACATGCTGCCAAAGTTCTTTTCTGGAGAGGAGTGACTGGCATGCAAACAAACTGTAAGTGTCCACTTCAACACAGCTGCAAGCTGAATGAGGCCATGGGGAGAAACCCATATGATGCATTTAGAACAAAGGTGCTTTGGTGTTATGATTGACCGTGAACAGTAATGGTGTGCACAAATTGTCATGAATTTGAATAATCTCATTAGCTCAGATATTGATATTTCTGCATCCACCCTCCTTTATGAAGTCTCTGAAGGAAGGACAGTAGGGGAACCATACCTTCACCATCTTAAAGAGTTACTTTGCTGTGTTGATTCTGGTGGCAATAATGAAATGTCTTTCGCCACAAGAATTACCTTAAGATACGCGATCTGGTTCATCTCCTTGAACACCAAGGGCCTAATTTAGAGGAGAGCATTAACGGGACTTCCACCAAACAACAGAAGAAGTCCTGAGAACCTTTTTCTAACACATCTCTTCTTATAATGTCACCGCAGGGGTTGTCTTTAAGTGGAACATGTCCTAAACATGGACAATCAAGGCAAATCTTTTGGAAAAGCACGAGAAGGGTTATGAAGCCGGATGGTGCTGATTTCTTGCGACATCTCTCTGGAGCGTCTATCAGCCTGTGCACAAGTGGGTAAACTGTTTTAAGTACAGCAAGGCCTTTCAAACATAGGCTCGTATTCAGGATCCCAAACGTACAGCTCTTTCGAAGAAGTATTTGTAAATGGAGTTAGAATTCCACGAATTATCGACAAACTACAGCCGTTTGATGTTTCCATCATATTAAAAATGATTAAATAACGATTGTCCTTAATCAAAATAATGGAATTGTTTATATAAGTGCAAGAACATGAAAAAATAATCCTAATTATAAAATGTAGTTTAGTTAGAATTGCAGCATGCCTACAGTCCCACTGATCAGAGTATTTAGTGCCGCAGTTCACAGCATCTACATTGTTACTGGCTAACCTTTTAATTATTCTGTCAAAGCTGAAGGTTCCTCTTATGCTCGTATATTCTTTACCTCCCTGGAGCAGTAAAAATATGTTTAAACATAAACACACTGCACTTCTCGAGGGATTATAGTGGAAGCGACCCCTCAGGATGTGAATAACTCTACCAGTCCAACAAAGAGTGACAGGAACTAACATAACTAAGCCTCCCCCCTTTGTTAAATGGGGGTAGAAAGTTCCTCATGCTGTCTTGCTTTACGTGCTTGCTTTTGTGGTGGTTGCACTATTCTTGACTGTTTTTACTTAGCTGTCCCTCATTTGGTAGGAGTCCGGCTGTAGGCTGGCTAGGGCAGTGGGGCTCCCTGACTGCTCACTAGTGCGCATGCCTCTCCCCTCGGGCAGATCCCTGACTCTAGTGCGGCAAAGAATTACAAGTGAAACAGCCAGTGAATGTCAACTTCTGGAGGCTTTGGGACAGTGCGAAGCTTTTGCCTCTCTGCGATGGACGCGCATACTCACCACATCACACAGAGCGCGACGTGGAACATTTCGTTTTGACACCCTGTGCATGAGAGGTTGAGGACCATGGTTACTCTACAAGGTACTATTTAATAAAGGATTTTACTTAGTTAACTAGTAGGGGGTTACAAAGATGAAGACCTGTTTCTGAAATTCAAACGGGTTCTTTGCTCCTCTGTTAAGGTGAACTGTCTCCGCAGTCAATTTAGCAATGAGCAGAAAACTGGAGACGGCTGAGACTGGAGAATATGGTAATACATCCTTTGACTTAGTCTGATGGAAGGCGTCAATCTAGAACCTGACCTCTCAGCAAAATTAAGTGACCCCCTACTTCGCTCAGAGAGGTTCAGGCAGATTGTGGATCTCAATCAGGAAAAGCAACAAGGTATCAAGCAGTAGGAAGTTAAAATCTGTCAAAAGACTCAGACCTAGCATACAAGATGTATGGTATGCTCTTAACATGACATTTGTCTGTTATAAGGTTAGAGAAGCATTGGTAATGAGAGTTCCATTCCAGTGCTATCACCCTCCTAGCCAAAGGTGTATAAAACAGGCAACTGAGAAATCTATGGCTCTTCGTCAGCAGATGAATTGGGATCCTCAGAAGACCCAGGTTTGGATTCTCCCACACGGCCATGGTGATCTGACAACTGTCCTACAAACGCCGATAATGAAAACAATCAAAGAGAGCACTAGAACAAAAGCTCTCTCCACCTGAAAGGAGGGCTATGATAATGCTAGGCTTTTCCTATCCTTGTATGGTTAAGTAATGAAAACAAATTTGAGTAAGACTGTCAGAGGGTAGATGAGAGCAGAATAAAGGAAAAGGTGTTAGCTACCCAGATTCAGATTCATATATATTTAACTGCCATGCCAAATATGTGAACCACCATATTAAGGACATTGGTGAAGCTTAGAGAGCTTGCTGGATTTGTTAGATCCTAAGGTCAAGATTATGCACATGGGTTCCAGTCGACTCTGAGATGCTGGCAGGAGGTCAAAGAATGCCACTCGTATGTAGCTTGCAGATACATAGGGTGATTCTTTTCATGACTGGCCCAATTTTGGGAGAAATGGTGATGTCAGAGATTATCCTGTAGGCACAGGTACTACTGTCTGGGAATATTTAATGTGGCTTATTTCGTTGTGACCTGTATTACAATGGACAAGCACAGACCTACAAGCTTTTGACTAAGTTCGGTCAAGATAGGTGCTTCTCTGCCACCCACATTTCCACCCAGACACATAGCTCAGTTGGCTTTTGATAATGTCCACAGGAATAGATTATGGCTGAATTTACCTGCAAAGGCACAGTATATTTTCCACATATCTCATTAAGCCTCTGCATATTGATACATTGATGAAAATAGGCAAGCAATTGCTTAAAGCAGGGTTACATTCTTGTCTCCCTTCCTTTCAACCCTCATGTGACTAGCATTGTGCAAGAATTATGCATTAGCAAATACTTCCAAAAATAAAGCTTAAGTAATTCCCCATGGTGATGTATGCAGACAACAAAGTCATAATTGACGATTATACTTAGGGGAGGCAATTTAAGTTAAATACCCTGAAGACTAAACTGACGATAACATAGTCCCAGTTTATGACCGCATGTAGCACCCAAAAATAAAAGCAGCCTACAGGACCCTACCAAGGCAAGGCAAAGTTGGAGTAAAAGCATCAGTCCAGGTACTTAAAGATACACAGAAGGTACATTACTGCATTTTAATTACTCATTCATCCAAGGGAATCTGCAGAAGACTCCTTCCATTTCAAGTCAAAACCAACTCAGTCACTTCCACTTGCGTGAAATGTGAGATCTCACATTCAAGTAACAATCATTTTCAAGAGCCAGCACAGGAAGGCCTCAGTCCTTAGGATGATCAAAATCATTGATACACACTGCAACTATGTTCTCTTTGTTGTGTAACTCGAGGAAGGGAGAAAGTCACCATCATCAAGGATCATCTCTGGCTTGATACTCGCATCTCCCAGAACTTCCTACTTTTTCATCGAACTATCCAGTTTGTCAATTATCGTGCCCATAGGCTGAGTCACCTCTCACCGCCTTGGAAGGTAATCTATATGCCTTTGACAACCCCACCCCAAGAACCCCTGTGTATTAGAGAAAAGGGATTCCTTTCAGGGAGCTTGCTTCGGAATTTCCATCTGTAAACTTCAAATATTCAGTCTGTTAATTCCATATATTCTGGTGGGGAAACTTAACATTTTTTTTAAATTTCTGTTGTGCCTTCTTATCAGTTTCCAACTCATAGATTAAAGTCCCTAATCTAGTGCCCCCTGCCTTTATTCCTTTTAAGTCCCTTTTTGTTGTTGACAAGTGTGTTGATGGCCTCTCAACATGGCCAGAATTAATGAGTCACTCTGTGAAGAGGATATTTACCTGTTTAACGGATCTCTTTCATACACCAACTCTTTCTATCCCTGTTGGGTTGGTGAAACTCTCTCGGGCTGAATAATTTCCATCTCTCAACTATATAATTCCTCTGATATATTCATTTTCCCCACAAGGCAGTAAAAACACGTCTCCCAAATCTCAGGATCACCAAGCAGAAATGAGGGAAATGATCATTATGGTGTCAGTCAGTTAGGTAACATGGAGATAATTCCCAAACAGGATTACCCAGCTAGACATTTTGCACACTCCTAGCACATCTTCTCCCTAACTGTCTCCCTCACCATACAGGTAGGACCAAGCTTCATCAGACCCAATTTACTGGCCACTACTCCATGTGGACAGAGCCTTCTACGCAATTAATGTATTCGCTAAGCTCGTAGCTCAACCTCATATAGCTCCATCAAAGTGAGGGACTGCATCCTTGTGTCTCAGTTTGTGGGCCTGCACTATTTAGAGCTGCTGCAGTTGTCATTGGATTGCATCTCTTTGCTCATCCTCACAGCCTCCAGTGGCAAACGTCTCTGCTGAAACACTGAACAAATATGTTTGGTGCACATTTTGGAGCTGTCATATGACAGTGTAGCGTTCCCCATCTTCCTTCAAGGACCCCAAGAGATTTAGCTCCCCCAGAACTCCCAAAAACAATTACCACATAGGAGCCCAGTTAGATCCAGCTGCTTGGATATTATAGCTAAATGAATGAGTGAGTGAATGAATGAATGAATTACCGCATGAATGAATGAATTTGTGATTTATAAATTGTAAAACAGCTGTGTTTGAACTGGCACTTTCTGGTTGGCTGAGGCGGTACCCTAGCCAGGCAGAGCCTACCACTCCCGTCCAGGGTAGGTGATTACACCCACTGTATAACCTGCGCTCACCCTTGGCTAGCTTGACACTGAGCAGTCAGGGTTATCATAGAGACAATGTTTAAAATATTAACACAGCACTCTCACAAAATAAATATACTGAGTGTCACAAAATGGTGTGTATGTAAATAAAGACTGTATTTAACACACACATTAATCAACACAACATGAACATCATGCATTTCTGGGCATAAATCACATTTGAAAATATTACTAGCAGTACTAGGCCCAACCATGTTAAAATGATATCAGTCGTATGCACACTTGAGAAAGATCCTACTTTAACCCCCAGCACACTTATGCGGTGCGTAAGGTTGTTAGTACTAGGCCCACCCTGGCAACTATTACAGTTCAATACCGCACAGTTATAGGATGCACCACAGATCACAACGATATCAAAAATGCGTACACGCAGAAAATTACAACACACGTCGATCAAAGGCAATTCGGGCACAATGGAACACAAATCCTCTCCCCCGCACCTCCCTCCAAATGTGACACAACATCTGGTGCGCATTGATACGAGTCGCAGCAGACAGTTCAGGTCACACACAATGAAGAGTCACAAACTCAATACTTCCATGGAAATCAGGTACAACGTCTGGTACGCGTAGATCCAAGTCACACCAGACAGTTCCGGTCACATACAACGAAGAATAGCAAATTCCATACCACCCTGGAAATGAGGCACCATGTCTGGTACACGCTGATACGGGTCGCACAAGACATACCGGTCACATACAGTGAAGAGTTGTAAATTCTGTAACTCCCTGGAAATGAGGCACAACACCTGGTGCGTGTTGATACGGGTCACACCAGAGAATTCCAGTGACACACAGAGGCGCAAATTCACCAGTGCCACATGAGGTAGAATGAGGCAGTACTATGAGTACGCTCTGCCTCACAGGGTTGCAACCTGTGAATCGGGCCCCACATGCAATGAGCATGCAATCGGCATTTTGCAAGAGAGAGATGTGGCACGATCGACAAAGCGGCCCACCCTTGATCCCACAACCTGTGAATCCCCTCACCACCAACAAGACGCTTATGTGTGTTGAGGTCCCCAAGATGCAGGAGCTAGACTCTTTAGATGAGGGCAATACTTTTGGGGCTCTGCAAGAGGCAATCCAGTCTCCAAGCACAATACTTAGTTCCACGGTCATGCTGAGCTACCATTTGGAATCCATCAGACAATGTTGGCACTTAAGAGGGCACCGCTCTCCAGGTGTCACACGTTTACAGTGTGGGTCCCTCGCGGGAGGTCTTTGATGTGCCTGAGACCTCCACAAGAGAACAGGGGGCAAGCCAACAAGCCGTTGGAGAGCACACTTCAGGGTGCCACACAGCAGCAGGTAGTCAGCCCAGGTGAGCCACAATGCAGGTAGGGTGCACGGTCCCTTCCAATGGTAGTAATCCTCCTTGTGCACAACAGATTCTGCTGGGAGTGTGCACCACGCAGTTCCAGGATATCCGGTCCCACGTCCCCAAAAGTGTATCTCTACCCTACTCAAGTATTGCACCAGTAGTTATACTGAAGTGTGTCTTTGAAGTTGGGGGTGGTTCAGTGGGATTCCTTTGAACCACAGATGTCTCCCCTAAATTTCAATCCTGTCTGTCATGACGCCGTGGAATATAAATCTTAATCTTTAGTGGGACCGTGATCTGGCTTCCCAGAGGCCAAGTGTCAAAATCTCTCGCTCCAATATATCCAGCTATGCCCTCAAATGGCAGAGGTCTGTCGTTCCAGCTGCATACCCAATGTTTATAGCTGTTGCTGGGGAGTGCAGAGATGTCCTCTCCCAGCAACTAGTGTGGACTGGACTCAAGCTAAAAGGCACACAAAGAGCTTTAGAGCAGAGAGCTGCCCACTTTCTAGAAGTGAAACTTCTAAGCTATTAATGACACATCCTCCTTTACCACAGGAGAGGGTTTGTCATTGTGAATCCAATGATAGGAAACATTATGAGGCTGCTCCACTGCAAGCCACTATTGCAGCTTGAAGTAATTTCGATAATTCTCCCAGGTTAACCTATGGGAAAAGCAAACCTTATAGGTAATGAAAACACCCATGGGTATTCTTCACTACCTGGGCAGGGAACACACATGTGTAGCTGCCCTGCCTTTCACCTACCACTTACTTCACCCCTCAAGACTTATCCTAGGTGTGCTCTAGGAGTAGTGAAAGATCCCCTCAGGATTGGCCAGTGGTTTAAAAAGGCCAACCAGAGCATAAGTGCAACTGCAGATACAAAGGTTTGTGATGGCAGGCTTGACACAAGTTTAAAAACATCATAGGGGCATGTGCGCACACACTGGCATGCAATGTCAGGCTTGAGACATGTTTTAAAAACATCATACGTGCAAGTGCCCGCTCACAGGCCTGCAATGGAAGGCTTGAGATATGTTTAAAAACATCAAGTAACCACCACTTCTTAAAATGTGTAGGAAGGGCTCGTGCACTTTCACAATGCATTTACAGTAGAAAAGTGCCCAGAGCCCTAAGGCCACTAAAAGAGAATCAGTAAATCCCCACGGTTGTCCCATGGGAAGAGTTGACCTCCTAGGTAGGGAAATCTCACATGGGGGTACTTCAATACCTGGGTATAGAACACCAATGTTTACCTGCCCTACCTTTTGCCTACCACTTACTGCGCCCTTCAGAACTTACCCTAGGGGTACTCTAGTGGTAATGAAAGGCCCACTCAGGGTTGGCAAACGATTTAGAAATGCCAACCTGAGCATAGGCGCAACTGTGCACCCACAGGACTGCAATGCCAGACTTGATACATGTTTGAAAGGCTTTTCGGAGGGGTGGCACAATCAGTGCTATGCCCCACTATTAGCCAGTGCAATACCTGCCCTGGGTATGTGGCGTACCTTTTTACAGGGCACTCACAGGTACAACACCTAAACCAGTCAAGTAAGCACCACTTCCTAGCATGTGTAGGAAAGGCGTGCACACTTTCAAACTGCATTATAGTGGGAAAGCGCCCAGAGTCCTAAGGCCACGAAAAGAGAATCAGCAAAAACCAGGAGGAAAAACAGCAAAAAGCTTTAGGGAAATCCACTAAGAAGGGTCTAATCCAACAAGCTGCTTCACGGAAGAGGTGTGCTGGTTTTAGAAGCAAAAGCGAAAAGAAACAGTCCAGAGACCCACATGGTTTAAGAAGTATGAACTACAGAGTAATGTGCCACATGTTACAGCAATTATTATTATTTTTAATTTTTTCAACAGAGTTTTATATAGCACGAACTTGACCCAAAGGTATCGGGAATCAGAGAGCTTTACATAGCACCAGCTGCATTACATGCGGACACATTTATTTTTGTTAAGTACGGGGAGATTAAGGGCCTCATGTAGGTAAATAAATTTTACCGGTTCTTAAATACCGAGCCGTACCGAATCGGTAAATAAGAATCGGTAAGTTACATGTAGGTAAAAATTCGGTAACAGTTACCGATTCGGTAACATTCGGTAAATACGAATCGGAATTCACCGAATCGGTAAATACCGAGGTGGTATTTACCGATTCGGTTAATACCGAGGCGGTATTTACCGATTCGGAAAATACCGAGGTGGTATATAGCGATTCGGAAAATACCGAGGATACTACCACCTTCCCTTAACTAAGTAGCCAACATCAGAATCATGTCATCATAGAAGGCCTCTCAGGCTTGAATAGGGGACCCCATACCTCACAAATCAGCTCAGTGAAATCACATCACAGGAGCATCAGGAGCCGTCTCGCAGGAAGGCTCGTCTTCGGTCTGACCAATAAACATGATGTCTGTGATATGAAAAGCACCAACTCACAGGTATGTGCAGCTGCGCGTGTGTCATGGCTAAATAGTGGGTCGAACAACCTAGAGTTGAAAACATGCATAGTGTAAAATTCCAGACTGTGTGTCACAGCATGTACAGACCAAGGTCGCTGCGCAGAGCTTTGGATGGGAACAACAGAATGCACTCGTCTGAAGGAAGTCTCGAGTCAGCAGTTTATTCAAGAAAGAACATGTAAACGCAGTGTCGTGTGCAAAGACAAAAATATGGCTACAGAACATTCAACGTGGTCATGCTAACTGAACAATGTATGTACGTATTCAGGGAGAACTCACTACACGCCCCCTTGAGCGAAGCAACATGTAATAGGCAAGAAAAGAGAGAACGCAGAGTTCAGTTACGTCAGAGCAGAACAAGGCGTAACCAATGCAGCGCCAAAGTCTGAAAGTCCAATTAATCGCAGCATGAAATCCCAAAAAACACAATGCAAGTATAGTTAAAAACTCAAGGCGACCATCAGGAAGAGTAAAACGATGAATAACAGAAATGAATGTTGCGCCAGGGTGCTGTCCAGTAGCACAGGCGCAATGGACGACAATCCAGTTAATCCATGAATGTATAGGCAGCAAATGTGGCCACGGCTTCCAACAACAAATCGTTTTCAGGGCCACTAAAAGTCTCAGCCATCCAATTAAGTAAAGAAAAGGAACATACGTGTTCTCCAACCAACGGAGCCTCTAGTACAATCAGAGGGCACCCGGAATGTTCCTCAAAATAGCTCATGGACAAGAAGTCGTAGGCTGCCGCTGAGATGTCCCAATTACCCAGGATACCATGCGCCGCACCACACGCCATGATCCGGACACCAGAACAGGCCAACTCGTGAGACACCAAGGGCCTCATCAGTCGATCGAAATCCGGCACCGGAGACACCATGTTGGTCAAGCACAAATCCAGAGGCCATTCAAAGGGACAATCCAGGCAGTGCAATACAGGTTGTACGCAGGTGAAGTAGGAATACCTGAAGGATAATCCATAAGCCAGGCTCAAAGTCGCCAATGGCAAAGTACCATAGAAGTCAAGCATCCTATCACGAAGAAGATGCAGACGGGACAGGTGCTCGTGTGGCACAGCAGGAGCAGCCATTCCGGAGTATGAAAAGGAAAAGCAGCACACCTGCCACTAGCGCCAGAAGCAGCGGGACACCTCCAAAGATGCACGGGAAAAGTGAATGTACAAATGCCGGAATTACACCTAAAATAGTTTGGAAAGAGGTCACGATATCCGAGCCCACATGTTTAAAAAAATGAGCCAGGCCGGTGGCGGACGAGGCATTGATAATAGTTCGGATCAAAGAGCCGAAATGCAGGGGGAGGTCAGTATTCAGAGGCGCCTGTACATCACTGCGCGTATTAGCAACGTGAAGGACAACTTTTTCACGAGAGGAAGTCAAAGGCACCTCTTTGTGGGACAATGGCGCTCTATTCAGCTCCACTTGTTGAACTCTGCTTTCAAGGTTGGAATCGAAGGCCAGATGGGAACATCCCGCCGCACATGCGGGGGTGGAATAAGAACAGTATTGCAGCAGCCAACTTCATGCGAGACAGTAATGTACGGGATTCTCAATCACATCCCGCAGCACGCTTCATCAATCATAATGTAATAAATACCGTTTGCAAGCAGAGTGTAAGAAGGTGTCATCACAGGCACTGGGATACCTCGTAGGACGCACGCCACAATCGGGGCTTGTACATTGCATGCGCCGTGTACTTGCATGTGCCTATTGTCTCATGTATGAATCCTAGAAGTGAGAGTGCTGGAGCTATTATTTATGACGGCTGAAGCCTTCTCCATGTTTGCTTGGTCAGTAGCTCTCAAACTGGAAGCCGCCTCACTGTGCGACAACTTGCAGACTTCGTTGTGAATAGCATACGCCCACCTTTTGGTTCTGCCACCCACAGGACCATTCCCAAATTCATTCAATTCGGTATTCACATTGATGGAGTGGGTGGAGTTCCTGTTCCTGTAGATGTGCTCTGTGTCAGCTGGTGGACAGATTGGGATGTGTGTACCATCAATGCAGCCAATGGAATGGGGGAACTGTGCCATGTGAGAAATGTCTGTTTTTGTTTTCTGCAGTGCAGCCTGTGTGTTGTGTAAGCTGATGTAGTGGTGCATTCTCTGCATCATGGCATCCAGGGACTTCCTGAAGGAAGGGGACGGCCAACTCTGGGATACCCCACCCACCGCAGCTGTCACCACCTGATTACTGCCGGATGCCAACAGATGTGGGCTGCAGAGCACCTGCACATGTGGGGGTATGGCGTGCGCCCTTCTGATTGGCTGGTCCAGGAGTGGGTGCAGGTCCCTGATTAAGTCCATGATGGTTTCGGGGTGTAGCCTGTACCTGTCATGTGTCTCTGCATCAGTCAGCTGGAATTGTGTGATGCGCTGTCTGTAGATGCGTTCCTCCCGTCGCCATACCCTCAGTCCTGCTGCCTGTAGATGTAGGCGCCTTGCAATGACGTACATAGCGGGCATGTTGTCCACGCTGTTGCATTTTGGGATTGCTCATCTGCACTGTTGATGGTTACCACCTGCTTTCAATCCGTGTTATTTACCCACTCTTATATACCGATTTTACTGGATTTCTTAATTACCGAGTGCTCCTACATGTCATTTTACAATTTTACCACTTCATATTTACCACTTCATGTTTACCGATTCGTTAATTATGTATTCGGTAAATATGAATCGGTATTTTAGAAATCGGAAGATATGAATCGGTATTTACCGCCTCATATTTACCGAAAATTGGTTTTTGGACTCCTACATCTCACTTGTCTGAATACCGGTCGGTAACGGCATATTTACCGAAAATCGGCCGTTACCGACCGGTATTTGGCTACCTACATGAGGCCCTAAGTGATTTGCCCAGAATCACAGGATGTTCAGCGTCAATTGCCGAGACTCGAACCCAGTTTCCCATATTCAAGGTCGCCGCCCTAGCCATTATGCTAACTCCTCTCCCCAATTTAAACCCTGGAAGTTACTTTGATTTTGCTCTCCTCACAGGTGGAAGTAAATGGTTACTGCAAAGAACATATGAGATCACTGAATACCATAACCTGCTGCCCAGACTAAAATTTGCATTAATCGACTCTTCATCCTCCTAAAAAGGGAAGAAAATAAATTAGTAGTGAGTAAACTACGACTAATTATTTTGCTATGATGCTTTAAGACTAAAAGTCAACTTTCTGGAATCAGAACTCACTACACTATACTTTCATGCTCAGCTTGACCAGCTTCTTTAAAGACTATGGTTTGGACAACAGCTGTTATGATCCAAATGTCCAGAAGTGCTCCCTGCATGCACGGATAAGAGATGTCATTAAAGCTGTTGGTTTGTCGTCACACTGAGAAGATATTGATAAACTAAAGATCAATGGCACAGACAAAGATATTTTTGTGCCTGCGATCCCTCAATTTGCCTGTGAGAACCTCTAGATGAAGAACTGGCTTACACTACTGCAAACAGGTTGCAGCTATAACAGGAGCATGGAAAGGGATTCCTCTGGCACCCAGCGTGTGCAGGATGTGTTCAAGAGGTGCAGCTATGGTTAATGTGTACTACTGTTATGGGTTTTAGAAGTGAGAAGAAGGCCCTACTACACCCTTTAAATTTGGAAGCTAGCACCCACGCGGTGAAAGAATACCCTAGAAAGCAGTAACGGCCGGTGTGTGGATTGAGTGGAAGAGTCAGGGGGAGGGGGTGGGAACGGACATAAAATACATTTTTAAGAACCTGCCTCACCGCATCGCACCCCTCTCTTTTGCAGGCACAGGCTCCCAGAGTGCACTAGGGTCAATCCTGGCACTGCTTTCATGCTGCTGAGAGCAGCGTCAGGATTGGCCTGAATGCTGGTGATTTGCGCTCCCAGTTAGACTGGGAGCCTGTGCCTGCTCTCTCCAAACAGTTTCATTGTGTATGACAGTTTAGCCGGCCTGAGATGGCCGGCCCAACTGCCATTCGCACTGAACAGCAGCTCAAAACACTCCTCCACTAGCTGGCCCCACCCCCAAGCCTCGCCTCTGAGAGAAACAAGCATTGGCGTAGCCAATAGGTCTCGCCTTTGGGACCTTATAAGTGTTTAGTTATCCAGCACAATATCCTTGGTGCAACAACATCAAGTGTTGCATGGCTAAACACTTATAAGGTCCCAAAGGCGAGACCTATTGGCTATGCCAATGCTTGTTATACTTTCCTACAGTGCAGCCTGTTGCCATTACTGTCCGAGACTGGTAGGTGCATCTGTCAGTACCTTTTTGCTGACATCCGGATGCTGCTGGTAAGGCAAACAGGCTGCAATAATACAATGTTGTAGCTCCAGAGGGGATTCCAAGGTTTCTATCTCAGACCACAGTCAGTCATTCCTGTGATTTTGTTCTTTGGTTTTTGTGCTCTAGTATCTCTCTCTTGCTGGGTGGCTCAGTCATGTTCCATGAGCAGTAAGCATGTGAGTTGTGGTACCTGACAAGTCTGCATGCGGGCACGTAGAAGTTACTTACACATCTCTTAGGCAAGTAATAGCCACTGGGCAGCAGTTAGCGATGGGATAGGCCTCGTGTTACTACTGCGTGGATACAGGTCTGGGGCGTTTCTTGGTGGAAGGTGCTGGTGGGATCAACATGATCGCCTGCTTAGGATACACAGGAATATGTGGGATGATGAGTCGAAACGTGTATGACTCAATGTGTGGGTTCATGATTACAAGTATTTGGAGGTCACGTTTAGGGTTTGACCAAATAGCACAAACCATGCATGAAGGGCAACATAGCTCTTTGATGTTTCGCACTAAAACACACTACAAAGCCAAAAGGCCTCGCCTTTTGGAACCTGATGGATTTCCATTGGTTTTAGCATCAAGTCACTGTACGCACATTGCATATTTTATGCAAGTAAAGACTTTGAGTTTGTTAACATTGGCAAACTCTTTGCTGAGTCATTGGGTTTTCCATTACTCGTGCAGTATATGTCAGCTGAGTCACATTTTGATGAGTTCTGGAGGTGGGAGGGTGTTCACAAGGGGGGCAAGACTGAGAGCACTGGAGATGAGGCTGAAGGCAGTGCAAGCCATAACAGTGTTCAGACTACAGGATCATCCAGGCTTTGGCCTCTCTCCAGTGCACACATTGTGATGGTCACGTGTGTACCATTTATAATGACTAGTTCTAAAAATTTACAACAGAATCCTTGTTGGCCCTCATTTATATCAAACTGCAAACAAGCACTCACAAAGCAGCCAGGCCTGGTTTGTTTTGTTTTAGGCACGCGCTTGCTGTTGTGTGATAAGTCTGGAAGCAACATCAGAATACTCACAAACGGCACCTCAATGCCGGTCAGACAGCACACTTTGTAAAGCACAGGATAGCCGTTCACATGATTTAAGTCACGCCCTTCATTACTAAGGCCATTCCACTGTTTTTCATCCCACTGGAAGCTCTGTGGTCACAACAAGCTTTCACCTATAGGCAGCTAAAAGCGGCCGCATAGGAATAACTACAAATTGTAATGTAGTAAACCTGTGCAATCCTCAGTTTCCAATCTGAAGCTGTGGAGCAGAAGGAAGGAATGTCCGCTTTGCTCTTCTGCAGGGTCTCTGGGAGAGCAGCAGTATAGCTGGAGTTATGCATTAGAGGGGGCAGTTGTGCACTTCAACAAAAGTTATCAAGAGTCGCGCAATTCATTTGCCCCCCACTTTCCCCCGGCGAAACTGATCCAAATGTCCTCAACCTCTCTGGAGTCAAGTGGAAATGGAGCAGCATGAGTGAGAGACAGCACAGTGGAGGGCGAGGGGGCAGGATAACAAACGCCACGGGAGAGGGGAGCAATAGGAGAGCGGCGGAAGCAACAGAGCCTCTGGGCCGGTCACCCCACGCACCGCGCACACTCTCCGTGAGTGAGCCCAGGCTGCCCCCGATCCCGCCGAGTGCCGCCGCTGCCCGCAGCTGTGCTCCTGGTCCGCTGTTGTGGTAGTTCCTCTGCTGCGCTGCGTTGTTTTCCCTGTATTCATTTTTATTTTATTCCCTCTGCTGTCCTCTTGTTGTGCCCAGCCCCTGCCCTCTGTTTATTTCGTTTTTTGTTCTTCCTCCTGTTGTGCCCAGCCCCTGCCCTCTGTTTATTTCGTTTTTGTTCTTCCTCTGTTTGTGCCCAGCCCCGGTCGCGTTTCCAGCCACCTCCCCGCTCCCCGCCGCTGCCCCCCTGCGGCCCGCCCCCTTCCCTCTGACTTCCTTCCCATTCGCCGCCCCGCTCCCGCCTCCCAGCTGCTCCTCCCTCCACTTGGCAATATATTGCGGAGTGCACGCGGTGGTGAGCAGTGACCTCTGACCCTCTGGGCCGGTCACCCCACGCACCGCGCACACTCTCCGTGAGTGAGCCCAGGCTGCCCCCGATCCCGCCGAGTGCCGCCGCTGCCCGCAGCTGTGCTCCTGGTCCGCTGTTGTGGTAGTTCCTCTGCTGCGCTGCGTTGTTTTCCCTGTATTAATTTTTATTTTATTCCCTCTGCGGTCCTCTTGTTGTGCCCAGCCCCTGCCCTATGTTTATTTCGTTTTTGTTCTTCCTCTGTTTGTGCCCAGCCCCGGTCGCGTTTCCCGCCACCTCCCCGATCCCCGCCGCTGCCCCCCTGCGGCCCCGCCCCCTTCCCTCTGACTCCCTTCCCATTCGCCGCCCCGCTCCCGCCTCCCAGCTGCCCCTCCCTCGCTCCGCCCCCCCTACTCGCCGAAGGCGCGCCAAAGGCAAGCCCGTCTGCGCCCGTCCGCACTTGGCCCGCACCCAGCGCCCGGACCCCTGGCCCCCGCAGATGCCAACCCACCCGCCGGACTTACGCAGCAACCGAACTCAACGCACTCAACACCGGTCGGATCCCCGGTTGCTACCGAGCCACCCCGAGACGCACCCACGGACCCTTCAGCTGCCATTCCTGCAACTTCTCCTGCATCCGGACCTGCACCGCACCCGCACCCGCCAAGCCGAGCACCAGCAGCAACCACCTGAAGTGCATCCTACTCAACACTCGCTCCGTCCACAGACACGCCGTGGAACTCTGGAACCTGCTCGACACAACATCTCCAGACGTCGCCTTCCTCACGGAAACCTGGATGAACGCCTCCTCAGCGCCCGACATCGCCATCGCCATTCCGCACGGACACAAGATCACCCGGAGGGACCGCGTCAACCAGACTGGAGGAGGCATCGCCATCGCCCACAAGAACACCATCCGCATCACGACCAACACCGACGACACCCTCACAACCGCCGAACACCTGCACTTCCAGATCCACACCGACCCCAAGACCACCCTCAGAGGCAACCTCATCTACAGACCCCCGGGACCACGCACACAATTCAGCGAAGACATCGCCGACTTCATCAGCCCGCACGCCCTCCCCTCCGCTGACTACATCCTCCTCGGGGACCTCAACTTCCACCTGGAGAACAACAACGACCGCAACACCACCACCCTGCTGGACAACCTCGCCAACCTCGGACTCAAGCAGCTGGTGACCACCCCCACCCACTATGCCGGCCACACGCTTGACCCCGTCTTCTCCTCCAGCAAGGACATCTCCTTCAGCCACGCCACCGGACTCCACTGGACGGACCACAGCTGCGTCCACTTCAGCTTCAGAAAGAACACAATCCACCACCACCAGCAACAGGCTGCACGCAGAAGCTGGAACAAGATCACAGCCGACCAGCTCGCCGCAGCCCTGAGCCAGGACCCTCCCGCCAGCTCAGCGAACCCCAGCCATGCCGCCAACTACCTCACGATGTGGATCAGCAACTGCGCAGACGACCTCGCCCCACTTAGGACCCCGCCCAGCAGACCCGGCAGTAAGAAAGCACCCTGGTTTACCGACGAACTCAAGAGCTCCAAGAAGAACTGCCAAGCCCTCGAGAGAGCCTGGCGTAGAGACCCGACACCAGACAACATGACCACCCTCAAGCTCGCCACTCGAAAACACCACCAACTGATCCACACCACCAAAAAAACAGCATTCAAGGAACGACTGGACAACAACGACCACAACAGCAAGGAACTTTTCAACATCGTCAAAGAGCTCTCCAACCCCAGCGCTGGAAACAACGACATCACCCCATCGCAAGACCTCTGCAACTCCCTCGCCTCGTACTTCCACAACAAGATCGCAGACATACACAACAGCTTCAGCACACAGCCGACGCACCCGACGATCGCACCAGCGCCCCCCACCACCACCCTCCGCGCCTGGACCCCGATCAACACCGAAGAGACCATACGCACGATGAACTCCATCCACTCCGGATCTCCAACCAACCCCTGCCCCCACCACGTCTTCAACAAGGCCGACTCCGTCATCGCTCCCCATCTACGGGACATCATCAACGCCTCCTTCGACACCGCAACCTTCCCGGAGAGCTGGAAGCACGCCGAACTCAGCGCCCTCCTGAAGAAACCATCAGCCGACCCCACCGACCTCAAAAACTACCGCCCCATCTCGCTCCTCCCGTTTCCTGCTAAAGTCATCGAGAAGACCGTCAACAGACAGCTGGCCGCCTTCCTCGAGACGAATGGATCCCTCGACCTCTCGCAGTCCGGTTTCCGAGCCAATCACAGCACCGAGACCACCCTCCTGGCAGCCACTGATGACATCCGAGCCCTGCTCGACAACGGGGAAACAGCGGCCCTCATCCTCCTGGACCTCTCCGCGGCGTTCGACACTGTCTGCCACCGCACCCTAGTGCAGTGCCTCAGCAACGTCGGAATCCAAGAGAAGGCACTGGAGTGGATCATCTCCTTCCTCGCCGGAAGGACACAGAGAGTCCGCCTCCCCCGTTCAGATCAGAAGCCACCGAAGTCATCTGCGGCGTCCCTCAAGGCTCCTCGCTCAGCCCCATCCTCTTCAATGTCTACATGAGCCCCCTTGCGGCCATCGCACGCCAACACAACCTCAACATAATCTCCTACGCCAACGACACCCAGCTGATCCTCTCCCTCACCAACGACCCCGCCACCACCAGAGCCAACCTACACGAAGGGATGAAAGAAGTAGCCGAGTGGATGAGGAACAGCCGCCTGAAACTGAACTCAGATAAGACGGAAGTCCTCATCCTGGGATCGTCGCCCTCCGCCTGGGACGACTCCTGGTGGCCCCCGGCCCTGGGCAGCTCCACCAAACCAATGGACCACGCACGCAACCTGGGCTTCATCCTGGACTCCTCCCTCTCCATGACCAGACAAGTCAACGCCGTCTCCTCGTCATGCTTCAACATCCTACGCATGCTACGAAGATCTTCCGATGGATCCCCACCGAAACCAGGAAGACGGTCACCCAGGCCCTCGTCACCAGCCGACTGGACTACGGCAACTCCCTCTACGCCTGAACCACTGCAAAACTCCTGAAAAGACTCCAGAGGATTCAGAACGCCTCAGCACGACTCATCCTGGACATCCCCGACACAGCCACATCTCCGCACACCTAAGAAACCTGCATTGGCTCCCCGTCAACAAGAGAATCACGTTCCGACTCCTCACCCACGCACACAAAGCTCTCCACAATCAAGGCCCAAGATACCTCAACAACCGCCTCAACTTCTACACTCCCACACGCCAGCTCCGATTGACCAGCCACGCCCTCGCCGCCGTTCCCCGCATCCGAAGAGCCACAACGGGAGGAAGATCCTTCTCTTACCTGGCCGCCAAGACGTGGAACTCCCTCCCCACCCACCTCTGCCTGACCCAAGACCACCTCGCCTTCAGGAGGCAACTCAAGACCTGACTGTTCAAGCAGTAGCGGATCCCCCCACCCAAAGTGCCTTGAGACCCTCCGGGTGAGTAGCGCGCTATACAAATGCCTTGATTGATTGATTGAGGGCAGAGAATGCGTGGGGGAAGGGGAGCAACACGGTGGGTGGAGGGGAGGGAAGCAAACTAACGGAGAGAGTAACATGGAGCAGGAGAGGAAAAGAACAAGCACGCGAAAAGAGAAAAAAAAGACTCGAGCACAGTGGAGGGTGAGGGGACAACGCAGGGGGTAGGATTACAAATGCCACGGGAGAGGGGAGCAATAGGAGAGAGGCGGAAGCAACAGAGGGCAGGATATGCATGGGGGAAGGGGAGCAACACGGTGGGTGGAGGGATGGGAAGCAAACTAACAGGGAGAGAGTAACATGGAGCAGGAGAGGAAAAGAATAAGCATGTGAAAAGAAAAAAAAACAAGACTTGACTCAAGAAAAAGAATCAAGGCCAATACGGAGGGTGAAGTATGTGGAGAGCCCCAGAGTGCCGGAGGACGCTGTCGCCATGCCATTGAGAAAAGTGTCAGAGCTGGCCGACGCAATTAAGAATGGCAAGCGCGCTCTGTTCTGCCTGTTTACATCGCTTTACATTTAATCTTCAGAAAGACAACTTTAAAATGAGGGCTGTGCGGCAAATTGAAGTAAGATGTTTGTGTTGTCAGATTGAATCTCGGCTTGTTTTTCATATTTATTAAAGTCGGTTACTCTGAACTCGCTGGAACAGTGGTTCTGTTTACTGTGTTTATATGTAATTGTTTTTCATTCACAGATTGACGTGAGCGGGGTACAGCCTTCCTGTTTGAAATGCGCCTTGCATAATTCTTTTTAACAAATATCCATGGCAGTCTATAAAAGGTTAATACACCGAGAAAGTAGTTCTTTGTGTTGGCGAAAGGGGAGCAGTGTCAAGGGTTTCATTGATATTCCTGGCGGGTCTCGAGAAAGCACCACACACCGAAGCACTTGCTTAAGCCACTAGCTCAGTAGATAGAATAAACTTTAAAACCACAAGCCGGGTTGCAGTGTTGGAAAATTAAGTGCTGCTGCTGGGAAATCCAGTTGACCGGGGTTGCACTGGATACAATCGTGATGTGTGAGGCCGCGAAATTGAAAGTAATGGCCAGCGATGCGGAGGAAGAGATAAGAAAGGCAGATGGCAGCTGCGCACATGCACGCGAGCGTGCACGCAAGCTTGAGGCCAGGAAAAGCTTGTGGGTAGCACTTTGAAAATCCCCTTACTAAAAGTCGATCAGGCAGCGCATGCGCTGCTCCAGGCTCGACCTAAAAATAAAACGATAATAAACAAGGGTTTATCTTCGATTTATTTTTATTTTTTTGCGCTGCAGGCAGGTGGGGCGACGGTCCTCCGCCGTAGCGGAGGATTCGCCTCTGCGAAGGCTAATGAGCACATTAGTGTGAAAAACATTAGTGCATTCGACTAAAATGGAGACCTTGTACATCAAAAAGGTAGAATTGTGACTGTAACTACCGAGCCTTATACAAAATTGAACATATCAAGGAGTAAAGGATATGGTAACTGCCTTAAACCGATTTACATATCTTAGAGGGTTTTAACATGTTAAAACTAAAGTTTCACAAACTACTTGTTTGCTAGAAAAATATATGAAATAGTGTTGTTTTAAACGATGCAGATGGCTTATGTGACTAATTCATGGTACAGCAATTTATTTGTATTTTTCACATAAAGGGCCTCATGTAGGTAGCATACCAGTTACCACTTCTAAAATACCGAACGATACCGAATCGGTATTTTAGAAGTGGTAACTCGTATGTAGGTAATGAGTCGGTATTTTTTACCGATTCGTTACTATTCGGTAATTACCGAATCGGTATTTACCGATTCGGTAATGAGGCATACCTTCCCATTGATGGGAAGGTATGCCTCATTACCGAATCGGTAAATACCGATTCGGTAATGGGGGGAACACTTGCATGGGTGGCAGGGTGTCACATTGACACCCTGTTGCACCCCTGATTCGGCCATGTGTGCACATGTGGCACACATACATGCCCTAAGGGCATGTATGTATGCCACATTGCACACTGCTACGCGCGTAAAAATGCATAAATACATACTTCAATTATTTACCACCAACTAAAAGTTGGTGGTAAATACCGACTCTAAAACACACCCACACACTCCCCCTACATCTCGATTTTGGTGTCGGAATTTACCGAATCGGTAATATTACCGATTCGGAAAAGTTACCGATTCGGTAACATTACCGATTCGGTATTATTACCGATTCGGTAATTTTAACGATTCGGTAAATTCCGACACCAAAAATTGTCCCCCTACATACCATTAGCCAAAATACCGGTCGGTAACGGTAAAATTACCGAAAATCGGCCGTTACCGACCGGTATTTGGCTACCTACATGAGGCCCAAATAGCGCCAATCTGAGGAATCGTCTTCTTGTTCTGTGTAAATGATTCTTTCTCTTAATGAAATGTACTGACTCGGTCTGCAGCACATTCTATATCCCTGAGATGCCGCAGCACCGCCTCTCTCCGGCGTGAGCGTGAATGCACCATTACTAGAAAGAGGGTTCTGCAATCAAAGTGTGCAGGGCCGGTCCCCAGTCTGCTGAACAATGGGACTCGCTCAACACAAGGCTGGCCCGCCCGAGACAGACAGCAAGAATGCGCGATGAGGAAAGATACTGCTCTCCACAATCTAAAACAGCTGTTTCCAGGGCGGATTAAAAACGTTTTTTCTTCCTCCAAGCTCTGGACTCCATTCAGCAGCTTTATCTAACGCATACTTAGCATTCGAGTCTTTGTTGAATTAGAAATTTAATAGAACAGCTGCGTGTTTTAACATCTTTGGAAGATGTGAAAAAGGGGATGTGAACTCTTGCACACCCTGTAAAACATAAATTTCTTACCAAAAGAATATGTTATTCATGCGCTCTGTACATTAGGTCAGTTATTACTCACTTTCTTTGGCCGGCGACCAAGGGCCTCCACCCTCCAGAGCTGAGCTGGCCGGATTAATCTGCCGCAGCAGCGTGGAAAGCACAGGGCTGAAAGGACTCGCGGGGGTCGAGGCCCAGCCCCGAGAGGACCCTGCTGCTGGAAAACGCCCGAGCCGTCTCCCTTTCTTTGTCCATCCAGGGTTGAGACAGAAAAGGCATATTTTCAAGAAACTTGGTAACCAATTTATAGCTAATGTAAATAATAAAGAAACAGGAATTTTTAATTGGCGTCTAACTTAAACAATCCCGTTCCATTAGTGACATCTCGTATAAACAGCAGAATGCTAACACCTCTCCCGATGGCACTCATTGAGCGTGGGTTCAACTGCAGGGACCTTTCAGCATCTTGTTCAGCCAGCCGCCCTGCAGCAATCAAGCGCGCTTCAGGAAGGAGCTAAAATGCAATACTGATTCCAGACATAAGCTGTTTTCCCACCCTTGTGACAGAGGTTCAGTTCCAAGTCCTTTTGGGAGTCAACTGTTGCCAGAAGTTCCCACATGGCAGCCAAAGCATTTGCAATTTGTGGCACTGCCCTTTCTCATGCTTGTAACTCCCAAGTTGCCAATTAGGGTAAACATGGAGCCGTGATCTGAGAAAGATAAGACTATATGGAAGAGGACAAGAAGTGCATAGCTGAGCAATATTCAGAGTTGTTATTGGACTGATATCGAATCGGAAGGCAGAACCATCAGTAGTCAATGTAACTGGAAGGCGATTGTGTAGCCCAAGCCTCGCTTGCATCGCCGTTGCACAGGGAGCGATCATCTCAGGTCTGAGATTTCTGAACCAGCTCTTAATAGAGGTTCTGCGACGGAGAAGTAGACTGCCTCAGATCAAGATTCACCCTTGATTAAACAGTAGCATTTAACGTGCCCTCCATCATCATTACCTTGTTATGTTATGTTATGTTAAGTGGGTTTGTATAGCGCATGGCTGCCCCAGCAACAGGGCGTCCCAGCGCTGGCGGACCGGAAACCGGAGGGGGGTGAAGCTAGATGGAAGCAAATAGACAGGTTTTGACCGGTTTCCTGAAGGCCCAGTGGTCAGGTGTGCGGCGGGCATCCAGAGGGATGGAATTCCATAGTGCAGGGGCCAGATATTTAAAGGATCGACACCCGGCTCTACAACGGCGGAACCGTGGGATACACAGCAGATGTTGATCAGTGGAGCGCAACGTATGCTGAGGCGTATAGGGAAGCAAAGTCCCTGCAGGATTTGGGGGCCCTGGCCGGGTACAATCCTGTGCGTGGTGCAGAGGGTTTTGAACTGAACTCTGTTTAATTGGCATCCAGTGTAAGCAGCGAAGGAGGTTCAAGGTATGACATATCCTAGGGAGGGCAAACAGAGTGCGAGCAGCTGCGTTCTGTACCCGTTGGAGTCTTGCAGTGACTGTTTAATTTACGGCAAGTGGAAGGCCATTACAGTAATCCAGGAGTGACTGGACCGCTGATTGGACTATCAGTTGGCGGGTGGAGGCATAAAAAAAACCCAATATGGGCTTTAGGCCGCACAGAAGACCAAAACAGGTGCCAGCCAATTTTTTAACGTGGGGCTCAAATGAGAGGGCGGTGTCCACTAGGATCCCCAGGTCTTTAACTGTGTTTTTTTCGGCATGGGTGGGGTGCCCAGAGTGGCAGGCCGCCACTGGTAATCCCACTTGTGGGTGTCCCGGCCGACCATGAGTAGCTCAGTCTTTGCCGAATTAAGATGTAAATAGTTGTTTGCCATCCAGTCTGCAATGGCCAGAACATTGGCACGAAATTTCAATTGGTTCAAAGCAGGGTTGTTGGAGAAGGTGAACACCAGCTGGGTGTCATCCACGTACGATACCATTTTAATGTCTCACTCTTTAGCCAGGAGGGCCATAGGGCAGACATACACGTTAAACAGAGTGGGACTTAAGGCTGAGCCCTGCGGGGCACCACAGCTAAGAGGGTAGTTACTGGACTGGTAGGTGGGGGCATGAACCTGGAAGGAACATTCTTATAAAAAAGAGGCAAACCAGGCCAAAGCTGTGCCTTTGACCCCGATCTCCTCAAGTCGTTGGAAAAGGATTTTGTGGGAGACTGTGTCGAAGCCCGCGCTAAGCTCAAGTAAAAATAGAGCTGCGTTATTGCTGTCGTCTAACGTAGCCCACAGCTGCTCCGTGACCACCAAAAGGGTTGATTCTGTGCTGTGCCTGGGATGGAATCCACTCTGAGATTTATCTAAGGTCTGATTGGTCTCCAAATATTTGGTCAGTGTGATATTGATATGGGCTTCCATAATTTTAGCCAGGTAGGGAAGCAGGGAGATAGGCCTAAAGTTCTCCAGCATAGGTGTGTCCAGTGTAGGTTTTTTTTAACAATGGGACAACTTTGGCATGCGTGTTGGGTGAGAAGAAGAAATGGCATGTCCTACAAAATGGAAAACACCAGCCTGACCACCCTAGGCTGGTAATCCTCATTTTGGACAAAGCACTAAATCGGAAAATAAACCATTTACACAAAAAGCAGACGATTTCCACAAAAATCTAATGGTTTTCATGGAGACAATATATCAGAGCCAGGATGGAATTCCTGGATTAGAATACATATTAAACAAAAAAATCTTGTAACAATTCTTAAAAGTACAGAAATTTTGTCACAAATTGGGTAAAGAATTTGGTAGAATGTGACCCTCTACATCTTAATTTACACAATACACTTAAGCCAAAACTCTTGTGCTCGGCAACGGTAGCGAAGTCACAAGCAGCAAGCAATTCCAAAGTGCATGAGATGGTTGAACAGTACGGACAATAGCATAGTAAAGTACACAACACAATAACATTGCAAGACCGATTTAGGAAACTCTAGATACAAAGCAAAGAGCAAAAACACCTCATAATCATTAATATAGGTTAAGGAGAACCAGAGATATGATTTTTTAAAGTTTGAAGGCAAAAAGCGTCTAGACAAAATAAAGCACCCTTGCAAAACAGCTGTTCTCTTTTGACTGGGACATAGTGCAATTTCAGGCCAACTATGAGGGAGCAGAGGTCAGGTACATCTAGCAGGTCATCTCAGTCAAAGTTTTTACCTTCAGACTTAATCTATAAAATGGAATCAAAATTTTCCAGTGAGGCGGAGGGGCTGGAGAAGGTCCATTGAACTCAGATACATTGTCATCAAGCTCTCACTGAAGCAATCGGTTTTGGCACCAAATGCTCCCAGCAGGAAAAAGCTGGAGTTCATGTGCACCAAGGGTGCTTTGCCCGTCAAGTTGGATTTGCAGCCTCATTCTGGTCCATGGTTTTACCTTCAGACTTAGGGTCTGATTACGAATTTGGCATTGCGGCGCCGCGTCTGCACCGTTGCGCAACAGCAAACCCATAGTCAGGCCACCTGCCATATTACAAGTATTTCTGGAGTCTGGCAGACTTTTTTGGGAGTTCCCACAGCAATGCCTCTAAAAATGGGCACCTCAATGTGAATGCACTCAAACAGGGGTGGCATGGTGAGCAAAAGAATGATAGATTTAATCCAGATCTCTTGACTGGGGGTGAATGGTTTGATTTGCTCTGCATTCCGTCCATCGATTGTGTGTCTTTTGCTTTCTTGCCCTAAATGCGGCGAGAATGCCCAGACGTGGGTCTCGGGCTCACTGTGCCACTGGATTCAAGCTATCCTGGCTGATGAGGGGTGAAACCCCGAAACCGGTCATAGGATGCTTGTTTCTGGTCCAAGGAGGACCTAGCTTGGCAGTTCAGGCTGGACTGTTCCAATGAGGCACAGGGTCAAGACTGATTTGCATATGGTAGGGTGTCATGGGGTGTCATGGTGAGCAAAAGAATGATACATTTAACCCAGATCTCTTGACTGGGGGTGAATGTTTTGATTTGTTCTGCATTCTGTTCATCAATTGTGTGTCTTTTGCAAACTTGGGCACGCATGTTGTCCCCCCCTATGTGTATCCACATGGCGTGAAGCACCAGGAGAGCCTGTAGGGCCTCCTTTGTTTCCTCTCTACCATGGTTTTCATAGCAATGGAACCGCCATGAAAACTGTGGCGAAGAGGAAACACGTAATATGTTTGGCGGGACCGAAGCGGTCCCAGCAAGCATATTGTGGGCTCTTGAATCCATACTGTGGCGAGGCAATGGTGGTTCGACCACCCTAATTGTAATAGGGCAGGCAGAAGACAGCCACCACCAAGCCCCTATGAGTCTGGCGGTCTGTGGACCTCCAGTCTTGTAATTAGGTCCTTAGTCACTTTATGGAAGACAAAAACCTCAACTGGAAGCTGTAGCCAAGCAGGGCTCCACAAGGCCAGATACATTTCTCACTAGGTTCCACTGAACCCGATTGACCTTTGGTGCAATGATGGCGGAGACTATTGTGGTTTCACCCCTCCAATGGCCCACAGGACTAAGGTCCATCAGAGGATGACCTCTATGACCCCCCACCTAATTTAGATGGGCAGACATAGATGCCAGTTTTCGCTGCCCATCACCGCTAGGAAAACCCTGGCAGTAAGGGGCAGTGAAATCTGCAAAATGCCCCATGGCAAAACCCCGCTTTGAGGTTTTGTTTTTGAAAATGAAAAAAAGAATCCGTGAGATTATGACGTAAGGTTCTATCATGTTGACGGAGCCGTCAGTTACATTTTCAATGCATTTCCAGGAACCACTGTGAGAGCGGTTCCTGAAATTGCTAGATATGTCCCCTACTCCGACTGACATATATAAATACAGTAGGGAGTACCCTTGGCATGGCAGTTGTAGAGTACTTCGCCAGGCCGAAGGATAATACACCATCCATCAGTTTATAAATAGGGCCCTTAGTTTTGTTGCTCATCTAGGGTGCAACGTTCCTGGGCACGCCGCAGCACCTTTTTTTGGTGTCCTGGAAGTAGAAAAAAAGACTAACACAGACATTTCTTCAACAGCAGGGACTTTTGGTAAGTCCTTCAACTCCTAACTCAACTGGGCAGTCTTCTAGACTATAGAAGTGCCCCAGGGGCGCAAAAGGTGTTTGCGCCCGCTTTGCGCTTCCCAGGGCCCTTTGGTATTATAGAAGGGGCCACAGATGCTTGTGCGTACCCTTCTGTAATACTGAAAGCGCTGGAGCACATACAGTGCCAGCGCCTCCTCAAGGGGGTGTTCCCTCATTGGCATGGGGGCATGGTCCCATGCAAATGAGGGAATCCCTTTGCCTCTGCGCCTGCTTCATAATATAGACGAGGATACAGAGGCAATAAAGCTTTCAGGAGGCGCACTGACAGTGCACCACCTAAAAGGTGTTGCGCTTTCACTGTGCCCCCTGATTGCAGTCCTCTGGAGGAAGGAAATTGGGTTCCATGGACCTCCCAGACATCCCCTTGAAGGCAGGTGAAACCCCTCACTTCACCTGCCTGCAAGGAGATCTCGAACCCCATTTAAAAGTGCAGGCGGGTTGCCGTCGGCACTGTGAAAACACAGAGCAGCTCTGTTTTTCACATGAATGTGCTGCCCCTAGGGCAGGGCATTCCATTTAATAGGGCACACTTTCCCTGTTTGCACCCAGCTTATCTGTATTAAGGTGCGCCGGGCGCAAACTGGTTAAGTGCCCCCTTTACATAATAGGGCCCTAGGTCTCCCTGCAGTGACCTGCAGGGTCCAGTCCTCTTAGAGTCGGGCCCTTATGCTTTTTGTGTCCCAAAAGCAGGCATACAGGTGGCCATCCACTTGACCCTTGGAAAGCAGTACCAGTCCCTTGGTGCAAGGAGGAGTCAGGAATCCAAGAGTACTTGAATCTTTGAGGGAGTTATCTTCTTCCAACAGGAGTCTAGCCTCTTCCAAGACTTAAGGTCTTCCCAGATGCAGGGATGTTCTGAGGATGTGGTGGTTGAGGTGTCAGATTTATCACACGCACTAGCCAGTGATTGGAGAAATGCTGACATCCTTTACTATTTTCTCAAAGTGCCCAACTTCCTTTTGCAGCCCTTCCTCTTTACTATACTATAAAATTACCAAGTAACCCCTGTTTCGATATGGCAAAACCATTCTGCTCTCAGGTAATCCTGTCTTCAAATGTTTAGTCTCTCCCCTGTTTAGTTGAGCTTTCCTATATCCCGAATGGGTATTAACTGGGTTTATTCCCCACTGTGACCGGAGCCTGGATGTCTAGGATGGTACTGGAGCTAAATAGGAGAAGCTCTCCTTTGCATCTCCAAGTCAAATGAGGTAGTGCTAAAGTTTTCCTTTTTTTGCCAGTTGTTCCTGTCCACTTCGGGATAGCGACTCTTGGCTAAGTGATCAGCAGTTAACAACACCCTGTCCTTACTGGGCTCTATCAATCAGTCAATAAATCTTTATTTGGCTAAACAGGCCATAAAAGGAAAAAAAAACATTGGACAGCAAAATAATACAACATCGTTAAAAGAAGATCCATAGTTGAAACATCAAATGAATAACATTTCTTAAAACAGCAAAATATCTCAATCAATGAATATCAGTGACCAAAAATAAATACATAAGGTGCTCATACAAGTGAACAAATTTTGCAAATTGTCAATAGTGAAACGCTAAGAGCAAGATTAAAAATATAAAAGGAATAAAAAGAAAATCACATGAAACATGTGCCAATCATATAAAAAAAGTCCATCACAACCTTAAGTGATATGTTAACCCTCCCTCATTCTCCTGGCTCTGGTAGCCGCTTTTAAAAAAGATTATATTTTAAAACAGATATTCAATCAATCAATCAGGGATTTTTAAAGCGCTCTACTCACCCGTGAAGGTCTCAAGGGGCTGGGGGGATACTGTGCATCTCCGTCTCACCTGAAGAGCCAGGTCTTGAGGCTCTTCCTGAATGCTTGTCGAGAGGGGGAACATCTGATGCTGAGCGGGAGTTCGTTCCAGGTCTTGGCCGCGATGTAGGAGTATGCTCTTCCTCCAGTTCTGTCTATCCGGATGCGAGGGGTTTTGGCAAGGGCGAGGTCGGCGGAGCGTAGGCTTCTCTTGGGTGCATAGAAGGATACTCTTTCGTTGACGTATCGGGGAGGAATTTGTAGGCTTAAGTGAGTAGTTTGAAGGTGAATCTCTTCCTGACAGGGAGTCAGTACAGGTCTCGTAGGTGCTGGGTGATGTGGTCTTGTCGTGGGATGTCGAAGATGGCAGCAGTGTTCTGGATGGTCTGGAGTTTTCAGAGCAGGGATTTCCAGTTATTTTGACTGTACTGTCTATGAGTGAGATTGGGCTTTAATATTTGGGGCCATACGATCCGCTTTTAAAAAAATTGGCACTATGGTCGATAGAGATCAAGATTGGTTGATATGAGTGTTCAGTGAGCTATTAAAAATGTAGGAAGAGGAACGGACCCCATTCCTCTACATTACATTTTAGGAGATTGACCAGGATCCCATCCGACTCAGGCCCTTTCCCGACATATGGCCAACTCCACCTCAGACAACGATATGTAAAGTGGCAAATAACTAAATAACTTTGTTTGTAGGGAACCATCTAACTCTTTATTCTCTCCTAAATAGTAAATGGTTGTAAAATGTGTAAACCAATCTGCCCCCAAGATGTTACAATGGAGCAGGGAGCTAGTGCATGCATTTCTTGTCCTGATGCTCTTTACTCTATTCCAAAAAATACTGCTATTGCCCCCCACTGCTGTTGTCTCTAACAGATCCCAATCACTTGTATGCAGAGCTTCATTCCTTTTCTTCCATGTTTGCAGGCCAAGCAGGCGGCCAAGACATCTACTTGCACTCTAGTGATAATGGATAAAACTCATCTTAGATTGCGATTAGCCATAGAGCATGAATTATCGAACCACCGTTGTACATTCATGATAGCCCAATTGTTTTTTAAAAGAAACTGTTTTATGGCCAAAGTTTGGATGTTGCAAGATAACAACATAGAGTCACTGCAGGTTTCGCTAAACAATTAAAAAATGTCCTTGGTGAAGATTGCAATGGGATGCTAGGACATTGGATGGGATACTAACTCTCCAGATCAGCCTAAGGCCATTACTGGTAGATTCGCTGGGGTGGGATGTGGCCTATTTAGGTGGAGAAATCCCAAAATGGAGAGTGTATTATTGTCGTCCCAATCCGTTTACACACCCCCCACTACAAAAAAGGTGAAAGAGGTTTCTGGACACCAAAATGTAATCTATTGTAGAAGGTCAATTATGACCTCTATGTTTAGGTAGTTGGAACGGACCCTCACAAAATGCTTCGACTAAGTTGTGCATTGCTAAATAGCTAGACAGTTCTCCACCCCCCTCATCACGGGTTACTACCTAAGCATCTCCATCCGAAGGCCTGACTCTCAATATTGGTTCACCCAGTTCAGTATTAAAATATGCGCACAGCATGTACAGTGGTTGTATTATCCGACTACTCTTAGGTGGTAACAAATTAGAGAGGAAATCAAACGACTGAGCAAAAAGTATACAGTTCGAATTAACAAAATCATTATTGCAAAAGTTACCCACATAAAATACAAAACAGGTAAGTCTATCCCAAAACTGCAAAATTTGTAAAGATGCAGATGCAGTATCAATGAATATGACATCCATACATAAGTTTGAACAAACCCAAAATGTAAGACCGCCCACCACTCTCCCTCGCGAAAAAGCAATTGCTTGAATTGAATAACAGGTATAACCATCTATTTTAACTGGGGAGGCAGTCCAGGTCTCCTGCATGGCTACAATATCATATTTGCTAATAAATTACCATCTCTCAAAGACCCGCAACGTTCCAACTCAGTAAGGAGAGTCTACAGCCTGTGGGTGGATTGGCGAGGGTTTGAGGGGAAGAAATATCCATGGTGACAAGGCCCGGAGAAAAAATGTAAATATCCATACTGGATAGTCGAGCAGTTGAGGAGAGAGCGTCAAATCTGTTAGAAGTTGGGATGGAGAAAAAGGTTGCAGGTCTGTTACAAAAAACAGCTGGGCCATTGGCAAAAGACCTGGGTATTGAGCCAGAGGGAAGAGTTTCAAAGGATCATAGAGACAACCACTGCTGGCAGTCTTAAGTGCAGTCAGCAAGAACATTACAGGTTTCGTTGGCAAAATGCTCTGATCTATTGAAATAAGGGCTTGCTTGATTATAGAAGAAGACCAATGGTACCAAATTAAGGTTGCTCCTTGGAGCTCACTGTGGGTATGCACCAAACAATACATTTCGGGCTAAAAATGGGTATCTAAAATTTACAATAACTCAGTCTCCAGATGATTTTTTTATATGTGTCCCGGACTCAAGTGCATCGTCTCACCATTAGAACTTTTATGTCCCACATGCCTCAGCTGGGTTGCATTGAGGTGTGGTGATCCCTGGAACTACGAGCCCCACCAGGGAAAAGTCTGGCAACAGCAGGCAGTAAGAAACATTCCAGGGTTGAGAGAAGAGTGATGGCGCTATAAGCACTTCAGGGGGCTCCTCTTCCCTGTCTCAGCTGGGTCACATTGAGTTGCAGTGATTCCTGGGACTGCGAGTCCCACCAAGGAGGAGTCTGGCGACAGCATGCAGCAAGAAACGGTCCGATGCTGCAGGAAGAGTGATGGCGCTATAAGTGCCTCAGGGGGCCCCTCCTCTAAGCCTCAGCTGGGTTGTGTTGAGGTGTGGTGATCCCTGGGACTACGAGTCCCATCAGGAGGAAGTCTGGCGACAGCAGGTGGGAAGAAACTGTCCCTTACTGGGCTCAAAGGCAGGATATTGTCTTCTGAGCCAGGGCCGTTGACACTCCTAGCCAGTTGGTATGTACTAGTATATAAATTAATGTTAAATATACTTATAAAATATTACATATATATGTATAGTTTTAGTATTTTTTAACATTACATTATATGTATTTACATCTTTAACTATTTTAAATATTTTTAAATTAATTTAACATGTTACTTGAAGTCCCTACATCTATTATTTTCTATTTGAGTGTGTTGCAGTACCAGTGGTTCGCTATGTTAGTGTTAAACTTACTACAAAAGTGTAACTTGCTACAAAAATATAAAGGCTGCATTTCAAAGTTGATTTATTTAAAAGTAATCCCTGTGTTTATTGCAGTATATTAAAAGCGGGGGTGCTGCCTATCCATGTATTTGCCTCCCAGCGATGGCCTCAGCTAAGGGGAGGCTGCTGCCGATCCCTGCGTTTGCCGGCCGCAGGTAAGAGCAGTCCCCAAAACTTGTGCTGCCTAGGGCGGACCATCCCCCACACACTCCCTTGCTACGTCACTGATTACTTTTGTGAATCCGGCCCGCAGTGTTAAGACCTAATGTGTCCAATTAGATTTAGAGGTAGTCATAACAAGTGTCTTGGTTAAATGATTCATGTGTACCTGAATGTACTTTGAAGGAATGATTGCCATGTACAGAAAATAGTAATACATTAATAATAAAATAGCAGACACGTGAGAGACTATCAATACACAAAAGTAAGATGTTTAATTATTTTCCACCTCCATAAAAATATTGGGAGTTTCATTTAACAGATTTATTTTGAATGCCTTCAAAATTAACAATTACTTTCAATAACCATCAACTGTGGGTTAAACGGTAGATATTTCTTAATGTTTCTGAACCCAATACACTACCTAATTCTAGGTTTCGAACTCCAAACAACTTAACCCATCTCCAAAATATGCATAAAGTAATACTATTTGCATGGGAATATGAACAGTACAGTGGTATGTGTTCTCAATACCCAGAGAAAACAACTGGATCATGTAAGTTTCCCAAAATGCAATGCCAACAGGGCTTATGCCAACCAAACTTTCAAGTACACAACTGCAGAATGACTTGAAATAAACATTTGGCATAAACAAACAGCCTAGCTAGACTGCATTCTGGAGAAAAAAAATGCAACTTTTACTCACACACATCTTCCTTTCTCACATGGACTCCACAGTATCTCTTGGCATAGTGCCCATTGGGAAGTAATGGAAAGGCGTTGGCACTGGAGTAAGACCGAAGTAGTTTTGCTTGGTTTCGCCTTACAGAAAAGTTGCTAACTTTCGCAAAGGGGATACTACTATCCTCGCCGGTAAACAGGAAGTGTTGTGTACAGCAAGCAGCACTCTATGCACCAATATAAGTGTCTAATTACACAGCCTTTTTAGGAAAAAGATGGAACTCATCATATGTCCGATTATGTGATATTCATGTGGCTTAAAGAGTTGAAATTGTAAAGTCTGGCCCCCTAGACTGCTGTTGGTATGCATTGCTGCCAAACTGAATGTGGTAAGTGCAAGGCACAGCATGCCGCTCTAGATGCATTTCCTAGGCTGAATCTCCCTCATTGGGTAACATAAGGAACTATCGGGATCAAATGGCTGTGGACCTAACGCTGACATGTTACACCTGAACACATCTTATGGTGGTGCCCTTAGTAATGTACTGAAATAGACTAGGAGTTTGAAGTCGTTTTTTCCTGGTGGGCTGCAGATTACGGGGGCTGGTTTCTGTGTTCGGTGGACTGCAAATGACCTAACTGGGAAGCTACGATAAGCCTATTCTAGTTGTGGCCTCATGCCACGTGGGACTGGTCTGAATCTTTTACCATTGCTGGTTTCCAGTCTAGTACTGTTGATGAGTTCCATCTATTTCCTAAAAAGGCTGTGTAATTAGGCACTTATGTTGGTGCATAAAGTGCTGCTTGCTGTACACAACACTTCCCGTTTGCCGGCAAGGATAGTAGTATCCCCTTTGCGAAAGTTAGCAACTTTTCTGTAAGGCGAAACCATGCAAAACTACTTCGGTCTTACTCCAGTGCCAACGCCTTTCCATTACTTCCCAATGGGCACTATGCCAAGAGATACTGTGGAGTCCATGTGATCCTGTTAGCAGAATTGGGCTGATGCGGTTTACAGTCTGGCAGTTTGCAGGTTTTGCTACTGTAAATACATTTAGCCTTCTCTCTATGTATTTGCACATCAGATCCCTGTTATACAGTATGTCTTGCTTCATACACTTGTATGTTTTGTGCAGGGTACCCTGATGTGTAAGATCTGTCTCTGTGTGGTGCGATGGGGAGGCATGGAGTATTAGTCTGGGTACAAATATTACTATGATGTTAGTTTTGATGAAAGATCTAAGTTTGAGGGCTGAGGAGCAGTAGACCAGATGGGACCTTAATGGGCAAAATATGCAATCAAATAAATGATGGTCAGGTGCCACCACAACAGCTTAGTTGCTGTAAAGGGGTGATTTGCCTCTTGGTCAATGTTCCTGAGTTGTGATTTAAGTTAACAGAGTAGGATCTGCAAAGTATTTGCTGGTGAAAAAGCAGTTGTCACTCTAATAGCATTTGGTGGTGTAATGTGGTAGTGAAGGAGTTCAAGAGTGCTGGTTAAAGAAGTAGACTTTTACAGAGTGTAAAATCTTCCTGGCATGTTGGCTAGGGAGCAGTGGGTAACAGGTCTGTATGCAATAACATACATCAGCACGTACAGTAATATACATGTATAGGAGGTTATTTGTTAGTTGTTCTTTTGTGTGCTGCTGATAGATTGGCAACACAATTGCATGGGGGTATCATTCTGTCATGGTCTCTAATATTATTTTTTATTAGGTTTCATGAGACCCTGTAATGTGTATGTTCAAGTAATTTATAATGACAAATTAAGGTTACTGATTATTTGGTCAATTGCGAATGTAGGCATTTGGATGTTGTTTTAGTTGTTTAGGTTTCCAATTAATCTTGCTTTAGTTTTACTTTTTGGTATGGTTATAAAAAATATCTCAAGTGTGTCGCATTTGATTTGCTGCATATACACTGCTCAAATTGTGTTTTGGTCTGTCAAAGAGGATTACTTTAAGAGGCAGTGCAGCATAAGAAGTCTGACGCTGGGCACAGGCCAGGCACTTGAACACACTTGTCTGCCTTTTGCTCGGGACAGGGTGCAAAGTCTCACAAGGGATAACTGACCACTTGCCTGGGTGAATAAAACGAGGGGGCAAGGGAAGGACTGTAAAGGGAGCACACACCAATTTCATTACACCTTGATTTATTTTTTCAAAAATGGAAAGGAAAAATGATACCCCCGGCCATTGTGGTCCTTGTTAGACTGCCATAGTCATAGTTTGGACACCGGATGTACTGAAAGGGGAATATGGAAACCACAAGTTATATATATGTCAGCTGCACGCAATCCTGGTGCAATGTGCACAGCACACTTGAAGGCAGGCTGCTCGGACTGCTAATGTTAGCGGGCATGCGTTTTATGAGCTTACTCTAGAAAGTAAAAAACAAAGAGACTGAATTGTTCTATTTGAAGATGAACTTCATAGAGGCCAGGCATGTTTGCTCCTGTTGCCCGCCATTTGCAATATGCTGCAACATGTATTTACAGTAGCAAAACCTGCAAACTGCCAGACTGTAAACCGCATCAGCCCAATCCTGCTAACAGAGCCTATCAACAGTACTAGACTGGAAACCAGCAATGGTAAAAGATTCAGACCAGTCCCACCTGGCATGAGGCCACAACTAGAATAGGCTCATCGTAGCTTCCCAGTTAGGTCATTTGCAGTCCACCGAACACAGAAACCAGCCCCCGTAATCGGCAGCCCACCAGGAAAAAACGACTTCCAAACTCCTAGTCTATTTCAGTACATTACTAAGGTCACCACCATAATATGTGTTCAGGTGTAACATGTCAGCGTTAGGTGTACCCAGACTAATACTCCATGCCTCCCCATTGCACCACATAGAGACAGATCTTACACATCAGGGTACCCTGCACAAAACATACAGGTGTATGAAGCAAGACGTACTGTATAACAGGGATCTGATGTGCAAATACATAGAGAGAAGGCTAAACTGCTTTAAATACTAGACGAATATCTAGCACACGCTGCTGCAGCTATGCGCACATGGTTATTTACTTTACTAAACAGATTCCACAGAGCTGCTGCACTAAGTGGAGGATGGTCTTCACAGAACTAAAACAGTTTATGTTCCGATTCTAATGGTCACGAGGAAAAATATGAACAAGAACCAAAATGTTGTTGGAGCTATCCTAAAGTGTATATTCAATCTAGACCGTTTCCATCTACAAACCTACATAGGTAGGAAAAAGTTATATTTTTAGCCGAGAGGTGTTTGCTTTCCGGAATTCCCATGGCTCTCTCGAATATACGTCCATTGCCTGTGGCTGGATTTGACATCCAGAATCCAGCATGCCACTCTGCCACCAAAAGAGATGTTGACTTAGAAAATGTGTATTTAGGTTTAAAAAAAATGTTTACGAGGAACAGAAGCATAATCTATTTTATATTTAGAAACGCTACCTGCTTCTGCTACCGTGCTAGAGCCATGTTTACCTTTTTTAAGTCCCAGTGAAGAAAAAGGTTTTTGCAGTGCATATGTTGCATTGTCAAAGCGCTTACTCTGGGGTAGGGGAGACAGAATAAAATGTGGATTAAGAGCCTACATTATCCCTTCTCATTGATGACACACAGCCCTGATCACAGCACTTTCAAGGTCATTTGTAAACCTCCCCATTCAGCCGGACCGGAAGGCGCAGCAGACTCTAGGGAGACGGCACCTAACCAATCCTCATGGGCAGCAAACAAGGGGCATGGCAGCGGCAAAGTGCGAAGCGCACAAAAACAAATGGTCAACAAGTGACCAAAAACAAGCTATGGTTTGAAAGGACCAATCGAAGTAGTGGGGCGTGGCCACGAACACGGCCAAAAGGTGAGTGGGATAAGCGGTCCCCAGCATTGTCACATGGAAAAACTGACCCCACCCACACCAGATAACGTAGGCGTCGCAGCCGCAAGGAGAAGAGGGGGTGGGGAGTGACTAGGTTTAACAATAAAGGTCTTCACACAAGGACATAAAAGGACGATTGTGCGAACAAGATCCTTGGGATGCCTCATGGCAGGGACACTTGAGGGTAAACAAAGGGGTAAGAAATGGTCAGCGCTGGGCAGACACAGCACTTGCAGCCCTGGCATGGGCGCAGGGCTACGAACGCCAGACATTTATTAGCAAGGGAAGCCTCGAAGCGATGACCCGCTGTACCAAGTAATCGTCAGAAGGAGAGCTGTCACAGCAGTTGATTAAAAGTGATTTATGAAAGCCATTAAAGAGATGTTATGACTTTAAGGATAATGCATTGCAGGTTATGCAAGTTATGGTTATTAATATGCACTAAAGATAAGAGGTACACTGTATGACCAGTTATGAACAGAATGCATTACATTGAAGTGTAAGATAAGAAAAGAACTGAGCATGTTAATGACTAATACTATCGTGATAAAATATACCAGCTTATGATGTGAATAAACTGCACCTGTTCTAATACCACAAAAGGTCTTGGTGTGCATGATTGATTGGGGAAATAGAACACCTTGCTGTTCTCTGCCTTCTAAAGTGATGCAGCAAGTGTATGGTGAATTAAAAAAGCAACATTTTATTTTGAAGTTGTGCTTTTTAACGTCAATATGCACAATGGAGAGTACCAGGTTTTCTGCCCGATTCAAGTGGCAAGGATGCCCATCTCTCATCACCATCCTTGGTGTCTTCTCCTCCACCAGGAAATAAATTCAAAAGAGACAGCCGGTGGGCCGTGGCCAAGATGGAGAGCAGGTAAGACGTGCTTTGTATCATCTCCCCGCTCCCAAATGCCCGTAATAGCTTTGTATAGCACCGGCCCTTCCCAAAGAGCCCAGAAGTCGAGGGGGGACACCCTCCAGCCCGGCAGCGCAAATCAAGAAGGCGACGAAGGGGCTGGGGGCTTGCCTAAAACCGATTCTTCTGAGAGCGGCCGCGGCCCAGAATGAAGAAAATGGTGCCTGGAGCCGGAGGGCTGAGATGAGGCAGAGAGTCGGGCCCGCTGCTGAGCCTGAGAGGCGCGGACACTCCCGAAGACGGCACACAAGTGATCAGCGGGAGCAGTGGAGTGGGACTGGAGCCCCGGGCGGAGCCCGGAGCTAGGCCCAGCGGGGTAAGGAGACAAGCGGCTACCCCGGCGTGGGAAGGGGAGCGCAGCCTGGGGACGGCCCTGGGCTTCGGATCAGAGTGACAGAGCCAGATCAAGGCGGGGCAACGGAGAGCAGAGCCGCGGCGCAAGGGACATCGGCCACACAATTGGTTGGCGCCTGGCCGGCCTAAGGACCGGCATTCTGTCCCACAGGGACATCTCAAAGGAGCAGTCGGCACTTGGGGTGGCAGGAGGGGCCCGCGCATTAGCAGACGTGGCAGCACATACAGGCCCAAGGGGGGCTGACCGTCCCAACAGCACGCCGGCCAGAAGTAGCGACTGGCGCTGGTGGGCATGGAGCTCGGAGGAAGTAGCGTGTGGTGGCTCGGCCCGGAGTGCGTCCTGAGTGCAGGGGGAGAGAGAGCCAGAAGGCTGGGAGCAGAGGCACGGCCCAATGTGGCAGGCATAGAAGGCCGAGGCCTGGTGGCGTGAAACTCGACTCCCCCATACGAAGAGAAGGAGGAGGCGGTAGACCAGTGGGGCTCTTGAGATCCTTGTTGGGTGAGAGTGGGCTTGCCCCGGGCCGGGGGGCGCCATTTGTGGGTGATTGCAGAAGACGGGGGCCGGAGAGAAGGAGGTGCAGGTAGACTGGTTGGGCTCGTGAGCTCCTTGCTGGGTGAGAGCAGGCTCGCCCCAGGCCGGGGGGCGCCCTTTGCGGGCAATTGCAGAAGACGGGGCCGGAGAGGAGTGGAAGACGCAACCCGTCTGGCCACGAGGAGATGCACGGTGAGGAGCGACTGGGACTGGCTGTTCTGGAGGGGAGAACGGAAAAACAAGGGCTTAGCTATCGGCCCTGGAGAGAGGAACGCGTAGCTCACAGTAGCCACTGGTGACGGGAAGAGAAAACGCGAGGTGCCCCACACTTGGCCCAATGGAGCAGAGTCCGGTGAGAGGCCTAGAGGGCCACGAGAAGATTGGGGCTTGAGTGACCTTGGTGTCCCGAATCAGCGGTACAGGGCAGCGGTCTGCCTGCTCGAGGTAACAGCCAGAATCATCGCCTGGCACTCGCTCACTGAGGTAGCTTTAGCCAGAGCCTCAGAGATAGCCATACCCTCACGGACATCGTAGACGGACCGGTGAAGTCAAATGGCATAGGGGCATCCAAAGCGGATCATAAAAGGACAGTGGCCCCACAGCAGCGCAGCAGCGCAGTCTTCTGGGAGGCGACCGGCGACACAGCGGCCCAGTGGACGCTGGTGCACTCGTGGTGAGGAGCCGTCTCGGTCAGAGGGACCGACTGGCGCTGCGGCCCCCGGAAGAGAGAGGGACGACGATCGGGAGCTGAGCGGAGGCGGGGCACGCGGGGACAAGCCGGGTGTACATAACCACAGACCGGACACGCAGGGGGATAACCGAGACGGAGCAACAGAAATACATTCACCCAGATGGGACTTGGTCCCCTTCTAGCATCAGGACGGGATTGTAGCATCATCTGTCGCGGTAGGCCAACGGAGCTAGGGGCGAAGACACGACACAGGCCCGCTTAAAAGACGAGTGCCACCATAGTCGGGGCAACTTCCAGAAGAAGGCCCACGGGGGAACGGCGGGGACAGGGGAGAGCGGACAGCGCCCAGGGTACGAAAGGAGGTCAGCCACCTACTGCAACAGCTACATCCCCCAGAGCCAACATGTCCTCATTAAGAGGGAAGAAAGACAGATCTCTGAAGGAAATGGTCTCCAAACCACAGCACTCCGGGGAACGGTGGGGGAATTGCCGATCCTCACCACCCAAGCAGCTTCACTCCAGCCCGGTAGGCGCAGAGGCACCGATCACCCGGTCCTTTCTGGAGACGCTCTTCAACACGCTGTGCGAGGATTTCCAAATGCTTAAGGGGGAGGTGTTGGGGGAAGTACGGGAGATCCGGAGAGATATGGATGAACTGAGGGAGAGAGTGGTAGGCATGGAAGAACAGGAGCAGGCAAGAGAGGAAGAGATCACAGAGCTTCAGCAGGAGGGGGAGGGGGAACTGATGTGTTACAGGCAGGGGTCCGGCTCAATGAGTGAGTGGTGGCGAAGCCCAGGGAGAGGGCGGAGAGGGGCACAAGACCGTAGGGGGGGCAGGGGCTTTCGTGGACATGGCTCTCACCCATAACTCGCAACATATGACACACTACACTACAATTTGTCACCCTCAATGTAAGGGGTTTGAACAGCCTGAATAAACGGAAATCCATACCGTCCTACTTAGAGAATTTGTGAGCGGATGTGTGCCTTCTCTGGGAGACCCATCTCATCCCCAAAGATTGGCACCGGATGAGGTCCAAGGCATTTCCCCAGACAAAAAAGCAGGGGTAGCCATCCTAGTAGCAAGGCGCTTTGCTGGGCGGGTGGGGGACAAAGTAGCGGAAGTGAAGGGGTGCCTCTTAGCATATAAATTCTGGATAGGGGGGTCACCTATGGTGGTGGGAACCATTTATGCACCCAACGTGGGGCAAGAGAAATTCCTGAAGGCATCCCTTTCGGAGATCTTGAGCACAGAAGAGAGTTGGGTACTTGTGGGGGGAGACCTCAACTTAGTGATGGACACAGAAACTGACAGATCAAGCCAACGGCATTCTCAAATAGGGGAATTGTCCACAGAGGGGAAACACTGGCTACAAACTAGGGAGCTAGTGGACATTTGGCGGGTGGCATATCCACACACCTCTCAATTCTCTTTCTACTCACACGCCCATGGTACTTACACTCGGCTCGACCAAATGCTAGGTACAATGGAATTGAATGCATTGGTGCGAGACGTGACCATGACCCCGGCAGCACTATCTGACCATGATGAGGTGACGGTGACCTTGGGGTTACCCCAGCCTTGTGGCAGGGTTGGAGGCTGCGGGAGACGGTGCTTCACAGGGCGACGGTAAGGGACCAGATACACAAATGCATAACTGATTACTTGAAACTGAACGACTATCTCCCTGTCCACCTTGTGGGGGGCCCTTAAAACTGCGGTACGCAGGGAATGAATAGCCATTTCAGCGGCTGAAAATAGAAAACGCAAGGCGAAACGGGACCAGATAATGGCACAGGTTCTAGAACTGGAGAGGGTTCACAGTAGAACGGGGGCGCCAAGAGTCTGGCGCCAGTTGAAAGCGGCACGGGCCCAGCTGGCAGGGCTGGATTTGGACAGAGCTGAATATGCAGCACTTAGGCTCAAACACTCATATTACATTGGGGGCGATAAGACAGGGCGTATGCTCACGAGTAAGTTGAGAGCGCGCACGCAACACACGAAGGTTCAGTCCCTACAGATGAGTGATGGACGGACAGTAGAGGATGATGAGGGGATAGCGAAGGCCTTCCAAGCATTTTATGCTGAACTATACCGGCGGGAAACCCCCCAGGGCCTAAGCATCACCGATTATCTCAAGAGTGTGAATTTGGAGGCCCTAGCCCCAGGAAACGCAGAACTGTTGGGAGTCTCCGATTCGGGTGGAGGAAGTGATAGGGACGATTTTGCGCCTCAAGCTAATGAAAGCACCGGGGCCCGACGGCTTCTCAGCTGTGTTCCACAAAACTTATTGCCAGATCTTGGCACCACTCCTCACACGCCTCTTCAATTGCTTCACCCGACCTGGAGCGATCCCTCCAGACATGCTGGCAGCCTCCATCGTGGGGCTGCCCAAACCCGGGAAGGATAAAACACAATGTGGTTCCAATCGTCCGGTGTCGCTCCTTAATATGGACCTGAAATTGTTTACCGGGATGCTAGCAGCTAGACTGGGACCTCTCATGCTGGGCATCATAGAACCAGACCAGTTAGGCTTTATTTATAGCAGACAGAGCAGTGACAACACTAAATGCATTTTACAGTTGGTCGACAAAGCGCACCGTACAGATATGGACACTCTCCTGCTATCGGTAGATGCCGAAAAGACATTTGACCAGGTGGACTGGGAATTCCTCGATAGGACACTGGCTCATATCGGGGTAGGGAAAAGATTTAGGTCATGGGTATCAAGCTGCTACAGTGCTCCCACGGCGACCATCAGAGTTAACGGGGTATCGTCTAGCCCCTTCGAGATCCAGAGGGGTACTAGACAGGGATGCCTGCTCTCGCCCCTCTTATTCACTTTGTACATAGAAGCATTGGCACAAAGGATAAGAGATAACCCGGATATTCTGGGCATTCCCTTTGGAGGGGAGCACCATGCGATCAGTTTGTATGCGTACGACATTATTGCCTCCCTGGAATTCCCTGATCACTCGGTCCCTGCCTTTCTAAAGGAGCTGGAGGCCTTTGGCCACGTCTCCGGGTTCAGAGTTGATGTCGGTAAATCGATGATTCTCTGGTTAAATCAACACAGGGCAGTGTCCACACCGGAAGGGGGCCCCTACGCGGGGATACAGAGCAGGCCATCCATCCCATATCTGGGCATAGAGATAGCCCCGTCCGTCTCACAAACGGTCAAGCTCAACTACTCCAAATTAACTATGCAGATTAACCAGGAACTGCAACAGTGGAAACACCACAAACTATCACTACTAGGGAGGGTAGCAGCAATTAAAATGTCCATCCTCCCAAAAGCACTGTATCTCTTCCAGACCATACCGGTGTGGCCCCCTCAGGGTACACTACACAAAATACAACAGGCATTACAGCAGTTCGTTTGACTGGGGGCGCGTCCCAGGATGCGTAGGGAAATTGGCTTCTTACGGCCAGTGGAGGGAGGGTTAGGGATCCCGAATATGGTAGAGCAGCACAACTCAGATATCTCGTAGAATGGAGTAGAATGGAGTAGGCCGAAATCCAAAAAGAGGTGGCTGTTTCAGGATCGGGCGCTAGCGAAACTATCCCTGTGGAAGGTCCCTTTCCTAAAATGAGTGACCAGGCACAAAAATCTGCAGGACTCTCCCATAACGCACACCCTGCTAAGGGTGTAGGATGGGTTGTTGAGAAGAGAGGCCTTTCCTCTTTCCCCTCCCCTATGACTCCTTTACTAGATAACAAGGAGTTCACACCAGGGTGGGACGACAAGGTGTTCAGGGGTGCAAAGCAGCGGGTCAATTTTTTGACCAGGACGAAATTATCTCATTCCATGATCTGTGCCAGGACTATGGCATTCCTGAAACTGAGAGGTTGCATTACTTGCAGCTACGCGTTTGGCTCCTCCACTCGGAGGTTCGCCCACAGGTAAGCAGAAAATTGACCAAGTACGAACGTTGGTTAATAACAAAGACTACAGATAAGAAAATGATCTCTGAACTATATGATATGCTGCGCTCTCAAACTCCTAGGGCGCTGGTGGCCAGCCAGAAGAGGTGGGCGAAGTAACTGGGTCGGGACCTTACAGCAAAAGAATGGAATGACATTTATTATAGGGCTAATCATATCGTACGCAACACTGCAAGCAAGGAGTCAGCGGTCAAGATAGCCACGTACTGGTACCTGACACCGGCTCGTTTAAACAAAGGGAACCTAGACCGTAGTTCGACTTGCTGGTGGGGTTGCGGGGGGAGGGCAACCTGGTGCATCTGCTATGGGAATGTAGGGATTTGGCAGGCTACTGGGCGGCGGTCCTAGACGACGTGGACCGACAGTTCGAGACACAGATTCCAAGGTTTCCGAGTTACGTGGTGCTAGGCCGCCCCAATCCCTTCACATACCGTTTACGGTCCAAGAGGGGGAAACAGATGGGACTGGTAATGGGAGCAGCACTCCAAAACATCTTATCGCATTGGCGAACACAAACGCGGCTGACACACACGGGATGGCTCCACCGGTTTTGGTACATCTTAGGGATGGAGCAGATCCAAGCGTCCCTCTCCAACTCCGCAACAAGCTTCAATGTAGTCTGGCAACCGATGGTCTCTCTGTTGGCGCAGGAAATGAATGAGGTCACATGCCCAAGGTACCTTTGCCTCCACCGACTCACGGCCCCAGCAGGGCCCATCACGGTAGAATGATCATCACACTCGCTCCGGCCGCACAGCGAGACCAGACACGAACGGAGTCTTAAGCACACCAGTTGGGGGGAGGGGCGGGAGAGGAGGGGGGAATGGGTTCTCGGTTTGTTCTTCCTTTGTTCTTGACATTGCTATTTAATCAAAGACTCAGCAGACAACTGACATTTCAGAGACTTTATGAACCCCTCCCAACAGCGGGGGAGGCAAGGATGGGAGGTTACCTACTAGCTTGTTGGCAAATGTTCATAGGTTTGCGTAAAAAGGGGCTCTCTTGCAGAAGCCAAGAAGGCATTAATTGTAATGTACGTTGTTTCTCTGATACAGAATGTCAATAAAAACAAAATTTAACCTAAAAGAGAGGGCCAGTGAGATGCTCGCACAGCTGGGGGGGTTTATGACACAAGAAGAGGCTAAGGAATGACTATTGAAGTGTGCAAAATACTTGTTAAACTTCATTCTCTCTAGATCAACGGCTCTATTAATAAAAAGTCTTTACCTCCAATCAGCTAATAAACAAGCATTTCAATATTTCAGCATTTGCTCAGATGTACAATGCAATGGGCATGAAAGGATATTCACACTAAGTAAATAACTCTCATTTAAGAAGTGAGCTTCAGAGAGAAGTTATAAAATGGTCACCAGAATAGCCAGCTTCTAGGACATGAAGTCACAGTGGATGACTGTTTCCCAACAGCTCAACACTCAGTGTTTCATACATGTCTACAGAGGTAGGCATTCACTTACTGGGTATGTGCAGAGACGTTTTAAGGCATGAGCAAAGTGGACCTTGGCCCAGTACCCCAGCCTTTCAGGAGCGTTCCAGAAAGAACCAGCCCTGTTCTGCAGAGTGTCTTTCCCTAATGACTTTGAATTATTCATAAACAGATTGTTTTAAATACCGTTTTCCTTTAATTTACTTTTAATGTGGGTGATTTATGGGAGTCTGTTGCTGACATTTTGCAGAGAAATGCTTGTGTTTTTCAACACCATGCAAAATCCATAAAAACAATCTTTTAGATCAAAACAGGACCGCACATGTGAGAAATTGGAGGGGTCACAAATATTATTCGCAAAAATATTAGTTAGCTACTGCTGTCAGGTTTAGTGACATGAAAACACGTCACTAAACCTGAATATTAGATGCAAACACATTTAGAATTTGGACCAGTGTGCCTGTGTACTGCCAGTGACATGGCCAAGGAAGCATAAAAGATTTGAAATTGGATCTTAAAGTTGTTCTGAACAGAGGCCCCCAAAATACACTTGGCCCAGTGCCCCCAAATCCTTAAAATGTCACTTGGTATGTGGATTGGAGAGGACCAGCTTCAGAACTCTCAAGGAGAATTCCAGTACGAAATGAGACATACATGATGCATCTGTGCGACAACTCAGCCTTATCAATAAAACACTCTCATACGTGGTGTCTCAGTCTCTGAACTTCCATTAAAAATCACAAGCACCCTCTGCAGTGCAATAAAAGTAGCTCTTCTTATACACAGATCTCACACACTCACTGCAAACAGGATTTAGTTAGTAGGAAGCCGAGTTTTGTGGATCAATATGTAATAAGGCTCTTTAACACTACAGTAATTTTTTATAGTAAAGTATGGGAAAATCCATGCTGGCACTAGTGCACTGGCTTTTGTGTAACTGTTCTCCAGCAAGCAACCAAAAAGGACTTCGATTTTCCACCACTTAACTGCCAAATCAGCCTGATCAACACCACAAAAGGATCCAAGAAAAGCAAGCACAAAGACCAAATTGCCTTCTCTGACAAAGAGTGAGAAACCGTCCTTGTAGATAAGGTGGACAACTGGGCTACATGGGTCTTAGAGACTGAAGGCCTGGGAGGAAAACCGGAGAAGAAGTGATGATCCACAAAGGAATGTCGGGAGAGAAACGTGGCCATGGATAACGGAAAGCACCCCAAAATGAGTAGCCAACAAAATGGTAAGGCACAATGATACGAGATTGTGAATACTGATGTCTCTCCCGAGGGGCGGCAAGAAAATCCAGAGGTGAGAAAAAGAAGATGCAGACATGAGACAAAAGGATTTAAGTGACTGGGAAGTGAGTTTTTGCACTCTTTAAGCCCAAACCATGCTGTGACAATATGAGGAGTTGGCATTGCCACACTGAAGATCCCTGCACCCAGTAAAATCTGAAACAATTATAGGATAAAGCAGAATAATTCTGTATACTTTAAGAAATTACAAATGTAATTATTACTCTATCAAGGAAAGACTTGTTGGCTTTTGAGATGTTGCCTAAGAAGACGTTCTTAGTTAATTTGGGTTTCATCTACATATAAGTGGATGAAGAATCACTCACTCCTATGGTACACCTAGCTGTTCTGGCATCTAGGATCTTCCTGAGAGGAAAATAAAGAACCATTCCAAAAGTATACCTCCCTGTGAATGGATATTGAAAAGTATGTTGCATGATCATCTGTAATCGGTGCTGAGGGATCAAGAACTACTAGTAACCAGCAATTTTTATCATCTATTGTTGGCATGGCATCATCAGGTCAGGGCAATATCTCTGCCCCAAGCCAACTGATAAGAGTAGAGCCGGTAGTTTCTGTTGATGTGGTTAATTACTTAGGTCAACTCTGCTTTCGCCACAGTTTTATGGAAGAATGGTGATTTTGTCAGTCTGAGATAGAAAACTCTAATTTGAATTGAGTTCATATTATTTCTGCGAAGAAGAGAAAAAGTATTGGTAAAGTGAATAATAGCCAATGAAAGATTACATGGGTGGTGGATGGTGACAGACAGATTTGTGAACAGTTTGGCAGGTGGGGCTACCAGTATGAGAGGATAGTTTGGAAAGTAACATAATAATAAAAATATATATATATATAAAATTTATTTTTTTTATTTCTTTAATGATTAATTAAAACCATTACAAAATTAACTTTGAAAAACACAATGTAAGCTGGTGAAAGTTCAAAAAGTATTCGTACATGTTAAAAACATAAATATTTAAAATGTTAGTTTCTGTACTTACGGGTTAAGCATACATGTCCTAACATTTGCTGAGTTAAAAATGTGGCCAGGCCCCCAAAGTGCATGTTGTATAAAGTGCTGTTTTAAACTGGACCTCGCAAGTCTCTAGTAAAACAAGCGTGTAGGTGATCCAAGGAGCCACAGGAACTCACTATGATGTTATTTGGGTACCAGGAAAAGAATAAGGCTGATAAAGTGGTGCGATAACTTGTCATTGGTAGGCACAGGGTTCACTGGGGTGATTTCTGAGCACTCGGAAAGCATAAGGTGTATAGGGTGCTGTTTTGGCTGGTTCCGCCCCAGTTGCATTACAGTTTGCAGGCCTTGCTGGGTGGTCCAGACCACATTGGGTGCATTCAACCTGATAGAGTTAGGGTAGATGGGCAAGCATTACCTAAAGTAATGCACCAAATGAAACTCGATAAATTTGCACAGCCCAAGCCGGATGTCCCGATGGATTGGGGAGGCAATATCCAGCAAAAAGCAGTGGTGGAGGAGGGGGCCCTGGCGCTGCAAGATATAATGGGGACAGTCCAGGGTGTCCGATCCACTATGGAAAGCAAGATTGACAAGGTCGCCTCAGAAGTAACATTAATGCATACGGACCTTCGTAATTTAGGTGAACGTGTGAAAATCCTCTACCAAGGTACTTGTAACCCACGTAAAAGAACTCCAGACCATGTCCGCAACCCTGGAGGCTAAGCTGGAGGATTTTGAGGGGCATGCGCAGAGGAACAATGTAAGAATTATGGGGGCTCCGGAAAAGGCGGAAGGCCCAGCCATGAACTTGTTTGTTGAAGACCTCATCATGAAACATTTGTGGCCCCACAAGCTTTCCAATTAATTCTCGGTGGAGTAGGCCCACCGTGTCCCGGGGGGCCACCAAGACCAGGGGCACCCCCACATCCAATATTGGTGAGGATCTTCAACTACAGAGACAGAGATGTAATACTATAAACTGATCGCTCAGTCCCCCCATTAAAATATGACAATGCCACAAGATGCACAGCTCCTTTCTGGAGGTTAAAAGAGTACTCCATGAAAAAGAACTAAAATACGCAATTGTTCCCAGCCAGACTCCGTGTGATAGTAGAGTGAAAGCCGTGGTTCTTTGACTCCCCGGAGGAAGCCTGGGAATGGGCACATGCATGGCAACAACCCGGTAATTGGAGATCTAGTGCATGTCAACAGAGAAGGAACAAGGAGAAGCAATACCAGGAACTGCAACTGAGTCAGGAGACGACTCCTGCTGCAGAGAGTTAATCGGACTCCTAGCTTCCGTAGGGCTCACAGCTGTATCAATTAAATGTTCGAGAACTCGGAGTCGGGTGCTCCATGTGATGTTGGACACTGCCTGGGAAGGAAGTGAGATGTTTAGGCCCCCCCAGGTACAGTATGGTATAGGTATAGGTACAGGTACAGGTGGGGGCGCTACGGGCGGAGGGACGGTTGAGACACGCTCCCAGAAACTGGGAGGTGAGGAATGGGATACACTGGCATTCTGCAAGTGGGGGGGTGGGCAGTTCTAAGTCAACGATGCAGGGAGGGGGGAATTGATATGCTAGTTGGCTGAATATGTTTTCATAGGACAGCGTATTAAGCATAGTGACACAGACACACAACACATGTCTTAAATGTTAGAATGTAGCTAATCAGGACTTCTCCAGGGTGGCTCCGAGAGCCTATGTAAAGGTGTCCTGCCCTCGGCAGCTCCCCATCACTCTCAATTATTTATTGATGGAACTGGGGTCTTCTCCGAGATTGTCAGACCTCCGGGTTGAGCGCCCAATCTTTATAGTTGCATGACAATTTGAATATGACACAAGTGTCCGGTAAATTTAAAATCCTTGAAATCACAGCACGAGATGCACCACCCAAAAGGTACAGTATAATTTAAATCAGTCCATGTCCTTTGTGTTTTTTCTTTTCAAATCATTCTTCTTTATTTTTCATTTGCCATATACACATTAAAACATCCAAGACAGCCAAAGCAGCCGACGCGTTTCTTACACCACGGGACTTCTTCAGGGCGTGAAACTGGTATATCGATATGTGTAATTTTTTCAATTGTAATTCTACAGGAAACACAATTCAAGGTCATTTAACGAGGTAAATATCTCGATTTACGTAAAATAGAATCGTTTATCTGCTAAGTAGCGTCAAAATGTCACATCCTTCCAATATCAATCATATTATAAATTCGTCCAACGATACGAGCAGCAGTATCACTCTCTAAGATGCCCGATTCCGCATCCTTCGTATCCAGAAACGCCACTCCTGTCAAGTTGCGACAAATCCTTACCTGGAATGTGAATGGGCTGGGGGATAAAATTAAAAGGGGAGTACTGCTGCAGTACCTGAAATGCCATACTCCTGATATAGTGCTACTACAGGAAACTCATATACAGGGGACCACTTATTGTGCACTAAATAGATGGAACTAAAAATTGGTAGCAGATGCACGCTACACCAGAGGCTCGAGAGGTGTAAGCATCCTCTTGTGAAAATCCTTTCCATTTACTGTACACAAAGTCACACATGATTCCCACAGCAGATTTGTAACACTATCAGGATATTGTAGGGCCGACCATTCAATATTACGTCCCTTTATATACCCCCAAGACTCCATGCGCCTACACTTGCATACCTTGGCTCACATATTGTCACCCTACCGCAGGGAGAGCTACTCATAGGGGAGACTGTAATGTAGCGCTCAGTGGTGAAATGGACCGCCTGCCAGCAAGACAAAAGGACCCCTCCGGGAAGCTCCTATAAGCATTTCTGTCGGACTGGTGGATGTATGGCGGATACGGATTCCGCTAACCTGCCAGTACACCTTCCATTCTGGGGTACACAGGAGCTTTTCCCGTATAGATTATGAATTTGGGATGGTGGGAGAACTTCTAGGGTTTGGGGACACGGCTCATCTCCCAAGGGGAATCTCTGATCACTCTCCGATCTGTACTAGCTATGGTAACAAACCCTTACCCAGTGATAATATACTAGCACTCCATCCATAGTACTTGAAAATACCGCTGATCTGAGCTTGTATGCAAAAGGCGATGACTTGTTTTTTCGAAGAAAACGAAGGCTCGGTAGAGTCGACCCAGGTCTTGTGGGATGCCTACAAAACGGTGGTGAGAGGCCAGGGGGTTGATTGCTGGACATAAAAAAGAAAAACGAAAGCAGCTGGAAGCCATCGAAGGAGACCCCCTTAAATTGGAAGCGGAACTGCTACTGCCAGATCCAGCAGACGCACAGCATAGGTTACGAATTAAACAAAAAGAATATAGAGATATCGCTGAGGACGCGGCAAGAGACAGACACTGAGTAACCCTACATCGCTTGTACGAGGTGGAGGTATAAGAATGGATAAGATCCTGGCGTGGTTAGACAAGAGAGAAGAGGCTTCCAAATGGGTATTCGAGATCACTCTAGAAGAGGGTGAAGCAGTGCGAGACCGGCAGGGAATTGCAAACACCTTTGCAGACTACTATAGGCAACTATATACACCATCGGCGCACACAACGTATATGGAAGCGAAGGAACTGTTGGTAACTCTAGATATGCCCTCACTGGAGGCAGCAGACAAGGATAGTTTAGAAGTAGGCCTTACAGACAGCAACGTAGTGCAGGCTATCTGAGCATTAAAAGACGGGAAAGCCATGGGCCCAAACGGCTTACCGATTTAACTTTATAAACTGACTGCATCCAAAATTACCCCATACTTAGTGAGGATGTATCAAGAAAGCCTTGAATCCGCAGCAGATTTTAAATCTGATATGCTTGTGGATTGGCAACCAGTGTAATCCTTGAAGTACTGTGACAGTAAATGGGGGACGATCGGGGGTCTTTAAATTACAAAGAGGGACGAGGGAGGGTTGTCCCCTTTCTCCTTTGATATTTGCACTGGTCCTTGATCCACTAGCGGTGTGGATACGGGGTGACCAACTTATTAGGGAACTTAAATGGACTGCTGAATGGGAGGATAGAATCTCCCTTTATGCAGATGACATCCTTCTCTACTTAGTGAAACAGGGTGTTCCATATTTTTACCCTATATCAAAAACTGGGATAAATCACTGATATACGTCCTCTATGGGCCAACACCGAAGCTCCCCAGAATATGTACAGCAAGAGTCAACACAGAAGGATTCCGATACTTGAGAATCTATGTCACTAGAGACAACGTAGTCCTTTATGAACGCAACCTAATACCCTCGAGTCGTCTTCGAGAGGGCGTCCAGCACTGGAGGTCTTTGCCCCTGTCGTTGTTGGGCAGGGCCTCACTATACAAAATGATGGCGCTACCCTGCTTCTTATATATTTTGCACAACATGCCCTATCTGGTCCAGAGTGGTTGAAACAGAGGTACGAACACTTCTCTGGGATGGGAAGCCTCCTCCCATAGCGTTACCTAACTGAGCAAAAGCTGGTATGACGGAGGGATCGCTCTGCCGGCACTACAATATTATTACTGGGTGACGCAACTCATAGTGATTAATCAGTGGGTACACACAAGTTACAACACAAGAAGAACCGGCCAATAGAATGGACAAATACAACATGGGGTCGGGGGGATACCTCAGGGCCATCTATCGAGGCAAACGAGGAGTGCCGGCAGCCACACCATCATCTGGCACAGTCAAGATATGGCACATGGCATCAGCAGCTCTTGGGTGGTGAGAGAAAATTACCCAGGCCACTCCATTATGGGACAAGGTGCAGTTAGGGTCTCTGGCGAATTACCCAGGCATCGATAAATGGGACCTAATTGGCCTCTCAAGGGTGGATGTCCTGTGGGTGAATGGGAAGGTCCGGCTCTTTGTTGACCTGCAAAGGGACTACGAGATAATGTAATCTGAAACCTTCCGCTATATTCAGATACGGCACACTCTACGACTGGCCATTCCAAAGGGCACTGATCTCCCGGTCTCCTTGCCACTCGAGGATAGGTTAATAGACGATTATTTAAAGGGAAAGGTTATATCTTTAACCTATCGTAAACTAATACATAATTCCCCTGACACCCTAGACAAAGTGCAGACCAAATGGGTGCATGTTCTAGGGGACTTCAATGATGAGGAGTGGCTGGAGTTCCTCGCATCCCCCCGGGAGGTGGCAATATGATCTTGATTCAGATTGGTCCAACTGAAGCTCCTACACAGGACATATTATACATGTACGACACTAGTAAAAATGGTCAAACTTCGAGTCAGCACATTTTCCTAGGAACTGCTGCCAAGAGGGCACATTTCTACACTTGTGGTGGGATTGCCCACAAATCCAGAGGTATGGGAAGGCGATCGTAGCACGTATGATGACGTTGTGTGGGACACAGGTAGAGGCTTCGCCTCAATGGTGTTTATTAACATTAATATTAAACACCTGGGAGACAGCAAAGCTAATGGCAGGGCACCGATTGTGGGTCACATTAGGCCTAATGGTGGTCAACCTTAACACAGCTAGAAATTGAAGGACAGAAGCGGTGCCAGCACTCGGAAATTGGGAAATCAACATAGACTGGTGTATGCGCAGGTGGAGATGGCGGTGTATGAAGGGAGAGGTTGCCCACATAAATGGACCAAAATTTGGGACGGCTGATATGAAAATAGAGGGATGCTCTGTCATCCATTGGTAGACCCCCGGGGTGGGATGAGTCCAATGACATGGTGGGGAATCGACAAAAGAGAAATGGGTGAATGACGCGGCAAACGTGGAGATGAACGTCCTGATAATGTAAGATGTGTAATTGTGTACTTATGCTGATTGTGATAACTATAGCTGTAATATGTCCCCTTTTTCTTATTCTTTTCATAATAAAAAGATTTGTAAAACAAAAATAAAGAAATTGGTAAAAATTGAATAAGAAGAGACAACTGGGACATCACCCTAGTCTTATATGTGGTGTCACTTATTATGAGTAATTCTATACATTAGTAGAGTCGGCAGCTACTGTACCTGAGCACCAGAAGTTTCACTTTAATGTATTCATTATCGTTGCAGGATACAGCGCATATGCAACTAGCACAATATTGCACATATGATGTTACATTTCACAGGCAACATCAAATTGTGACTTGTTATCTCGTGATGAAACTGCTGTCAATGTAGTATTCATACTAAATACTGTGTCTGTCCTCAGAATCCTGCCTAAACTGAGAGAAGAGCCTAAACCGTGACCTCATCCTTCAGATAGAGAATATTTTTGGGAGATTAATGAAGACCCACGGACTGCGACTGAAGCCTATTTTCCACCGCCAGCCAGCGCTGTGGTGATGTATGTTACTTTCCACATCTGTTCACAAGCAGCAGATGTAGCCATGACTTCCATAAATCAAGCGTGCTGTACACTATAAACTTATTTCGGCACGTGGTTTTGCTAAGCTGCATAGCCTCGTGTTTGAGATATAACATCTGCTACGTAGTGACACCGTTTCAATGATTTGCGACACTTGGAACATGAATTTTGAGTCAATGTTTAATATGAACTGACAGCAGGCTGAAGTACTCGAGCCTCAACACCCATTCTATAAGGTGTATTACAATCCATGTTAATTAAGATATATAATAAACAACAAATATTAAGAGCAGATTGGGTTGGCTGAAATTTTAAGATAGATAAAACGAATAGAAAGCCTCACTGTGGGCACCGAAAACACTATTGACCGCATCAGTGCTTCCCCCTCTAACGATTGAGATCGGTCAACATGGCCTTGAAAACTTAAGTCAGAAAGGGTGATCAACACAACATTTGGAAGATGCCATATCATGATTTCAGAGCCAACAATTTAAAAAAATGATATACTACTATATCATCCGCTATTTCTCACCTATTGAAAAAGATCAATTGACAGGATCATAACTCACATATTTTGGCATCACTGCTTTGCCTCCTGGTATCTGATTCAGATATAATTACATCTGTGCATGGTGTAATCCTACTATGAAAGGGAGTTTAATGAGGGAAGAAAGAAATCTCTAACCCCGCATGCCTAAACAACTCAGTCTAAATAACGACCACATCTTAACCAAGCATTGCTTTACCACGCATGCCTTTACCACGACTTTTTGTGGTAAAGGCATGCATGGTAAAGGTGTATGTGTGGCTAAGGTCGCCACACCCTCCCCGCCTCCCTAAGGCACAAATTCCCCCCAGCCTCCCTCCCGTCCTGAGGAGCAAATACTCCTACCCCTTCCTAACCCCCACGCTGTGCCCTCCCAATGCCCTAATGCCTAAAACCCTGTACCTTAACCCTAGCCCTTAACCTGACCATGGCCAGCCCTGACCCAGCCCTAAGAACTTCCCCGCCCTCCCCTAAGTGCTAAAAACGACCCCAACTACCCATTCCCCTCCCCCTGCCCTGCCCTGAGGCCTATACCCTAACTCCTAATTATAAAAACGACCACCCAACCCTGAACACTACCCCTGACCCCCAGCCCTGAAGACTACCTCCAACCCCCCAGCCCTGAAGACTAGCCCGAACCCCCAAGCCCAGAAAACTACCCCTGACCCACACCCCAGCCCAGAAAACTACCCACGACCCACCCCCCAGTCCAGAAAACGACAACTCACCGCCCAGCCCAGAAAACTACCCCAGGCCCTCCCGGCTACAAAACTACCCCTGACCAACTCCCCAGCCCACCAGACTGCCCCTGACTCCCCCCCAGCCAACAAAAAAATCCCAAGCCACCCTCCACTCACATGCGTGGTTAATGCACATGCTTGGTTAAGGCATTCGTTGTAGGCCTTGCAGAGTCGGAACACTCGTGGTTTAGACCGCAGTGTTCCAACTGTTCCCCATGAAAGTGAGCTTTGTTTTTAATCTCAGAAACTGCAATCTTAGATTCCATTCCTCTGAGTATAAACTGCTGATATTCCAGTCCATACATTGAGTTAGACCACAGAAAGAGCCTTCTCCCTCTGAAGTGACATACATTTCCATTGAGGGACGCTAGGAAAAATCATTAGAAAGAACTATTTTTTCTGCAACTCTTGGCTGGCTAATGTTCTTCGATTTGGAATGAAGAACTTAAGGTCAAGACACCACCTCTGAGATATTTGTGATCTCGATAAGAAAAGTAATCAGAAATATGTAATCACTGCCATAAACGTTGAATAGGTGCCTTCTGGTGCTTGTTTTTTTTTTTAAATGTTTTTTTTTTTTTTTTTTATAGTTGCACTTTTCCATAATGTGTAGGCGTGTGCTTACACATCTGGAGATTTGTTTTGTATTTTTTTTATTAATTTTGAATAATTTTGTACAAGGAACAGTCACATTTCTAAAGTCCAGAACACTGTCTAGGTGGCAACCATAACGAGCACACAAATCAAATATAGTGAATTGACAGGCCGACGTTCTGCATCAACAAAAGAATACATGAAGGGGGAAACAGAACCCACAGGCCCAAGCACCCCAGATGGAGATAGCAATAGAGCAGACCCCAGTGATGAATCTTAATCAACAAAGATAATATCACACAATATACCCTATCTTACAGACTCTTCAATCCATTCTGTATTTGGCGTCCACATTTTTAAGCCCCTTGCTCTCTTTCTAAGTCCCTTTGTCTTGTAGATTGCAGATTCTATATTAAAGGTTGCCAAAAGTCTGGCCCTCCAAGCAAAAAATGACAGAGGGTCAGGGGCGATCCAATCTTTCGTAATACAAGCGCGGAGAATCGCCATACAGATAAACAGAAAGGAAGTTATAGACTTCGATCTTCTTTGCATTTCAGCATCTGTTTTAATTCCTATCAATACCATCTCCCCAGTAATGTACACTGGTGATCCCACAACCACTACCAAAAAGGATTGAATTGAGGATAGGAGATCCCCCAATTTTGAACAAGAGTAGAACATGTGGACAGCATCTGCAGCTAGAGTACCACACCTATTGCACTTAGTTTCTGCTCCTGTACCCCATTTCGCGATCTTCCCCGGTGTATAATATAAATCATAAATAGCCATATAATGTTGTGCACGCATCCTGCCCGTCATTAAAATTTCATTCGCCAAGGCAATAGAAGTGTTTAACGCAATTGTCTCTATATTTAACTTCCTTTTCCACCTTTCCTGGCAATGCTGTAAGTCATCAGGCATTAACTTTATCAAAATAGAATAAAAGAAACCAATGGGCATATTTTGCCCCAGCTGTTCAATTAAGGGAAATTTTCTAAATTGGTGCATGCCATCTGGAGCTGATGTATTACAGAAGCTGCGGATTTGCAAGTATTTAAAGAAATCATATTTTGATAAGCCATATTATAATTTTAGCTCTGTAAAAGATCAAAATTGGCCGTCAGGACAGAGATCTCCTAGACGGGAGATCCCCTTCTGCGTTCACCTGATAATAATATAGTCTCGAAAAATTGGTGGGAGTATCCCTAAAGCCTCAAAAGGGATATAGGCATTTATTTTCGGAAGAGCTAGAAGCCGCTTAACTCGCCTCCAGATAGCGAAGGCAGCCTTATACATTTTAAACTTGTTTTTTTATAATAGCTGGGTTCCGCAAATTTTACCAAGCAGCAATTTGCTTTTTCACCCAATCCAAATTCATAGATTGATGGACTGTGGCAGGGCAACAGCTTAGCCCTTTCTCCCACTACAAGTGGAAACATAAATTTCAATGCTGCCGCCCAGTAATAAAACAAATAATACGGAATCCCCCAGCCTCCCACAGTTCTAGGGAGCACCATCTTTTTATATGCCCTTCTATGCCTTTTATGAAACCATAAAAATCTAGAACTAATGTTCTCAAGCCTTTTAAAGTATATCGCTGGAAATTTCAGTGGTATGGTTCTAAACAGATATAAAAGTTTGGGGAGCACCAGCACCTTTAGAACGTTTGACCTTCCATGCAATGACAGATCAAAATTGTTCATTCGCTCTAAAGTAGCCTTAACTCTATCTAGTACTGGGTTCAAGTTAATTTCAGGGATTTTATTGACGGGTGATCACAACTTGATTCCCAAATAGGTAACTTCCGAGACGGTAGAGATACCATCCGGAGGGTTACCCCCCACACATAACGTCTGAGTTTTAGTCAGGTTTAGTTTATAGCCAGACATTAACCCATACTGCCAGGCAAGGTGTTCAGTCGTTGAAAGAGCAGAAGGAATATCAGTAGTAAGAATAACAGTATCGTCTGTGTATGCCAGCGCTCTATACTTAATGTTACCCACTTCTACAGGTTTAATGTCATTGGACTGATTTAATTTAACCAGAAAGAAATCAATATACAAGGCAAATAATAAAGGTGAGCTGGGACAGCCTTGCCGCGTGCCACGACTTATTGTGAAATATTCTGACTCTCTACCAGACAGGCGTATGATACAGTGACTTAATAGCTTGAAGTATACCCGGCCCAAAACCCTTCAGATGCAGTACATCCCAAAGGAAAGGCCAAGACACCCTGTCGAATGCCTTCTCGGCATCCAGCAGGATGATTCCAATAGGGGTCTTTGTAGCATCTGCCCAGTCCATCAATGCTATCATACGACGAACGTGATCAGTCGTGTCGCAGCCAGGGATAAACCCGTGCTGAAGTGGTGAGACAAGGGTGGAGATAATACTCGATAGACGAGCAGCTAGAACTTTGGAATAAATTTTAATGTCAGCATTAATTAATGAGATAGGTCTGTATGAGGCAGGCAACGCAGGAGGCTTGTCTTTTTCAAGAAATACTGTAATTCTTGATTTCTGCCAGGACAGAGGGGGTGAATCCTTCTGAGTATCTAGAAACTTTGCCAGCAGTTCATTTTTTAGAGATGAAAAAAAGGTTCTAAAAAATTCCAAAGGAATCCCATCTTGGCCAACCGCCTTGCCTACCGCAAGGTATAATATTGCTGCCTCTATTTCCTCAAGAGAAATATCGGCCTCTAGCCCTTCTTTTTGTTCTGGAGTTAGTTTTAGGATCTCATTATCTCCCCAGAACCCTACAAAATTGCATTCTATATCAGTAGCATCTTCATTTGAATGCAAATGACTATAAAAATTATTACAAATCTCCAAGATTTTTGCGGGTTCTGAATGGATTTGCCCTAGTTCGTCATGCATTGAATCCACCCTCCTAGCAACCTCCTTCTGCTTTAATCTTTTAGCCAGTAGACGACCCGTATTTTTACCCACCTCATATAAATCCGAACGATGAACCGCCACTTGGGCCGCTACCGCGGTAGCAAAGTTTTGATAGACCTTCATTTTCTGAACGGCCAGATCTTTTGCTATCTGCTCGTAATCCTGAGTAGTAGTAATGGCCGTCATAAACGTAACTTCTAAAACTCTCAGTTTATTCAACTGCTCCTCCTGTTCTGCCTTTATTCTGCGTTGTTTATTAATCGAAAAGCTAAGGGTCTCCCCCCACACCCCAGCCTTAAAAGCGTCCCGTATCATACCCCTTGAAGCAGATCCGCGATTAATTTTAAAAAAACTCCACTATCCATTTAGAGATTTGTTCCTGGTAAACAGGGTCAAGCAATAACCGTCGCTCAAATGTCCAGTTTTTTTTTAAGGGTCTATACAGTGTTTCTACATTTAATTCCATAATTATAGGGTTATGGTCAGATGTTATTTTTGGTTGAATGTTGATCCTAGCATTAGTCAATAATTCTAAGGCAGTAAAAAAGTAATCCAGTCGGACATGTTTCTGATGAGGGGCGGAGAAAAAGGTATGACCGGGGTCATTAGATCTTTTCAACCACCAGACATCTACTAGACCAAAATCATTAAGGAGACCCTTAGTGGCCTTGAAAACCTTTGTCTTTTTCCCCTAATACTCCATGTTGCTAATAATGCTCTCATCTCCTTGCAGATGTACAGGAGAAGGCCATGAAGCCAATTCAATACTGATGTCATTCAGCATGTCGGGGTCGTCGGAGTTAGGCCCGTACAATGAGCACAAAGTGAAAAGAAGACCGTCTATCCTCATCTCGATAACAGCCCACCGGCCAGATTGATCAGTCTTAACACGTTTATATTCCCCCCACCCATATTTTTTAAAGATAGCAACACCCCTTGTATTCGACCCTTGCCGTGTACAACACACTAGCTCTAAGCCGAGATCTTTAAGGCAGGCCCTATTGTTCCATGCAATATGCGTTTCTTGAATACATACCAATTCTACCCTCATTGTTTTCATAATCTGAGCCATCATCTCTCTTTTATTCTTGTTATTCAGCCCACACACATTCCACGAACAAATTGTAAATTTACCCATCTTTAATCAAATCTTGCTTTATCAGAGCTGTCAAACCAAATAGATATCGCCCCCAAGTATTGGTGTACTTAAGACTTGCTTCCACCAGAGACTCCCCCAACATAACTATAGCTAAGAAAAGCTTACTTAACCATACCATGCCTTGTGCCTTTACTGGTCCCTCCACCGTACTGCTATATTCCCTCTGTTCCTTGCCCCACACCCTCCCCCCAACCCCCCTTCCCCGCTAGTACCCCTACCCCCCCACCTCCCCCTGAACCCACCCAAAAGAGACCAAGGGACTGAATAGTCCCTCTTAGAGATGGAAAGAGAGGAGTAAACGCTCTCCCGCTCCCCTGACTCCCTGCGAAAATACCGAGCTAATCTCGCTGGTCTCACTGCCTCAGGTTAACCCTTACAGTGTCCCCAAAAATTCCTTCGCAGCTATCTCAGAGGTAAAACATGAGATTTTATCCTTAACTATAACCTTGAGCTTAGCAGGATTTAATAGATAAGCTTGTGCCCCTTTCGCTTGCAGTGGCAGGATTAATTGGCGAAGATGCCATCTAAGTTGTACTGTGGCCTGACAGCAGTCAGGAGTCATAAAAAACTCGCAACCTTTAGCTCTCCGCTTACGGTTAGGGCGTGCTAGGTCGTATAAATGCTCACAAAGTAGAAAATTGTTAAGACAAATCAAAATTGCCCTATGCTTGGTTGCTACCCCTCTAGAACCTGCCCGCATCTGAAAGGGGAATCTATGGACCCTCTATAGCTCAAGCTCCCATTTCGAGTTAGTTAGCTCAGGAAAAGCATCAGTGAATAATTCAATCACGAATTGACGAATGTCATTCCCTTCTAACCCCTCAGGGACACCAAGTACACGCAGGTCATTTCTTCTTGACCTGTTTTCAATGTCAGTTAAATTCCAGTTTATGTCATTGTGTGTCGATTGGAGGGCAGACACATCAGCCTTCTGAACTACCATCACATCCTCTAATGAGGAAATTCTACCTTCAGCTTCTCCTATTCTAGCTGATAGCTCCGAGCAGGATTTAGCCACGCGTCGCACCGTATTTGCAGTTTGCGTACTGCTCCCTGAACTCGGAGGCTCTCCGCCTTTGTCTCCTCTCGGTGTGACATAATGACATGATATATTGCCGATAATGTCACGGCATTATCAGTCTCTTCAAAGAAAGGCTTCAGATCTACGGTGGTGTTGTTTGGCAGCGTGGCCTGTACTGCTGTGTGGGAGTCTGTATAAGGTTCTAAAATAGGTGATCCATCATTAGTTATAACTTGCCCTAGCAAGGGATTAATAGGACGAGACAAGTCTTGCGCCTTTCACACCATGCTTCCCCCTTCTTGTAATGATGAATTAATCTCCTCCTCGAAAGGCGCAGAGCTCGTGCCACTTCTGTCATCTGCCCAATCGAGAACCAGACTTTCCCCCTCTGAGACGGCTGAAACATCCGACATAGAGTAAAATTTAGCCCCAGAGCCACAGGAATCCGCCTCCATGGCGGTTTCTGCTACAATGGGGTGATTATCCATAACCAAGTCACCAGGTTCTGAAGTAGTTAAGCCATAGAGAGTAAGTCATGGGAATTGTTGATCTGTGGCTCGATATTATTTTCGACCACAGGGTTTAAAGGATCGTTAGACAAAGAGGCAGAAGGGAGAGTCCGTAAGCAGCTCGCTGCCGTTTTTGATGTATTTAGTATACTGACAGGTGTTCCCTTGTCCTTGCTCTTGCTCAGCGGTATCAGCAGGTTCTGACCTTGAATCGAGTTTGTATTTGAGCTGGAGCCCTGCTTCTTTTTTTTTTAAAATCCCCGCAATTGCCATTCTTGAGTCAGAGCCAGTAACCGCCGCCCCCTGCCTGACCAAGGAGTCGGGTTGCTCTTTGAGGCCGAACTCGCTAGTGAAGCGGGAGCTTTCCTGTACAGATGACAATGCGCCAGTCAAGTCCTGATTTAGAGCTATTTGTGCCGCAGTTAATGTCGCTGTAGCGGCGGCGGTTGCACGCGTCTTTGGACCTTTAGGAGGTGCACTGGAATTAGCGTTTTTGGACGCCCTTCTCAAAGATTCGCTGCTCCGGTCCTGGGCTTCCCAGTCACTCCGAGCCCAGAGATGCCTCACCGTGAGCCTGCTCTCTTCCCCGAGCCACCGAAGACCATTCACAAAATCACTGCTGCCCCCGCCATCGCAAAGATGGTGGCAGCCAACCCCAGCAGTAAGTAAACCCACTCGGCGTTTGTGGGGGGTAGTATCAAGTAACTGTAACAGCCACAGCACAGCCAACTCCCATCTGCCAGACACGGAGATCAGTAGGCGCCGCGGGTTTAACCGCGGATCCGCAACTCCTCCCGTCTATCTCCGCTCCGGGTCGCTTCGACTCCGCTCGCGGTTTCCAGCGATCCGCTCCACTCCGTCAATGGCGTTTTTAGCCGTCTTCACCGCCCTCGCCGTGCCAACTTCTTCACGACCGCATCAGCTTCATTGCAGAGGAGTCAGGGAAGACAGCAAGGTAACCAGAGCCAGCCGGGGTTCACAGGGAAGGGAGTCCTAGAGAGTGCTGTAGTCCATCTCACTCGGACACAGAAGCGGCCGCCATCTTGGTCTCCCAGTCTCCCTGTTACTTGGTTTATGACAGTAACTGCTATATGAGGCAGGCTATGTGATTGATATGTGAGGTGAAAAGTGTAAATGACTAATCAAGTTTGCATTGGAGTTTAAAGATTGTCAGGTTTCCATTTTCCATTGCTCCCACTAAACAGATGAGATAACTCATCACCTGGTGCCTGGAACGGAAAGTCTTTGGGTCTTGTGTTTTATTACCTCTTTAACAACTGAATTCTAATGCTGGCAAATTTGCCACTAACAATTTGAGCAGACTCCGTCAAAGAAGATACTTATTGCAACCAGAGTGAGGACATTCACTAAACAAATTTAAATTGTATCAAAAGAAATTCCAGTAACAACAGTATATTAATTGAGAGACAGAAGAGAACCACAAGCGATTGACTGGCATCCTGAATACTCACATAGTTATACAGTGTGCATACAAAAATTCCCTGCAGAATGAGGGTTTAGCTGTAATCCCTGTGTTTCCAGCCTTTTGTTTACGTCAATGCTTGTTTTTATAAAACTTTATTTTTGAGTAGCTGTCAGGCAATCGGTAAACATAAAAAAATGTACATGAATTAAAAGCAAAAATATTTTATTCGTTGCACAAAGCACACTTTGAATAGTATTCCCTGGAACTGAAAGTAACTACTTTGTGTTCTTTGTGAAAGAGCAGAATGCAGTCACTCACAGTGAAGTTAGTCAATGGCTGAAGTGGGTTGAACCAATACCCCATCCTTTAGTGTAGTGGGCAGAAGAAAACTGAATGACAGTGTTAATGTCTGGATACCTATGTCTCAAGTTAATGGGGCTTCATCTGCTAAAAGTTTAAGGTTCTCATTTAGAGTTTGGCAGATTAGGAGCCTTCTGTAACTTGTCAGAGTTCCTGCACAGCCACATTCTTAGTTCTTCTGCCTCATTTAGAGGTGGCCAGATCACCAGATTTCGGCTGCAGAGGAAGCCTCAGCTGGCTTTTCCATCAGAAACCTTTGATTATCGTGCATAATACCACACAGTTCTGTGTCTACACAGTTATACCCCATTCCAAGGAGTGTACCTTATAATAGGAGTAAACATGTACTGCACTACTTGTTGGAAACGATAGTTCCCGCCACCAAGACTCTTTGCACATGTGTAATCATAACTCATAATCAGGGCCATTGTCTTATAGCCATGCAGGCACACTTCTCATTCTTCTCTCAGTATGCTAGTCCACCTTGGCTCCAGGCCTTCTCTTTTCCCCTCCACTTCTCACAACATATCCCTCAAATGGCACACTATCAGATTTCATTCTTTGCCCAAAATTTCTGTGCCACTCATCAACATGAAACTGTAGTAAATACTGTAGAACTTTCCTCGTTCTGCAATATGCCCCTACCATTTCTCCTACTACACTTTTCAAGTTTGCTCTCTCATTCAATGCCATCTGAACAGAATCCTTAACCAGAGCTGGGCTGGCTTATAGGGCCAGTTCAGTATAGTTTTTCACTGTTAATTTCTCTGATATAACCAAAACCATTGCCTGCAGCAAGCACAAATGCATGCAAACTCCCATGCCTTGCAAAACACCCATACAGTGTCTTTACAAGTTCAAAACTGCCCTTATCTGCAAATGTAGACCGCTTTTATTTTTAGCTATCTTATTCACTAATGGGGGCCACTTTTATTTTGGTGCCCGGGCCTATTTTCTGTCCCAGACGTACCTTGCCCTTACCAATTTGTTTGCCCTTTAAATTATTATGTTACTGTGTGGACTGTACAGAGGAGTCATCACGTTTGATATTATCACCTGCTAAGAAGATATGCATAAAGTTAGAAGGTAATTGTATACCATTGTCCATCACTATCTGTAACGGGTATCCTTCTCTTAGAAACAAAATCTTCAATATGTTTATTGTTGTTTCAGTATTAATTTCCTCACAAATTCTGCTTCAGCAAACCTTGGAAAAACATTTACCACAACCGTGGCAAAATCTTAGGTAATCCATAGGTCCAGTAAAATAGAAACAAGATTTCTCTGCTTCCGATGCCTTAAACTTTCCCATTGGACCTCCACTCACTTTCAACCTTTTCTCACTGCTGAATCATAATTAGAAGTTCTCCACCCAACCTTTAACATCCTTATCTATTCCTGGCCACCAATACTTTTTTTCTACCCTGCTTTGTTAATGTTTTTCCTAAATGTCCCTCCTGCACTAACAACAACTTTCCTCTAATCCAGCTAGTGATGCAAACCTTTCTTTTCTTGATACCAGATTCTTTGAAACTCCCAAACTCAACTCATCCTTCAATTTTCGAAACACTCACAATCCTGCAACCAAATGCCCCTCTCTCTTCTAACATGTTTTAAAATATTTAATAATTTAATGCATCATGAGATCACTTTCAGCAACTTTGTCCCGTTATTCATCTGATGGATTTTTTCTGCCCATCTTTATAGCATCTTCTATGAACACCACAACACACTCATCTAAATTACATTTTACTGCATTTAGATCCAAATCTCTCTTCTTCAAAGGCATTTAATATACGCAATCAATGTGAACATTCCTCCAACCTGCCACATGCTCTTTCTCAAAGTGAAACTCCTCTAATCTTGAGGCAATCGTGACCAACCTTGCATAAGTATTATCTCTTCACTTACCTCATGTACTTTTAAAAACAATTCATTGTCCATACACTAAGTAAAGATTAACCCTAACGAGTACGTCCGAAAACACTAAACATCCATCCTCCCTCTCCATCACAGAGTAGGTGTGTTCTGCTGTGTTTGAGGACCTGTAATCAAAGGCAACCAGCCTTCCTTTTAACTTCTTTCACTTGATACTGTACAACTCATAATTCATGTGTACCAGATGCTGCAGTGAGTATACTCTTTGCTTTAATGTCAAACTGGCATAATATCTTAACACACAACTTTTGTTCCTTAATTCTATTGAAATGAAATTCTTGTATGATCCACCACTTAAACATCTTCCCTTTTCGCAACAATTCCCGCGATGATTATGTGTTTTTCGCAAAGTTTAACGTACACTTAAAATTATGTTCTACTGGTCCCATGAATGAGAATCGTTAATATTTGTTTTCTAGGGTGGGGACAATTGAATTGACCTCACAAAATCATTCTTTGGTTTTACCCCTTGGCTCAAAATTGTGCAGTCTTAAAAGTCAATATTATTTAATAGGAACGCGCATTTCTCATTTCTAAGAGTGAGACAAACATTTTCAAAATCTATAGGATCTTTTTCAAGGTGTAGTTATGTTTCTCTTCCGTGGCTCCGTGTATTGATATATCATTTTGGAAAAATCTAACATTTTCCTGCGTTTGAACACATTCGTCATCATTGTTGGAAAGACGCTGGCTACTGACACTCACTCAAAAGTAAATCTAGTGCACTCAAACATGCCCTGCATCCTTATTTGCGTTGTTAGGGACTTTCATTTGGTGTGTAGTCTGATTTGATGATAGGCCAAATTCAAATCTAGACTTTATGTCACTCCTTAATAGCACCATTGGATTGATGTTCGGAAGAACTACACTCGTCATCATTGTATGTTGATTGAAATTTCTCAAGTCAACACAGACTATCAACCAGCCATCCACAATTTTTGTAATAACAAAGGGCAAGAGCCATTTTGAGGTTTCTACTGCCTCAATACGTCCCTCCTTTTACATTTCTACCAATAATTGCTTCCTTTGGCCCTCGCCACCAAAGGTATGCACCTCATGGCCAGTATGACAAGTTCCAACAATTTTATTTTATGACCACATCTTTTGAGAATTCCTATTTTCTCCTAAACACTTCACTGCATTCCTTGAAAAATACCCTTACCCGCCTGAGTTTGTTGAACAGCCAAACCTTTTTCATCAAACTTAGCATCTAAACAATATGGAAGTAATATTGTTGCACCCAATCTAAGATTGCTGGTCCCTTTTGTGCACATACACCTTGCCTTCTGCTGACTGCCACTTCAACACAAATTCAGCCCACATGAATCCTAAAATATCTATATCTTCTCCACTATATCCCTTGTGCTGTATATCTTCCAGGTGTAACAACTCACTAGTCAATATTCTTTAAACAAGGACTTTAGCATTGTAGTGTACATGAATCCGGAGTCCACCATCAGTCCTACCTCTTTGGCATGTATGATAAAGCTTGCCTTTGGTCTGTTCCCACTGTTTTCATCAATACCCTTTTCTTCTACACACAACACTCAATTGCCTCCTTCATTTCCCTCCACTGCATATTCTACTCATTTTCGGTCTCAGGCTAGACAGCACATGTGCTGTCTCGAAAAGACGTGTTGTGTTTAATCTGTGGACTTCAACCCGCCCACAGGCTTCCCATTTGCTTACTCAATCAATCAATCAATCAATCAGGATTTCATAGAGAGCACTACTCACCTGTTAGGGTCTGAAGGCGCTAAGGGGAGGGTGTGAGCAGCTCCATTGGGGTAATTCAAAGAACCAGGTCCTTTAGGCCTTTCTTGAATTGGTGCAGTGTCGGACTTTTCCCGCCTGCTCCATCGTCTGTTTCACATTCTTTTCACCATTTGTCCATGGCATGCATGGTCATGCCTATTCTTGTGTTTAGCCTTGCCTCCAAAGGATGGACCAAGTTCTTGTAAGCAACCACTGCTCCCTTTTTAGGACCATTTTAGGACCTACTTCTTTCTTTGTTTTTCAGTACTCGACACGGTGCTTGTGCTTTTACCAGCTTCGTCTCCTCCCGCCTCCACTGCCCCCAAATAGCGTTGCAACAGTAAGGCACACGTAACTGCTCCCTTGACTTGCTCCTTTTATTTACGATCGAGCACGCCACGTGAATGTTGCTTCAGTGATATGCGGTTGTTCGCTTTACTGTTCCAACTGCACATCGAGTGTTACCACTCCCTTGACTTCCTCACCATCCTAGATAACAGCTGCACATGTGAAGAGATGCTGCGCCTCTGCAACATGAGTCAGATTTCAATGCACGCTCTAAAAGTCTGATTTATGTCTAAGGCACGATTGCATCAACAATTTAAACTTCCACTAAGGACTACAAAACTACACATTTTATTGATGTGATTTTTCTTATAAGTGTGTGCAGTAGAAAACCTTAATCACACCCTGAGAAGTAAGGAAGTGTGGATCACTTTTAAAGAGAGATAAAGAATGGCAAAGTTCAATGGTTTGAAAAACTGCCCTAGCCCACAAAAGTATGTGGCATGCTTCATCATTGGGCAAATGATGAAGCATGCCACATACTTTTGTGGGTGATGGCAGTTTTTTCGAAGCATTGCACTTTGCCATTCTTTATCTTTCTTTAAAAGCGATCTACACTTCCTTACTTCTCAGTGTGTGATTAGGTATACCCAGAGGCGGGCGAAGTAAGGTTATTTCCTCCTCCCCCTCTTTTTGTGTGAGGTTCAGTAGAAAAGCTTGCTGTCTAGTTTATTAAAAGCTTTTCTCTTCACTGTTCCCTTTTATAAGCACTGGGGGAGAATGTGGCCTAACTGCTTGATCAGCCGGCTTTGAATCTCAATATCGGCTCAATGTCGTGTGATTCTGGGCTAACCACTGCCTCCCTTCCTAAAAATGAATGAATGCAACTGGTGCTCATGTACAGCACTCCGATTCCTTCAGGTCGAGTTTGATCTCGGTAAAACTGCACAAAACAAAAAAAAGGTGGCTTCTTGCTGAATACTCTGCAATGCATTTTAAAATAGGCAAGAACTTTATATTTGTTGAAACGATTTTGCAATTAAAACATAGTTACGCACCATGTGAATTTACACATTCACACTTACCTTCATTCTACACATCTACAGGCTTCACCCTTTTTTACTTTGCTTTCAGCCATGCTGAACAGCAGACATGCTGCTATTCAACATAGCTAAAAGGCATTAACATTGACCATGCCAATAGCTCTCGGATTGCCGAGACCTATTGGCTTTGCAAATGCTTGTTTTCCCTAAGTTCCTGTAAACCCTCGCCAAGTGACCTCGTCTGCCCACAAGTGGTGAAAGCATTCTTTGAAATCAGCAGCATGTGTAACACTTCACACATAAAACATCGCAATGAAAGTATTTATACTTGGGTTTCTTGGTATCCCATAAAACCCTTTACCTTGTATTCTTTCATTTGTTTCTCCTCCTTTCGTCCCTTTGTTTTGTCCTTCCTTATTGTCTAACTATTCACATCACTATCTCTTTTAGAGTTCATTTTGTGCATTTTTTCATGCATACTCTCTTATGTGCTATTCAGACTTTTTTCTATTTGGTGTTTCCTTCTGCGATCAGCTCGGCATTCCACCTTTTATAAGCAAATATTTTAAAACATTTATGAATGTAGCTTTTCTAAATTGAGACTTTTTTTAAACAGATTTTTCACTACGCTGAAATATTAGGAGGCCTTAATCCAGTACATTAAGCATAGCTATCAAGTCACTGTGTTTTCTAAGCCTTGAAACTATTTCCTTGATTGCCTTTCAAGAATGGGAGCGGCTCCTCCGCTAAGGCGGAGGAGCGTTGCCCCACTGCTTTAAGCAGTGAAGAGTAAAAATAAAATAAGATAATAACGGGCCATCTGTTATTATCATGTTTGTTTTTCTATTTTAGTTGCACTGCAGTGCATCCCCGCTGGTTGGGTGGGGCGGGCTGGCCTCCCCTTACGGCGAGGCCGAAGGGGGAGTGATGGCTGCACCTAAAGTGCGCATGAAGGTTTGGCCGGCCGTCTTGGCTGGCCAAACCATCTTGCGCACTGTGAATGTTCTCCACAGGCTGTATTATACAGCCTTAGTGGAGAACATGCCCAGCCTCCAAGCCACTGCCTGAGCGCCAAACTACGGCGCTCAGACCAATCACAATGATGCTTAAGGCAGCATTGTGATTGGTCAAGGGATTCTGGGAGGCTGGCTGCTTCCTGGTGGAGAAGACGCAGCCGCTGCGACCACGACTTCAGGTACGTTTTCTTTTCTTTGTTATTGTTTATTATTATTTTTATTAATCCCCCCTCCACTCCCCGACCACCTTCCCGCCCCCCACGTCCATTCAGTAGCAGCCACTACTGTTGAAGAAGTATTATTTTTGGACGAATTCTGGTGCTTTGGTTATGCGACATTGTTACCCAGATTATAATAGTGTGATGTATGTTCAGTGTGTGAACCATACAAAATGAATTTCATTAATAAAATCTATACATTTGTACATTTGCCGTTTTTATGGAGAGGGTGAGAGCAATGCACTACTATTCAGGGCTAAAATTTGCCTGTGAATACTTGCCGGTCATCCCCCCCGAACCTGAGAAGGTCATACTCACCTGTGAATATTCACAGTCAATTTTGAAAATATTTGCTCAGTTCTAGCATCATAGGTCACATAAAGTGAAATAAAAAGTTGGGCCAACAGTCACTATTTCCTGCTGCCCTAAACCCTTGTCTATCAAAAGAGCAATTAAAAATGTCTTCTCATATTACATTATTCCTGGCAAAATAGCGCTACTGCTCTGTCATTTTATTTCAGTTTAATGCATTGAAGTTTGCATTGCTAGTCGCTGAAGTTCCTTTTTGGTGCATGTTTGCACTGCAGATGCCTGATTATTGGCTTGTTATAACATCTAAATTCTGAAATGCTCCAGATTTATGTACGATACGTTGCTGCTGCCTACCAGCTGGAATAAACATTATGTTATAAAATGTACTTTATAGACCTCTTATAAGTAGAAGAGAGAGCCACGGTCTTGTGTATTTTTTCAGTGCTTGGCAGTGCAGAGCGCTCAAAAACAAAAACAAACAGAATAACAAACACACACAAACACACAGAAACACACACACACAGAACGTCTATTCATTCCATGACATTTCAATCACCTTACGCACATACCGGCTGATTTATGAATTACATAATGAATCAGTGATTTGACAGCTTTGAGCTCCCTCTTAATATGTGCACACAATTACAGAAATCAGGATTTGATGAATCAATATGCAGCCGATATATACTGATGATGTTTTCAGTGTGTCCTTCTGAATAACAACCTATTTATTGGAAATCAAAGATCAGACACTAGACACTGATTGCAAGCCATATCTCTGCACTAGGAAACGCATAATGTGTTCCAGGGCAAGGAGGGATTTCCATCCTTATTTGCCAACCTGTCAGGAAAGGGGACAGACATTCCACCCGGGCACCATTCACAAGCCGGGCGCACAGCCAAGGAACAACAGAAACGGCTTCTTCCTGTTTCTAATCTGGTGAGGGCAACCTTAATCCAAACAATTTACCCTTCCCTGGGAAATATTTGACAAAAAGGATGTGCTCACACACCACTCCAAGAATGGGCATTGTGAAGCTTGAAAACCGTTGTGAGAAGTAACTACCTGCCAATTAGGCAAGGAAAGGATTTTACCTATTAAAATACAAATTGACAGTTGTATTTTCTATTACTTTATGGCCACCTTTTTGTAAAGCGAAATAGAAAAAAATCATATCCATAGCATGCGTTTAACAGTATATTATAAAATTATTGTATGAGTAGCCACTTTCACCTTCTAGGAGGCACTTGTAGGACCATGATGCAGTCTTACAGGTTTGTGAGGCACCACTGAGCTTATTTGCTGTAGTATACTCAAAGAGATTTGCTTTGCAATAATAGGGTCGCAGTATACGGCAGTATGCTCATACTACGCTCAAGTCGATACCGTAACAAAGGGTATGAACGTGCAGCTCTCCCTTCTTTGGAGAATACTCCGACTCTATCACAGCAACCAGAGTTGAATTTTTGGAAGCCCACGCACCCTAGAACACTGTCACTACTGTTACTTTGGCTTTTCTAAGAGCCTCATTTTCAGGATCCAAAGATTTTAGAACGAATCATCCCATATTGAATTAAGATCTGAAAGTGAGACCACATACAACCAGCTCTCAATGCTCACCACTAGTTCACCAAGATGACATTGACCTGCTTGGGGCATGTGCACCATTCATAAAACATTGTGGGTAAAAGTCCCTGGATACCTAAGGAAACTGATCTTGATCTCAAGTCAACAAGAGACCTTCGCTCAATGTCTGCCTAAAGGACCAACTACCAATCCCTCAAGAGGATAACAAACGGAGGCAGATCTCTTTGTGTGCTCTTGACCCAGAACCATGAGTTGACCCAACCACTAGAATTTCAGAAATCTCCTTCATTTGAACTTTTCAGACTTCCCTTCATGAGAACAGGGTTTGTGTCAACTATGGGACATGGTTACTCACCCTCCCTAACTGGACTCTAGTCCCACTCTCCCAACCATCAAGCTGTATTTCTTCATCTCACCCAGAGCTCTGAACTTACTGTAATGCAACATGCAGAACTTTAAGAAACTCCCTCAAAAATAAATACATATTTTTTTTAATAAAAACAAAAGACAGTAGTCTGTCTGTTTACTATGCACACAGTAAAACAACAGGCGGTTGTGGTGGCCGGCATGAGAGCACATCAGAGCATAAACACGGTAATAGCAACTTTCATAAGTATTTTTTTTTCATTAAAAAAAACAAGTTACCCTTCCCATGCTTTATTCCAAATTATATGATATCAGGCTTGCAATGTAGGCTGTTTGATATGCTCATTGTAAACGCACTTCTGTATTTGCTGTAAGTATAAAGCAGACGTTTGTCTCTGCTTTCTGTCATCTTAGTTGCTGTACATAACACCATCATCACCACCTTCTTCCCAACAGGTGCAGGGTTTATGCACATCGCGACCAGACCATTTTCCCCCAAGAGAACATTATCTTCGTGAACTCATGCCACCTGTACAGCCTGCTTCATGTCCGATCAATGGCCACTGGTGTGCGGAACCCTGCCTTGGCGAGCCCATTAGAAGGGACAGCATCAATTGTCTTCAGCTGATTGCCTCTTGCCTGGTAGACTCATTCAAGGCTCCAAAGCTTCATGGACCATTCTTAAAAGCCACCTCTTTCAAATGAAACATCTTAGGTTCTGGGCTTGCCTTGATTCAAATCTGCAGGGGTTTGTATACAATGTGCCCTACAGCGCCTTTACACAGTGAATGTGTTCATCTGGGAAACTTTCCTCTCCTGGCTGTTAGATAGTACACTGGCATTTTAAAAGATTAGCGATTGCTATTATGATTACAATGGTGTATTTTCATGTGCATGTTTTAGCCATGGATCCAATGAGTTGCTCTATTTGTTCAGGGTGAAAGATTCTGCATATCAATCGGGGAACCCAGACCAGCCTACGAAAAGAGGCATCTAAAATGAAGGCCAATCACCACCAAGTTATAAACCATTGTGTGCGTAAGACACCAGTACGTCTACAGGGCAGCCAGTGGTGCGTGCGGTGTAACACAAACTGGCAGGGCCCCCTGCGGAATGTGATGAGGGGCCTGAGTATCCAATATCTCACAGATATTCAATAGCCCGAGTTGATGGGGGCACTTGCATTGGTTGGGGGCCCCGGAAGGTGTGGGAGTCTGTGCCTCTGTGGCCTGTCTCACACCCCTGAGAGCATGACCTTAAAATGTTCTGTAACACCCTCAGGTGTCACGGTAGAAAAACAATTCAATCCATGACGTTTCGACTCTCTACAAAATTGCAGACTGCAATGTGGACGCCTTAAACATCCAACAACACAGACCACAAGCAGGGCTCCGACGTCTTGCATGTTTTAATTGTGGATGCTCAGCTACACATTCCATGATGTGGTGGTTCTCGGGCACTGTGCACAGGGCTTTCAGTGAGCTGGGTCTCACGGGTGCTGAACACCGGCAGTTTTTAGGTCTCGGCTAGCGAAGGCTGCGCTTGCGCAGTCTCGCTCGCGAGATTTAATGACTTGGAGAAGAGGGGCTTGAACCCGCCCCTCTTCTCCCCTCTTCTCCATTGGCTGGCCTCTTCAATGCTGGCCAGCCATTGGAGAAGAGGTTAGTCACTCCGTACAGGCCCCGTCCTTTTCGGATTCGGGGGCGTGTTTTTGCAACTTTTCTAATTATCTCCTCCAGCCAATGGCTGGAGGAGAGAAAAGAAAAACACGCCCCCGAATCCGAAAATGCCGCTGCCTTTCTCCGAGGCATTTCTGCTTCGCCTCGGAGAAAGGCAGTGGTGTGCTTGTTCCTGTCTTGGCTGTGGAGTCACCTCAAATTACTTGGACAAAGGAGGTAGAGGGAACTCAAGCGACGCGCCCATATCTTTTTTTCCTAAGAGGTTGTGTGACGTCACCTCATGTGTCGGCACAAAATATGGTTATGAATCCCCAAGCCTAATACTCATCAAACTCGCAGTGGATAGCACGAATCGCCAGCGTAAACAGAGTGTGGGTGCTTTTTAAATTTAGAATCAGCGCGCAGAATTGGCAGCGCGTTTTTAAACTGAGCGCGCGTTTTTCTTTGTGTATTCATTTAATCTTTCTAAACATTCACTCGTATTAACGAGCGCCAGAGTAGCACTTACTTGCACTCTAATCTGTGACCTTCACTGCGCTTTTCGCAGGCCGTTAGCCGTCAGTCCAGGACACTGCAGCACCGCCATCTTGGGGGTAGTGTAGAGGACTCTGGAGAGTCGCCACTTCCGTGTGTGCTCTAGTTGGAGACACAGGAGGCGGGGCCCCTACTTAAGACGAGGGGAACAAGCAGCTCGCTCCTTGACATCGTCTCATCAAACTCGCAGTGGATAGCACGAATCGCCAGCGTAAACAGAGTGTGGGTGCTTTTTAAATTTAGAATCAGCACGCAGAATTGGCAGCGCGTTTTTAAACTGAGCGCGCGTTTTTCTTTGTGTATTCATTTAATCTTTCTAAACATTCACTCGTATTAACGAGCGCCAGAGTAGCACTTACTTGCACTCTAATCTGTGACCTTCACTGCGCTTTTCGCAGGCCGTTAGCCGTCAGTCCAGGACACTGCAGCACCGCCATCTTGGGGGTAGTGTAGAGGACTCTGGAGAGTCGCCACTTCCGTGTGTGCTCTAGTTGGAGACACAGGAGGCGGGGCCCCTACTTAAAGCTGCTATGACAACGCGCAGCGGTGACGCGCAGCGGAAGCGCCGTCTCAGCGCCGGAGTCACGCCAGAGTCCAGCCCGTCTGTGCCCGTCCGGGCCCAGACGGGCACAGGGCAAGATACTATGGCGAAATCTAAGGATGCGCTTCGCTCCTACGATCGCACAGAACTGATGGCGCTTCGGTATGCACTGCCTAACAGTGAGGACCTTTCGCGGCGATCCTCCTCCCCCTTCACTAATGAGGTAAGGAGAAATCCCCTGGCCCCTATAGGTAAAAAAGAACTGGCGATAGGCCTTTTGAATTGTAGATCCCTCCCGCGTCATGCGACAGAAGTCAACCTTCTTATCCAAGACTCTGCCCTAGACGTTTTGCTGCTAACGGAAACGTGGTTGACCCCGAGTTCCGACGCAGATATCGTGGAGTCCCTTCCTCCAGGCTACCTGATCTGTCATGTTGATAGACCAGAAGGGCGAGGAGGTGGCCTTGCCATAATCTATAGGAATGTGTATGTCTGTAGGGTACAGAATGGTCAACTCTTGGATTGTGAGAGCTGCCATTTTTCCCTCAGGATATCCCCGACGGTGTCCATCTCGGGCCTGCTGATCTACCGCCCCCCGGGCCCCGTGGGCAACTTTGTGAGCTCCCTAGTTGAATCAGTTACGACTCTGGCCATATCAACAGACAATTTTATGGTGCTGGGCGACCTGAATCTTCATTTCAACGAGCCCACTGACCAAACAGCTCGGGATCTCCAGAGCGTTTTAAAAGAGTGTGACTTGAATTTAATCAACTCGGGGCCCACCCACGAAAAAGGACATTTACTTGATCCGATGTTTTCGAACATCCCTCTCCTCTCGGCAAAGCCCGCCCTCCCTCTTCCCTGGTCAGACCATTTTTTGGTCCCAGCCTGTTGGCTAACTGATCCACTACCGACATGTGCCAAACAGGCCTTCTTGGTGGACCGAGCGTGGTCCAGACTGTCGGTGGAGAAGTGGACCTCGAAACTGGAAGAGACGATCCCTCCCTGCGTATCGGATCCAGTTATGGCCGACTCCAACATTAACAACTGGCTATCCGCCTCCCTCGATACTCTGATTCCGAAAAAGAGAGTCCAAAAGAGGGAGAAACGGGTTGGCTCAGCTCCATGGTACTCGGTCGAACTACGCACCCTCAGGAAAGGATGCAAAAGGATGGAGAGGCTATGGAGGAAGAACTGGGACGATCTCAGGAGGAAAGAATATCGTGCTGCAATGAGGGGCTACAAGTCAGCTGTACGACTTGCGAAGGCTCTCTTCTTTGAAGATCGGATTAAATCTGCTTCCAGCTCCTCCAGGGAAAGCTTTAGAGTGCTTAGAGAACTGCTCAAAGTCCCGGAGCCGGTTGCTCCGCATGATAAACAAAAGAGCTCGGAACTTGCGGAGTTCTTTAACACAAAAATAGAGAAAATCTTAATTTCTCTTCCCCTGCCCAGTTTAGCGCAGGATCACGGTAAGCGAACTGGGGAAACCCAGGAAAGAGCTAGCACTCCTGGCCTGGACTACTTTGGCCCAGTGTCAGTGAGCGACGTTACTAAAACTCTATCGCTGATTAAAAGTGGTTCCCCCATGGATCCAGTCCCTATGAAGTTTCTTAAACAGGCAACAGCGACCATCGCAGCCCCTGTGACTGATCTAATGAATGCCTCTTTTACCCAGGGCCTGGTCCCTCCCACCTGGAAAATGGCAGTTGTTAGGGCTCTATTAAAAAAATCCAATTTGGATCACACGGTCCTTTCAAATTATAGGCCTATTTCACTGCTGCCGGGCCTTGGCAAAGTCGCTGAGCGACTGGCCAACAAGCAGTTGTCTGCCTTTCTGGAGCTGAATGGTCTTCTCCAGCCCTCCCAAACTGGATTTCGCCCAGGCCAGGGCACTGACACAGCTTTAGTGGCGGTCGTAGATGAGGCCAGACGGATCTTAGACACAGGAGGATCAGTGGCAGTGATCCTCCTGGACCTCAGCGCAGCATTTGACACCGTGAACCACCAGGTGCTGATACAGCGGCTGGCTGAGGTCGGGGTGTCTGGGATGGCTCTGCGATGGCTGAGCTCCTTCCTATCGGAGCGAACATACCAGGTCTGGGATGGATCGGAGAGATCTAAATCAATGCCCCTCCAGTGTGGAGTGCCACAGGGCTCCTCGTTGAGCCCTACATTGTTCAATGTTTATATGGCCCCGCTGGAGGGTGTAGTCTCCCCCTATAACATCAAAATCGTCAGTTATGCTGACGATACGCAGCTAGTCGTTTCTTTGTCCCATCTGGCCGACAACCCAGACATTTTGAAGTCCTGTCTTGTGGATGTTCACACGTGGATGGGAGAGTCCTCCCTCAAATTAAACGGCTCAAAAACGGAACTACTGCTGCTGGGAAGTAAATCTACCCTACTTCCCCCCCTCAGCTGGCCTGGCTGTATGGGTGAGCCCCCTGCCCCCAAGGAAGCTATTAAGAGCCTTGGAGTCTGGTTAGAACCGGACTTGTCCCTCCGTACCCATGCCAAGAAAACAGCAGGAGTGTGCTATGCCTTACTTAGGTCGGCTCGGAAAATCTTCCCTCTTCTCCCGTTAACATCAAGGAAGTTGCTGATCCAGGGTCTCATAACATCTCGACTTGACTACAGCAACGCTATCTTCTTGGGTGCCCCTGAATCTACCTTTAAGATCCTGCAACAGGTCCAAAACGCGGCGGCAAGGCTGCTCATGGACATCCCGAGGATGCAATCTGCGAAGCCGGCACTAAAGGCATTGCATTGGCTCCCTGTGCGGGAGAGAGTGACTTTTAAGGCACTTTGCTTGGCTCACAAAATTCTTCGAGGGAAAGGCCCCCCCATCCTAAGGAATCTAGTTACGGCCCATAAAGCAAGAAGAGAGCTGCGCTCAGATAGGCAACACCTCCTATCCGTCCCTAGAGTCAAAAAGGCCCGCACTGGGGGCAGAAGATTCTCCTTTAATACAGCAAAGCTATGGAACTCGCTCCCGATTAAACTGCGCGCTGAGACCTGTACATTGCGCTTCCGCAAAGATCTTAAAACCTTTTTATTCCCTGGATAATCGTTCTATTGCTGTTTCCCATCTTGGATTGGATGTGTCTGGAAGCGCCGGGATGCCCAAGGGTAGCTGCGCGCTATATAAGATTTTAATAATAATTTAATAATAATAATACTTAAAAGAGAGCTCAGGTGAAGAAGTACAGAGGTAGGGTAATTTATACGTATATAAATGGGGCTTGGCTGCGGGGTTATGATGTCCCTGAAAACTCCTCTCGTAGTGAGTAAAGTTCAGTAAATCTCAGATGGCTACGAAGCGCGGCTCTGAGTAATTTTTGGTTTCCATGACATGTGCTCTTTGTTTTACGCTTCACGTCTGCCACCCAGGAGCGCTGCCGCCTCCGCTTCCCGTGGCGGGGGCACGCGTGGCCCGGGCATGCTGCAAACAGGGGTCCGCTTTAATGAGGCCGAGGGCCGGGCGGGAGGGAGTGCCTGCTGTGGCGTTCCTAGGATTGGGCGCAGCGTGGAGGGCCGGGGGGAGGCGCCGCCCTGGGAGGGAGAAGCTGCTCACTGGGGAGCTAAAGGTGAAGGTTGGATAAAATGTTTTAGAAGCCAGTGCCCCTTCCTAACTCCCAGCAGACACCAAGCCCACGAGGAGCCGCTCCAGACAGCAGAAGGGGCGCCGCGGACCCGGGACTCCTCACCATGGCCAGGACAGTGGTGGCAGCTGCAGCAATGCTCCTCTTTCTCACGCAGGCATTTGCAGTAAGTCCCGCGGAGTGCACTGACCCTCGTGTTGTTTCGAGCCACGCTGGGGAGACTTGAGCGTCAAAGTTGGAAACTCCCGGTGTTTGCAGGGCTCGTGCTATAGAGGGGGAGGGGTCCCACGCCTGGTTTAATGTGATGCCTTCTCAGCAGGGGCAACGTATCGTTACGAGTTAAGGTTGCCTCCCCACGCAGAAGAAACCAAGGCAGTAGTGTCAGGTTTATGGCCGCGGACATCTCGGGCCTCAGAGCCCTCGTGTGAACCACTTTTAAAACGTCTATGTTTCTCGGTGCCAATAATGGGCTTTGGGTGCATTGATTTCTGGTCAACCTCCTCCAGGTGTTTCCCAACTCCCCGGATGTGGAGTGACGTGTGAGAATGGTAATATTCTGCCTCTATGTAGATTATATTGCAGCCTATCGTACGATGCTGACGTCATAATTTAATGTGTGGCTGGCTGCACAGATGGGATTTGAAATAAAGAAATGGTTGTCTGACGTCTAGCTTATGTAGTTTAAAACGTGCTAACTGTTTTGTAAGGTAGTTCTCTCGGTTCCCTAGTTTCGGCTTAAATTAATGGCCCTAAAGCGCTACATGCAGCGAGGACGTGGTTCCTTCGAGGCGCATGGCTCTTAAAAGGTTTTTGGGCCCTGGTTTAGTTTTCAGGGCTCCCCCTCTGAGGGCTAAGTACACTTTAAGGGGCTGGGAGAGGGCTTCCCTGAGGGGGCACATTATCGCCCCAGGGCGAGGCATGCTGGAGCGTGCACCGTCGGTGCCAGTCTCCGTCTCGGCGCCCTGCAGCGCTACCTGCGGCCGGCCGGGGTCTGGTGCCGGCGGCTCCCCGGGGGTGCCTTCACAGCTGCTCCCTAAGTGGTTAATTGGCTGGGAATGGGCGGCTGCGCCCTGCTCCCGCCACAGGCCCGGATGTTTGCCCTACGCCTTACCTGCTCTGTTTATTTGCAGCCAGAAAGCTAATCCCTGGGGGTCATCTGGACAGCGGTGTTTGAAGTCCGTACAAGGAAGTCGCTGCTATATTTTCATTTTTTTAATATTTTAGCAATTGTACTATTTTTACCCCAGCCTTGTGAGTTATGTGTAGATTACTTTTACCTGGTTGTAGAAGGCAATGAGTTGGTTGTGAGGGTTTGTAATGTGACACCCTCCGCTGCGAACACGAGGGTTGTTTTTGTTAGCTTGAAGCCCTGCTGTGAAGTAGGTGTTCGTGGAGTTAAGGTCCCATGAATTAGTTGACACCTCTGCAAAGTACTCTTTTTGCCTACATAGTAGGGGCAGGTGAAACCAGTTGGTTACAGTAGTACGTTTAAACCTTATATTACAGTGCAGGAATGATATGTTTTAAGTTTTTCCCACTAAAAAAGGGTGCATGCCCAGGTATTGAGCAGTGACCATCAACTAACAAGCATTTACAATGCAACGGTCTCGGCATTGTTAAAGTTAGAGCTATTGGCATTGCTCATGACAATTCCGTTTCTTTAAATGTTTTAAAAACATAAACAAAAATAATGTCATGAGCAATGCCAATAGCTCTAACTTTACCAATGCCGAGACCATTGCATTGTAAATGCTTGTTTAATGGGGGCCTCGAAGCGGGTCTCTACCGGGCTCTGTTTTGTGCCCTGGCACACGCGGTCCGTTTTTTCCGGACTGCAGTGACAGCAGCACCATCGATGTGCGCGTGCTCACACTGCTCACTTCTCACTAGTGGAGAAGTCACGGCATGACGTCATGCCAGGTGAGCGTTGTAGGGGAATGGAAATCCTTTAAAGAGAGTAATTTTCTTTCTGGATTTCGCTTCTCTTTTTGAAAATTTCCCTTCTCTTTTTGAAACTCAGGAGCAGCAACATTGTCGTGGTGTCACGAGGGCTGTAAGTGGAATCTTTTTCAATATTATATACAAGCCATAGTTGCTGCTTATTTACCTTATGCAACTAATATTTATCTTATGAAACTAACAACCATTGACAAAGCCAATAGTCCTGACTTGTTGTAGGTATGATGTTACTTGTTGTATCATATATTTGGATGCAATGACAGTAACAACAATATAAAAGTCGGGCGGCACACTATGCTCAACACAGTTTTTTAGCTTACTTGTTTTAAGCCCTTAATTACATTGACCACCCCCATTTATGAGACCCCCCAGTTTTTTCATCCCATTTAAAGCCCTGACTGTTGCCCCTTCCTATCTAGACCCAGAAACCCTTTCTATGTCCAGAACTGTGGAAGGTCCACACTGCGGGGAATTGTAATGCTCTACTCGCAGCATTACAATAACCTTCTCTCTGGAGTAAGGCTTCAGGAGTTTTGTAACCCCAGGGTTTCCTAAGGTCCTAGCACAACTTTGGCTGCAACGCAAACAGGCTTAAACAACCTACAGCACAGACAAATTGCACTGCAAGGCTTGTAAGTAGTGCTTTAAATAGGCCGGTACTCACAGGTACTGAGTACCAGCACTTCTCATTTTTATCACTCTGAGTACCGGCACTTCTCTACTACCGTGGAGAGTACCGGTACTCATGAAAGGTAGGCGCATTGGCCTCTAGTGGTGGTACCCTGTCTCTTTGACCACCAAAGCACTTTTCTAGCACTGACCTGAGCCTCCGCGGAACTATTCAGCGTGGGCTCATTTGCATGATATCCGAGTGTTTGCCATCATGCTGTTTTGCAAGGAATCGAGGCAGTCCAGTGACAGCGCAATGAAGAAACCATTGGAGGTAAGGAGGTTAAAAAGGCTTTAATCCCACCTGATTCTTTAGTGTGAGTGTCTGCTTATGTGTGTCTGTTTGCCTGCTTGCATGTACGTGTTTTTGTGTGCGATAAAAGCGAGAGAAATGTTACAAAATAAGGAAATGTTAAAATATCACTGTGGTTGGCTTTAGTTTTGTATAACAAATTAACCTGTTTTGTTTATAGAAACACATTTATCATGTGTTTTGGTATATGCTGCAACTAGTATAGAAGTCAATAAGCATTGGCATGTCTTGCCTTTAGCCCCGCACCAAGCACCGCCCACTCGCCACATTTAAATGAGTACCTGCACTATTTCTTTCCCATTTAAAGCACTGCTTGTAAGGGAGCACTTGGCTAAACAATTCTAATGTTAGATACAGCTGCAACGACTTGCAGATGACAGCAGAAAAGATTGTTTTTAGTGGCGATGTGGACACAAGACTGGAGTAACAGAGAGCGTCTTACCTCTTTCGCACTGGGATCCAGTGAAGCCATACATACAAGCACATCGGTTAGGAGCCACGCATCTTCCTCCGTTCAGACATCCATGTTCACAAACAGCTGCCAGGTGGGAAGAAAATCCTTAATGAGATTCAGTTGTGCAATGAACTACGCCATCTTGCATGCACTGAGGACAATAACTAGGGTCTTTCATTTTCTAATGTATTCAATCCCATATTTTGACATAGACCCGAAGAGTGAACGGCCGTGGATCTTGTGTCACACTCAAATGTCACTTGTACTAGATCAGAGTGTGCTGCATCACCAAGAGTGAGCGCGAGCTCCTGGTAGCTGCACCCGGAAGTAGTGGCCCCATAGGGTACGGTAATTACCATGCATGGTATTAAAAAAATATTTCGACTTTTACCTACAGAATTGCACATCGATATCTGCACGTTTTTTCCAAACTCCTGACACTCTTCCCTGCACTTTTTGTTGCATACACTCAATTGATGATTATTGTTATAAGCTAATAAAAACCATCTCAATATCACCATGAACATTAATATCATAAAACATATAAAACTCAGCTGAACCTTTTTTTGCTAGGTTGATCCCACTCAGTGGCAGTGAAGTCACGGAACCGTGGCAAACACCTAAAAAGGACTTAGAAATAAACCTCATATTGCCTCTTTCTAACTTAAAAACAACGTTTTGTAACTTGAAAATTAAGCTGAAGGTTAAATTGTGACTTTTTAATTGAATTAAATGGTTACTCATTCACCTTATTTTATAAAACAAAACCATCTATGACAAAAAATTGTTATTTCTGTTTCATCCTCTGTGCCAATCACAAAAATTTATAGATTCTTCAGTATTGATATACAAAAATATAATAGCAATTGAAAAAAATCTTGGGAAAACAGATTCTTAAAGTAGTGAATAGCACAATCTTAACACTCTCGAGAACTGGTCGAAATAAAGGGTTTACTTGGGCATCGTTCCATTTTTCGGAGTCTCCAGTGGAATGAAAACTTATTTTAACTGATAAAAAGGAACGCTGTGGGCCCTTTTCTGACTGATTACATACTGATTCTTAAAAATGGTAATGTTTTGCTTACAAAAAAGGTACAGACAAAGGACTTTCTATAAATGATAAAAAAAGACTTACGCTGTCCACAGTGTGGTCCTGTGTATCCCTTTTGGCACTGACATTGGTCTTCATTGCAGGTTCCTCCATTCATACATCTGACGTTACAGTGTTGTACTGAAAAGTGAGAAAGACAAAAAGGACAGATTCATAAGATACATCTAGCAAAATGTTCAATCAGTATTAAGCCACAATGCTCAGAAAATGGGCAGCTGATAGGCAAAGCCGCGATTGGCTGGAATTGACTTGTGGAATTCAATAACAACAAAATAATCAAGCTGTAGACACTGTTCTCAATTTTTAGGTTGAGCATGGGCAGCTCATGCGCTGCTCTGCAAGGCATGCTGTATTCAGGTATGAACTTAAAGCTCCGCCCATCTTCAATTGGCTCCTGTTATTGTTGTTTCTAATTGGTTGCTTTTGATTCATGAATAGGCTTATTAGTCCCTCCTTGTCTGAATTTGTAACCTCCCATGAGGACTGGAATCTTTACTTGTGTTCTTACATGCTCTATTTTATCTACAGTCTGTGAGCACTATTTTCTCAAAGGATTTTCCTCTATTCCAGGCACAAAGTGCTTTCCTGCAAGGGGGCCCGCTTTGCCTCCGGGCGCCCTGCTACGGTTTCAGCACGGCGACCACTTTTACATTTTTATGACCAACTTGACAAACAAATGCTTTTGTTTTGTAAAAGCGCACCATACCGCGCTTTTACTTTAATGACGGCTGTGCACCTTTCTTTATACGAGCCACATCTAAAGAAAGGGGCATGGCAGCATTTAAATTAAAAGTACGGCAGGGGGAGCTTTTACAAAAAAAATACATTTAATTGTCAACTTGACAAACAAATGCTTTCTTTTAGGAAAAGTGCCCCATACTGCACATTCACTTTAATAGCGGCTACGCACCGTTCTTTATTCGAGCCGCGTCTAAAGAAAGGGGCGTGGCGGCCATTAAAGTGAAAGCCCGCCATGCTTTTTTTTTGTAAAGAATTTGCAATGCAAGAAGTCTCGCATTCGTGAGAGTTTAAGCTATTGGCATTGTAAATGTCAATGCTTTTTTTAAAATCTGTTTTAAAAACCAACACATAAATAAAAGGCACTGTCATTTACAATGGCAATAGCTCAAACTCTCGCAAATGCAAGACCTATGGCATTTCAAATGCTTTTTAATTTAGTGAGTGAGGGGCACTGTGAGAATGTTTGCAATAAGGTACACAGGAACTGCTGCAAAAATGGGTATGGGTGCCCTTGGGAGCCTTTACCCTTATGGCTAGGGAGGGGCAAGGAGTTATCCCCATCCACAAGATAGTGCCAGGCATAAATGTGGCACCCTAAGACACCTTTGTTAGAACACTGCTGGACCTGTTGAAGAACAGAAGGACTGCACTTGCTGTTTGGAATCTGTGAGGGGACCTGAAGTGCTGGAAGTGCTCCCACTTGTACCCAGGACAAAGTGGACCTCAAGGGTTCATCGACTGACCTCCGGTGTAAGCTACAGCACCTCAAACAGCTGCAAGAGGACTTTTACGTCACTGGGATAAAAGTGCACAAGATTCAATTATTTTATGACTGCAAATTAACACTTGGTAAGATTAAAAAAAAGCTAATTTTCACTTCTCAGTCAAGCCATTTCCTTTGTAAGTTCATCTATTGACACACCAACTGCTTTCTAAATTGTTTCCTTTAAACATTAGTTGTCTTCTGGAGAGAATGAAGGCAGAGCCAATGTTTACTTAATACTTTAGAGACATGAATTGAGCCCTCTGCCAGCGGAGTGGTAAGCATTGAAAGGTAAGGTTTATATGAAGCCAGGAAATAGTTTTGGAGTAGAGTTCCTCCGGCTCTCTGACGTAAATGTCAAAGTAATCGAGATAAGGCTTTACGGGCTGAAGGCAAGATTGTAGAATGTCAACTTTTTATTTCCTGATTATCTTAGCTGGGAACAACAAGTGCAGTTAATGCTGCAGGCAGGCGTTTGCAACACACGAGACACAGATGATGCCGCTGCACTATTTCCACAGTAATCATCCTAGAATGTTAACCTTATGATAAGAGTATACAGTGGGGTATATATCGTTTTAGCCAGGAATACTATATTTATTTGTGAAAGAACTGGTATAACAAAGTCTATGTGCAATTAACAGACTATGAGCAATTTTTGATTAAAGTTATCATCCATTTACGAATTCTGTTAGAAAAAGTCATAAGAAATGTTCCATTGACAGATCTAGCACTAGAAGGTTGGATTGCTAGGTTGTGTTTCCTGTCTACGTTCTTTAGCTTGATTTTTATGATACTGAAGTATGTTAGTGGGATGTGAATGATTGTGCAGTGGGTAAGATTTCAATTGGTGTGATTGGATTTGTATAATGATATGAGGGGTGGAGAAGAGAGACTTTTACATATGTATTGTTGTTATCCAATGTATGTATATAACTGTGTTTGTTTTTATCTAGTCAAAACATATATTTTTGTTCCGTATTTACATATATAATGTATTTTGTGTGTTGTTCAATAAAATTCAATCAAATGGAAACAAGAATTGATGAATATATATTAAAAAAAAATGTAGTTGAACCTCGATCCATTTTGAAATTCATTTTCTATATATAGCGAGATATTTCCGCTTTCTTATATCCTGGGCAGGTGGCATATTCCCTGTCTAGGGTTACTTCTAGATTATCTCAGAGAGAGGATCAGCGAATATATTCCAGCGCGTACCCTGCATTCATCCGCCACGCGCCTTGCCGTAATGATCCGGATCAATCGCAGTAGAATAGGCGGGAGATCCTTTTCCTACTTGGAGCCACTCATCTGGAACAAGCTTCCAACAGACCTCCGTTTGGTCAGTAATCTTGCTGCCTTCAAGAGGAAACTGAAGACATGGCTCTTCAGGCAGCCAATATGGGTGACACGGTCTGTTGCCCTTAGCCTGAGCGCCGGGACATTCTGCTGAGTAGTCGTGTGCTTTACAAAGCAGATTAACATAACATAACACTGAGGATATTATGTGGCGAAGGGAGCTTCAAGCACATGTAGGTATATTATTCATTAGTAAATTACACTGCACCACAAATTGATGATTTAATCAGAGGTGTGAGTGGATCTCTGGTGGAGGTGCTGGTAGACTGTGAAGTATCAGCAGAGATTATGGGGCCTTTCAGGAACTGGCACTGGTGTATACGAACTGCAAGCATCATTTGGCAACTAAGCACCAGCCCTCCTGGGATTGCCTTTGAAGCCATCAAGGTTGAACTTAAGCCTGTGGCTATATCAGAATTAACATTAAACATTTGATGATTACATACAGTGAAATCCTTTGATGGAGGAACCCTGAATCCATCTGCAAAGTTGCATTTTGATCCTGTCCTGTTTTTCCCATTGTCATTGGCCCAAACAGCTTCATGACGTACATTGTGGTTGCCTTCTATAAACTGATTTCTGCCATGATGGATGAATTCAAAATTGAACACAAGCAGTAGTCCCATTGCATCTTGATACAGGCAACATACTACTTTGTGTCATTTTACAAAAGCACATATGTCCTTGGAGTAGTAGCCTATGTGCACAGCATGCACATCAAGAGTCTCCATAAGTTTTATAGAGTGGAACGTGCATCCAAAAGCGCCAAAGACTCCCTATCCCCATGTGCATCCACTTCAAGTCCCACTGCATTTTTATCCTATTATTTTCTGTGCTTGAAGCTGATGAGATGGCATTTGATTGCATATTATACACAATAAACAAGGCAATGCAATGCAATATATGGCATCCATATTCAAACATTAGGATGGATCTGTTAAAATATACTAGCTTCTTCAGTATTGAAACTAGGATATCTAAGAAATAGATAACAACATGCCAGAGCTTCTCCTGCTATGTGTCTTCAGGATTGTAGAGTGACATCCCAGTTAATCCACTGGGCACCTTTCATTATCTAGTTCAAAGTATAGCTCGACACCTTGCTTTCCAAACCACACCTCATTTAAGGTGTAATATTAGATCCTGTTGCCCACGTAGGATTGTTACTCTCCCAATCCCCTTTTTCGTGACCTCTCAGATCGCTGAGCAATCTCCCCCACACTCTGATTGGAGGAGACTTCAATAAAGCAAGCATGGTACACACTGGTGGATAAGTCCAACACTGCTCTTTCAAAACTATTAAACCTGAAGCATATTTGAAATGAGTGTACATTAGCTGGCTTTATAAAACATCTACAGTATGAATCATTCGATTGATTTGGATTTCTGTAATACTGCACCACAAATTGATGATTTAATCAGAGGTGTGAGTGGATCTCTGGTGGAGGTGCTGGTAGACTGTGAAGTATCAGCAGAGATTATGGGGCCTTTCAGGAACTGGCACTGGTGTATACGAACTGCAAGCATCATTTGGCAACTAAGCACCAGCCCTCCTGGGATTGCCTTTGAAGCCATCAAGGTTGAACTTAAGCCTGTGGCTATATCAGAATTAACATTAAACATTTGATGATTACATACAGTGAAATCCTTTGAGGGAGGAACCCTGAATCCATCTGCAAAGTTGCATTTTGATCCTGTCCTGTTTTTCCCATTGTCATTGGCCCAAACAGCTTCATGACGTACATTGTAGTTGCCTTCTATAAACTGATTTCTGCCATGATGGATGAATTCAAAATTGAACACAAGCAGTAGTCCCATTGCATCTTGATACAGGCAACATACTACTTTGTGTCATTTTACAAAAGCACATATGTCCTTGGAGTAGTAGCCTATGTGCACAGCATGCACATCAAGAGTCTCCATAAGTTTTATAGAGTGGAACGTGCATCCAAAAGCGCCAAAGACTCCCTATCCCCACGTGCATCCACTTCAAGTCCCACTGCATTTTTATCCTATTATTTGCTGTGCTTGAAGCTGATGAGATGGCATTTGATTGCATATTATACACAATAAACAAGGCAATGCAATGCAATATATGGCATCCATATTCAAACATTAGGATGGATCTGTTAAAATATACTAGCTTCTTCAGTATTGAAACTAGGATATCTAAGAAATAGATAACAACATGCCAGAGCTTCTCCTGCTATGTGTCTTCAGGATTGTAGAGTGACATCCCAGTTAATCCACTGGGCACCTTTCATTATCTAGTTCAAAGTATAGCTCGACACCTTGCTTTCCAAACCACACCTCATTTAAGGTGTAATATTAGATCCTGTTGCCCACGTAGGATTGTTACTCTCCCAATCCCCTTTTTCGTGACCTCTCAGATCGCTGAGCAATCTCCCCCACACTCTGATTGGAGGAGACTTCAATAAAGCAAGCATGGTACACACTGGTGGATAAGTCCAACACTGCTCTTTCAAAACTATTAAACCTGAAGCATATTTGAAATGAGTGTACATTAGCTGGCTTTATAAAACATCTACAGTATGAATCATTCGATTGATTTGGATTTCTGTAATACCTTCTCATAAATAGATTGTATATTTGTATTTTAGGTTTGACAATTTAAATAATTTCAATATTGCTACACTAGATAGTCCCTTCATGGAGCTAACCAATAGAGCTGGCTCGCCAGTGGCAAAAACTAGGATATGGCTGTTGTATTATGCTACTTTGAAAAAAGGATTACTTGAAAAGAATGAGGACAGACATTTCCCCTTACTTCAAAGTTAATTAGGGATAAAAGGACATACACTGTGTGGAATGCTGGTAAGGCACCCTGCAAGGAATTGTGCATAGGGCAGAGTTCTAAACTCAAGAGTTTTAAAAGCACTCCTATTAAATTGGGACATGAATAGAGCGGGTGTTTTGACAGAAGCAGATGTTAATCTCCTACACCAGGTTCAGAACTGAATACTTAATTTGCTAAAAAGGCTCAGAATAAATTATGTGCACATTTTTTCCCAGCAAAAGGTACAAAGGCAGAAGATGTTGGAAAATATGTTGGAGCCCAAGTTTAGTGTGGCCAAAGACTTGTGCGCTTGTGCAGTTTTGAAAATGCCCCAGCACATGGCACTTTGGGCCTGTTGGCAGTAAGGCAAATGGAAACTACTGTAAAAGTGGGTAAGGTTACCTCCTGGACCCTTACCACATTGCTTAGGGAGGGTCCAGTAGTCACCCCAAGATACTATTCTTAGAGGACTTTTTGGACTCCACCTTCTGTTTCAGACCTGGGAGGAGACCTGAAGGACTGAACCTGCTCCAACTTGTATTCAGGGCAAAGAAGTGAGCTAAAATGGTCAGATGGACAACCACCTGTGCGGCACACAATATGCTGCAGTAGGCCATTTTTCCTAAAGTGCCCTGCTAACTAGAAGCAACTGGCCCTGGACTGGATCTTAGACTGGACCCTGCTGGCCTATGCCTGACATCCTGTGACACTCTAAGTGACTCTCTGTGAGTCTCAAAGAGTCTCTCCTGAGAACCTGGGGCCCTTAGAAGCACCAGAAGAAAGTTTGCAAAATGTTTTAAAACTTTTTCTCCAGACTAGTATGACATAGAATCTTTGTCAAACTTTTTTGACTTCCAGACTTTAACAAGAACTAATCTCCTTGGTATATCCGGCCCAGGTTCCAGAGCAGCTGGCCTGAAATTGCACCTTGGTCCCGGTCTACTGTGACCATTGACTATCATTAACGCAATGTTTTCTCTTGGCTCTTTTTCCACTTAAATCATAAACAATTATTATCACCAATTCCACTTAGTGGATGTTTATCTCTCTGAGTGTCATTTTGCTTATTACATATTTTTTTCTTTTTATAGATTGGGGTGGGATTTTTATTGTGTTGTGCTTTTAACTTTTACACCTGTCTTCTTTGTGTCACAGGGGTTGAGCGCAGGTTTAAAGACTGGACCTCACAGGTTAGGGACTTTAAGACTTGTGGTGGACAACCATCCACCCCAATTAATAGTTCACTTTCTCGCAACCTGGAAGAGGATTCTCCCAATTTGCTTCTCTTACTGCAAACTCATAACTCTGAAAAGTGACATGTTATGGTTCTCACCAGCCCTAATTAGTGTCAAATGGATGAATGAAGCACCCAGTCAGTGAAAGGACTTGCTTGTGCAAGAAACAGAGTGCCAATCATAATATTGTGATTCTTTCTTGTACTATTGCCCATGTAGCTGCACTAAAGCGGAGGTAATGTGGTCCCAGATATTAGTCTTGAGGCCTTGTTTTGGGTGAGAAAAAGAAACATTTTGCTCTGGATGCCAGTATTTTTGGCATTCTGGAAAACTGAATGTGTTTAAATGCATAAAGACTTACCAAATGGATGAAAACTAAATTAAAATAAATTAATTCATTTGTTGCATGTTTGGACGTTACTAGAGAGGGTATACTCCATCTTTTCTCCCTGGTGTTAGGCCACCGGAGCAGAATATCCAGAGGAACGGGTTTAAGATCTGTTAAGTGTAATCAAATTGATTTTCATCAAGCCTTTCACATCAACCATTTTTTTCTGCTCTAAGGTTTGGAACGGGGTTCAGAAATAATCATGAGCAATGAGATAAGCAGGTTCTATCCTTCATGGTTATGATTGTCCTGAATAAATTATAACATGTGGGTTAACTAAACCATCCCCTCTCATTCACCCCCTTGTTCTCCTCTACTACGTTTTTGCAAGAGAACTAGTGGTTTAGAGGTATTCTTATGAGGCAGTAGGAAGTCAAGTCTCAGGTTGATTAATGTACAGAGACCAGTGGCCAGAATTGAATATGAGCTGATGTGATCTTTTGGAATCAATAGTTGAGTGAGGCAGCAGGAAACAGGGCTGGGAACACTTTTCTGATCTACTCACACATATATATATATATATCATAAAAGAAACAGTCTGGCACAGCCCTGCAATCCGTCTTGCAGGATGTTGTGCGCAGTAAAAACCATGGCAAGATAATCAGAACTTGAGGGTACTGTAAGCATTTATGAAATAGCGCTGAACCATCGAGATCAAAGTAGACATATATCTTAAAATAAGAGATTACCTTCTCAAGCCAAAGTTATGAAAGAGGGTTTTAAATGGGATTATCCTTTGCCCTCCCAAGAAAAATACATAAAGACCTTTGATTAGCTTAAGAGTGTCATAACCTGGATACAAAGCAGAAGATCTAGTACCTTATTATATTACTTCTACTGCTATCCATGTTGGCGATATTTAACTGAAGAGCAACTGGGATAAAAACATAAGGATCAAAGATTTCAAATGGACATATACCATCAACAGAAAGAAATAAGAACCAAATGACTAATCCTGTATAACATTCCAAACATATCATCTTGGGCATCTCAATACCAATATGGAGTAGAAATGAATTGGGGAAAACCCACCTGCCTTTGTGTGTAGTCCCCTCTTTACTTTTTGATTTGTACCTCCTGATTTATGTTATCTTTGCTGTGGGCTGATATATGAGATAGAGCCCTTGGCCCATGTGCTGTGTAAAACGCCATGCCTTGATCTTGTTAGTACCGCTCCTTCCAACTCTAGGCCTTTTCTTAGTCCTTATGAGGGCACTAGGTTGTCACTGAGGCCTGTGCAAATTATTAATAACCCGCTTCATGTAAGACAGCAGAAGTAGTGCAGGACATCCTGTCCTGATGCTTAAATGCCAGTCAATTAACCAGTGGAGCAAGATAAAATTCCTCACTGTTTGTACCCATCAGTTTACTTAGATGCTGTACAGAATGTTGTTGGCTCTGCTATGGAACACACATATTTATCAAATACATGTAACTGTTACTTTGTGATGAAGTCTTTAGAAAGGAGAGCAACATCTACATTAAAGCATAAATGTAATTTAGCTTAAATACAAAACCAACTACAGTATTTATGTTTGGCTCCGTTACTTTGAGAAGGGATATTGTATGTCTGCACTATCTTTAGAGGTTTAACAAGAATCCTCTTTGTGGGTGGAAGGCTTCACATGTTAATTCACTACCTAAAGGTCTGGTGAAGTCCATCTGGCAGCCTAAAGGCCACACATGAAACACACAATATATATATATATAGAGAGAGAGAGAGAAGACCTGCACACTTGCAATTGAATGGCACTGATCATACCCTTTTGGGAGAAGATGGTTTCAGCAGACTGGTGGCATGGAAACAGCAAAGACTCTGGAACCATATTGAGTTATTTGCCATAGAAATTTTGAACCTGGTCTTAGTTTGGTCCTAAGAGTCTTTGAAAACTGAAGTACAACAGGGTTTTGATAAACCTCCCTCTGCCTCCTCAAAAACTGAATTTGCACCAACATCGACAGTAAGTTCTGGTACCATCAAGCCACCACCAAGAAGAAACCCTTCCCCAGATAATTTTTTCGCATTGTTCAAATCAGATTGTTTTGGATAGAATATTACTGACATATTTATTTTACTATATAATAGGTGTGGTGGGCCCAACAAAATGTAGACTGCCACCTTACTTGGCAGCCTGATTAAAACAGAACATATGAGGTCGCAATTTGGGCAATGAGAGAGCCTACACTTTATTTTCTATCCCTGAAGGGCAGCTTTAAGGGGGCCAATAAAACTCTTTGATATTCTGACAAAAACAGAAACCAATGCTATTAGCATGCAAGCAGGATAGACTAGTAGTCACTACGGTGCTGAACTGGATGAACAAAATGAGAATTTTCAAATCTATGCCATGCTTTGGTCCTAGCCGAAACAATCAAAGCATGGTAAATCTCCTTTCACCACATTGCCTCCTTTTTACCCTGAAACATCACACACTACTAATAATGAAAGTTGATGTTGCATGGGAGGAAATTGTAGAAGAACAGGAGGATGCTTCCTCCACCATGTACCCCCTCCCATTTAAAACAAAAAAGCGACCCTGGAGGATGAGGATCAGGAAAGGGGGCAAAGTGCCCCCTCTCCCTTTTATAAAATACATTGCCCTGGGGGATCAAGTCCCTAGGGCCTAATGAGGCTCAGGAGGGAAGCAGCACAGCATACATAAAGCCCTGGAGGATGAGGTCTCCAGGGTCTAAGGAGGCGGGGGAGAGGGAGGCCAAACACCCCACCTCCCTTTTTAATTGGTATCACCCCAGTGAATGGGAGTCCCAGGGCCTAATAAGCTCGCAGTCCCCTTCCCTTTTTTCTTGTATTGGGCCGCATATGGGGTCCCCGGGCCTGAAGGTCAACCTTATGCTGCATGCAGCAAAGGTCGTGCACTGTGTGGGGTTGGTTGGCTGTTGGGCATTTGGCCAGGCTGTGCACGGGGGAGGGGGATAGGCTTTACATATGATAACACAATATTTCTTTACATTTAACAAAACCTAGAAATTCACAGAAAAAAACAAGGTTAAAGTAACGTTATAGTTAGGTGTGATAAAAAGATCTGTTTTTGTTTAAAAATAAAAAAGCTTAGAAATTCACTGAAACAAACAGAAATAAAAGTGATGTCATTAATTATGTCATTTGAGATTTCATCAGGGATGTCATAAATGATGCCAGAGAACATGTCATGAGAGATGTAATATGTGAGGTCTTAAGCAGTGTATGGTGGGGTGCAATTTACAGTTAGCTCTGCCAACTAAACTGGTGAATTTCTGTGTTTTGTTTTAGTTCAGAACATTAATGTTGCCACTTAAATACTCACCTAACTATAACATTACTTTATCCTTTGTTTTTTTCCAGTGAACATATATATATATATATTTTTTTTTTCATACATATATTTATATATGCATATATAGAGAGAGACATGCAGTCTTTTTATATCTAAATAAATTGTAATACTTTCTTATAGTCTGATTTACATAATGTGTTTTCATAGAAAAGAGGCATAAAGCGATACACTCCTCTACTTATGTTATATTAATAAGATGTATTTATTTATTATGCACTGGGAGACGTTAGATGTCATTCACGGAGACCACTATCCAATTTCTTTCTCCATAAAAAAGGCAGAACCAGAGCGGATACGGAAGGAAATGAACCCCACTTACCAACTCTCGATCACCCTTGCGCGCAAAAACGGTTACACCCTCAAATGGGACAAGGTTGATCCCGTGGGCCTTTTAACTAAACTGTTATCGAAGACAAGGAAGGAAATATTCATATGCCTCTCCCCCAGTGTCGACCCGTTAATAGTTTTGGATTCTTTTTCAAAAATCCAATTAGCATTAAAACACTTATTGACCAGATATCATCGCCCGGAATCGAGCTGCCACTCTGGCTGGTTCGATCATGAGTGTACAACTGCACTAAAAAATTTGAAGACGGTCCTCGACGCTACTCCTAGATCCCCTCCTGAGATTCGAGAAGCCAGACAACTTTATCGTCTGGCAATAAAAAACAGGGAGAAATCACTGAAAAAAGAAGCATGGCAGGCCTTAATTTCAGCCTCCAAAAATAGGGACTCTAGCGCTTTCTGGAAAGTGTTTAACGCTCCTGTTTTTCGTGATAAAAACAATACCGTCGCGATAGATATCGCCATAAATGGTGAAGCCTGGGTCAGTCACTTTGAACAGCTATACGATAACGAAACCCCTTCCCTATTAGTACCTCCCGTTCCTACCATTACTCTCGGAAATGTGGAAAGTCCTTGTATGGGTGCTTATCCTTTGGGAATTTTGTTTACCTACGCCGAGGTTAAAATGGCAATCAGCGAGTGCCCCTTAGGAAAGGCGCCCGGCCCAGACGGTATAGCATCCGATGTTTTTAAACACGAAATCGACCTCTGGGTACCACTTTTAACCAATGTCATGAATAGCGCATGCCAAGTGGGGATAATACCAACATGGACTGAGGCCATAGTAGTTCCGATATTCAAGAAGGGAAATAGACAAGATCCAACCTCTTATCGGCCTATTTCCCTTCTTGACGCACTAATGAAGGTGGCCGGTCGCATTGTCTTAAAGAGAATCCAACTGTGGGCTGAGGAAGCTAGCATCATATCCAGCCTCCAGTATGGTTTCCGCACCGGCATAGGAACAGTAGAGCAGAGCTTAAATTTTTATTTTTTAATTTCTAAGTACACCCAGGCCAGGAAGGGGAACCTTTTTACTACTTTCATTGATTTGAGCTCTGCGTTCGATTGCATGGATCATAACCAACTTTGGTCCACGATGTCGAGCCTGGGCATCAACCAATCAATTTTAAATTTTATCAAGGAATTATACAGGGGCGCTGGGGCCAGGGTGCGCTTTGGCAAACAAGGTGAGTGCTCATCCAAATTTTCCATCAAGAGGGGAGTAAGACAGGGGTGCATTCTTGCACCCCTGTTATTTACTCTATATATAAACTCTATTGGCGAGCACCTCAAGGGATTCCCTTTCGATTTCCCTTCCTCCCAGGGCCACCCTGTCCCCATACTACTATATGCCGACGACGCGGCTATCATGTCGCAAACCAGGCTGGGGCTCCAGCGAGCTGTCAAAAAATGTAATACCTATATGAATGATAAGGGGCTAAAAGTCAACACTTCTAAGACGTATATCATTTCCTGTGGGCACGGTTCCAAGAAAGTACCCTGTTCTATATACCTTGAGGGTAAGAGGTTGGAGACCACCGATAAATTTCCCTACCTTGGAATAACCTTTGACAGGAAATGCACCTGGCACACAGTGGTAAAAGCGAGAAAATTAGCCTTCTCGAGAGCGGTTGGCGCACTGCACAACTTCGCAGCTAAACTTGGTGGCAGACCAGTCAAAGAACTAATTACACTATATCAGGCAAAGGGTACATCCACGGCCATCTATGGATCGGGCGTCTGGGGTATTGAAAATATAACACCTATTCAATTAATTGAAAATCAATACCTCAGATATCTGCTGGGAGCCCCAAAATCCTCAGCCACTTATTGTACCCACATTGAATTAGGTATCCCTTTTATTTCTGACACCATTAAAATTGCACCTATTCTTTTATGGCACAAGGTGTGGGTTGCCCCGGAGACAGCTTTAAACCGCAATTTAATTATTAACTGCCTCACCTTGGATGGAGTCAGACATATTAAATGGTTGTCCCACGTGCAAGACCTGTTGACTGAGTGTGGCCACCCCGAGTTTTTCTCTACCCCATCTACTATGGAATTGATTTCTAGAAAATCATTGAAACAACTGGCCATGAAACATCTAGCTAACAAAAGATGGTCAATAGAAAAACTAAAAAACACTGCGTTGACATACCAGGAAATTACCATCAAACCTGGGCCGCAAATGTACCTTGTTGGTGACCTAACCTGTTTCTCAAGAATGTTGCTAACACGCTTTAGATTTGGTACTTTCTTCCGTATTGTTACTTTTCCATCTTGCAATAATTGGTCGAGGGACTTGCCCTCCTGCCCCTGTGATGATTCATCGCCCCAATCTAATTTGCACTGTCTCTTATTTTGTAAATTTGATTCTGTTCCATGAAGGATTATTTTGAGACAAATCCTTAAAGAGTGGGGCCTCCGCTCTTGTAGAGCTGCTTATGTGAGATTGCAACAGCTAGAGAACCACTCAGTGGCTCACGCTACATCCAGCTTTTTATAACTCCTGATAAAATTCAGAAAGTCTATGTAATGCACTTTATTCATGTACACATCAGTTTTTATATGTTTTTTATTATATCTGTTTTTACCAAATACGATATGCTCGATCTGTATCAACACTGTTTTTTAATCCTGTTTTTCACCTTGTTTTTCACAGAATATCGAATAAAGCTTTGAAATTTGAATTTGAATTTATTATGCACTGTGACATACATATAAATGTAATTAAAATTATACACATGTTTTATATTTAGTTTGTTTTTTAATTGTTCCCCAAATTCCCATAGCGTTCATCAGACAAGCTAGGAAGAATAGTTACTTGTGCGCTGTCTCTTCTGACAGCAGTGAATACTATACTTGCCAATATTCTAGGACCAAACACAGGTAGGACTTTCCATGTTTTATACATGCTTGTTGGCATAATCACAGAAAATTATTGATCTGCATGATTTAAGTAGTTGCATGCACATAGTTTCTGTGGCAAGACTGGTTGCTGTGCATTGAAAGTAACTGACTTGCATGTGAGGCACTCTGTTGACGTCCCTCTCCTTCCCAGAAGTGGGCCCTGAAGGGTTCTAGGACCTAGACCCGCATGCATCACAAAGGATGCATGCGGGTCTAGAACTGGCCCAGGTCATGTGCGCCCAGGCCATTTTATTGGCAGGGTCACCTGACCAGTGACGCCTGTGATGGATGGGTGTGGGGTGAGTGTGGATGGCAGCCATTGGGGAGTGGCTGGTGACAGAACGTGTCCAGCCGGACTCTACAGACCCTGCAGACAGCCCGCGTGCACAGCCTTGGAGAGCTCACCTGCTGCTGAGGCAGCCCAGTCAGATCGATCGAATACAGTTTGCTGTTAGAAGTAATCCGCAAAACTTAGGAACAGCAGTGACAGCACTGCTGTTTCTGTGCACTTCTACTTTCACTTTTGCTTTTGCTGTGAAGGTAGCATATTCATACAGTTGCAGTACAAAGAGCCAGTTAGTTTAATAGTCTCTAATTACTCTTTGACGAAGCAAATTGTATGAAGTGATCTTGAGGTCATTTAACCCATAGCTGTGTTCAGTATTGTTATTATTATTTTTTCAAATTTGTGGGGTCAGAAATTGCAAGGGCCTACTTTAGCAACATAAAAATCTGTAGGATTCTAGGCAAACATTGGTAGGCGGTAGAGCTACTGAAAAAGAAATAGCCTACTGCCTTGATCAATAGGGTTGGCAAGTATTGACTGCCTACTTAAAAACAATGGATCAGGTGCTGCATATAGACAGAACATTTTTACTGCATGCACCTTCACTTAACACGGATTCGCCACATTGGCAGGGAGTTAAAGACTGCAGGTGTCTGCATCTTAAGCTACATTATCCTAAAAGGACCTGCTTAATTTACCTACAAAGATAGTCAAAGCCTTTTTGTCAAAGAATGGAGTTGGAACAGCATGGAAGCCATCGCCTAATAGAGCTTCATGCAATGTTCCAAAAACAGAAGGGATTGGGCATGGAAACGGAAATGATATCATCTGTCAAGCAGGGAAAGGAACTCAGAGACAGACGTTCATTTGAATAGGCGAGACCCATGCCAAAACAAAGCTCGTGTTCCCACAGGAGGACCAAAGTTGATTCAATGACTTTGAACTGCAAGCTGTGATAAGAAAAAGCTCACAGTATCTAAGGTACTGCCTTTCATATAAAGTAGCCCTTTCAAGCTGAAAACAGGTTAAACTGTTGGCTTCACGTTCTGGGAAATAATCTGAATTTACGTGCACATTTAATTGTCAACATCAGGTTATGTCCGACTAGCTGAAATATATGTATTAAAAATTCTCAGTGCAGAATATGTGATTTCTTCATTCTGTTTGCTGAGCTGAAATAACAGCGGAAAGCGGCCATCTTGGGCATTTCCTGTTAACCTTTGGTCACTGCAGTCAACTGTGTACGAGAAGTATTTCTTTTGAAAGTTGGATGTTGACAAGGCTGCCAAAGTTTGCTGTTGATTTCTTTAGAAAAAACACAGCGTCGCACAGTCCCTAGAAACCGACTGATAAGCAAAAGTACCTCGAAAATAAACATGACATTAATGTTTCTTAGAAGTTGCAGTCATGTACTGGGAATGAATCATTTTGCTTTTAAGCTGAGAAACAGATAGGCAGTATTAGACTTTTATTAGTGCGAGCATGAAAAGCACAAGAAGAGCTTTTGAGCAACAATCTTAGGCATGGTCTCAATGTTAACATGACTTTGATGAAAATGAATGGTAAACATTTTCATTAAAATCTTGGCAGGAATTCTGCCCACAATCCTCAATGGAAAAGTCATGGGAGTATGCAAATTATGGCCACTAAGCCGAGCAATGGCCTTTCGAACTGAGCCTGGATTGTATTATCACCACCAGGAACCCTATATTAAACTGTGAGTAAGTTCTTGCAGTACTGAAAGAGGCCCATAACATCTACGACTCTCCTCTGCTGAACTCTGTATCCAAATAAATGTTTGTTGTCCATTACAATTCAAAATCCTCTAATCATCATTTTATTTAATTTTTTTCCAATTGAACAAACAACTCTAAGGATGGCAACCTCCACCGTGTTTACAGCTACTTCTCACTCTTCTTTACAGCTTCATGCATAAGAGCAGGAACATGCTCTTGATGACGCCATATGAGAAACCTGCATGTGTGCATTACATGAAACTCTCCACACAGTCCACGCGGCACTCCGGCATTTCTCGTCTTCAATGCAGTAGTGATTTATAAGCCTAGGAGTCCTATCTATCACTATAAGCCAAGGCACAGAAACAAAAACACAATAGTAAGTATAACTCTGATCCTTATGTCCAACACAAATGCATTAGTCGCCTAAGCCACATGACAGACAAATGCTCCTCTATACAAGAGTAGTCTTTACAGAGTAGAATCCTACCCATCTGCACAGGTGCTTCAGCACCAGCCACGGCCCGTGCACGTATTAGTGGTGGGACCGGGTGCGGGGGGATTTTGACAGATGATGACAAATTAATTAATTTTCCCTCTAGGACATCTGTCGACTCCCCCAACCCGACCCCATCGCTCTTACCGGCAAGGGCCGCGGCTGTTCAGCACCTCATCCGAGGTATGCAACGCTACATAAATACAACTATAGGTTTTAGGCAATGGTTTGATGCTTTCTGCTTCTCTTAATTAACATACCTTAAAAGAATAAATATTAGTGAAGATGTTTACATTTTTTACGCAAATTTACCACATGACAATGTAGAAATGTGTCTTAGCATTAACATAGGATATGCGTGTCAATATAAAGGTTAGAGAAAATGTGCTTTTATTAAACTTGCAAAAAGAAAAAATTGCTGCTTATTTCTGCTGAAAGCTCCCATTTCTGTTGTTCTTTCACTGCTAGGCCTCAATATTTTCTGTTACTCCTTCCTATTTTAACGTGTAGTGTGTGAGGTACCATCATCTATACCATTAACATAGTGACGAGGAGCTTTGCTTTGAATGATTAATATTTATTGGTGTTAGTGGAACCTAATTGCGCAAACGGGGGAAACTGCATTGATTTGGGTGATTTCACGCTGGGCAAGATTTGACGTGCGGTTGTTGAAAATATTCCTGAATGTTTGGGAAACTTTTTTTCTTTTTAGTAGAGCAAACAAGAAAGAGTTTTTGAGGTTATTTGTAAAAACTGTGCGAATACGAACAAAAATTGTAAAGGAGGGTGAACTGCTATGAGGAGTGAGGTTGAACATCATGGTGTTTCACCCCTGTTGATTTGAAGGAATTAGGTGCTAGTTTAGGTCAGACACCACCAGTTGTGACTCGGCTATATTATAATTCCTACAATGACACCTACAGCTGCAGTGACTAGCACACTCCCGGTACCTATCGTTCCTCCTCAGACTACAACTCGAGTTGTTGTGAGTGCTCCTCCAAAAGAAGAAATTAGGCCACATCTAGATTTGTTACAACTTGTCAAAATTCACAGATGATACAAGCACTGATGGATGGAGAGAAATAGCAGGAGGAATTTATATACATGTTCCTTGGAGTTGAGTTGATCTGGCAGCATTCACAAATAATTTTCCCTAATTGAGAGACAAGCTGGTGCAGTGGTATGCATGAGTGGAAAGGTTCATAAAGATTTCAAAGGTGTTGTGGACTGATTTGAATACGATTTTCGACATTGTAGTGCCTGCTGATTTATGGGCTGAATGTAAGACTGTGGTACAATGGTCTAAGAAAGAACGAGTGAAGGAAGTTAGAACTGATGCACCCTCGCCTATTGTGATGGAAAATATGAAATAGTAATTACCTTTTTAAAGGGCAGAGTACGGCTCAAAAGATTTGGATTGGCTAAAGATTAAAAGAACTACCCACGGACCGAAGGAAACTGTGCATGAATATTATGAGAAAATATTGCAAGTGTTTCAGCTGCACAGTGGACATGATTATCCTGAGGATAAGGATATAGGGATTTTCATATCCAGGTTTGTTTAGGACTGAAACCAGAGATCTGTTCACACATAACACAAAGCGTGATCTGCTGGCTGAATAAATCACAAGATGAAATTCTGAGATACGCAAAATATTGCACTGACAACTCCGGCATGAAGCAGAAGAGAATATAGAGAAATTCATGTTGGCACAGACAAAGTTAGCTCAGAAAGGTTTTCAAGACCCTTCTTTTGCAAGTAATCAAAGACACCAGCAAGGAGTTGTTATGTCGCAGATTGGTTTTCAGGGAAATCAAGGAGGAATTAATGTGTCACAGGGTAGAGGTGTTCCTGCGGGTACAGGTTCTGGTGCAGAGATTGCTACTATGCAAAAGGTTACTTACTGTCTGTCACATCTGTCATTGAGTTGGGCATTGTAAAAGGGAATGTCGATATAATTCTGAAAATGCTGGAGGAAATGTACAGATGCCGCAAGTTATACAAACTAAAAATGTGCCCGTACAGCGAATGCCAATGCAAGGACAGGCTACAATGATACCTGATGCACCTGCACAAACGGGAAACCCAAGGCTTAATCTAAATTGAGTGCCAAAAATGAATACCAATCCATTTCAGAATACTATACCACAATTTCAGGAACCAAACCAGAATGCATTACAACAATTCCTGTTATTTGAAAACAAAAGTTCTGGTTCAGATAATTCTCAATGATGGTGCCTGAGAAGTGAGGAAGATTGTGTGAATGCTGCAGTCTTAGAGATAGACCAGAGTGGCCATATGTAGACGCAGAAGTCTATGGACACCCAGTATCATTTCTTATTGATACCGGTGCAACCCATTCCACTGTTAGAACAGTGGAACTCCCAGACCTACCTCTCTCGGGCAAAACTATCCAAGTTGTAGGAGTTACAAATTAACAAATCCTAAACCCAGTTTCTGAAAAAGTTCCAGTACAAATAGGGTCATTTAAAGAAAAATACCAATTTGTTGTTTGTGATTCAAGCCCTGTAAACCTGCTAGAAAGGGATCTATTGTGCAAGGTAAATTGCACTATGCATTGCACACCAGATGGTGTAGATTTCCAGACACATGATGTGGATGTAGATTTTAAAATAATCAAACATCAGTCGGAGGCTGGGATATTTCCTTTGCTGGCCATTCATGAATTACCTGAAGATTTAAGAGAAACAGTGAATGTAGGAGTTCGGAATTGTACAGGCAAAGACATTGGTCTCATTAAAGATGTAGAACCAGTTCGAATCACTGTGAAAACAAATGCTGCATATCCCAGATCACTACCATATCATTTGACACCAGAGATGATTGCAGGAATACAACTAGTGATAGATGCATGTTACAAAAAGGAATCCTGAGGGAGCTAATTGAACATCTATGCAACAATTATGGGCTTGCAGAAACGCAATGGTAAATACAGGATAGATCAAGATTTACAAAAAGTAAATGAAATAGTAGTGTCCAGTTGTCCTGTGGTACTGCATCCAGCCACCATATTGTTTCAAATCCCATACAATGCAGAGTGGTTTACCGTAATGGACCTGTGTCAGGCTTTCTTCTCAGTGCCATAGCATGAGGATAGCCAATTTGTCTTTTTCCTTTATATTCCAGCAGAAGGTATTAACATGGTGTTGATCCCACAAGGCTATACAGAGAGCATACCTTTTTAATCAAATCCTGAAAAGAAATCTAGAAATTCTGAAAATGGCAGGAAAGTCAACCCTTGTGCAAAACAATTGTGACCTGCTTGTGACATCTGAAATGCGAGGTGCATGTAAACATGACACCATGGCACTCTTGAATCACCTGGCTGAGAACAGATGCAAAGTGTCTACAGGGAAACTGCAGTATTGTCAAAAAGATGTTCAATGTGGGACACATTATTGAGAAGGAAGCTAGGAAAGTGTCTCCAGAGAGAGTGGAAACAATCTTGCAAATATTTAGACCTGGCATCCTTGGCATGGTTTCCCATCTTTTTGCTTCTACCTCCTGCATTTTGACTGCATGCTGGAGTTTGTTTTTAAAGGTTTAGGTACTCTGGGCACTTTACCCCGCTGATCAGTGCCAAAGTGAAAGTGCTCCCTGTGGAAATTGTGATTATAAATGGTTATGCCTGATTGGCATATTTGATTTACTGGTAAGTCCCGGGTAAAGTGCACTGTGTGTGCCCAGGGCCTGTAATTCATTAAATGCTACTAGTGGGCCTGCAGCACTGATTGTGCCACCCACACAAGTAGTCTTTCAAATATGTCTCACACCTGTCACTACCGTGTCTGGGCATGCAGTCTTTAACTGCCATGTCTACCTGGCAAGTGACTCTTCTTGCCAAACCCTAACCTTCCCTTTTCTTATATGTAAGTCACCACTAAGGTAGGTCCAAGGTACCCCCTGGGCAGGGTGCAGGGTATGTGAAAGGTAGGACAGGTACTGGTGTGCTTTGCATGTCCTAATAGTGAAAAGCTGCCAATTTCATTTTTCACTATTGCAAGGACTAGCTCTTCCATAGGCTATCATTGGAGCTGCCTTGTAACATTTTACAAGTGTAACTTTCAATTGGGAACAGCTAGAGATTTGTATTTTGGGCTCCCTGAGAGTTGTTTTTTAAATTGTGTATTTGAAAATGCCACTTTTAGAAAGTGGGCATTTTCTTATATAACCACCCTGTGCCTCTGCCTGCCTATGGAATCAACATCTGGTTTAGACTGCCAGGGGCTTGTTTGTGCATTCACTCCAGACATTCACCCAAAGGGAGTTGACGTATGCCCTGCATATGTTGATGAGACTTCCTGGTCTAGAGTGGTGGGAGGAGTTGTCACTAACACATGAATAGGCTGTTGTTGTCTTTCACAATGCTGTCTCCACCCCCTGTAGTGCGGATGAACCAGGACAGAACTGTTTTTTACTGAGCAAGACAGACTTTCTTACAAAGACTTCAAAGGGAACAAGCATTGGCATAGCCAATAGGTCTCGCTTTTCTTGGTGCAACAACATCAACTGTTGCATGGCTAAACACTTATAAGGTCCCAAAGGCGAGATCTATTGGCTATGCCAATGCTTGTTTATTTTTAGTTACCAATGAGATCTCTAAATAAAAAGAAACGAATGGCCTGCATCACAGTGTGCATGCCTACGATATGACGCTAGTGGCCGCGTAATAGGCTTTTTGTAATTCTTCTTTAGCCATGCTGCACAGTTTCATAGATGCTGCACAGCATGGCTAAAAACCATTGGCAAGTCTACTAGGTCCCGAATGCGAAACCTATTGACTTTGCCAGTGGTTGTAACAGCAGCTTAAAATAACGAAAATTACCTTTGTGAATAGTGTATTACTTAATAGAGAGTTCTTGTTTTCCTATAGTTTCCATTCAAGTAGCCTGTGAGAAAAGTAAATCAGCCCGGGAACTGTCCCTAAAGTGTACAATCCTAGTTAAAGCAAAGTCACTGTCCAAGAAGAGATTACATAACATACATTGAAACTTTTATACCAGACAAAGGGGAAGCCACCCTGATTTCACCAGATTTCAACCTGTTCAATCAAAGACAATCACTGAACAAAATTTGCGTTCTGTTTTTGCAAACAGAAACATACTCACTGGTTCCTAGACCACCCACTCTATTTTCATTCATTCGTATGATGTCCAAGGGAAAAGGAACATCCCTCCAGCCTTTGTAATACATATAAAATTGACAGGCAGCATCCGAGTTTGGTATTCCTTCTAACATTTTTTTGAATCCATATGGGCGAAAACCAAACGTAAATGTTTTCTTGGCTATGCTTTTTTACTGCACATAGAATCTTAAAAGCCTACCATAATCATGTGTATCGCTGTATTTGCAAACAGGATACATTTTATTTTTACTGCTAAGAGCTGGAGAGCAAGCAAGAGGAAGTTAATTGAGAAGTGCGCGCGCAACGGAAAACGGTAAAAGCAGGCTGGCGAGTGGTGTGCGATGTGTGCGCACCATGACGAGAGAGGAAAGCCAGATGGCGCCTCTGCTCGTCATTGTGCGCGTAACCGCACGCTCTATGCCAGCCAGAAGCATGTGGTCGGACTTTTAAAAGCCCGCACACTAAATGTCTCGCCGAGCAGCGAATGCGCTGGCTCAGGCGAGACCTAAAAAGGAATATAATTATTAGAACTAAAACCCCAAACTTTTAGATTGCTTCTGGACTAAGAGGGTCCTGCCAAGAAGAAGAGCTGAAGAGCTGCCAGGAGGAGTGCATACCCTCAGCTGTATGTTGCTTTGCTGTGCTGACCTGTAGTTGCCGCTTCTGTCTGTGGCAGTGGAAAGGACTGGACTTTTGCCTTGCTGTGGTATACTGCTTAAGAAGATTCTCCAAGGACTTGAAGTAGAGCTTGCCTCTTGTTAAGAAGTCTCAGGGACACAAAGACTTCACCTGCAGCATCCTTAAACTCCAATGCTGGGAGTTCTGAACTGCCTCGTTGTGCTAAATCCAGTTCTTGGCCATTGGAGGTTGTTCCTTCTACAAAGAGCTTCAAAGAACTGAAGAACCTACAAAATGGGTGCTTCGCCCTTCTTGCGGCTGTATTTTCTGATGCAGCACCGCCGTGCAGAAGAAAATCTCGGCGCACAGCCCCGAGCGGATGAAAACATCAATGCAGTGCCTGCCAGCGATCTGAAAAATCGCCGCTCACTGAGTTCAGCGTGCAGGTTTCTGAAGACCGTGACCACTGCATCGACTCTGACACAAGTCCTGCTGTGCGGCTGAAAGAAACGATGCATCATGGGACAAAAGCTGAAGAAATAGATGCAGCTCCTGTTTGCCGCTGTCGCATCAACCTCCAGCATGTCCCAGATTTCCATGCATTGCACTTGTGTGGCAAGTTTTTCCTGACGCAGCACCCGCAGACCAGAACCGTCTTGGAATCGATGCATCACTTCCGCCTGCAGTCAAGATTCGAGGGATCACCTCTTCTGCGTGCAGCAGAACTGTCGCACTGCCTCCCCAAGGACTCAGGAACTGACGCATCACTGTGTTTTCCAACGCTTCCCACCTCTCCGGATGTTTGTGGATTTTGAAGCAATTGAGGTATTTTGTGTAGAAATCACACAACCATAGATCTCTATTGACATAATTGCTTGACACCTTTAAAAAGTCCTATTTTGAGTTGTGTATGTTGGATTCATGTTGTTTTGGTCTTGTTTGGTTTAGATAAAGATACTTTATTTTTCTAAACTGGTGTGGTGTTAATTTATAGTTTTACTGTATGTGTTTTGTACAAATGCTTTACACATTGCCTCTGAGATAGGCCTGACTGATCGTGCCAAGCTACCAAGGGGGTGAGCAGGGATTATCCTGGGTGTGTAACTCCCTTACCCTGACTAGGAGGAAGGGTCCCTACTTTGAGAGGGTGCATACCACTTCCAAATAGAGACCACCATTTCAAACACAAATGAATCCACCATGAACTCAAAAGGAAATCAGAATGTTTTTGGGAATGGTTGGTTACTGTAGACAGTGGATACCAAACTTTTCCTTGATAGCTAAGCGTCTACTGAGGTTGACACACAGATGTCTGATCCGATTCCATGGAACAGCAAATGTACAAAAGTATTCTTAGAGCTGAAAGAGAAATTGTGCCGCGCCCCAGCATTAGGAATGCCAGATTACACAAAAAGATACACATTGTTTTGCAGCAAGAAACACATGGAGGAGCTCGAAAGCCTATTGCCTATTTTTCTACTACCCTTGACTCTGTAGCAACAGGTTTTCCTGGTTGCCCTCTAGCGGTAGCTGCAGTGAGAACAAGTTTGGAAAATAGTGAGAACATACTGATAGGATACCCTTTAAATGTCATGGTCCCGCACTCTGTGGATCTACTGATAACGAGAACAAAGACACATTATATGACGCATAATAGGTTCCCGAATATGAGCAGGATACTCTCTCCTGACAATATTGTTTTGAAACGATGCACAGTGCTAAACCTTTCTACGCATTTATCTGTAATTGATGATGATAATTGTGATGAAAGTGAACATGATTCTTTTGATTTCACAGAATTGTGTACTGTTAGACCTGGCACCATTGGCGTGGGTCTCCCTTCCATTTTTTGCTGCTGCTTCATGTGTTTTTGCTGGTGTTAGATGCTTTGGGCACTGTGCCACTGCTATTCAGTGCCACAGTGCAAGTGCTCCCTTTGGTAAACTGATGTATGGATTACTGATTCCATGATTGGCTGATTTGGTTGACTTGTCGGACCCTAGTACAGTGCACTGAGTGTGCCCAGGGCTTGTAAACCAAATGCTGCTGTTGGGCTTGCAGCACTGGTTGTGCCACCCACAGGAGCAGCCTGTAAAAGTGTGTCTCAGGTCTGCCATTGCAGAGCCTGTGTGCAGTCTGGTACTGCCATGTTGACTAGGCAAGTGCACCCACTTGCCAGTCCCTAAACCTTCCCTTTTCTGCATATTAGTCACCCCTATGGTAGGCCTAAGGGTAGGGTGCATTGTAGGTAAAAGGTAGGACAAGCTCTGATGTGTGTGGCATGTCCTAATAGTAAATTAGAGCTATTTTCGTTTTTCACTATTGCAAGGCTACCTGTTCCACATAGGCCAGAATGGGCAGTTTGATTATTACATCTTATAATCCTAACTGACTCAGGGAACTAGGTAGAAATTCGAGTTTAGTATGCCTGAACTCAGAATGATAAAATGCATCTTTTAGTAAAGTTGGTTTTAACATTCTGTGTTTGAAAATTCCACTTTTAGAAAGTGGGTATTTTCTTGTCTAACTATCCAAGCCTGCCTCTGCTAGGTTGTATATTCCTTGTCTAGAGTTTGAGTGACAGGGGCTGCGGGATTCCAGGAGACAGGGTGAGTCAGCACAGGGCTGAATAGAGAGGTCTGCATGCAGATAGGAGGGAGGAGTTGGACCTGGGACCTAAATAGGGCTGTGCTTTCCCTCCACAATGCTGGCGCCACATCCTATGGTGCGTCTGATGTCCCTGGCCTGCACTGTGAAAGGAAAGAAGGAGACTTCTCAACAAAGTGCTTCAGGACTGACCAGAACTGGTTTGGACTAGGCAAAGGACTCTCTGCCTTCAGAGAACAGAGAGAAACTGTATATAGAAAGGGGGACCCAGACCCCAGAACTTTAGATTACTTTTGGGAAACAAGAAGAAACCTTTGCTGAGGAGAGGAACCAGAGAGACTGAGGAGAGACTATCCAAAACAGTGAGGGATTGGCCTGCAGTGGTTGCCTGACTGCCAAAGAGAGGAGAAAGGACTTTGTGCTACTTTCATTCTACTTGTGAAGTATCTCCAAGGGCTTGAGATAGAGCTTGCCTCCTGCTGAAGTCTCAGGGACAACAGACTTCACCCACCAGCTCCCCAAGAGTTCTTTGAAAGTGCCTGCAGTTGTGTTGGGATATCTGTGGGACTGCGTGTCACAAGGAGCTGGAAGCGTGACGCACGAAGCAGAAGCGTGTCGCCGAAATGCCGCTATCACTTCACAACGCAAAAGCGCCTCGCATCGCTGGAGAAGAGGATCGATGTCGCACCAGACACCTCCGCATCATCGTAGAAGCGTGTCCCTGCCGCAGCCACTGTCGTCGCATCGCTGGAAAAGCGTGTTGCGGCTGCAGTTGTCGCATCGTTGCCGAAGCGACTCGCATCGCCGGAGAAGAGGATCGAAGTCGCATCAGATGCCGCCGCATCACCGGGAAGCGTGCCGCAGGGCTGGTCGCGGCTTAGAAGAATCGTTGAGTCACTGCACGGCCGTCGGGCGTGCACGCATCGTGTCGCATCATGGAGAAGATGCCATTTTTGTTTCATTTCACCGGATCTTCATCGCATCACGGCATTGCAGGTCGCACCACCACGGAAGCGCAGTAAGAAACCGACGCATCACCTCACCATGCCGAGAAGAACCGATGCATCCCTTACGCATCAGTAGGGACCCAAGGCATCACCGTTCTTGCGTGTAAGGAACCGACGCATCACCTTCCCTGCAACACTTTCGTTGTATAGCGTTACGCATCCAAAGGTACATTGAACTCAAAGTGTCGCATTTTACATCTTATGAGAACTAAGCTAATCCTACCAGTACAATATTGTGGATTTTTGTCGTTTGTGGTCTTGTTTTAAGTCTATATAAAAATACTTATTTTTATAATACAACTTGTGTGGTGTTCATCTGTAGTGTTGTCACTGGGTTACTGTATGTGTTCACAAATGCTTTACACACTGTCTCTGAGATAAGCCTGGCTGCTCGTGCCAAGCTATCAAAGGGGTGAGCAGGGGTTATTTTAGGAGTGTACCCCCTTACCCTGACTAGAAGCAAGGGCCCCTATTTGGTCAAAGGTACCTACCTCTGCCAACTAGAAACCCCCAGTTCTAACATTGGTAGCAGCGGTGGCATTTGTGACTCATATACAGTGATTGGTGAACACTACTAGTGAGTTTAGACCAAATGCAACCACATACTGTTGGTAGATTGCTTTTCCTGGGATTTTCGATTTTTGCAAAGAACTGCTAAGTTTAGCCACCATGAGTAAGCAGCATCCATAGCATCTGTTGATTTTGACTGGGTAGAGGAGAAACTAGAATGCTACAATGTGAGACAGCTAAAGCACTTCTGCAGGAAATTTAAAGTTGCTATGACTGGTCTCACCATGAAGGATGAGTTCCAAAAGGCGCTGAGGGCCTGGATCGAAGCAAGGAATACCCCTGAAAATGAGGAAGGGGATGAAAATGCAGAGAAGCAGCTGGAAGGGCCATTGGGTCCAGGGGGGAGGAGAGCAACTTCCCCAGTAGGTAGCCATGTTTCTGCCAAAGGCCTGTCCCCAGAGGAGTTGGAGGACAGGAAGGAGTGTAGGATGCATGAGATGGAGCTGACCAAGCTCAAGTTAAGTGGGCAGTTAGAATTTGAATTGCAAACTAGGAAATTATCCCTAGAGGAAAAGAGGATGCAACTGGAGCATGAGAAAAGTTTGAGGGAGATGGAATTAAAAGCAAGGAGCTTAGAAATTACTCCTTCTGGTGGCAGCACACCGTCCATGCCTGTGGAAGCTAGGGTGTATATTCCTAAAGATGTGGTGAAAGAGTTTTATAAGAATGATGACATTGGGCAGTGGTTCAAAGCCTATGAGGTAGCCATGTCTTCCCACCGGGTGCCTAAGAAGGATTGGGGAGCGGGGTTGTGGGGTTCCTTAGTGAGGGGCGGGATACACTGTTAGACTTCCCCTCTGAAGTCCATAATTGTTATAGCCACATGAAAGATGCATTGATGCCCAGGTATGGGTAGACTCCTGAATTGTATAGACAGAGGTTTAGAAATTGCAAGAAGTTGGAGTCAGCCACATGGGTAGAGTATGTAACTTTCTTTTGCAGAGCATTGGATGGTTGGGTGAAGGGTAGCAAAGTGAATGATTTTGAGGAGCTCTTTGATTAAATTGCATGGGAGCACTTGTCAAGTAATTGTTTTCCAGAGCTACGCCAGCACCTGATTGATAGCAGGCTGACTAACCCTAGGAAGCTTGCTGAGGAGGCAGACTGCTGGATGAGCACCCAGGTCCACAAGGGTCACGTTTGAGACTCAGCCAAGAATGAGCAGGGTCCCAAGCAGAAGAGTGGGGGGGGCAAGGGTAAACAGAGGGAGTTCCAGAAAGGGCCCCAAAGTAATTCCCAAGGGAACCAAGTGAAAGGTTCCCAGCCTCCCCCTGACAAGAAGCAAGGGGCCCGGCAGGTAGACCTGTTCCCAGGGGACCCCTGAGGTGTTACACCTGTGGTGAAGTGGGCCATAAGGCTGTTGATCCCCGGTACCCACAGTTTGGAAAGACAGCACCCACTGGTGCTCCAGCCTGGCAGATGGCGAGTATAGCCCTGGGGGAGGAGATCGGTGTCAAAGGTGGGTGGGGTCCCGCAGAGATGTCCCTTGTCTCTTTAGGAGACTGTGAGGTGGTCCCCAGGACCCAACTGCCTGATAACAGAAGTACAGGCCAGTTAGTGACCATCAATGGCCATAGAGTGGAGGCCCTTGAAGACACGGGAGCCAGTGTGACAGTTGTCAAGTGTCACCTGGTTTCTCAAGAGCAGGTTGTCCCCAATGCATTTTACCCAGTTGTTGCCACTGACAACAGACAGCCACTGCAAGGTGGCTCAGGTTCCCTTTGAGTGGGGGGGTCTCTGGTAATCTTGACGTAGCTGTGAGGCCAGCCATGCCTGTTGACTGTTTATCAGGGAACGATTTGGAGAGCTCACCTTGGGCTAAGGTGGAGCGAACTGCTCATTTGGAGATGTTAGGTCTGCCTGACTGGGCGTGTGTGACCACACGGTCCATGGCAGCCAGTAAGGGTGGTCAAGAGGACCTGGAGCCTGAGAGGGGAGCCCAGGTGCCTGCCTTAAAGAAAAGAGGCAGGGGGCGCGGGAAACCGGCCTCTGAAGTTTCCACGGTCCAGGAGGAGGCAGACTTTGAGGGGGATGCCCTGGAGCCTTCAGGGGAACTGGTAGCTGAACTGGGGGACCTGCCTGAGCTGACCCATTGGCAGCAGGAAGGAGGACCCTCCAAAGAAGAGTTCTGCAAGGAGCAAAAGGAATGCCCTTCTCTTGTGGGTCTGCGGCAGCAGGCTGCAGACCAGGCAACAGGTGATCAGTCTGGGTCACATTGGATCTACTGGGAGAATGATCTCCTATATACTGAGCCTAAGGTTGCCGAGCCTGGGTCAGCCCGTGTAATGGTGGTAACTTAGCGCTTCAGAGCCTTCCTACTGGGGCTGGCTCATGATGTGCCGTTAGCAGGACATTTGGGGCAGGACAAGACCTTTGAGAGGCTTGTCACCCACTTTTATTGGCTCCAAATGCGCAAGAGTTCAGACACTCATTGCAGGACCTGTCACACTTGCCAGGCAAGTGGAAAGAGTAGGAGGAAGCAGAAGGCTCCTCTCCAGCCATTCCCTGTGGTCAGCACCCCCTTTGAACGGGTGGATATTGACATTGTGGGGCCACTGGACCCCAAGACAGCCATGGGCAACAGGTTCATCCTGGTCTTTGTGAACCATGCCACCTGGTACCCGGAAGCCATACCTCTGAGGACAGTGACGGCCCCCATGGTGGGACGGGCACTGATGTGAATTTTCTCCTGAGTGGGGTTCCCTAGAAAGGTAGTGTTTGACCGAGGTACAAACTTAATTTCCAAATATATGAAGTCCATGTGGCAGGAGTGTGGGATAACTTATAAGTTCACCACTCCTTACCACCCCCAAGGAAATGGGTTGGTTGAGAGATTCAACCGAACCTTAAAAGGCATGATTATGGGTCTTGAGGAACCTATGAGGCGTAAGTGAGACGTCCTCTTACCATGCCTGCTCTTTGCATACCGTGATGTGCCACAGAAATCTCTAGGGTTCGGCCCCTTTGAGCTTCTCTATGGTCACCCAGTGAGAGGACCTCTGAGTCTGGTCAAGGAAGGCTGGGAGCAATCTCCCAGGAAACCTCCCCAGGATGAATATAGCTACATGCTGGCCTTCAGGAACCAGACTAGGCATTTCAGGCAACTCGCCGAGGCGAATCTGGAAGCCAGCCAGGAGGAGTTGAAGGGGTGGCACGACCAGAATGCCACTCTGGTGGAGCTTCAGCCTGGTCAGAAAGTGTGGGTCATGGCCCCAGTGGAGCCCTGCACGCTCCAGGATAAGTGGACCGGACCATTTGAGGTGGTGGAGCGCAAAAGTCCTGTTACCTATTTGGTGGACTTGCGGTCTCCCAGGAACCCCTTGCGGGTCCTGCATGTCAACCGCCTGAAGCCCCACTTGGAGAGGTCCAAAGTGAGCATGCTCTTAGCGACAGATGCTGGAATGGAGGAGGAGACTGAGTGTCTCTCCCTGACCTCCTGTCGGTGACGGAGCGAGATGGGTCAGTGGATGGTGTCAATCTCTCTTCCACCCTGACCCCTGAGCAAGAGAAGGACTGTCGCCAGTTACTGGGACAGTTTTCTGATCTGTTCTCCCTTATTCCCAGTGTCACTGATTGGTGCGTCCATGATGTGGACACTGGAGATAGCCCTCCTGTGAAGCACAAAACTTACAGGGTGACTGACAGGGTGAGAGCTTGCATCAAGGAGGAGGTCTCCAAGATGCTTGCGTTAGGGGTGATTGAGTCCTCTAACAGTCCTTGGTCCAGTCCAGTGGTCTTGGTCCCAAAGGCTGCCGCACCGGGTGCCACGCCAGAACTCTGGTTCTGTGTGGACTACTGAGGGCTCAATTCAGTCACGAGGACTGACGCGCACCCCATCCCTAGAGTTGATGAGCTCATCGATCGGTTAGGGGCTGCCCGGTACCTCAGCACGTTTGACTTAACGTCTGGGTACTGGCAGATCGCCTTGACTGATGGGTCAAGAGATAGGTCAGCATTCTCCACACCAGATGGGCACTACCAGTTCCGGGCTATGCCCTTTGGGATTAAGAATGCCCCTGCCACCTTTCAGAGGTTGGTCAACCAGATGTTGGCTGGACCGGAAGAGTTCAGTGCTGCCTACCTGGATGACATTGCAGTGTTCAGCGCCAGTTTGGAAGAACATCTGCGCCACCTCTGGGAAGTGTTGATGGTGCTGCGGAGAGCAAGCCTCATGATCAAGGCAAGTAAGTGTCAGATCGGGCAGGGTTCCGTGGTCTTCTTGGGACACTAGGTTGGGAGCAGCCAGGTGGCGCCCCTACAGCCTAAAATTGAGACCATCCTGGCTTGGGAGCACCCCAAAACCCAGACAGAGGTGAGAGCCTTTTTAGGACTCACTGGGTATTACAGGAGGTTTGTCAAGGGGTATGGCAGCATCGTTGCCCCCTTGACAGAGCTGACTTCCAGGAAGCAGCCCAAGAGAGTGATTTGGACTGACGCCTGTCAGAAAGCTTTTGAGGCCCTGAAAACTGCCATGAGCACAGCGCCCGTGCTCCTGGCACCCAACTTCTCAAAAGAGTTTATCATTCAAACAGACGCTTCTGAGCATAGTGTCTGGGGGCTGTTTTGTCACAGATAAATGAGGAGGGCCTAGATCAACCTGTAGCCTTCATCAGTGGGAGGTTACTTCCCCGGGAACAGAGGTGGAGTGCGATTGAGTGTGAGGCATTTGCTGTGGTCTAGGCACTGAAGAAGTTGAGACCATACTTGTTTGGGACTCACTTCCGGGTTCAGAAAGACCACAGGCCCCTCAGATGGTTGATGCAGATATGGGGTGAGAATCCAAAGCTGTTGAGGTGGTTCATTTCCCTACAGGGGATGGATTTCACGGTGGAACACCGCCCTGGTACAGAGCTCGCCAATGCTGATGGTCTGTCCAGATTTTTCCGCCTTAGTGATGATAACTCCCAGGAGGTAGGGTAGTTATCCCCACATTTCAGCTGGAGGGGACACATGTTAGACCTGGCACCATTGGTGTGGGTCTCCCTTCCATTTGTTGCTGTTGCCTCATATGTTTTTGCTGGTGTTAGATGCTTTGGGCACTGTGCCACTGCTATTCAGCGCCACAGTGCAAGTGTTCCCTTTGGTAAACTGATGTGTGGATTAGTGATTCCATGATTGGCTGATTTGGTTGACTTGTCAGACCCTAGTACAGTGCACTGGGGCTTGTAAACCCAATGCTGCTAGTGGGCTTGCAGCACTGGTTGTGCCACCCACAGGAGCAGCCTGTAAAAGTGTGTCTCAGGTCTGCCATTGCAGAGTCTGTGTGCAGTCTGGTACTGCCATGTTGGCTGGGCAAGTGCACCCACTTGCCAGTCCCTAAACCTTCCCTTTTCTGCATATTAGTCACCCCTATGATAGGCCCAAGGGTAGGGTGCGTTGTAGGTAAAAGGTAGGACAAGGCCTGATGTGTGTGGCATATCCTAATAGTGAATTACGGCAATTTTCGGTTTTTTTACTATTGCAAGGCTACCTGTTCCCCATAGGCCAGAGTAGGCAGTTTTATTATTATATCTTATAATCCTAACTAAGTTTAGTATGCCTGAACTCAGAATGATAAAATGCATCTTTTAGTAAATTTGATTTTAACATTCTGTGTTTGAAAATACCACTTTTAGAAAGTGGGTATTTTCTTGTCTAACTATCCAAGCCTGCCTCTGCTAGGCTGTGTATTCCTTGTCTGGAGTTTGAGTGACAGGGGCTGGGGGATTCCAGGAGACAGGGTGAGTCAGCACAGGGCTGAATAGCGAGTTCTGCATGCAGATGGGAGGGAGGAGTTGCACCTGGGACCTGAATAGGGCTGTGCCTTCCCTCCACAATGCTGGCTCCACTTCCTGTGGTGCGTCTGATGTCCCTGGCCTGCACTGTGAAAGGAAAGAAGGAGTCTTGTCAACAAAGTGCTCCAGGACTGACCCGAACTGGTTTGGACTAGGCATAGGCCTCTCTGCCTTCAGAGAACAAAGAGAAATTGTGTATAAAAAGGGGGACCCAGACCCCAGAACTTTAGATCACTTTTGGGAAACAAGAAGAAACCTTTGCTGAGGAGAGGAACCAGAGAGACTGAGGAGAGACTATCCCTAACCGTGAGGGATTGGCCTGCAGTGGGTGCCTGACTGCCAAAGAGAGGAGAAAGGACTGTGTGCTACTTTCATTCAACTTGTGAAGTATCTCCAAGGGCTTGAGATAGAGCTTGCCTCCTGCTGAAGTATCAGGGACAACAGACTTCACCCACCAGCTCCCCAAGAGTTCTTTGGAAGTGCCTGCAGTTGTGTTGGGCATTCTGAGGGACTGCGTGTGGCAAGGAGCTGGAAGCGCGATGCACGAAGAAGAAGCGTGTCGCAGAACTGCCGCTATCACTTCACAACGCGAAAGCGCCTTGCATTGCCAGAGAAGAGGATCGACGTCGCACCAGACACCGTTGCATCATCAGAGAGGCGTGTCACAGCCGCTGTCGTCGCATTGCTGGGCAAGCATGTCGCCGCTGCAGTTGTCGCATCGTTGCCGAAGCGCCTCGCATCGCCGGAGAAGAGGATCGACGTCACATCAGACACCGCCACATCACCGGGAAGCGTGTCGCAGGGCCTGTCGTGGCTCAGAAGAATCGTTGAGTCGCCGCATGGCCGTCGGGCGTGCATGCATCGTGTCGCATCAAGGAGAAGCCGCCATTTTTGCTTCATTGCACGGGATCTTCATCGCTTCACGGCGTTGCGGGTTGCATCACCACAGAAGCGCAGTAAGAAACCGACGCATCACCTCCCCCCGCCGAGAAGAAGCGACGTGTCCCCTACGCATCAGTAGGGACCCGACACATCACCTTCCCTGCAACACTTTCGTTGTATAGAGTTACGCATCCAAAGGTACATTGAACTCAATGTGTCACATTTTACATCTTAAGAGAACTAAGCTAATCCGACCATTTTTAAAGTACAGGATTGTGGATTTTTGTCGTTTGTGGTCTTGTGTTAAGTCTATATAAAATACTTATTTTTATAATACAACTTGTGTGGTGTCAATCTGTAGTGTTGTCACTGGGTTACTGTATGTGTTCACAAATACTTTACACACTGCCTCTGAGATAAGCCTGTCTGCTGGTGTCAAGCTACCAAGGGGGTGAGCAGGGGTTATTTTAGGAGTGTACCCCCTTACCCTGACTAGAAGCAAGGGTCCCTATTGGGTCAAAGGTACCTAACTCTGCCAACTGGAGACACCCAGTTCTAACATGTACCAAACCACGCCCTGATATTAAGGATGAACACCTGATTTTTTTTTTTTTTAATATATATCTAGGGAGAGATGTAATGGTGAGACTTTTCAGGCAGAGTTTGTACAACCTCAGATTCAGAATATTGGCAGCAGAGATTTGCCATTGGTGTGTAACTTGTCAACAGTTAAATGTAGGGAAAAGAACACAGGTCACTCTAACACAATTAGGGAGATCAGGTGGCCCATTCAACAGGATGCAGATGGATTTTATTGAGATGCCAGTACATAATGTGCAGAGAAATATCCTAGTGGTTGTGTGTGTCTTCTCAAGATGGGTGGAAGCTTACCCAACTAGAAGAAATGACAGTCTCGCTGTAACTAAGTTGTTATTACGGGAATTAATACCTAGGTTTGGCATGCTGATTTCTCTTCAGTTAGATAGAGGAACGCACTTTAACAATGAACAAAGATTACACTGCCTCTCTTATTGTTAAACAAATAAATGGTACCCTCAAGTCTAGATTGAACAAAGTGTGTACATCAACCTCTCTAAACTGGCCAAACTCTTTACCTTTGGTGTTAATGAGTATCCGGAGCACCCCTAACAGAATGACAGGGTTATGTCCCCATGAAATATTGATGGGCAGAGCAATGAGATTACCTGCTGTTCCCGCAAATGCTCTTTTGAATATCACTGGTGATATAATATTGGATTATTGCAAAGGATTGGCTGATGTGATTGATTCTTTCTCTAATCAGGTTTCAGCTGCCACACAAGACCCGCATCAAGAACCGTGCCACAACCTCAACACTGGTGATTGGGTCATGATCAAGAAGAACGTTCAGAAGACTTGCCTTGAACCCAGGTGGAAAATCCCTTTTCAGGTTATCCTAACTACACACACTGCTGTTAAGTGTGCTGGAGTCCCAAACTGGATTCATGCTTCCCACACCAAAAGAGTGAGCAATTCAGAAGAAGTGCCTTTGGTATATGAACCTGAATGAAGACCATTGGTGTTTGCCCCCCTAATAGAGGGACCACCCCCACCAACAGCACCTGTGCCAGTTCAGCCACTAGAAAAGAAGAGGGTGAAAATCAGCTGATGGAAAGTCAAGTGCAAGTACCCAGAGTGGCATTGATATGTCTAACGAAAAAGAAGCAGAGATCAAATGACAGAGTAAAAGTGCATCTGATGTGATATTAAGACAAGGAGAAGAACCAGGTGAAGGAACCAGCACTGGTAAAAGGAAAACAAATTGACAAGCAGAATGGCCACAAAGCTATGAAAACACAAATCCAAGAAGAAGTCCTTCAATAGCTCAAATTCTGATAATAATACTCAAAGAGGCTGATTCTAGCGAAGAAGTAGGCATAGATCTAAACCAGCTAAACCTAAGAAGATCGTAAAGAGCACGAATGCCCTGGCGCAGATATTCAGCACCTGAATGGTCATAATACGTGAACACTGCTTTGAATGTCACATTGGAACATTTGTGCAACGTGAATCCTGAACTATTTGAACCTCCTTGAAAAGGAGAAAATGAGACAGATGAAAGTAATTTGCAGAAAAACTTGAATCTAAATAGAACTGAAACAATAATAATAAGTGGCGCTTATTAGATGTTTGATGTTTTAGTTCTTTGTTTTGCAGAAGATCATATTAGGCCAGAGTTGAAAGTTAGAGAAAAATAGGGAACACATTTTAGAAGAAGATGGAGTAGAGTTAAGGATTGTCTGGTTAGAAGGTTGACTGCAGAAGAAAAAAAGAAATATTAACTACGCCAAAGAAGTCACGCACTAAAACAAGTGAGTTTTTGAACGTACTCAGAGAACATGTTGCATTAGAAATAAGTGTAAATATTTAATGGGTTCAAGTTTTGCAATAACAGTAATAATGATCAATATAGTACTAATAGAATTTTACCTAGCGCCAGAGCCTCATGCTAAGAACATCTCTAATACACCTATTTACAATACTAGGGAAGAACCCTTTAGTTACTCCTTTGTAAGCTATAATTAAAATTATTTTTCTACTAATGTTTATTCAAAGTTAGTACAAGAATACACTAACCTCCATCAGTTTCAGAAGAAGGTACCTATCACCACATACCTTTATATTATGGTATTTCTTACAGCATCTTACTTTCATTAGTTTATAGGTGTGGACATTTTGAGTCGTTCTATTCTAACCATGATCTAATACCTTCTAGGGTATCATTAATAGAGAACATGAGTAAAGGAGATGGACACAGCCTAGTATTTTTTATTTCCCCATAGATAGTGTGAAGGCTTACAAAAACAATTTAACCTTTTCAGTGCAATCAATAGAGAAGGCTTATAATGGCTTTAGGAGAGATATACACTAACATGACAACAACAACTGACAAAAAGTGATGTATTTATAGAATACTTAGAAGAAGGAAGAAAAGTATTTTAAAAAGAAGATGGCTAACCCTAAACTGAGACTTGACAGCCAACACAAAGGGAAAATGTGTGCATACAGAAGACGGACACCCAAATGAACTAGACATGTCGGGATCAGTATTTGTGAACACACATTCGAATTAACAAGAGGGATCTTGGCAAGTTTTAAAGGGAGACGAAAATGCTAGTACAGCGGTTTATTACATTTGTGGACAGAATGCTTACTTGTTACTGCCTGTTAACTGGGAGGGAATCTGCTATTTTGGCATTCTAATTCCACACATGTACCATGAGTTTGGATGCATTGACATCAGCAAACAGAAACATAGTACCAACACAGGAGCTCAACAAGTAGGAGACATATTTGGAGCTGTCATTTCACCTGTAGGCGTCATCTTAAATGGTCAAAAGATTAAAACGGTGTCAACAGTTGTCGACAAAATGGAAACCAGCACATCTGGAGCTTAGCTTGTATTAAATATAGAACTAATTGCTATACGGTCAATGGTTTTACAGGACTGACTTGCCTTAGACATCTTACTTTTAGAAAAGGGTGGAGTCTGCAAACTGCTTAAATTAGCTCATTGCTGTACATACATACCTGACGTGAGTAGGGGAATAGAAGTCTTCACAAAGAATATATCAGGGTTAGAACCTAAATTGCACAAATTGGAAACTGTTTGAACATTTTGAAAAGGGAGTTGTCAGGATTGCAAATTAGTTTTCAACAGCAGGAAGGGTATAGTGAATGTTATTCTAATGCCAATAGTGATAGTGGAACTTTGTCTAATATTTCTTTATGCTCTATTTCTGAGCTGTAGATACATATTTCGCAAGAGAAAGGAAAACTTGGAAAATAAATTGAATGAGATGGATCTGGGCTTGATGAGCATTATGAATGATGATCACATGGACTCTTTGAAATTCAGGGGTTTAAAAAGAAAAAAACGAGCCTCAACGGATGATGAAAGTGCACTGTGAAATTGACAAATAAGAAACCTAGATATGTGATGATTAATAAAACCATCAGATGGGAGGTATATTTTTGACATACATTTACCACATGACAATGTAGAAATGTGTCTTAACATTAACGTAGGAAATGCATGTCAGTATAAAGGTTAGAGAACATGTGCTTTTCTTAAACGTGCAAAAAGAGAAAAATGCTGTTTATTTCTGCAGAAAGCTACCATTTCTGTTGTTCTTTCACTGCTAGGCTCAATATTTTCTGTTATTCCTTCCTTTCCCTTTAATAAAAGAAATGCCTTTTTGTAAATGCTGATTTAACGTTTTAATTGAACTGTACAACCTACCATCTTTGTGAAATGTGCTGTTTGCTGCAAAATGTATTTCTTTCCTTCCTCACATCATATGACTTAATCGTATTTTAGATAGTTACCTCTGCCACATGCTTATAATCAACAAGTATATTGCTGTAGGTTCAAGTCTCATGATCTAACCAGGACATGCTAGATATTAATGTTTCATTTCATAGAGCAGCTCATTGTTACACAATGGGACACTGAACAGATAACACCGTAGGCTTTCAAAGGTCCTCATGAGAACCTTCCTAGATGTTTCTTTTTGTAATACACTGTAGCAACATCACATAACAGCATCTCGATATGGACTTTGAAAGTGGGAACTGCGAAAGAAGACAATGGACCATCAGAAGATCTTTTCCTATTGGATAGAGATGATCCAACATTCAGAGTTTGAAACATGTTTTGTGCTTTTCTATATAGTACATGTTCCTAGTAAGAGAGGCAATGCATACTATGTACATCTTCCCCTGCCATGACCTCTAGCATTCAACTGTGCCACTCGCCTGAAATTACTGTGAGTTACTGCTAACAGTGAAGCTCTGTTATTCTGATGCCTTTTTGGAGACTTTCTCCATGCTGACCATAGCTACTGATGTGATTATTTCCTTCCACCTCTATTGACGGTTTCTACTGCAGCTGTTAGGTAACTTGGCTGAGTTTCCAGAACTGCTCTTGATGAGGAGTTCGACCTATTATAGATTTTAGCCAGTTGCTCCAAATTTTCTCGTGCTCTTTTACACAGGAACTCTTTATAGGTTCTGGCTAGGATAAGTTGGGTCCTTTCAGATTAAGATGGGGATTCGTTCCTTTATGGAACACTCTGTTATTTTGCATGCTAACTCTGACCAAATGTTCTTGATATTTCTGTAAACAGACCTATTTAACTAACCTAAATAAACAGACAAAACTACAGACTAATCTCTTATTGAGAAAATAAAACTTGTAATACTTCCCCAAACCTCTGATCATTGACTGAACATTTAATTCTATAAGTTGAGGACAGATTTAGAAATGTATTTTGGTTGTGCTCCATTCTAACACGGTGGCAAAAATTCATGAATTGACCTGAAGAAGAAATTGGCGTGGAAATTAAAGAGTCTCTTGGTAAGTTTCAAGATGGAGCTCTTTATACGATATCTTTGAGATTTCCACACTCTCAATAGTAAAAATAACTAAATTGTGTTTTCTCTTTTTTCAGGCATTGCCTGTTTTGGGGCAAAAACAGGCAAAATTAGGAGGTTTTTTTCTTACCAAACAGACCTTTTTGAAATGGAATTCTAAATACAATACATAAGACCACAGCCTAGGTCAGATTATCTGGTTGAGGCTCTTCTCTGGACTCAGAATCAAATAATATACCAATTGCATTAAGGCGAGTGACCTATCTATTGCCAATGCTAAACTGAGGACAGCAACAACTAACTGCAGAAAGGTGCCACTTAACATTTGTATTGAATCCAAGGAGTCCTTTTTATTGGAGATCGGCAAATAAATGTATGTAAACTAAAGGTAGGTTTTTGAAAGGGTTAGTCTGGACAAGTAGGGAGAAAATGTAGGACCATAAGCAGTTGAATGGCAGAGGTTTAATATCTATAAAATAGGGACCAGGGGAAGCACACAAGATCTTCACTCGCATGTAGAGGCATATCCCTTCACATTAACAATTGTGATGATTAAAATGGGTGAAACATTATGAAAGGGAGACACATCAATCAAGAGCATGGAAAGGATCCTGGAAAAAGGCTCATGCATGATCCTAAATGGTTCACTGCACTTATACCCCAACGTCCATACAGGCTCGCGTTTCCTGTTACAAACTTTTCCTCAAATTAAGATGAGCAGGAAGTCATGGACACAGGGGAAGTAAATACCTTATTTTGAGTTGGCACCATCCACCAGCATAAAAGAAAGACTAATTTACCCCAATCTGAAATGGCTGACACCATTTTAAGAAAGTCAACTGCAGTTGGAAATGAAATACAACAGAAAATGCACAGCTCCTTACCTCCATTTAGGGGTCATTGGGATTTGACTCTATAAGTCCACCAGAACTTGGTTTATGTGTTGGGTTCCTGGGAATTGTGTAATGCGCTGTTTTTCACAGTCCAAATTGCAAAACTCAGAATGATGTGCTTTACCCCATAACAAATTATGCCAATTTATTGTAGTAAATTGTTTCTTGAACAACCTGGGAAATTATATTATTTTCAGATGGAATCCCTATTCTGGAGCATTTCCCACTTGTCCTGCATCAGGATTTCTGTTGCACTCCTAATAAGGTAATACATAGGAACACTGCCAATATTATAGGAAATATGTTTTTTAACAGATAGAACAGTTACATAATGCTGCAAAATATGTTCTTGTAGCCAATCAATGTATTTTGAAACAATTGAAGTATTTTAAATTGTCTTGTCATGTCAAGTTCAGACATATTATTCTAGTTTTAACATCACCCTCTTCTGAACGTGGGCCCTGGAATGTTGGAGAGTATAACAACCAAGTGGATAGTGAGAATGAAGGACCAATGTGCATTCAATGTTGTACTATCAAGCAACTGTTGCTATGTGTGCTGCCTCAGAAACATAGAAATATTTTCTTTTATCTGATGAACTTAGCTTTTCTTCAGATCCTATGCCACATCATTGCTCACTCATTTGGGATTACCTCTTCATCAGGGAGTGCATGATGTAAGCCTGTGTGATTATATTAATTTGCCTAGGTTATGGCACGGTTCTAGCTAATTAAAGGCATAGAGAAGTCTTTTCCTGTTGCATCGCCTATGGATTTAGTGGTGACAGGCGAAGTGGCGATTATGTCCATTGCAGAGGAAGCCATTCATAAAAATCAGACAAATGAGATGGTGGATTCTTACTTGAAGAAAATGTACTTTGACCTTGCATATCGCACTGCAGGTGACATTCATGGGGCATATACTTTACAAGACTTTAAATAACTCTTTAGGGCAGTAACAGAATGCTTGACGATGTTGGAAACTAATGAATGTCAGTTTTTTTTATCCAACATATTGTTTGATGTGATCCACACTGCTGCCCTGACAGGAGGTGCTTCTAAACAGCTGGCATAATGATGCTTCATAGAAGTCATCTGCTCTATGGTTCCTGTTTGAGGGTACACAACTGTTTGACACTGGGTTGGAGGACAAGCGGCTTTGAAATATCCAAGGAGAACACTCATTCTTAGTCCTTTCACCAGTACCAGTAGTCTGCTGCCTAGAGGTCTTTAGCTAGACTCCTGTTTTGCCTATCTTCCGGGAGACAACCTCAACCACCTGTCAAGCAACACCAGATGGAAAGCTAGCTCGGAATGTGTTGATCAGAAGGGGAATCCTGACTATGCCAGTAGTGGCCCCTAATGGGTCCTTCAAATAGAGAAAGATATTGAATTGGCTTCTCACCTGCCAGACTCAGGGCCATTTCTGCCCTGTGGCCTCATTATCTTATCAGCAGGATGACCATGGCTCAGTCTGTCTAGTAATTGTTGCTGAATTTTGCAGTGGTGCAAGTCCCTGTGGAGGAATGACCAAATGGAGTTTATTCCATTTTGTTCCTAGTATCCAAGGTGATAGAGGGTGGGTTTTTGGTTGATGATCTACTTTCAGAGGGCCAAACTCTGGATTCAGAAAATATCCTTCAAAACTGAGATCATTCCAATTATAAAGAAAGCTGCTTAAATGGAGACCATTTCTCTTGCGGATGTCTACTTGCTTCTCTATTTAGAAGGTTCACTATAAGCTCTGGATCTTGACTTTTGGAATGTTTTTCACTTATTTATCAAGGTGGTGGCATCCATTGCAGGCCTTTTTCATCTGCAAAGTTGAACGTGATTTCCTTTTTTTGGATAATAAACTACTCCATGCTTCATCTCTTGAGGAGGTTAAGTGTTCTTTGGTTCTGTCTGGACTGTCAACGGTTTTATATCAACCTTCCCAAATATCAGCTGGTTCCTTCCAGAGGAAGGATCTTGCACTTGCCTTTATCTTGCCCAACCCCATCTCCATTTGGTGCCGGCATCCAAAGACTTCGAGGTGGTGGTATTAACGTCATCTGGGGCCACATTACACAATAAGCGCATTTACATTGTTTCAGTTAAAGTTGCATCCGGTGTAAACAATGAAAATGTGCCCTATTGCGATGAATTCACTGCCCCAAGGCCAGCTGTGAACTCCTGCTGCCCTGGGGGCAGCGCATTCAGGTGAAAAACAGAACAGCTGCTTTATAGCAACTCTGTGTTTTCACAGTGCAGGCTGCAACCCGCCTGCAATTTTGAAGGGAATAAGAGAACCCTTTGCAGGCAGGTGCAGTCAGCGACTGCACCTGCCTGCAAGGGGATGTCTGGTAGACCATGGGACCCTCTTTCCCCCTGCCAGAGGGCGTCCATCAGCAGGCACACTCTCAGTGAACCTCCTGAGGTCGTCTTTGCCTCTGTGGCAGCGTCTGTAATACGACGTGGGTGCAGAGGTAAAGGAAGTCCCCATGCAAATGAGGAAATGCCCCCTGCAGATAGCCCTGGCACTTTAAGTGCGCCAGCGCTATTGGAATCACAGAAGGGCCAGCACAAGTGTCTGTGGCCTCTTCTGTAATACAAAAGGGCCCTGGGGAACGCAATGCGGGTGCAATGGCCCCTGGTCTCCATCTTCAGTTAATTTGGTGCATAGCGCCTTTTGTCTAGGCCAGGAATTTTCCTCTCAGTTTGGGGATGCCTTTTATGCTTGGACAGGGACGTTGGTCTTTCATGGAAGGTCACCTCTTCTCAAACTGGAAGGAACTGTCAGATGTTCTTTTGACTAATTTCAGTGATAACTAAAGGGTCACCATGTTCATGTACAGTTTGACCATGTGGTGACTCTGGCTTAAATCAACCTGCAAGGCGATCCGGGTGAGTAATACATTATGTGAGCCAGGAGGCAATCATGGGGAAAATTACATGCTTTTTTCATGCCTTCTTATCTGCTTTGTTTTGTTCCAGTCAGTAGGATTTACCTTTGGTACTGCTGACTCTGCACGTTTCTCCTTTTAAATCACTTGATAAAGCGAACCTTGAGTTCTTGGCTCGTAAGTTTGCCTTCTCAGTTGCTTTTAACTCGGGCTACCACATGGGTGAAATTGATGACTCCTTTTTTCAAACCTCCTTTTTGAAAGATATTTTATGAGACAGTAGTTCTTCAGCCTGATTCAGGTTTTCTGCCCAATGTTGTTAGCATGGTTTGTGGGGCACAGGATATAGTATTACTTGTTTTTTATCCTTCTCCTTCATCTCTGTAGGAAGAATTATTGCATTATTTGGATGCGCAGAGAGCTAGCTTGATTTATTTTTACAGCTCTGCATTTTCAGACTTCTGTAATTGTTACTTTTAGACTGGGCAGGGTATCAAAGCCTTACTTATTCACTGACTGGGGTACCTCATCTTCAGGGCAGGTTATCAAGGGGTCTGACTGAAATTTATAGGGCAGTGACAAGGGCCCCTCTCAAACCTTGTGCACCATTTTGTGCATCACTATCTTGTAGAGGATATGAAATTTTAACGGCTGGTTTTTGGTATGCGAGAATTCAGCTCCATTCTATCATGAATATCTTTCTTCCTGGTTGGTCTTCAAGTAGCTTGGATTTCTCAAGAGCAATGCTAGGAATGCTAACCCTGTTATAGGCATGGCTTGCATTTCAGCAAGCTTCTGAGAGGGTATTTCCCAATCTCTCTCTGCTAGAGTTACAACATCACAGGTTACATGATCAGTTATGTCAATGTGGCTGAGATCATCTGTGTTGGGAACTAAGCCAGCAATTCTGCTGATAATTTTGCCTTTGAGGTCATGAGTAAACCGATTAGTGATGTTATTGATAAAACGGCAGCTGATGTCATACATGTATTGGTCAGAGGTGTTATTGAAAATGTCAGTGGTTTGGGGAGAGGATGTGGTGTAAGGGACAGATATGCTAACTTTGGACTTGAGTCTGGCCATCGGCTCAACATCCTGTAATTTTGGACAAATCACTTAATCTCCCCCGTTCCTACAAAAAATGAATGTGTCCTTGTGTAATGAAACTGATGCTCACATAAAGTGTTCCAATACCTTTGTATGTGGTATATGAAAAGTGCAAAAACAAAACGAGCAGGGTTCTTGTTCCCTTGCGAAGTTGATCCAAATATCCGAATCAAGCGCAAAGCGAGAAATATGTGCTTACAGTAGACAGTTATCTGATGTATGACATTAAAACTGGCCCTGCCTTCATGCTCTTAAGTTAAGATTGACGCCAAAAAAGTGGATGGATTTACAAACAATGAATGGTAACAGCGTTAAGGCAATGCATGTCAGCGATTTAGTTCCTCTCTTATTTCACATGCTTTACTTAATCTTGCATTTTTCCAAGAGTTAGCCATTTTATAATGTTGTTGTTTATCTGTATTTTTTTTCTGTGCATACTTTGAGCCATGGCAGGTGTTTATGAGAGGCTTTGATTGAGCGTGCTGGTGCGAAGACTGAAGCCAAAGCAAGGTGCCTGTCAGTGGGATAGCCTCTCTGCAGAGCACACAGAACAATGTTCATTTATTCCAGTTGCAACTGACATTCTGGGGAAATATGTGTACACAGATGTCAACATTTTTACAAGGCAAAAGCAAAAGGAAATAAATTGCCTAAGTGTGAGGGAGTGTATGTTTGAAAGTAGTGAAGTGCGGGAAATGCGAGGAAGTGCATTCAAGGAAGAGTGGAAAGAGAGTGCTGAAGAGGAAAGAGAGGAGGTTGAAGATGTGTAGATGGACGAGATGTGCAGAGAAAAAGGGCATACATATCTAATATAAAGCACACAAAACGGAATCCTTTCAGAGGCCTCAATACTATTTAATTCACAGACTCACAATTTCAGAATTGAAACATTTCCAATGTTGTTTGTTACTCATTTATCTTTAACAGCTAACAACCATTGACAACGCCAATCATACTGACAGGTTTTAGGTGTATGTCAGTTGTTGTGTTATATATCTGGATGCAATAGTATCCTAGAGAGTAAGCAAATACCAGTTGGGTGGCGCACTAGAAGAATTATTTTTTACATGTTTCCTTTTAGCGAGCCCCACTTTTTTCAACCCACTTAAAGACCTGTCTGCACGTATTTCTATATGACTGGTTGCAGCCAGGAGCTGTGGGTGCTTCCCGAAGCCTGGTTAGAACATTTGTTTTCCAAAGTTGATGCTGCTTGCAGTGTAAAACACGAGGCAAGCATATACTTTAAAGGGCTGAAGTTGTCACACTGTACAATTTTGTACATTACAGTAACTGTTGAACATATTATCGCTCAAGATATGGGGCAGTTTGTAATGTGCTTAATATTTTAAGACTAAACATTCCTACTGATTTATAAACCTTGCTTTATCACTGCATTCATTTACTTTAAAACGCACCATTTGCAAATCTTTTTTCATTTTTTTCTCAGAAGGTGACCCACCCTGGACCCCATGTTTTGTCTTTTAAACTTGCTTGTGTTGCTTACCATATAAAAGTCATACCCAACTCTCACACCTCACCACTTTCAAATGTCACCAGCCACCACTGGATGTCAATCATAGTTTAGAAATTAAACAAGGGAGTTCATAACTCAGGATATGTGGCAGGCTTACTGACAATTGTGCACCAAAGGTAAAAAAATGCCTTTTGAAGACATAGCACATTTAACTGAAAATAGACCTGGCACTAAGTTATATACACATGAAGAGGCACTAGACATTTATTCTCTAATTCAAGAAACCATGACATTTTGTAAGTCACCTGGTACCATTACACAACTGATTAAGCAATTAGAATATACCATTAAGAAAGAGATCAGTCAACGACTCCACGCCACTACACTTATACAGTATCACAAAGCACATTGGATCCCAAGAGGACTAAGAATAGCATTGAAACCTATGTTGTTTAAATTTAACAAACACTTTATATCACGCTGGTATGCCATTTTAAACAAATGTTCGCTAGACCTCATACTGTTAATCATAGAAGAATTATCTACATTCTTAAAGACTTAGCATTTGAAATACATGACCTTAAAAACAATTTGGACACCGGAGTCGACACAGAGACCTGGAAAAGTACATTGGATGATATCAACCTTAAGTTAGATCAACATGCCAAAGACATACACGCTAGAAAATTATGCAAGTTTAAACGTGATAGTGTAGATTGCAACCTTGATGAGATGTATACATGGACAGAGATATGCACAGAGAAGAGTGTACAATAAACCTGAAGCAGGTACATCTGATGAAAATTCAGTGTCTGATATTGGCATTCAAGCTTCCCGACATCCGATTACAGCCATTAACGAAACTGGTGATAAACCAGTTAATTCTTCTCATGACACTATACAACTGAGGGTGTCTTTTTTATTGAGCAGTCAAGCAGCCAATCGACCACCAGAGCACAACCAAGGAGCAACAACATCAAACGAAAAACTCGCAGAGGCTCAGAAAAAACAGGTTGAAAACGAAAAACTAACACACAGGAGTCAATCGAAAACTTAGTCATTAACTTATTGTCAACCCAACTCAACTCTCATGTAATTGCAGTTTTGAACAGAGGGACTTTGTTTGTACCTACATACCATACCAACATATTGGAGTCAGAGATTGCTCTGTTTAAATTCATGCGAAAACTCCGGTTAAGATGGTTTTTTCAAGATATACCAGAAACAACCAAATCCTTGGACATGCCTGACTATGAGGAATTCAGTGCGAAACCAAGTAGAGAAAGGGGTCTAGGGGAAGTTTAAAGACCTGCGCGGATCAATCCTCACTCCATATATACCAAAACACTAAATCTGTGGGTCTATAAAGAGAGTACAGGCAGACTAGTGTGCAAAACAACAGGGAACTGTGCACCTAAGGAGTCCTATTTAAGAGGACAGAATCCCGTCAACCACCGAGGTGGCATGCTTCATCATTTGGGATCTCCTCTTGGCTGCAAACCTAGTGCATCCAAGGAGCTACAACTCCTTAGATGTGTTCAGGAGGAGCTCGCGGATGTTTTCAAAATAATCCTAGCTGCTAGATCTCCTAAGATCAGTGAAGCATGAAGCAGTGTGGTGAAAGTACGTAATGCAGTGTGTGAAGTGAAATAGTTAAAATTGACTACCAGGAGAGAACAACTTTTATTGGGATTGGAAGCTGTAGAATGGATCAGAGCTAACAAAATCTTTTTGTTGGACTTGCTACACCTTTGTTTGTTTCATAGCTATTTCACTTGACAAGATAATTTCTTTCTTCAACGAAGCAGTACTTCCATGGGTTTTGCTGGGGCACCTGCTTACGCTAATGTCTTTATGGCTTTATTCGAAAAGAAGCATATCTTTGACAATACAGCATGGTCCGATCATCTAATTTTATACCACCTTTCATTGATGATATATTCCTAATCTGGAAAGGCAGTGTTAGAACTGGGGGTCTCTAGTTGGCTGAGGTAGGTACCTTAGTCCAAATAGGGACCCTTGCTTCTAGTCAGGGAAAGGAGGGACACACTCTTAGATAACCCCTGCACATCCCCAGGTAGCTTGGCACGAGCAGCCAGGCTTATCTTCAAGGCAATGTGTAAAATATTTGCAACCACTCCCAGTAACATAGTGATAACACCACAAATGGACACCACACTGATTTAGGAAAATAGCAGTATCTTTATCAAGAAGAAATACGATGAGACCAAACGATAAAAATATCCAGCATGTGCGTATTCGTAATATTTCACTGGGCCGGTTATTAGGCCAATAATCACTTGTAGGTTTTTGCGGTATTAATGAGCAGTTCTGATGATCTAATGCAGTGCTAATGCCATGATATGCAGTTCGTAATTCAGTTCGTAATGTAGAAATAAGACAGTCCTTATATCAAGTACTAATGCAGATTGTCAAACAAGTAATAATGCAGTCTGTAATGCAAGTACTAATGCTGATCATAAAAGCAAGTAATAATGTAGTTCGTAGTGCACGTACTAATGTGGATCGTAAAAACAATTAATAAGGCAGTTCGTAGTGCAAGTACTAATGCAGATCGTAAAAGCAAGTAATAATGCAGTTCGTATTGGAAGTACTAATGCGGATCGTAAAAATGATTCGGCACTGATCGCGGTGCTCGTGAAGGTCCCTATGCCACTCCTGGCTGACTCAAGGTCAGCGGTTGCCAAAATATGCCCTCAATCCTGTTACGAAGGAAACAAAGTGCAGCTCCCCAATCCGACCCCGGTACTGCCATTCCTCTGCGAGTACGGGCCGCAATACTGACTTGAGCAGAGGCTTGCGCTGCAAAGATGGGAAAGGCCAAGAGCGGTCTCTCATAGCACGCACTTCGCCCCAGGCGGTGACACACGCACGCTTGCTGTGCGTTACCTGGGGGGGTGCAGTCTTTCTCCTCGTGGCTTGGGCGTCACGCTGTGCGGCTTTGGGTTGGCGGCGGCTGCTTCTCGCTGTGAGAGTCAGGCTACCAGGGACGGCCTCACAGCTGATCGGCTCCCGGCGCAACTCCGTTGATCTTGGGCAAAGGACCTCAGACCCACGATGGTGAAGGTTCACAGGTCTTTCCTTGGCAAAGGCAGGCTTGGGCTGCCGGCGGTGATTTCTCACGGCTCCACCTTGGGACGACGGTCCGGGCCGATGGCGATAACGATCGCAGCACTTCTGGTTACGCTGTCTGTTGATCAAAGCAGAGCGCAAGACTGCTCCGGGGCACACGATTACGGGGCAATTCTCACAACGGTCTCTGGCTGCAAAAAGCACACACACACACAGCGTCGCTGAGACACACTAGGAAACTTTTATGTTCCTGAGTTTCCAAAACAGGGAGCCAGCTTCTCTTGGGCCCTTGGAGACAAGTTACTTCAGGATACAGCACACAGCAAAGTCCTCTCAAGCAGGGGGACACAGCACATAGCAAAGGCCCTTGTCCTCTCCTTAGTCAAATCAGCAAATTGCAGGCTAGCCCCAGAACACACAGCAAGGGCAGTCCTTCTCTTCAGTCTCTTCAGCTGTTCTTCCTTGGCAGAGGTTCCTCTTGATCATGAAGTAGTTTTAATCCTTTTCAGGCTTGAGTTCAGTCTTTGGTTCGGGGTTTCAGCTCTCACATTTATACCCCTAAATGCCTTTGAAGTCTTTGTGTTCAGGGGGCTCTGAGCCCAGTCCATACCAGACCTGGGTGTCCTTCTGCCAGTGCACACCCTCTTCCTTTGATCGTGAGGGTCTGGGCCCCAGACGCTCCGCAAGAGGTGGAGCCATCCTTTGGTGGCAGCAACACAGCCCTCTTCACATCCAGAGGCTACTCCTCCCCTCACATCAAATTCAGGCCAGCCTGTTGCTGTCTCACCTACTCCTCCCTGGTGATAGGACACTCTCCAGACCCTGTCACACCCAAACCCAGACAGTCAATGCACAACCAGGCAGAGGCACACAGGATGGTTTAAGACAAGAAACCAGCCACTTCTAAAAGCGTGTTTTTTTGAACACACAATTTAAAAACCAGCTTCACAAAAAGATGTGTTATTAAATTCTGAGTTCAGGCACACTAAACTCCATCTCCCCATCTTATGCCTATGGGAAGATATGCTGGAAACATGGGACACAGCATTCCCCATTCTGTCCTATGGGCAAGATGGCCTTGCAACAGTGAAAAACGAATTTGGCAGTATTTCACTGTCAGGACATAGTACACACCTCAGTACATGTCCTACCATTCACATACACTGCACCCAGCCCAGGGGAGTACCTTGCGCCTATTATAGGGGTGTCTGATGTGCATAAAAAGGGAAGGGTAAGGCCTGGCAAGTGGGTACACTTGTCAGGACAATAAGGCAGTTAACAAACTGCGCGCAGGCACTGGAGTGGCAGGCCTGAGATCTCTTTTTAGGGCTACTCGTGTGGGTGGCACAATTAGTGCTGCAGGCTCACTAGTAGCATTTGCATTACCAGCCCTGGCACACATAGTGCACTTTACTAGGGACTTTCCTAGTAACATACCAATTATGGACAACCAATTACCATAACACTTTATACAGGGAGCACTTGCACTTTGACACTGATCAGCAGTTGCAAAGTGCCCCAAGCATTTAAGCCAGCAAAACGAATCCCATCACAGCATCAAAAATAGAGGAGGTAGAGTCAATAAATCTGGGGTAACCACGCCAAGAAATGCCAGGTCTAACACGCAGCATAAATATGTTGGAAGAAAACATTCCCACATTAAATATTTGTAATCCTCGGATACAATTTACACATGAAATCAGTCAAACTACCATCAACTTTCTAGATGTATATATTTAACTCACAGCAACAGGATTGTCAACTAGCGTCTTTCAAAACCCAACAGACAGAAACAATACACTCAGATATGATAGTTTTCATCCACTATCTCTGAAGAAGCACTTGCCAGTGTCGCAATTCATGCGCATCAAACATATTACATCTGATCAACAGACTTACCAGGCCACAATCCAGAGTTTTTGTCAAACCTACATGGGATATCCAAACAACATACTTGATACAGCCATCCAACAAGTAGATACTATCTCACGGGACACATTATTATGTACAAGCAACAAAACCTTAAAGAAACGTGAGGTATTTGTCCTAAAATTGTCCACTAAAGCTCGTGAATTCAAATGTCAGGTTTTAAAACGTTAGGAATTGTTACAGATGGAACCAGGCTTACAAGGTCTATTTCATGACAAACGTTTATTTGCCATTATGAACAAAAACAAGAACACAATGGGGTGAATACATGACATAACAATAATAATTGTGGGAATGTTATCACAGGCACCATCTTTATGGACCCACGCACAGGCAAATTGATCAAACTACCATACACTTTAGATTGCAATGCTGAAAAGGTGATCTATTGCATCAAATGTCCATGTGGTCTAGTGTATGTAGGCAAAACAGAAAGAAAGATTAAGGTTAGAATTACCGAACATAAGAGTATGATAAGAACAGGAAACCGTAATTCACATTTAGTGATCCACTGGCTAGATTATTCACATAGCATCTTACTGTTACACTTTATAGTTTTAGAATGCATTCAGGCTATCAAGCACATAGATTCAAGAATAAAGTTATTACGATGAGAAACGTTTTGGATAAGGTATCTGGATTGTTTAGTACCTAATGGTCTAAATGACAAAATTGAAATGCCGTCTTTTTTATAGGCCATGAGGAGTTGAAGCAAACAGTGAGGACATGACACTATAAAAATAGGATACTTCTAATGTTTTGACCGACTTAGATGGACAGTTCAGTTACCAATAGATTTTTCATTGATACAGTGTACTGTATGTAGTTTGATATGTAAATCTGAGTGTATCATGGATGATAAACATGCTAAATCATGTCACATAGGATCATCATTACATAAAAAAAGAGTTTATATAACACGTCTTTAGGTAACAACAGTAAAAGGATATTGATTCTGCTGGCTTTGTTTTTAGGAAATTCATTATGTATACAGTGTTTAATAGACCTAAATTCATTGATATATTACAAAATCTTAAATTCTTTATTTTATTATACTTTGTGAGGCTTATGACAACATATTGCTTTGTATCTCCATTGGCACTGCAATATTTCATATGCTTTCACTATATTTTAAAAGAATTAATGATGACAGATGTTTATTTCCCACGCACATTTTACATGGGTTCGTAATTTCGTTTTTTGCTCATGTTTTTTTTTTGCCTTTGTTTTGTCCTTTTCTTCTTTTTACGTCTTTTTCTCTAATGTTGCAAAATGCAATGACTTTTATAAATATGCATAGCATGTATAAAAAGTATATTTGGGCTACATTTAATTTATTCAGCAGATTTCTTGTGGTGACCTGTACGAAAATACATGGTTTGTTTGTAAAAGAAACAACATTGGTATATGAACAGGCTTTTTCTTTCTTCACGACGTTTATTATGTTTTGGTTATGCTAATCCATAGTACTTATATTGGGAGAACAACATCGTCAGGCTCTTTTTGGTTCACTTTTGCATCACTTCCTATGTTCTTAAGACGTGTAATACACATGTTCAGGAAGTACCACTTTGGAAGTCACAGGATGCCGACTCAATGTTTTGAGAGTGAGTAATAGCGGACAAACGTGTGGTAAGGTATTCATCTATTAATTCTCACATCAATTCTCATGTTACATAGTCAAATTTACTTTGAGTTATTACTCATTGATCATTAATATTTAGTTTCAGTGCACAAATAGAAAGACAGCATAGCAGGTGGTCTCGGTTATGTTACTTTAACAGAAAAGACACGTGGCAAACAAAGAGTTTACAAGGAGGTAAAGAAACTTTATTTTCCCACTCATTTCTTTTCACTCTTTTTTTGGTGTTTTAGTATTTACTTCAGCATAAACACATCACAAACTTTTTGTCAATATTTAGTTATTTAGCTTTACAGCATTTTGAAGTGGATCAATCAGGCGTGTAAGTGCTTCAGGCATGAATTAAGAACACTTAGCACACAATGTTTAATATCCTAACATTACGTGCAGTCACCAAATCTTTCACTCTATACTTTGCGTAGGAATGAGAAGGTCACATTTTCTTTGCGCTATTTATGGGATTACATTTGCACTAATATTTGAATGATAATACTGGCTTGGGTTCCATCGGTGCATGCTAGATACACACCATCTCAGGCATGTTTCTATCATAATTTTTTAATCTTTATTAAAGAGTTGATGTTGGTACACTCAACTAATTTCACTCATAATTTAAAGATACATCTTTGTGTAATGGATTTATTTATGACCATGGATTGAGACTGGAAATAGTCTTATGTCTAAACTAGAGTATAACACATGTGAATATATATTTATTTATTGTTTTTGCAGTGTCCCTGGGTGCTAGACACCCAAATGCATTGGGACTGAATTGGAATAAGACAACAAAGGCACATTTGTCATTAGAACTTAACGTATTGAATGTTAAATTAATTGTGTTTGTTTTCTAATAAAAAAGGCGCATGATAATTTTGAGGATTATTTATTTGATCATTTTTATTGTTGAAAATTGATTATTGATGTAAACTTTGGCCTATGCGTCCTAATCATGGAGTTCCCTGTGTCCAGGCAGCTACGGCTACCTGGTTTCTTCAGACATGCTAACTAACAAGCTACTGGGAGACCAGCACTCCACGTTGTTACAGAATTCATTGGTAAAGCCAGAGCCAAAGAATGGCTGTTTCTTAAACAAGGAAAAATGCAAATTTTACGCTGGGTGCCCTGTACCAGTGAGAGGGAGCCATCCATAAGGATTTAGATGCCACCTCGAGTGTGTGTGCCGAGGATAAGGTGCCATCAGCTCACCAGACAATACGGGAAAGACGCTGACCAGCAGACTTTTCAAATGGTTAAATACCTACTAGCTGGTTGTATGCTTTTTTAACCACCTTCTAAAGTTTTGTATGTGTGGTTCCTTCACTTTAGTTTGCATGTTTTGGTCCTGAAGAAAGCCACAACACCTCTACGAAGGGTATAAAGACTGAAACATGTTGACCAGCCAGAGTCTATGACAGGTTGAATCCTCCTGCCATAGCCCACCTCTTTTAATCATGACCTCTGGGTATCCTATTAAAGGTTGTTTGAAAAGCCCAGGGAGTTAGTTTTATCACACCTTCACACCCCCCTTTCACTCCCTCCACACCCTGCTCATCTAAAGGGTTTTAGAATACCTCTTGGCTATACCATAGAACATCCCTGAGCTCCTCCCTCTCAGTGATGGGGTTGTAGCCCGCACTGCGACTAGGTTCGCAGTGCGAGGAGGGTACCCAATGATGAAGCATGCCACCTACAGGCGGTTGAGGGAAACCGTCCTTTAAAAGGGACTTCCCCGCACTTCAATCTCATTCTAGACCCAGGGGTGCATTTCTGTGCTGCTCTGAATGTACCCTGTCATCAACAGGCACGTTTACTTGTTGCTTTTGAGACTGATGTGAAGAAAATAAACACACAAAATACAGTGGCTTCAACTTAATAGAAAAAAGTACAACATACTTGATTTTGATCCACAGGAGGGTGCTATCTGGCCAGTGGGGCATGTACACATATTTGGTCTTGAGCAGAATCCGTCTCCACAGGAATGCCTACAAATGGCTGCAAAGAAAGCATGTCCAAGCTTTAGAATCATCTTCACTTACCAGATACAACAATTATAGCATAATTCAAATGTGATTCATGCAAATTTAACAGATCCAAGGAAAACATGAAAGGCCACTATGAGTCAACGGTTGGCACATTACTGCATTTCCCAATCTTCCCATATCCTGCAGGTGCCATGGTTCGAAATATTTTTTCTATTGAGTGAGCTCTCATATTCCCTAGCAGTCTATTTTTTAAAGCACTAATTCACCACTGAAGAGTTTTTGGCACTACTAATAATCAGCTATGCCTATATCTGGCAAAGAACCTGAAAATTTATGGTCATTTGCAATTGACCTAAATGATCTGCTTCTGAAACTTTAAGCAGTTTCTAGACTCGGGAGTTAATTTGCAGCTAGCAGTAAAGGAGCATCTGGCAATGATAGGTGACATCCCAGTCCACCTCGCTCTCAGTTCTCATGACTTATTCTAGATATGGGGCAACCATACTGTATCCAAAAAGGAGACACAGCTGGACATGCAGTTGGAAACACCCTCACAGATGCTTTTCTGCCGAGACACACATGGTATCTGAAGCCCCACCACACCAACATATTTTACCTCCCCCAGACCGGCATGCAGAGCACAGAGTCGATGACAGTAAAATATTGTCATTGTCTTCCACCTGCTGAGAGAAACTTCAAGGACATCAGGAACATTAGTTTTTAATTTTTGAAGTACAGTTCCCGCTTTAGAGGTTAATCATTGAAAAACTAGAAGAATGCTGGCCTGGAGAGGTGGAGCTTTGACACTGAGCAAGATACGTGCTTTATGAATAGCTCATTTTCAATGACAATTATTTTCGGCTCTATAACAGCTGTGAAGCCAACCACAGTGTTCTGATAGAAAGAGTATTGATGGGCACTGAAGGATGCAGCGGTTAGCCATACCCTTGACAGATGAGACTTTGTGAAAGGCATTGATATGAGCAACAGTGATAGTGGGCCTATCCAACGCCATAAGGAAGACAAATCGGTGTTCAGAGCAGCACCTCAGCTGCAAGCCCACTGTAAACATAGAGAAAATGCAGCACCAAAAACGCATGCTGATACTACCTGGTGACTCTCTCCTCCTGGTGGCTAAGTTCCATCCTACACTTCATCCAATCGAGTGTTCCCTACCTGAGGCAGCTCCACAGGCCAAACACACTCTGAGGGAAGGACAAAAGCACTCAGCCTGGACCACAGTGATATGGTGATGGTGCAGTGCTCCCCTGCCTCTACGTGCTCACTAACAGCAAGGGGGGGAAACACATATACGCACGTATATGCTCTCTTAAGGTAAACATTGGATGCTGCTTATATTGCATGAAGGCTCAAGTCTCTGCTTGTGTTGGAGGACTCTGACCCATGTGTTCCAGATATTTAGCTGCAATGTCTTTCTGACTGTCTGACCAAATCTACCTGCTTCTACTGATGTTATTCTCTATCCTGCAACTGGTCATTGAAACGATTCGTGTCAAATAAGTGTGTACCCCAATTTGTCAATACTACAGCCACAAAAAAGTGGGTATATTGACCATCATACTATTCAACCATTGAAAATACTGTGAATTTGTCTTTTCATGTAAGGTAGTCATCCTCACTTCACTTGAACAATATTGAAACCAAGGCTGTAGAAAATATATTTGTGTGAATCATAAAACCATCTGTTATTGTCCCCCATCTCCCTTTTGCTTTGAATACACCAAGCCACGCAATGCCTCATCTTGGGTTCTGAGCTTGGTGATTACCATCCAACATCTATGCCAGCCGTCTTCAAACTTTTTAATGCTGCTTTCCTTTCATCCCCATGTAAAAAAAAATAATCATTGCCCTCCCCCAGTGCAGCTTTCAACAAGGAGTCTATTAAATTGACAATGTTTAAATATGTTGCAACATGTTTAACCATTGCAGTTAAGTTCTGTAACCCAATCTGAACATGCAATCAAAAGCATAATTCCTAAACGTATGGTCAGCCAGGTCTTATTAAAGTGTAAAAGTATCCACAGTGGGATTATCAGAAAGGGGCAAAGGGGAGAGGTTTTATGAATATTTGGAGACCCTTCCTTTTAGACACCCACTACCAGCCAGAATATAATTGTCAAATGATACAAGTGATGGTCCATTACAGAGTGGCATAATGCCACTCATTTTATCACTTAAAACAAATCTCTGTCACTGTCATCAGCATAATGTTTCTTTTGGCCAGAAGCTGGCGCACTCCTCCCCGAGATCAATTAAGGCCCCAGCCAGGGGGGCAAGCCCTCCCCCTGTTTGAAGACCTCTGGTCTATGCCTTGCAGTATTCAAAGGCAATGAGTGATGAGCAGGAACATGTATGACAAGCTGAATGTTGAAATACTGCAAGGTGTTGGGTGGTATATCTGTAGAACAACTCTACTGAATGTTGTGGCAACCTATTCATGACATCTGGTCAGCATATATTCTGTCACCAAGAAACACATGGGCAAAACTAGCAACCCATATTATCCCTCCTATGCCACCACAACAGCTCCAGTTGTCCAAGATTTCTCGGGCGTAAAAAATCTCTTCATTAGATGACTGGGAAGATTCCAGAAACCACTCTTGACATGATTTTGAAACAAAGGTCCTGTAATGGAACATACATGGGTAAGCTAGAGATCACAGTAACCGAAGTATCTTCTATGGAAAAGTCTAGTCATCAGAATTTGGCCACATTCAGTAATCACATCAACACTACACAGAGGAGGATTGATGTAATTGAGAATAGACGAACCACTGGCCCTGACTGGGCCAGGAACTCAGGCATCTAAATTGCAAAATAAAGGATCTGGAGTATAGCGGAGGGTGAGAATATATAAGAGTTTGTGGGATCCCCTGGAGCAGAAAGACAACTTTTCAAGCATTTATTTCTATTTTGTTGGAATCTAAATTGATAGAATCCCTCATATTCCAAAGGGCACATAATATCGTACCCTGAACCAACCAATCCGAACTAAAGCCCAGCCCTCTTGTCTCACGCTTACTACATCACCAACATCACCAAATGATCCTGCACACAGCTAAAAGGAAGGGGGAACCATTCCAATTTGAAGAGCCCTTTATATACTTGTTGGGTGATTATTCATCAGAAACAGACATAAAATGCAGGAAATCCCTGAAATTACAACCTAGAATGAAGAGTGCCTTCAAATATGGCCTCTTCGACCTGGTGGTTGCGTTTATTATGTTACATGGCAAAACATTTTAATATTGGGGCCCAGATGTACTTAGGACATCTGGATTTTCTTAAATCAGCAGCATCTGAGACAAGGGCAGGACCCAAGGATCACAACCAGGATACTTTAAGGCATCAAAGTACCACCCTCTGCATCGACATACTGATCTTCAAGCTCCATTGAGGTGACTCACAAATACCTGAGACTCTATACACATTTATGAGGCACCTGATATCCCTCTCTTCATGTTTTTCTTTGCACTTGCATAGGGGAAACCCGATGGGTCAGGCATAATCTACTACATTTATGATGCGAAGCTTCACATTCATTACAGCCTGCATTGACCCTTCCAGACTAACTGTTCCTTCTATCCTCATTTCCTCTTACAAAAATGTTTACTACTGGTAATGTCTGCCCCTCATAATTCTCTTGTCTGACTTATGACCTGTAAAGTGAATGGCTTGCTTCATTATGTGAAGAGAAAGAAAATGTTATGTTATTTGAAGGAAAAAACACTACACTTGTTCAAGAAGCTGATCTGTCCCTATTAGAATCTGAAAAGCAAAAACATGACTAGGCCAGCAGAGTGGTCAGTAGTAGTCAACTGAAACCTCCTCAGGAAACCTCCTCACAATTTTCCAATGGTTCCAAGAAATGTGAGCTAGTGATCCGGCTTAGGAAAACACTTCCCCATAAATTCCTTAAAATCTGGACTGACAATGACCATAGATTTGTCGAGGGAAATAAACACGTTAAACACTATATTTATTTATAGATGGTCTATGCACCAAATTCAGATCAAGACTGTTCCAGAATTTGGTAACATCCAAACTATTGTGGGTGTTGACTGAAATGTAGTACTGGAGCTCCTTACAGAGAAAACAGGTTTAGTGGACAGATGTAATAATAATGATAAGGTTTTGATTTATGATGGGGCTCATTTATCTAGAGTGGCTACTCCACCACAGAGAAAAAGACTATTCTTTCTATTCCACTGCTCCTTAACACATCACAACTCATCAACTATTTTCTCAGAGACAACTCCTCCCTTCACTGAGCTCAATCCAATGTTAATCTAGAAGGTGGTATTTCCGCAATTCTCCAGTTCTCCACTATGCTTTGGCCTGAGCCACACTCTCCCACTACTAGCATATTGAGGAATGCAAACAAATACATATAAACTCCCTGAGAGAAAGTTATACTCAAATGTTACATCTAAGTATTTATATCTGATTGATTCCCTCATTCTCCTAACCCCAGATTCTTTGGAAAGCAGAGAAAGTCACCTTTAGATGAAGACTCCACCATTGGTTGGTGAAATGTGAGTGTAGAACAGCTTAAGTTTGAGAAATCTGTCCTATCACTTACCAGTGAATGCAATGCTAATTCCACTGCAGCCCTTCAGAGAGCTGAAAGGTTGTTCCTTAACCTGCTTTACATAGCCAAGGCCTTTAGAAAAAGTTTAATGAAGTCACTGTGATATGTGGAAAAAGGTGTAAGGTTATAAGCATTTACTGTGACAAAGAGAAGCACAAATGGCCATAGTCTGAGGGCCTCGCCTCATCACTTCTATTAGACATAGCTAAGGCGTTTGCCTCTTATTACATGAAACAGCACCACCCTGATGTACCTACTGCATGCAGACTTCAGGACTACTCCCTGGACTCTAAAATGTCCCTTTCCCTGACATCTGAAGGGCAAGCCCTATTGGTGGGAGAGATTTATATAGGAGAAATACCTGCAACTATCTCAGATCTTCCAACCTGTAAATCCCTTCAGTAGGACAGCTTCCATAATAAATGTTATAAAATCACCAAACACCCTGTTGACTCTCATTCCACATGTAGTGTTTTGAGAAGGTGAAGAAAGTTGATCCTAGTTCCTATATCCAATTAGGCTATTATCTTCCGTATCCTTAAAGAGGGGAAGGACCCTCTTGAATTATATTTGATCAAATGACTTGACAATATTACAAATATTTTGACCATTAGAATCTGAAAAGTCATCCCCTGTACAATGCCTGACTTCTAGGTAGGTTTGTTGCTAATATGTTCATCCCATAAACACCTGAAACTTCTGGAACACTGTTATGAATCTTCAGGTCTCTCTTACTAGGATGCTCCGGCCCTTCTTTCACTCGATGCTGAAAAGGCATCTGATCTCATAGAATAGAGCTACCCTTTATGCATTCTGGCAAGATTTGTATTAGAAGGCTTCATTTCCAAAGTCCGATGGTTGTATAATCCCCCAGGCAAGATCAACTGCAGCAGATTCTTGTCAGGACTTATTTAAGGTGGAAAGAGGGACCCATCAGATTTACCCCCATCTTCTCAATGTTCTCCTTTCTCTGGAGCCACTATGAGATGCAATCAGGGATATGCCAGAAAGCCAGGGAACCCCCCTACTGCACTTGGGTCAGTCAAAGCTCTTCTATTTTCAGATGACATATTATTGACAGCAACATCCCCCACCACCTTACTATCTGCCGTTATTGCTTTAATACTAGATTACTCTGGGTTCATTGGATAAAGAATCAACTTGGGGAAATGTGAGGCCTTCCCTTGTCATGCACTACCACGAAAGCCTGTCTAGGGGCATAACATTAAGAAATACGTATGTCTTTAACTCAAGAGAGTCCTGGACAATCTTACCCTGCTGATTTCTAAATCGTGGAATGATAACGATAGGTGGACTTAACTCAATCTATCCCTGTGGTGCACAGTATAGATCATAAAGATGGTAGTTGCTCCTAGATGCAACTATTGTTTTTGTATGCACTGCAGAAGGTTGGCCAGTTAATTCACTTTTAAGCCACTTTCTGGCACAATGCTTGTGTACGGATTAGAAACAGACTAATCTAATGGAAGCAGTAAGTAGCTAAGGTTGGCAGATAGCTAGACCATCTGTATTCTGAAGAGGTATTTTCCAAACTATGCGTACTTACTATGGGATGAATTATAAAGATTAATACAAATATTGACAGTTGAATGGGATACCCCCTATTGGTTTTACAGGACTCCCTATACATAAATACCCTTTTCAAGGAAGAAATCTCGTTCCTTTACAAGGTACTCATATGCCACCTCTTCTCCAGCCCACTCTTCATGATCACCATACACTACTGCAATCTTCTCTACGGACCAAATACCTTAAAGAAGGCTTGGCTTACTTAATCCGAACACAGAACTATTATGTCAGGGAAGCAAGCCTTAAGTTCCTATATTTTAAACTTCTGCATAATTGTAACTGAATGCCCTTCATGTTACATAGTGTCGATTTTTTCCCTCACTGAGATTGTTGGATGGGAAGTCAATTGAATTGCGCATAATTTCTGCTCCTGCCCATATATTGCACATTATTGGTCTAATATTTGGGCAAAATTATCAGAGACTGTAGTCTTGTGATTGTAACTTCTGGTCTCCAGGCTCTATTACACAATGTGTCATATGTACTAGAACTTTCAAATCATGAAAGGCAGTGGCTAGCAACAGGCCTCTCAGTTGCCGAGATCTTAATTTTATTATGAGACATTGGAGGAAGACCGCCATTCCCAAACTGAATGGATGGCTTGTTGAAATGTTGAAAGTGACTTTGTCTGAACAGAGATTATATAGAGTTTAGGACCAGATGGAAATCTTTTCCTTGGTATGGGACCTCTTTCTCTACCGACTCTCCTCATCACAGGTGTCATGTGAATACATCCTTTGCTATACTTTGACTTGAGTGATGTCAAAGAGGCCTACACTGTCAGAAGCAGATGTAGCTAACACCCAGGGCTGCACACTTCTTTTACCCCCCACCTCCCAAGCCAAACCAGCCTCCGTCACAGTAGGCCTCTCGTTGACAACAGAGTGTCAGATCCTACTGCATTGCCAGACCTGCTTGACAGGTTTGCTGTGAATTTTTTATGTGAAATTTGGGGAGTACTTCAAAGGAAGGAAACTAAATTCCAAAACAATTTGTGAGTATTCACTATCAGGATGCTAAAAGCTCAGCTTTGTTCTACCAGGCTTCTGTCTCTCAGTTTGTTGGGAGTATAGTGCCTGCCTAAAACTGTATTTTAGCGTTGGATGTGGGTTGGGCACAAAGATTACGATAGTACACTCTCCACATCCACCCAGAGCCCTCGGAGCTCAGGTTTACTGTGGCCTAAGACTTTGGCCATCTTGAAAATACCCAAAGTGGGCAGTGATGACATTTACCACATTAGTTAGAATGTTCCCTGGGGTAATTCCCAGACACTTGCTTGTGCCAGACATAAATGTAGAATCACCAGGCTTCTACTTGAGAATACCCCTCCACCTGTGGAAGATCAGAAGAGAACTAAACCTGTTGATTGATACCTGAGAAGAGTCTAGAGGACTGGACCTGCTATTCTTCTTCTACCCTGAACAAAGACGTGCATTCCAAGCTCAGATGGCTGACTTCCTGTCAAAGCAACAGGGACATGAAAAACTGTAAGATACCTTTTCTTGCAACTGCCCAGCTGAACAGTGGCAACTAGCCGTTGACTGAACCTCCAGTTGTCTTTTGCCTGACACCCTGGTATCATGGGCCTTTAGAAGTGTACTCTTAACTCTTGTTATTGATTGGATCTTAAAGAATTAAAGTCAGAAGGTAAATTCTTTGACCTGGACAAACCTGGTTAGTGTATCCGTCCGGCACACCCTTGCATTTAGCGTCAAGTTGCACCTTGGTCTTATTCTAAGGTAACCATTGACTATCATTTACACTTAGTGCTTCTTGGTGCTAATTAAAACTTTAAAAATTCATATATCTGATTCCCCTCTCATTTTGGTAACTTAGTCATTTTAGTATCATTTTGTTTAATAGCGTTTACTCTCTTTTGCTAACTTGTTTTAAGATTTTTATTGTTTTGCATTTAACTTAAGTACTGCATAGAAGTACTACCAGAAGTACAGAGACAGAGGCATCCACCCATTATGAGAATGGGAAATGGAGTATCACTGTGAACTATGTAATACGGACCACCACGTTGTCTTGTAGGTGTTGTTAACAAGTGCCCGGTGGTTTACAATCATTGCTTTCAACTGTTTTTAATCAGATTAGATGTCCCAGGACTTCTATTTTGAAGACACCACTTATTGAACACATTGATAATAATGTCCTTGGTGCTTGATTGATTTTCTTCCTTTTTTTCCACCTCACACTCTTCTCCCACTACCTTGCCCTTTATTCAATCAATCAGAACATTTGTAAAGCGCGCTGCTCACCCGTGAGGGTCTCAAGGTGCTGGGGGGGAGGGGTGCTGCTACTGCTCGAATAGCTAGGTCTTGAGTAGCCTCCTGAAGGTTAGTAGGTTAGTAGGTCCTGGGTCTGCCGTAAGAGGATGGGGATGGTGTTCCCTGTTTTGGGGGTGAGGTGGGAGAACGATCTGCCGCCAGTGGTCGCTCTTCGGATGCGGGGGACGGTGGCGAGGTCGGCGGTTCAGAGTGTAGAAGGTGAGTCGTCTGTTGAGGTATGCCGGTCCGGTGTTGTGGAGTGCCTTGTGTGTGTGGGTGAGGAGCTTGAAGGTGATCCACCTGTTGACGGGAAGCAAGTGCAGGTCTCTCAGGTGGGGTGTGATGTGGCTGTGGCGATGTCGAGGATCAAGCGTGCAGAGGCGTTCTGTATGCATTGTAGCCGTTTCAGGAGTTTGGCCGAGGCTCCTGCGTAGAGGGCGTTTCCGTAGTCCAGCCTGCTGCTGACGAGGGCCTGGGTGACAGTTCTTCTTGTTTCGGTGGGGATCCACCTGTAGATCTTGCGGAGCATGCGGAGGGTGTTGAAGCAGGAGGATGAGACGGCGTTGACCTGCTTGGTAATGGAGAGTGTTGAGTCGAGGATGAACCTCAGGTTGCGTGCGTGGTCGGTGGGTATTAGTGCTGCACCCAGTGTGGTTGGCCACCAGGAGTCATCCCAGGCCGAGGGGGTGGAGCCAAGGATGAGGACCTCCGTCTTGTCCGAGTTCAGCTTCAGGCAGCTGTTCTTCATCCACTCTGCGATGGCTTTCATTCCTTCGTGGAGGTTGGTTTTGGCGGTGAGGGGGTCCATGGTGAGGGAGAGGGTCAGCTGGGTGACGTCGGCGTAAGAGATGATGTTGTGGTTGTGCAGTTGGGCGATGTGGGCGAGCGGTGCCATGTAGACGTTGAACAATGTCTGGCTGAGGGATGATCCTTGGGGTACGCCGCAGATGATCTCGGTGGCTTCGGAACGGAAAGGGGGGAGGCGGACTCTCTGGGTTCTGCCGGAGAGGAAGGAGGTGGTCCATTCCAGAGCCTTGTCTCGGATCCCTGCGTTGTGTAGGCGTGTGGGTAGGGTGCGGTGGCAGACAGTGTCAAAGACGGCTGATAGGTCCAGGAGGATGAGGGCTGAGGTTTCGCCATTATCCAGCAGGGCCCTGATGTCATTGGTGGCGGCGATGAGGGCAGTTTCGGTAGTGTGGTTGCTGCGGAACCCGGACTGGGACGGATCCAGGATGCTGTTCTCCTCGAGGTAGCGGGTCAGCTGTCTGTTGACAGTCTTCTCAATGACCTTTGATGGGAACGGAAGCAGGGAGATGGGCCGGAAGTTCTTAAGGTCCCTCGGATCCACCTTGGGTTTTTTGAGGGTGCACTGCTGAGGGGCAAAAAGAGCCGGCGGCTTCGATAGTGGGAAGAAGCCTGGGACATAGTGAGAAGGCACTCAACAACGCCTCACAAGTAGCGGAGTGTGCGCGGTCAGGCGTACACTCGGCCCGCGAAGGAAGGAGAACCTACAACATTTTGCCACACACAGAAGCAGGTACAAGGAAAAAGGGCTGTGGTATGGTACTGATGGGCCCAGGTGCTACATACGGGGCGTGCCCCCTGGAAGGCCTCATATGTTAAAGTCAAAAGTACTTGCAAGCACATAAAAAGGCTGGGGCCCAGGTAAAAAGAAACGAGTGGGGCATGACTGCCCACAATAAGTTTTGCCTAAAGGCCCACACTCACTTAAAGGAAGAGGGATGCAGCAACGGAAAAGTGGTTTGACATGCTTTGTTGGAGCCCGAGACATTACTATTGATGGTGATTGCCTCTGGGGGGGTCAGCAGAGAAGGCCCACAGCTACTTATCGTCTGACGGAGCAGACGCTTGGGGAACCAGTGTGGAGTCCAAGGGGTCGCGAGCCTCGGCTGGACACGCTGCACACTTCACAGGGGAATACTGGTCCTGAAACCTCCCAGAAATGGTAAAGGAAAAGACTAGCAAGATGCAGACTAATAAGATATTCAACTACGCACAGCCATACCCGCCGGATGCGGCCGGGGCAGCCGCGAATCCAGATGAGCAAGAAGATGCAACGGGTCACCCTTCAGATAAGTCCTCATCTCTGACGGAGATTATGGTGGCGATTCAATCATCCATAGAAGACGTAGTACACAGAATCGATGCCCTGGCCATAGAGGTGAACCTGTTGTGGTGCGATCTTCATAAGGTCTCGGCCAGAGTGTCCGCTACGGAACAAAACGTGGAGACTATGCAGCAATAAGTACGATCGCTCAGTGACTCATCGGAGCATTTACAACATGGAGTGGCGCATCTAGACGAACGCTCCTGGGACGCAGAAGGAAGATCACACAGGAACAATCTGCGTTTCATTGGATTTCCTGAAAAGGTGGAAGGGCCAGCCGTGGACCTGTTCTTGGAGGAGTGGATCGTTAACGAAGTTGCCCCTAAAAGGCTATCAAAGTTTTTTAACATTGAGCGAGCCCACAGGGCATTGGGGCTGACCCCCTCATCCAGGTGCCCCCCCCTCAGGCGATTATAGCCCAATTCTTCAACTATAGAGTCCGGGACATTATGCTTCAGGCCACCAGAGCAAAAAGAAGACTGTCCTTCCAAAGCCATCACATTGCCATTTTCCCCGACTATACTTAACGTGTACAACAACAAAGACAAACATTCCTAGTGGTGAAATGCAGACTGAGGGAGGCTGGCCTGAGTTATATCTAGCCAAATTGCGGGTGGAGCACAAAGGGAAATCAAACTTTTTTATGTCAGCAGAGGCAGCGACAACATGGGTGGATGAGACAGCCTGGTGGACACGGGGTTGGGCCCCCAAGGCAGTGCTGATGGATCATGGCACAGAGGAGGTTGAGCAAATGATAACGGCCGAACGGTCCGTAAGACTCAAGGAGAACATGCGGGCAGCCCTGGAAGAATACAAGTGCATACTAACGGAACTCTGTAGCGAGAAGGGAACCAGGACTCTGTGGTGGGGTCACAAGATATGGTTTCAGACACTCTCCTGTCAGGCGCGTATGCGTCTTGAACGGGGACACTGAACTCTAATGTTGATGTTTTGAATAAGTGCTTGCAATGTGGATAATGTAACAGATTTGGAATATGGAGAGTTTGGGGATAATAGCTGAGGGGCACCGGTGGGGGGGGTCCGGCTCACGTCCGGTAGGGACCGGATCATGGTCAGGGAGCTAGAGGCTGTGTCTTGCACCGACTAGCTGTCTGCTTGCTAGTAGCTTAGCAGTAAAGCATTCTAAGTTGTAATGTAGGTGCAAAAGTTACTTAGGGTGGCATGGCGCAGCCACGGTGAGCTCGGACTTGTTGTGATACAGAAGTATGGAGTGTAGCTGGGTTGCCCATGGGTTGCGAGGAGGGGAATGTTTGTTTAATTTTCACAGTTGGCGTAAGTTGGATGTCCTTGAGAACCCTGAGTCTCCTGGGTAAGTCCGGAAGAATGGTATTTCAACCACACAAGTGGTCTGTGAAGGAGGAGGTTGTGTTGCTTGGAGGTGGTGAAAACTGGTGGAAATGTCAGGTTTAGCATTAAAAGCGATCACAGGGAATGTTCGGGGATTGGCAGCTTATGAGAAGCGCAGAAGAGTTTATGCATATTTGAAGAGATATAAAGTGTTGATTGCATGTCTAAAAGAAACTCATGTGTGGGGGATACAATCCCGTGTATGAAACTCAGATGGAGGGGTCAGATATTTGCTTCTACATATTCCGGATTTGCAAGAGGGGCCTTAAGATGGGCGGCACCTGGTGTCCCATTCAAGTCTCTCAATAGACACCGAAGGCCGATATGTGATTGTGCAGGGCACATTGGAGGGGAAAGAATTGTGTATCATTAATGTATATGCTCTGAATTCAGACATATTTCTTCCTGTCTGTTATGAGAGCAGCTGCGCCGTACATGGGGGAGGCGATAATAATGTTGGGAGATGTAAACTGTGTTATTGATGGGAATCTAGACCGAGAACCCCCTCGACTACTTACTAAACCACATATAACAGGAACACTGGCAGACATGTTAAAGGAAATGCATCTTCTAGATCATGGGTACTCACAAACTTTCTCTCGGGGGCTAAATTTACAGTGTGGTTTATGGCCAAGGGCCGCACCGGTGGGGGCGGGGCAATAGGGTGAGGGGACGGGGCTAGAACAACAAAAAAATAACTATGCCCATGAGGTTGAACACAGGCCCCTGCAGCGGACGCCTTTGTCCACTGAGCCACCAGACCCGGTATACACACATCTCTCTCTCTATTTATCTCTCTATCTCTCTCTCTCTCTCTCTCTCTCTCTCTATCTCCCTCCCTCTCGCTATCACTCTCTCTCTACCTCTCTCCCTCCCTGTCTCCCTCTGTCTCACTCACTCTGCTTGTCTCCCTCTCTCTCTCTCTGTCTCCCTCCCTCTCTCTCTCCCTCCCTCTCTCTCTCCCTGCCTTCCTCCCTCCCTCTGTCTGTCTCTGTCTCCCTCCCTCTGACTCCCTCTGTCTGTCTGTCTCCCTCTGTCTCACTCACTCTGCTTGTCTCCCTCTTTCTCTCTCTCTGTCTCCCTCCCTCTCGCTCCCTGTTTCCCTCCCTCTGTCTCCCTCTGTCTGTCTCTGTCTCCCTCTCTCTATGTCCCTCTCTCTGTCTCCCTCTGTCTCACTCACTCTGCTTGTCTCCCCCTCTCTGTCTCCCTCCCTCTCTGTCTCCCTCTTTCTCTGTCTCCCTCTCTCTGTCTCTCCCTCTGTCTTCCTCCCTCTGTCTCCCTCCCTCTATCTCCCTCCCTCTGTCTGTCTCCCTCTGTCTGTCTCCCTCCGTCTGTCTCCCTCCGTCTGTCTCTGTCTCCCTCCGTCTGTCTCCCTCCGTCTGTCTCTGTCTCCCTCCGTCTCCCTCTATCTGTCCCCCTCCCCCTCTGTCTCCCTCTGTCTGTCTCCCTCTGTCAGCCTCCCTCTGTCCGTCCCCCTCTGTTTCCCTCTCTCTGTTTCCCTCCCTCTATCTCCCTCCCTCTGTCTCCCTCCCTCCCTCTGTCTTCCTCCCTCCCTCCGTCTCCGTCCCTCCCTCTGTCTCCCTCCCTCTGTCTCCCTCCCTCTGTCTCCCTTCCTCTGTCCGTCCCCCTGTCTCCCTCTGTCCGTCCCTCTCTCTGTCTCCCTCCCTCTGCCTGTCTCCCTCTGTCTGTCTCCCTCTGTCTGTCTCCCTCTCTCTGTTTCTCCCTCTCTCTGTTTCTCCCTCTCTCTGTTACTCCCTCTCTCTGTTTCTCCCTCTCTCTGTTTCCCTCTCTCTCTGTCCCCCTCTCTCTGTCTCCCTCCGTCTGTCTCTGTCTCCCTCCCTCCATCTCCCTCTCTCTGTCCCCATCTGTCTCCCTCTGTCTGTCTCCCTCTGTCACCTCACCCGCTGCTGTCACACCCTGCTGTCCTCCTCACCCTCTGTCACCTCACCCCCCCCACGCGTGTGTCACCCTGGGCTGAGGCTGCTTCCCGGGCGCACACAGCCACTGCCGCACCGAGTACTTCACAGGTCTTTTAAAGACCATTCACTTGTTAATGAGGCTTTGTTGTATTTCACCTCTTCTTGGCGCCCCTGCATCTCCTCTCAATCAGAGGGGAGATGCAGGGGCGCTAAGAAGAGGTGAAATACAACAAAGCCTCATTAGCAAGTGAATGGTCTTTAAAAGAATCACCCGGCCCCCATAGCTTGACGGTGTTTGCTGACAAGCACAGGTACGATGTCTGCAAGGTCTGCGGGCCGCCAAGGAAGGCTTGCCGGGCCGCTGGCGGCCCCCGGGCCGTACTATGAGTATCCGTGTTCTAGATATATGTCAGGAAGGTAACCCTACACAAAAAACATTCTCCTGCCATACACCAGCCACCAACACATTCAGGTGACTGGACTATTGTTTCATCTCACCAACATTAGCAAGGTACGTGAAGGGGGTAACATATCAAGCAAGGTATATTTCAGATCACTCACAGAATTTGATCAGCTTTGAGAGCCAGAAACCCAGAGCGGCCATACGTATGTGGCTCCTCCGAACTGAGGCATTACAGGACCCTCCATTTGAGAAAGCAGTCTCGTGGCTAGAACAAAATACTTTGAGGAAAATTGGGAGACGGCCACGAATAGAGCATACGAATGGGAAGCCACAAAGGTGATACTCTGGGGTGCATGTATACACATGACATATGGGGTAAGGCAACAACAATTAAACGATATGAAGAAACATGAGTGTAACTTGCCTAGGTTAGAAAAGAGACTATATGCTGACCCACAAATACTTGAAGAATGGCACGGGGTGAAGGCTGAACTATTGGAGACAAGGAAACATCTAGAGAATTACGACCATACGGTGTATCGTCCGAGGTTGCACCGGGAGGGGGATAGGTCAGGCACCCTATTAGCTAGATTACTGAGATGAGAATGATCCACGGAACTAATACTGCAACTGCAAGATGCTGAGGGGAAAATGACTTACACACAAACAAGAATCACAGAACTTTTGGCCAGTCACCTGACTAAAGTTTATGCGCAGGGAGCCGAACCTCTGGACACCACAATTGCAGAGTTCATGGCCTCAGTGGAATTGCCCGACTTAGAGCAAGATAGGGAAGAGATACTAGTGGGCCCGATCAAGCGAGCAGAAGTGCTGGGGGCCATAAAACGCTTAAAGTCCGGGAAATCACCCGGGAATGATGGGCTCCCGGCAGAAATTTTAACAACAATACGCACCTATACTGGCAGACAAACTGGTGGAAGTATATAATGAACCGCTACATACGAAACAAATACCGGACTCTATGTGTAAAGCCCTGGTAATAATGATCCCAAAGCCAGACAGGCACCCTACACAACCAAACTCATACAGGCCGATTTCCCTTTTAAACATAGACGTGAAGGTGCTGAGCGGAAAACTGCCGGGTAGACTGCTACCATATATGGCACATTTGATTCACGTGGACTAATCGGGATTTATCCCAGGCCGCAATACAATGCTTAATTTAAGACTCTTGACTCATGTATGGCACGATCCAGGTTTGAGACGGGAAGAATACGCCCTGGTTCTCCTGGACATCATGCGTTCAACTCTGTGTCCTGGCCCTTTGGGCCATGCTGCAAAAATGGCTGTGGGACCAGCGTTTATCAATTGGGTGCAGTTACTCTATGCTTCGCCGAGGGTCAGGGTTAAAGTGGAAGGTAGAGTTTCGGAGGTGTTCCAGCTGAAGAGGGGCACTAGGCAGAGTTGCCCCCTTTCGCCTCTGATATTCGCCATGGCAATGGAGCCATTGGCTTGTGTGCTGTAAACCCGCCTGGAAGCATGGGGAATAAAAGTGGGCTGCGCCAACTATATAGTCTCAATGTACGCTGATGATACCCTTTTGTACTGTCAACAACCACAAGAGGCAATACCAACCCTGCTAAGGGCATTGGAGGAATTTGGGGTGGTGTCAGGTCTCCGAGTGACCCCCCAAAAATCGAGGGTGCTCCCTATGGGATGTTTGATAGACCAACCAGTGAAAACAATACCGGAAGTGGGGCTGCCATGAACTGAGGACCCTCCTGGGTTATGCTTCTGGCTCAACCGGTGGGAAGATTCCTAGAGCTCAAAGTAGGCAAGGTGTTGGAGGGAGTACGGAACTCGGTGAGTTTCTGGAAAGACCTGCCTTTATCTTTGATGGGCAAGGTTGCAATTACAAAAATGGTCATAGTGCCGCGCTGGTTGTGCGTTCTACAAAATTAATTTTATAAAATTCCGCATTATGTTTTCAAACAGAGACCCTGCTAAAAGAACTACTGTGGGGCAATAAACGCAAGCGTATTAGCCTTTCAACATTACAGAGACTATGGCAGTTGGGGGGGTGGTAGAAGTCCCTTGTATTGAATATTACTATATGGCCTCACAATTACATCATGGAATTCACTGGTTTGGTTGACCTGGACAATTGTGAAAAAAGGCTCCTGGATCCTATAAGGGAGGGTCACTGCCCGAGCTATTAATGCATGGGAGAGGTAATCCCTGGTCATCTCCGTACCTTACCAGGCATGTGGCGGAGACATGGGAAAATACGGTGAGAAGAGTGGTGAAGCGCGCACCATATGCGCTCGATGCACCTTTGTGGGTGGTTCCAGGATTTCCTAAGATCGCAGAGTCAATGTCGGTACACAAGTGGAAGTCAGGTGGATGCATGCTGATGGATAACCTATACTACAATGGCCAGTTCCTCACGTGGGAAAATGCGGAAGGTACATACGAGTTGGAAATGGGGCAATTCCTACAATATGCTAAGATTTCACAAGTGGCCAGAGAGATTTGGCCATTGTTACCAGAGAATCCCCCGATAACGAGAACCCTACAAGTAATGTTGGGCATGGTAGAAGGTCGCCACATGATAAAACACTAATACAGGACAATTAGGGAGGACTTGCCAAGAAATCCACTGTGCAACCGAACTGGGAGGAAGCGACAGGAGGACAAATCACAGAGAAACAATGGGAGAAGATACACGAAGGGGTAAAACTGGGCTGCTCCAATGCACGTTTCAGACTTATACAATATACAGTCATCAAGCTTACCTCACACCAAAGGCCCTAAGCAAAATATACCCAGAACGATCAGGAGAATGCCATAGGTGTAGGCAAGCAGAGGTGGACTCTGTACATGTAGTTTGGGCATGCCCCCACGTGACACAATTCTGGGAAGAAGTGTGGCAAAAAATAACAAGCATTTGCGATGCAATAGGTCTCGCAGTTGCGAGATTATCATCTATTGGCATTGTAAATGACAATGCTTTTTATTTATGCGTTTGAAAACCTGCAAGCTGTGAGTAAACAAGCACTTTGTACTTATAGTCCTTGCTTACGAGAAGCAAGGCTCGCAGTCTCTTTTACTGCCAGCCTTGCTTCTCGTAAGCAAGAACTATACGTACAAAGTGCATATTTATGCACCGCTTGCAGTTTTTCAAAACAAATGAATAAAAACGGTTCACCAGAGCATACATTTATTGGTCAAACGCTGCGTATGAAACACCGAGGCAGGAAAATTTATTGACTGAGGTACAGAATACTCCCTCTTGCCAGAGAAGGGCAGTGAACTGAGGGAAGAAAAGAGTGCAAAAGTTAAGAAAGGAAGACCGGAATATTGAGTACAAATTGAAGAAACTACCCAGAAAGGGTATTGAAGAAGAGGGGGAACAGAAGTAGGATTGTGAAAGGTGGACCAAATAGTAAAGAAGCAGAAGGAGGCTAAAAAGAAAGACAATGCGAAGTGGAAGAGGAGTGAGGAGCGAAATGAGGTAGAGTTGGAAAGATGTGGAGAGCAGAAGATATTAGGGCAGAGAGGGACGGAGGGAAAGAGTATTATAGAGAACAGATGCAAAGGTCAGAATTGAAATGGACAGGGAGTCAGTAAGAAGCAAAAGGTAAAGACCGTGAGCAAAAGAAGAAAGGATGTTAAACTAAGCAAGAGGAAGGAAATGGAGCGAGAAAGAAAGGGAGAACAGCAGGTGAGTGAGATAGCCGCAGGCGATATTTAGTACAAAAACAGTCCGGATGAAGTTTGTCCTCAGCACGGTTTAATGGACAGAGAACGTTTAGGCAGTAGTAGTGATTGTCATGGTTCCCTGCTTCACCCTGTTTAACCACCTGCCCCCTCCGATCCGCACTCATTGAGCTACACTGCCGCTCCCGCCCCTCTCCTGTGCCCTCACTCCTGCCAGCTGAGGAAACATGTGTTGAGCAACAGCATCCTTTGGCCTCAGTTACAACTGTTAAGATTGCTAAATCGGTTAATCTACCCACTGCCGCAATCCCCCTGGGGGTTTACAGTTTCAGTAAAACAGCTCAGTGGGTTCAAGCACCTGGCACGGCCTGCCGAGCAGAATTTAAGTAAGCTAGCTCGAATGGTCAGCACAGCTGGCGCAGAGGTCTCGGTATGTGACGCCATCATCCGCGGGCTGAGGCACACCTTGCTCCGCTTTGTGTAGGAGCTGCAGTGCTGTAAACACTGGCAGGCCAGTGGAGTCTTTCATTTCCCCGAGGGCGCTTAAAGCGAGGCAGGTCCCAACACCCGTGAGTTACAGCCCAATGGAACCGAGAAAATCAGTGCTACCAACTGCTACTTAAGAAACGGGTTATTTTAATTATAAACAAGAGATACGTGACGAATAGTGCACATATCGAAAAGGCGCGCAGATAACAGACCTACATGAGTTCGAGTGTACAGCTCACTGAGGCGCCGCGGGCAGGTGGGTGGGATGGACCAGAGGAGGTGAGCATTCAAACCACAGACTGCAGAAACGAGGCACAGCAAACCGCACAAAGAACGGAAATCAAGGTGGTCGGTCGGTGGTCCGTAATCACACTCGCAGCAGAGGAAGTTCAAAAGGAGGAAATGGGGGGTGGAGACGAGCAGAGTAGTAAACGCGTGTGCACGTTGTGCTGAAACGCCGCGAGCCCTACGCGTGCACATCGCCTGTCCGGGCAGGCACGGTGAGCAGGAGACAGGGAGGCAACAAAACATGCCTCCCTTCCAATGAAAATCATGCATTTTGGACCCGCGCCAATCAGAAGCATGGGTGGAGCTTCCACCCCGCTTCAGAAGCTAAGACGAAGACAATAGATCTAGCAAGCGAGCAACGCATGCGCTGCGTCACTAGGCGAGACCTAAAAACGGCATCAGCGTGGGAAATCCCGAGAGAGATACGGACTGTGGTACTGGGGCTGCTTCCTACACCTAAAAATAAGAAGCTAAGCAGGAAATTTGTTCTGCTGGGTTTAATTATGGCAAAAAGACACATTGCGATTGAATGGCGAAGACCAACGTCCCAAGGGTAGACAGATGGTCAAAGATATGTGTGAATGGGCCACTGCTGAGTGTGTAAGAATGAAACTAGTTAGGAAAGATGAAAGACTGGTGGACAATCTCCTAGCATGGTCATTGATGATAAATGACCTACAGACTAAGCCAAATACGAACTCACAGACCGAGACAATTGGCTCACAAAATTCATATAACACACAAAAATTGGAATTATATCTATGATAATATGCTATGCAATAAAAATCCAAGGAACGTCCGCTGGGCGAGGGTGTTGAGGTAGTTACGTTGAAATAAAAGGCATGTCCAAGAATCTGGTCGCGAAATATGGTATCAATTTATGCAATAACACAGGAAGTTCTGTATGCGATAATGTTGTAAAGCATGGTTAAACAGGTACATAATGGTTGAAACGAACCCAAAGCATCTATGTATACTACTGCTGATGTACTCTTGTATTGCCATTTTTTGTGAAATGCCAATAAAATAAATAAAAAAATAAAAAATGTAAGTCATTATTGTATCAACAGTGAGTAGTGTTCTGTCTTATCCACTGCCTATCTGCTATTCAACCAACACTCTGATAGACTATGTTATTAGATTTTGTTTGGTTATTGTAACAGGTATTTCTTGAACGTTTGTGGGTGTCTTATTTTTTTATCAATTAAGAACTGTTGTAAAAACAAAATGCTGGCCAGTTCTTCGTGTCTCCATGGTTTCCAGGACCAGGTAGCATTGAGTGGTTTCTGCCATGTCAGCAGTGAAAGCAGTTTCTGTGAAACTACAATCCATTTTTTATAAATGTATATAATGAATACTAATTATAGGAAACTAAAATGCAATTCTGAATTTGGTCCTCGAGAACTCTGTTGGAGGGACTAAGATTTAGACATTGGAGCCATTGCTTTCTCATGCCTGTATACACTCAGGAGGTGTGGTTAAAATGAGAAAATCTATAGTAAAATGTTTATGAACCAGATGAGCTCAGTTACTCAAGTAACCACATAATTTGCCTGTCCATCACATAATTATGTCCGGTTCAAAATATACAATGGGCTCTATTCGTGAAAAAGCTCTATCAACTCCAATAGAAGTACCCCTATGAACAGAGCAGATTTACTACTTTTTTCAATTTATCAATATTCCAAGTAGTACACATAGCACTGGAATGTCTTGTCACATGCCCCACAGGTTCTATTCCTCCTGTGCAGAATTTTATTTATCGTAATTTCCTCATGGTGGAATAGAGCCTCCTGTGCAAATGTAAAAATATTTCTCCACGGGCAAATTTTTTTTCCCACGGACAAACTTCTTCCTCTTCACGCCCAGCACATCTGTGGGCTATCACATCCAATTCCCATACGAGAAGGGGAGATACATTAGCCTGTGACTGGAGTAAACTGGCTTGACTAAATCTCCAACTATTTCCAGGATAGCTAGAGGTCAGATCAGAATTTGGAATGCTCACAAAAGTATTTGGGGGAGTTCCCAAACTTTCAAGGCAAACCTACCTTTGAACGGCTGGAGAATTCTCCACACTTGTGGCAGCAAAATACACTGTAAAAAATGCATTTACTCATACCAAGACTTCCTGTATGAATTCATGGCATGTGAAAATGATATACTTTTAGTCGTAAACCAAAATACAGCCAAAATTACTTTTGTGAAAAGGCCTCAATATATTTAAAAAAATGAAACTTTTATCGAGGTAAGACTAGTAACAATTATTCATTTGAAGGTATTTACTAAAGGATTGCGCATGAAACGAATCATGGCTAAATTCAATGTCTCCTATAAAACCAATGAGAAAGGAACAAAGTATTTGAAGATATGATGGTTTTAAAAGTGAACTTACGGACAATGCATTGGTTTCCACCAGGTAAGGTTTTCCACCCAGGACAGCAATATGCACTGTAGCGTGTTCCGCAAACATTGGGTCTACAAATGCAAAAATAGGTCACATATATTAGTTAGAAGGCATCGGAATAGAAACATCTCAAAAGTAAATTGCTACAAATGTTCACAAAAAATACAACCACGCAATAACAGCCAACAGTATGTGCTTCAGTTTTAACATGAATTCTCTCTGCAAGGATAACATGAAGTAAGGAGTGATTATTCTTAAATCCACATCTACATACCTTGAAAATATATATATACATATACATATACATATTTAGAGCAAAACACATGTCAGGGGTTGGTTTTATTCATTTCAGGTTGCTTGGATGGTTTTTACCAATCCAAAGCTGTAATGCTGTGCCTGGAGTGTTAGAAGACTTTTGTCATTTTTAAGTCTCGCCTGATGAGACTTATTGAGAGGGCACCAAAAAGTGCTACCAGGCCAGCCTAGACCTACAGTGTATGTGCGCGGGCGCGCGCGCTGCTTTCACCGCGATTACTTTCACTTTCACGGCCGCTTTGATGTTTGAGCGCATCGCGATCACTTTCACTTTCGCGGCCGCACGGCCGCTTGGCATAGCCAATAGGTCTCGCTTTTGCGACCTTATAAGTGTTTAGTTATGCAACTGTTGCATGGCTAAACACTTAGGTCCCAAAGGCGAGACCTTTTGGCTATGCCAATGCTTGTTCAACTTGATGTAGCTAGCACTGTCCTAGTCCTATGCTTAAAGACTTTGCAGTAAAAAGGACAAATGGCTTTTTCATAGCTGGGCATGGATGGCAATGTTCTAATCCTATGCTCAAAAGCTCTGATACAAAAACAGACATTTGACAAGAACAGATTCAAAGAGTTGTGGTGTTGTAGGGTACACCATATAAAGGAACTGATCTCCACCTAAACTCGAGAACTACTCAGAGTTCCCTGCTTCTTCTTTTACAAATGTTATGTGGCACTCTAAGCCTGAAAGGGTAATGTCTGGACATATATTGGAGGCTCCCTTGTGTCTGGATAAAGATATACCTCTCTAATGAGCTCTAATTAGAGCGAAACATGTGTCAGGGTGACTTTTATTCATTATACTTTGGCCAGGATAGTATTTTACTAATCCAAGACTTTGCTGTAAAAATGTCAAAAGCAGCCGCGGTCGGTAGTAGGAGTAACTGCAGGGAGGTGACGTGGGGAGGAGGAGGGGCAGGGTGGGGGTTAGTAAACTATGGATTAAGGAGGTTTACAGGTAAGTTTACATATAAATTAATAAAACGAATTTCGTTGCGTGCACTGCATCGCATTTGGGGATGCAGTGCACGCAACGAAATTTGTTTTATTAATTTATATGTAAACTTACCTGTAAACCTCCGTAATCCATAGTTTACTACCCCCCACCCTGCCCCTCCGCCTCCCCACGTCACCGCCCTGCAGTTACTCTTACTACCGACCGCGGCTGGTCAAAAGGCTTTGTCACTTTCTAGCTCAGTGTGGGTGGCATTGTTTTAATCCTCTGCTTAAAAACTATGCTAGAAAAACATGTTTTTCCGGTGAGCAAATTCAGAGTGTCAGTTGTCTTGTAGGGTGCTCCATATAAACTTGGGAACTGCTCAGAGTTCCCTTCTTCCTTTTTTGCATAATTTATTTGGAATTCTAAGCCTGAAAGGGTATTGTTTTCAATTACACTGGGTACGCCCTTGTGTCTAGACAAACCTATACCTCTCTTCTGATGGGCTCTAACTATAGCAAAACACGTGTCAAGGGTTTGATTATTCATTCCAGGATGACTTTGATGATATTGTAACAGTCAAAAATGGTAATACTGTGCCTGGAGTGGTAAAAGGTTTTTGTCATTTTCCAGCTCTTGCACTGTGTAAAAGCTATGCTTAATGACTTTGCTGTAAAAATGGCAAAAGGTTTTGTCACTTTCAAGTTGAGCGCAGAAGGCATTCAGGCCTGATTGCCAACATTGCCTGGGCTGCTTTGGGATCCCAGTCCGGCCCTGATAGCATTGTGCTAATCCTATGCTTAAAAACCCTGCTAGAGAAACAGATATTTCAGTTAAGCAGGTTCAGACCGTCGGTGGTGTTGTAGGGTGCTCCATAAAAAGGAGCTGCTCTCCACCTAAACTTGGGACCTAGCCAGTGTGCCCTGCTTCATTGTTTTGAACATATATACTATTTGCCAAATAACAAAATGCAGCACATACAAATTGCTACAGCATGACAGGTGTGAAGACTTTAAAAGTTTGATCTCCTCTCCTATTCTATCCATGATCTACTCTGGCTTTTCATAAAGAGCTTTTCAGTCAGTACTATCCGTCTCTACTTTATAGAGGAAAAACCTGCTTCCTATTCTCCTTATGGTGCGCTACTGTTTTTTAATTACGTTTTAGCATCCAACATCAAGCACTATTTGAAGTAATTTAATGATTAACACAAGCATGACTGTGGTACATCTATGTTACTGGAAGGTCTGACTCTATTCTTATGACATGTAGATTACATGAAGCGGTATCATCCATGTTGGACATGGTCCTCTCTGCGAGGTCACTCCCAAACGTTTTGAATTCACCCCTCCTTCTTTGCTGAATTCATTTTCTCGGCATTAGGAAACTGCTTGTGTTCTCTCTCCCTAAAACTCACTAAAAGTGGCCAACACCTAATTGGTACATGTAATTTACTTCTAGGTCCCTAGTGAATGGTACTACATGGTACAGTATGTAACCAAGGCCTGAAAATGAAATGCTACTAGTGGGCATGCAGCACTCATTGTTCCATCAACTAAAGTAGCCTTTTAAAACATTTCTCAGGTCTACCACTGCAGCCTTTAGTGAAGCTTTAAACTGCCAATTCGACTTGGCAAAATAAACCTTTTGCCAGGCCAAACCTTCCTTTTAATACTCATATGTCGCACCTAACATAGGCCCTAAAGGCACATAGGGTGGGTGTATTTTCATTAAAAAGTAGGACACGTGGGTTTACGTTTTACATGCACTGGTAGTGAAAAACTCCTAAAGTTTTTCACTATTGTAAGGCCTAACTCTTCTATTGAAACTGGGTTAACTTATTACATTTAATAAGTGCTAACTTTGGTTTGGGAGCAGGTAGACACAAACTGTTTGGACTCAAATGAATTTTAATTGGAAGTCCTTTTTAATGGTAAAGTCGGACTTTAAGTCACAATTGCGAAATGCCACCTTTAGAAAGTTCTCCACTAGTGCATGCTTTACTTTTACATGTGCCTACGTCTTGCTCTTAATTTCTTTTATTACATTTTTCTTTCTCTTTCTCTGTTTCTCCCCTTCCTCTTGCCTTGCAGCGACTATAGTTCTCAGGCATCAATTTAATGTCCTGATGGTGATCCCATTATCTAGTTAAGGGATCTAAATTTTGTTGACTAAAGCACATTGACAGTCCCAAAATGTTTAGTAAGCACAAAGTGCTATGGTGCTAATACGTATGTTGCTTAGCCGACAATGCCTACTTGCACTCTGGCCAACATGATTAATTGCCGAGTTTGGCAACCTCCTTTTTGTTTGCTGTAAATGATCCCACTTTATATGTCTTTATATATGTTTTTATTTAGTGTATTAAAATATAAATATTCAATTTTGATATATAAAAATAGATGTCATTGTATCTCTGTGTTTAAACAAAAAAATGAATTTCTTGTTGTGAGGTACCATTGTTCCTAGACATATACTTACACCCAAGGTTCCTTTCAGATACACTTTGGTGCCCTTGTCTCTTCAAAGTACTTTTAGAAAGTTGGCATTTTCCTGTCCTCACCATTTGTGCCTTCTGTCAGTGTCCTGGGTCATACGACAGTGAATGGCGGTTGGGCTTTGTGTATTCCTCTGACAGAGGGACATACAGGGAATTAGGTGTGCACAAGATTGACTGTCCTACAAGGAATGCTGGGGCCAGAGCTGTTCCCTGCCCCAATTACACGTCAAAGGAGCTTGCCTACAGCACACACAAAGGAACCTGAACTCAGTCTTTTGTCATCCCAGACTTCTGGGAGCCTTGACAAGGGAGTTAAAGATCTTTCCAGAACCAAATGTGTGGGTAGGATAGGGTGCTCCCCCAGACACATCACCGGTCAGCCTGACTTTGCAGTAGCACCAGCTATATTCTTCTCTGCAGCAGCACATCCTGTTCAGCGGGACCTCCCTTTAAAGTGTCTGGCCTCTTGGAGTCCTCTTCAGCTACAGCTTAACGTTTTGTCCCACTGGAGATTTTCAACCTCCAAAACGTTGTCTAAGTCCCAAGGTAAAACTCTCCACTGGGCTAGACGATGATTTGCTCCTCATCAACAACGATGACATACCTGGCTTGGAAGTCTAGCTTTTTCATGGCTCCCCAGCATCAACTTATCCTCCTGGGGCACAGCCTGCTGCCTTGTCCCACTGAACTATAACTTCTCAGGAACTTTTCTACACATATTTTTCTAAGTCCAAAGGTATGTGAAGACTAGGCCCAATCAACCTCTTGCATTAAACCCGCGCTCCCTATTAGTTTGCCTTAACTTTGGATTTTGACCCGGTCTAACGGACCAGATACCTGTGGTTGCTGCTTGATCTTTTAGGTATTAGATTTCACTAAAAACTTTAAACAGTCATAACTCTGAGTCTACTGATTGGATTCAAGTCACTTTGGTATTCGTTTATTAACATGTATTCTATGTTTTTCTAGGTAGGTTTGGTATTTTTTTTTGTGCTGTGTGGTCACTTTATTACTGTTTAAGTTCAACATAAACACTTTACACATTGCCTCTAAGTTAATCCTGACCACTTTGGTGCACAGGCTAAGTTGGTGACTTTTGTGGTTCACCATGACAAGGATTGTGGTTGCCACCCCCCTCAACCAATAACCCTGCTTTACTCACATCTAGGGCCAGAATACATAAAGAGCTCTATTGGTGCTAATTCGCACAGACGGTGTCTACACCGATTACTAATTGAAGCAACAATCTAATTTAAAATAGTATAATGAACACACAAAGCCCTTTGTCTGAACAATTCCTCATAAATGACTCAGCTACTCAACATCTCAGGGGTGCAAAGAGGATTAAGAAGCTGGAATGACTTACACTTAGAAGCACCTAAGTTCAAAATTGCGCAGGCCTAACTACAATCAATTGCAGGAGCGGAAAACCCTTGGTGGAACTCTCTTTCAATGGATCGATTTCCCTTGTCATGCAAACAACATTTGACAGTCTATATGTTTCAGTCATACCTGAAATAAGTATACTCTTCTGTTTACCTTATTCACCCCTTATCTGGTTTTGTCCAATTACCTGTTAATATGAAACGTGTATCTGTTTTTAAATGTATACTTTCCCTAGTGCAGGAGCGCTATAGAAAACGAATAACTATATACTGAATATTGTTATAATATTCCGCTTTGCTGCATTTTCTGCTTAGCAGCAGGACCGGACTGTGATCGCAAACCAGCCCTGGCAATTTCATCCGACCCGCCCGGGGGAAGGGGGCGGCAGCTGGCGGGTACACTGCTGCTGTGCTTTTGTTAAAAGGGGCTGATTTTGCAACACTGCTGCAAAACCTGCCCCCAGTAACAAAAATGGCCCCCACCAGTCCAAAACCGCCCCCAACGCTTCCGGCCCACCAGGGAAACGCCCGTTGCCCACTATGGCCAGCCCGGCCCTTGTCAGCAGGATTTGTCTCGAGCAGGATCTGTCTATCCGGGCAAAAAACGAAAACTGAGTTTTAGCTGGGGCACAGCAGGACTGACACCGGGAAAAATAAATGGAGCAGGGTAGCACTCCATAAACCGTGTAATATAGTGATACATTGGATCTCAGCTCAAATTAGCACTGCACGCGCGATACATGTAAATTAAGGTGAGGGTACCCCGCAACTCAGCACGTGAATTACTTCAAAGTGTTCTCTAGCTCAGCACTCTTCATCTGTGATTTACTACACGCAGATCTGTGGACATATGGGCTCTGCAGATAAAGAATATTTTGAGGCACTCATGCATTAAATTCTATTTAAAGAAGAGGGCAAACACAAGACACAGTTAGGGTCTCCTCAGCAGCTCCAGGAAAACAGATGACTGCCGTGTGCACCGAGATCACCTGAAGGAGCCAAGTATAGCCAGCCTCGATGCATACACATGGGGAGGGCACTGCCACAGGCAAGAAAGCAGATGCTGGCATCCACCTTGGCAGCGTGCTCGCATGAACACTGAGCCACTTGTAAAGGCAGTTTATTGAAAGAGGAGATTATGGGAGGGTGCTTTGCATTTACAATAAGAGTTTTCATACATCAAGCACTCAGCGCCTCAAGCAAAATCATGTCAGTTCCTTCATACGCTTCAGTTCCAGTTCCACCTTCCATTGCGCCCATGCATCAGTGAGTTGAATATTTCTGAAAGGTCCACAATCCCCCACCGTGTGTGTGTCAAGATAGGCTGCTTACCTCGGATATATGTCCCCTTTAACAAAGACAGCCCAGATATTTTCGACACTCACAGAATGTACGTACAAATGCATATTTATGCACGTGTATTTATCAATTTGTTGAGCACAAATATGGTACAATGTTGCATCAAATGGTAAATAGCAACGTGCCCATGAGTGGCGTCCTGACACGAATGGACAGTGAGAAATGAAAGCATGTGATGGGTATTAGAGATTTCTCTTTAACAGGACTTTTCAGTAAAAGGGAAAGAAGGAGCAGTTCTGGTAGCTTGAGTGGGTGGAGGGGCGGGACCACAGTGTTGTGGGATCTGGAGTATAGCACTTAGGAAATACTTGGGGCAACTCCAAGTCTCCTCAACCTATGAGATGATTCTTTGCACATTCTCTTCCCAAAATTAAATGCAACCAATCATTAGCAAAGCCAATCGGTCTGGCATTGGCCTGCTGGTGAGAGGGTTCATTTCTTTTCTTTATTATTGTAAAGAACCTGCCCAAAAAAGAAAAAGAAAACATGCTGCAGCCTTAACATAGTGGCCAGATGCTAGTAATAAAAATGTTCCATAGAAATAAAACTGTCGAAAAAATTGTGATGGAATAGTACAGGTGCTTTCTACCAGCCAGACAGGTGTATGTAGAACAGATATACCAACCCTATAAACAGTAAATTATGTTTTTTTATTAACTTTAAATTACTGTAACCTAAAGACATAGCTAAACACACAACGATGAATCCAATTGTTTTTTTCTCATAAAAAGGATACCTAATTAAAAGAAAAAAGGCTTTAGCAAAGTAAAATATTCGCCCATCAACTCGGACACTGAAGTGTACTTCTTTTTCACCACATGTGATCAGACAAATGCAGTCACTCACAAATGCAGTCGCTCACAGTGCAAGAAAGCCAATGGCTTAAGTGAACTAAGGAGTCCAATTTTGAACAAGCTTGCATACGAGGAGGTAGTATTACTTAGTAAGTGCTACACGTCATTATAAGATATTACATAAAGAACCTGCTATCAGGGGTCAATTCAATGACGGGCCAACATACCCGAAAGGAGTAGCTTTTTTACTAAAATGTAGGTTTATACATGAATATGAGAAAAGTTGAGGTTTCGTGAGAAGAAACATTTAGGATATATATTACCTACTGGCGGTCGCCAGTAGGTAGTTATAGTTAGGACCCCTTTTCCATAGGAAATCCGCAACATTCTATTTGGAATAACTTTGGCGCCGGTCGACGAATCCTCGCGAATTTCTCAAAATAGGTGGGGCGCTACGCTCCGCTCCTACCCTGAAAGTCTCGGGGGGATTCGTCAAGCGGGGGCTGAGATAAAAGGGGGGTCCCAAAACGCGTTTTTCCCATGCATTTTTCCATAGGACCTTTAGACAGGGCTACAGCCCGAACGGCTGAACAGAATTACTAGAAATTTGGCAGAGAGGTAGTCCCTAGGTCAAGGAAGTGCCTTTTGTAGGTTTGGTGTAAATCTGTTCAGTAGAATCTGAGAAAATAGCCTTTTAATCAATATATATATCTGTGGCAGCTTACCGTGCGCTTACGGTGCGCTTACCGTACGCGTACGGTGGCGTGCGCGAGCGCGATTCTGATTGGCCCTTAGATCTTAGTAAACATTCGAATCGGTCGAAACCAGGAAGCGGCGGCCGCCATTTCGTGTTTTTCACTCAGAAAAAAAAGAGTGATATCTTGAAAAGGGGGCAAGGTGGAGAGTTACAGACCCACTAACATTTGTAAGGGGGTCAAAGAAGGACAGAAAAGTTCAAAGAAAACATTTATTATTTTTTTTTTAAAAATCGCGGGGTACGCGTACGGTAAGCTTACGGTAAGCTTACCGTACGCGTACGGTAGAAAAAAAAAATAAAAAGAGAAATAAAATTCAGATTTAAGTGTTTAGATATTAGGGGGCTCTAAAAAGAGCCGTTGTGTTTATGAAGTGATTTTTTAGTGGTACCTACAAGTAAGTACCGATGCAGAGTCTAAGGTTCAAGAGGAAGACTCTGTTCCCTTCATCATTGAAGTGTACACCATCTCCTCTATAAATGTCTTGCATGTCGTAACGCAAGTTGTTGTGGTAAATGGAACCCATACCATAGTCACGGAGGAAAGCAGAAACAGATTTGTTGACGTGCTTTCTTGCTTTGTCAATCTGCGGACAGAAATGATTGGACCAGTTCCATTTTTGCCTTTGGCATATGTTAGAAAACACAAAGGCAGTTTTAGGGAAAAGTGAAAACAGTTGTGCAAAGGTGTCCTTCATAAGCATTTCCAGACCTACCCCAGTCAAAGTGCCTAGGTCATTGCCACCACAGTGCACTATTATGAGGTCAGGGTGTTGGATTTGCATGAAGGATTTCACCAATGGCATCAATTGGTGCCACTTTAACCCTCTCTGACCAATCCATTTAATGTCTACATTTGGCAAAGCAAGGTCTCTCACCATACCTGTTTTCTCTGCATACTTTTCACTCCAGAAGACATAGCTGTGCCCAACAATCCACACTGTGAACATCTTCCAAGGAGATCTGGATGCACTCAGGAGGTGTAATTCAGTAGAATGGGAAAATGAAATGAAAGACAGTTTGGAAATGGAGGCATACATATTTTTTTCATAAAAAAAAGAACTGATTGGCTGTTTCATACCATTCTAGAATAAAAACTAGGCTGCATGTGTAAATTAATAGAAGCATGTTTTGTATTGGTACAGAAAAATGTGTTACCAAAGAACAGTACTTTGGATTTGCTGTTAGGTTTGAAAAGTCAAGCACTCTTGCTCTGTGGAATTGAAACATTGTTTGGCGCACTTCTGACCTAACTCCACACAGCAGTGTTCCATGAGCTGTTGCTATGGTAGCAGGCAGAAGTCAAGTTGGGGGAAGGGTACTAGGCAGAAGTCAAGTTGGGGGAAGGGTACTTTTGGAAAAGGGTTGGTTTTCAACCAATAGAAAGAGAATAGGAGAGAGGTGTAAAGAAAAGAGATCCTGGCTCTGATAATCTGCTGTTTGAGTGCCACATTTCTTTCACAGCTAACTAATTTTAAAGGTGAGTTTAGAGTTTGAGAGGGGATGTATATGGTAAATTAAGAAATGAATAATAGAAATGGAATTCCTTTTGTTGAAGTTGTGTTTATCATTTTCTGTTTTGGGAGAAATTTAAATGTGAGGAACATGTAAAATAATATGGACTATGTTTTCACGATAAATTAAGGTGTACTGGTATAAAAAAAGAATAGTTTAAGGGTTTGAGGTTGGACTCAGTAATGCAAATACATTCAGCATCACTAAGGCTGGTTGCCCTTGCTGGAATGTAGGCAGTCACCCAGGTTACACATGGTGGTGGTCTGAAAAAGCAGTTTGGACATGTGCAATTAAAAAAATCTGAAAAGTGGATTCATAATGTGTCAGTCTGTAAAAGTGATTATCACTTGTCAAAAAAAAGAGCAGTAAATGTGCTTTCAAATTGGCAAAGAAATTTCGTTTTGTGACTAATGTGAAAATATGACTCTGTGTGCATATAGGAATTACAGGCAGAGATTTATTGTGTACTGCTCTGGTGATTTCATTGTTGCATTAGTAGTAAAAAGGGGGAGTCATTTTTTGGTGCAGAAGCAGACTCTTAGCACACACCCAGCTGCTTACCATGTGGAATCATGCACAGTATTTACAAGCAAGTGGGGTTTGAGGTTTCAGCCAGTAATGCAAATACATTCAGCATCACTAAGGCTGGTTGCCCTTGCTGGGATGTAGGCAGCCACCCAGGTTACACATGGTGGTGGTCTGAAAAAGCAGTTTGGACATGTGCTGTTTTCAGAATCTGAAAAGTGGATTCATAATGTATTTTTCTTTTCCAGAGGGGGAGAAAAAGGTGAATGCTCAATTGGTCACTTGCATACTTTGTGGTCTGGTCCACTTTATCTCTAAAAGATTTTAAAAAATTAGTTATTAATTTCTCAAGGATCTTGAGATGTGGTAATTGATTTTTAGTGTTTTTAAAAAAAAAAAAAAAATACGCTTACCGTACGCGTACGGTAAAAAAAAATAAAAAAAAGTTTCAAAGAAAAAATAAAAAAAAAGTTGAGAGGTAAGGTTGGCTCTTATAAGAGCCGTTGGGTTCATACAGGGATGGAGGAAAGAAAGAATGGGAGTATTATGAGCGTCTACAAACATGCTGGTCTATCTTATTGTTAATAAGGGGAAGACTGATCTCCCCAAAAACAATAAGACCACCACATCTTGTACACCTCATTTCAACCCTCCCAAATCGAGGGTTGATGTCCACAGGAAAAGAAGAAGGTGATGCTCCCACATCAGAGGAAAGGCTCAGCTGAGCTGCCGATCATGTACTCGGCTGAGCATCTGAGGCTGGGCTCTGGTGACTTACTGAAGGGTTTTCTTCAGCATGTCGAGCAAAGGTCCTTGGGTGTCTGTCCTGGAGGTGTCTCTTCATAGAGTGATTTCCAAAGGAGTATTTCCTCCTTGGATTTCCTCTTGATAAAACACGACCACAAAGTTTGCAAGTGACCAATGGAGCATTCACCTTTTTCTCCCCCTCTGGAAAAGTGAAATACTCCCATACAAAAGAAGTCTTTTGTTTCCTCCTTCTCTGGATCATGGTGGTGCTGCTGGCCTCACTCTCAGAAGAGGTCTGCTGTTCTGCCATTGTATCCCAATGTCAATCCAGCTCCTGCTCCTAGAGAATCACAAGCAGAAATGAGGGGAATGGGTGTGGTGTGGGAAGAATCTGGAACTGAAAGTAGTTTCAACCAATGAAAAGTGTTCTTTCAAGCAGTAATGAGGGGAATGGGTGTGGTGTGGGAAGTTTCTGGAAGTGAAAGTAATTTCAACCAATAAAAAGTGTTCTTTGTAAGTCACATGACCTGCCGTGCGCGCACGTGACGCTTACGGTGCGCTTACGCAGCGCGTATGTCACAATCGCGCATGCGCATTACACGCCCCTGCGTACCCGCGACGTTGCTTCCGGGTGTACGCGTACGTCACTCACGTACGCGCACCGTACTTATGACGTACGAAGCGCGTACCGTCAGCTTACCGTACGCGCACGGAAAAAAATAAATAAATTAAAAAAAAAAACCTTTCCATAATGCAGGATATAGTACATATATTATTTTATACAAAGGGTTACAAATAATGACAAAAAAAAATTTGCATTTAAAAAACCGTACAAATTCACTGAAAAAAACATGGGTATCACACACGTTATAGTTAGAAATTAGCATTTTAAAAACCTTGCAAATTCACTGAAAAAACCATGGGTTTCACACATGTTATAGTTAGGGATTAGCATTTAAAAAACCTTGCAAATTCACTGAAAAAACCATAGGTTTCACACACGTTATAGTTAGGAATTAGCATTTAAAAAACCTTAGAAATTCAATGAAAAAACCAAAGGTTTCACACATGTTATAGTTAGCTGGACATTTCACTCGTAAAAAACCATTGAAATTCCCCCGTTATAGTTAGTTCAGCTAACTATAACTCGCGCGCCCGCAATGCACTGCTGATGACGTCACATATTACATCACTCATGACATGGTCAGTGACATCACTCATGACATCACTGATGACATCTCAAATGACATCACTGATGACATCACTGATGACATCATCCTTGTGATAGAGTGGCAGACCTCCTCTTCCCCTAATATAACCTTTGATACACACATTCAAAAATAGAAATTAAAATTTTAAAAACAATGGACATACCAATACCAGTTACAACAACCTATACAGTAATTCTAAGATCCACATACACATCCACTCATTCACCAACAGTCCTATACAGTCACTCATACATGTACTCACTCACCATATGTACTCATACACCTATACATCCTGTTACACAATGCCACTCATCCATAGAGGTACTCACACACATAGTCACTCATGCTAAAAAAGAATCAAACATACATTTACTTGCATATACAGTTATACACACACCACCACACTTACTTCTACGGAAACTTACACATACTTAGTCTTTTAAACAATCACTTATAGAAACACATACTTATTTATACAGGAACTCTTTCAATCTCTCACTCTCACATATACTCGCTTATATACACCAATAGTCACATATACTAGTTTAAAACATATGTAGTTACTCATAAAGACACTATTGAGACAGTCATTCACTCACTAACACACCCATACACTCACTCATCCACCCATAGAGTTCTGCACACATGCTGTCTTCAACACATACAAAGAGTGAGTCATTCATTCATGCACCTATGCACTACGTAATACCCCCACCGAACCATGCAGACACTCAGACTGATACTCATAAAACCAACTAATAACCTATATAGACACCCATGTAGCTACTCACCAACCCATGAAGCCACTTATACACAAAGTGAGAGACTGATACAGATATTTACATATTTAAACATTACTCACTAAGCCATGTATTCACTATGATACACTTAATCAGTCAGTTACACAATCAATTTTTCAAAAACAAATCATCCATTTAGACACTTATATACCCATTTATTCTTCCATCGACCTTGAGATATACATATATAAAACATATTTAATTTTCAGAAACACACACATTCACTGGATGATGTCATCAGTGATGTCATCAGTGATGTCATTTGAGATGTCATCAGTGATGTCATGAGTGATGTCACTGACCATGTCATGAGTGATGTAATATGTGACGTCATCAGCAGTGCATTGCGGGCGCGCGAGTTATAGTTAGCTGAACTAACTATAACGGGGGAATTTCAATGGTTTTTTACGAGTGAAATGTCCAGCTAACTATAACATGTGTGAAACCTTTGGTTTTTTCATTGAATTTCTAAGGTTTTTTAAATGCTAATTCCTAACTATAACGTGTGTGAAACCTATGGTTTTTTCAGTGAATATACATATATATATATATATATATATATATATATATATTTAATGGCATTTCTATCTCCAACTATTAGAGTACTGATACCGGGTTGTCGGGCTCTTTTCTTCTCTCTTGGCTGTAGGACTTTACTGAAGGGAAGTGTGCCCACAGAACAACAATGTGAGGCCCATCAGTATTTGCATTCGCGATCATATGCTCCAAATACCTATGGGAGCAATAAATAATAGAGGTATGTGTATAGAACAACCTCTGGCTGTACACTATTGGTGATTTTAGTACAGTTTTTAGTTGGGCTAATGTTGAGCCAATTTTTTATCCCTAGCTTTATGCTAATCCTTAAAGCTCAAGTGGATCAGTCCAGCTTTGTCGGTCTTCAGTGTGCCTCACCTAAGAAAACAGTTGGTGAGTGAATTTCTTTTGAATATGAGCATGAATGTGTAGGAAGGCTGGGTAGTGAAAATTTTGCACTCCAGTCTTGAGTGGACCTTTTGGACAATTATTCTTTTTAAGAAATGTTTTTTGGTATTAACACTTGTTAGAAAAAATAGATTGGTTTGAAATGGATTGTTAAGATATCAAATTTAGATGAATGTTTTAAATCATAATTGTGAATTAATGATGAGCAATTTATCTTTTGTATCTGTATGATTTGGTTGTACTAAAAAAAATATGAGATTTCTTCTGATATATGTTTTGTTTTTTATGCAGGCAAACACTGCATATTCGTTGAGAGGGATACAAGTATGTGTTGTGGTCCTGAAGAAGGTGGTTCTATTCTGGCAACCCAACGAAACGCGTCAACGCTCTTTTTTCTGTTAAATTTTGGGAACAATGAGCCACATGCCAAAAAATGCTCAGATAGCATAACTTTTCTTTTGATTCCTTCAAATTAACAAACCTTTAATGACAAATGTGTATGTCTTATGTATTGTGGAATTTTAGATAGTTTCAAAATACATTAATTTTTTTTTTAATATAAATTGTTTTTATTTGGAGTGATATATTAAATACCAATTGTTAAGAATTGTCTTTTGGGTCCCTTTTGAAGACGGGTGTGAAGGGGTGTATGAGCCCGAAAGAAGTGTAGTGTGGAAGGGTTGAATGAATTGATTTCTCCAAGAGTTTTTTTATTGTTGACAATTAAGTGGACTGAACCATTACCCCATGCTGTTTGCTGTGGTGGTTGGAAAGACAATTAGAATGACAGTTCAACAGACCGTGGCATGAAGAGGCAGACCCACGGCTACTTTGTTCATGAATTATTTTGATTGCATGAGGCTGGTAACACAGCCAACGCTGTCTCCAGGGTGGACCTAAACATTCCAAGCTTTCTGCCATGCTCCCAGAACTCACATTCTTCATATAAATATATGAAAAAGAGTTCTGCCACTGTCCTCTACCTTCCCTTTCGTACTCAAACACTAATATATTAAATAAATACCAGAGCCTGTAGGGGCACACAGACATGGTCGGAGCAGCAGCACACTTTAAGCAGGTATAGTAGGTGCCGACCAGGACAGTGTGTCTTATTACAGTAAATGCACTGTCAGCAATGCAGCAGCAAAATCACGCTTGCACAGGGGACAGCGCATTAATCAAAGGTTGCACTGCTATTTTTGTCTGTTATAGCCAAGAAATATATATATATATATATATATATATATTCAATTTCAGAAAGTAAATGATCACGCGCTCTCAGTCAGCGGACCACAGGACACAAGAAGGGCTCCAAGGGTGTTTATTTACGACGCGTTTCGACTTACACAGAAGTCTTGCTCACGTAAACTCACAGTGCTCAGTGACAGACGTAATTAATAAAGTTGCATGGCGCTAAACATCAACAAGGGACAATGCAAGTCGAATAAACTGTTAAAACACGGCAGACATCTTGTAATGGTCACAGATCAGCATAAACTAGAGCAGATGCCGTATCCAGAGCCCATACCATCGCAGAAAGAGAGGGTGAACCCACTGATAATGTAGAAGACACCACACGCCTGATCCTGACCTACAACTCAGATTCTAGTAGCATCAAGAGAGTACTGACCAAAAATTGGGATATTCTGAAATGTGACCACACAATTGGTGAATCGCTACCTGACAGGCCCACGATTACATATAGAAAGGGCAAGAGTATCAGAGATATGCTAGTCCACAGCGATGTTACCATCTACTCTAACATACACGAACACGGCCTACAGGGATTTTTTCCCTGCGGGCACTGCAAGGCATGCAAGAACAGTACACTTGTGAAGAACATCAGTTACAACGGCATTACCAAGAAAATTGCACAGTTCCTCACCTGTAGTACTACTTTTGTTGTGTATGTCATAGAGTGTCCTTGTAAACTGTGGTACATAGGGAGCACCACCTTGTTAGCCAAAAAGCGTGTCCTTGAACACTACCGGGCCATCATTCACAAAGATGATAAATACCCTGTGGCCCGACACTTTGGTGATGTACATTTTTCCAATCCTGCCCTCCTGAGATTTTTTATTTTGGAACAAATATATACCAATCCCAGGGGTGGCAACAGAGTACTCAAACTCAGGCAAAGAGAATCTAAATACATCATAGATTTTCAGACCAAGGCACCGGGTGGGTTAAACCAGGATGAGGAACTTGCTATACATCTTAGGGAATAATCTGCTCTTGCCTATGCCTCTAGTCTGAGACTGTTATAGATTACCATGGATGTCTTTCTTCCCCTATTTCGTTTGCATACCGTGTGTTAGATCTCCTCCTTCCAAATGTTAGAACTGTGTGCACATGAGATCCTATACATGACATGTATTTTTAACCTTTCTTATCTTTGTTATTTCTCTCCACAGGAGGAAAGGAAGGGGCCCACACACTGGCACGTTCACTTCACGGGCAACCTACCCTTTTCCCCTCCGGCACACTGAGCACCTTGATTGAAGACGTACTGGAATCTGCATTAAGTACCTTCTGGCACTTGCCAATTATTTCCTTCTGTATTTGTTACCTTAAGCATTGAGTGGATGGTATATTTTTTTTTTTTTGGGGGGATGTACTTGAAGACTGTCGTATGTACGTAGGGCTTGAGACACATTTACAGCGTAGCTGGGACACTTGCCCTTGTCACTTTTGATCGCGGCTGCTACATTTTTTGTGTCACATACAATCTACGCCTTCATTTTTAGGCAGAGTAGCAGTTTTTTGCTCTTTTCGCTCTTTTTGCTCTTTATTTATGAGCCGGAGTCCTCGGCACTTTGTCGATTACACATTGGCACTTGCTGTTTATCAGTCACCCGGTTAGACTTTCACACGCCGGCCCATTCTATCCACCACAGCCTAGAATGGGGGTAGACTGGTACTACGCACGTCTGTGCACACTTGTGTTTACATTGCCTGTCAGACAAGTCCTCTCTGTTACAATTTTGGTAACCTAGCAACCCTCCCCTGCAGACGCATGCGCACCTGTTGAACACGGAACTCTGTTTACATGGCTCAGGCTTCTTTTACTGTTATATGCCCACTTTTCTCATGACATTAGATCTCATTTCATTTCCAGACCATTGTTTATTTTTTGTGGGGCAGATTTTAGCTTGTCACGCTTTGAATGTGCAGAAAATGCTGATCTGTGACCATTACAAGATGTCTGCCGTGTTTTAACAGTTTATTCGACTTGCATTGTCCCTTGTTGATGTTTAGCGCCATGCAACTTTATTAATTACGTCTGTCACTGAGCACTGTGAGTTTACGTGAGCAAGACTTCTGTGTAAGTCGAAACGCGTCGTAAATAAACACCCTTGGAGCCCTTCTTGTGTCCTGTGGTCCGCTGACTGAGAGCGCGTGATCATTTACTTTCTGAAATTGAACTTACTTTCCGGCGCGCTCCGCCGGCGTACGTGCCACCTTCCATGGGTCCCCTGGCTGTCAGCAGGAGCAACTTGGTGAATTCATATATATATATATATATATATATAGTCAAGAATTGTGGCGTGGGAACATTTCTTTGCTATATACATATATATGTGTGTGTGTATTTCCATATATATATATATATATATGTAAAACCTAAGAGGAACTCATGAGCTACTTTGCACATTGCACCATTACACTAACAAGGATCCTGCACAATTTGCACATAAGCCAATGAATCAGCAAATTGTATGTATATATATATTTAATTATTTTAAATACAACTTGCAATTTGCACAAATCGAATATTTATACAAATATCATTGGCAACAAGTAACAATGAAGGTGCAGAAATAGGAAACATTAGAAAATTAAAACCAAGCCAGCTGATGGTAGTCGTATGCCAAATACCCTTAACAGACCATGCAGCAACTAAGCATAAGTGACACATATCCTACCACAGGGTATTGGGGCTCCAATACCCCTACGCGCAAATTAAACTAAAACTATAAACCAAAATAAAAAATGAAACTTACTTAATACTAATATTAACCAACGTGACTTTGGTCAATATTTTGGGCGCATATAGAACTTAGGACACAGGTTATAAGCACTTTTGCACTTTATTAGCACACTACATACGCCAGGCATTATCAATCAGAATATTGATTCAGAGAGAGGATATACAAACAGGGTCGGTTGTCGAAAGCTTCAATTGATGTATGACGTTATGGAATTGTGTTGTTAAAAAATAGATGGTAAAATATAAACAATTTCATAAAATCACTATCTTTGGGAAAACTATGCCTCTACTCTCCTCACCCTGTAACTCCCTCCTTCTTCTACCTCAGAACCTACAGTTCTCATATTCTATTGTATGTTGTTTTGTTTACATCCTTTTTATTCTGGTACTTTGTATTTTTATTTACTATTATGTTACCTGAGTAATTGCTGCTATTTTGTTGACATATCCTGCTGTACATCGTTTACTCTTTTTTATCATTACAATGTATTTTTATTTATTCTTCATGTTACTCGTGTTATCTGGTTGTGCTTACTCTGTAAAGCACTCTGACACCTTCGGGTCATGTTTGAGCTATATACAACTCCTCAACAAAAAAAATAGCGCGGTAGCACTCACTGACAAACATCATGGGTTCTTGTCTGAGGTTAGGAGAGAGGCGTAACACCATGGCACCTGTATGTATTAAGGGATGGAGATTGGTGTTGAATGTTCTCACCAGAATGATAACGTGACTCACTATTATTCTCAACTTTTCTAGCTGAAGCACCTCTGCTCGGGTACACAGTGATGATCCTCCTAAGATGTTAGACCAGACACCCCAATGTTGAAGGAGATTCCTTCACAGACATCAGGGTCTCAAGAGCAGTGGTGTGGTATGGTGTAATAGCATCCCTAGGAGGCAGTGTGGTGGGCTTCTGTCCTTGGAATAAAGTATGGTGTTATGGGTTTCTTCCCAGGGGGTGCCATGGAGTGGATTAAAACCCCTGGAAAGCAGTGCAGTATGGGGCTTGTTATAGTGCAGTATGCCTTGTTTGTGTCCTTAGGGTATAGTGTAATGAGTGTACACAGGATGCAGTGACATCAGTTAAATGTGGAGGTAAGTTCCTATAGGAAACAGTGTATTGAAGGTTGATTGTGTCCATCGGATGCAGTGTAGTGGGTTAGTTTGGCAGTTCAGTGCTCCCAGGACACAGTGTAATGTGTCGAGTTAGTGTCCCTGCAATGTAGTACAGTGTAGTGGGTAAGCCTCTATCAAGCTGTGCAGTTTGCTTTGTAAGTCTCACTACGAAGTACACAACCGCCAATGGAGCAGCATACACCCCAAAAATAATTACACTGAATGTACACAATGCAGAATCAAAAAAATCCTGAGAATGCACATGCTATTGTAAATACATTAAAACTAACTTTGACGGCCATGAAATTTGCAAGTCGAGAATATACTTGAACACACATATTTGAATATAGTTCCTTTTTTGTACATGAGTTATGCAGGAAGCCAGCAATAAAGCTCACTTTAAACAGATCTTAAAAGTGCTTTACAGTTTGATTTCCATGTTCTGCATAGAGGCATACAAAAACACAAACCCAACTTTAAGAATCTGATTTACTTTTGCAGTTCCATCTCCTTGTTCCTCAGCAGCAAATAGGAGGCTGATGGCTGTTGAGGGCCTATTGATGGAATATGGGGCCAACCCTGAGAAATAATTGTGGGTAAAGCTGTGGGCACATTTATGAAGAATAAAATAATTCAGCCTACTGGCTGTATCCAGAGATTTCCCATTTTCTTACTAGGCAATGATGGTTACCTTGTCTCCCCATGATCATTTCCTTCTCCCGAAGGTCCCAGGCAGGACAATCAAGAGCCTGAAAGATGATTTTGAAGGATGCATTCTCTAGTGATCATTGATAGGGAAGGAGGGTGGCAGCAGGGACAGTGAAAGGGGAATAGCCTTGCAAGGTGGCTGCAGTGCCATGTAGGGCGCCAAGAAGTGATCCAGGGATCAGGCACACAAGGCTTGAAGCAAATTTCACTCTTCTCTATTTGATGAACTCAAATCTCCTTGGTGCAAAATATCCCCATTATTCACTGTTACCATACCAATCTATAATTCTATACATCTTTAACTGCATATGCCATGGGTGGCTAGTGTAGCTTTAGGTGGGCCAGATCTATTGCAGATTTACACGCTATTCTTTTAAAATACAATTCCAAACATTTATTCTAAACTGATATCATTTAGCTTGTGGTCATCATGAAAATCGAACATGGATGCAACCCATCTAGACCCACTTTTGATAATGTTGGCCTAGATAAAATATGTCTTCTGCCAACAAAATGCTTTTGTATCCTTGTCCAATTTTCTTCTCCCCACTAAGGCAGGATAATCTTAGAAGTGCACGTCTTGGAAAGCTGACTTTCCAAAAGTCAAAACCTTTATTTGTATGGATAATACATTCCATTATTCCTACTAAGCTGCTTTAAAGTCCATGCCTTTGCATCTTACCTTCGCACTTCGGGTGGGTTCTGTTTACATTTCGTGAACAACTTTACATGGATTTCCATTGCAAACACAAAGCTGCTGGCAGAGTGATGGTTGTCTAGAACAACTGAATTTTGAATAGTTTGGATAGCTAACTGCAGTTATGAAAAGAACATGTTTATTAAAAAGTAAAATCAGGAATAGTAATTTATAACATGGAGTAACCAGTTGCATTACATTGTTTCCAGCCAAATTATTGTGACGTTATCAGTGTTCGCTGATGTAATGGTGGAACATTGATGTTCTTGGTTTTAGGTTTGCCAATATGAGTGATCTAATCCCATTCTGAAGCAGTACACATCTTGAGGCCAAGTAATGAAAAATAACTGCTGAAAAATGCAAGGTGCTATTTGCTGTTTAAAAACACGAAAGGACTTAGAATGAGAAACAATGTAACAAGTACCCTGATTATCAAAATCAATACACTTAAAAGCATAGGTTACAGCGCATACCTGAAGAAACAACAAATGGAAAAGTAGAGCTAAAGGAGACTTAAAACATAAAAACATAGAGTGTAATCAGTCACGGCCGGCTCAGTAAGCGCGGTGGGCCAGTGGAGAGAGGCGGGATGGGACGTAGACAGACGATGGAATAGGTTTTATTTATTTATTTAATTTTACCTATTCCATCGCCTGTCGACCTACCCCCATCTCAACCTGCCCTGTCCCACTGCGCTTACCTGCGCCGTTGGCCACTGAGTGCAATATGATATTTGTCCATTTGGGAGGGTGTGACCACCTACAAGATTAATACAGACATTCTTGTCACAAAACCCAGTTATCAGAGAGTCTCTGTTGAATCCCTGGTAGCTCTGGTACAAGCAGAAGGCAATTCCCAAAAGCAGTATGAACAATTGAAAGTAAATAATGCTGTAAAAAAGTGGGCTATTAATTATGGTGGGAAGTAATAATGTCACTATCCTTGTAACGCCCATTAAACGTTTCAGTACCTTTAACCTGAGGTCAGTCACCTATAGCTAAGGCATAGTGCAGGCAGGCTGAACTTAAGAAAATGTGCAGATCATTTAAAAGTACCAAAACCGTTAAAAAATGGAAAACACAACAGAATAAAAATCCCTCTCTAATTTATATTATCAGAGAATATTTTAATGAACAAAATGACAAAACTCCAATACGAACCAGAAATGTGAATTTTTTTAAGTTTTCAATAAAAATAGTGACAATAGTCCTCAACGGGGCATGGCTCGAGGCTGGATCAGAAGACAGGCTCATCAGCGACGGGTTGATGAAAGACGAGGTCTCGGAGAAGCCATCAATGTTTGTGCATGCTAGAGTGATATATTTATTGTGCCACAAAGATATTGCAAATGTAGGTTCTTTAGGTCTAAGAAGTAGCCCCAGGTGACGGAACAAATTATTTGGTTATGTTCAGCTGGACAGGTGGCTGCTTGGGTAAACTTGTTAGATTATTATACTTTTGGCAGATCCAATTTTCGTTTTCTAGGTCCCAGTAGGAACAAGCATTTGCAATGCAATAGGTCTCGCATTTACGCGAGTTTGAGCTATTGGCATTGTAAATAAGAATGCCTTTTATTTATGTTTTACAAACAGACACATAAATAAAAGGCATTGTCATTTATAATGCCAATAGCTCAAACTCGCGTAATTACGAGACCTATTTCATTGCAAATGCTTGGTTTTTTATTCGTCCTTCACCAGCAGGATTTACCTTTAATAAGGAAAGGGGTGGAAAGTCTTTCCTCTAATGGCCCCTTCTCCATCAGGCCGTCGGCGGAAGCTTTCCATCGATTGAGCCTACAGCGGCTCCGTCAACGGAAGCTGGCAGTCTACCCAAGTCTAAATAAGGTGGAAGGGGCAAGGTTTTGGGGGACAGGGTATTCCGCCACATCTGTGACAGAGTACGCTGTCTGCACAATTGTAAATCAGCACCTTAGTAATAAGTTTGTTTCTCTGCAAAGCGTTATGCCTATTCATCCTTTCATTCTTCCAGTGCTGATATCAAGTCTACTGACTTAAATAAAAGAGAGCTTTTTTAACACAAAATACACCTGTTGTGATGTTTAGTGTGTCTGTAATATTGCAATGGGTTGCATTACAAAAGTTACAGGTGACTCACAGAGCGGTGCCAAGTCAAACTATCAGGGGAGAGGATGTGGTCCGTCGGCTAGACTGACGACTTTGGTGCTGGAAACAAGGGTTCGAGCCTCGGGGTCGCGTCCACATCCTGTGATTCTGGGCAAAATACTTAATCTCCCCATGCCAATGTAAAGCGCTCCGATACTTTCGGGTCGAGTTCGTGCTATATAAATATGCAAAAAAACAAAAGGCCTAGATTGCTTGGTGGGTCGATGAGCGGGTTCGAAGTAGTTTAATCACGGATTTGAAAGCCATCAAACTCTTAGCTGTGTCAGCCAATCAGCCTTCCGAGGTCGGTAATGAGAACTGCTGACTTGGGTAATAAATAATTCAGCTATTCCTTTAAATTGAAGGCCTCTGTTTTTGTGCTGCTAAGGAAACGCAACAAAATTATGTCAGGTCACTCCTCCGTTGCCAGTATCATAAAATCGAATGAGTGTTCAGAGAGCTGAATCGTTTCAAGTTGCATCTAATTGTACAAATCACGCGCCCACAGTCACTGAAAACGGGCTCCCTTCAAGCAAGCCAGTGGCGCGCGAATATGAGGCTAAGTAGAAGAAACGTCTGAGAGTCGAAAACGCGAGGGTTTAAAGATGAGAAATAAAGACGGGGAGCGAGAAGTATGTAAAGAACGAAACGGGTTTACATTAGAACAAGCGGCCGCGAAAGTGAAAGTGATCGCGATCAAACATCAAAGCGAAAGTAATCATTTTGTGGCCGCTTTGATGTTCTCAGTGGCCGCGCGGCTCACTGAGAACATCAAAGCGGCCGCAAAATGATCACGCAGGCTGCCAAATGGTGCGCGCGCCCGGCGCACATGCACTGTAGTTGGCGGCCTGAAAGCACTGGTTTGCACTTCCAAATCCCCCTTTTACAAAAGCTCTTGCGAGAGCATCGCGACAGCGCTGGCTCAGGCAAGACCTAAAAAGGCATAATACTGCACCTTGGTCAGAGTATGCTTGCATTGAGCTCCTGAGGTTATTTAGTTCTGGAATAAACTGTAGACTAGTAATTTCGCCGTGTTATTGATTTTGGCAGGTGCAGAGGGGAAAATGGGTCTGAAGCACTTCACAGACACAGCATGAATTTATACTTTTCTCAGAGAAAGAGTAGCCAACCATAAGAAAAACATTTTAGTGTGAAGAAGGCTCTCCAAAGCAGGGCATTGAAAGCAACCAAAAGGAACAAATCAGAAGCAGAAATCCTTGAAAACACAGGTCTGTTACACTTCAGGCCAAAGACAGAAGAGGCCAGAAATAGCCCTCAGGCAGGACTGAGCAGGTCAAATACACCACGAAATAAGCAACATGGACGTGAAGCGAATGCAACAGAAACAAATAAGTGATTGGTGCATGCCCGGGCCCAGATGCAAAAAAAAGGGCTCAGGTGTTCCTAATATACTCTAGTTTCTATTGTTGGAAACTTCTCCCAGTAATAACTGTATGATGACAGTTCATTAATTCCCTTTTAAACAGAACAGTGCGTTTCTAAATTTAGAACGTCTATTTCCGCAAGGACAACAACTTAAGGTAGAGGGCGTCTACTGTATTCCCGAGCCACTTCTAACTGGCAAGTGCTGGATTCCACATACGTCAGAGGCTGAAACACAAGTGGCGTTGGCATCTCTTTTTTTTTTTTATAGGAAAGCACAGCTAAAGGTTCATGAGAAAGCACAGCTAAAGACCTGGAATAGAAATCTGACACAAGATTATTAAACGACGAACATGTTTCTCCAGGTGAAGGGGGACTGAAAGGACTGCACAACATATACAAATATAAAGCAATTTAAAATGAAGAGAAATCATCCAGAGAAGGGAAACTACAAAATAGAGCTGCACTGTTCCTGTTTTGTGGATTTTCAGATCACCGACTGACGCTTTTCTTCACTCTGTGGTCGTGTTTGTGACGGGAATTCGGTAACATCGCAGTGTGATGTCAGACAGCCCAGAATTCACTCTGGTGCTATGCATGGAGCCTGCTATGGATTCCTTTTTTAATGGAGAGCCTTTTAGGCTAAAGATTTATTGTGTCAACTCACTGCAGTGAGGATAGTTAGGAGGGCAACGAGACCTCATGATATGGTGTGATTATGTGTTGATTTTACAAAGGTCGAAGGTTAAGAGCTTGCCTCATATAAAACAAGCTTACACATGTCTTGTGCTATAAATCGCTCTTTCCCCACTTGCTAATTTCAGAGTCTCTCAAAGTAAATAATGCCTGAACTTCATACTTCATTTTAACAGGAAGGTGAGAAAATGTTGAGAGGCATACTAGGCACCCTGAAAGGAGGAGTGATTCTGTGCCAGGATACAGAATGGAAGTAACAAGCACACCAAAGGTGCAAGAAATAGAGATTAGCAGTGCTTAGTTTGAGCCGGTGGGTGCCACTTTTGGGGACCGGCACTTATTTTTCTCCATCAGGCATTTCCCTCGTGAAATAGGGTGAGAGCAGACAAACGGGAAAAAGGAGGAAAAGACAAACGGAAAAACCGCCACGAGGGGAGAGAGCAGGGACCCTAAGGGGAGCAAAAAAGGGACAAGCAGTTACTGGCAGTGCATTAAAGAGGCCTGAAGTGGAATTCAGCTGACATTTAATAGTGCCAGCAGCGGGATTCCCAGCAGCTATTTTGCAAATTAAACACTGGAGATTAGAGAACAAGAACTGAGACTTTAAAATTAGTGGTTTGAAACTTGACATGGCACTCGACCCCGGGAAATATATAATTTTCCTGTTTTGGAGAAATTAATCTTATACCTATGAATTGGTAACCAACCTTTCTCCTAAAAACCCATGACACTCGTGCTGTGACAGAAGGGAATCTCTCTGTAGTAACATGTGAAGAAACTGAATACCTATATGATGCATTTGACCAATTCTATAATTAAATGTTGACTCGCCCCATGTTCATACAGTCTTAGGGGAATTTCTGTTTTCATTTTTAAAAAACAGTACTTCCGACGTATTGCAGCAAAAGCTGTCTCCAAAACATTTTTTTTACCATAGGTTTTTACCTGTTATCATCAAAACTTTTCTGCATCTCTTTATTTCTTATGAATTCATGTTAAACCTGGCTTTTTCAGCTGATTTTTCACCAGACTTTTTGCTTTTTGGCCTCCTGTTTTTGACCCGGTTTTGGTTGGTTTTATGACTCTGGGCACTTTACCACTGCTGATCAGTGCTAAGGGACATATGCTCTCTGTGTAAATTGTTATTATGGATTGATGTTATCATGATTGGCTTATTTGACTTACGACAAAGTCCCTTGTACAGTACACTGTGTGTGCCCAGGGCCTGTAAGTCAAACGCTGTCAGTGGGCTTGCAGCACTGACAGTGCCACCCACCCAAGCAGCCTTGCAAAAGGTTCTCAGACCTGCCACTGCAGTGTATGTGCGCAGTTTGCTACTACCATGTCGACTTGGCAAGTGCACCCACTTGCCATGCCCTAACCTTCCTTTTCTGACAAATGAGTCACCTCTAAGGTGGCCCAAGGTACCTTTGTAGGCAGGGTGCAGTGTCTGTGAAAGGTAGGACATGTTATGATGTGTGTAACATGTCCAGATAGTGAATTACAGGGAATTTTGTTTTTCACTGTCGAAAGGCTATCTGTCCCATAGGATAGAATGGGAGTTTATTAACATCTTAGAAATATTACTTTCCATTGGGACAAGATGTGAAGGTAAAGTTTAGTATGCATGCACTCAGGATATAAAGCTGCATCTTTTAGTAAGTATGATTTTTTCATTCTGTGTTTGACAATACCACTCTGCTTGTTTGTGAAATTGGCTGTCTATCTTTGGGGTGACAGGGGCTGGGGATGTGCATTCACTGTAGACAGCCACTGGGGGAGGAGGGTTGAGGTGTGTCCTGCCTTTTCTGGTTGAGTCAGGGCTGGGCTGATTAGACCTGGGCTGCATTTAGAGTAGGAGGAGGAGATTTCCTTTCACCTGAATGGGCCTTGTCTGCCTTACACAATGCTGTCTCCAACTCCTTCCGGGAAGCTGCACTAGAGAGCAACTAACTGGTTTTGACTGAGCACCGAGCCTCTATCACACCAGAGCACAAACAGAAATGGACTATAAATGTTGCGGGCCAGACCCCTGAACTTTAGATTACTTCTGAAATTCAAGAGTAACCTCTGCCAAGGAGAAGAGCTGGGAAAACTGAAGGAGAAGTACTGCTCCTTTGCTGTGTACTGTTTGGGGTTGGCCTGCAGTGGTTGTTTCTGCCAAGGAGAGGATAAAGACTGTACTTTGTGCTTTGTCTCCTGCTTGAGAAAGATCTCCAAGGGCTTGCCTCCTGTTTTGAAGTCTAGGGGTGCAAATACTTCACCACCAGCTCCCCTGAACTTCCTTGCTGGGAGTTTTGACTTGCCAAGAGGGGCCTGTTGCTGAGTTGGGCCTCTGGAGGTTGTTCCTGCTGTTGGGAGCTGGAAAAGAGACGCAACTACGAGAAGCGCGATGCATCCACACCTGTTTCCGACACATCGCCAAAGAAACCAACGCAGCACCTGCCCACTGCTGGGAAAATCGCTGCATGCCAAATCCTCTGCACCAATCTCCGTAGTCCGAGAACAGCGTACCGATACCGATGCAGGCCCTGCAGTGCAGCTGCAAGAACCAACGCATCGTGGGACTGCGGTGGAGAGACCAATGCAGCATCTTGGCCGCCACGCCATCAAGAACCGATGCTTCCCCGATCATCCCACACTGGGGTGCCACATCTACAAGAACGTCGGGGTCGCAGTAAGAAACCGATGCATCACTTCCCCGCACAGTAAGAAACCGATGCATAACGTCCCCTTCAGTAAGGAACCAACGCATCACGGCCCCAGCATGGCAGTAAGGCAACGACACATCACCTCCCCTGGAGTAAGGAACCGGCGCATCATCATCCCTGGGCGGAAGGAACCGACACATCACCTCCCCTATGGCTTTTTTTGTTTTCAACTGCAATGCATCCAAGGTACTTTGTGCTGAAAGTGCCGCATCTATAGCTTGCTATGGACAGAACTGTTTCTACCTTTTAAAAGTCATATTTTTGTTGTTTTGGTCTTGTTTGGTTCAGATAAAGATTACTTATTTTCTGAACTGGTGTGGTGTCCATTTGTATTGTTTTCACTGTATTACTGTATGTGTACATAAATGCTTACACACTGCCTGTGTGAGATAAGCCTGCCTGCTCGTGCCAAGCTTCCAAGGGAGTGTGCAGGGTTTATTTTAGAAGTGTATCACTAACCCTGACTAGGAAGAAGGGTCCCTACTTGGATAATAGTGCAAACCATTGCTAACTAGGGAACCGCATTTTAAAAATTCTTGTACTGCAAAATTTGCCAAAGTCTTGTAGCCCTTACTTCTAAGGAAGTTTACGGCAAGTATGAGAATGTTTTTTTTTTGGGCAGCCATGGAAAATTGTTTCACGATTAGCCAAAGAATACTTTCGTAATACATAGTTTTCATATTTCACATGAACTTTATTCTCACAAAGCTAAACGCTCACATGCTTATTTATTTATTATTCAGGATTTAATCCAAAGTGTCCACAAAGCCTTTCAATGGTTTTGAAGTGGGCAGTTTTTATTAATAGCTTAATACATCAAGTTCTCATGGAGTTAACAAGAAATGCTTTTTAGAAGAGACTTTTTCAATTGACTTTTATAAGAGTGCATTTATTTTTTTACATTCTAGTGTATACGCTGAGACAAAAACAAGAGCATAATTTTTAGACCAAAATACACAAATCTACAATGTGTTGACTATAGTCACAAAAATCAGTATAATCAGCATAAAGTCACAACATTAGGCACAATCCTTTCATTGTAAGCCCTCAGAGTATTCATCAATGCCTTGAGCAAAGTTACATGAGTGTTATGCATCTGAAAGGACCATTCCACCAGAATTCAATGTCATAGCTACAGAACCTAAACAACCGAACTTCCTGTACAAGCATTTGCTTTGTTTCCCAGATCAGAGACAAACCCATATGAAATACAACAAAGCTATTTCTCATAACCTGGCAATGTAAATCAGTAGGATACTCCTGCGGACTAATCAAATTGGAATGATCAGTACAGATTTTGACTACATCAGGAGACTTACCATTTGCCATTGTGACGGATTTACTTCCCTACCAACACAGTGGAGGAATATTTGACAAAGTTTAAGTTCTCCACCAAGTCAGCAGAAATTTCTCCCCCAAAGTGGTTGTATCTTGTGTAAAACAACCCACTGACTGAGACATTTCATATAGACAATTTACCAATGCTGGCCACATTTATCATTACATGTTGGCAATGAAAAATACAGGTACATTAGGTAGTCAGTGCCCACATGTCTAGTCTCTCTAAAGTTCTAGCAGTGTTCCCCAGAATGCTATATGGTGGTACTTACCGTTCCATGAAAGCCTAACACAATTTCCATGGCTACTTTTCACAGAGGTGACTTCAACACACATTGTCACTAACAAGACTCTCTAATTTATCATAGATTGATCCACCACATAGCCAGAGACAAACACTGTCATTTAGAAATCTACCATTCACCAAACTCAAAATTGCCATTCATCCTGCCCACAGGATGCTGATGTAAAACCACAATTTTTTCAACAGGTTTACTGTATAGTCTTTACAAAATCTTTTCTTAACTAGGTGATCAATCAATGTCTGCATATCCACTTTGACAATATCTTCAGTTTGAAGATATCCTTCAGAAAATGTCTAACTACGAGCCTTGATCCATACCTACTGTTTCCCACCATCTATTGCTCATCATTCAACAGTCCTTCAGAGTTAGATTTTTATTGTGTGTCATTGTATATTTAACCACGAATAAGAGTCTAGAAGAAGACAACACATTGACAAAATTGTAGCATACAATTAATAGTTTTACTATTGATGTAGCTTTACGGGCAATGAAACAGAATTCAATTCCGATAGTTAAAACAAGAGTAGGTTTTGGTACTTGCCCTTACTTCATGGCAGGTAGATAGGTGCTCCTTATATAAAAAATGCAGCAACTGTGCTAGCTTATACCCAACACACGAAAGCGACGTAATATATATTCAAATATTCATTGTCCATAATAGAGGTAAGATTTTTAGTTTCCGCCTGCACAGCAATTGCGCTGTGCTGGAGAAATCTATTGTTCTTAATATAAACTTAGAAAGGATATACCTCCTGCCTCCTCCCTTTCCTGGCTTCTCATTGGTTCCTGTGCGTGCCACTTACCTTTTCTCCATTTCTATTGACTGTAGCATATTTTTCTGCATTTACCAATGCTTGTTCCTCTCTGCTTCTCTTATCAGTTTCCTACCACCGAAATACTGTTAACATCCGCTTTGGCGGAACTATATTTTTATATAGTTTTGCCTTTTACTCTTGCAGCATATTTATATAACAATTTAACACCCGGAGAGATTAACTGATTTGCAAAGAATCATAGGATGTTGCGTGACACCGCCAAGACTCGAACTGGGATCCCCAGCTTTCCAGTCAGCAGCTCTGGCCACTGCACCACATCCTCTCCACTCCTGTGTTATCTGTCAGGGAGCTCCTTGCTTTCCACAGAAAATGATTAATGAAAACAGCTCTTTATTCATTGCATAGGCAAAACCAATGCATTACCAATGATTGTTTATTTTAAGCATGGAATCATTGACATTTAGTCATCAAAGTGTTGACTTGTTCTAACCTACAATCACCAATGTAAACTGGTTTCTTTACTCCCAACAACAATTCTGATTTTTTCTATGTTTAGCATATTATTTTGACGGTTTGCAATATATGTGGTTTACAATTATAATAACTTGTTTCTTACGTAGCAATTAATACCACAATTGTGCCATTTTGTAGCTTTCTACATAACAGGAATTACTATTAACGAGTTTAAGTCAAATTTATAGTGCTCAATTTATCGGCCTCAGAAGGATGAAGGCATTTGTTAACTTTCCGGGCTTTGAACATTTAACTTGTACCTAGAGGTGTGTGAAATATTTTTCTGTCTACTAAGCTCACAAAAGTGACTGGTTTTGGCTTTAAAAAAAGCTTTCAAAGTTCACAATCTTCAAGAATTCCACTCACATCTTTTAATTTGAAATAAACCTTAGGTTCTGCAAATGTAAGTTATTTTTTGAAAAGCATGCCCTTTGGGTAAATTTAAAAAGATCATAAGGGCGAGCTGGCATGGTACTGTACAAACAGTGTGTGACTTCCGGTTTGGCCTACTGTTGGGCCTGTGTGGAATTAAACATCCCCAAGAGCTGAGTCAACTTGAAGGCAGCATTGTTTCTACAGCCTCTGGCTCGCATTCTTTTTGCAGCAACATAGAAGCATTGACCATTGAGGGACAGTGGCTGAGTGTGGGACAATCATATATTTTCCGTTTTGGATTTTCTGTTGTAGTTGGTGACATAAGTAGGAAATATCTGGTATGGGATTTTAGGGATCCTAACTTGTGCCAAATTATAATTTGTGAAGATATGTTTACAAAATGCAATTCATATTTAAAACTTGCATAGTACTGATTTATGCAGCTGTTTTACACTCACAAAATCCATGCTTTTAGAGATGCAAATCTTAGAGAGAAAATCTTAACAGCTTTGGAAAGTTTGTGAAATGTTCACAAATTTGCAAAATTACAGAAGAGAAGTCTGCAATGTCCTGAAACTTCGGTGACCCCTGTAGGTCACAGTCATGGGAGCTCATACTGAAAATGATGGTAAAGAAAACATTGTATAAGATGCTCTTATTTACAATCTGAAATAAATGTCGCTTTAAAACTCTGTAGTAAGTTCTAACCTATATCAGTCATTTAAAATGGGAATGGGAAAACCTGTGAGATTGCTGAGTGATATGCAGTATCATACGTTTCTTCCAAGGAGGCTGTGAAACATAGGAAAAGTGACGCAAAAGTGGCGCAAGGGGCTTATAAATCTGCCCAAGAATTTTATTCTCCCGAGTCGTAGAGAAAACAGTAAAAACATTGGAATTGTAACACATCTCCTTGGCACTCCCTGTACCATACTTGCATATAAAGATGGTATATTTACCTTCAGCGTGTGATGAGAAGCAATAGACTTTACTTTAGATCTTTCAGTAGTTTCTCTGGGTCTGCAGCTCATTTCAGTAACTCCCTCCACTTCTGTCAGTGTCTTTTGTGTGCCACCAATACTCAACCCTTATATTCAGCATGCCACACTTTCCAGGATAGCAATTCTACATGTAGCAAGGACACTTTCATGAAATTTCGGGTATTTTTAGTAAGCAAAACACAGTGCCCACTAAATGAAGAAGGGATTTTGCAGACAATATTGTGAATGTAGTACAAAATGGATTATTTGCAATGGAATTTCAAGTAAGTCAGTTGTAATGCTTTTGGTTCTATCATTGTTTTTTTTTTTTAACAATAAGCACATTATTTTCCAAAATCTGTTCCAAGAAGGTCTCCATTGCTGATTTATGATCCTTGAAAGCTCTAAATGTGTAAGTAATTGAGCCTAAACAACTTTCCAGAAGTTACATCTTGTAATTCTGCTTATGCTTCTCTCATTGGCAGGAAATCGAAACAGGCAGGTACAGCCGTCTCCCCCTATGGAATATCCAATGAATCATTAAAGATGTCCGCCAAGAATGCATTGTTCCATATAGGGGTGAAATATGAAATACTTTTGATGCCATATTCTCTTTGAATGACTTCCAAGCCTTAGAGCTCAGTGCAAGAGTCTTCAGTGAGGCATTCCTGAATAAGTCTGGGTTGTCAAAACGATATAAATATTAAACATTAGATAAATGTGAGTTTAAAAAGTCTAAGAGGCATGAAGACAGCTCATACTCGTAACATTCAGCTGACATTAATTTGATATTATTATCATTTAACTATTGATGCTCACTAACACTAAACAACACATTTTCAACTATGTATTAACATATTGCAATTGGGGCACAATGATTTGTGTTCTCAGATGAATGAAGAAACTCCTCAGTGAGGGTTAAAGAAAAATAACTGTTTCTACAATACGAGGATCAAGTGGTAGTAACACGCAAGACTTTTTGATAGGAAGGAAAGAAGAGCTTCATTATTCAATCACTTAAGTCCAGCTTTTTAGGTTCTATAAATGGGATGTACCTTCTCTACTGTTTGGTGCTCTGAGTTGTTATCATCCTAGGTAAGGGCCGAAAGGGGTATCGTTTTGGTAGCAGGTTGCGGTGCACTGGATCCAGTTACTGTTATACTGACCCAAATAGAGAACGAAATTTTGTAGAAGCTGCAGTTTTCATTTGATAGATTGTCAGTGCGACAAGATAAACATGTAAAAGTTATTGAATGCTAACTCAACCCAATCCGGGAAACGATTATCTGTACGTTGTTCTGACTTGTGACACAAAATGTAATGGACAGTCTAAATTAAAAACTTAATAAAATTTGTTTTAAAAAAAAATGTATCCTAGGTAAGAGCCAAGATTACCGACCTAGGCACCCATGGATGTGTCCCCGCCCATTCACAGTGACTATTTGGTCAGGTTGCTCAACTCATGTCATGTGACGAGGTTGATAGTAACGAGAGTACAGCATTGATAAACATTTCCTAATGGTGTATTCACGTTTAATTATTGGTTACCAAATGCATTTATTTACTAATGTACTGTTTTTATATGACGCTACAATCACCTGGGCCATCTCAGACCGCTATTAAAGACCAATAAGCACAGTATATCACAATCACTAATGCAAGACAATACAGACTTTCAATTAAAATCTATACATGAATAGTAAGACCTCATAAATACATGGAAGTTTATGTGCATGCAAACATGTCAATTGGAGATGATCGGCATAAGAAGATAGTGAAAACTATACTGTTAGTAAGGATGCCCAAAGTGACTATGTCCACTGAGGACTGTTTCTGTGTCAGAGGACGTTCTAGAGATGTATTCTGTATTCTGGTGCTTTTAATTGGCGAGTCTTCTCTTGGTAATTTCTTGTGATCTTTTTGTTATCCCTCTTGCTTGTTATACACATTGCAAGGTGAATGTACTGGAATTTCTCTTCTTGTAGACTCCATGAGTCTCTCAACTGAAGATCCTCTTTGTTAGCTCACCAGTTACTATTATTGGCACCTCCAAGGTCACAAGAGCTCATGCAGCTTAGGGTTCTGTCAGCTGCCCTTAATTTGTGAACAAGCTCTTGTAAGTGCACGTCTTCATGCTTGTTTCTCAACATAGCCAGAGCTAAGCCCCACCCCTACATTTATACACAATGGCCCTGATTCCGGGATGGTCAGAGAAGTAGGTGCTTTTATCATACCTGAAAAAATCTGACTCCCAGGGGTTCAGAATTTATTGGGTGCAAGAAATATCAGCTATTCCAGGTTTATGGGGAAAATATGCAGCTCTTGGTGCTTACCACACCAATATTTACACGCAACTGTAAATACCATATTGCTCTCCCCTATCAAATTCCAGCAGGTTTGATCTGCTAAAAAGTATTGAAGGGTGAAGTAGTTACCACCCAGCTCAGAATCAACACTCCTGTGCAAACAGGGATTTGCACAAGGGTCGAAAACCTCTAGCCAACAGAATCAAGGCCTTACTATCTAGTGATGGAGTGTAAAAACACGCCCAATCACAAACAAAAAGTTAAATGTTTTGTAAACTGCAAAGGACTCTTAACCTGTCTCTAAGCATTTGATTTGTTCCTGTAGAGATGAACAGGACAATTGTCACTGCCTCCTTATACATATGTGCATGAATCCTCAGGACCTATGCCCAATTAATTTCTTAGAGTGACAATTAGGGTGATAGATGGGGCTGTGCCAGTCTGATGTAGAGACTTTCTGAAAATGTTCAGGATTTTATATGGCAAGCAGAAGGAATTCCAACCCCACAAAAGCATTTAAACCATTTCGATTTCAATGTTTAAAGGGTCTCTACATGAAGGACATTAGCAACAGATATCGCCGTAAACACGTTTTCATGTAGTTCAGTATTTATTTATCATCTCCCTCTGCCACCTCCAGGAAGTCAGAGTCTGGACATCCACCTTAACCAGCTACAGTTTAAGTGGATCTTACCATCGGGGACATTCATTTTGGTCTCAAAAGGTGGATGACTCTCCTACACCTATGTAACAGGGTACACATCTGGGGATTAAGACTGATGTGGGTCTATTCCAGTCTTTAGCAGTCAATGCCATTTTGGCATCCTGCCTTCTTTTTTCATTTCCTGCGAATGTGATTGAGCAAATATTGCTAAATGTTACACAGTTATATAGAATATCTCCAGTTGTGGTGATTATCACCCTCATGCTTGGACTAGGGTGACTCACTACATCTGTTAACAGAAGCCAAACTTTTCAACCAACTGGAGCTCATTCACAATACAGTGGCATAGTTTCTCTAGGGGGCATGACAGATTGACTGTGTCTCTGCTCTTGATCGATAGTCAGTGTGTTAGTGATAAAGTTCAAGGGGGCTTTTTATCATGCTTTTGTGACAATTAGGGCCCATCCTCTAGTTCGTTAAATTCCAGAGGCTTAGACTCACATCAGCGGGCCTCACACTGGTTCTGCAGTTTTGAATCCAGAAGGGCTCTCAAGACCTTTTGTATTTTAGCACCCAGGTCCTGGGAGAGCTTTCTACAGACCACTAAAAAGCACAGCCTGGCTCTTCTCCTTACTTGGATGTTTGCTAATCTACAATTGGTTTGATCTGACATCTTGTTCCCTCATGCCAAGATGTTCAATGAGGGTAGATGAGCGTTTCAAGGGGCTGATTCACAAAAATATTTGCGTACAGGAAGTAGCAATACAGGAGTACTCTTTTACATACTGTTACATGCCTTTGTGAAACAGCCCTAAAAAAGTCCAGCTCCCTATACGTAAAAGTGCAAAGAGGGAACAGTCCTATCTATTTACATTAACTGTATATGAATTGTCCCTTAATATTCTAATCTTATTGACATTTTAGATGTTTTGGCACCAATTCCCAAAGGCACATAAGAGTATGTAAAAGAGTACTACAAAGAGTACTACTTCATAAGAACCAAAAGTCCTTTGTGAATAGGCTCCTATATATTTATATTAGTGCTTGCATCTGTGGTAGTGACAGAATAGGCATAACTAAAAGTATTCAATATATTATTGCCAAGGGTAGTGTTAGTCTTCTTTTTGTAAATCGTTTTTATTAGAAGGGTAGTGTTAGGTACCAGGTTTCTTGGTTTTATTGAAGATGTTCAAAACCACACTTCAATCAAATTTGACAGTGCATGAAAAATGTCAATCTGCATATAGTATCTATTTTGAAATGACAAGCTGTATAGTTTGTTCACATTAATAAGATGTTCTAAAGGGTTCAATATTTAAAGAGCTTGCCCTGGGCAATTGAGTGACTCTTAAATGTAAACCATAGCCCTGGTCCCATGTAGTCTTCAACAGGGGATGCAGTTATTCTTTGTTCCCACGCTCTGCCCACTCTAGCCCTTCCCCAGTCCTCATCTTGTGCAGATACTCAACTTTAACCTTGTTAGAAGTGGCCTGCAAAGCTTATGACAGAAAGGGAAACTCATAACTGTGGTATTGTGGTCCTGGATACCCAAATAATATATGAATGTTGGTGTGCATCAGAACTTATGGACGTCTGGACTTTTGCCTCTTTCTTAGAGACTCTAGGAAAGGACATCCCCTTTCTGGAAACCACACTCTCAGTAACCTGGATCCCACCCATGGCAGACAGGGTGGCTTCTGGAAGCAGTCAATTTTCCCAAAAAACCTCTAAGAAAGCGGAAAAAGACCCACTACTATGTACAGCCCTTGACAGCCCCCATTATCCCCCTTGAGGAATCCAGTGTCCCACTGCTGCCCCTCCTCACTATGACTGTGGATAACAAAATGCACTAATGAATTGTCTTCATTCTGAAGTGTTATGTCTGATTATGCAGATAATATTTGGTGAATTGCACCCTAAATTCTAATCACAACTTGATCTATACATTTTACCTAAGCAGAAAAGGAACCAGGGACCACATGTACCAAACCATTTAGCGATCCCAAACCCACTTGCAAATCCTGCAGTTTATAAAATCAAGAGAGTTGCCACTGCAAAATGGCTTTTGTCATGTTTTAATCACAATGAGAAGAGGGCATTGCATACACTGTAAATGTGTGATTCCCAATTAGATGTATCAATGGATTGCAGTTGCTAAGTAGATGGTAACTCACTAACAAAAGGGGAGCTTCCATTTTGGTACTTATATCGGGAGTCTTAGCAAACAGGAAAGATTTTTTAAAGCAGCCCTTGTTCCTTTAAGGAACATTGCATTAAAAAAAGATCTCTCCTTTGGGAGTGTGAATGCAGTGATGGTGGTTTGCTGTCCTTGCAGATCGCCATCACTGTGTTTACAGCCATTTGCAGGGGAGAGAAATAATGACCTATCTAATTAATATTCATTACTCAGCTCATTCAGTGATCCCCTTCAAATGGGTATTTTGTGATGTGACCTATTAGTACACAGGTTGCATCTCAAAATAATAGGTAGATCACAAAAAGTGGGTGTGTAATTTACTCCCAATACCTGCGACCTGCCATTAATACATCAGAACCATGGTTTCTTAACAGTTATAATTACTAATCAGCCCCAGATACATACAAGGTACACATTTTTACATGTGCAACAGAGTTGAAAGTCCTCATCCAACTTTGCCATGGGTTAAACTTTCGGAGGAATCTGAATTCATTAAACTTTCTCTGAATTGAAGTATAGCCCCCGACCTTGACAACAGTGACCATTTCCACCAGGAAAATGTTCTGTTGGTGGGAAACGTTGCCGGGGAGATATGCACTGTTTGTCTGAACCCTCATGCTGCACAAAGCAATAGGGATGGGATGGAAAATAGAGTCTGCAGCACAGAAAGGGATGCTGTCAGGGATTGAGGCACAGGAAATCTGGATTTAGGATTTGCCTCTTTCATGGCTCAGAATGCAGCTGTGGCCCATGCAGGTAAGAGGGGTGGGGCGGTGGGGCCGGGTGGAGGGGGATTTCGACCAACGATGACGAGCGAAAATTAAATAAATAATTAATTTTCCCTCGTCATCGTCTGTCGAAATCCCCCACCCATCCAGCTCCACCGCTCTTATCTGCACAGGCCACGGCTGTCAGAATGTGGATGAGGGTTCTGTGGGCCACTATTGCAACAGTAAAAATGTCCCACTGGCACTAAAGAAGTATTGCTATTTAAACAAATTGTAAACTACGTAATTCATTAATCTTGTGAGATTGAGAAGAAAAACGGAACAGTTGTGAATTGAGATACTTTAGAAGGCCACATACCCCTGCTAAATATTCCTTTCATCACTTCCATTCCACTAGGCAATTTGTAAAAATAGGAATATTGACATCCTAGTGTTTTAGGATGATGTTAAACAAAAACTAATATATTCCAAAAATAAAAGAGAAATAGCTGCTGGGTCGTTATAGACTATCAGACAGAACTTTAATCTGAAAAATGTCTAAGGGCCTTATTAAGAGTGTCCCAGATCAAGTTTAGGTATTTACTAGATCGATATCTGCCAACACCATAAAACTATGTATTTACACGGACTAGTACATATTTCCTATTTCAAGTTTATATATAGAAATGGGGCATGACATGCATAACACGGTACCTATCGCACCAAATCCCAAATTGTTTCACTAATAAAGGGGTATTTTCCCCATTAAATGTCAGCAGGTGTGACCCCATGAAACTCACCTGGGGATATTTATCGGACACAGAAATTATCCCCTATGGAGAACTCTGAAGGGCTTAGAATCCCAACCACTGAACACATTATCGACATTTTTATTAGGGTCTTGGAGGTAAATTTAGTAATTGAAGCAAAACAAATATAAATCTTCTGGTAAATAAAGAATGCAAATCAGTTAACATAGATATGAAAACAGCAGAACTACTTGATGAATTTTTGCTTTAAGCCCTCATCTACAGAACGAATGCTATTTTGAAACTCAGCAGAATTAGAATTTCCTCTGGAGGTAATGCATGTGCTTATTTTAGCTTTTATGAAAGTATCTTTCCTGACGAAATACCCAAACTATTCATTCTCGCGTGCAACTCCTCATTTGTGGTAATAACAGAAGGCATAGCTCTCAGATTTAAAGTCCATCAGTAATAATTATAACCACAGACGCCCTATAAAAATAACACTACATAGACGCAAGTTATGAACTCTTGCTAAGCTGCAAATTAATATTCTTGCTCCGGTGATAATTAATAACAGTAATTGCTCAAAACCCAAATGGATTTTTTTTTCTTCGAAGCAGTTTGTAACACTTTTTATTATCCCCATTCTTCATCTTCCAAAGATATCATGTGTACAGCATCTTCAATTTCGTTTTTTTTTCGTCTTTATTATCTACCAATCTGCACTCTTGATATTGCCTGTTGGCACTTTTTTTTATCATATCCTTAATGATGAAATTATGTTTGCTTGGTAACTCCTTGCTGAGAGCGAGACTGCAACTTTTTCCACAATAGACCTCTTTCCTGGAGCCCTAATAACAAGAGAAATTTCCACCTAGCAGATTATGACTGTATTCACTGCTTGTAGTTACAGGCATCGGAGTACATTTTACACAGCAGCCTGTTTATGTAATTGACCATTGCCTCTATGTATTACAATCATTTCAGCACTTCAACAAGCTGTGCAACTTGGCATCCTCATCAGCGAAGTTTTACAATAGTGTACCATAAACATTGTATTTGTTTTTGAAAAAAGAAAATAATAGATAAAGAACACACACTGTAAATGCCAAAGGGTCTGGCTTGTAAGTGAAAGTGTCTCTTGAGTTACTGATAAATGTAGGCACTCGATAGGTTATCATGCATGCACTCTGTCACTCATTCTTGCACTCAAACATCCATTCATCCACCCATTAATTCATTATTCCATTTACCCACCTGCAATAAAAAAGAAAAACTCCCAAAAGCATATGAAAGGCAAATAAAATAACAAAAAATGCTGTCACCTAGAGTTGGTGGGATTATGTTTGAAATACAACAATAAAATTAAACATAGTAGAGAGTGGTCATTTTTCAGTAGTAATGTACATATTGCATCACTGTCTTGAAGTTCCAGCATAACTGCTATATATAAAAACAACACGTTGGCGTGACACACTATGTACAATACCATTCCAAGGTTGCCAGTCAGTAAGCATTCGAAGATTGGAAGTCATTTTTGAATGCTAAAATGTTCAGTGCATCACTATTAAACTAAACCAAGGTGGCCAGCATCATACTTTTAGACATGGTGGCCATCTTGGAATGATCAACCAATGATAATCTATAGGCAATACTACTCGCCCTAAAGGAAGTGTCACACTGCAGTTAAAATGAGGCGAAAGCAAGCAGCCCAGTAGAATTTATGGGCATCTACAGAATGCTCAAAAAGGAGAACTAAAAAAATAATAGGGGACCTATAGCAGTAAAAGTTGGAAATCTAAAGGACTGGCCACCTGCACAGACAACAAATCACACTCATTTTCAAGCAGGTGTGCACATGTGATTAGGACAAATGCTTTTATTCACAGAGCCAATGGCAGAAATGGGGTAACCCAGTATGTCATGGAAAGAAGCAGTATGAGAATGACACTTGAACAGGCAGAAAAGGGCTGGCCCAAAGATCCTCTAAGTAAGTGTATATATGTAGCACCCGTCCATGAGTGCACCAAGCGGGTGTACTTGGAGCATGGAGATATATATATATTTTATTTTTTTAATTTTTTTATCATAGGCCCAGCAGGCACCACGCCATGTAAGGTTGTCTAAAAAGGATTACCTCATTACTAACCTTATATCTCAAGGGTTGTTTCAAAGGGATAACTGTTACAAATAAATTATTCTCATTTAGTTTACCAGGGTTTTTCGCTTTTGATCACTCGGATTTGGACCTTTAATGTGAGTGAGTCTCACTATCTGAGTCTCATCCACAGTAATTTCACAAAAATTAAACTGATTGTGTTTACGCCAGTGTCCGCCATTTAAGATAAGACCGCTGTAGCACAACTAAGGTAAAGGGCTATGGGCTGGTTACACATGACCAAGTATGCACACATGTGTAAACGTGTGCAGGCTTCACTTGTGAGACTGGTGTCATGTGCAGCCCGTTATTGCTCATAGGTAGCCTGGGGCAAAAGTGACTCTCCAGGGATTTACCTGGGGTAAGTCTTATGTTATTAGTGGGTGTTGGACTTGGCCCTTACTGCAAGGCGATCCACAAACGTTTTGATTTCACCCTCCTGTTTTCTGAACCTGTTTTCATTGGCTTTTAGGACTCTGCGCACTTCACCACTGCTAAACAGTGCCAAAGTATTTGTGCTCTTTCCTTAAAACATGGTGAAATTGGCTTAAACCCTAATGGCACATTTAATTTACTTCAAGTCTCTAGTAAACTGGTATTACATGTACCCAGGGCCTTTATATTAAATGCTTGTGGAGGCCAGTACTTTCACTTCCCGGCTTCGCTTTTCTCGTAAGAGGAATTGGTTTCCCTAGAGTTCATCTCCTTTTGATGTTGTTCTGTGCGAGACAACTTACGGACACCTTTTAGTATGCATCAATTGAACGGAGGTATTCGCAGCTATCTCATCCCTGGATTTGATACAGGCAGCAATCATGTTCATTGTGCTCATTCTGTCCTGATAGTGACCTGCTAAATTAAAGAAGGTAGAAACGCCGTTGACACTTGTAACTGAAAAGTGATATTTATTGTGCAATGAAATTAGATTGAAATGTTGGACTTATTAGATTTATGGACAATATTGATTGATTTGTTTCTTTTCACCATTCTCCTGGTTTTATGTGTTTCACTTTGTGCCGCTCACCTGATTTTCACAAGCAGTGTGTTAATTTTGTACAGTAAGCACCTTTACATTTCATATTTAATGCAGCTCTTAGTTGCATATAATATCAACTGAATATATTTGATTCTCTGTGTTTGGCTATGTCTGTACCCTCTTTTTGTTTGTGTCATAATTCATTTGGTTATACAATACATGGTTTTTCAGTATTGTAATGATCAATTTGATTAGTTTATTTCGTATTGATGCCCTTTGGGACATTGTTGCTTGATACAACTAGAGGGCCTGCCACCCACTTAAGTAGCCTTTTAAACATGTCTCAGGCCTGCCATTGCAGCCTGTGTGTGCAGTTTGTTTTAAACTGCCAAGTTTGACCTGACAAGGTAAGCCGCTTGTCAGGCCCAAACCCCCTTTTTAATACATATGCCAATCCTTGGGTAGGCGCTACAAAGCCCAGAGGGCAGGGTGCAGTGTATTTAAAAAGTTGGACATGTACCTTTTTACAAGTCCCGATAGTGAAAAAGTCTTAATTTTGTTTTTCACTACTGTGAGGCCTACCCCTCCCATAGGATAACGTTGGATTACCTTATTACATTTAATAAGTGATAACTTTCAATTGAGAGCAGGTAGACAGGTCGAAAAAAGAATTGCAATTAAAAGACATCTTTAATGATAAAGTTGGATTTTTAGTCACAATTCCAAAAATTACACTTTAGGAAGACTGGCATTTTCGTGTCCTAACAATGTACTCCCTAAAGCCTTTTACTAGGTCACATGACTAGGTGTATCTGTCGTTTGGTCTTTGTGCATTGCTCCCAGACAATGAGACAAAGAAAAGCTAGGTGCTGGCAGAATGGGCCACTCTGAGTTAACGAAGGGGGAGAGCTGTCACAAAGGCTCTGTATGAGCACTCTCACAAAGGTTTTGACACTGGTCTTTTATGACCCCAGACAAGCTGGAGCCACGACAGGAAGGAAGGGGATGCCTTACACCTCAGGGGGGTGAAAACCTCTAGAAGTTTCCTCCACTTTGAAGTGGGCACCAGGTATAGTTATTGGAACCTTAGACTCAACTCTTCAGTAAATTTCTAGCCCTGTGGATTCTATCAGGAAGAAGGACTGCTGTGCTGCTGAAAGGACTGCCACTCTGCGGGGTTGCTGCTCTAAAGGACTGCTGCTCTGCTATGCCTGCGATGGCCTGCAGCCTTTCTTTTCACTGAAATCTTTAAACTTCATATGTCTGATTCTATTGGAGTTTTGTCATTTTGGCCATGATCTATTTATTAAAATCAACTCTATTGTTCTAAATTTGTGTGATTTTTCTTGTGTTGTGTTTACATTTTATTACTGTGCTGCATAAATACTTTACAAGTTGAGCCTGTCTGCTCTTCGCCAAGCTACCAGAGGTTTGAGCGCAGGTTAATTTGGGGTTTGCTTGTGACTTCACGCTGACAAGAATTGTGGTTGCTGCTTGAGCAAGTTTTCACCTGCCTCCTCAACCAGTAGCCTAAGTTCTCACCGTGGCCATTCATCGATAGGTCAGTATGGTTTACAAGAAAATCTATTGTGCTTTCACTACATTATACATATAGGTGAAATCTGCCTTAAGGTGCAGTTTTGCTCCGCTTAGGCCTACACAGTCCAAGAAGGTGGCAAACTGGGGTAAAACATACACGCCGAGTTTTATTTTGCAAGTTCCAGTAACACACACATACATCTTACGGGAAATAAAAAATATATATATTTCCCTGTCTCAGGTAATAATCGGGTTCCAGGCCTTTGTTACACCTACTGGGTAGAGTTTATTACTCTGCTCCACAACAGAGGGAACACAGGCTTTCCCACACAAAGGAGCAATTATCAGTGATTGACCTAGTTCCTGGAAGACGAAAGAGGAGTGGGTAAAATCTGCATCTGATAATGAGCTCGTCACACTGCACCTGGGCAGGGATCAATGCTTCCCTGATGACCAGTTAGGGGGAGGCCTCGACTCCAAAGCCCTCCCTCCCTCAAGTCTCCTTCTATACAGCTAGTAGGTTATGGAGCCTGATAGTGTGGGCAGGAGTGTGAGCTGTTGGCTGGAGGCAAAGGGACTGTGCAAAATGCCTCCACCAATGGGAGAGGAGCACCAGGAGCCAGACAGACAGCAAGGCTGGCTTCTGGAGCCAGGAGACTCAGCTACCCACAACATGCATGCTGTGAGGCCTGATGAGAAGGCTTCTGGTGGCTAGAGCTTGCCACCAGGAGCAAAACAAGCCAAAGATCAACATAATCCGCCCCATTCAGGGCCAGAAGTATGCCTTTGGAAAGATCTGACCTCTGACTTTTGAATGGAGGAGAACCAAGTGTGTGGCGTTTCGCTGAATGTGTTCCAAATTACTCTGGAGGGGCAAGCCACTGATGGTCAGTGCATCTTTATTTATTTCCTACATTGCGGGGGCTCCTCCACAAACAGAACTTTGGCTGCCGGGGACCCAGTACCTGGGGGCCTGGCGAAAACACTGATTGGGGCCCGAGGTCCCATTCCAGGACCCTGATGTGAAGAAGGAAGAGAGGGGATCACCACTGCACCCCCCATGCCATTGTACCCACCACCACCCCCCACAACAGTGTCCAGGAGCAAGGGGGTGGTCACTGCAGCATAAACACCCAGGCAGCATGGAGCAGGCAAGGAGAATAAAGATGCTAGCTCCTACCCTAGCAACTAGAAGTGCAGCCTGCATAGATAGCCACATGGTGCAGCCAAGAGCAGGCTCCATGATTTGCCGCCAAGACGGTGCAGCACCAGGTGACCGTGGGCACTGACACCCAGGATTTAAAAAAGAAAAGTAAAGTAAACATGAACAATGTGAAGCTACACAGCAAGCAAGATGCTATTTAAATATGCATTCTTCCCGGCAAGGGAGCACCTCATAATGCCTCTCAATTACTTGTTTGCAGATTTCTACCTCCTTGTGGGGCTCCATGGAGAGGCAGGACCACCACCAATTAATTGTATAAGTGTTGTAGGGGTTGCAGGGAGTGCAGTAGACCCTCCAGAGAAGTGTTCATTAAATGTCAAGCCTAAGTCTCCTGGGTCACTGAAGTCATGACCTTAGGAGAGGCTTACAACTATTTCAAACCCTATTAGAGCTGGTGCTTTTGTTAATTGGCTAGGAATTGCAGGGACCCTATCATTTGGTTCTATTGCTACATTATGTGGCCCAAGTAGTGCAAAAGAGAGGCTTTGACGCAGTTTGTGATTGTATCTGAAATATTTAATAAATAGCTTTATTGATTATTTTCTTGATAAGCAGTGCAATGCTACTAAAGAATGCATTTGAAAATAATGATTGATTTTAATGATAAAACTTAAAATGTGATCATGGTTTTACTAATGTGGCACCCTCACAAACCCAGAAGGCCTACCTTATATATAGTGATGTGGTGTCCCATTGACAAAGCCAAAAGGCCTGCCTTATTTTAAATAGCACCTACTTATATTATGATGTTGCATCTGGTAAAGTGAGGGCTACAGTGATTTGGGGGTTTAGGACCTTGCAAGGGTAAGATGTGATATAAGGATGTTACTAAAGTTATTTACATCTACCTGATGTACATATTTGTAACTAATTGTGTAGTATTTGGTAGAGTGTGTAATAATTAAATGAAAAATAACAGAATGGACAATAATTTATTGAGTGTTGTGCATCAGCTAATTGCGATTGATAGTCCACACCACCTCCTCAGAGTAGGTCTTTGTCTGCTCTGCTTCGCTACCCTGAGGGTCAATTGCTACACTGGAATACTCACTTCCCAGTAAGGACACTATTGTGGACCTTCTACTTGTGAAGGTCTCACACCCTTCCTAATAACTGAATGTAATACAATTGAATATGACACTTTACTCAGCACGTGTTTACAACGCGTGCCATTACCCGTCATTTTTTACTCCGTCGCAACTTTTAAAACACAGGGGTTTACACCGCAAGTCATTACAACGCATTGTCCATTACAACGCAATTTACTATTCTAACTCCACCGGGGCGTTGTAATGGGGAATGCGTTGTAATGGCTTGCAGTGTAAATCCCTGCGTTGTAAAAGTTGCTGGGGAGTAAAAAATGCAGGGTAAGGACATGCGTTGTAACGCAGTCGGTGAATAGGATGTTTACCATTACAATCACCAACAACAAAACTGTTGCATTCCATGTTAATCTTTGAGATTTCATGTAACAAAATACCTGTCTACAAAAGAGTGTAATAAAAATCCACCCATAAAGATCTATTGGCTTTAGTAATGCATTTCACAGCTTAGCAACTGACATAACTCTTCCCAAAAAAGCAATGAAACCTATAGCCTTAATCACTAGCTTTTCACCTTGACAAACTGAGGCCCCCTCTATTGTACATAAACTGGTGACATCAGGAACAGTCATAGAATTGCAAATATATACAAAATTACAGTTGGCAAAACAATAGACAACCCCTGTGAAAAGGGCCTAAAAAGGATTATCATATTACAAATCTTCAACTCCAAGCGTTTGTCAGAGGGGGCAACCAAAATTAGTGCCTACTACTGTAATCTGTGAGACGGCATGTAACAAAATACCTTTCTATAGCCTGTAATATAATGTAATGCAATCGACCCTTGGCCTATTGGAGTTATCAAATGCTTCTCATAATAATTCCATATGGCTTACTGCCTTTGAAGTAAATTTTCATCAATTCTGCAAAGGTGTCCTTCATTAGTATTTCCAGACCTACCCCAGTCAATGTGCCTAGGTCATTGCCACCACAGCGCACAATCATAAGGTCAGGGGGTTGGAGATGTAAAAAGGTTTTAACCAAAGGCATCAATTGGTGTCACTTTAATCCTCTCTGTCCAATCCATTTAATGTCTATATTTTTCAAAGTTAGGTCTTTGTCAATACCTCTGCGTTCAGCATACTTTTTGCACTAGAAAACATAGCTTTCCACACTGAAAGCATCTTGAAGTGATGACTGGAGGTAATGAAAAGATGTCTGTAGCTGAGGTAGTCAGTTGGTAGAATGAGAGATATCTAAAATGGTGGACAAAATGGTGTTTTTAAGAAAGTAGAGATTTGAGTGGCTGCTTAAGAACATTGTACATTCAAAAATAGGGTACATTTTACTTTGTTTAAAAAGCAAGTTTCTTATTGATTAGTAAAAAATGTTTGGAAGGTACAGGAGAAAGGATAAGGTCATGATTTGCAAAGCCAACCACACCTGCTGTTGTCATTTGCAACTGGAGGCATGCGTCATTCTGCTCCTAAAAAAATCTGGGGCTGATACAAAGAATTTGAAACATTTCCGGCCAATTTCCCAACTTCCATTTCTTGCAAAAGTACTGGAACAGCATGTACTCTACTCATTGTCACTCCATCTTGAGGATAACCATCTCTTACAATTTAACCAGGCTGGGTTTAGGGCCCACCACAGCACGGAATTGGTTATGCTGTCGGTACTAGACGGACTAAGATTGAGGGCAGATAAAAAATAAACATGTGCCCTGATTTTGCTGGACCTATTCGCGGCATTCGACACGGTCAATCATGACCAACTTTTGTCGCGGATCTCAGAGCTGGGCATCCAGGATACGGCTGTAGCGTGGCCTACATCATTTTTGAGGGGCCGCTCCCAGAGAGTACAGCTGACTGACCATGTGTCCAGCCCAGGCACACTGCCATGTGGGGTACCACAGGGTTCGGCACTGTCGCCCCTCCTTTTCAACGCCTACCTCCCGCCCCTGATAGCTGCGCTGAATCAGATGGAGTGCCAGATCTACAACTATGCCGATGACACCCAAATTATCATCCAGATAGACAACTCCCCGACCGGCCACCAAGAGTTCAAAATATCTTAAAATTCACGGTCAACTGGATGACGGCCAATTCCCTCAAAATCAACCCAGATAAGACAGAGGTACTGGCCGTCAATACTGACGCCAATCCCTGGAACAATCTCTTCTGGCCACAAGAGCTAGGCAACTAGCCAGCCATGGCCGTAAATAGCTTGGGAATCAAAATCGACGGCAAGCTATCCATGACCCAGCAGGAGTCAGCAGTAGTGGGCACATGTGCCGGCTTGCTGAGACAGCTACGTAAACTTGCCCCCCTTCGCCACACTCAGACTGGCTGTATCTGCCTTAATATTGTCGAGATTAGATTATGGCAACTCCCTGTATATCGGTCTCCCGGGAAAACTGCTGGCCAGATTACAGGTTATCATGAATGGTGCTGCCAGACTAATCTTCAGAGTGCCTAGAGGAGCTCATGCCACCCCCCTTTTACGCCAGCTACACTGGCTCCCGGTCAGGCAGAGAACAAAGTTTAAGGGCCTCTGCATTGCGCATAAAGCCATCTATGGACAAGCCCCGAGGTATATCAAAGACCGCCTAGTCAAATGCAATCCGAGTCGAATTTTACGGTCTGCAGTGGCCAGCCTGTTGGCCTGCCCTCACTTTTGCTTGTCCTCCAAAGGAGGAAGAGCTTTCTCAATCTCCATCCCCCAAATTTGGAACAAGTTGCCAGAGAATGTCCGCAAGGAGCATACTCTACTTCCCTTTAGGAAGAAGCTAAAGACAGTACTCTTTTTGGATTCGTGGGGCACAATTTAATTTATACCATCTCCACCCGGGCTAGGGCAGGGCTGATAACACGCTTACAAATGACAATTAACATAACATAACATTGTGTGGTGAACTTGTGACCTGTCAGTTAAGTTGAATGTTGCATGACCTGTTGCTATGTAAACTGACATTAAGCAGAAGGGGTAAAGAAGTCAGTTGATAAGGGATATTATTTGTGACCAATGGAAATGTGTTTTACAATTTGAAAATCTCTGGGAAGCAATGTCATTTGTTGGTTATGTGTATTTGTATAGAAAAAGAGAGGGAAATCTTGCCATTACTGATTTCACCTTGCAGAGTCTGGTGATTTATATTGACTGTGTGCAACAGAAAATCCTGCCGGAGTGTGTGAGATATTTCATTCAACAGATTTATTTGCAAGGTGAGTTATATATTTTTGAGGTTTCTTTATAAAAGATTTGACATTGTTCTAAAACTGTGTTGTTTGAAATATATTATTAAATGTAGTGGTGTATATTGGAATTAGTTTAATTGTACTTGAAGTTCGTTTAAAAAACAGTCTGTACAGTAATATATATATTTTTAAATCTGTTCAAAGGTATAACTGAATGATGCCTCATATTTTTAGATAGTTGGTGGAACATGCGGTAGAAATGTGTATTTTGAAAACTGTTAATATAAGGTGTTAATAATTATGTTTCAGTTATTAGTTTGTACATAAGGTAAAGTTAAATGATGCCATATGTTTTAAGATAGAATGGTGAAATAAGGTGTTGTTAATTATGCTTCTTTTTGCAGTCTGAGCAAAGGTATAGTTGAATGATGCCACATAATTTTAGATACAATGGTGAAGATGTGTAATAAAAGTGTGGTTTTAGAAATGCTCATAAAAGGTGTTGTAAATTAGTCTTCTTTCTTAAGTCTGTTGAGAGGTATAGTTTGATGATGTCGCACATTTCTAGATTTAATAGTCAAGATGTAGCTCAAAAATAAACCACCACATTTTACTCTTTCTGGTATGTTGTACTTTTCTACTTCACTAGATAGTATGTAATGTCCCATGTATGTGTTCAGATTGTATTTATATAGTTGTATGTATATTTACTGAATTATTAAGAGATGACTGACTAATTACAGGAGTGCAAAGGTAGTGAATATGTGATTTTAGTACATGAGAAATGATTTACTGATTCTATATTGGGCAAACACCCAGTTAGTATCCAAGCACTACCCATGCATTCATGCAATGACTTATGCACTAACGGATGCAGTGATAAAATCTCCAGAGCACTACATATGCAGTCCATCAATACCTCATGTCACTCCCTGTGGACTCTTTTATTCAGTCTGCCATGTCCTTATGTAATCACAGTGCCAAAATACAGGCACTTATAAATTCATCATGCACTTTCCTTGTAGCACTCTAATCATCCAGTTGCTTCCCATGTACTCACAGTATGACCCAGGCAGTAAGTCATGCACTTCTACAATCCTTTGTGTGCTATGTATACAGTTTACTAAACTCCTTGTTGCTACCTATGCACTCTTCTAATTACCCAGCCAGTTCCATGTCCTTATCCAATCATTCTGCCAATACTCAAGCACTTAAACATTCACTATACATTCTCTTTGCAGCACTCTAAGTATCCTGTCGCTATCTATGTACTCATGCAATGACCCAGGGACTAACACATGCACTGCTACAATCACATGTGCACTATCCATGCAGACTTGTAAAAACCTACACACTACTGATTCCCTCCTGCAAATACCCAGGTAGTACCCATGCAGTCCAGCAATCACACAGTCATTCCCCGTGTACTCTTCCATTTACCGAGTCAGTACCATGTACTATTCCAATCACTTTGCTAAAACCCAAGCTCTTAGAAATTCACCATGCACTCTCCTTGCACTACTCCAATCATCCAGTCAGTACCCATTTACAATCCTTTGAGTGCTATCTATACAGTTTAGTAATCTCCATGTTACTACCTTTGCACTCCTCCAATTACCCAGCCAGTCCCATGTCCTTATCCAATCACTCTGCCACAAACCAAACACTTATAAATTCACCATGCACTCTCCTTGCAGCACTCTAGGTATTCTGTCGTTATCCATGTACTCATGCAATGACCGAGGAACTAACACATGCAGTACTACAATCACATGTACACTATCCATGTAGCCCTGTAACCACCTATACACTACTGATTCACTCCTCCAATTATCCAGGTAGTACCCATGCAGTCCAGCAATCAAACTGTCACCCCCTCGCACTCCTCCAATCACGCAGCCAGTACCATATACTAATCCAATCCCTCTGCCACATCCTAAGCACTTATAAATTCACCATGCACTCTCCTTGCAGCACTCTAGGTATTCTGTCGTTATCCATGTACTCATGCAATGACCGAGGAACTAACACATGCAGTACTACAATCACATGTACACTATCCATGTAGCCCTGTAACCACCTATACACTACTGATTCACTCCTCCAATTATCCAGGTAGTACCCATGCAGTCCAGCAATCAAACTGTCACCCCCTCGCACTCCTCCAATCACGCAGCCAGTACCATATACTAATCCAATCCCTCTGCCACATCCTAAGCACTTATAAATTCACCATGCACTCTTCTTGCAGCACTCTAGGTATTCTGTTGCTATCCATGTACTCATGCAATGACCCAGGGAGTAACACATGCAGTGATGAATCACATGTGCACTATCAATATAGTCCTGCAATCACCTATACACTACTGATTTACTCCTCCAATTATCCAGGTAGTACCCATGCAGTCCAGCAATCACACTGTCACTCCCCGGGCACTCCTCCAATCATTGAGCCAGTACTATGTACTAATCCAATCATTTTCTAAAACCCAAGCACTTAGAAATGCACCATGTACTCTCCTTGCAGTATTCCAATCATCCAGTCAGTACCCATGTACTCATGCAATTACCAAGGCACTAACTCATGCACTTCTACAATCTTTTGAGTGCTACCTATACAGTTTAGTAATCTTCAAGTTACTACCTTTGCACTCCTCCAATTACCCAGCCAGTCCCATGTCCTTATCCAATCACTCTGCCACAACCCAAGAACTTATAAATTCACCATGCACTCTCCTTGTAGCACTCTAGGTATTCTGTTACTATCCACGGACTAACACATGCAGTACTACAATCACATGTGCACTATCCATGCAGTCCTGTAATCACCTATACACTACTGATTCACTCCTTCAATTATCCAAGTAGTCCCCATGCAGTCCAGCAATCACACTGTCACTCCCCGTGCACTCCTCCAATCACCCAGCCAGTACCATGTAGTAATCCAATCACTCCGCCAAAACCCAAGCACTTACAAATGCATTATGTACTCTCTTTGCAGTACTCTAATCATCTAGTCAGTACTCATGTACTCGTGCAATTACCCAGGCACTAACTCATGCACTTCTACAATCCTTTGAGTGCTGCATATACAGTTCAGTAATCTCCCTGTTACTACCTATTCACTCCTTCGATTACCCAGCCAGGCCCATGTTCTTATCCAATCACTCTATAAAAACCAAAGCACTTATAAGTTCCCCCTGCACTCTCCTTGTAGCACTCTAGGTATCCTGTCGCTATCCATGTATTCATGCAATGAACCAGGCACTAACACAAGCAGTGCTACAATCACATGTGCACTAAACATGTAGTCCTGTAACCACGTACACACTACTAATTTACTCCTCCACTTACCCAGGTAGTACCCATGCAGTCCAGCAATCACACTGTCAATCCCCATGCACTCCTTCAATTATCCATCCAGTACCATGCACTAATCCAATCACTCTGCCAAAACCCAAGCACTTATAAAATCAACATGCACTCTCCTTGCAGTAGTCTAATCATCTAGTCAGTACCCATGTACTCCTGCAATAACACAGGCACTAACACATGCAGACCTACAATTACCTGTGCATTACTCATGCAGTCCAGCCATCTCTCTGTCACTACCCATGCACTCTTAGAATCAATCATGCTCTACACATGTACTCTAGCAATTACCCAGATGTTCGCAGGCAGTTATTTCTCTTTTTTAACCAAATAAGGTAGTTCTGAAGAGAGCTGTTTTTTTTCTTCTTTTTTGTTTTGTAATTTTTTTTGTGTTTTTTAAACAATTTTGAGATTTATTTGGTATTTTTTTAAAAATGAAGATTCAAACAGACAAAACTTTAAACTTTTGGAATTAAAATGTCATTCCAACTGAAAAAAAAATTTGCAGCAATGATTTCTTGCTGCTGAACATACAGCGTCAACTGATTGTTCCCCACAATGGGTTTGCATTTTATACAATGCTGTTTGAGTGTCGCAAACTCTGGACGGATATCCGGACCACGAGATGCAGAGGTTAAGCCTCCTGAAGTACTGGTACCAGCTCCCTGGTTAGTTTGTGGTGTGGCCTCCTTAGCACGTCGAAGTTGTTCTCTTGCAAGATGTCTAGGATGTATAGTTTGCAGATGTTTATACATGCTAGAGGTGCCACATGAGTACTTCTTGTCACTGCCTCTTGATAGCACTCTGGGACAGAGCGTGCAGCTCACCTTCCTCACATTTACTTTTATTTCACCCTCCGGAATTGTGAAGAATTACCACACAATTGATTCTGGTCTTTTTTTAGGAGGTAGAACCATATATTTTTCATCAGATGGAAGCTCTACTGCATGGTCAGAAGAAGCCATTTTCAAATAAACACCAAAAGAACTCTCACTATTGCTCCTAAAAACACAGCAGGTGTCTCTCCTCTGATGCAGCAGAGAGAATGACTATTAAGAGTGGGGTCCTGCAAGTTCTATAATGAAAAACCTTGTCAACCAATGAAATGGTTTCTTTTAAAGTCACTTGGGAGTCGTGCACCGAACGCGCAACCAGCACGCACCCAACGCGACTTCACTAAAATATATTTAAGAATAATATAATATAGAATAGAATAATATAAGTTCATTACAAAAACACATATATTATTTTAAAAAATAGTTTAGATAATCTCTTGCTCTGATATATATATTAAGATATATATATAGTTTTAAAACATACATTTTTTACGGGAGTCGCGCACCCGGCGCGACCCAGAACGTATATGACGTCATGTGGGTCCCGGCACCGCGCACATGTCACATACGAAATGCACACATGGCACGAACCCATACGTATATGATGTTACGCGGGGCCATGCACCGCGCACCCGTCGCATACTATTCGCGCACATGACACGATTCCATACGTATATGACGCGACTACTTCTTGACTTTTCCAATGTGGCGGTTTGAATTCACGCACCCACCGGTACACGATGGGTTTGCGATTTCAGTATTTTTGGGGAAAAAAATATACATATTTTTTTAAAGACATAGGACATTACATAATTAAATTAAAATGAAAAAAAGGAAATAATTATAGAATATTAGAGTTAGAAAATATCTTTTAAAAAAACAGTTGTCAGTTGGTGTGTAAGTGGTTCCATGGGTTGGTGAGTACATAAATGAGGATCTCTATGGGTTATTGATTAGTTGTTTGAGAATCTCTATGGGTGCCTGAGTGTCTGTGTGGGTAGGTGGGGTTAGGTGTAACTGTCCATAAATGTGTGATTCACTGGGTGTATAGGTTCGAGAGTGCATCTGTGAAGAGCTGTATGGATGGGTGAGTGTGTGTATGGGTGTGTTAGTGAGTGAATGAATGCCTCATTGGTACATGTGTGAGTAACTGCATATGTGAAAGGCAGTATATGTGGGTGTTGGAGTATATAAATGACTATATGTGAGAGTGGCTGTATGGATCAGTGTGTGCTTGTATTAGTTATTGTATTAGAGTGTAAGTATGTGTTAGTATATGTTTAAATAAGTGAGGTGTGTGTGTATAACTGTATAGATGAGTAAATGAAAGTTTGATTGATTATTTCCATGACTGACTAGGTGTGTGAGTAACTCTATGAATGAGAGGCAGTGTGTGAGTGTCTGTATAATTTAATTTAATTTAAAAAGCATTTATAAAGCGCAGCGTGCACCGAACGGTTTCTTGGCGCTAGTGGAAGGGATTGGCTACAGAGACAGAAGGGAGCCCGGGATTGGGCCGGAGAGGGGGTTTAGACTGGGAATGCCTGATTAAAAAGAAACGTTTTTAAATCCTTACGGAAGGATAGATAGTGGGTAGACGCACGTAGGTGGTCCAGAAGGGAGTTCCAGAACGTGGGGGCCAGGGTGGAAAAGTTGGACCCACCCCACTTTTTGCGTCTGAAGCGTGGGATTTGGAGAAGGGACTTGGAAGAGGAACGAAGTTGTCTAGAGGGAACGTATTCTGTTATTAGTGAGGAGATGAAAGCAGGTGCGGTGCGTTGACGAGCCTGGAAAACCATGCAGGCGGTTTTGAACAGAGAACGTTCCTTTATCGGGAGCCAATGAAGCTCCCTGAGGAGGGGTGTGGAGTGGTGGTAGCGTGGGAGACCAAAAACCAGTCGGGCGGCTTGGTTTTGGACTACCTGTAGCCTCCTTAGGCTGTATGCTGGTATGCCGTTGTAGAGGGCGTTGGCGTAGTCCAGTCGTGATATGACTAGAGCGGCCATGATCATTTTGAGTGTCTGGGGGGAGAAGAAGCGGGCGACAGTGCGGATAGTTCGGAGAGTGAGGAAGCAGGAGGAGACTACGGAGCTGATTTGAGAGTGGAGGGTGAGCTGATTATTCATTTTAACCCCCAGAGTTTTGACCGTGGTAGAAGGAGTGGGGGCAGGGCCGAGGGTAGGGGGCCAGAAAAGAGAATTCCAGGGACTGGAAGAACCTCCGGTAAGAACCAACTCGGTTTTATCCGGATTCAACTTGAGATGGTTATGGTTCATCCAGTCCCTGATGAATATCATGGTGTACTGGAAGCTGGAAACAGAGAGGGGAGAAGAAGATAGATCAAAGATGAGCTGGAGGTCATCCGCGTAGTTAAACACGGTGACCTCCAGCTGTTGAAGAGCGAAAATGAGGGGGAAGATGTAGAGATTGAATAGTAGGGGGGACAAGGAAGAACCCTGGGGGACACCACACGTGACGGGGAGTGGTATGGTTGTAAAATCTCCGAGCCGGACCGCCTGAGTGCGGTCCCTCAGGAAGGAGGAAAGCCACACCAGGGCTGCTCCCTCAATTCCAGCCGCCTTGACACGGGACAGTAAGATGGTGTGGTCTACCGTGTCAAATGCGGCCGAGAGATCGAGGAGTACCAGGGCCTGGTGTTTGTTATGATCCATACCCTTCCTGAGGTTGTCCAGGACTGATACCACGACTGATTCAGTCGAGTGCCTAGGTCGAAAGCCAGCCTGGCGGGAAGCCAAACCCCCATTGGCCTCTACTTGGGTGCTGAGCACCGTGGTGACATAACGTTCCAGCACCTTGCCTAAGTAGGGCAGCAGGGAGATGGGGCGGTAGTTGGCTGAGATGGATGGGTCAGCGCCAGTTTTTTTTAAAATGGGCACTATGGTGGCTGATTTGAGCGTAGGGGTCACTACTCCCTGCGCTAGGGAGCTGTTAAGAAAGGTAATGGGGGGTTCAGGACAAGAGGAGTAGATTCGTTGGAGAATTCGCGCCGGACAGATGTCTGCCGGAGAGCCTGATTTTACTTTGGGGAGTAAGTCTAGGAATACCTCTTCAGTGATGGGGGGATGGAGGTGAGAAGGTTTTGAACAGTAGGAGGAGAGGGGTCGACATAGGCTGATGAGGGGGGGGGAATGTTGGCTTTGATGGTAGCGATTTTGTCGAGGAAGTAAGTGTTAAGTTGATTACAAAGGGACTGGGATGGGGGGATTTTAGGTGAAGCCTTGTCGGAGTAAGCCAAGTCCTGCACTATGCTGAAGATCTCTCTAGGTTTATTTTCAGCAGACATTATTTTGGTTGAGAAATAGGAGGTTTTGGCGGAAATGATTGCGATCTTATAGTCGGCGAGTGATTTCAGGTAAAGAGATTTGAGTGAGGGACAATAATTTTTCCTCCAGTGCCTTTCTGCCTGTCGAGCGGACAGCTTTAGTTCTTTTAGGTGGTCATTAAACCACCTGTTAGACTCCTTTGGTCGCCGGACGGAGATGCGGCGCAGGGGAGCCACTGAGTCACAACCTCTAACCAACCAAGTATTGATAGTGTTGGCTTGGGAGTCGGACGAGAGATCGGAGAGGGACGGGATAGAGTTCTGAAGGTGAGGCATAAGAGTGGAAAAGTCAACTCTATTCCAATTCCGCGCCCAGGTGTTTTTGGCGTGGGGGACTTTGGATATCGAGTTGAGAGAGACGGAGAAGGAGATAAGGGCATGGTCGGACCAGGGACAGGGGGAGACCGTCACCGGGGAAACTGGAAGATTAAGAGACCAGACCTGGTCAAGAGTGTGACCGTGAGAGTGAGTGGGAACAGAGATGTGTGGTATGAAATTTAAGGATGTGAGAGTCTCTGTGAATTCTTTCGAGGCTGTACACTCAGAAGGGTCCGAGGGCCAGTAGTTGAAATCCCCTAATACCAGGACCGAGGCATAATTGACCACCATGTTGGCCAAAAGGTCTTGAAGAGCCGGCAAGAATAGAGGCAAAGACTGGGGAGGACGGTACATTAGGAGACAGGTGATAGGAGGGGAGAGGGCGAGGGAACGAACAGTGAGGAATTCAGTGGAGGAGATAGGGGGGGAGGGGATGGGTTGAAAATTTAGTTCCGACCGAACAATAATCGCCACTCCACCGCCAACCCTACCTGCTGGGCGGTCAGCGCGTAAGGCCACATAGGAGGGAGGGAGGGTAGCCAAAAGAACAGGCAGGGAGGAGTCACAGAACCAGGTTTCGGTCAAGAGCAGTAAGTCAGGCTTTTCAGAATCAAGCAAGACAAAGAGCTCATGATGGTGCTTGACCGCAGACCTGGTGTTAAGCAAGAGGATGGATAGTGACTGGGTGGGAGGGGAAGGGCCGGGTGGGAGAGGGCATTGCGGGAAACAGACGGGCGGAGAGAACGGCAGAGTAGGAGTGGGAGAGGGTGCGATCCCTAGGGAAGTAATATGCCTACGGACAGAGTCCGAGAGTGGCAAGTGGCCCTGGAGGGTGATAAGCTCCTCAGAGGAGTAGGAGATAGAATTGGCATGGAGTCGTGCCCCTGGCCCCGTCCGGCCGCGGACGGGCGCAGACGAGCTTGCCTTTGGCGCGCCTTCGGCGCGCAAACGTCGCGCCCGCTGCGCTCGTCCGCTGCGCTTCCTACCAAGACACATGCTTTATGCCGATGGGTCGGGGGGTTGGAGGGGGCGTGGCTAGCCGAGGGGGCGTGTCTCGCCTCGCCCTCGGGAATGGCGGCCGAAGGAAGGGAGTCGTTGCAGCGCGTAGCGCTGTTTCTGAGAAGCCAAATGTTCAGGTAGGTGGGGGTAACAGTTAAAATACACAGTATCACATCACAATGATTTAAAACCAGTTAGTCCCCGCTCCCGGCTTTCCGCCTCAGGAGCCAATCGTGAATGCGGCGCCTAGCGTTGGCGCGCTCTATTTGTATGGTTGTCGGGGGCGTGGCCAGCCGAGGGGGCGTGTCTCGCCTCGCCCTCGGGAATGGCGGCCGAAGGAAGGGAGTCGTTGCAGCGCGTAGCGCTGTTTCTGAGAAGCCAAATGTTCAGGTAGGTGGGGGTAACAGTTAAAATACACAGTATCACATCACAATGATTTAAAACCAGTTAGTCCCCGCTCCCGGCTTTCCGCCTCAGGAGCCAATCGTGAATGCGGCGCCTAGCGTTGGCGCGCTCTATTTGTATGGGTGTCGGGGGGCGTGGCCAGCCGAGGGGGCGTGTCTCGCCTCGCCCTCGGGAATGGCGGCCGAAGGAAGGGAGTCGTTGCAGCGCGTAGCGCTGTTTCTGAGAAGCCAAATGTTCAGGTAGGTGGGGGTAACAGTTAAAATACACAGTATCACATCACAATGATTTAAAACCAGTTAGTCCCCGCTCCCGGCTTTCCGCCTCAGGAGCCAATCGTGAATGCGGCGCCTAGCGTTGGCGCGCTCTATTTGTATGGTTGTCGGGGGGCGTGGCCAGCCGAGGGGGCGTGTCTCGCCTCGCCCTCGGGAATGGCGGCCGAAGGAAGGGAGTCGTTGCAGCGCGTAGCGCTGTTTCTGAGAAGCCAAATGTTCAGGTAGGTGGGCGTAACAGTTAAAATACACAGTATCACATCACAATGATTTAAAACCAGTTAGTCCCCGCTCCCGGCTTTCCGCCTCAGGAGCCAATCGTGAATGCGGCGCCTAGCGTTGGCGCGCTCTATTTGTATGGTTGTCGGGGGGCGTGGCCAGCCGAGGGGGCGTGTCTCGCCTCGCCCTCGGGAATGGCGGCCGAAGGAAGGGAGTCGTTGCAGCGCGTAGCGCTGTTTCTGAGAAGCCAAATGTTCAGGTAGGTGGGGGTAACAGTTAAAATACACAGTATCACATCACAATGATTTAAAACCAGTTAGTCCCTGCTCCCGGCTTTCCGCCTCAGGAGCCAATCGTGAATGCATATGATAATGTATAGATATGTGAGTGCATATGATAATGCTGTATTGATGGCTGACTGGATGTATGAGTGACTGTATGGGTGAATAAGTGGATGTGTGTGTAGAGATAGGACTTAGTGGGTGGGTATGTACTAACTGGTATTGGTGTGTTGAAGGTTTCGAAAATGATACTCTGTATTTTAGAGTGGGTGTATCAAGGGTTATATTAGGGTGTGATGAGGTGCATCAGATTTTCACGTGGATGATGTCATCAGTGATGTCATTTGAGATGTCATCAGTGATGTCACTGACCATGTCATGAATGATGTAATATGTGACGTTATCAGCAGTGCATTGCGGGGGCGCGAGTTATAGTTAGCTCAACTAACTATAACGGGGACATTTCTATGGTTTTGTATGAGTGAAATGTCCAACTAACTATAACGTCCCTGAAACCTATGGTTTTTTCAGTGAATTTCTAAGGTTTTTTAAATGCTAATTTATAACTATAACGTGCCTGAAACCTATGGTTTTTTCAGTGAATTTCAATGGTTTTTTTAAATGCTAAATTCTAACTATAACGTGCCTGAAACCTATGTTTTTTTCAGTGAATTTCAAAGGTTTTTTAAATGCTAATTTCTAATTATAATGTTCATTAAACCTATCTTTTTTTTCTGTGTTTTTAAATTATCATCCCATTCTCAACCTGGTCAAAACTGCAAATCTCACCACTTTTCCATCGATACCTTCCGCCAAAAAAATCGCCACAAATGAGAGCCACAACTAACGCTAATGATATGCAAAGTAGGCGTTCCTGTGGAAAAAAAACAAAAACACCACTTCCCTATATTTTCAAGGACCAGCCAAATCTGCAATGCGATCCAAAAAGCAGGAGTATGAATAAATAGACTGGGGCTCTGGGCGTGATTCACTTGTGGGAAGGCCAAAGCGTCTGACAGAGAGGCGGCCCTCACCCTGCCACGTGGCTGCTTCCATAACCGCGGGCCTCCTCGACACAGGCCCCCTGCAAACCCAGCAGCACAGCACCGCAGACTTATGTCTCTATAGACTACTGCCTTCGGTCTACACAGCGGACAGCAGGGCTCACAATTCAGAAGCAGTGGCAAATGCAAATGACGCAGTCCAGTAGGCAAGACACATTGCTGCCACTGCGACCCGCCCGGACCACGCATGATCGCAGGGTGCGCACACGCTGAGTGCTTCAGGTGCCACTAACTGTGCAACTCAACTCAACGCCACGTGGCTGTGCGCCCATCCTGACCGCTGCTTCCGGCCTACACTGGGGTTAACACGGTTCACAATTCAAGATTAGTAGCGATGC